>NC_136057.1:1447660714-1448860714 GCF_964261635.1 Lissotriton helveticus
CTGGGCAGGGCGGCCATGTATAAAATGGTTGTTCTACCGAAATTTGTCTATGCCCTCCAGAATGAGTATTATCCGCTACCGCCATCGGTATTCACCAAGATCCATGCAGATTTGAGGTCCTTCCTCTGGCTCGGCAAACAGGCGAGGGTGGCACTGACCACACTACAAAGCCACCAGTACAGCGGAGGCATATTGCTCCCAATTTGGAAGCCTACTACTGGGTGGAACACCTGACTCCTATCAGTGATTGGCTCCATGCTGCGGCGGACCACCCGACATATTCGCTGGAAAGAGCTAAAATGGCACCTTGAAACATACTACGGTATCTCTATGGGGAGGCTAGGGGAGCCCACCTTCTCTCTGCTACATCCATAACGCTAAGGGCCTGGACGAAAGCTACAAAACGTATGGGGTGGGAACGGAAACCTACGCGGCAGATACCACTTTGGCATTGTCGCTGGCTGAACGAGTTGCATAAACTACGCGGATTCCAGAGGTGGGACGACATTGGCATTTCCACCATTGGGGATGTAATAGCCAAAGGGGAACTGAAGTCGTTCAGGGCTCTCCAAACGGAGTTCGGGTTACACAACACGCAACATTTCAAATATGTCCATCTGCGCCATGCATGGCAGGCCCAGAATATCACGCTGCTTGATATTCCTGAGTATGCACCACTGGAGGGGAGGCTGCTCCAGGAGCACTTGGTGGGTCAGGCGGTGTCCCTCACATATAAAACACTGACTAACCATATGCTGGGTGACTTAACCAAACTTAGACGAGCGTGGGAGGCAGAGGTAGGGGAGATGGAGGACCTGGACTGGGATATAGTCTTGACGCACCCCAGGGAAGTGGCCATCAAGTCCAGGTTGCGGCTGATTCAATTTAATTTTCTTCACAGAACGTATTTTGACAGGGTGCGCCTGTACAAAATGGGGAGAATAGAGGAATCGAGATGCCTTAGATGCCTGCAGGAGGAGGGAGACTTCTTTCATACTGTATGGGCATGCACTATAATACAAAAGTACTGGGCACAGATCTTTCAGGAACTGGAGGAGATCCTCGGGGCTCCCATCCCTAAAGACCCCAAGCTGGCGCTGCTTGGTATGACGACCGAGGTGGACTTGACCCGCCCACTGCTCATTTTCTTGGTCCTAGCATTGGTTGTGGCCAAGCGAGATATTGCTAAACACTGGGGAGCGCCCGAACCCCCGGACTTGGAGGAGTGGAGGAGGGGTTTAGACCTGTATATGGCAGCGGAAAGGGTTACTTACAAGGCTAGAGGCTGTCCCCGAAAATTTAGGAAAGTCTGGTCTAAATGGAGGCACTATCATGGCTTGATGGGGGGTTATAGTGGGGTGAGAAGGGGTGGGGGGCTGCGTCGTAACCTCTAGACGGCTGAGGTGTAGGAGGGACTGAGTGGACATATTTTCGAACACTAAGGAATAGAGGGTCTCCGATTCCAGCAGGCTCTGAATACATGTATGTGCCGGGGCAATGGTAGGAGGGAGGAGGACAGGGAAGGATTGCGAAACTGTTGCACTTCTATAAATCTACTTGTATACTGCTGAACCCTAATTTGAGTCTTTTCACGTTCTACCACCATGGGGCTGGGAGGGGGGGGGGCTGTTTCGATACTTTAACAAAAAAGGAGAAGCAGGACCTTGGGAAGCCTAAGTCTGATCATAGCTGGTGCTCATGAGTGGAACTATTACACCGACAATGCTAGCCGCCCGACCTCCGGGGTGTGGGCTGAATGGCTGTGTATCTTTCAGGGTGCGAGGTAACAACAGCTGATGTACACGGGGATCCGCTGACCGATTGTATATTGGCTCCATGTGTTTCTGCAATAAAAAGAACAAAAAAAAAAGAGATGCACGTCAATTAACATTTATATTTGACGTCATACTTATAACTTGAAGTTTCAAAGTTAGTATGGATTAAAATGGTTTAAAGTTATGAAGTATACATGGTGAAGCCAGTGCTCTAGTTATATTAGTGCAGTTGTAAGGTAGCCATTATTCAATTTTCAGATTGGCAGCAGTGATTGATGGAAATCCTCTGTGCTGATCCTGCCAATAATTCCCACCATCCAACCGGCCATCTTTTTCAGTAGTTCCTGTTGTCTTATTGTAATATATTGGCAATCTATCTAGAAAAACCTGTTTTGGAGATCTTTAAAAATGCAGGACCTGTGTGCTAGCATCCAGTGCTCTAATTCTCCACCTGGAGGTACCAGAAAAAGGAGTGACCTCCATAAGCAACCTGACACTACCTGCTCCCCTCCTGTGGTCACGAGAGGCACTCTGACTGGAATCTGTTTCAATAGAAATCCAGAGATGAGCTGCAGAATCTTTTCATAGTGACTGAATAGTTGGTTGTTCTTCAAACTAGTGTGATCATAACTCCCAAACCCCGCCCCCCCCCCCACCCACCAAAGAAATGTTATCTCCTCCAGAAAAGCCATGCATGCAATACATTGTGGAAACTAATCATGTTTACTAAAAGTGCACCAGGCAAAAGGAGATGCTGCTTTCTCCAGTATTAGGGTGTCTTTCATAGATTCACATGCTTGAATATTCCCCGTCGTCGAAGTGGGAGCCCCACGGTAAATAAAATAGCCATAAAATCCCAATAAAATATGTATGTAAAAACATAACACATAAAAATACACATTAGAAAAAGTTGCAAATACCAGGCCATAATTTCCACATAGGAATACATGGCAAGAGAGAAAACATTTGCAACATATCCCTGTCATTATGTTAGTCCAAACTACAGCCAATCAGGCGCAAGCACCCGTCCAGAACCTTCTCCCCAGAGGCTCAGGCCCTCAGATTTTCTACCGCATGTTGTGTGAAGGGAGTATACTTTTCTCTGGTTTTCCAGTACTTTCTACAATGTCTTCAAGTAAGAAGTCTTTGTTTAGATCTTGTTCTTTTTGTGGGAAGTTGAGACCTTATTCTGAAGACCCCCACAAGAAATGTATATACTGCCTCTATCCTGACCATGAGGTAGGCAAATGTAAAATCTGCAGGACTTTCTCCACCAAGACCTTAAAGGATAGGGAGGGTCTCCTCCTCCTCTGGTTACAAAGGCTGAAGGACAAGGATTCAGCTCTTTCTGACGCAGAAAGCCTGGTGTCAGGTACTTCTAAAGCCACCTCAAAGCGTAGCAGTGTGCAGGATTTACCTTCTCCCTTCTTGAAGAAGAAACTCTCACTCTTGAAGGCTCCTGCGGTGTCCCCATCTCCTCCTGCTACGCCCCCGAGATCTGGCTCTCAGGCGTCTACTTCTTCTTCTAAGCACGTTTCCACCTTAAAACGTGTAAAATCATCGACTGGAGAGTCGACGATCTTCCCGACGACGAGATCTGCCGTCTCCGGCTCGTCGACGACAACAGTGACGACGACTTCGGCTTCTGGTTAGTCGACGGTGGCTGCGTCGACGGCGTCTATGTCGACGAAGGTATGCCTCCGTTTTAAAAATGTCTCACTGACGATTCCTATCGCCTCGACGTCGAAGAGTCTCTCGTCGTCATCAGGATCTACGTCGACGAGAGTTGCGAAGAAAGCCTCCTCGTCGTCGGCCACTCCGTCGAAGAATGTTCAGTCGACGGCGGTTTTGTCGCCGACGGCCTCGTCTATGTCTCCGGTGGCTGTCCAGTCCTCGTCGACGGCTTCAACAACGAATTAATCGACGGTGGTGCCTTCAACCTTTGCATCCTTGCCTCTGGTGCCGATTCCTTCATCCGGGTCTGGCGTTTCCTCCGCCGACCCTTTGCACCTACGTCGCCAAGGACCTCTGGAACAGCTTGACATTCCACGTGACACGCAGCCCCCGTCACCCCTATTTGCGACAGGTTCCGAGCAAGACTTGGTTTCTGAGGACGAAGATGATAATTTCTGGGCAGCACGTAGCCCTTCTGAACTAGTCCTAAAGTGTCAGGACTATGGGGATGATCACGAGGACTCGTATTCTCAGGAGGAAGAACCGTCCACTCTGGTTCCGACGGCATCAATTCCTCTTTCCCTCATTTCCAATCTTCAGTATATGCAAGAGGATTACAACAGGTGTTTTCCACCATCTCGTCATGGTTCGCCTCTGCCTATGGGACCTGCGTCTGTACCACCTTCTACCGCTGTTCCGATGCCGCAACCGGCGCCTGCACCACCACCTACCGCTGTTCCCCTGCCGCAACCGGCATCACTGCCTGTTCCTGCTAAGACCTCTATTCAGGTCCATGCTACAGTGTATGAAGACGATGATGATAATCTTCGCCCGAACAGAGAAGATGGTGAGCTGCAGGATGACAATACTGATGGTGATGGCGATATGCAAGACTGGGACGATTACCAGATTCTAACACCGTCCCCACCTCCTGCAACTCCGGGGGATTCCCCTCCTGTTGACATTGCAGGTTTCCACCAACTCATGGATAGGGCGGCACTCCGCTTTAAACTTTGTATGGCTCAAAGGGAAGAGGACTGCTTCTTGTATGACTTTGAGAGTCAACCTTTCAAGCAAGTTCGGACAGTCCCAATCATCGACTTCATCTGGAATGAAGGAGTCAAGTTGATGCAAACGCCGAATTCCATCCCTGCACAACTACCTCGATTGGAGAAAAAGTATAAGGCGCCCCAGGGTTCTCCAGCTTGCCTGGTGGTGCAACCTAAACCAGATTCAGTAGTCACCCAGGCCGCCCAGTGCCGTTCCAGTTCCGTTCCAGAAACCCATCTTCCCCGATTACGGCTCCTCCGGATCGCGAAGGTCGTTGCCTAGATGCCATCGGGCGAAAGTTCTCAACTATGGCTTCCACTACTGTAAGGCCCACTAACGCTTTGGCCATACTGGGACGTTGCGATCGTCAGATGTGGTCTGACATGTCAACCTTGGTTGCCCTCATTCCGGAGTCCTCCAGGGTGGAGGCTCTTAAAATTCGCCAGGAAGGGGAAAGAGCGTCGGAAGAGATCGACTGCTCCGTGGATATTGCCTGCACTGGCTTCCGTCAACTTGCAGGGGCGGCTGATCTACGGCATCAGGGTTGGCTCCGGTCTACCTCTTTTCGCCAGGAGGTCCAGGCAAAAATTCTCGACATGCCTTATGACGGCGAGTCACTCTTCTGTCAGCATGTCGATGAGGCGCTGCAGACGATGAAGAAAGATACAGAAACGGCTCACTCCTTGGGCACTTTACAGTTGCGCAAACAGCCCTTTCGTGGTGCGCGCGGACGCGGCACCACCTCTTCTTTTCGTGGAGGATCGAATCAATACCGCTCCTATGGCCAGGGGAATCAACGGTATTCCAACCAGCAAGAGCAGTCCTCACGCCAGCAAATTTCCAAATCGTATTGTGGAAAATCTTCCTATAGAGGTTCCACTTCCAAAAGGCAATGCCTTTCCTTTCCCGCGCAAGGTTGGAGGTAGAATCTCCCTGTTCTTTTCTCAATGGTCCTCAATCACCTTGGACCGTTGGGTATTGGACATTGTATGAAAGAGCCATGCCTTGGAGTTCGTAAAATTTCCTCCTCACACTCCTCCAACTGGTCCGCCTCCTGCACACCTCAAAGAAATTTTCCAGCAGATTCACATCATGCTTCAGAAGGGTACCATTGAAGTGGTTCCCAAGTCTCAGAGGGGAATGGGATTTTATTCCCATTTTTTCCTCATCCTCAAAAAGACAGGCGACTGGCGTCCAATCCTCGATTTACGGGCACTGAACACGTACCTGAAGTGCCAGTCCTTCCGCATGCTCACGCTGATGGAGATCTCACGTCTTCTCTGCAAGGACGACTTCATGACCACCATCGACCTCCAGGACGCTTATTTCCATGTGCCAATTCTTCCTAGTCACCGGAAGTACTTGTGCTTCCGGGTGGGGCGGAGAGACTTTCAATTCAGGGTGCTGCCTTTCGGCCTGCGCTCCGCCCCTCGTGTCTTCACAAAGGTTTTGGCCCCAGTAGTGGCTTACCTACGTCTTCAGGGCGTCCAAATCTTTCCCTACCTGGACGATTGTCTCATCAGTCGCAGTCTCACAGCCAGCTGTCTCGAGAAACTGAACTCTGTGCGGACTTGTTTCGCTCCCTCGGCCTTTCCATCAAAGCTGAGAAGTCTCAGGTCGACCCAGCTCACTGCAGGACTTTTCTAGGCACCACTCTGGATATATCAATAGCCAAAGCATTCATGTCTCACGAACGTCCGCTGCGGATTCTACGCCTGGTGACCCTCCTTTGTTCAAAAGAGTCCGTTTCCGTTCGTATATTGAATGGCGTCCTCGTGCATCTTTCTGATACCAAACTGCAGGCTCAGAAGTCGCCCAATTCAGGAAGAATTGGACGGTCAGTGGCGTCAGGTCACCGGCTCCTTCAACAATCTCGTTCGTGTGACCGCTCGGATGAGGTCGGCTCTCCAGTGGTGGGCGCAGCCGTCCAACGTGGCTGCCGGGACCTCATTCCTCACCACAACTCCGGACCTCACTCTGACCACGGATGCCTCCTTGAAAGGTTGGGGCGCACACCTTCAGGGGCTGTCCACGAAAGGCAAATGGACTCCATCTCAACGCTCCTGGCACATCAACAGGCTTGAGTTGATAGCCATCTTTCTGGCTCTCAAATCGTTCCATCTTCTGATCTAGGGGGAATCGGTGCTCATCCAATCAGACAATACCACCAGTATGCACTATGTGAACAAGCAGGGCGGCACCAAATCTCCTCTCCTGTCTCTGCTGGCACAAACTATCTGGGACTGGGCGCTTCGGCACCACGTTACCCTGACGGCAGTTCATCTACCAGGCATCTCAAACATCCTAGCGGATACCCTCAGCAGGTCCGCATCCTCGATGCACGAGTGGGAGCTACATCAGCCGACTCTGGGCTTCATCTTTCGGCGTTGAGGGTCTTATGAGCATAGATCTCTTTGCGAGCCCAGCAAACCGGAAATGCCCGTCCTTTGCAAGTTGGCTTCCCCATCCAGAATCGTCAGGGAATGCCCTTTTGATTGATTGGTGCGGTCTATTCGCCTATGCCTTTCCGCCAATTCCACTGGTTCCTCGAGTATTGTGGAAGATGCGGAGACAGCCGTGCCACATTCTCCTGATCGCTCCCAGATGGCCTCGACAAGCGTGGTTCTCGGAACTGCTGCTTCTTTCTCAGTGCGAACCCATTCTCCTTCATCCTCGAGCGGACCTCCTCACGATGGACGAGGGCCTGACCTGTCATCCGGAACCCCCCTCTCTCAGATTATCAGCCTGGAACCTAAACACCTTGAATTTGCCCATTTGAACATCCCGCCAGCATGCAAAGACATTGCCAATGCCAGAGCTCCATCTACAATAAAGACTTATAAACTCAAGTGGAAAAGGTTCTGTCACTGGTGCGTGGCTGCCAACATTCATCCTGTTCATTCTACTCCAGCTCAGCTTCTCCTGTTCTTTCTAGAGAGGGCACAGTCAGGGCTCTCCCACTCCACTTTGAAAGTTTTCTTGGTGGCAATTTCTCGCTTCCGGCAGGATGGCTCCTCCTGTCTCTGCTCTTCCAGAATTATTCATCAGTTCTTTAAAGGGCTGTTCAGGAAGTTCCTGCCTATTAGGTGTCCTCCTCCAACATGGCATCTCAACATTGTTTTGACACAATTAATGAAGGCACCATTCGAGCCTATTCACAAGGCGGATTTGAAATTTTTAACTTGGAAAGTGGCCCTTCTCCTTGCTTTAAACCTCTTCACGTCGCGCGAGTGATGTTCACGCCTTTACCATTAAGCCTCCATTTCTCCAGTTCAAATCGGACTGTGTAGTGCTTCGCACAAACCCGGCTTACATGCCTATGGTGCCCACTGACTTTCACCTTAATGAGCCTGTTCTCTTAAAGACTTTCTTTCCAAACCCTCAATCTCCAGCGGAGCAGCGTTTGCATTCTCTGGACGTTAAGCGCTGCCTTAAATTTTACATCGATAGGATGGCACCCTTTCGCAAATCTGATCAGCTGTTCGTAGCCTACGGACGCATGTGCAAGGGGCGTTCTGTCACCAAGCCATCTATTGCACGTTGGATTTCTTCAGCAATTTCCTTTTGTCACCAGAAGGCTGGCAAGCCTCTCCAATCCTCAGTGAGAGCTCATTCTACCAGGGCGATGTCATCCTCTACTGCCCTGTTTGCTGGTGTGCCGATTCATCATATTTACCAAGCAGCTACGTGGTCCAGCAGGCACACTTTCACGAGACATTATTGCCTTGAAAGATCAACGAAGCCGATGGGGCAGTGGGAAAAGCAGTGCTTCGCAATCTTTTTAACCACATGGCTGCTGGTGTCATTCCTCTGCTGTGCTGGACAGCAACGAAAACGGGTGTGGTCATGACGAGCTCAGCTCGTCATGAGCACCTGAGAGGTGTATGCCATGACGAGCTGAGCTCGTCATGAGCACCGAAGGGGTTAACTAAGGTGAGCCTCTGCTTTCTACCCTCCGCCTATATGATTGTGTAATGATATTGTTGTTATTATTATTATTATCATTCCTCCTGGCTATGCTATTGGTGCATCTTCATACCTATGTATTGCTGATTTTGCTCTTGCTGCCAGCTATTACTGCTCACTATTCTATTCAAGCATGTGAATCTATGAAAGACACCCTAATACTGGAGAAGAACAATTGTTACTTTTCTGTAAACAGGTGGCCACACTCGGGGGACGGCAGTGGTCCAAGATGGCGGAGTGAGGACGCTGCGGAGCAGCAGCCTAGCTAGAGGCATCTACCTATCTACCCTACTGACGATTACTTCGCAGTCGAGAAGATGTTTCTTTTCCTTGCGCTTCGGAGCAGATAATGTAAACGCTACCAAGTGCAGGCTCTGAGACGCTCCACTGAGGAATAAAAGATACTACAGGGGCACGTTTGCTTGAAAAAAAATTACATTACTGACCTGCACTAGCCCATCAGACTCTGATTCTTTGAAAGTCTGCCCTGCTCCATCGGTGAGTCCCTCTCCTAGGGACACTGACAGCGACAACACTCCCCTTATGTCCTCTATAAATATCACTCTGCCAGCATCATCGACTGAGTTACCACCAGCAGCTACTGGCCTTAATCTGGCCCCCTCTAGTCTGTCAGTATTTTCAAGAGAGCCAATTTCCAAGCATATCAATCCTACAATATCCTCTTGTGAGAAGTTGGCCTGATGTGCAGTGCTCACTATTCTAGTGATCACTATATATCAGTCCAAACAACCCTTATTGATGATTGGTTGTAAGTCAACCTTATAGACCAGCTATCCTAGTAGCATGGATACGAGCAGTCTAAGGCTAAGACTCTAGAGGGCGTGTTAAGCCAGCTGTTTTACCATCACATTACCCCTTGAACACCCAGTGAAAGGACACCACACAAGTGTTATGAAAATAAACAGTGTATTTATTAGAATCACAACAACCCTGTACTCTTTATGAGGACAGGGTGCTAAGCACACAACAAAACTCTTATGAAAATACTTAAGTTAGCACGTTATACACAAATGCCCGAGGGGCACGAAAAACCATATACTCTAAAAGTGGAATGCGAATTACTAGCAGGTAAGTAACGATTCTCAGAGGCTTTGGGATCGCTAGAACTGGACTACTGAACCTTTAGATTACTAGCAGGAGGCCTAGGGAACTCGGGTGCAGAGTGTGCACTCTCACGCGGGATGCGGGACAAAGTCTATGGAAGCTAGAATTCACAAAGTTAGTGTTCACGGGCGAACCCGACCTGGTAGGGAGAAAACGACAGTGGATCCTGACCCTTGGATAGTGAGGCTATGCTGGGGCACCGAAATGCCGAAGTTACCTAGGAATCCTCGTGCCGGACCAGGAGCCTGGAAGAAGGAAGTTGCTGGCAGGCGACCAGTGAAGAAAAGTTCGATGGATCCAAGCCTGGATCAAGGAAGAAGAAAACCTGAAAGCAGAGGGGACCAAGTTCTTGAATCACTAGCCAGTGATTAAGTGGGCACCAGGATGGCACCGAGCGAAGTCACCGCAGTCAGGTGAGTGGACGCTGCTGGGCTCTGCAGTCTCTCGGACCAGGAGGCGTTGTCGGCGACCAGGATGGAGGTGCGAGCTGTCCCACGAAGGTTCTTGCTGTCGACGTCGCTGGACCCAGGATTGGGCAACAAGTCTTGGCAAATGCAAGGCCCACGCGGTGGACCTAAAATGGCGTCTTAGCCGGACCAGGAGGGTCCAGGGTACTTCTCCGATGGAGGGAAGCAAGGGCCAGTCTGGAGCAACCAGACTAGCAGCAGTATTGTCGTCGGGCGTCGTTCGGAAGGCCACAAGCCAGCGGGCTAGTAGCCAAACAACGCGGTGAGCAGCAAAAAGCAGAAGTGCCCCACGCCGATCGTGGAGATGCTGGGGGGCTGCTCTTCGGTGCTGGAGCTGCTCAGGGTGGGGGCTTCTCGGACCCCAAAGCACTCACCAGGAAATTACTCGGTGGGCTTGCTGTGCAGAAGTCGTGCAGTCTTGGCGATGGCCGGTCCCTCGAGGTCTCGTCGCACCCACGGTTCTCAGCTGTGCTGTAGAGGTGGGTAGAGGTCAGAGGTGCCAGGGAAGCCGGGTCTCGTCGAGCTGGGCAGTCGGATTCCGGAGGAAGGACGTGCAGCAGACCGCAGTGTTCTTAGATGGTGCCTGCGGATGCAGGGTGACTACTCCTTAGCCACAAGGGAGAATCTTGAAGAAGAAATCGTGAAGTCCTTTCGTGGAAAGTGGTATCTTGATTCCAAAGATGATCTAATTTGGAAGGGGGCCTGCTCCTACCTTTATCTGGGAAAAGGGGGCTGGCACGCGACTAGGTCCTGCCCTATGGGTGGGACCAGGAGGGGGGTGGTTACACCCACTTCCTTGGCGGGCTTTTCCCCAGCTCAGGGTCTGGAGTGTCCCTGGAACTGGTTCAAGTCGGCCTATGCATAGTGAGCACCGGGGTGCCACTTGCAGTCACCTTCCTCTGAAGCCCTGCCTACCTAGGATACACAAAATCCTGTCTGGGACGGTGCTGGCACCGCCCCTGGCAGGAAACCCTTTGTCCTTATCTCCTGCTCTGGGAGGACTCCCAGCAGCAGGAGGGCAGACTTGTGTCTCGGTGGCAGCATCCATTTTGTGGAGCTGAGGCTCTGTTTGACTTTAACCGGGGTTACAGGTTACATACATGTCGTGTCCCTCTAGAAGGGTGGAATGCTAACCCCGTCGCCAGAATTGGCGAGGGGTTAGTATTCCAATTCGTATGACACCTTACTCGACATGTTTTGATAAAGCGATACCAGAGTTGGCATATAACCGCGAGGATTATAATGCACTTAAGAGTATATGGTATGCGATATCATGGAAACGGCTAAGGGATGGATCCCGAAAGCCGCAGACAGGCTCAGCTCATGCCAGAGCACTATCTCACACGATTCCAAGCACTCTGCCTTCAGGATTGTCAAGGCCTGCCATAGGAGTGACTGATAGGAGATCTGTGTGTCCATTTTTAGGGTTAGATATAGGTATACTATATCTAAAGCAAAGGGTGATTACACCACCTTGCCCCAGCTGTCAAGCAGCCAGTTGTCAGATTTGGATGGCCAGCCAGGGGTGGCATAATACATGCTGCAGCCCCTGGTAGGCCCTGGGTACACCTATGCCCTGGGTACCTAAGGTACACTGTACAGGGACTGACAAGGTGACTCAGTATCCAATTAGATATGTACCTAAGGTACATGGAATCCATTTTACAGAGAGAGCAGTAGGCCTGGGGCCCTGAATAGCAGGGTCCCAGGTCAACTAAGTCAGAAAACCAGCAAAACACCAGGCAAAAAGTTGGGGGCAACCATAGTCAGGGATCTACCTTCCTACACCTCTATTTCCCCAGGTCTACCTGTATCTGCGAGCTCCGATTCAATAAATACAACTTTAGCCTTAGGGCCAGTCACTTCTGGAGAGCAGGAGTCTACCATTTCTCCCCTCGATATCATTCTGCAAACTTTAACCAATCATCGCTTGGAGGCACAAGACATTTTTTTGCAGTTGCGGGAAGATAACAATAAGCTGCAGAACTCTTTACAAGAGATGACATCCAAACTAGGGGGGATCTCACAGGACATTGAGGAACTTCAACAAAGGGTTGTAAATATAGAGGAGGGATCAGCTCGTACTGAATCTTCTCTGAACCAACATGACGCCCAGATAACATCTTTACAGCTGAAGGTAGAAGACTTGGAAAATCACCAACGACGATCAAATCTGAGACTCTTTGGCATCACGGAGGGAGCAGAAGGGTCAGACCGAAGGGCCTATCTTGTCAAGCTACTGCATAAGGCTTTCCCAGACCTATCTGACTGGGATTGGGATTCTCAGCTCCAGAGAGCCCATCGTCTTCCCTTAGTTCAGAGGAATAGGGAGAGTAAATTATCTAGGCCCTTTCTTATTTATTTTGTTAATTTTCTTTTAAGGCAGGCAGTTTCATTGAAAGCACGGCCCAACTCTCCTGTCATAATTGAAAATCTGTCCTTCTTTGTCCGCTCTGATTTGAGCAAAGCTACCATGGACAGGAGATGGAGGTTACGGAAACTTATCGACCCTTTTAAATCTATGGGAGGGCAAGTGTTTTTGCAAGAGCCTGCCCGTCTCAAGGTTATCAATGGAGGCCATGCTTATTTTTTTACTGATGAGAAAGAAGCCGAGAGTGTGCTCTCAAAATGTGGTTAATTGAAAGGGATGAGAAGCTCAGATCTCTAGTTTAAACAGTTAGATTGATTTTACTACTCCCCTTTTTTCTTCATATTTTTCTAATGTTTCTCTCAGATTTATATAATCAGTTTTTGGGAGTATTGTTTAGGGTTTTTATCTTATTTCTTCTTTCTTTTTCTTCATACAGGTGGTAGGGTAGTAGGGTGGAAGGGTAGGCCTTAGGCTGCTTCTCTTTGTAGCTGCCTTTCCAGCGGCAGCAGATTTCAGAGGGGTGTTCCCTCCCGGGTGGGAGAGGGAGAGGGGGGGGTTCAGGTTCTCCGGTGGTGGTTCTGTCCGGGGAGGAAAAGTCTTTAAAAAAGCAACACGAGAAGGAGAGTCATTGAACATGATGAGAATGAGTTATCTTTGTTTTTTTTTGCAGAATTATAAAAATTGTTTAATCTGTGCTTTGGAATGTTTAAGTTAAGATGTTTAGTGTGGAATGTTGCGGGTCTTAATAATAAGAATAAAAGACGACTCGTCTCTGAAGAGCTTAGACTGTATGACCCACATTTTGTTTTTTTATCCGAGACACATATTGCTTATAAAGATAGGAAGCTATTCAGCCTACTTGGTTACAATGTTATAATATGCTCTGCGATACAGGCTTCAATTAGAGCAGTTGCTATCCTTAAAGATAGACGACTCAGAGTAGAAACTCTTAAAACTGCCTTAGACAAAGATGGCCGTTGGGCCCTTGCGCAACTATCTACAGGAAATTGTAAATATGTACTCTGTGTGATTTATGGGCCAAACACTGATGATTATATTGTTTTGACCAACTGAATATGGAGCTTCTGGGGTGGGAAGGGGAACTTATTATTATGGGGGATTTCAACTGCATTATTGACTATCAGCGAGATAATACCAGACAAGGTGCTTTTCAGGGTAGGCGTAAATCATGTGCCGCAATTTTAGAAATTGGCCGCATACATAATATCGGGGATATTTGGCGTTCTCTTTACCCTAATATATCAGGATATACTTACTATTCTGCGCCTCATAAATTATGTTCCCGCATTGACATGGCCTGGGCTACAGATAATATATTTCACACTAGTTCTATCGAGATCTGCCCTCGGGTTACCTCGGACCACAATCCTATTTTGCTCATGTTTAATAACCTACAAATTCAAGTGGTTCCGAGGATGTTTTCCTTTCCCCCTTCATTTACTATCTGAAGCAGGGTACATATCACAGCTTAAATTACATCTCAGTGAATTCATTAAATTTAATCTCAATTCTACTTCTTGTATAATAGTTTGGGATGCTTGTAAGGCCAGCATCAGGGGGTTCACCCAACAATTTGTTTTTAGGCAGAATTCTGAACGCCGTAATACGAATAAAAAGCTGACCTCTAATATTTTGGCACAAGAACTACTCCTTGCCGATGCTTTACGAACCAGCTCTTCCAATGTGGTCGAATTGGGGCTAAAACTCGGGCGCTTAAAATCAAACTTAGACAATTTTCATTGAAAAAAGTAGCGCTAAACTACATAAATTTAAAATATCCCATTATGAAGGCGGAGACAAAATCGGGAAAATCCTGGCTTATAAAGTCGCGGATGACAGAGATCATACCTTGATTAAAAGCCTCAGAGGCTCCAATAACATCATATATGATCAGCCAGCACAGATACTGGATCAATTTGTGGAGTTTTACAATATCTTATATACTCCTGAGAATCAACCTAGATCAGCGATGATCCTGGATTATCTCGATAGTAATATCAAGGGAAATCGTAACATACCCGAGTTGGATCAATTATCTGATGAAATTACTTTGTTAGAGATCAGGCAAGCTATTTCATCCCTACCCTCGGGGAAAGCAGCAGAGGAAGATACTTTTCCAGTTGAGCTTTATAAAATTTGTATTGATGAACTACTCCCTCTATTTTCTCAGATTATTCGATCTATTGGTGAAAGGGGGAAGGCTCCTAGCTCTTGGAATATTGCCAAAATGTTTTATTTTTCTGAAAAAGGGCAAGCCGGCTGATCAGTGTGGGTCTTATAGCCCCATCTCACTTATAAACACCGATGCCAAGCTTTTTTCGAAAATCTTAGCTACCCGATTGGCTCCATTTATACCTAAAATAGTTAACTCACAACAACATGGGTTTGTAATGGGAAGGGACACTACTGCCCATATCAGTACGGCCATAACGACATTCGATATAGCCAAGACAGAGTCCACCCCACTCGGTATGATTTTATTGGATGCTGAGAAGGCTTTTGACCGAGTCTGTGGGATTATCTTTGGTCTGTTATGACCTTTATTGGTTTCAGGGACCAATTTATCAGATGGATACGAGCTCTATACGATAATCCCATAGTGAGTATTAGTGATGCTGGGCTGACCTCCTCTACTTTTGCTATCTCGCGGGGCACCCGGCAGGGGTGCCCTCTATCACCCCTGCTGTTCGCTCTGTCGATGGAACCTTTTCTCTACGCTCTCCAGCTCCAATCCCGAATAATACCGTTCAGATTTGGTCCGCACTCCCTGAAAATCACCGCATACGCTGATGATATCGCTATTTATTCCACTGATGTCGTAGAGGGGATAACGGCTGAGGCTAGCAGATTCGGAGACGTTTCGGGATATAAGTTAAATATAAACAAAACACAAATAGTTGTTAACCATAAACCATCGGCAGCTGTCTCCGGAATCTGTAGGGTCGCCACCTATCTAGGAGTTAAAATTTCACACAAAACTAATGAGGTCATTACAATTAATTACGATGCCCTATTAAAATAAACAGCCTTGTCTTTAATAAAATGGCATAAACTTCCTTTAAATATTAGTAGAATTAATCTGATCAAAATGAAAGTGCTCCCCAAATTTCTCTATTTATTTCGCTCCATACCATTAGCACTTAGCAACTCTTTTTTCGATAAACTGGGTGGAATATTTAGCAGCTTCATTTGGGGATACAGGAAGGTTCGTAGATCCATGGTGTTACTCAAAGGCTCTTTAGATAGTGGGGGACTTAATTTCCCGGATTTTAAATTATATTATTGGGCTACTTTTTTTGGCCGTTTACCGTCTTTGCTTAATTCGGACACTCAATTTTATTTTCATATTATCATGTTAAACTCAGACTCCAAAATGTTTTTGCTAAGACTTAATAACCCCAACTATTACAAAAGGGTCAAATTTAAGACAGCAAGAGACACTGCTAAGATCTGGTTCAATATCTTGGCATTTTGTAAAACTTATTTCTTCCACTCTAAATTGCGGCTATGGGGAAACCCGGGCCTTCCTGGGATTTTCAATGATGGTCTGGCAAACATATGGTCTGCTCACGGTATCAAAACACTGGGGGACCTTTATGGCTCTCACGGCTGTTTAGACTTTGAGGCACTTAAAAATGTATACAAACTGACTGAACCAATGAGATTTAAGTATATTCAATTCCATGACTTTCTTGTACGCAAGATGAAAATATGTGAAAGCTTAGATTCCGACATCTGGAATTGCTTTTATTCACTTAAGACTAAATCTTTAATTGGTGAAGGATATAGGTGCCTCAACGCCTATAAGATTGGTGACTGTTCTAAACTAGCTGAGAAATGGAGCTCTAAGTTGGGACTTAATATAACTTCAAATCAGATTACTTCCTCCCTTTCTAATCTCAATAATCTCGTCCAATCTTCTAGTTTACGATTGCAGCAATTTAAAACCACATGCATGCTGTATCACACCCCTGAAATGATCTCTACGTGGTCTACAAATATTTCTTTCAGTGACCGTACCAAGTGTCCAAAATGCGGTTTAGTGGCAGCTGATTTAGAACATGCTGCTTTCTTGCCCGGTTTTAACCGAGTTCTGGTCTGCTCTGGACAAGGTCTTGAAATTGAAATTGGTTAGGCCACCTTCTCTTTCGGCTCTAACAGTATTGTTAGACATGCATTCTGTCACTCTCCCTCAGCAGACCCTAGTTACTATATTACTATCCTGTGCTAAATTAACTATTGCATGCGCCTGCATCTCCCCGCAGCCCCCTCATATTATGGAGTGGTGGTAACTGGTCAACAAAATGTATTCTATGGAGTCAGCTCTGGCTAAACTCAGAGATGTCCGGTCCTTAAGGAAATGTGAAAACATTTGGGGCAATTTTATTTAAAATGTAAAGTATAAAACTTGTATCTTTACCTAAAACATTTAGGGGATAAATCTCCCGCAATGCCCGAATTTAATATGCTGTTTTTTGGTTTTTTTACGAAGTAATTGTCTGCATATTCATTCTGCCACAATGTTTACTGTTCCCATTTTGATTCGATCTGTCTTGTTTTATTCTCGCTTGTCGTGTTGTCAATAAAAAATTTACCTGTAAACAGTATTGGTGTCTTTCATGGATTCACATGCGACCCGCCCGCCTCTCCTCAGAGGCTCGCTTCTCCTCCTACTCTCTTTTGTCACTCTTGTGCTACGAAAATCTGAGGGCCTGAGCCTCTGAGAAGGTTCTGGAGGGGTGCTTGCGCCTGATGGGCTGGAGTTTGGACTAACATAATGACAGGGATATGTTGCAAATGTTTTGTCTTGCCATGTATTCCTATGAGGAAATTATGACCTGGTATTTGCAACTTTTTCTAATGTGTATTTTTTTGTGTTATGTTTTTACATACATATTTTATTGGGATTTTATTGCTATTTTATTTACCGTGGGGCTCACACTTCGACGACGTGGAATATTCAAGCATGTGAATCTATGAAAGACACCAATACTGGAGAACCACCTGTTTACAGGTAAGTAACAATTGTTCATCATGATTAGTGCATATTGTAAATCGGACAAAATCAAGAGGGCGTGATTTTTGTTATGTGCACTGACTAAAACTTGTGTATTGCTGGATTTTGTTTTAGCATTTCCAGAAAAGAATCCTTTTGATCATTTGGATGTCTTCCCAGAGCCTACAGAGAAAGGGGTGTTGGCCGCAACAGCGGGGCAAGGAGTCTCATGGGAGAAAGGCACAGGAAGTGAAGTATCTGTTATGCTTACTGTATCCACTGCCGCAGCCAAGGTAGGTGTGAAGTGAAATGAATCAGGGGTTTTTGACACGATACCTTTAGTACTACTATGACCAGATTCTCCTTTATGTATTTAACTTACAAAATGTAGCTTCTGTGGTTGTAGGTTCAGCTCATGCTGACCTACAGTGGAGCTTTTTGGATACTGTGTGGAAATGGGGGCATTTATCCTTTGCCATTGTAAGACAGCTCATGGAACTAATTACCCTTTGCACCATTTCTGATTTGTGTTTCTCCATCTTTTCCTTGGTGTTTTTTAATTAAGTATCTGCCTTTATCTTTCTTCTGAACTTACTTCTTACGTTGCAGAACTTGAACGGAGTGATGGCTGCCGTAGCAGGGCTGCTGAGCATCAAAATCCCCAATTCATATGCTTTCCCTGAGGGCTCTGTACGGAACCAAATTGATATGAAGAAGCCTCTGCCTGAATCTGTATGCGATGGTGAGTACCAGTGCCACTTTCAAATCCCCATGTTCATAGCATGTGGTCTGTAGATACAAATGATTTCCAAACACCTGTCAACAATGCGGCAAGAAAAAAATGTAATCTCAGATTGTTGTTGTCCGCCTTCTGATTCAGGCATTCGAGTACCTGCTCCTCGACCGGCCCTGGTTTATAGGGACCATTGATGACTGCAGTCAGAAATTCGACACCAGTTACACGAACATTTCTGCAGATAGGGGCCAGCGGACGTGACCTTATATTCCAATGGCGTAAGATCTTCACCAGACAGCGACAGAGAGGGCTCTCCTTGAAGCTGGTGTCAAGTCAGCTTCTTTGAGAAATTAGGTCGTATTTTGAGACTGACTGCGGGGGTATTCTGGTAGGAGCACCCTTCCAGTTTTGCCCCAAGTGCAATGCCAAGTACCCCATGTCAGACTAGCATAGGCTGTGCAACTAGTTCTTGTCACTCGAGCAAAACAAGCTGACCTGCTCAGTATGAAAAAAGTTTTGATGCAAATAGACTATCCATCACATACTCTATTGCCAGTCGGCCCACCCTAAAATGCAGCAGCAGGAGTCCAGACACTGGACCTGTTTGGCCATGAATATCTTTCCATCACTAAAGGAGGGGAGCTGTGTCTGGAGGTGCTGTCCTCCAACGCTTCAGAGCCAAAGCTCGAGAAAGAACACACCAGATCCCCCGTTCACCCCCGCTACGAGCAAGCCCCCAGCCGATGCCATCCCACAGTATAAAGCCACAAAAAGCCTACGCACTCCTAACCTCCCCCTGATAACCCAGACAGACATATATCCCCCTACCCAATTACCTTCCCCCTCCTGAATACACCACTGTGTATCACGCGGTTACATAGTGGACAATTTCTTGGAGACTGTCCAGGTCTGAAAGGTCAGTTAAGTACCTCCACTTGGTAGAGACTTCTAGTGGTCCATACCGCTAGGATAAGACACCCAGGCAACAAAGGATGCACTTGTCCCAGAAAAGGAGAGTAAGAGGCTCAATATTGCTGGCAAGCGCATGACTTGTTGTTGGGGGGAATGAATCATTGCTAATTGGGTTGGAATACTCTCTAGGTACAACTGCCATCAGTGGGACGAAATGGAGGAGCTAGTCAAACACCACCTAAAGCCCTTCACTAGAGGCGTCAGGAACTGATGGCAGAAGGCAAGATAATCTCTAGAACTAACAGGTGCCAATGCTGTCTCTTGTGAAATGAACACCTGCATCCTGCTAGAGAGACTCGCCTGGCTGAGGATCCCCAGCTTCAGGCAAGAGGTAGAGCAGCAGCTCCTCAAAGAGCCTTTCAGTGGCAAGGAATCCAAAAGGTAATTTTAATACTGGTGAAAAAAATTAAGGCCAAGGAGACTGTCAAAGCAGTGTCTCTCTTACAGACCTCAGCAGCCAGGTCTGCATTCCATAAACAGGTCGGAGGAAGTGCAAAAACACCTACGCCTCCCCAGAGGCAAGGGTACCTCCAGCAACAAACATTTTAGGACCCAGAGGGGTGGATACCATGGCAATGATCAAGGCAAGTGGAGAGATAGATCCAGCAAGGGCGCCTCTGAACCCCCCTCTCCAAAAAAATGGGTGCTATCAATGGTACAGCAGGGGTACAGCCTGGACTTCCACACCATCAAACATACCACCTCACCTGCCAAGACCAGTCTCAACAATCTGACTGCTTAAGAGGGAAGTGCAAGCACTTGAAGCCAAAGAAACCATTAAACTGATGCCCTCTTTCCAGTACGTCAAATGTCTTCATCCCAAATGGGACAGGGCTCTGCTGCTGATCCTAGATCTCGGCCACTAAAACCACTGCATCTGTCAGAGCACTTCAACATGACTACCGTAAAGGACGTCATCATGCTGCTCCAAAAAGGGAACTTCGTGACTGTCCTCAAGCGCACCTACTTCCACATCCCCATACTTCCAGCTCCCCACCACTGTCTGCACTGTATGGTAAGTGGACCAACAGTAAATACTGCCAGTTCAAAGTATGGAGTCATACGGCCCAAATAACTTGCACATTATCTAGCAATAGTGACTGCGCACCTGCTCAAAAACACCATTCATAGCTTTTCTTACCTGCACAACTGGCTGATCAGTACCAACGAGCAATGCATAGCTCACACTTGGGCAGCAGTGTCTTTGATGGTGAAGCCTTATCTGTTTAACAATGCCAACAAATCACATATCTAGCCTTGCTAATTTCATGTTTTTTTAGGGTCTGTACTAAATGTGATCACAATGTGGGAGTGAACCTTTTCAGGGGTCCACTGGTGCAGGGGTTCGCCCTTCTTTATCCTTAAGTCCTTAGACTAAGAAAATAGAGATTGGCATGGATGCTGTAATATCAAAGAAAATAGATGTATGAACATCTCATGAGGGAGACTACGTCAATACAGTACCCTCAGGGCACTGTAGGAGGTAGTTCAAAGAGTACAGAAACCATGGTCCTTTTATGGCCAGTTTATAGCTGAGTAAGCACGAAGACTCAAAAAAGAGGCGGTACAAGTATACACAAGAATAGCTATTCACATATATGGACAACTGGAAACTACTTAGTCAACAGAGTGGGAGGAGTAACAAAAACTTTTACATCAGTTGGAATAGCCTGACAGTTACACACTAAGACAGATGCATTCTGGCAGCTACAGGTCTTTCTGAGCAAGCCCAAGGCTCTGGCTCAGTGCTGAAAGAGTTAATTATAGTTGATGACTCAAGCGAAATACAAGAGCAGGCAACAGTGAAGAGGGGAGAAGCACATGGCGAGCATATGGCTAACTAAAATGACTGCATAACCAAAATGGCTTCAGCTCATGCTAACAGCAATTTACTCCAGTATTGGAACTTTCATAGATTCCAAAAGTCCCAAAGTCGGCACCGAAAAATATATCGTACCCAAACAACAGTCTGGCAGATTTTTCCTATCCAATGCAAAAAACTCTACACACTGACCCAGAAACCGGTCATGTTACCAGCAAACATCCTAATAGGAGGAAACTTAGAAGACTCTGAAAAACCCATCAAACAGAAGGTAAAAGGCACTAATACTTCTCCACCTTCCTCCTCTTCTCCACCGGATTCAAATTTGTTAATTTCTCCAGCACTCTCCCCTCAACATACATTGTCACCTCAACCACAAAAGGCTAAAGATGATGATATATTTTGGAGATGGGACCACAGATGCAGATAGGAATATCGACGCACATACAATCCCACACGATAGAGATCCTTGGGATCATTATAATATCGATCCAGCTCCGCACAATGTCCCGGATCTCTATCCTTCTAGGCCATCACCGCCAGATGATAACATTGGGTTTGCACAATTAATCTGATGGAGGCCATCTAGCAGCAGATTCCTTAACTTAGAATACCCTCTGGCATCAGACTGGATCCAGATTTTTTTTTTGCAGCAGCAGCACCATTGCGCGCCTGGGGACGGCACCACGTGACCCTGCCCTGACGTCGTCCACGTACGTGACGTCAGCGAGGCTATATGAGTCCCTCCCGGCACGCTGACGTCAGTTTCCTTCTTTTCCGCGTTAAACGCGGATCCGGAGTAAGCGGTTCCTCTGGCCTATTTTCAGGCCCTCTGGTACAGTGTGCGATGCCTTTGGGCTTTAACCTCTTGGATGCTATGGGAATTCCCCTGCTGTGCTGGGATTTCGCGATCCTCGCACATTCATGACGAGCTGGGCTCGTCATGAGCGTAGCAGGAGGCTACTGCATGACGAGCCCAGCTCGTCATGAGCGTCGAAGGGGTTAAAAAGTGTACCTCCTGTTCGCAGCAAATGTCCGTGACAGACCCACACCTTATCTGTATGTTGTGTTCGAGGCATGTGGGCTGCTGAATTCATATCTATAGCATAGCATAGATCGCCGCCTAGTGTTGGGTCCGGATGATTGCACATTGTTGTCCTGGAAGAGTCTTCGAAGTATCACGAGATAGGTGGCTCCTCCTCTGGACTACAGTGCGCATGGGCATCGACTTCATCCCCAGATTGTTTTTTTCCGCCATTGGGTTCGGATGCGTATTCGATATCTCCAGTTCGGAATCGATATAAACTTTCCCTAAGGCCCGAAGGCCTTTTCCTATAGCGTCGGTATTGTCTTGCGTTCGGTGCCCAGCTCTGTTCCGACTCAGTTCCCGAGTCGGACATCCAGAGGAGTCGCGTGGCTCTTCGGTGCTCGAGGCCCAGTCAGCGCAACCAGACTTTAGATGACACATCATGGAACGGAGCCCGTTCAAGAGATGTCCCGTGTGCAACTCAAAGTATCCCCACATCGACGTCCACCCGGTGTGCAACAAGTGCCTGTCGCCGGATCACGATGAAGCCAACTGTATGGCTTGTTCCCGTTTTCGCTCCAAGAAGACGATTCGACTTCGGCGCGCCAGGAGGCCCAGCAGTCGGCCCCGGCACCGGTGGACATTTTCGAGGGGGAAGAAGCAGACGAGCAAGAAGATCGAGAACCGATTTCAACTCCAGCGGTGCAGATCGACTATGACTACGACGCGGACGTCGAAGTGCTCGATACAGAAGAAGTCGTCGACGAGGTAGGAGACGACAATGAGGCCTATGGGGCCATGGAAGATAGCTCAGGAGAAGAGCTATGCCCCGTTCGTACTATCACTAAGGCTTAGGTCGAGGGATCGCCACATGGCCTTACCCAAGATCTTCCACCGGAATCCACGGCCTCGCCTACGGACACTTATACGGAGCCGCCATTGGTCAAACCGAAAGTGAAACCTTCGGTGTCGACGAAAGTGATGGAGACACCGTCGAAACAGAAGACGTCTGTTGCTCTGGTCGCCTCCTCGTCTTCCGACATGTCGGGGCAGCCGAAGAAGGTTGTCGACCAGGTGAAGTCGCTCAAGGGCGTCGAGCCAAAGTCGATCAAGGGCGTCAAACCCAAATCAATCAAGGGCGTCGAGCCGAAGACTGGGGCACCAAAAACGATTGTCAAGGCCGCCGACCCGAAACCGTCGGCGCCGAATGCCGTCGTCACGGAAGAAGGACACGGCGCACCGAAAGGGGCTGATCCTGCACATCGGCCGGAGAAAGCCAAGACATCGGCGCTCGAGTCTGCACATGCTGGTGGATCGAGAACGTCTGTCGGGTCGACGAAACCGCCCGCATCCTTCACAAAGCAGGTGTCGGACTCATTGCAAGGCTTCCGCGGTCGATCCGAAGGATACTTCCACCCCGAAGCAAGCTGCCAAGACGCCAAAGTCCTCGGCGCCACTCTTGTTCACGCTGCCGCCGAAGGCGTTCGCACCCAGATCGGTCGACGACACGCCCATGAAGGTGTCGACAGGGACGAAGCCTTCCCAGCCACTTGTGAGCTCGAAGCATCGACAACCCCTGATGGAGGAGCAGTCGGAACATTTTATCGACGGCGACACCGGTAAACTTACCCTCTATAAGAGAAAGATCACACCGGCACAGCCTATGGAGTCCTACACTATTCCTTTGAAGCGCAAAAAGCCTTCTACGGATTCCCCAGTTCTGGTTGAGCCAATTACTCCTCGGACTCGAACCCTTGCTCCACCCTCACCCACTTATTCAGACGTGGACACTGGGGAAGGGCAGGATGAGGAGTACAACTTCCCTGCCAACACTGATCCTGAGGATAACCAGGACTCATGGGCAGATGCAGGTGACCCAGGGGATCAGCAAACTGCCCCAGACACTCAGGTGTACAATGTCAAAACCTCTCCTACTGAGGATTCGGCAGCATTTAATGCCCTAATTGAGAGGGCGGCTAAAAACCACGACGTCCAGCTGCATGCTGACCCTATTGAAGTGGACTTCCTGTTTGTTACCTTTTCCACCTCTGAGAAGACTGTCAAGACTCTCCCAATGCTTAAAGGGGTTCTGAAACATGCTGCAGACATTTTTAAAGAACCCACATGTGCCAGGGTTATAAACCCTAGGATTGAAAAGAAGTATACGCCGGCACCTGGCGACCCTACCTACATCAAGGGCCAGTTGCCGTTAGACTCTCTGGTTGTTTCTAATGCCCGGAAGAGGGCGAATTCACAAACCACTGGTGATGCTCCTCCCCCTGACAAAGAATCTAAGGTGCTAGAAGCATCAGGGAAGAGGGTGGTGGCCCAAGCGGCCAATATCTGGCATATTTCAAACACTCAGGCCAGATATGACAGGGCACACTATGATACACTAGATACCCTGTTACAACACTTGCCAGATCAGTATAAAGAGGCAGCAGAGATGCTCATTCAGGAAGGGAAGCTCATTTCAAACGCTTCTATTAAATGTGCACTGGACGTGGCGGACACCGCGGCCAGAGCCATTAACACAAGTGTGATGTTGCGACGTCAGGCCTGGCTCAGGATCTCCGGGTTCAAACCGGAGATACAAACCACCATCCTCAATCAGCCTGTGAACCCTGATCGATTATTTGGCCCTGAGGTGGATACCACCCTGGAAAAAATAAAGAAAGGTACTGAGACTGCAAAGTCCATGGGGGCTCTCCAGTCCCAGCAGTTCAGGGGCAGTACTTTTCGTCGCTCAAGTAATAGAGGTGTTTCCAGAGGCCAGATGTCCCAGCAAACGCAGTACACCAAAGGTGGGGCGCAGTCCTCTTACAACAAGCAGAGTAGAGGAGGCTATCGGGCAACAGCACCAAGGGCAGAGGTCGTGGAAACAACAACTCCCGCTCCTCCGCCACCAACAAACTGTGACGCCTTGTCACTACCCCCCGACCATACAACACCTGTCGGGGGGGAGACTCCAGCAGTTCCTGCCAGACTGGAAATCCATCACCACAGACAGGTGGGTCAGAAAACGTATCCAGTACGGTTATTGTCTGGAGTTAACATCCACTCCACCCAACATACCACCAAAACACCGTCCTATGTCCACAGAGCATTTGCACTTATTGCAGCAGGAGGTACTTGTCATGCTGCAAAAAGGGGCAATCGAGCTCGTGCCAGTGGTGGAAGAAGGCACAGGAGTGTACTCCCTGTACTTCTTAATCCCAAAAAAGGACGGGTCCCTCAGACCCATACTGGACCTCAGACCCTTGAACCGGTACATTCTATCGGAACACTTTCACATGCTGACGCTGCAACAGGTTCTTCCGTTGCTCAATCAGGGAGACTTCCTCGCAACCTTGGATCTCAAGGATGCATATTTTCACATTCCACTACATCCGTCACACAGAAAATACCTCAGATTCACCATTCAGAATCCGCATTATCAATTCAAGGTCCTCCCTTTCGGGGTGACCACAGCGCCCAGGGTCTTCACGAAATGCCTGGCGACAGTGGCTGCGCACCTCAGGAGGCAGAACGTTCACTTATACCCTTATCTGGACGACTGGCTTGTCCAAGCGAAGTCGGCCCAGCAGTGCGCTGCCAACATGTCCCACACCATTCATCTTCTTCACGATCTGGGATTCTCACTAAATTATCCGAAGTCGCACCTTCAGCCAGCCCATGTGCGGCAGTATCTGGGCGCGACTATAGATACTCTGGCAGCCACGGCTCAGCCCAATTCTGTGAGGATCGACAGCATTCAGTCGCTAATCCAGAAGTTCAGACCGCAACACTCGCTTCCAGCAAGAGTGTTCATGCAGTTGATAGGCATGATGGCCTCCTGCATCTTCATAGTCCCGCACGCGAGGCTACATATGCGTCCGCTTCAAGAGTGCTTGGCGCACCAGTGGACTCAGGCTCAAGGGCAGTTGAACGACCTAGTGTTGGTGACCGGTCGGGCATACAACTCTCTGCATTGGTGGAATCCACACAACCTTTGCAAGGGCCGACCGTTCCAGGAGCCTGTGCCACAGATTATCCTGACGACGGACGCATCTCTCCAGGGATGGGGAGCTCATGTACTCCACTACACAGTGCAGGGACTGTGGGCAACACAGCAACGGAAGATGCACATCAACTACCTGGAGCTGATGGCAATCTTCATGGCGATGAAGGCGTTCAAAGTACATCTGTGCAACAAAGTCGTGTTGATCCGGACGGAAAACATGACAGCCATGTACTATATTCAAAAGCAGGGAGGTACACACTCTCCACAGTTGTCTCATCTGGCTCAGAGCATGTGGAAGTGGGCCATTCACAGGAACATCTTCCTCATGGCGGAACACCTCCCGGGCAAAGACAATCAGATGGCGGATCTGCTCAGCAGGTACAGCCACCAAATGCACGAGTGGGAGATACATCCATCAGTACTCCGCCCGTACTTCCAGCAGTGGGGTCATCCAGAGATAGACCTGTTTGCCACAAGGCAAAATGCCAAAGCTTTGCTGCCAGGTTCCCTCACCCACAGTTGCAGGGCAATGCGATATGGATGAACTGGTCAGGCAGATTTGCGTACGCTTTTCCCCCAGCACCTCTCATACCGCTGGTGGCACGAAAGCTAAAGCAACACTCGATGACACTCATCCTGGTTGCTCCAACGTGGGCACGCCAACCATGGTACACCACGTTTCTAGAACTCTCCGTGGTACCGCATCAAAGGCTGCACCTCACACCCAGACTTTTGACGCAGAGCCATGGCGACATTCAGCACCCAGATCCGCAACAGCTCAACCTGGCTCCTGAAGTCTTAGAATTTGGCTACCTTAACTTGCCTCCCGACTGCATGGATATCATACGGGAGGCGAGGAAGCCCACCACCAGAGCTTGCTATGCAGCACAATGGAAGCGGTTTGTCATTTACAGTGCAGAACACAACATCAACCCGCTGGATGCATCTACTCACAACATCATTTGTTATTTGTTACATCTCTACAAATGCAATCTAGCATATGCTTCCATTCGGATACACTTATCCGTCATAGCGGCTTATCTCCAAAACAGGCAGCATCTCTCGGTTTTCAGAGTGCCTGCCATTAAAGCTTTTCTAGAAGGACTAAAACGGGTCATTCCTCCCAGGACCCCGCCAGCTCCTGAATTGAGCCTTAATGTGGTCCTCACCAGGCTGATGGGCCCACCTTTTGATCCTCTGCATTCATGCAAGGTTCAGTTCTTAACATGGAAAGTGGCTTTCCTAATAGCCATTAAGTCTCTGTGACGTGTTAGTGAGCTCCAGGCGCTCACCGTACAAGAGCCATTCATACAAATTCACTCGAACAGGGTGGTGCTGCGCACTAACCCTAAATTTCTTCCTAAGGTGGTTTCACAGTTCCATGTCAATCAGACTATTGAACTGCCCGTGTTCTTTCAAAACCCAGAGACAGCCGAAAGAATGCTCCACACTCTTGACGTCAAACTGGCTTTGATGTACTACATCGATAGGACCAAAGACTTTAGGAAGACGAAACAACTCTTTGTTGCCTTTTCTGCCCGACACAAAGGCAACCCCATTTCCAAAGCAGGTATAGCCAGGTGGATCGTTAAGTGTATTCAGATTTGCTATCAAAAGGCTAAGCGCTCTTTAACGGTCCCCCCCAGAGCCCACTCCACCCGCAAGTTGGGGGCCTCCATGGCTTTCCTTGGTAATATCCCTTTGGAAGACATTTGTAGAGCAGTCACATGGTCTACCCCACACACATTTACTAAACACTACTGTGTAGATGTGCACTCCAAGCAGCTGTAGGGCAGGCTGTTCTTAAGACACTTTTTCAAACATCTGCAGCTGGCACAGGCGGCCGCCGATAATGGAGGGACTGCTATATATTCTATGCTATAGATATGAATTCAGCAGCTAACATGCATCAAACTGAATATGCTACTTACCAGTATGCATCTGTTCTTGGCATGTAGGGCTGCTGACATTCATATCGCCCGCCCTCCTCCCCGGCGCCTGTAGCGGCTGCAGAATTCACACTTACTCTTAGCATGGTCATCGCTCTCACTGTTACACTCCATCTTCGCCACAATGGCTAAAAACAATCTGGGGATGGAGTCGATGCCCATGCGCACTGTAGTCCAGGGGAGGAGCCACCTATCTCGTGATACTTCGAAGACTCTTCCAGGACAACAATGTGCAATCATCCGGACCCAACACTAGGCGGCGATCTATGCTATGCTATAGATATGAATGTCAGCAGCCCTACATGCCAAGAACAGATGCATACTGGTAAGTAGCATATTCAGTCTGGGCGAACACCACAACTCAAGGGATTGCGACTCATGCCAACACCTCAAGCCGAAGTCCTGTCGGAAGCGCCGTATGAAGCTCCTTTCTGCTCGCCTGTCCCGGTCGGAGTCGTCTCGACCTCCGGCGGCCTCAACGGTGGCGGGCCCCTCTGGCAGTGGTTTCCAGTTGCAGCGTCGGTCGCCCTCTGGGGCCCGGGGGCGTCGCTCGCCCCTTCTGGGTAAGTCGCGGCGCATGTCTCCGAGGTCCTCTACCTCACTTGCCTCTGTTGTCGGGGCCACTAGTTCCCGGAGCCTTCCGGACGTGCGCCCCTGGGAGTTGCCCCTCCCCTATCCACCTTTTCTGGGCACGGGGGTGACTCGGACCCTAACGGAGGCTTATGCCGCGTTCCTGCAGGCCTTCCGTGGATCTTCTGTCCTTGGGCATCCTCGGGGCCTCCACTACTTACGGGGTCTCTGACGGACTCGTCAGTGGGTTCGCCCCGGCACCAAATGAGCCTTTGCCCTCCAGGGACGAAGGAGATATGGCGTTGTCAGGGTGTGACCTGGCTGGGTACCCCTCTACGACCCATAGCACCCCTGCCGCACTGCATAGTCCCGTGGGGCTCCATGTGGCGTCGAGGGTGGTTGCTGGTGCTCAAAGACTTACTTCGTGCACACTTCGGCCTTCCGGGCAGGCAGCCACCTGTCCGGAGCCGGGGTCGGCACCGTAAACTCTCCTCCCCAGCTCAGACTCTGCTCAGATTTTTAGCAACGCCCCGACGCCAGATTGTTGACTTCTCCGGAGGCTTCTGGAGAGTGTTTGGTGTCGCCTTCACGCCCGGCGATGCTTGGTTGCGGGATAGCATATACCCAGAGAATACCCGGGAGCGCCTTGTTGATCTACCCTTTGTTGGGGTCCTATTGTGTGATGCTCACGCCGAATCAGCTGTTCATCGCCTACTTGCGGGCTTTCGCCCACCCCCTTAAGCCTGTATTTCCCAGGTCTTCTTTTCACATGGTCTAGGGTGGTTGTCGTTTCATTTAGCATCCTTCAGATGCATTATGGGTTTTAAGCTGGCAGTAAGCCTACTGTGGCGGTGTTCCACAGGTTGTTGTGTCTGGTCCCCTGACTGTGGTTTTCCCTAATAGGTGTTCCCCATTGTTCGGGGCTGTGCCATACTCCAAGTGGGGTACTTGTATGCTTTTGTATAGCTCTGCTTTATGCCAAGTGGGCCTGGAGATCCTTTTGGGCTCTATACGTCCCCATGTGCTCTTTTCCTACCATTGTAAAGTGTTCAATGTTGCGACTTTGGTGCTATCCTCCATACGCCATGGGTCGTGTTGGATATGTCCCTCATTCTCCTCCTTTGGAGGTTTTCACAGTGTGGTCACGCTTACAATGCGGCTACCACCTGCCATTAATGCACTAGGTGTGTTTCTCCTACAACACCTATGTTGCTAGGTTTTGGCTCGTTACCCTTTTCTGATATATATCTACAGGTTGCCATGGGTACCCTTCTTTCTAAATCTTCACCTTGCTTCGCTGCTGCGAGATCTGGTCCTATATCTCCATGTGTCAGGGAGCTTTTCTGTGCTGTATTCAGGATTGCCTTTCTTCTACGCAGCAGTGTCTCTTTCAGTACACTAAGTGCACTTAGTTGCCTCGCTCCACGGGAGGGGGGTCCCCCAGCTTACCCTGCTCCCTTCTTGGTGTTCAGATACTGAACGATATTTCTCTTCTGGAAGAGGGTTCATCTTGGCTCATACTCTGAGAATGTGAACTAGAATTCTATCATTCTTTTCTACATTTATACGCGTTCCTCTTAGCAGGACCTTGTGGTACTCTGCTTCCTCTGCTGCCACTTCCCTCGGATATGCTCCTTTCATTGGGTATCGCCCTACACTATATCGGCTGGGCCTGCGGGACAGCTCTTCTGATGCCTGCCGTTCCAGGTTCTGCACCCTGCATCTGTTTTTCGTGAGTTGGTTCTCACCTTCGTCTTCAAGCTGCCTGGTTGGGCGGTCCTATGCTCATTTTAGCTGCGCCACCTTGTTGTCTCTGTGGCTGTTTGCTCTGTGCGTGTTTCAGTGGTGGCCCTCATCAGCGTGCTTCAGGTTGATACTGATCGCCCCTGTCCCTCCTTTGGTGACTAGGTGTGTATTAGAAATGGGGGTTCGAGGCATGTGGGCTGCTGAATTCATATCTGTGCATAGATCGCCGCCTAGTGTTGGGTCCGGATGATTGCATATTGTTGTCCTGGAAGAGTCTTCGAAGTATCACGAGATAGGTGGCTCCTCCCCTGGACTACAGTGCGCATGGGCCTCCTCTCCATCCTCAGATTGTTTTTTTCCGCCATTGGGTTCGGATGTACTTTCTTTACTCAAGTTCGGAAACTTTTTCTAAAGGCCAAAAGGCCTTCGGGGTCGTCGGTATTGTCATTTCGATCGGTGCTGAGTACTTGTTCCAGTTATTTTCGAGCAGGATGTCGAAGAGAGCCGCGTGGCCTTTTCGACACCAGAGGCCCGATCGTCGATGGAACGGAGCCCGTCCAAACGATGCCCCCTTTGTAATTCTAAGTACCCACACATCGATGTACACCCGGTGTGCAACAAGTGTCTATCTCCGGAGCACAATGAGGCCAACTGCCTAGCTTGTGCTAAATTCAGGTCCAAGAAGACGCTTCGACTTTGACGCGCAGCGAGGCAGACGATGACGAGGCCAGCACCCGACCCGGTGAATATCTTCGATGAAGAAGACTATGAGGTCGTCGAGACTGAGGATCCAGAACAGCAGTCGGATCCCGATTCGGAGCATGACTCCAACTATTATGAAGACGAAGAAGAAAACGTTGAGGATGAAAACGCCGTCGAGGTAAGGGACGACGCATCGGCCATCGGAGCCGTCTATGACAACTCGAGCGATGAACCAGGCCCAACAGTGAGTATGGGGCCCGAAACAGACACGGAAAGACTTCCAAGGGCTCAGGTCGAGGCATCGCCAACAGGCCTTAGCCAAGATCATGACGAACATTCTATAGCCCCGCGTCTCGGCCCGGCTAAGAATATATCACACGAGCCATCGGTCGAACATTACCAGTCACTGGTTAAATCGAAACCGAAAGTCATGGAGTCGAAAACGAAACCGAAACTGCTGAAGACAGGCTTCGGATCGAAGGGCTCGGATCCATCGGATTCGACAAAGAAGAAAGGTGTCGACGACCCTGCGCGGTCACAAATAAAGGGTGTCGACCCGAAGACCGGTACTCTGAAGTCCATATCTAAAGTCCGGCACGTCGAGCCGAAGAGGTAGACGTTGACGGACAGTGACACAAATAAGGGACTCGAGTCTCGGAAGGTTCTCGATCCGAAGCAACGAGTCGACAGGCCACAGTTCGTCAAAGGCCTCGAGCCGAAGTCAAAGACCGGCTCGAAGGACCACGTCGAGTCGAGGCAGAAGAAAGCGCCTCCAACGCAACAGGCTCCTAAGTCGACGCAAGGCCAAAAACATATTGTCGAAAAGACAGTCAGTCGGACCTCTACCGACGCCAGCCCCAAAGAAGGTCAGTCAGTCTACAAATGCTACGGCACCAATAAAATTCGGACTGCCCCCAACTGCACGGCCTAAGGCGATCGATCCAAAGACAGGGATCGAAACGTCCAAAAAGGTGTCAATGGGGAAAAGGAGTCATTCTCTAGAGGATGACATTGTGTACCAAGAGCCCTCCTATGACGAACAGTCGAAGCTACATATCGACTCAGACACGGGCAGACTTACTATTTATCAGAGGAAGATCGGGTCAGAAAATCCTCTTGAAACATATAAAATTCCACTCAAAAAGAAAAGGGATTCTTCCACATCACCTGTCCTTTTTGAGCCTGTAAGGTACCATGGCCAGGACACCTCTGCATACTCACCCACACGTAATGATGAGGATATGGAGTATGACTACAATGAAGAATTTAATTACCCTGTGGACACGTATCAGGATGACCAGATTCAAGCCTGGACAGACCCTGTCGACCTGGAGGAGTCACAAGCTATTCCTGACACTCCTTCTTATCCTGTCAAAACTTCACCAACAGAGGATACAGCTGCGTTTAACGCATTAATAGAAAGGGCAGCACACAATCATGATGTGGAAATGCATGCTGACCCAATTGAAGAAGACTTCCTATTTGACACTTTTTCCACTTCAGAGAAATCAGTCAAAACATTGCCAATGTTGAAAGGTGTCCTTAAACACGCAGGAGACATTTTCAAGGAAACCACAAGAGCAGGGGTTGTTAACCCCAGAACCGAAAAAAAATACAGACCGGCACCTGTGGACCCTACATACATTAAGGGACAGCTGCCATTGGACTCTTTGGTGGTATCAAATGCTCCTAAGCGTGCCAACTCACAAACCACTGGTAATGCTCCTCCTCCAGACAAGGAGTCTAAGATATTAGAAGCTTCTGGAAAAAGGGTGGCTGCTCAAGCAGCTAATATATGGAGAATTTCTAATACACAAGCGCTATTAGCCAGATATGATAGGGCTCATTATGACACACTAGAGCAACTGCTACAACATTTGCCTGATGCCTACAAGGAGGGAGCAGAAACACTAATACAAGAGGGAAAACTCATATCTAACGCATCCATTAAATGTGCGCTAGACGCAGCAGACACCGCAGCCAGGGCCATCAATACAAGTGTCATGCTCAGAAGACATGCTTGGTTACGCATCTCTGGATTCAAACCTGAGATTCAAACCACATTATTAAATCGGCCTGTGAACCCTGATTATTTATTTGGTCCTGATGTGGACACAATATTAGAGAAGATTAAAAAGGACACAGAGACAGCCAAGTCTATGGGTGCCTTGCAGTCACAACAGTTCAGAGGAGGCTCCTTTCGTCGCTCCGGTAACAGAGGAGCTACACGAGGCCAGGCATCCCAGCAGACTCCATACAAGAAAGGGAGCACGCAGACCACCTACAATAAAAACAATAGAGGTGGATACCGTGGCAACAGCAACAAAGGCAGAGGACGAGGGAATAACAACACCAGATCCTCCGCCAATACTAAACAGTGACGCCTTGTCACTGCCCCCAGACCATGTAACACCGGTCGGGGGACGATTACAACAGTTCCTGCCAGTCTGGGAAAGCATTACCAGACAGGTGGGTGAGACAACTTATCCAGTTCAGCTATTGTCTAGAGCTAACCTCCACTCCACCCAGCATACCCCCAAGACACCGTCCTATGTCCGCAGAGCACATACACTTATTGCAGCAAGAAGTCATCCGCATGCTGCAAAAAGGGGCCATAGAACGCGTACCTGTACAGCAACAGGGTACAGGGGTATACTCGCTGTACTTCTTAATCCCCAAAAAGGACGGGTCTCTCAGGCCAATACTGGACCTCAGGCCCCTAAACCAATACATCTTGTCAGAACATTTTCACATGCTCACTTTTACAGCAGGTTCTACCATTGCTCAGTCAGGGAGATTTCCTCTCAACACTAGACCTGAAAGACGCATATTTCCACATACCGATGCACACAGGAAATATGTCAGGTTTACCATACAGAATCAGCACTACCAGTTCAAGGTCCTGCCTTTCGGGGTGACAACAGCCCCCAGGGTGTTTACCAAGTGCCTAGCGACAGTAGCTGCGCACCTACGGAGGAACCATATTCACATCTACCCCTATCTGGACGACTGGCTTATCCAAGCAAAGTCAGCCCAGCAATGTGCCAGCCACATGTCCCGCACTATTCACCTCCTACACAGCCTCGGCTTCTCATTAAACTACCCAAAGTCTCATCTTCAACCCGCCCACATACAACAGTACCTGGGAGCAACAATAGACACTCTGGCAGCAAAGGCGCAGCCAAATTCGGCAAGAATCAACAGCATTCAATTACTGATTCAGAAATTCAGACCCCAACACTCTCTCACAGCGAGGGTGTTTATGCAGTTGATAGGCATGATGGCCTCCTGCATCTTCATAGTCCCTCACGCGAGACTACACATGCATCCGCTTCAGGAGTGCTTAGCACGGCAGTGGAACCAGGCTCAAGGACAATTGAAAGACCTAGTGTTGGTGACCGGTCGCGCATACAACTCTCTGCATTGGTGGAACCCACAAAACCTTTGCAGGGGACGACCGTTCCAAGAGCCTGTACCACAAATAGTGCTGACAACGGACACATCTCTCCTGGGATGGGGAGCGCATGTCCTCCATTACACAGTGCAGGGACTATGGACGACACAGCAAAAGAGGATGCACATCAACCTGCTGGAACTGATGGCAATCTTTATGGCAATGAAGGCGTTCAAAGTACATTTGTGCAACAAAGTCGTGTTGATCCGCACGGACAACATGACTGCCATGTACTACATACAGAAGCAGGGAGGGACACACTCTCCACAGTTGTCACATCTAGCGCAAAGCATGTGGAAGTGGGCTATTCAGAGGAACATATTCCTCATGGCGGAACACCTCCCAGGCAGGGACAACCAGATGGCTGATCTGCTCAGCAGACACAGCCACCAAATGCACGAGTGGTAGGTACATCCCTCAGTGCTACAACCGTACTTCCAGCGGTGGGGTCACCCAGAGATAGACCTGTTCGCCACAAGGTGTGAGAAGTTGGCCTGATATATGATGCTCACTAGTTCTAGTGATCACCTTGTATCAGTCCAAACAACCCTTATGGTGATTGGTTGTAAGTCAACCTTATAGACCAGCTATCCTAGTGGTAGCATGGACAGAGCAGTCTTAGGCTAAACTCTTTTGGCATGTGAAGCCAGCTGTTTTACCACAATATAACCCCTTGAATACCAGATGAAAGGACACCACACAGGTTGTTATGAACACCTCTGAACTCTTTGAGGTCAGAGGGCTAAGCACATGACAATCTCTTAGGAAAAATACGTTTCAGTTGCACGAATTACAATGGTGCCCTAGGGGCACGATAAACCATATACTAAGTAAGTGGAATGTGAAAGTCAATAGAGAAAATGGAGCTGTCCAGAGGCTGGAGGTTCGCTAGGACTACGCTGTCTTCACCTCAGGTAAGTAATAGGAGGCCCACGGGACGCGTGTGCAGAGTGTGAACTCACACGCGAGATGCGTAACGACGTCTATGGACAGTACAGTTCAAGTTAAAGGTAAGTACGGACAATCCTGACTAGGTAGGACTAAAACGACTGTGGAACTGGACACTAGGACAGTTAAACTACCCTTGAGCACCGAAATGCTCTCGTTACCTCACCCACGGGCTGCGGGTGCAGAGGTGTCAAAGTGCGTTGGGTTCTCGCGTTGAAGTCTATGGAGCCTGGAGAAAAGATGCTGCAGGCGACCAGGAGGAAGATGTCCGGTGCGATCCAAGGGTGGATCGGTGAAGTAGAAGACCTGAAAGCAGAGGGGACAATGTTCAAAGTCACTAGCCAGTGACTGGAGTGGAACCAGGAAGGAACCAGATGTCGTTGTCGCGATCAGGTGAAGAGTGGACGCTTGTCTCTGCAGCCACGTGGACCAGGAGGTGTCTTAGACGACCAGGATGGAGGCACGAGCTGTCCCACGCAGGCACTCGCTGTCGGCGGTGTTGGATCCGGAATCGGCGTCAACAGGCCTTGGCAAAGGCAACCCATGCGGTGAGAGGAAACGGCGTCTGGAGTGGACCAGGAGGGCCCGGGGTGCTCCTCTTTTGGAAGGGAGCAAGGGCCAGTCTGGAGCAACCAGACCAGCAGTGAAGGTTTCGAAGTTCGTCGTCTAGGAGGCCACTAGCCAGCCGGCAAGTGACCAGACAACGCGTCAAGCAGCCAACAAGCAGAAGGGCCCCACGCAGATCTCGTGGATGCTGGAGGGCTGATCTTCGGTGCAGGAGCTGCTTGGGTTTGGGGCTTCTCAGTCCCCAAAGCACTTGGTCAAGTTTACCTCGGGAGTCGTGCTGGAAGCGAAGTGCAGGTTCTTTCAAGATGGCCGGTCCCACGTGTCTCGTCGCACCCACGGATCTCAGCTGTGTTGCAGATGTGAGTTGAGGTCGGAGAGGTCTGGGAATCCGGGTCTCGTCGGGCTCTGAAGTCTGGATCCTGGAAGGAAGACGACAAAGGGAAGCGGCTGGACGCTTGATGGTGCCTGCAGTTGCAGGGTGGACACTCCTTGCCCACAAGGGAGATTCTTCAGTCTTCTGTGGAGCAGAACGTCGAAGTCCAGAGTTTCCTCTTGTAAAGTTGTTCAGGATAATCTGATTTGGAATGGGACCAGCTCCTACCTTTATCCTGCTAAAGGGGGCTGCACTACTGACTAGGTCCCTCCCCTGGGTGGGACCAGGAAGGGGGGTGGTTACACCCCCTATCCTTTGTCCGGTTTCCCGCCAGAGCTGAGGCTGGAGTGCTCCAGCAACTGGTTTGAACCGGTGTATGCACAGGGCACCTTGTGTGCCCCAGGCATGTCTCATTCCTTTCAAGCCTATCCTACCCAATACACAAAATCCTGTCTGGGGTGGTGCTAGCACCTCCCAAGGCAGGAAACCCATTGTCCAAGCCTCCCTCGCTAGAAGGACTCCCAGCAGCAGGAGGTCTGACTTGTGTCTGTGGTGGCAGCATCCATTTTGTGATGCCAAAGCTCGAGTTAACTTTAACCGGGGTTCTCAGTTACATACATGTCGTGTCCCTCTAGAAGGGTGGAATGCTACCCCCGTCGCCAGAATTGGCGAGGGGGTAGTATTTCAATTCGTATGACACCTTACTCGACATGTTTTGATAATGTTATACCAGAGTTAGCATTTCACCGCGAGGTTGATAATGCACTTAAGAGTATATGGTATAGCGTTATCATGGAACAGCTATTAGGACTTGGTTCCGCAAGCTGCAGACGGGCTCAGCTCATGCTAGAGCACCATCTCACATATTTCCAAGCACTCTGCCTTCAGGATTGTTAAGGCCTGCCATAGGAGTGACTGATAGGAATATATGTGTCCATTTTAGGGTTAGGTATAGGTATACTATATCTACAGCAAAGGGTGATTACACCACCTTGCCCCAGCTGTCGTGCAGCCAGTTGTGTCAGTTTTAGATGGCCAGCCAGGGGTGGCATAATGCATGCTTCAGCCCCTGGTAGGCCCTGGGTACACCTATGCCCTTGGCACCTTAGGTACACTGTACAGGGACTGATAAGGTGGCCCAGTACCAATTGGTAAATGCACCTAAAGTACATGGTTGTCAATTTAGAGAGAGAACAGCTAGGCTGTGGGTCTGATTAGCAGGCCCACAGCCAGGGAAAGTCGTAAACCAGTGAAGCAAAAAGCAAAAATCTGGGGTGACCATAGGATTGCAGACCCCACTCTCCTACACAAGGGAAAACGCAAAATGCCAAAGCTTCGCCGCCTGGTTTCCACACCCGCAGTCTCAGGGAATGCGATATGGATGAACTGGTCAGGCATATTTGCGTACGCTTTTCCACCAGCCCCGCTCATACCACTAGTGGCACGCAAACTACAACACTCAATGACCCTCATCCTATTTGCTCCAACGTGGGCGAGGCAACCGTGGTACACCATGTTCCTAGAACTTTCCGTGGTGCCTCATCAAAGACTGCAATTAACACCCACTCTTTTAACGCAGAGCCATGGAGACATTCAGCACCCAGATCCGCAACAGTTGAACCTTGCGATCTGGCTCCTGAAGTCATAGTTTGGTTACCTGAACTTGCCTCCCGACTGCATGAATATTATCATGGAGCCAAGAAGACCTACGACCAGAGCATGCTATGCGGCAAAGTGGAAACGATTTGTCATCTATTGTAACAATAATGACGTAAATCCGCTAGATGCATCAACTCAAAACATCATATGTTATCTGTTACATTTACACAGATGCAATCTAACCTACAGTTCCATACGTATACATTTAGCTGCGGTGGCAGCTTATCTTCAAAACAGGCAGCACCTTTCACTCTTCAGAGTACCTGCTATTAAAGCTTTCATGGAGGGACTCAAACGAGTGATTCCTCCAAGACACCCACCTTCACCTGTCTGGAACCTGAACGTGGTTCTAACCAGACTGATGGGACCACATTTTGAACCTCTACACTCGTGTGAAATACAATTCCTAACGTGGAAAGTGTCTTTTTTAGTGGCGATTACATCACTTAGAAGAGTTAGTGAGCTGCAAGCCCTAACTATTCAGGAGTCATTCATCCAAATTCACGCAAATAGGGTAGTGCTACGTACAAACCCTAATTTTATGCCAAAGGTGGTATCCCAGTTTCACATCAATCAAATAATAGAACTGCCAGTGTTCTTCCCAAATCCAGATTCAGTGGCAGAAAGAGCTCTACATACACTAGACGTTAAGAGAGCTCTCCTGTACTATATAGACAGGGCAAAACATTTCAGAAAAACTAAGCAACTGTTTGTTGCCTTTTCACCACAGCATAAATGCAACCCCATTTCCAAATCCTGTGTAGCCGGATGGATTGTTAAGTGCATACAGATTTGTTATCAGAAAGCTAAACGCACATTAACAGTTCCCCCAAGAGCGCATTCAACACGAAAGTTAGGGGCATCCACGGCTTTCCTAGGAAACATTCCTGCAGAAGAAATATGTAGAGCAGCCACATGGTCTACCATACATACATTTACCAAACACTACTGTGTAGATGTACACTCCAAGCAGCTGTAGGACAAGCTGTTCTCAAGACTCTTTTTCAGACTGCTGCAGCTGGCACGGGCAACCACCGCTAAGGGGGAGACTGCTATCCATTCTATGCACAGATATGAATTCAGCAGCCCCGGTGCCTGTCGCAGCTGTAGCACTCAGAATTAATCTCTAGCATGGACATCACTTACTGTATCATACTCCATCTCTGCCACAATGGCGAAAAACAATCTGAGGATGGAGAGGATGCCCATGCGCACTGTAGTCCAGGGGAGGAGCCACCTATCTCGTGATACTTCGAAGACTCTTCCAGGACAACAATATGCAATCATCCGGACCCAACACTAGGCGGCGCTCTATGCACAGATATGAATGTCAGCAGCCCTACATGCCAAGAACAGATGCATACTGGTAAGTAACATATTCCTTACCAATTCTACGGGGGGTAGCATGGAGCAGGCAGGCCAAACTCCTGAGGACATGTGTGAAGCATCCACGTAGTACCCACAGACGACACACCAGGCACACTACAAAAGAGACATGACACTGGGTTGGAAGTAAAAGAATAACTCCTGTATTGTCTCCAACCTGCAAAGGTAAAACACAGTAAAGCTCAGTAATCACAATAGGGCGCCAACTGGCGCCAGGGCAATGAATACCAGGGGGATTATTTACAAGGAAAATGGGAAAATTAAAGAAAAAGGTAAGTAAGTCCATTAGTTTCCAGGGCTCAAATACAAGGAGCGTTAGCAACTTGACAGGAAATATCAGGCACAATCATCCGCTCTAAAACCTCGGAGCAGGACGTCCAGCACTAACATGAGGCATAGACCTAAATCCTGGGGCAGGGAACACAGTGCATATAAACAAAGAGAACTGGCATAGAATCTCCGTAGGCCTATAACCGCAGGCATCCAGTATCAAATAAAACATTAGGCTCAAAACATTGACATTAGGTCTAGAACATCACGAGATCTAATTCAGGAGGCCTTAGCCATAAATGATACTGAGGCCCGAGAGCATCGGGCCTACCTTAGAGCATCCTACTAGGCTTTGCAAAAGCTCAGCGACCTTGACAGTGGCCATCACCCTTAGGAAAACACATTAGGTAACATGGAAACACGAGGCATCAAAACCGTAGGCAGGACCTTAGCGTGGAAAACATTAGGCACCCTATTAACAGTGGCAGTACACCTGAGGCAGGGAACGCCTTATATTTAATCCTGGGCACAATCCAACAATAACCAGGGTGGTGACTCCTCTCGCAGGTGTCAGGGGCTCTCCTCCTGCTCTAGGTATGATCCTGGGGCCTGCGGCAACTAACACAATCAGGGGTACCCCCGCGGTCCCAGTTGCAGTACTGGCCCACAATCACAAGTCCTAGGGGCCCCGCAAGCATAACCTCTATGCGCCCCAACCGTTACCACTGCCCACTGTCCAGCGGGGCAGTGGTGGGGAGTCCGTCCTGTGCAGGTGATGGGCGCGGGGCTCTCCCCCTCCACCCGGAAACCCCGCATGTTACCTGCAGCTCTCCCCGGGCTTCCTCCGGTCCTGCGGTTGCCGCGCGGCAATCTTCCTGCTCCGCTCAGGTTCCGCTGCACGAACGGGGCTCCCTCCTCACCACGGGATCCCCGCTACACCTCCTGGCTTCACCTGGGTTCCATCCTGGGACCCGGGGCTTTCTTCGGCCTCTTCCGGCTTCCCACACGGCGGGGCATGTCTTCCGGTGGCCTCTCGGCCCGACCACCAATTGGTGCGTGGCGTTTTGGGGGCGCGGCCGTTGACGCGGCCAGCACCCCGGTTGCCGGGCTACACCTCCCGGCGCACCTCAGGCCTAGCGCGGCCTTTCTTCAATTCCGCTGCGGCCCTCCCCAGCCTTCGTGGGCCGCGGCGGTGATCGCTGGCAGCGCGCTCTGGTCTCTCGGCCCTGCAAGGCCCGCGCAGCCTCTCTCGCCTCTCCCGGGACTCGGCGGTGATCAGGGGGCACGCAGCGCTTCCTCTGTCACGCGGCTCCAGGCTGTGGCGGTGATGACGGCAGCAATGAGGGGTAGGCTCCCTCTTATCTGGAACCACCACGCGGGGTAGGCACCCGCTCCAGGTACGTTCGCCGCCCCGGGCCGCAGCGGTGATTTCGGCCAGATTTCTTTTGATGGGCAATACGGGGTGGGCACCCCTTTAAGGCTGTAACATGCGGGGTAGGCTCCCGCCTTAATCAACTCTGCATACAGGCGCCAAAACGCAGGGTAGGCTCCCGCCTTGATCTAGGATGACAGAAAGGCGCAATCATGCGGGGTAGGCACCCGCGGCGCTATTCAGTTCCACAGTTCCTTCTTGGGCCACACAGCGCTTCTGCAGCACAGCGCTTCCAAGGGGCACAGCTTCAAGATTATAGTTCTTGGCAGGCAGCACAGCGCTTCTAGGCACACAGCGCTTCTAGGCACACACCGAAAGGGGGGGGGACAGTCCCAGCAGCAAACCCCAGGGTAACACTCCTCACCTCCTGGGGGGGAGGGGTCCAAGATGCTCCTTCCCTTCTAGGCGCTTCTGGGCGCAGCGCTTGCGTGGCGCAAGGTCCCAGCAGCTCTAGGGACCTGGGAGGGCCCTCCTACAGGGAGCCGCAGGGACAGAGCAGTAGGCACTACTGGGCCAGATCAACAGGCAGTGGGGGCTTCATCAAAACAGGGTGGTAGGCTGACACCATCCTCCACTGCAGCGTGGCCCTCCTGAACAGCCGCCTGAACTCCTGAAGTGGGGCTTCCACTAGCCCGGGGGACAGTAGAGGGGTGATAGATGGGTGCAGGGTCCAGCACACAGGCCCAATTGGCGGTATCCCCTGGCAGCAGGTCCCCTCACGTTCCTGTCCCAGCTCTGTCTCTCTGCACATGGTGGCACATCCCCCTTATTTATATCCCCCTCACCCCACCTTCCAGGCAGTGCCAGAGCCTTCTAGAATTCTGTGGCAAACTGGTTTAAACTGGCTCAGGGGGAGGAGTAGAGCACACTGGGTGCCAGGCTTTCCCTCCAAATGCTGCGGTGGCTGGGTACCTAACGTCTAGACGGCTAACCCACTGTAGTCAGGTGGCACAACCCATAGCCATGGCAGCCATTTCAAATGCAGCATTTCATCAGGGTGCATGTTTACAATGGAGGTTAAATAAGTACACACACTTTGGCGTTACATTTCCACAGTAAACAGGGCATCTCATACCTCACATGGCCAATACAACTTTATTTACCATGGGGGAGACATCCTAAATTAGGGGAGCGAAAAGCGAAACATTTCGGGGAAAAGGGCCAAGTTCAACAGTGTGCACTTGGCTTGTTTCTTGATCCCGCCTGTACTTTTAAGACGTCTCCAGTTCCTACCTCTTGCCCTTTGGTTCCTGACTGTGGCCTCTCCGGCCTTCCTTCCGTGGGCTAGCCTGGTAGGTTCTGGTTGCATCTCTTCATTGTTTCCCTCAACCTTTGGTTGGTGTCCACTTAGTGCCCAGTTAAGCTGAGAGTAGTCCTTCTTCCTCTTCACTCTGTACTCTTGCTCGCGCTCTCTTTCTCTCTCTCTCTTTCTCTTTTTGTTCTGGTATATAGCTGGCGCTGTTTCTACATCACATACGTATATGGGTATGGTGTAGTTCCATTCTGGCATTTTTGGGACGCCTTGTCTCCCGTTCTCTTTTGCTCTTCCGAGCTATTTGGGGTGCTGTCTGGCTGTTCCGCCACAGCCTTCCCCATTGTCCGTCACTCTGTTGCTGCCTTAGTGTTTTGGGCACTTTCTGCTGTTCTGTCGCAGACGCACCTCCCCCTTGGGGTATGGCTGTGGTATCTATTCCAAGTTAATGAATCTGCGGATAGATGTCTGTATCAGATGTACGAGTTACTTACCTTCGGTAACGATGTATCTGGTAGAGACGTTGTCTAGCCTCAGATTCTCTAACGCCCACCCATCCTCCCCGTTCTGCGAGGGCCTTGCCAGGTGAATTAGTCCATTTGCCTCCTCTCAGTTGCCATTGGTTTTCTTTTGAGGGTGCTCACATTGTTGTGCCCATTTCAGAATTGCCACATGCGAGTGACTCCCTCCAAGTGGCTTTTTTCCTGTCCAATGGTGCCTTTTGAATTTATCTTCATCAGGAGATCTTCTTCTTCTTCTCCTGCTCCCTTTCCTCCCTCCCGCCTTCTCCATTGACTCAGGACTCTTGTCTCCTGATAGTCATCTTCCTTGGAGAGCTGCTGGGCTGTATTTCAGACTTCCATTTCTATGGAGGAAGTGCCAGTCTTTTCATACCTTCTTGCAGTGGATTGTTGTTCTTGTGTGCCCCGTCCTTGTGGGACGGCACGGTTCTACAGGGTAATAACTGTGCATTCTTGTCTGGTGAGATGTTCTTCCCTTGTTGGTCTCACTTTGGGAAGGTTTTACGCTTCGCTTTGCGGGGCTCTTTCTCACAGCTTTGTCCCACTTTGCTTTTACACCATCCGCCTTCTTTGTTTTACGGATTTTTCATCCCTCGCACACTTTTGCCATACTTTCACAGTTTTGTTGGTGGCTCAGCGTTGTGCCGCTGAAAAGTTTCTCGAAGAAAACTGACGTCAGCGCACCGGGAGGGACTTATATGACTTCGCTGACGTCACGTACGTGGACGACATCAGGGTGGGGTTGTGTGGTGCCGTCCCCAGGCACGCAGAGGTGCTGCTGCTATTTTTTTCCAGATCCAGTCTGATGCCTGGGGATATTCTAAGTTAAGGAATCTGCGGCTAGACAACGTCTCTACCAGATAAAATGTTACCGAAGGTAAGTTACTCGTACATTAATAGGGCTGCACAATACCATTGGGTGCGATTACACTCTGATCCCTTAGAAAAAGACTTATTAGAAACATTTGCACCCTCACAAAAGTCTACACACAACCTGCCAATGCTCAAAGGCATACTGAAACATGCACCAGAAGTGTTTAAAGACCCAGTCAGAGCCAGGATCCTCAACCCTAGGGTGGACAAAATAAATATAAGTCACCTCCCAATGACCCAATATACATCAACGGTCAGGTCCCTTTAGATTCTCTTGTGGTGTCTAATGCACGGAAGAGGGTTAATTCACAAAGCACAGGCAACGGCCCTCCTCCTGTTAAGGAATCTAAACGGATAGATGCATCAGGGAAACTTATTGCGTCACAAGCGGCAAATCATTGGCGGATTGCCAATGCCCAAACATTGTTGGCCAGATAAGACAGAGCTCACTATGAGCTTGAAAAGCTTATGCAACATCATCCTGACCAATATAAGAACAAAGCTAACGACCTTATACAGGAGGGTAAGTTAATAACCAACACATCTATCAAATGTGCCCTCGATGCGGCCGATTCAGCAACTCGTGCTATTAATACCAGCGTTTATTACGCAGGCACGCCTGGCTCAGAATCTCCTGATTCGAGCAGGAGGTGCAATCCACTATTATTAATCAGCTTTTTGACCAAGAACATCTTTTTGGGCCCACAGTCGATACATCTTTAGAAAATATGAAAAAGGATACTGAGACTGCCAAGTCTATGGGGGGCCTTGCAATTACCTTCCTCTAGAGGTTCATTACGTCGCTCCTTTTACAGGGCTGGCTCCAAAACTACTAGCTCAGAGCACCCTCTTCATCATACAAAAGTCACAAATCAAACTCCCTCCTCCAGAGGATATTTTCGAGGAGGGTACAGGGGTAACAACGGTAAGGGAAGAGGTTGCGGTAGCAACACCTGCAACTCCCCTACCACCAAGCAGTGACTTCTCTTCACTTCCCCCGATCATTCCACTCCTGTCGGGGACGTCTCTCACAGTTCCTACCTGTCTGGAATTCCATTACAACAGACAAGTGCGTAAGACAAATTATCCAGTATGGTTATTGACTGGAACTCACCTCTACTCCCCCAAATATCCCTCCCAGACAACGTCCAATGTCCTCAGAACATCTGACTCTACTCAAACAAGAGGTTGTCTCTCTATTACAAAAACATGCAATAGAACCAGTCCCCTTGCCTCGTCAAGACACAGGGATTTACTCCCTCTATTTTCTAATTCCAAAAAAGGACGGCTCTCTCAGGCCAATACTGGGCCTCAGACCGTTAAACCTCTACATTCAGTCAGAACACTTCCACATGGTCACTCTCCAACAGGTGCTCCCACTCCTTCAACAAGCCGACTTTCTCTCCACTCTGGATTTAAAGGACGCCTTCTTCCATATTACCATTCACCCCGCTCACAGGAAATATCTCAGGTTTGTGGTAGACGGTCAACACTACCAATTCAAAGTCTTCCCGTTCGGGATGACTACAGCACCCAGTCTTCACCAAGTGCCTTGCCGTAGTGGCGGCTCACTTTCGAAGACAACATATTCATGTGTTCCCTTATCTGGGCGACTGGCTCATAAAAGCCAAGTCACACAGCAGCTGTGTGCAACACACACACACACAAAATAATCCAGCTGCTTTACAACTTGGGTTTCATGGTAAACCTCACCAAATCCCACCTCCAACTGTCCAGCACACAACAATATCTAGGAGCTACAATAGACAGTTCAAAAGCCCTAGCATACCCCAACCCAGTCAGGATAAGCAACATGCAAGCTCTAATATCAACATTTCAGCCTCAACACTTATTACCAGCTCGAGTGTTCATGCAGCTAATATCTGGATGATGGCCTCTTGCATTCTCATCGTCCTTTATGCAAGACTCCAAATGCGTCCCTTACAGGAGTGATTGGCACGTCAGTGGAACCAGGCACAAGGTCAGCTAACAGATATGGTGTTGGTGGACAGCCGCACACATCGCTCTCTGCAGAGGTGGAACACACAAAACCTTTCCAAAGGGCGGCCGTTCCTTGACCCGGCTCCAAAAATAGTGCTAACAGGAGCATCCCTCACCGACTGGGGAGCTCATCTTCAAAACCATACCATTCAGGGCATGTGGACCCCTCAGCAAAAAGAACTCCACATAAATTACCTGGAATTATTGGCAATTTTTCTAGCGTTAAAATCCTTTCAACTCCATCTGGTAGGCAAAGCTATCCTGGTCCATACAGAAAACATGACAGCAATGTACTACATACAGAAACTGGGTGGGACACACTCTGCTGCTTTCACACCTAGGTCAAAGCATTTAGAGTTGGGCCATTCCACTAACATATATCTCCTTGCGGAACACCTCCCAGGAGTACACAATCAAATTGCAGATCTGCTTTGTCGTCAAAGACAGCAGATCCACGAATGGGAACTTCATCCTCAAGTTCTTCTTCCATTCTTTCACATGTGGGGCCACCCAGAAATAGATCAGTTCGCCACACATCAAAATGCCCAAGCTTCGCGTCCAAGTATCCACACCAATTGTCCAAAGGCAATTCCCTATGGATGAACTAGTCAGGCAAATTTGCTTACACTTTTCCACCTCTCCCGCTCATTCCGTTAGTGGTTCGGAAACTCAAACAGCATTCCCTCGCAATGAACCTAGTTGCTCCAACATGGGCTCGACAACCATTGTTTACAACCCTCTTGGAACGATCAATAGTTCTGCATAAAAAGCTATGCCTCTCACCCAAGCTTCTTACTCAGAACCATGGAGAGATTAGGCATCCAGATCCCAGTCAACTCAACCTTGCGATCTGGCACCTGAAGTCTTAGAGTTTGACTACCTCAATCTCCCACCATGAACATCATTAAAGAAGCAAGACGTCCTACCACCAAAGCATGCTACGCAGCAAAGTGGAAACGATTGTGACTAGATGCTTCTATTCAGAACATTATCGGTTATCTCTTCCATCTACAACGATGTAACCTAGCATATACATCTAAAGACTACTTCTCGCTGCAATAGCAGCTTGTCTCCAAAACAGACAACACTTGTCTTTGTTTCAAGTACCCGCTATCAAAGCAGTAATGGAAGGACTTAAAAGAATAATTCCACCCAGAGATCCACCATCTCCAGTGTGGAATCTAAATGTTGTCCTTATCAGACTCATGGGTCCCCCATTTGAACCTCTGAACAAATGTGAATTACAGTTCCTCACTTGGAAAGTAGCCTTCCTAGTTGCTATCGCATCTCTTAGAAGAGTTAGTGAACTCCATGCATTAACCATACAAAAATCATTTTTGCAAATCCATCATAACATAGTGGTTCTTACAACAAACCCTAACTTTACCTACAGTTGTGTCTGCCTTCCACCTTAAATCAAACGCAAGGAGATGATGGACGGAGCGCTGAAACTTTTAAGAAACTCACCCCCACACACAGATCTGGGTTGAATCCATCATCGTTCTTTAGCTCACTTCGCCTCCTCAGTTCAGACCTAGCTATATGCAAATCGGTCTTGACGCTGTGCCTCATGGGAACAGTCCAGCCCGAACTGCCAAGCCAGGTCTTCCCTGAACCGGAAACAAGCTTCCTCGGGCCGTTTTCTGGGTAACACCCTTCATCAGCCAGGCCAGCTTGAATCCATTGGCAAAGTGAGCAAGGGACCCACGTCTGTGCATACCCTGCCAACTTAGGGCAAACAAACCTTTCACCTTAACCAGTCTGTCGAACTCCCAGTTTTTTTCCCCCTCTCCCAGAATCGGTGGCAGTACGAGCTGTTCACATGTTAGATGTTAAAAGAGCAATACTCTACTACATTGAAAAAACAAAATCATTTAGAAAGACTAAACCACTCTTTGTAGTTTTCTCCCCACCTCATAAGGGCAATCTCATCTCAAGCGGGGATTGCAAGGTGGATTTTTAAATGTATCCAAATATGCCACCTTAAAGCCAAACTCACATTAACTATTCCCCCTAGAGCTCATTCCACACGTAAACTAGGGGCTTCTATGGCATTCTTAGGGAATATTCCCCTAGGTGACATCTGCAAAGCAGCAACTTGGTCTACATCGCACACTTTCACAAAACACTATTGTGTGGATGTGCAAGCCAAACAACAATCTAGTGTGGGCCAGGTGTATTAAGAACACTTTTAAAAACCGCTGCAACAGATACAGGTAGCCACCGCTAAGGGAGAACTGCTGTATAGTCTATGCACAGTATATGACCTACAGCTCATCTGCCTTGAATGGAAAATGCTACTTACCATTATGCATCTGTTCTTGGCATGTAGAGCTGTAGATTCAATCTGAAAGAAACACATAGTGATGGATTCCTTACCTTAGAATTACCCCCAGGCTTCAGATTGAATCCAGAAAGTTTTTCGTCAGCAGTACCCCTGCGCGTCTGTAGGCGTCGTCGTGCGGCTCATTTGGAGCTACTTAGACGCTCCCACGCTCGCTGACATCAGTTCTTTATTTTTCCGCGCCAGCAAGCGCAGATCTGGGAAGAGCAAGTACCCCCAGTCACTTTTTGACCGAGCTTTTTCGAGGCCTTTTACATCATGTCTTAGTCGATCGACTCCTTGTGTCGTAGGGATGCCCGGCTTCAAGAACTGCAGGGACTGTCACCGCATGATGTCGGTGACAAACCCGCACTGCGTGTGTCTCTACTGCCTGGGGCCTGACCACGACTCCAAATTGTTCCCCAACTGCCGGGCCATGGCGCCGAAGACTTTGCGTGAGTGGTCCCGAAAGTTGCTGGAAGTCAGTCGGCTCCGCGTCGCTCAAGGTCCTGGTCCCGCGGGAGGTCGAGGGACCGGTCCCGGATCCGTCACCATCGTTTCTCTGGATCTAAGTCTTCGTACTCGGGGTCAGGTAAGTCGAAGCATTCCAATAAGAAGTCGAAGAAGCACCGTCACTCGTTGACTTCCCTTCGCGGCTGAGGGTGTGGGTGGTGCCACCCCTGCGGCTCTGGCGGAGCCTGCGACGTCGCCGCTGGCCTACACAACTTTTCTGGGTCTGTCTGCGACGCCTGCACAGGTGCAAGAGTTTCTTGCTGCCATGGCCCGACTCTTTGGCCCGTCTGGCTTGCCGGCGCGCCTTTGGGCCCGCATGGGGGGCCTGTTCTTCTGACGCCGGTGTCTTCGGCCCCAGCACCGCCGTCTGCTTCGGCCCAGGCGCCGCAGGACCCCCCTGGATCCGGGCTCGATCCTGGGCGACATCGGTTGACCTGGTAACACCTCCACCCGTGTCGACCCCGCCTCCGGCACTACCTCCGACGACGTCCAGTGCTACTGCCGACATCGTCCCCGGTTTTAGCCCTGAACTGGACGCAGCGCCCGTACGGCGTCAATCGACGCAGATTCTGACGCCGATGGGGCCTTTCTACCCCTAAGTCCGTCCTCCTTATTTTCAGGCTGTTTCACAGACTTCGGAGGAGGGGGAGGACTGGGTGGGGTCCGAGGACCCTCTCACACAACTCTGTGGTGATGATCTGGAATGGGCAGAGGATTTGGGGGATGCCAGTGGTCTAGACACCTCGCCTGACCTGGGCATGCTGTTGTCTCCTTTCGTGGCTACGGAGGAGGGAGCAAGTTATGCAGTGGTGTTGCGTAGGGCGGCCGAGATTCTCCACCTCGAACTCCCTACAGTGGCCGTCAGGACTAACCTCCTAACTGAAGTGCTTCAACCGGCGGCAACCTCTTCGGAGCCCTTTCTGCCTTTTAATGATGCACTGTCTGACGTTCTTTTGGGTTCTTGGTCTAGGCCCAACACGGGGGCTCCTGTGGACGGGAACTTGACCCAACGCCATCACCCGGCTCTGGGCGACCCCATCTTTCTCTCCCAACACCCCACCCCTGAGATCTTGGTTGTCCAAGCCTCTGCATCTCAGAGCGCAATCCCTTCCGCACCTCCAGATAGGGAATCCAAGAAGCTGTTTTCATCTGCTAGCTTAGGGCTGCCGTCGGTGAACACTGCATGCCTCTTCGGCCTTTACTCCCACTCTGTGTGGGACACAGGTGCTGCCCAACTGTCCGGAGAGGCCCAGACAGTACTCGCCCAAGCTATTTCAGCTGGGAGGTGTAGGAAGGTAGATCCCTGACAATGGTTGCCCCCAACTTTTTGCCTGGTGTTTTGCTGGTTTTCTGACTTAGTTGACCTGGGGCCCTGCTATTCAGGACCCCAGGCCTACTGCTCTCTCTGTAAAATGGATTCCATGTACCTTAGGTACATATCTAAGTGGATACTGAGTCACCTTATCAGTCCCTGTACAGTGTACCTTAGGTACCCAGGGCATAGGTGTACCCAGGGCCTACCAGGGGCTGCAGCATGTATTATGCCACCCCTGGCTGGCCATCCAAATCTGACACAACTGGCTGCACGACAGCTGGGGCAAGGTGGTGTAATCACCCTTTGCTTTAGATATAGTATTCCTATATCTAAACCTAAATGGGCACACAGATCTCCTATCAGTCACTCCTATGGCAGGCCTTGACAATCCTGAAGGCAGAGTGCTTGGAATTGTGTGAGATAGTGCTCTGGCATGAGCTGAGCCTGTCTGCGGCTTTCGGGATCTATCCCTTAGCCGTTTCCATGATAACGCATACCATATACTCTTAAGTGCATTATAATCCTCGCGGTTATATGCCAACTCTGGTATCGCTTTATCAAAACATGTCGAGTAAGGTGTCATACGAATTGGAATACTAACCCCTCGCCAATTCTGGCGACGGGGTTAGCATTCCACCCTTCTAGAGGGACACGACATGTATGTAACCTGTAACCCCGGTTAAAGTCAGACAGAGCCTTTGCTCCACAAAATGGATGCTGCCACCGAGACACAAGTCTGCCCTCCTGTTGCTGGGAGTCCTCCCAGCGCAGGAGGCAAGGACAAAGGGTTTCCTGTCCGGGGCGGTGCCAGCACCGTCCCAGACAGGATTTTGTGTATCCTAGGTAGGCAGGGCTTTAGAGGAAGGTGACTGCAAGTGGCACCCCGGTGCTCACTGTGCATAGGCCGGCTTGAACCAGTTCCAGGGGCACACCAGACCCTGAGCTGGGGAAAAGCCCGCCAAAGGAGAGGGGTGTAACCACCCCCCTCCTAGTCCCACCCATAGGGCAGGACTTAGTCGCGTGCCAGCCCCCTTTTGCAGGATAAAGGTAGGAGCAGGCCCCCTTCCAAAGTAGATCAATCTTTGAATCCTGAACCGACCTTCTACAAGAAGAACTCAAGACTCTTCCCAAGTTTTCTCCCTTGTGGCTAAGGAGTAGTCACCCTGCAGCAGCAGGCACCAACCAAGCATCGCGGTTTGTTGCCAGTCTCTCCTCCGGATCAAGACTGCTCCAGCACGACGAGAACCGGCTTCCCTGGCACCTCTGACCTCAACCTACATCATCAGCCCAGCTGTGATCCGTGGGTGCGACGAGACCTCGAGGGACCGGCCATCTTCAGAACTGCACGACGCTTGTCCAGCACGACCACCGAGTGACCCTCGACCGAGTGCTTTGGGGTAAGAGAAGCCCCGACCCTGAGCAGCTCCAGCACCGAAGTTCAGCCCCCCTGCATCCACGAGATCTGCGTGGGGCCCTTCTGCTCTTTGCTGCTCACCGCGTTGTCCAGGTCGCTTGCCGTTGGCTAGTGGCCCTTTTACGATGCTCCACGACGACAAACACCGCTGGTCTGGTTGCTCCAGACTGGCCCTTGCTCCCCTCCAACAGAGGAGCACCCTGGACCCTCCTGGTCCACTACAGACGCCATTTTAGGTCCACCGCGTGGGCTTGAATTTGCCAAGACTTGTTGCCCCAATCCCGGGTCCAGCGACGTCGACAGCAAGTACCTTCGTGGGACAGCTCGCACCTCCATCCTGGTCGCCGACAACGCCTCCTGGTCCGAGAGACTGCAGAGCCCAGCAGCGCCCACTCACCTGGTTGAGGTGACTTCGCCCGGTGCCATCCTGGTGCCCACTTAATCACTGGCTAGTGATTCAGAACTTGGTCCCCTCTGCTTTCAGGTCTTCTTCTTCCCTGATCCAGGCTTGGATCTCCACGAACTTCTTCACTGGCCGCCTGCCAGCAACTTCTTTCTTCAGGCTCCTGGTTCTTCAACGAGGGTTTCCGACGCAACTTGAACCCTATGCAGCCGCAGCCCCTGGGCTAGGTAAACTCCGGTGCTCCAGCATAGTCCAACACTCCAAGTGTTCGGATCCACTCTTGTTTTCGACCCACCTAGTCGGGTTCGCCCGAGAACAGTAACTTTGTGATTGCTAGTATTCCTAGACTTGTTCCCGCATTACGCGTGAGAGTTCCCACTCTGCACACGGCGTCCCTAGGCCTCCTGCTTCTAATCTAAGGGTTCAGCATTGTAGGCCTAGCGTTTCTACAGTCTAGAAAAGTATTACTTACCTGCTAGTAATTTCGCATTCCACTTGTATAGTACATGGTTTTTCGTGACCCTCGGGCATTTGTGTAAATTGTGCGACTTTAAGTATTTCTTTAAGAGTTTTGTTGTGTGCTTAGCTCCCTGTCTCATAAAGAGCCAGGGTAGTCTTGTTATAAATAAATATACGTTTATTTTCATAACAACTTGTGTGGTGTCCTTTCACTTGGTGTTCAAGGGGTATATGTGATGGTAAAACAGCTGGCTTAACACGCCCTCTAGAGTTTAGCCTAAAGACTGCACGTGTCCATGCTACTAGGATAGCTGGTCTATCAGGTTGACTTACAACCAAACATCAATAAGGGTTGTTTGGACTGATACATAGTGATCACTAGAATAGTGAGCACTGCATATCAGGCCAACTTCTCACAGGAGGGACGCAGCTAAGTTCACCATCCGTTGTGGGTTTGATACCGCCGACTCCCTAGGCAGGGCGATTTCCACAACAGTGGGACTTCGGCGCTACGCCTGGGTGAGAACAACTGGCTTCTCGGGAGATGTCCAGAACACCTTGATGGACATGCCCTTTGATGGCATTTGCCTTTTTGGCAACAAAGCAGATAGTGTGTTGGGGCGCTTTAAGGACTCACGGGCTACGGCCAAGTCCTTGGGCCTCTCGGCCACTCAGCCTCCTCCGCCTTCTGCTTTTCGCTCCTTTCGTAGCCACAGATTGGGTGCCACAACACGTTCATTCCAGAGCCACAGTCCGGCGTAACAAAAAGCGCGGTTGTGGGAACCGCCGAGGCTGTTTTGGGGGCCAGGGGGTGGATCAGTCCACCTCCACCCCTGCAGCATCCACTTCAAAGCCTTCCTAGTTTGACCTTTCAGGACCATCAAACGGCAGTGGGAGGCAGAATACGCATCAGCTCTACCACTGGCGCAACATCACTTCGGACAGGTGGGTGCTGCAAATAGTCCGAAGGGGCTACTCCCTCCCCTTCGAGGCTACCCCTCCAGCCATGCCCCCTCGGTACCATCGCATGTCGGAGGACCATCTTGTGCTTCTTCAGCAGGAAGTCACAGCCCTCTTGGCCAAGGGGGCCATTGAGCGCGTTCCTGGGCCAGAAGTGGGTCTTGGTTGCTATTCCCACTGCTTTCTGGCCCCCAAGATGGACATTGGCCTGCGTCCTATCTTGGACCTCAGGGACGTCTAAGGCTTCCTCCGGAAGAAGTTCAAGATGTTGACGCTAGCTCAGGTCTTGTTTGCTCTCGACCCTGGAGACTGGATGGTAGCGTTGGACTTGCAACGCGCTTATTTCCACATCCCCGTCCAGCCGCCCCTCCGGTGTTACCTTCGGTTCACGGTAGGCCACGAGCATTTTCAGTTTACCGTGCTCCCCTTCGGCCTTTCCAGTGCCCCTCAGGTGTTCACGAAAGTGATGGCGGTAGTTGCAGCTCATCTGCGCAGATCGGGGGTTCCAGTCTTCCCCAATCTCGACGACTGGTTGTTGAAGGCGGGCTCGCCTCAGGCAGTCGCCTCCCACCTCCAGACTACGGCTGACCTCCTGTATTTGCTGGAGTTTTCCATAAACGTGCCGAAGTCGCACCTGAATTCCCTCTCAGAAGCTCCTCTTAATCGGAGCGGTTCTGGACTCGGTGCAGTTTCGGGTTTATCCTCCCGAGCAGCAGTCCAGGATATTCAGGCTATGATTCCGATCTTTCAGCCTCTATCCCGGGTTTCGGTCTGGATGACCCTTCGGCTACTGGGCCTGATGGCCTCCTACATACTGCTAGTGGATCATCCCAGATGGCATACGCAGGCTCTGCAGTGGGACCTGAAGTTCCAGTGGGCACAGCATCAGGGCAACGTGTCCGATCATGTCCAGATCGCGGATGGCTTTGCACGACAATTGCAGTGGTGGCTCACGAATCGCGATTGGGTCAATGGCAGATCCCTCTCCTTTCCCCAACCGGAGCACACAGTGGTGACGGACACGTCCGTCCTGGGATCGGATGGCCACATGGGAGAGGCGGAGATTAGAGGCCTCTGGTCTCTGGCGGAGTTCCGAATCCATAACAACCTTCTGGAGCTTCAGACGATCCGAATTGCACTGAAGGCATTCCTTCCCTCTGTTGTGGGGAGAGTAGTACAGGTGTTCACAGACAACACCACCGCCATGTGGTACTGCAACAGACAGGGCGGGGTGGGCTCGTGGACCCTATGTCAGGAGGCTCTGTGCCCCTGGACATGGCTGGAACATCAGGGCATTTCCCTGGTGGTTCAACACCTGGAAGGTTCTCTGAACGCCAGGGTGGACGAACTCAACTGTTGATGCATGATGGATCACGAATGGCGTCTGAACTCTAGACAACGCTTTTCGTCGCAAGTGGAGTTGCGGTCTACTACACCCCTTTCCGCCTATACCACTTCTTCCCAGAGTGCTGAAGAAGATCAAGCGCAATCAAGCCCAAGTCATTCTTGTGGTTCCGGACTGGGCTCGAAGAGTATGCTATCCCGAGCTACTCAGCATGGTGATCGATCCGCCGCTCCGACTGCCTCTTCGGGAGGATCTTCTGTAGCAGCAGCAGGGGAGGGTCCTCCACCCGAACCTGTCCAGCCTCCACCTCCTTGCGTGGAGATTCAGAGGTGGTAGTTGACGTCTTTTGACCTGCCTTCCGAAGTTTGTGATGTTATCTTGGCAGCCAGGCGTCCCTCCACTAAAACGGTATATACCTGAAGGTGGAATACATTTGTGGCATGGTGCACAGCAAAGGATGTGGATCCCCTTTCTGCCCCTCTTTCAGATGTCCTCCTTTTTCTCCTTTTTTTGGCCCAGCAGGGCCCTGCTCTGGGCACAGTCAAGGGCTATCTCTCGACCATTTCAGCCTTTTAATGGCTTCCGGATCAGATTTCCCTTTTCAAGTCCCCTGTTGTAAATAGATTCTTAAAAGGCATTACTCATCTTTTCGCTCCTGTTCCTTTCATAATGCCTCAGTGGGACTTGAACCTGGTTCTGACCTATTTGATGTGTGCTTCCTTTGAGCCACTTCACAACTGTCCTATTAGTCTTCTCACTTTAAAGACTGCTTTCCTGGGGGCCACCACCTCTGCCAGAAGAGTGAGTGAGCTCCAGGCTCTTTCTTCTAAACCTCCATTCCTCTCAGTCGATCCGGACAAAGTTGTTCTGCGGACTCGTCCATCTTTTCTGCCAAAGGTTGTCCCTGCCTTTCCCTTCGGGCAGATCATACCTTTGCCCACCTTCTTTCCGCCTCCGTATCCCTCAAAAGAGGAAGAGAGGCTCCACTGTCTGGACCCAAAACGTTCACTCTTTCTATCTGAACCGCACACAACAGTTGCGGGTGAGTGACCAGCTCTTTGTTGGTTACCTGGGCGCCAAGAAAGGTCGGGCCGTGCATAAAGGGACCATATTTCGGTGGGTCGTTCTGTGTAATAAGGCTTGTTATTCTTTGGCTTAAAAGGAGCCTCCGGTAGGGCTACGCACCCATTCTACCTGGGCGACGGCAGCCACTACTGCTTTGGGACGGGTAGTTCCCTTGCATGACATCTGTCAGGCAGCTACGTGGGCTTGAGTGCACACGTTTACCAAGCATTACTTGCTGGACAGCCAAGTCCGGAGAGATGGCTTCTTTGGCCGTTCTGTTCTCCAGGACTTTCTTTTGTGATCTTCGTTCGCAGACCCACCTCTGGGGTTGGTATTGCTGGAGTATCTATTCTAAGGTAAGGAATCTATCACTACGTGTTTCTTTCAGATGCACAAGTTACTTACCTTTGGTAACAATATATCTGTAAGAAACATTAGTTAGTGATAGATTCCTTACCGCCCCACCCATCCTCCCCATTTGTGAACTGATTTCTAGGGTTAAGGTCATCCCTTTCAGGGCCCTAGTATTATGGCACCAGTGGTCAGTTTCTTGCATGGCTCTGCGTTCCTGGCGCGGAAAGTCGTGTACAGAACTAACAGCGTGCGTGGGCGCATCTAAGTAGCTCCAGCAAACTCATCCCGACGCACGCGTAGCCGCACGGCAACACCTACCACCGCGCAGGGGTACAGCTGAAGAAAAACTTTCCGGATCCAGTCTGACGCCTGGGGGTAATTCTAAGGTAAGGAATCTATCATTACTAATGTTTCTTACAGATATATCTTTACCAAAGGTAAGTAACTTGTGCTATACGCCCACCCGGATACCTCTATCTGTTGCAGTACTATTTTACTTAGATACATCACACATGGACCTCTATTTTCTATTTTTTACTAACCCCATCATCACCCTTTATGGTGAAAAACTATCTGAAGATGGAGTTGATGCCTATGCGCACTGTCACTCTAAGGAGGAGTCACCTATCTCGTGACTACATAGACTTCTTCGAAGACAAAAACAAAAGTGCAAACATCGGAGCCCAACACCAGATGGCGATCTATGCGCAGTATATGAATCTTCAGCTCTACATGCCAAAGATAGATGCATATTGGGAAGTAGCATTTTCCTTCCAGATCCAGTCTGGTGCCCGGGGAGGATTTGAAGTAAGAACTCTGTGGCTTGATCCTGTCTCTACCAGATACAGCTTTATTCAAGGTAAGTAACTTGTTCTTCTCTACCTAGCCTTTAAAAAGCCCTAGGTTTATAGGGCTAAATACGTATTGGCTCAACTTCTGCTCTTAAAATTGACTGTAGTAAGTACATTATGAAATAAAAGCTGAACTTCTGCAACCATGATCCACTCTATTAGCATAGTTTGAAACGCAGTGAACATTATATCTGATGGAGACGTAGAATTATCCCCAGGCGTGGGACTGGATCTGTAAAACTTTTGCCACAGCATCCGTGCGCGCCAGGGGGATGGCACCACGTGACTCCGCCCTGAAGTCGTCCGCGTTTGTGAAGTCAGTGAGGATACAGAAGTCCCACCCCGGCGCGCCTACGTCAGTTTTTTAGCTTTTTCGCGTACAACGGGGATCCGGATTGTGTCCTGGCCTGTTTCGGGCCTTTTATTCTTTTACACTCTTTGGTGTTAAGTGGAACAGTGTGTGAATGCCTTCGGGCTTCAAGACGTGTACCTTCTGTGCACGTCTTATGTCGGCAACGGACCCTCACCCAATTTACCTGTGGTGCCTGGAGTTGCGACGCCTGCCATCACCTTAAGCCTAAGTCACGGCGGGAGCGCCAGATGAAGTTGCTATCTGATAGACTACTAGCCGCAGATTCCTTCACGTAGAATTATCCCCAGGCATGAGACTGGCCCCGGAAACTTTTTTGCCACAGCATCTCTGCGCGCTGGGGGGACGGCACCATGTGACTCCGCCCGATGTCCTCCGCGTCCTTGACGTCAGCGAGGACACAAGTCCCCTGTCAAGGCTGTCTGAATCCAGTTCCTCAGGGTTGTGTGATGCTCTATGGGGGCCCACCTCTGAATCGACCCAAGTCCGGTTTGCAGAACGCACAGACTTTTGGGAGCGATTGAGCGAGGGAAAAAGAAACAGGGAAGGGGACTGCGGGGATGTAGACCTGTAAGTAAATACGATATCTCCTATATCCTGGATGCTTTAGAGAGATAGATTCGCAGTTTTGAGTTCAATATCTCTAGCTTCTTTTATATAGGAACTATATCAAAAAACCAGTGGAAAGAATAGTGGCAATTACACTTCATGTAATCCAATGCAGTAAGGAAAGAATAGTACCAGCAATCCTTGTATCAGCAGGACTCCTCAGCTAGGTCTTCCCCCTATGAGTTGCAGCGGTGGGTGAAAATATATCCAAGTGCCACTAATACTTCTTAGATGAACACATAGTCACGTAAAGAACATGAAAATAAGATAGACTTGAGGACAAGGTATAGGGCGTTTTAACCTCTCTGCACGAGACAAGCCTGTCTCAGCCAACAGAGAGAACAACCTCCCAAGCGCCTCTAGGTGCGCATTCCTCCTCTGCACGAGTACGCTGGAAATTGCGACTCAGCCAACAGAGGAGATTGCGGGCGTTTTAACCTCTCTGCAAGAGACCAGCCGGTCTCAGCCAACAGAGAGAACAACTGCCCAAGCGCCACTAGGTGTGCACTCCTCCTCTGCACGAGAACGCTGGAAAAGCGTCTCCGCCAACAGAGGAGAATACCAAGTTTCCTCACAATACCTGATACAAGGTCCAAAAAAGGATGCAAATGCCAACTCCCGACAACGGAGGACTGTGGTCTCGTCTCTGCCAGTAATCCTGCTGTAGGTACAAGCTGCTGAGAACGAACTTGCCGCTGTGGACCATAAGCTACGAAGAAACAATTATCGGCAGCGCTCCTTGGCGTTCTTGCCGTTTTGTATCCTACTGGGTGTGTCGGAGCGACGCCTCGCCTGATTTCCACCTGTTGCTCTAGCGCAACTTGTGCTAAGCGTCATGGGAGTCGTAGTCTTTGCCGGTTTCATTTGTGATGTATACCACGCATCTCGCGTGTGATCCGATGCGGCTTCTCCACAAAGGTAATCACGCAGCTAGCGTAATAACCGGTGCCGCTTCAGCGCGGTTGTGACATCCCCCCACCCGGCGCACCTACGTCAGTTTTTTCTCTTTCCACGTGCAACACTGATCCGGTTGAGTTCTGAGCTGTTTTCAGGCCTTCTATCCCTTTCTTTTTTCACATTCGGAACGGTGTGCGAATGCCTTCGGGCTTCAAGCCGTGTCCCTCTTGTGCGCGTCTCATGTCGCCGACCGACCTTCACCCATTTTGCTTGTGGTGTCTGTGTGGGCACCGGGACTCGGAGAGCTGCGACGCAGGCCAGCACCTCCAGCCTAAGTCGCAGCGGGGCGCCGGATGAAGTTGCTATCGGCGCACTTATCCAGGTCGGTTTCCTCTCAGCGTCCGTCCCCTGCCTCGGAAGCAAGGAACCGCCGGTTTCGTCTGCGACAGTTTTCGCCATGGCCCTAGGGCGTGGCTCACTGGCTGGTAGGTCCTTCAGTTTATCTCTGAGGCCTTATCCTCCTTTCGCGGTGGGCACCTGCTCCCTCCGGGACATGCGACCCCGCCTGTCGCTTCCCTATCCACTGTTTCCCAGCGCATAGGGCGACTAGAGCCCAAATGGCAGCCTATGCTGCGACTCTGCAGGCTACTTTGGCCCCTTCTCCACCTCCAGAGACATCCGCGGATCCCTTGCCTTGTGCCCAGACTTCCGGGGAATCGCCTGCGGCTTCTGCCCCGGCTTCGAAGATCTCGGCTCCAGGTCGTAGGAGAATGGTGCTGTCGGGGTGTGGTCCTTCGGGGCTCCCCTCTTCGCCACCTAGCGACCCTGTCTCACCTTAAATCCCTACGGGGCTCCCTGTGATGTCACAGGTGATCGCCGGGACCCCGGGCTTGCCCCCTGCGTCCCCCTCGGCCCTCTGAGCAGGCAGCTGCCTCACCAGAGGTCAAGCTGGCGCAGGTTCTGCGCCAGGAGCCTCCCTCCCTGGTTCCGGTGGAGTGAAGGGTAGAGGCGGGGTCTTGGGGGCTTTCCCAAGTACCCCTCGATCCTCGGCGCGGGCAGCTGCTCCGTCTGAGGCCGTGCAGACGTTGCAAGTCGCCCCTCCAACGCCACATGACGCTGCTCAGGTGCCCCTGACGACCTCCAAGGAGTCGCGCTGGGTTCTGGATTAGTCTCTTGCAGTCCCTTCATCTCCGTAGGTCTGTCATCTGTCGATGTGTTCCTCTCCGGAGGGAGGGTGCCGTGTAGTTGCCTTTCGCCGGCATCTTCTAGAGGAGGCTCTTTGCTGTCCTCGCGGCCGATATCCTCGAACCCTTCTTTCGTGAGCTCGCGGCTGGCTTCTCCACTGGCATTTTCTCCACCTGGGGCCCATCGGACCAGTGTTGCCTTAGTTCCTGCTATTTCCACGGCTGCTGGTATTTTGAGGATGGGTGAGCCTGTCACTCCATTATCTACAGACCACCACTTGGGGGTTCCCCACGGGGCTCTGGTGGCTGGGAGTGGCTTCTTCCTTTTGAGGCGTCATTCCATGATACTCTTAGAGGGGCTTGGGGGTGCCCTGCCTCGGGGGGATCCAGTTCCTCAGGCGCATCTGCACCGCCATCGGCCTGCTCCACATGACCCGGTCTTTCTTTCTTTCCACCCTTCTACTCAAGGCTATCTACTGCATACTGCCTTTCCGTGCTTGCCTGTAGTGTTGTTCCCTCTGTCTCGAGAGGCCTGGTGGTTAGATTCATGTCTTTGCTTCTTCCAGCACTGCCTTGAGAGTGCTTAACACCATGTGTGTTGACCAGGGCTACTTCTAGTCTGTGTGGTTCGGTGGAGTCCCTTCTTTCTCGTGTCTCTCATGAGGGTGATCTGTGGGCCCTTGTGTTGGATGGTAAAGAGTTGACCGCATTTATTCTTCGTGAGGCTTTGGACGTCACCGATGCTACTGGCTGTGCTATTGCTACTTCTGTGGCTCTCCGTCGCCATGCTTTGCTATGCAAGGCTATTTTTCCTGAATCTCTTAGGGAGCATCTGGTCGACCTTCCCTTTGACGGGACCCTGCTGTTTTAATACTCTGGCGGAATCAGCCATCCAGTGTCTTTTGGTGGGCTTTGTCCTCCTCAGTGGGTGATTTGTTGATCCTCCGGGTCTTAGTGAGTGGTTTTATCCCACTGCTCCTGGAACCTGGCGTGGGGTGAACGTTGTGAGAAGTTTGCCTGATATATGATGCTCACTAGTTCTAGTGATCACCTTGTATCAGTCCAAACAACCCTTATGGTGATTGGTTGTAAGTCAACCTTATAGACCAGCTATCCTAATGGTAGCATGGACAAAGCAGTCTTAGGCTAAACTCTTTTGGCATGTGAAGCCAGCTGTTTTACCACAATATAACCCCTTGGGTACCAGATGAAAGGACACCACACAGGTTGTTATGAAAATAAACAGTATATTTATTAATAACAAACACCTCTGAACTCTTTGAGATCAGAGGGCTAAGCACATGACAATCTCTTAGGAAAAATACGATAAGTTGCACAAAATTACAATGGTGCCCTAGGGGCACGACGAACCATATACTAAGTAAATGGTATAAGGAAATCGATAGAAGGAATGGAGCTGTCCAGAGGCTGTAGGATCGCTGGGACTACGCTATCCTAACTTTAGGTAAGTAATAGGAGGCCCACGGGACGCGGGTGCAGAGTGTGAACTCGCACGCGGGATGCGTAACAACGTCTATGGACAGTACAGTTCAAGAAAAAGGTGAGTACGGACAATCCTGACTAGTTAGGACTAAAACGACGGTGAATCTGGACACTAGGAGAGTCAATCTACCCTTGAGCACCGAAATGCTCTTGTTACCTCACCCACGGGCTGCGGGTGCATAGGTGCGAAGTCGTGTCGGGTTTCTGCGTTGAAGTCTATGGAGCCTGAAAGAAAAGATGCTGCAGGCGACCAGGAGGAAGATGTCCGGTGCGATCCAAGGGTGGATCGAGGAAGAAGAGGACCTGAAAGCAGAGGGGACAATGTTCATAGTCACTAGCCAGTGACCGGAGTGGAACCAGGAGGGAACCAGATGTCGTCGTCGCGATCAGGTGAAGAGTGGACGCTTGACTCTGCAGCCATGTGGACCAGTAGGTGTCTTCGACGACCAGGATGGAGGCATGAGCTGTCCCACGCAGGCTCTCGCTGTCGGCGGTGTCTGTTCCGGATTCGGCATCAACAGGCCTTGGCAAAGGCAACCCACGCGGTGAGTGGAAAAGGCGTCTGGTGCGGACTAGGAGAGTCCGGGGTGCTCCTCTTTTGGAAGGGAGCAGGGGCCAGTCTGGAGCAACCAGACCAGCAGTGTAGTTTTCAAAGTTCGTCGTCTAGGAGGTCACTAGCCAGCCGGCAAGTGACCAGACAACGCGTCGAGCAGCAAACAGGCAGAAGGGCCCCACGCAGATCTCGTGGAAGCTGGAGGGCTGATCTTCGGTGCAGGAGCTGCTCGGGGCTGGGGCTTCTCAATCCCCAAACCACTTGGTCGAGTTTACCTCGGGAGTCGTGCTGGAAGCGGAGTGCAGTTTCTCCAAGATGGCCGGTTCCACGTGTCTCGTCGCACCCATGGATTTCAGCTGTGCTGCAGATGTGAGTTGAGGTCGGAGAGGTCTGGGAATCCGGGTCTCGTCGGGCTCTGAAGTCTGGATCCTCGAGGGAAGACGACAAAGTGAAGCCGCTGGACGCTTGATGGTGCCTGCAGTTGCAGGGTGGACACTCCTTGCCCACAAGGGAGATTCTTCAGTCTTCTGTGGAGCAGAACGTCGAAGTCCAGAGTTTCTTCTTGTAAAGTTGTTCAGGATAATCTAATTTGGAATTGGACCAGCTCCTACCTTTATTCTCCTAAAGGGGGCTGCACTAGTGACTAGGTCCCTCCCATGGGTGGGACCAGGAAGTGGGGTGGTTACACCCCCTATCCTTTGTCTGGTTTCGCGCCAGAGCTGGGGCAGGGATGCACCGGTGTATGCACAGGGCACCTTGTGTGCCCCAGGCAGGTCTCATTCCTTTCAGGCCTGTCCTACCCAATACACAAAATCCTGTCTGGGGTGGTGCTAGCACCTCCCAAGGCAGGAAACCCTTTGTCCAAGCCTCTCTCGCTGGAAGGACTCCCAGCAGCAGGAGGTCAGACTTGGGTCTGTGGTGGCAGCATCCATTTTGAGATGCCAAGGCTCGAGTTAACTTTAACCGGGGTTCACAGTTACATACATGTCGTGTCCCTAAGAAGGGTGGAATGCTACCCCCGTCGCCAGAATTGGCGAGGGGGTAGTATTCCAATTCGTATGACACCTTACTCGACATGTTTTGATAATGCTATACCAAAGTTAGCATTCAACCGCGAGGATTATAATGCACTTAAGAGTATATAGTATAGCGTTATCATGGAACAGCTATTAGGACTTGGTTCCGCAAGCTGCAGACGGGCTCAGCTCATGCCAGAGCACCATCTCACATAATTCCAAGCACTCTGCCTTCAGGATCGATAAGGCCTGCCATAGGAGTGACTGATAGGAGTATATGTGTCCATTCTAGGGTTAGATATAGGTATACTATATCTACAGCAAAGGGTGATTACACCACCTTGCCCCAGCTGTCTTAGCAGCCAGTTGTGTCTGTTTAGATGGCCAGCCAGGGGTGGCATAATACATGCTTCAGACCCTGGTAGGCCCTGGGTACACCTATGCCCCCTGGGTACCTAAGGTACACTGTACAGGGACTGATAAGGTGGCCCAGTACCAATTGGTAAATGCACCTAAAGTACATGGATGTCAATTTAGAGAGAGAACAGCTAGGCTGTGGGTCTGATTAGCAGGCCCACAGCCAGGGAAAGTCGTAAACCAGTGAAGCAAAAAGCAAAAATCTGGGGTGACCATAGGATTGCAGACCCTACTCTCCTACAAACGTTACATTTTCTGTGAGATATTCTGTACACTCCAAGCCCTGAGCTGGTCTACCTCTTTAGTTGGGTTTCAGCCCCCGTTGGCAAGAGTGTTCTTTTTGCTGCTTGCTAAGCCTTCTGTGGGTCTCTGAAGCGGTATTTCTTCCCTGAGAGTAGTTACAATACTTCCTGGGCCGTGTCCTACCCTACGTGGGGTAATTGTGGCTATTGGATAGTCTGTCTTATACTGGGAAGGGTGGTCTTCCCCTTGCGAGTACCTTTCCTATCTTGGTATTGCTGTATGCTGCCGGTGCGTTTCTTGGACGGCTGCGGTGTTCTGCCTCTGGTTTGTTCTTGGTCTGGTCCTCTGTCTGGCAGCGTTCTGCCTCTGGTTTGCTGTTGGCCTGGTCCCTTGTCTGGTGTCCAGAAGGGTTATTCCCTGTGTTGACGACTTAGTTTGTCCTACTTGTTCGGTGACTGGTCAAGTACCCGGCGGCGTCCGCCGGTTCTTCTGGTCCGGCCAAGGGCCTTAGAGTGAGGCCTGGGGCCCCTGCTTCTGGCTTTCGGGAGCTTATGAGACTGTTTCCTCTTTTCACTCGTTTTCTTATCGAGGCGCTGTTTGGTGTGGCTGTTGACATCCAGTTGGACGAGTCCGACCGCCCTCTTCACCAAGTGTGTTCCCAGTGGGGGGGCTCTTGCCTTCATTTCAGCTCTTCTCCTTTGAGTCTCTGGGTTGCTCTTCCTCCTTGGCCTCCTTTTTGCGTTATCTGTACCCGAGTCTCTGGTGGAGGTCCCTGGTGCATGGACTGCTGTTCTCTTTTTCTATTGCTTGCCCCTGGGGGGCTTTCTTTGGAGGTCCCTGGTACGCTGGTTAATGGTCTCTCTTCGCGATGCCTCTGCCTTTGTTTTGCCTGTACCGGGGGCTTCCGCTGGAAGTCCCTGGTACTTAAGCTGCTAGTCTCCTCTTGTCTTGCCTGTGCCCAGGGCTTCTGGTGGAGGTCCATGATGCATTGGCTGATGCCCTTTTTCCGTATTGCCTTCCTTCTGCTCGGTGATGGCGGGGGCGCCACTTGTCGTGGGGACATACTCCCTGTGGAGTGGTGTTCTGCGCTGCAGTCTTAATCTCCTCGGGGGAAGGAGGGGACTGGGGCTTTTTCCCCTGTTCCTGTGGCTCATCTCCTGTTGGGGAGGACTGGGTTATTCCCTGTCGCAGCATTTTTGCCCCTGTCGGGGTATTGGGTTCGCCTGAGCTGGGAGGGCCTCTCGCAGACCCTCCTTCTCCTTGTGCATGGCTAGGGTATCTATTCTACGTAAAGAAATCTGCAGCTAGTAGTCTCTCAGATGTACAAATTACTTATCTTCGGTAATGATGTATCTGGTAGAGACGATTCTAGCCGCAGATTCCTTCACGGCCCGCCCTTCCTCCCCGTCCTGTGAGGGCCCTCTGGGTCTTATGCATTCGCCTGCCTCCGGGTGGGTGGCTTTTGTGCATGTCTCTCGTACCCCCTCCTTCGGGGGATGCTCGACTTGTTGTGGTTGTTATTCCATTCTGGTTTTTGTAGGCACTACTGCACCCCTGCACTCTGGCCTCCAGGGTGTGGTTCGCTTGTTCTAATTATTCTTTTGTTGATGGTGATTCTGCCCGTGGCAGTCTTTGGGCCGAGATGCCTTGGTTGGTCTCGACTTAAGTATTCGGGACCCCTTCTCCCTACTAGTGTTGTATGTGACTGACTGGTCATTGCTCTACGCTCTGACCTTGGTGTCCCTTTAGGTTCCGGGCGGTGGCTGCAGCCTTCTTGGTCTGATGTGTACTTTCACCTGCTTCTGCCCTGGGGTGGATGTTGTATTTGTTTGCAGGATTTCTTTCCAGTAGTGGTGCTCTGCTTTTTCAGTCCAGGTATTGATGCCTCAGTGCTGGTCTCTATTCTGGATGGTTCTGTTCCACACCATTGTTTCTTTCCCTTCTGTTTAGTGGGGCTTTTCGCACACTGTTCCAGTATTCTCAAATTTTTTGCTGATGATGGCGCCGCGTAGTGGCGCGGAAAAATTCTCAGAAGAAAACTGACGTAGGTGCGCCGGGGTGGGACTTATGTGTCCACGCTGACGTCAGGGACATCTGGCGGAGTCACGTGGTGCCGTCCCATCGGCACGCAGGGATGCTGTGGCAAAAAAGTTTCCAGGTCCAATCTCACGCCTGGGGATAATTCTACGTGAAGGAATCTGCGTCTAGAACAGTCTCTACCAGATACATCATTACCCAAGGTAAGTAATTCGTACGTCTGTGCACTTGTCCAGGTCGGTGTCATGCCAGCGTCTGTCTCCTACCTCGGAAGCAAGGAGCCGCCGGTCTCGTCTGCCACATCGTCTTTCACCACGGCCCCAATGGCGTGGCTCACCAGCTAGTAGGTCCTTCAGTTTATCTCCGATGCCCTGTCCTCCTTCCGCGGTGGGTGCCGGCTCCCCCCAGGACAGGCACCCCCGCTTGTCACCTTCCTACCTGCCGTTTTCCGGCGCAGAGGCGACTAGGGCCCAAATGACAACCTAGGCTGCGGCACTGCAGGCTTCTTTGGCCCTTCCTCCACCTCCTGAAACGTCTGCGGATCCCTTGCCTCACACGGGGACTTCCGCAGAGTCGCCGGCGGTACCGGCACCGGAGGTTTCGGCTTCAGGTCGTAGGAGGGTGGTGTCCTCGAAGTGTGGTTCTTCGGCACCTGGCGTCCCTGCCTCGCCGCAAATACCTAAGGGGCTCCCTGTGGTGTTGCAGGAGATCGCCTGGACTCCGGGCTGGCCCCCGAGTCCCCCTCGGGCCTCTGAGCAGGCGGCAGCACCGGAGCCTTCCTCCCCGGCTCCGGTGGAGTCTCGGTTGGAGGCAGGGACCTGGGGCGGTTTCCCCGAGTCCCTCTCAGTCCTCGACCCGGGCGGCTGCCCTGTCTGAGGCCGAGTCTGCGCTGTTCTGCGTCGTGGTGGCAGAAGTCGACCCGGCGCCATGAGTGCCCACTCCAGCGTCGATCAGGCGCCGGTGGCGGAATCCACGGAGCCACGTTGGAGTCTGGTTCTTGATTCCTCCCCTGAGGTCCCTTCTTCTCCAGAGGTCTGCCATCTGTTGGTGTGTTCCTCCCTGGAGACAGGGCGCCGTATTGTTGCCTTTTCACCGGCATCTTCCAGGCAAGGCTCCTCGATGTCCCCACTGCCTAAATCTTCGAACGCTTCTTTTCGCGGCTCGCAAATGGCTTTTTCACCAGCCTCTCTGCCTTCCACTGGGGCCCCTCAGGTCCCTAAATCATCTGTGGATCCCCCACTATTCCGGGGTTGGCCGCTGTGAGAAAGTGGCTCTATATATACTGGACTACAATGAAGTACAGTGTGTGTATAGAGTCCACAAACCCCAAAGGTATAACAGAGGTTAAAGTCAAGACTGACCTTGCACTCAAAAGTGGAGCAGTAAGGCAGTACCATAGGGCAGTGCAAAGCATTTGTTGTACACACTTGGTCAGCAAAGGATTTCGCACACTCAGAGACTGAACTCCAGGCCAATGGTTTTTATATCCAAAGATATAGTTGTTTTATTTTTAGAACCAACAGGCATAAAAATATACTTTGCTAGATATGAGAACTCTTATGTAATTACTGCGCAAGGAAGCAATAAAGTTGGTGAACTCAATAGGTACAGGTCTAGACACACTTTAGCATTGATCTCAATGGATTGTTACCATAAAAGTACAGTTGATTACAGTACAGATTACTTTAGTAGTTCCAGGGCTAGGTCCTAGATTCAGTCCTGGTGTCTAAGCTGAAACCAGATTAGCACAAACGTTTTAGTTACTGCGGGTAATTTTCATGAATATAAAGTTGTTTTAAAAGTTCACACTTAGAAACTTTTCAATGAGAATCTGGCAATGTTATTCAATGGGAGAAAATTCAGGTTGCAGGTAAAGTATGCTCGCGTTAATTTTGTAATCCAGTACTGGGCTTCCAGGGCCAGCACTGGGGTCTGAACTTAAAACAGGTAGGTAATTGCGTTTCAGTATTTTGTATGATTTTTAAAGAATATTTCAAGTTTTCAAAAGTAGGCACTTAGAAGAAATTTCATAAAAAAGAATACAATGGGTTCCTATGGAGAAAATACAGATTACTAGTAAACCCGGTACGGATTACTTTTGCGGTTCAGTACTGGGCTGCAAGGTACAGTACTGGCTTCTCGCCTGTTTGCAGGAGAGTACTTCGGAATTCGGCTGATTTTATATGAATATTTGCAGTTTTCAAAACTTCACACTTTGAAAATTTTCGAGTCAAAATGGGTCATTGTTATCCAATGGCAGGTAAGTGTTACCGGTTTCCAGGTGAGTACTTGGCTGGTGAAGTTAAGGTTCTGGGTATAGACTCAGGAGTCCCCCCAGGGTCAGGTAAGTACAGTCAGTTCCGCCCCTGCAGGGCTGGCCGGGTGCAGAGGTAGGTTGGCCCAATGATATCCAATGAGGGAAAGGGGGTCTCCGGTTGGTGGCTGCTGGCTAGCAGGCCACGCGGCTGTGGGAGCTGGGCTCCTGGTCACTTGCTCAGGGCAAGGGGGGGGGAAGTAGGATAGGACAAAGGTGGCACAGCCAGTGACACTCGGGCGGCTGGGTGCAGGGTGCTCTTGAGCCATCGGGTGTTCATTGTTATCCAATGGGAAAGGTCAAAAAGGAACAAAGGCTGCAGGCTCGGGGACGGAGACTCTCCAGGGGCGACCAGCACTTTCGAGAGGTAAGTTGGGATCTTGGAGAACAGGTAGGTACCCCAAAGGGGGGCACAGGGGGCTGTAGGGTGCAGGGGTGTCTTTGGGTGTCGGAAAAGCTTACCCTCGGCTGGTCGCGATTGAGGTGGCCCCTGGTTCTGAGTCTGCAGTCCTCAGCTGGTTCGTCGAGGAGGGTCTTTGGGCACTGGACTTCGGGCCCCAGTCGCCAGAGGGATGTCCTTGTGGTCTTGATTCGGTTGGGCCCGGTGGGTGCAGAGTGGGCTGGTCCGGAGCTTCCTGGTTGGCACCAGGTGGGTTGTTGCAGCAGAGCCTCTGCTGATGGGAGTCCCAGTCTTTAAGAGGGTCAAGGCAGGCAGGTCCTCCGGGTGTCCGGAGGTTGCTGTCCGCAGGAGTCGCCGGTATTAGGCAGGAGCAGGTTCCAGGATCAACAGGCCGGTAGGGCTGGGGCCAAGTCAGTTGTTGTCGTCCTGTTGTTAGCAGCTGCACGGCGGGTCTTCTTCTTGATCTTCCTTCTTCTTTTCGTATCAGGATCTGAGGAAGGAAGGTTCAGAGAGCCCCTAAATACTGAAATCTGAAAGAGACACGTTAGTGATAGATTCCTTACCTTAGAATATCCCCAGGCGTCAGACTGGATCCGGAAAAATTTTGCTTAGCAATACCCCTGCGCGCCTGCAGGCGTCGTCCGCGGCTCCGCGTCCATCCTCTGCGTCGTTAGCGCCGGAATGACGTCGTCGGAGTACTTAGACGCCGCCCTCGCGCGCTGACGTCAGTTATTCTTTTTTCCGCGCCAGCTAGCGCAGATCCGGAGAAGCTCTACCCCTTTAGTCACTTTTTGACTAAACTTTTTGATCTTTTTGATCGTCTCTTTCTCGAGTCTCATCGACTTCTACGGTGCCGGTAGGGATGCCCGTTTTCAAACCTTGCTCCAGGTGCGACCGACTGATGTCGGTTACCGACCCCCATCGCCGGTGCCTTCAGTGTCTAGGCCTCGCCCACGACGACCGCACCTGCCCGACTGCCGGGCCCTGACGTCGAAGGCTAGGCGGGAGCGGTCCCGCAAGCGACTGGAGCTCTGGCAGTCGGCCCCGCGCCGTTCCAAGTCCCGGTCCCACAGGAGCTCGAAGGATCGGTCGCGGGGTCGGAGCCCTTGTAGCTCCAGGAGTCAGCATCGGTCTATGGGATCTTCCTCAGGTAAGAGGCATGAGCGGTCGGAGCGACAGCATAGTTCCTCCGACCCACCCCGGCGCTTGCACGACGCGGCCGGGGGTTCGGGTGACACCACCCACGCGGCTCCGACGGAGTCGCAGGCGCCGCATCCTGCCCCACACATGCAGGTCCCTGGGCACGATGCAACGCCGGAGGAGGTCGGGCGGTACCTCATGGGCATGAGGTCCCTCCCTTCTCAGCTGGGTCCCGTGGCGCCTTCGGGCCCAACGGTCCCGGCTGGAGGGCCTGGCGGGTCGGGTGCTTCCGCTCCGATGCGGTCGGGTGCCTCGGCGCCGCAGGCCCTCACTGGATCCACTTCCGGATCCAGGTCGTCGCCGGTCGACCTCACGCCGAGCGCCGTCCACAATCCTCCCCTCGATTCGGTTCCGGCGCCGGAGCGGCGCCGCTCTCGACGTCGTTTGGAGATTTCTATTTCCACGAACCGGCCCCATCCGTTGACCCTAAACTTCAGGAGATGGGTGATGGGGGTGATTGGGAGGGGTCTGTGGACCCTCTGGCACAGGAGTGCCAGTTTCAACAGGACTGGACATATGAGCTTGAGGAGGCCAGTGGAATTGACACTTCGCCAGACACTGGATTTGTCTCCCCTCCCACTGTGGCTACAGAGGAGGGGGCTGCCTACAGTGTAGTGTTGACGCGGGCAGCCAAGGCCTTGGGCCTGACGATCCCCGTCGCGACCGTGAGGATTAACCTTCTCACTGAGGTCCTTAAAGCGCAGGCATGCTCCACTGAGCCTCTGCTGCCGTTTAATGAGGCCCTGTGTGACGTTCTTGTGGGCACTTGGTCCAAGCCCGCCACAGGTCAGCCTGTGGATAGAAACGTGGCCAGACGCTACCGCCCGGCCCCGGGCGACCCTTGCTTTTTGTCCACCCATCCCACCCCCGAGAGCCTGGTCATCCAGGCCTCCACTTCCCAGACCGCATTCCCGACGGCTCCACCCGATCCGGAATCCAAGAGGTATGACCAATTCGGAAAGAAAGTGTTCTCGTCTTTGAGTTTGGGACTGCGGTCTGTCAATACCGCATGCCTCTTGGGCTGCTACACCCACACCCTGTGGGACACGGTCGCGGACGTGCTGCCACAATACCCGGAGGAGGCCCGGGCTAAACCCGCCCAAGCTCTTGCGGAGGGTCGAGATGCAGCGCGCTACTCTATCCGGTGTGGGCTGGATACCACGGGCTCATTGGGCAGAGCGATGGGTCCGCCAACTTTTCTGCTGATGTCCAGGCCACCCTTCTGGACATGCCGTTTGATGGCCGTCACCTATTTGGCGACAAGGCAGATCATGCGCTTGAGCGTTTTAAAGACTCCGGGGCTACGGCCAAGTCCTTGGGCCTTTCGGCCCCACGGCAGCAAACGGGTGCCTTTCGCTCTTTTCATGGCCAAGGAAGGGGCGCTCCCACACGTGCCACCAGCCACGCACCGCAGACTACCATCCAGCGCGGTGGCGGCCGGGGAAACCGTTGTGCCGGCGGTCGGGGTCAACGGCGAGGCTAGTCCACACCTTCCCTTACAGCACCCGCTTCAAAACCCTCCTAGTCCGTGCTTTCAGGCCCATGTGACGCCAGTGGGAGGCAGGGTCCGCCATCACCTCTTCCACTGGCGCACTGTCACGTCGGACAGGTGGGTGCTGCAAATCGTCCGAAGGGGCTACTCCCTCCCCTTCGAGACGACCCCTCCAGCCATGCCACCGCAATTCCACCGCGTGTCGGATCACTTGCAACTTCTGCAAGAAGAAGTTTCGGCCCTCTTGGCCAAGGGGTCCATCGAGCACGTTCCTGGGCCAGAAGTAGGGTGTGGTTGTTACTCCCACTACTTTCTGGTTCCCAAGAAGGGCAAAGGGGGCCTACGTCCTATCTTGGACCTGCGGAACGTCAACGTCTTCCTCCGGAAAGAGAAGTTCAAGATGCTGACTTTGGCTCAGGTCTTAGCTGCCCTGGACCCCGGAGACTGGATGGTAGCTTTGGACTTGCAGGACGCTTATTTTCACATCCCCGTCCTGCCGGCCCACCGGCGTTACCTGCGGTTCACGGTAGGCCACGAGCACTTTCAGTTTATTGTGCTCCCATTCGGCCTTACCAGCGCCCCACGGGTGTTCACGAAAGTGATGGCGGTGGTCGCAGCTCCTCTGCGCCGGTTAGGGGTTTCAGTCTTCCCCTACCTCGACGACTGGTTGTTGAAGGCGGGCTCGCCCCAGACAGTCGTCAGCCACCTCCAGACTACGGCCGATCTCCTGCACCTGCTGGGGTTCTCCATCAATGTGCCGAAGTCACACCTCTGTCCCTCTCAGAAACTCCTCTTCATCGGAGCGGTTCTAGACTCGGCGCAGTTTCGGGTTTATCCTCCCGAACAGCGGGTTCGGGATATTCAGGCTCTGATTCCGATCTTTCAGCCTTTATCCCGAGTCTCGGTCAGGTTGACGCTGCGGCTTCTGGGGCTGATGGCCTCCTGCATCCTTCTGGTGCATCACGCCCGGTGGCGGATGCGGGCTCTGCAGTGGGACCTGAAGTTTCAGTGGGCCCAGCATCAGGGCAACTTGTCCGACCATGTCTTGATCTCAGAGGGCACTGCAAGACAGTTGCGGTGGTGGCTCACGGACCGCGATTGGGTCAGTGGCAGATCCCTCTCCCTACCCCAACCGAAGCACGTAGTTGTGACGGACGCGTCCCTCCAGGGCTGGGGGGGCCACATAGGAGAGGCGGAGATCAGAGGCCTCTGGTCTCCGGCGGAGTCCCGGCTCCACATCAACCTTCTGGAGCTGCGGGCGATCCGACTTGCGCTGAAGGCATTCCTCCCCTCTGTCAAGGGGAGTGTAGTGCAGGTGTTCACGGACAACACCACCGCCATGTGGTACTGCAGCAAACAGGGCGGGGTGGGGTCGTGGACCCTATGCCAGGAGGCTCTGCGCCTCTGGCAGTGGCTGGAACATCAGGGCGTGACCCTGGTGGTTCAACACCTGGCAGGTTCTCGGAACGCCAGGGCGGACGAACTCAGACGTCGGTGCATGATGGATCACGAATGACGTCTGATCTCGGAAGTGGCGCAAGGTCTCTTTCAGCAGTGGGGAGAGCCTTGGTTAGATCTATTCGTCACAGAAGAGAACGTGCAATGTCATCAGTTCTGCGCGTTGGAATTTCCAAGACGCTTTCCGCCGCGAGTGGAATTGCGGTCTATTGTACGCCTTTCCGCCTATACCACTTCTGCCCAGAGTGCTGAAGATCAGGCGCGACCGGGCCCAGGTTATCCTCGTGGCCCCGGACTGGGCATGAAGATATTGGTATCCAGAGCTACTCAGCATGTCTGTCGATCCCCCGATTCGTCTGCCTCTTCAGGAGGACCTTCTGTCGCAGCAGCAGGGGACGGTCCTCCACCCGAACCTGTCCAGTCTCCACCTACAAGCTTGGAGATCGAGTGGCGACAGTTGAGGCCATTTGACTTACCTCCTGAAGTCTCTAATGTCATTCTGGCAGCCAGGCGTCCCTCCACAAAGTCGGTATACGCCTGCAGGTGGAACAGATTGTGGCATGGTGCACAGCAAAGGCTGTGGACCACTCTGCACCCCTTTCTGAGGTTCTCCTCTTCCTTCTTTCTCTTGCCCAGCAGGGCTCTGCTCTGGGCACTATCAAGGGCTACCTTTCTGCCCTTTCCGCCTTCTTAAGGCTACCTGATCAGCCATCTTTGTTCAAGTCCCCGATTGTAAATAGGTTTTTGTAGGGCATCACACACATGTTTCCTCCTGTTCCTTTCGTGATGCCCCAGTGGGACTTGAACCTTGTACTTACTTATCTAATGTGTGCTCCCTTTGAGCCGCTCCATAACTGTCCTCTCCGTCTTCTTACTTTGAAGACTGCTTTCCTGGTTGCCATCACCTCTGCCAGGAGAGTGAGTGAGCTCCAGGCTCTTTCTTCCACACCTCCTTTCCTCTCTGTCCATCCGGACAAGGTTGTGTTGCGGACGAGACCCTCTTTCCTGCCCAAGGTTGTCACGGCCTTCCACATCGGGCAGTCCATCACCTTGCCCACCTTCTTTCCGCCTCCGCATCCCTCGAAAGAGGAAGAGAGGCTCCACCATCTGGACCCAAAACGTGCGCTCTCTTACTATCTGGATCGCACACGCCAGTTCCGGGTGGATGACCAACTCTTTGTTGGTTACGTGGGTGCTAAGAAGGGACGGGCTGTGCACAAGCGGACCATCTCTCGGTGGATCATCTTGTGCATCCAGGCGTGTTACTCCTTGGCTAAGAAGGAACCCCCTGTTGGGCTGAGGGCTCATTTCCACTCGGGCCACGGCGACTACGACTGCCCTGGGCCGAGGAGTGCCCTTGCAGGACATTTGTCATGCAGCTACGTGGGCCTCGCTACACACGTTTGCAAGACTCTACTGCCTGGACAACCAAGTCCGGAGGGATGGCTTCTTTGGCCGTTCCGTTCTTCAGGACTTTCAGGTGTGAATATTGGTTCGCAGACCCACCACCGGGGTTGGTATTGCTGGGGTATCTATTCTAAGGTAAGGAATCTATCACTAACGTGTCTCTTTCAGATGCACAAGTTACTACTTGTGTAACGATCTATCTGTAAGAGACATTAGTTAGTGATAGATTCCTTACCGACCCACCCATCCTCCCCGTTCTGCGAACCGATATCTAGGGTTAAGGTCATCCCCTTTCAGGGCCCTAGTTTCATGGCACCAGTGTTGGTTCTATCATGGCTCTGCGTATCTGGCACGGAAAAAGCTGTGTATCAAAACTGACGTCAGCAGGCGAGGGTGGCTTCTAAGTACTCCGATGACGTCATTCCGGCGCTAACGACGCAGACGACGGACGCGTAGCCGCGGACGACGCCTGCCGGCGCACAGGGGTATTGCTACGCAAAATTTTCCGGATCCAGTCTGACACCTGGGGATGGATATTCTATGGTAAGGAATCTATCACTAACTAATGTCTCTTAAGGATATATCGTTACACAAGTAGTAACTTGTGCTTTAGGGGCGTTACAGGTAGGGCAAGGGCAGGGACCAATGGGTCCCTGTCCTGGGGTGAGTACCCCCCTAGTCTGCTCCGCTCCTGTGGGAGGGGGGCAGGAGCCTAGCTGGGATTGGGCAGGGCTCCCCATCTACAAGATGGCCGTGGCCCGGGGTCGTGCTTCACCAAGTCTCCCCCACCTGAGGGGTGGGGTTGGCACAGGCTGGCACATCCCCCTTCCTGACGTAGTTTTTCCCGCCAGAGTGGGGATTAGAAGTGGTGGGGGCCAGTTGCTGGGTACAGCAAATGGTCTGGAGAAGCTCACAGAGGCGACATGCCTTTGAAGCTTCCCCCTGCACATCCTGGGGAGGAGACCTAGCACCTCGCCCAGGATGTGCATTGCTGCAGGCCCAGGAGAGCGGGGGCTCTCCACCCAGGGGTCCAGCAACATGTCTGCTGTGTGGCAGCCTCTGCAGCCACTCAGCCCAGACGTGGATTGTAGGTTAGGATTTCAGAGGGCATCTCTAAGATGCCCTCTGGTGCATTTTACATTAAATCCCACACTGGCATCATTGTGGGTTTAATGTGCTGAGAAGTTTGGTACCAAACTTGCCGCCAGTCTTTAGTGTAGCCATTATGGTGCTGTGGAGTACGTAATGACAACCTCCCAGCACCATATTCTCTTAATGGCATCCCTGCACTTACAGTGCCCAGGAATGGCCCTGGGTACTGTAGGGGCACAGGGCTCTTGCACCTGTGCCCACACCTCTGGCATAGGGCACCCAGCTAGAGGGGTGACTGAAGTATGCCAGGGCAGTGGATTCTGTGGGCATGGCACACAGGGATGTGTGCCATGTCGACTCCTAGTTTAGTTCTGTATTTAGGCACTCAGCCTGCAAAGGCAGCATGTGGGTGCCAGGGTACAGGGCCCCTGAGGGTGGCACAATAAGTGCTGCAGCCCTCAGGGGTCTTCTCTGGACACCATGCCCTGGGTACCTAGGGTACCATTTACTAGGGGCTGACAGGTGGCCAGAGAGGCCAATTGGGTTTTTAGTTTCAGCACAGTTTTAGGGAAGGAACACAGGCCCTGGGTACCTGGTTGGCAGGAACCCATGGCACACTCAGTCAAAGCACATCAGCAGTTCAGAAAAAACTGGGGGCATACCAAGGCAAGAAAGATGGCACTTTCCCACAGCCGCTTCCCCCTGTACATGGGGACGGGCGGCTCAGTGTGCAGCCGTCGCCCATGGAGGAATTACTTTCTCCTCCGCTGCACCGTATGGAGGCTAGTGTTGCCTTTGTTCGGGCTATTTCCACAGCCGCTGGTATTCTGCCTATGGGTGAACCTGTCACTCCGTTTCCTACGGACAACCTTTTGGAAGTTCTCCACCAGGGCTCTGGTGGACGGGAGTTGTTCCTTCCCTTTGAAGCGTCACTCCACAACTCTCCGGCGGGTGCCCTGCCACGGGTGATCTGGTGCCTCAGGCGCTTCTGCATCGTCACCGCCCTACTCCGCATGACCCTGTCTGTCTTTCTTTCCACCCTTCAACTCAAGGCTCTCTTCTGCGGAATGCCTTTCCGTGTTGGCCTGTGCTGGTGTTTCCTCCGTTTCGGGAGGCCCGTGGTTGGATTCATGGGGGCGTAATGTCTTTGCTTCTTCTAGCGCTGCCTTGCGGGCACTTAACACTTTGTGTGTGTTGACCAGGGCTACTTCCAGTCTGTGGGACTCTGTGGAGTCCCTTCTTTCTCATGTCTCTTATGAGGGTGCTAATGCTGATCTGCGGGCCATGTGTTGGATGGCAGGCAGTTGGCCGCATTTATTCTTCGTGCAATCTTTGATGTTGCTGATGCTCTCGGCCATGATATGGCACTTCTGTGGCTCTCCGTCACCATGCTTGGCTACGTTATGCTGTTTTTCTTGAAAATATCAGGGAACGTCTGGTTGACCTACCCTTTGCCGGGGTCCTTCTGGGGGACTCAGACATTCAGCGTCTTCTTGCTGGGCTCTCTCGTCCTCAGTAGGTGGGTTTGTTGATCATCCATGTCTTGGTGGGAGGTGTTATCTCATTGCTCCTGGAATCTGGTGTTGGGGTGACCGTTAGACTTTCTGTGAGGTTTGCTGTGCCCTCGGGGTCCTGGGTTGGCCTACCCCTTGGCTGCTGGTTCAGTCCCCCCCCCCTTTGTTTTGGGCAAGAGTGTACTTTTTGGCTGCTTACTAAACCTTCTGTGGTTTCTGCCGCAGGTTTACTAGTTTATTCTCTGATGTGGGATTTTCTTCCCCAAGAGTGGTTCCCATACTTTCTTGGGACGTGTCCTACACTAAGGGGGGTATTTGTAGCTATTGGATAGTCCTGTATTATACAGGGAGGTTCCTCGCCGTTCCTGGTGTTGCTGTATGCCGCTGGTGCATTTTCTTGGGCAGCTGCGGCAGTGTGCTGCGGTGTTTTTGCCCTTTGTCTGCCGTTCGGCCTGGTCCTCCGTCTGGTGTTCCAGTGGGGTTATTTTCCTGTGTTGACGGCTTGGTTCGTCCTACTTGTTTCTCCTCTTGGTTTCCGGCTGGTTGCTTGTTGGCACCCAGCTGTGCCCGCCTGGACGTTGTGGTCTGGACGTTTAGTTTAATGGCACTTGGCGTCCATCTGCGCCCGCCTGTTCTTCTGGTCTACGGCCAAGGGCCTTAGAGTGGGGCCTGGCGCCCCTGCTTCTTGTTTTGCGGGAGCCTTGTGGGACTGTGTTTTTCTTCTCCCACCTGCCTTCTTGCTGAGGCGCTGTTCTGTCTGGCCGATTGACTTCCAGCTGGGATGGATTCGGCTGCCCTCTTCACTGGGCGTGTTCCCGGTGGAGGGCTCTTGTCCTCGTTTCTACTCTTCTCCTTGGAGTCTCTGGGTTGCTCATCTTCCTTGGTACTCCTCTGCGTTGCCTGTACCTGGGCTTCCGGTGGAGGTCCCTGGTTCATTGGCTGTTGGCCTCCTTTCGTATTGCTTGAACCTGGGGCTTCCGGTGGAGGGCCCTGGTACATTGGCTGCTGGCCTCCTTTCGTATTGCCCTTCCTTCTCCTGCTTGGTGAGGGCTCAGCTGCCTCTTGTCGTTATGACACATCTCCTGTGGGGCGGTGTTCTCCGCGATACTGAGATTCTTGACTGCTTGAGAGGGGGGGGGACTGGGCTCTTTCCCCTGTGCCTGTGGCTCATTCCCTCTTGGAGAGGACTGGGCTGTTTTCCTTGCCCTGGTGATTTATCCCCTGTTGGGGTCTTGGGTTCGCCTTAGCTGGAGCGGTCCTCTCGCAGACCCTCCTTCTCCTTTGGTATGGCTAGGGTATCTATTCTATGTTAAGGAATCTGCGGCTAGTAGTTAGATGTACTAGTTACTTACCTTCGGTAACTGTGTATCAGGTAGAGACGATTCTAGCTGCAGATTCCTTCACGACCCTACCTTCTTCCCTGTTCTGTGAGGGCCCTTCTTGATCTTCTGCACTCGCCTGCCTCCGGGTGGTTGTCTTTGGCAAGTGTCTTTTCTTACTCCCTTCTTGGGGGGATGCTCGCCTTGTTATTGCCCCATTCTTTCCTCTCTGGTTCTTGGTTGATGAATTCATGGGTGCTTCTGCGCCCCGGCACCCTGTTCTCCAGTGTGGGGTTCGCTTGTGGTCTTCTTCCTTTTGCTGCTTGCACTTCTGACTCTTGGCAGTCCTTGGGGTTGAGGTACCTTTGTTGGGTCTCAACCCTTAGCTTTTCGATATACTTTCTCCCTGTTGATGTTATCTGAGGTTGAATGGTCATTGCTCTCCGTTCTGGCCTTGGTGCCCTTTTCTGGGCAGTGGCTGCAGACTTTTTGGTCTGATGTGTATTTTTCACATGCTTCTGCCCCGAGGAAGGCTGTTGTATTTGTTTGCAGGATTGCTTTCCAGTAGCTGTGCCCTGTTTTTTTTTCATTCCATGTCTTTGGTGCCTTAGTACCTGGCACTATTCTGGATGGTGCTGTTCCTCACCTTTCGTTTCTTTCCCTCATGTTTAGCTGGGTTTTTCGCACACTGTTTCAGTATTGCGTTGTGCGCGGAAAAGTTCTCAGAAGAAAACTGACGTAGGCGCTCCAGGGTGGAACTTATGTATCCTCGCTGACGTCACGAACACGGACGACGTCAGGGCGGAGTCACGTGGTTCCATCCCCCCGGTGCCCAGGGATGCTGTGGCAAAAAAGTTTTCCGGATCCAGTCTCACGCTTGGGGATAATTCTACGTTAAAGAATCGTCTTTACCAGATACACAGTTACCAAAGATAAGTAACTCGTACTTTAATACACTCCCACCACCCCTCTAGTGGGGCATGAATAACTTAATCCCTTGCTTGCTTTATCTAAAAGAAACCGGTTAGTATTGGATTCCTTACCTTAGAATACCCCCAGGCGTCAGACTGGATCTGGATCTTTTGCGTAGAAGTACCCTTGCGCGTCGGTAGGCATCGTCTGCGGCTCCATGTCCGTCGTTGACGCCAGGATGACGTTGCCGGAGTACTTAGACGCCGCCCTCGCGCACTGACGTCAGTTCCTATTTTTTTCCGCGCCAGCAAGCACCGATCCGGGAACAGTGGTACCCTTTAGTCATTTTTTGACTAAACTTTATGATCTTATTTTTCAAACTCGAACGACTCCGACGGTGCCGGTAGGGATGCCCGGGTTTAAACCCTGCGTCGACCGCAACCGACTGATGTCGGTTACCGACCCCCATCGCCGGTGTCTTCATTGCCTGGGGCCCGACCACGATGACAAGTCGTGCCCCGACTGCCGGGCCTTGACGTCGAAGGCTAGGCGGGAGCAGTCCCGCAAGCGCCTCGAGCTCCGGCAGTCGGCCCCGCGCCGTTCGAGGTCCCGGTCCGGAAGGAGGTCGAGGGACCGGTCGCGGGGCCTGAGTGTTCACGGCTCGGAGGATCGACACCACTCTTGAGCTCCAAGCCCCCCCCATCCCGAGACGCTAGCGCGACGCGGCCAGGGGATTCGGGTGACACCGCCCACGCGGCTCCATCGGAGCCGCAGGTGTCACGGCCTGCTCCATACCTGCCGGTCCCTGGTCAGAACGCGACGCCGGAGGAGATTGACGCCTTCCTCTCGGCCATGAGGTCGCTCACTCCTCCGTCTGGTCGCGGGCCCGACTGGGAGCCCAAGCGGGCCGGGTGCTTCGGCCCTGGTGCCTTCGGGTGCTTCAGCGCCGTCTGCGACTTCGGTCCCGATGCCGCAGGACTCCGCCGGGCCCGGATCCGGGTCGTCGCCGGTCGACCTTACGACCTCGCCGGCTGCTAGGGTGTCTCACCCGGCGCCGACCACGGTCGACGCCGTCCCCAGTTCCCCCCTCGGTCCGGCACTGGAGCGGCGTCGTTCGACGCCGATGGGAGATTTTTACCTCTATGATCCGGCCCCATCTTTTGACCCTGAAACTGGCTTTGTCTCCCCTCCTACCGTGGCTACGGAGGAGGGGCAGCCTATAGTGTGGTGTTGACGCGGGCGGCCAAGGCCTTATCCCTTCAGCTCCCTGTCGCGGCCGTGAGGACTGACCTCCTCACCGAGGTCCTTAAACCGCAGGCAAGCTCTTCGGAGCCTCTGTTGCCGTTTAATGTGGCCTTGTCTAACATTCTTCTGGGCACCTGGTCCAGGCCCGCTACAGGTCCTCCTGTAGAAAGGAACGTGGCCAGACGCCACCGCCCGGCTCCGGGCGACCCTTGCTTCCTGTCGACCCACCCCACCCTCGAGAGCCTGGTCATACAGGCCTCTAACTCCCAGACCGCATTCCCGAAGGCTCCCCCCGATCGGGAATCCAAGATGTACGAGCAATATGGCAAAAAGATGTTCTCCTCCCTGAGTTTGGGATTGCGGTCAGTTAACACTGCGTGCTTCTTGGGCCGTTATACCCACTCTCTGTGGGACACGGTCGCGGACGTGCTGCCACAATGTCAGGAGGAGACCTAGACTAAACTTGCCCAAGCCCTTGCGGAGGGTCGAGATGCGGCACGGTACTCCATCAGATGTGGACTGGATACCACGGACTCGCTAGGTAGAGCGATTGTACCAACAGTGGCGGTTCGCCACCACGCCTGGCTGAGGTCCGCCAATTTTTCAGATCACGAATGGCGTCTGAACTCTGACGTGGCGCAAGGCCTCTTTCAGCAGTGGGGAAAGCCTTGGTTAGATCTATTCGCCACAGAAGAGAATGTGCAATGTCATCAGTTCTGCGCGTTGGAATTTCCAAGGCGGCACTCGCTGGAGATGCTTTTCGTCGCGAGTGTAGTTGCGGTCTATTGTACGCCTTTCCGCCTATACCACTTCTGCCCAGAGTGCTGAAGATCAGGTGCGACCGGGCCCAAGTCATCCTTGTGGCTCCGGACTGGGCACGGAGGTTCTGGTATCCCGAGCTACTCAGCCTGTCTGTCTATCCCCCGATTTGTCTGCCTCTTCAGGAGGACCTTCTGTCGCAGCAGCAGGGAACGGTCCTCCACCCGAACCTGTCCAGTCTCCACTTACATGTGTGGAGATTGAGCGGCAGCAGTTGAGGCCATTTGACTTGCCTCCTGAAGTCTGTAATGTCATTCTGGCAGCCAGGCGTCCCTCCACAAACTCGGTATACGTCTGCAGGTGGAACAAGTTCTCCTCTTTCTTCTTTCTCTTGCCCAGCAGGGCTCTGCTCTGGGCACTCTGAAGGGCTACCTCTCGGCCATTTCTGCCTTCTTAAGGCTACCGGATCATCCCTCTTTGTTCAAGTCCCCCATTGCAAATAGGTTTTTAAAGGGAATCACCCAAATGTTTCCTCCAGTCCCTTTCGTGAAGCCTCAGTGGGACTTGAACCTTGTTCTTACTTTTCTGATGTGCGCTCCCTTTGAGCCACTTCATAACTGTCCTCTTCGCCTCCTTACTCTGAAGACCGCTCCTGGTTGCCATCACCTCTGCCAGGAGAGTGAGTGAGCTCCAGGCTCTTTCCTCTAAGCCTCTTTTCCTTTCAGTCCATCCGGACAATGTTGTGTTGCGGACGCGACCCTCTTTCCTGCCCAAGGTAGTCACAGCCTTTCACATCGGGCAGTCCATCACTTTGCCCACCTTCTTTCCGCCTCCGCATCCCTCGAAAGAGGAAGAGAGGCCCCACCGTCTGGACCCAAAACGTGCGTTCTCATTCTTTCTGGATCGCACACGCCAGTTCCAGGTGGATGACCAACTCTTGGTTGGTTACGTGGGCGCTAAGAAGGGACGGGCAGTGCACAAGCGAACTCTCGATGGGTCGTCTTGTGCATCAAGGCTTGTTACTCTTTGGCTCGTAAGGAGCCTCCTGTGGGGCTTCGTGCCCATTCCACATGGGCCACGGCGGCTACTACTGCCCCTGGCCGGGGAGTCCCCTTGCAGGACATCTGTCAGGCAGCTACGTGGGCCTCGCTGCACACGTTCGCAAGACACTACTGCCTGGACAGCCAAGTCCAGAGAGATGGCTTTTTCGGCCGTTTCATTCTCCAGGACTGTCTGGTGTGATCATTGGTTCGCAGACCCACCACCGGGGTTGGTATTGCTGGGATTTCTATTCTAAGGTAAGGAATCTAATACTAACCTGTTTCTTTCAGATGCACATGTTACTGTCTTTCGGTAACGATATATCTGTAAGAAACAGTAGTTAGTATTAGATTCCTTACCGCCCCACCCATCCTTCCCGTTCTGCGTACCGATATCTAGGGTTAAGGTCATCTCCTTTCAGGGCCCTAGTTTTTTATGGCACTAGTGTTGGTTTTTATCATGGCCCTGCATTTTCTGGCATGGAAAAGCTGTGTATAAGAACTGACGTCAGCGCGTGAGGGCGGCGTCTAAGTACTCCGGCGACGTCATCCCGGCGCCAACGACGGACGTGGAGCCGCAGACGACGCCTACCGACGCGCAACGGTTCTGCTACGCAAAAGTTTCCGGATCCAGTCTGATGCCTGGGGGTATTCTAAGGTAAGGAATCTAATAGTAACTACTGTTTCTTACAAATATATCGTTACTGAAGGCAAGTAACTTGTGCTTTTGTGCTATATCTGAGATCTGTCAACCAGTATCCATAACATTGCAAATGCCATGTATTTCTGTTGCAGAGGAGATCATCAGAAAGGATAAACCTGCAGTAGTATTGAAGGGTCCACAAAATAGCAGTGAGTGGTTGAAGCAATTTGACACTTTGTTGCCCGGGTACACGCTGAAGAACGATGTGGATATACTGAGCCTCCTGACTCAGGTCAGTAGAGTGTAGCATATTCTTTTCATGGTTCTTCTCTTGTTTATTTTCTTTATTGGACATTTCTCTAGAGTGTTAAGCTTGTTGCCATGTATGTACTTGAGAATTCTTGTTGGTTGAAACTTGTTACTAGTTACACAAACCCCAGATGAGACAACCCCATATATGTCCAACCTTATCCTCTTGTTTAAACATGTGCATGGGAACTTACAATACTGGTGCATAATAGCTCGTATGTGTTTGCAGCATGGGTTGTTGGATATCATATTCCGTGCTTCCTCTCCTGTCATCTGGTGTTGGGTTTGGAATAGAACAAGTTGTTTTTCTGTAGTAATGCTTTTCAGGCGTGTGGTAAAGGAGGTGATAACTTCCTTGAAAATTGCAATGCACCCATTTATGGACTTACCTTGGAATTGTGTTTTTTCAACTGTCGGCTCTGGATTATTCTAAGCGCTACATCGCTGTGTCTCCATATCCAAAACGTTGACATGAGAGACAGGATAAATTTAGCAACCGGAAAGAAATGCACGAGGACACTTCACAACACTGAACAACTTTAGGACAAACAAACTAATTTAGGGAGAGTCCATGGCATGCTGTATAAGAATTACTAGACTGGTCATTGCTCCAACTTTACCTTAAAATACCCTTGGTCTGATCACATAATCTCACCGCAACCGTTGTTTGCAATGGAATCATGGCAAGGTTAAGTGGCGAGTATGTAAAGCCTTCCATTCCATTTGGCACAGAAGAGATTTACAGTGAATGGAGAATGCTCTAATTTAGCAGCAAGACAATCTCCAGAATGCACTTTTATGGAGGACCCCATTCAGGGGGCTTAAATGAAGGTTCTGGCTCTACAGCAAAATCCTTGTTGACTTACTGGAGCAGATTCCATAACCAGTGTTTAGACGGCTATGACTCTGGGGAACTTCATTCTCCAGACCCCTGTACGAAACGCAAAGAACACTGGGCAAAGACTCTTTCTACCACAAGAGAATGAATGAACGGATTGATAACTCACACGGCTGCTCCGAGGAGTGTCCTAGCGCTAGAGGGCAAATACCCTACATTACACACCAGCTAGCACACCTTGTGAGAAGTTGGCCTGATATGCAGTGCTCACTATTCTAGTGATCACTATGTATCAGTCCAAACCACCCTTATTGATGTTTGGTTGTAAGTCAACCTGATAGACCAGCTATCCTAGTAGCATGGACACGTGCAGTCTTTAGGCTAAACTCTAGAGGGCTTGTTAAGCCAGCTGTTTTACCATCACATTTACCCCTTGAACACCAAGTGAAAGGACACCACACAAGATGTTATCAAAAATAAAGTATATTTATTTATAACAAGACTACCCTGGCTCTTTATGAGACAGGGAGCTAAGCACACAACAAAACTCTTAAGAAAATACTTCAAGTCGCACAATTTACACAAATGCCCGAGGGGCACGAAAAACCATTTACTACACAAGTGGAATGCGAATTACTAGCAGGTAAGTAACTATTCTCATAGGCTGTAGGATCGCTAGGACTAATCTACTGAACCTTCAGATTGCAAGCAGGAGGACTAGGGACGTCGTGTGCAGAGTGGGAACTCTCACGCGTAAGGCGGGAAAAAGTCTATGGAGGCTAGTAAAAGCAAAGTTAGTGTTCTCGGGCGAACCCGACTAAGTAGAGCTGAAACGACAAAGGATCCTGACACTTAGATAGTTAGACTATGCTGGAGCACCGAAATGCTCAGGTTACCTAGCCCAGGGGCTGCGGCTGCATAGGGCTGAAAAGACGTCTGAGATCCTCGTTGCAGTCTATGGAGCCTGTAGAAAGAAGTTGCTGGCAGGCGACCAGTGAAGAAGTTCGTGGTGATCCAAGCCTGGATCGATGAAGATGGGTACCTGTAAGCAGAGGGGACCAAGTTCTGAATCACTAGCCAGTGATTTAGGTGGGCACCAGGATGGCACCGGACGAAATCACCTCGACCAGGTGAGTGGGCGACGCTGGGCTCTGCAGTCTCTCAGACCAGGAGGCGTTGTCGGCGACCAGGATGGAGGTGCGAGCTGTCCCACGAAGGTATCTGCTGTCGACGTCGCTAGACCCAGGATTGGGGCAACAAGTCTTGGCAAATGCAAGCCCACGCGGTGGACTCAAAATGGCGTCTGGGGTGGACCAGGAGGGTCCGGGGTGCCCTCTGTTGAAGGGGAACAAGGGCCAGTCTGGAGCAACCAGACCAGCGGTGTTTGTCGTCGAAGTTCGTCGTCAGAGGGCCACTAGCCAACGGGCAAGTGACCTGGACAACGCGGTGAGCAGCAAAGAGCAGAAGGGCCCCACGCAGATCTCGTGGATGCAAGGGGGCTGGACTTCGGTGCTGGAGCTGCTCAGGGTTGGGGCTTCTCGAACCCCAAAGCACTCACGTGAGGGTCTCTCAGTAGTCGTGCTGGGCAAGCGTCGTGCAGTCTTGAAGATGGCCGGTCCCTCGAGGTCTCGTCACACCCACGGGTCTCAGCTGGGCTGAAGATGCGGGTAGAGGTCAGAGGTGCCAGGGAAGCCGGTTCTCGTCAAGCTGGGCAGTCTTGATCCGGAGGAGAGACTTACAGCAGACCGCGATGCTTGGATGGTGCCTGCTGCTGCAGGGTGACTACTCCTTAGTCACAAGGGAGAAATCTTAGGAAGAGTCTTGAGTTCCTTTCGTGGAAAGTAGTTTCAGGATTCAAAGATCTAGTTTGGAAGGGGGCCTGCTCCTACCTTTATCCTGCAAAAGGGGGCTGGCACGCGACTAAGTCCAGCCCTATGGGTGGGACTAGGAAGGGGGGTGGTTACACCCCTCTCCCATGCCGAGCTTTCCCCAGCGTGCCCCTGGAACTGGTTCAAGCCGGCATATGCACAGTGAGCACCGGGGTGCCACTTGCAGTCACCTTCCTCTAAAACCCTGCCTACCTAGGATACACAAAATCCTGTCTGGGACGGTGCTGGCACCGCCCCTGACAGGAAACCCTTTGTCCTTGCCTCCCGCGCTGGTAGGACTCCCAGCAGCAGGAGGGCAGACTTGTGTCTCGGTGGCAGCATCCATCTTGTGGAGCTGAGGCTATGTCTGACTTTAACCGGGGTTACAGGTTACCAACATGTCGTGTCCCTCTAGAAGGGTGGAATGCTAACCCCGTCGCCAGAATTGGCGAGGGGTTAGTATTCCAATTCGTATGACACCTTACTCGACATGTTTTGATAATGCTATACCAAAGTTAGCATATGACCGCGAGGTACATAATGCACTTAAGAGTATATGGTATAGCGTTATCATGGAACAGCTATTAGGACTTGGTTCCGCAAGCTGCAAACGGGCTCAGCTCATGCCAGAGCACCATTTCACATTATTCCAAGCACTCTGCCTTCAGGATTGTTAAGGCCTGCCATAGGAGTGACTGATAGGAATATATGTGTCCATTTTAGGGTTAGATATAGGAATACTATATCTAAAGCAAAGGGTGTGTACACCACCTTGCCCCAGCTGTCAAGCAGCCAGTTGTGTCTGGTTTAGTTAGTCAACCCAGGGGTGGCATAATACATGCTGCAGCCCCTGGGAGACTTCTGGGTACACCTCTGCCCTGGTTACAGGGACACAAGAGAGGGCCCAGTGCCAATTCAGTACCTGGGTACAATTTGGAATAGAGAGAACAGCTAGGCTGTGGGTCTGATTAGCAGGCCCACAGCCAGGGAAAGTCGTAAACCAGTGAAGCAAAAAGCAAAAATCTGGGGTGATCATAGGATTGCAGACCCTACTCTCCTACACACCTCACAGTCACACTGGGAAGAGTCAGGATTTCAATTTCCTAAGGAATGCAGTCTCAAGGGAAGTTCAATGTAGATCGCATGGGAGTTCGTTTCAGGCTTTAGCTACCAGGGAGGAGAAGAGAATGCTTTTCCTCTGCCTGCTGACCTGTTGGAAGCAAGGAATTGATAGAAGAGAGGCAGAGCAGGAACGCTGGGATCTCGACGGACGATATTGTACAAATCTCTTTGCCAGATAATCCAGACCAGCTAAATACGCTGCCCCACGCACCAGAACCAGGGCTTTGAATAATCTTGATTTCCCAATGGCAACCAATGGAGAGCCTTCAATGCTGATGCAGTGTACGAATGCCTAGGAGGACCTAAAAGAAGCCTGGTCGCCGCATTTTGGACCACCTCTAGGCTGCGCACCAATGCCTGCGCAGCGCCTAAATAGAGTGTGTTGGCGTAGTCAAGACATGTATTGGTCAACGCATGAGTCAACACTCTCCTTGCTTCCAATGGGAGGAGGGGAAGGAATTTTTTCAGGGTGCGAAGCATGGTGAAGAATTGACCCACCACTATTGAGATCTGTGGCCGCATAGAAAAATCTGCGTCAAACTTCAGTCCTAAATTTTTTGCCACAAGAAGATTTGAAAACTGAACGCTCCACCACAGAGGCCAGCGGGGACACAAAGATATAAAAAAAGGGGGGGGACTAAGCGAGCAGCCCTTCAGCTCCCTTCTTGACTACCTTGACTTAAAAAGAAAAAGCAGCAAGCCAAACAGACTGGCCTCTGGAGTCCAAAAAGGAATTACCAGTCCCACACAGTACCCCCCACTCCTAAAGCAGACAATCGTTGGAGGAGGATAGTGTGGAACGGTGTCAAAGGAGGCAGACAAATCAATTTAATATGGTCCGATATCTCCAGAACAGCCGACTCAGTACTATGGGAGGGCGAAAGCCGGACTGACCGTGATGAAGCAGTTTTCCTAGCTTGAGATACTCTGAGAGCTGCTTGTTGACCAATTGTAGGAAGCATCCTCTATATATACTATACCAGAGTGAGGCATAGTGTGCACAAGTGGGACCACAAAGGTAGGCAGAGGTAAAGTTAGATAGCACCTTATACTCTATTTGTGGTAGTGTGGTCGATCAAGAAGACTTTATCGGAGGACAATGTTAAGCATTTGTTGTACACACTGTCAGCAAATGATTTCACACACTCAAAGACTGAACTTCAGACCATTTGTTTTTTTTGTTGTATAAAAATAGTCTTTTAGTTGTTTTATTTTCTAGAACCAAGCAAGCCTGGCACAGGTAAGCAATAAACACTTTGCAGTAGTAATGCAGTTTGTAAACAGTTTGAATTGCAATTGTATATGCACTAGGTTTTTATTACAGTCCTGGTACTGAAAATGCAATGCTTTGGAAATACAGTACATAAACTTTGTATCTAAAAGAAACACGTTGGTGATAGATTCCTTACCTTAAAATAACCCCCAGGCGTTAGACTGGATCCGGAAAGCTTTCGCCAGCAGTACCCCTGCGTGTCGGTAGGCGTCGTTGTACGGCTCCGCGTAAGTCGTTGGCGTCGTAGTCGCCGAGATGACGTCGCTGGAACTACTTAGACGCGCCCACATGCGCTGACGTCTGTTCTTTCTTTTTCCGCGCCTGCAATTGCAGATCCGGAGAACGGTACCCCCAGTCAATTTTTGAGTGAGTTTTTTCGGACTTTCGTCTCTGTTTTTTGAGTATTTACACTCCAGGTTCATAGGGATGCCCGGTTTTAAATCTTGTGCGGCCTGTCCCCGCACGATGTTGGTGACGGACCCGCACCGTGAGTATCTCTACTACCTGGGGCGCGACCACGACTCCAAGTTGCACCCTGAATGCCGGGCCATGGCTCCGAAAACTTTTGCGGGAGCGGTCCCGAAAGTGTCTGGCGGCCCGGGAGTTGGCTCTGTGCTGTTCCCGGTCCCATGGGAGGTCAAGGGACTGGCCGCGGAGCCATCACCACAATTCGAAGTCTTTGCACTCGGAGTCAGGTAAGGCGAATCACAAGAAGTCGAAGAAGCATTGTCGCTCTTCGCCTAGCCGGTTGCGCGATGCGGCTGAGGTTGCAGGTGGCGCCGCCCCTGTGGCTCTGCGGAGCCTCCGCAGTTGCCTATAGCCTACCCGCCCTTTCCTGGTCCATCTGCGACTCTGGCCCAGCTGCAGGAATTCCGGTCAGCCATAGCACGTGTCTTCGGACTGTCCGGCCTGGCAGGTGCGCCTTCGGGCCCCTGGGGATCCTAGTTTTCGACACTGCTGGCTCCGGCCCTGATGTCGTTGACGACTTCAGTCTCGACGCCGAGAGACCCCCATGGATCCACGCATGGATCCCCATCCATGTCTGTTGGCCTTGTGCGACCCCCACCGACGACGACACTGTCCCTGGCCTTCTCCCTGATGTGGAGCTGGTTCCGGAAGGGTGTCGTCCGACGCCGTTTGAGACTTTCTCTTTATTCACCCACCTCCTTATGTTCCACCTGTTCGGCAGGCTGCGGAGGATGGGGAGGACAGGGAGGGGTCTAAGGACCCTCTCGCAGCACAATGCAAGTTAGACCCGGACTGGGATGAGGATCTAGGGGATGCAGGTGACCAGGATTATACTCCTGAACCTAGTTCACTGTCTCCTTCTACCGTGGCTACAAAAGAGGGTGGTTCCTACACTATGATGTTGCGTAGGGCGGCCAAGCTCTCCACCTTGAGCTACCTACCGTGGTCATCAGGACTAACCTCCTAACAGAGGTGCTTCGGCCAGCGTCTTCTACGGAGCCGCTGCTGCCCTTTAATGATGCACTCTTGAACTTTATTTTGGGCACCTGGTCCAGGCCCAACACAGGGGCACCTGGATAAGAACGTGTCCCAACGACATCGCCTGGCCCCGGGCGACCCAGTTTTTCTCTTTCAACACCCTACCCCTGGGAGCTTGGTTATCCAAGCCTCTGCGTCCCGAGCGCGTTCCCTTTTGCACCACCGGACAGGGAAACCAAGAAGCTGGAACAGTTTGGGAAGAAGATTTTTTCTTCCGCCAGTTCAGGACTAAGGTCTGTGAACACCGCATGTCTCTTGGGCCGTTATTCCCATTCTGTGTGGGATACGATTGTGCAAGTGCTGCCTCAGTGTCCGGTGGAGGCTCAGACAGTACTCTCCCAAGCTATCGCTGAGGGGGAGACGCAGCCAAGTTCACCATCTTTTGTGGTCCTGACACTGCTGACTCGCTGGGCAAGGCGATTTCCACGACAGTGGCGCTACGCCGCCACGCCTTGCTGAGAACGACTGGCTTTTCTGGGGATGTCCAGAACACATTGATTGACATGCCCTTTCATGGCACTCGCCTGTTTGGCGATAAGGTGGATTGCGTGTTGGAGCGTTTTAAGGACTCCCGGGCTACAGCTAAGTCCTTAGGCCTTTTGGCCACACTCACTGCTTCCGCTTCTGTGTTTCACTCCTTTCGTGCTCAAGGAAGGGGCGACCAAGCACGTTCTTTTCAAAGTTACAGGCCTGCGAAGCAACAGTCTCAGCCGCAGACGGGGACCCGCTGAGGTGGGTCCTGGGGCCAGCGCGTGGATCAGTCCACCACCCCCCCTGTTGCCACTGCCTCCAAACCTTCCTAGTCCTGTGTTTCAGGCCCACCAGATGCCACTAGGTGGCAGGATTCGCCATCCCCTCCTTCACTGGGGCACCATCACATCGGACAGGTGGGTTCTGCAAATTGTCCGAAGGGGTTACTCCCTCCCCTTCGAGACAACCCGCCCCAGCCATGCCACCACATGTCGTGGGATTATTTGGCACTTCTCCAGCAGGAAGTTACGGCCCTCTTGGCCAAGGGGGCCATCGAGCGCGTTCCGATGCCAGAAGTAGGTCGTGGTTGTTGCTCCCACTACTTCCTGGTTCCAAAGAAGGACCAGGGCCGGCGTCCTGTCTTAGACCTTAGGAACGTCAATCGCTTCCTCCAGAAGGAGAAGTTCAAGAATCTCTCACTTGCTCAGGTTTTGTCTGCCCTCGACCCACAAGACTGGATGGTAGCATTGGACCTGCAGGACGCATACTTTCATATCCCTCTCCTGCCGGCCCACCAGCGTTACCTGCGATCCACGGTGGGGCAGGAGCATTTTCAGTTCACCGTGCTACCCTTTGGCCTTAACAGCGCCCCTCGGGTGTTCACGAAAGTGATGGCGATGGTTGCAGCTCATCTGCGCAGATCAGGGGTTTCATTCTTCCCCAACTCCCACCCCCAGACTACGGCCGACCTCCTGCCTTTGCTGGGGTTCTCCAGCATCGTGCCAAAGTCGCACCGGATTCCCTCTCAGAAACTCCTCTTCATCAGAGCGGTTCTGGACACAGTGCAGTTTCTGGTTTATCCTCCCAAACAGCGAGTCGGGGTCATTCGGGCTATGATTCCGATCTTTCAGCCCTTGTCTTGGGTTTGGGTCAGGACGACCTTGAGGCTGCTGGGCCTCATGGCCTCCTGCATCCTGCTAACCATCCATGCCAGATGGCATATGCAGGCTGTGCAGTGGGACCTGAAGTTCCAGTGGGCGCAGCATCAGGGGAACCTGTCCAGCTACGTCCAGATCTCGGAGGGCACTGCACAACAATTGCAGTGGTGGCTCACGAATCAGCATTGGGTGAGCGGCAGATCCCTCTCCCTTCCCCAGCCGGAGCACGCAGTAGTGACGGATGCATCTCTCCTGGGATGGGGTAGCCACATGGGAGAGGCGGAGATCAGAGGCCTCTAGTCTCCGGTGGAGTCCTTCTGTCAAGGGGAGGGTGGTGCAAGTGTTCACAGACAACACCATCGCCATGTGGTATTGCGACAAGCGGGGTGGGGTCGTGGACCCTGTGTCAAAAGGTTCTGCGCCTCTGGACATGGCTGGAACGTCAAGGTATTTCCTTGACGGTTCAACACCTGGCAGGTTCTCTGATCACCAGGGCGGACGAACTCAGCCGCAGGTGCATGATGGATCACGAAAAGCGTCTTCACCCGGTGGCGCAAGGTCTCTTTCAACAGTGGGGAGAGCCTTGGTTAGATCTACCTACAGCCTGCCCCGATAAATTTAAGCTACATTGCGAACTCACTGACTTTTTCCGCAAATTAAAACTGAAAGCCTTTTTTGAAGGGAAAGAGGATCCTAACGCAGAAACGCGGAAAGGAGACACTGGCCTAAGACCAAAATCAACATTTGTACCCCCACCTCACACTGTACCAGCTGCCATCACAGCTTTCGAACAAGCAGTGTTTCTGGATTTAGAAACAAGCCCTGAACCACAGAACTACGGTAATTTCAGTGCCGAGGAGTATCGGGCACTGGAAAAACTCAAAAACAATAACGCAATTACCATAAAACCTGCCGATAAAGGCGGCGGCATCGTAATTCAAAATACGACGGACTATGAGCGAGTCTGTGAGGAATTACTAAATGACACCAACAATTACCTTCCACTTACCGAGGATCCTTCTCCGGAACTCCAGAACCGCATTACCGATTTGGTTAAGGAAGCCGAATCGAGGGAACATATATCTAAAAATGAAGCAGACTTCCTCTCTATAAGTAAGAAAATTATTCCTTACTTTTATACACTCCCGAAGACTCATAAAAACAAATCACCGCCCCCTGGACGCCCGATTGTGTCAGGAATTGGGTCTATACTAGAACCCTTGTCCACCTTCTGTGACCAGTTCTTGAAACCAATTGTTCAAAACACACCGACATACCTCAAGGACACAAAAAGCCTGTTACATCAACTGCAGACCATCACTTTTGAGCCAGATACTATCATCTTGGCCACTTTAGACATTGAGAGCCTGTATACCAGTATCCCGCAAGATGAGACAATCATGGTATTAAAAGCTGCTCTGAACTCTACCACTTGGGAATACAATACCCCTAGAGAATTTATAACAGAATGCGCTACAATCGCACTCAAAGAAAATTTCTTCGCTTACCAAGGACGGCTTTTCCTGCAATGCTCTGGTACCTCGATGGGCAGTACATTTGCTCCCAGCATAGCGGGGTTGTATGTTGCAGACTTCGAGGCTAAAAACATACAGTCTATCAACAACCCGTTTGGCAGAAACATTTCGTACTGGAAACGGTACATTGATGACGTGCTGCTCATTTGGAAGGGCAGCATGGAACGACTAATGGAATTCTTCTGCTGGATTAACACCCTCAACAGGTACTTGAAATTTACCCATACAGTGAGCACCACGGAGGTGGTGTTTCTTCATGTGGTAATCACAAACAGTGGAACAACTCTGACTACCAAGACCCACTATAAGGCCACAGCCAAAAATAACTTGTTACAGTTCTCTAGCTTTCACCCTCGCCCGTTAAGGGAGAATCTCCCGTACGGACAATATTTACGTATCCGCAGGAACTGCAGCAATATAGTTGATTTTAAACGTCAATCAACTGATCTAACGACCAAGCTGGCACAAAGAGGTTACCCAAGTCACCTGCTCAACAAAGGTTTCAAACGGGCACGGAACCAACCACGGGAAGCCCTCTTAGAACCCATCATAAAAACAACAACGGAAGTCCCCTTAACTTGTGTAACCACTTACAGTGCATTATCCAATCAAATGAAGAAATCAATAAACAAGAATTGGAAAATTATCACAAGCAGCAAGAAGGATTGGCAGAAACCACTGTTTTCTTTTAAGAAAGGGCACAGCCTCAGAGATGCCTTGGTCCACACCAGACCCAAAGAACTACACGCAACCCCTATGAGGAGTGTCACTGATGCATGGAACCTACCCAAAGTGACAGGCCACTTCCCCTGCTCAAACTGTTCTGTCTGTCACCTGACAGCCCCTACAAAATCTTTGACTCCTGAACCCGGGAAAATATGGTGGCAAAAAGCACATACTAACTGCAATTCCATAAATGTTGTGTACCTTGTCACATGTCCATGCTCACTTCGGTATGTGGGCATGACAACCAGAAAAATTAAACAACGAATATGTGAGCATAGAAGCAACATTAGGTGCAAAAAAGCGACGACAAGAATGAGTGATCACTTTCTCCAAACCAATCACACCACCAACGATCTAAAATGGACTGTGATTGAACAAATCCTTGGGGGCACCAACATCTCTGAGAGATTGTTTGAAAAGGAACAACGTTGGGTATACCGCCTGGGCACTCATATCAATGGCCTCAATGACGATATACCTTGGGGCTCTGTCCTCAAATAATGCCAAAAAAAAACCCAGACTCGTATCTGTTCCGAATAACTCCCTCTGTCTGTGGTGATTGTGTCTTACAATTATCCAACTAATATAAGTTAGACCTATAAGATTAATATCCAACTCATTTTATATGGGCTATCTTGTAATCCCCTTCGTTACTGCATTTCTAACCCATGGGCCATTTCTGCCTTATTCCGAATCTATGGGTACTCCCTATGCGCACCACAACAAACTCCACTTTGTTTACTTCTCCCCGCATTGGCCCACAACTCCGGCGCATGCGCACAAAAATCACCACTAACCGAGTTCTATTGCTTCGGCCAGGAGAGCCGAGCAGGCACGCATGCGCGTCAAACAGCGCCTCCGTTCCGGAAGTGAGTATCCTCTACCGGAAGAGGTTCCCGGTCTAGTCCTCTGCCACTTTTTTCACGCATGCGCAGTACGCACGCTTCCCTTCCCGGAAGCGCGAACGCGGGTTTCCTTACGGAGGCTCATAAAACCGCTCACACTCTCCAAATCCGGATCGACGAGACCCGGTCCCGAGGGCTGAATAGGTGTACCTGCAGGAGACGGGCGTCGTGGGCGTGAGTACTACTCTGGGTGCAAAGGACCATTTAAGCTAAGTACTGTTACTGCTTGCTGACTGGGTTTTGTCCCTCTTTCCTCTCCATTTTATGCTTCCCTTTTAGGATGTGCCAAATGCGCCGTCCCCTCCCTCCCGCGGTCTATGGGGTGGATTTTCATCCCTGGTGAAGTGAGAACCTACCTTTTCTCACCTCTTTTGCTGCTTTTTTGTTGATTGGTCACTGGCCATTTGGCCCATTGATCGCAGAGTGATTTAGTGTTGCTTGAATGTTCTCACTGCCATTCGCCTCCTTTTTCACCTATCTTACCCCCCCTGCGCACTCACACCGCTAGATTCTGCAACTTGGCAATCTACCATGAGAGTGTCACTGTATAAACTATACTACCTACCGTTTAATCTCAGCCACAGGCAGAGCCACGCACCTCTACTATTATGTATGAGTTGTGCACCCTGGCACCTGGAGCACAAGTAATTAGCTTGAATTGGCTAAATCTATCGACAAAATATTCTAATTGTTTGTTTGTCTTGTTTTGTTTGTCTGTTTTTAATTCCCGCAGGTGCTTTTTATTTTTTGTCTCTAAACTTTAGAGACAGGAGGTGTGTGCGTCCTACCTTCGGGTGGTGAAGCCCGCCCCCCTTGTTTTTTGCACTTCACAGACTTTTTAACTTTCAAGTCCTCTGGTTGGGTGGGCCTTAGAGTGCCCATACCGCCGAGGTTTACACTCTAGGTCCTGACGAATGCCAGGTTAATTATACCACACCGGCTGAAACATGTTCATGTTGACCATTCACGTTGTCACTTAATGTTAGTGGGAGTAGACCATTCAATTAGTTGGCCCTACTCACCATCACATTTTTTAACTTTGTCCTTGATGATCTTTGATTAAATTAATTTTTTGATACATACAAGGCAATTTTAAGTCACCACTTCACACTATTCACGTAATTTTTCACATAGCCCTCCCACCCTCACAAGACCAGCACCGCAGTAATTCTGGCGTCGCAGCACACCGGGGTGACATTCGGTCACACCCGGTGGGGCCCGATGATGAAGCAAGTCACCGACCAGGTCGGTGAGTGAGGGCTTTCCTAACAAACTAAATGGGCTTTGTTGGTTCCTTGTGCTCTGTGCTTTTTTCCACCTCAAACAGAACAGGAACACTCTTTTGTTGTTGATGTCTAATATAGTTTGGGGACTAAGAGTGTCCATGACTCTCCCTATCTCTCTTGTTGTTTATGAGTAGATCTATTCGCCACCAAAGAGAATGCGCAATGTCCTCACTTCTGCGCGTTGGACTTTCCAAGGCTGCACTCGCTCGGCGACTGTGAGAAGTGGCTCTATATATACTGGACCAGAATAAGATAGTGTGTATAGAGTCCACAAACCCCAGAGGTATAACCGAGGTTAAAGCCAGGTGTGACCTTACTCTCTGAAGTGGGAGCTTGGTCGAGCAGTAAGGCAGTACCAGAGGACAGTGTAAAGCATTTGTTGTACACACTCAGTCAGCAAAAGGTTTCACACACTCAAAGACTGAACTCCAGGCCAATTGTTTTTATATCAAAGATATAGTTGTTTTATTTCTAGAACCAACAGGTATCAAAATATACTGTTCTCAATATGAGAGGTCTCAGATGAGTACTTTGCAGAAAGGCAATAAACTCTGTAAACACCATAGGTACAGGGGTTGCAGTAGTCAACACAATTCTACACACAATTTAGCATTGCGCTCAATGGGTTTTTCTATATAAACACAGTTGATTACTTTGGAGATTACTTTGGTTGTTCCAGGACTGGATCCTAGATTCAGTCCTGGGGTCTAAGCTGAAAACAATTTAGTAAAAACGTGTTCGAGGCATATGAAGTGCAGATCTTACACTATGCATTAGATCGCCACCTGGTGTTGGGCTCGGATGATTGCATGTTGTTGTCGTCTTGGAAGAAGTCTTTGTAGTCACGAGATAGGTGACGCCTCCCTTGGACGATAGTGCGCATGGGCATCGGCTCCATCTTTTTTTCCGCCACTGGGTTGGGATGAACTTTTTCTGCTCCAGTTCGAAATCTACTTTTCAAGTACTTCGACGCGTAAAAAATTATTTAAACTTCGCCAAACTACTTTCGATATCGACAAACACAGTCTCGACTCCATCAGCTCGATTCCGGTCGTCGACGCGGGCTGTTGGGCCTGTCCACGCGGTGTGGCCTACACCTCATGGAAAGGACGCCATTCAAAAGATGCTCCAACTGTGGAGCAAAGTTCCCACACAGTGACCATCACGAGGTGTGTAACCTGTGCTTATCGCCAGAACACGACAAATCCAGCTGCACAGCCTGTGCGTCCTTTCGATCCAAGAAAACCATTAGAGATCGGAGGGCCCGTCGACACTATATGCAGAGATCGGCCCGGGAACCGGTGGATAAGTTCTGCTCGTTCCCGGAGAAGATTCAGACGATCTCCAAATCGTATCAGAGACAGACGACTCGGATGACTCCATACCATCGGGTCAGCGCGTGAGAACTACATCCACAAGTTCTGCAACCATTCTTTCACAAGTGGGGTCATCCATACATAGATCTGTTCACCACACACGAAAACGCAAAACGCCCAACCTTCGCGGCCAGGTTTCCACACCCGCTCTCCAAGGGCAATGCGATATGGATGAACTGGTCAGGCAGATTTGCGTACGCTTTTCCGCCACTACCACTAATAGTGCGCAAGCTACACAACAGTCGCTTAAACTGATTTTAGTAGCTCCCACATGGGCATGCCAACCGTGGTATACAACTCTGCTAGAACTATCACTAGTTCCGAACCATAAACTACGCCTGATACCATCCCTGCTAATGCAGAACCATGGAGACATCAGACATCCAGACCCAAGTCAACTGAATCTGGCGATCTGGCTCCTAATGGTCTTAGAGTTCTGTTATCTTAACCTACCACCAGACTGTATGAATATCATTAAAGAAGCCAGGAGACCTACTACTAGAGCTTGCTATGCTGCTAAATGGAAAAGATTTGCCATTTACTGCAACAATAACCAAATTGATCCCCTAGATGCTTCCATCCAAAATATCATTTGTTACCTTCTACATTTACAAAGATGTAATTTGGCATATTCATCTATACGCCTACATCTGGCAGCAATTGCAGCATATTTACAAAATAGACAACATCTGTCTCTATTTAGAGTGCCTGCTATTAAAGCGTTTATGGAAGGATTAAAAATAATCATTCCTCCCAGGTCACCACCCTCTCCAGTGTGGAACCTAAACATTGTTCATACAAGGCTCATGGGTCCACCTTTTGAACCTTTACACAAATGTGAACTGCAATTCCTCACATGGAAAATGGCTTTTCTATTAGCTATTACCTCTCTTAGGAGAGTAAGTGAGATTTAAGCTTTCACTATACAAGAACCATTTTTACAATTACACCGTAGTAAAGTGGTTCTCAGAACAAATCCCAAATTCCTTCCAAAAGTCATTACTCCGTTTCATTTAAACAAATCTGTAGTTACCAGTGTTTTTCCAAAACCCAGACTCTGTAGCAGAAAGAGCTCTACACACACTAGACGTTAAAAGAGCTCTCCTCTATTATATAGATAGGACCAAATCCTTTCGCTAAACAAAGCAATTGTTTGTAGCTTTCTCTGCACCACATAAAGGCAACCCCATCTCTAAAGCTGGAATTGCAAGGTGGATTGTAAAATGTATACAGATATGCTATCAAAAAGCAAAACTTACATTAACAGTTCCTCCTAGGGTGCACTCCACACGCAAACTAGGAGCCTCCATGGCTTTCTTAGGAAACATTCCCCTAGAAGACATTTGCAAGGCAGCAACATGGTCTACAACACACACCTTCACTAAACACTATTGTGTTGATGTGCAAGCTAAGCAGCAGAAGCCAAGCTGTCCTCAAAACCCTCTTTCAAACTACTGCAACAGACCTAGGTGACCACCGCTAAGGGGAGACACTGCTGTACAATCTATGCACAGTGTAAGATCTGCAGCTCATATGCCTTGAATGGAAAATGCTACTTACCAGTATGCATCTGTTCTTGGCATGGAGAGCTGCAGATTCTTACACGCCCTCCCGCCTCCCTGGGGCCTGTATCTGTTCCAGTTCTATCTTAATTAGATATACACGCATGGACATCCTTTCTTCTTTCTACAAACTCCATCATTTCCCAACATGGCGAAAAACAATCGAAGGATGGAGCCGATGCTAATGCGCACTATCGTCCAAGGGAGGAGTCACCTATCTCGTGACTACAAAGACTTCTTCCAAGACTACAACAACATGCAATCATCCGAGCCCAACACCAGGTGGCGATCTAATGCACAGTGTAAGAATCTGCAGCTTTACATGCCAAGAACAGATGCATACTGGTAAGTAACATTTTCCTTTAGTTATTGCAGTGATTTTTCAAGAATATAAAGCTATTTTAAACGTTCACACTTAAAGATTTTCAACAGAAATCTGGCAATGTTATCCAATGGGAGAAAATTCAGGTTGCACGTAAAGTACGATCTCGTTACTTTTGTAATCCAGTACTGGGATCCTAGGTCCAGCACTGGGGTCTCAGCTTAAAACAGATAAGTCATTATGTTTCAGTATTTGATATGATTTTTAAAGAATATATCAAGTTTTCAAAAGTAGACACTTGGAAGAAATTTCACAGAAAAGCACACAATGGATTCCTATGGAGAAAATTCAAGTTACTAGTAAACCCGACTAGGATTACTTTTGCAGTTCAGTACTGGGCGACAAGATGCAGTACTGGCTTCTCTCCTGATCACAGGTGAGTACTTCGGAATTCGGTTGATTTTATGTGAATATTTTAAGTTTTCAAAAGTAGGCACTTAGAAGATTTTTCGAGTCAAACCAGTCAATGTTATCCAATGGCAGGTAAGTGAGTTACTGGTTGCCAGGTGAGTACACGGCTGGGGAAGTTAGGGTTCTGGGCATAGACACAGGGGTCCCCCAGGGTCAGGTAGGTACAGTTGGTTCACCCCCAGCGGCACAGGGGCGGCCGGGTGCAGAGGTAGTTAGGCCCAATGTTATCCAATGAGGGGCAGGGGGCCTCCGGTTGGTGGCTGCTGGCTAGCAGGCCACGCGGCTGTGGGAGCTGGGCTCCTCGTCACTTGCTCAGGGCAAATGGGGAAGTAGGATAGAGCACAGGTTGCGCTGCCAGGGGCACTCTGGCAGCTGGGTGCCTTTGAGCCGTCGGGCACTCAATGTTATTCAATGGCAAAGGTAAAAAGGGAACAAAGGCTGCAGACTCGGGGACGGTGATTCTTCAGGTGCAACCACCACTTCGAGAGGTAAGTTGGTTTCCTGAAAAAGAGGTAGGTACCCCAAAGGGAGGCACAGGGGGTCGCAGGGCGCCGGGTGCAGGGGTGTCTTTGGGTGTCGGGAAATCTTACCCTCGGCTGGTCGTGGTTGGAGGGGTCCCTGGTTCTGAGGCTGCAGGCGTTGTCTGGTTCGTCCAGGAGGGTCTTTGGGCACTGGACTTCGGGTGCCAGTCGCCGGGGGGACATCCTCGTGGTCTTGGATCATTCTGGCACGGGCAGGGCTCGGCGGGTGCAGAGTGGGCAGGTCTTGAGCTTCCCGGTGGCACCAGGGGTTGGTTGTTGAAGCAGAGCGTCTGCTTATGGGAGTTCCAGTCTTAAAGATGGTCAAGGCAGGCAGGTCCTCCGGGTGTCCTAAGGTTGCTGTCCGCAGGAGTCGCCGGGATTAAGCAGGAGCAGGTTCCATGATCGACAGGCCGATAGGGCTGGGGCCAAGTCAGTGGGTGTCGTCCTGTTAGCAGCTGCACAGCGGGTCTTCTTCTTGTTCTTCTTTCTTCTTATCGGGATCTGAGGAAGGAAGGTTCAGGGTGCCCCTAAATACTAAATTTAGGGGTGTTACAGGTAGGGCAGGGGCAGGGACCAATAGGTCCCTTTCCTGGGGTAGGTACATCCCCAGCCTGCTCCTCTCCTGTGGGAGGGGTGCAGGAGCCTAGCTGTGATTGAGCAGGGCTCCCCATCTTCAAGATGCCCGGAGCCTGGGGTCATGATTCGCCTCGCCCACCTGAGGGGTGGGGTTGGCACAGGCTGCCACCCCCCTTCCTGACGTAGGGTTTCCCGCCAGTCTTCCCGCCAGAGTGGGGGTTAGAACTGGTGGGGGCCAGTAGCTGACTACAGCAAATGGTCTGGAGAAGCTCACAGAGGCGGCATGCCTTTGAAGCTTCCCCCTGCCCATCCTAGGGGAGGAGACCTAGCACCTCGCCCAGGATGTGCATTGTTGCAGGCCCAGGAGAGCAGGGGGCTCTCCACCCAGGGGTCCAGCAACATGTCTGCTGTGTGGCAGCCTCTGCAGCCACTCTGCCCAGACGTGAATTGTAGGTTAGGTTTTCAGGGGGCATCTCTAAGATGCCCTCTGGTGCATTTTACATTGAATCTCACACTGGCGGGTTTAATGTGCTGAGAAGTTTGGTACCAAACTTGTTAGTCTTCACTGTAGCCATTATGGTGCTGTGGAGTTCGTAATGACAACCTCCCAGCACCATATACTCTTAATGGCATCACTGCACTTACAGTGCCCAGGAATGGCCCCGAGTACTGTAGGGGCACAGGGCTCATGCATCTGTGCCCACACCTCTGGCATAGGGCACCCAGCTAGAGGGGTGACTGAAGTAAGCCAGGGCAGTGGGTTCTGTGGGCATGGCACACAGGGATGTGTGCCATGTCGACTCTTTGTTTAGTTCTGTACTTAGGCACAGCCTGCAAAGGCAGTATGTGTGTGTCAGGGTACAGGGCCCCTGAGGGTGGCACAAAAAGTGCTGCAGCCCTCAGGTGTCTTCTCTGGTCACCATGCCCTGGGTACCTAGGGTACCATTTACTAGAGGCTGACAGGTAGCCAGAGATGCCAATTGGGTTTTAGTTTCAACACAGTTTTAGGGAAGGAACACAGGCCCTGGGTACCTGGTTGGCGGGACCCCAGGGCACACTCAGTCAAAGCACATCAGCAATTCAGAAAAAAGTGGGGGCATACCAATGCAAGAAAGATGGCACTTTCTCACAGTGACGCTTTGACACGAGTGGAGCTGCGGTTTATTGTACGCTTTTCTGCCTATACCACTTCTGCCCAGAGTGCTGAAGATCAGGCGCGTCCGGGCCCAAGTCATTCTTGTGGCTCCAGACTGGGCTGGAAGAGTTTGGTATCCCGAGTGTGACAAAGTGCCATCTATCTTGCATGGTATGCCCCCTCTTTTTTCTGATTTGCTGATGTGCTTTGACTGAGTGTGCCCTAGGCTCCTGCCAATCAGGTGCCCAGGGCCTGTGTTCCTTCCCTAAAACTGTATTGAAGCTGAAACCCAATTGGCATCTCTGACCAAGTCAACCCCTGGTAAATGGTACCCAGGGCATTGTGACCAGAGAAGACCCCTAAGGGCTGCAGCACTTATTGTGCCACCCTTAGGGGCCCTGCACCCTGACACCCACACCCTGCCCTGGCAGACGGAGTGTCCTGGTGCATACCTAAACAAAGAGTCGACATGGCACACATCCCTGTTTGCCATGCCCACAAACCCATTGCCCTGGCATACATAAGTCACCCCTCTAGCTGGGTGCCCTATGCCAGGGGTGTGGGCACAGGTGCATGGGCCCTGTGCCCCTACAGTATCCAGGGCCATTCCTGGGCACTGTAAGTGCAGTGCAGCCATTAAGAGTAAATGGTGCTGGGAATTTGTCATTACGAACTCCACAGCACCATAATGGCTACACTAAAGACTGACCAGTTTGATATCAAACTTCTCAGCACATTAAACCCACACTGATGCCAGTGTGGGATTTAATGTAATATGCACTACAACCTAACCTACAATCCACGTCTGTTCTGAGAAGCTGCCTAGGCTGCCACACAGCAGACATGTTGCTGGACACCTGGGTGGAGAGCCCCCGCTCTCCTGAGCCTGCAACAATGCACATCCTGGGCGAGGTGCTAGGCCATCCTCCCCAGGATGGGCAGGGGGAAGCTTCAAAGGCATACACCCTTTGTGAGCTTCTCCAGACCACCTGCTGTACTCAGCAACTGGCCCCCACCTGTTCTGACCCCCACTCTAGCGGGAAGACTGGCGGGAAACCCTACATGAGGAAAGGGGGTGTGCCAGTCTGTGCCAACTCCACCCCTCAGGTGGGAGAGGCGAGGGGAAGCACAACTCTGGGCTACGGCCATCTTGAAGATGGGAAGCCCTGCCCATTCAGAGATAGGCTCCTGCCCCCCTCCCACAGGAGAGGAGCAGGAGAGGCGGTGTACTCACCCCAGGACAGGGACCTATTGGTCCCTGCCCTTCCCCTACCTGTAACGCCCCTGAATGTAGTATTTAGGGGCACCCTGAACTTTCCTTCCTCCAATCCCGATTTCGAAACAATAAAGAAGACTAAGAAGAAGACCTGCCTTGCAGCTGCAAACAAGAGGATGACACCAACTGACTTGGCCCCAGCCCTACAGGCCTGTTGATCCTTGAACCTGTTTCTGCTAAATCCCGGCGTCTCCTGCAGAAAGCAACCTCAAGAACCCCGGAGGACCTGTCTGCCTTGACCCTCTTAGAGACTGGTACTCCCACGAGCAGTGGCTCTGCTCAATCAGCAATACCCCTGGTGCCAGCCAGGAAACGCAAATCCAGCCCACTCTGCACCCGCCGAGCCCGGCCTGTGCCCAAGTGGACAAAGAGCCTGAGGACGTCCCCCGGCGATACTGACCCAGAATCCAGTGCCCAAGGACCCTTCTCGACGACCCATGCGACGCCTGCAGACTCAGAACCAGGGACCCCTACTACCGCGACCCCAGATGGTAAGATTTCCCGACGTCCAAAGACACCCCTGCACTCGACGCCTCCTGTGCCCAACTCCGGGGTGCCTACCTAGCCTCCAAGATCCCAACTTACCCCGCGAAGTGTTGGTCGCTCCAGAAGATCCACCCTCCCCGGGCCTGCAGCCTTTGTTCCCTTTTCAAGATCTCTATTGAATAACATTGAGCGCCCGACGTCTCAAAAGCACCCTGCACCCAGCCGCCGAGTGCCCCTGGCAGTGCCACCTGTGTCCTATCCTACTTCCCCATTTTCCCTGAGCAAGTGACCAGGAGCCATACAGCCACGTGGCCTGCTAGCCAGCAGCTACCAACCGAAGGCCCACTGCCTCTCATTGGATTACATTGGGCCTAACTACCTCTGCACCCGGCTGCCCCTGTGCCGCTGAGGATGTACCAACTGTACCTACTTGACCCTGGGAGACCCCTGAGTCTATGGCCAGAACCTTAACTGTGTCAATCGAGTACTTACCTAAAAGCTGATATTTCACTTTTCTTACATAGGCTAACATCGACTGGTTTCACTTGTAAATTCTTCAAAGTGTGAAGTTTTGGAACTTTAAAATATTCACCTAAAATCAGCCAACAGCGAATTCCGATTTACTCACCTGTTATCAGGAGGGACCTCAGTGCTGCACCTTTTAACCCAGCACAAACCCTGAAAAGTAATTTTAACCGTACTTACCAGTAACCTGAATTTTCTTCCATAGGAACCCATTGACTGTTTTTCTGTGAAATTTCTTCTAAGTGTTGATTTTTGCAAACTACAAATATTCTTTAAAAATTGTACCAACTACCAAAACTTAATTACTTGCATGTTTCGATTGAGGTCCCAGTGCTGAACCTAGGAGACCAGTACTGGATTACAAAAGTAACGTGAACAGGGCTTGTCGCAGTGACTGCCATTGCCTGACCTTAAAATGGTGGCCACCAGAAGGCATTATCACCAGTGAAAGCACAGACATTCCGCCCAAGCTGTAGCAGACAAGCACCTGGGGCACCATTGCTGCTAATCTCTCCTGCCACACCACCTGAGACACGCAATACCACCTTTTGGGTGCCTCGCACACCTGAGGGCACAGTAAGGTTTTGCTTGTTTCCTTCCTCTGCCAGTATATTTAACTGAGGGACGCCTTACCATAAATATCAGGGCCATGCTTCAGTGCTGCATTCTGGGGTGTCACCTCAGGGGAGAGGAGGAGGAGCCAGGATCCAGCTTGGCTGCTCGGAGCCTCTGTTCTGCTGGAGCCACGCTTTCATCAACTAAGTGAGGCGCTTAATTCCCCACCTAAACAACTGCTTCAACCATCTCCGGACATCGGATGGTCGAGAGCGTCTGACGCTGTGGCCGACGTTCCAACCAGTCGTAGCAACACAAGGATACTGGCGAAAATATCACCCGGCGTTTTAACCTCAAGATGGCGCCTGAGAAGGAACTGACCTGCTTTTTGAATGACTCGAAGCAGATCCATGGGAACTTTTACCGAACTACCTACCCCCTACCCCTCCCCGCTCTACTCTTCTCCACTTTCCTTCTACTGACCTCTGCCCTCACCTGTCCTGGCCCTTAGTTCCCACCCTGTTTACCTGTGAATTGTCCCTCGTCCTTTGAGATCTAGCTATTTTGCCTGATGCCCGATGGAGCTACCTGGTTTAGCTATAGGGGAGACAGGTCGGGGATTCCCTCCTTGGACGTCACCTACCCAGTCGGTCTTTAGCCAGACTTCCTTTCGTCTCTCCTGTCGTCTCTTCCCGCATCCTCCCTCTATTTATGTCTCTCCTTCTCTCCTCTCTCAATGTATTGAGACTGAACTATTTTGTCTGATGCCCGATGGAGCTGCCTGGTTTAGCTATAGGGGGGATGGGCCGTGGACTCCCTCCTTTGTCGTCAACTACCCAGTAGGCCTTTAGACAGACTTCATTTTGTCTCTCCTTGTTGTCTCTTCCCCTATCCTCCCTTTGTCACCTTCCCTGTCCCCTTCCCTATACGCTCCACTTATTTTGCCCTCCATGCTCTTTAAATGTTTTCCCATTGAGACCTAGCTATTTGGCCAAAGCCTGGTGAAGCTACCTGATAGCTATAGAGGAGATGGGTTTTGGGACTTCCCCCTCGACCGTCACCTACCCAGCCGGACTTTGGGCAGACTTTCCTTCGTCTTTCTGCCGTATCTCCCTCCCACCCCTCTATCCTTCCCCTCTTCCCCTCTACACTTCCCTTATCTCTTTTTCTATGCTCTTGTAATTGTTTGTCTAACAACTGATGTAAATTGGAACTGATGTAATCTTGTAATTTTGTGGAACCTCATGTAAAGCGCTCTGATACCTCCGGGTCTAGCCAGCGCTATATAAAACTCTTAAAATAAATATGTGAATTGGATTCTGCTGTTTTTGACATTGAGTGACTTGATATTCTTTTCCAAAGCATCGTAAGTATGTGACCAAATTATAAACATTTCATCGATATAATGATACATGACGAGTGTGAGAAAGTGGCTCTATATATACTGGACTAGAATGAAGTACAGTGTGTATAGAGTCCACCAACCCCAGAGGTATAACTGAGGTAAAGGTCAGAACTGACCTTACTCTCCAAAGTGGTAGCTTGGTCGAGCAGTAAGGCAGTACCAGAGGACCGTGTAAAGCATTTGATGTACACACTCAGTCAGCAAAAGGTTTCACACACTCGAGGACTGAACTCCAGGCCAATTGTTTTTATATCCACAGATATCGTTTTTTTATTTTTAGAACCAACAGTTATAAAAATATACTTTTCTCGTTATGAGTACTCTCATGTAATTACTTCGCAAAGGAGCAATAAAGTTTGTGCACACAATTAATACAGTATAGACTGTAAGCAACACAATCCTAAAACACACTATAGCATTGAGCTCAATGAGTTTTCCACATGTAAGTACAGATTACTTTAGTAGTCCCAGGACCAGATCCTAGATTCAGTCCTGGGGTCTAAGCTGAAACCGTATTAGCAAAAAGTTGTAGTTACTTTCGTGAATTTTCATGAATATGAAGCGGTTTTAAAAGTTCCCACTTAATTTTCAATGTAAATCTGACAATGTTATTCAATGGGAGAAAATTCAGGTTGCAGGTAAAGTACTATCGCGTTACTTTTGTAATCCAGTACTGGTCTCCTGGGGCCAGCACTGGGGTCTTAACTTAAAACAGGTAGGTAATTGAGTTTCAGTATTTCGTATGATTTTTAAAGAATATTTCAAGTTTTCAAAAGTGGAGAAGTGTGGCTCAGGGGTTAGAGGCGGCAGACCCGGAAGCTGAGATCGGTCCTGGACCAGGGTTCAATTCCCTGCCTCGGCGGGTCTTGGGCTCAAAATTCCACGGACTCAATAATTCTCGTTCCGGTGCCTACTCGACTCACGGGTTCACACTCTGCGACTCTGGGCAATAGCTTGCTTAATCTCCACTATGGCCCCTCGCGGCGGGATGCCTGGCTTTCACCTTGTGGATACCCTGCTGGGGTTATCTCACAGGGGAATACCAGGACGGGTTCCCAAGGCAAGCGCCTTGATGCCTTCGGGTGATACGTGCGCTATATAAATCGCAATACATTTACATTTACAAAAGTAGACAAGAAAATTCATAGAAAAGCAGACAATGGGTTCCTATGGAGAAATACAGATTACCTGTAAACCCGGTACGGATTACTTTTACGGTTCAGTACTGGGCTGAAAGGTACAGTACTGACTTCTCCCCTGATCACAGTTAAGTATTTCTGATTTCGATATTTGGCTGATTTTATATGAATATTTTAACATTTTAAAACTTCACACTTAGAAGAAATGTCACAGAAAAGCAGACAATGGTTTTCCTATGGCAGAAATTTAGATTACTAGCAAACACGGTTGTGATTACTTTTGCGATCCAATACTAGGCTACCCGGTACAGTACTGGCTTCTCTCCGGATCACAGGTGAGTAATTCGGAATTCGTTATTCGGTTGATTTTAGATGAATATTTTAAAGTTTCAAAACTTCACACTTAAAAGATTTTTCGAGTCAAACCAGTCAATGTTATACTATGGCAGGAAAGTGAGTCATCGGTTTCCAGGTGAGTACTCGTCTGGTGAAGTTAAGCTTCTGGGCATAGACTCAGGGGTCCCCCAGGGTCAGTTAGGTACAGTTAGTACACCCTCAGCGGCACAGGGGCGGCCGGGTGCAGAGGTAGTTAGGCCTAATGTTATCCAATGAGAGGCAGGGGGCCTTCGGTTGGTGGCTGCTGGCTAGCAGGCCACGCGGCTGTGGGAGCTGGCCTCCTGGTCACTTGCTCGGGGCAAATGGGGAAGTAGAATAGGGTACAGGTTGCACTGCCAGGGGCACTCGGGCGGCTGGGTGCAGGGTGCTTTTGAGCCGTCGGGCGCTCAATGTTATCCAATGAGGCTCTTGAAAAGGGAACAAAGGTTGCAGGCTCGGGGACGGTGGATCTTCAGGAGCGACCAACACTTCGAGGGGTAAGTTATGATCTTGGAGGATAGGTAGGCACCCAGGATTTGGGCACAGGGGGCTGTGGGCCGCCGGGAGCAGGGGTGTCCTTTGAGGTCGGGAAATCATACCCCCTGCTGGGCTGGTCGTAGGTGTTCTTTGTTCTGAGGCTGCAGGCGTCATCTGGGTCGTCGAGGAGGGTCCTTGGGCACTGGATTCCGAGTCAGAATCGCCGGGGGGACGTCCTCAGGGTCTTGCTTCACTCCAGCACAGGCCAGGCTTGGCGGGTGCAGAGTGTGCAGGGTTCGCGGTTCCAGGCTGATGCCAGGGCCTGTGGTAGACCCAGGTAGTCAGAGTCACAGGGCAGTCAGGTCCTCCGGGGTTTTTGAGGTTGCTGACCACTGGAGACGCCGGGGTTTAGCAGGAACAGGTTTGTGGGTCGACAGGCCGGTAGGGCTGGGGCCAAATCAGTTGGTGTCTTCCTCTTTTTAGCAGCTGCACGGCAGGTCTTCCTGTTTCTTGTTCTTCTTTCTTGTTTCGATATCTGGGTCGGAGGAAGGAAGGTTCAGGGAGCCCCTAAATACTAAATTTAGGGGTGTTACAGGTGGGCATGGGCAGGGACCAATGGGTCCCTGTCCTGGGGTGAGTACACCCCCTAGCCTGCTCCTCTCCTGTGGGAGGGTGATAGGAGCCTAGCTGGGATTGGGCAGGGCTCCCCATCTACAAGATGGCCGGAGCCTGGGATCGTGCTTCACCTCGCCTCCTCCACCTGAGGGGTGGAGTTGGAAAAGGTTGGCACACCCCCCTTTCCCGCCAGTCTTCCTGCCAGAGTGGGGGTAGAACGGGTGGGGGCCAGTTGCTGGATACAGCAAATGGTCTGGAGAAGCTCTCAGAGGCAGCGTGCCTTTGAAGCTTCCCCCTGTCCATCCTGGGGGAGGAGACATAGCACCTCGCCCAGGATGTTCATTGTTGCTGGCCCAGGAGAGCGGGGCTCCCCACGCCGGGGTCCAGCAACATGTCTGCTGTGTGGCAGCCACTCAGCCCAGACGTGGATTGTAGGTTAGGTTTCAGGGGGCATCTCTAAGATGCCCTCTGTAGTGCATTTTACATTAAATCCCACACTGGCATCAGTGTGGGTTTAATGTGCTGAGAGGTTTGATATCAAACTTGTAAGTGTTCAGTGTAGCCATTATGGTGCTGTGGAGTTCGTAATGACAACCTCCCAGCACCATGTACTCTTAATGGCATCACTGTACTTACAATGCCCAGGAATGGCCCTGGGTACTGTAGGGGCACAGGGCACATGCACCCATGCCCACACCACTGGCATAGGGCACCCAGCTAGAGGGGTGGCTGATGTATGCCAGGGCGGTGGGGTTGTGGGAATATCACACAGGGATGTGTGCCATGTCGACTTTGTTCAGTTCTGCACCTAGACACTCAGCCTGCAAAGGCAGTTTGTGGGTGTCAAGGTACAGGGCCCCTAAGGGTGGCACAATAAGTGCTGTAGCCCTTAGGGGTCTTCTCTGGTCACAATGCCCTGGGTACCTAGGGTACCATTTACTAGGGGCTGATATGTGGCCAGAGATGCCTATTGGGTTTAGGCTTTAGTATAGTTTTTAGGGAAGAAAAACAGGCCCTGGGTACCTGATTGGCAGGGACCCAGGGCACACCTAGGAAAAGTGCATCAGGCAAAAAGTGGGGGGGGGGGGGGTACTGCAACAGGAACTCACTTTCTCACAATGAGATATTGAGTCCATTCAATGTCTTGAAAAATGTGTTCTTCGAGAACAGCCATGAAAATATTTGCATATGTGGGGGCCCCCCAAAACCCATAGAGGTCCCGCTGATTTGGAGAAAGAGCTCATTATCTCAACGAAAATAACTGTGTTGTAGACAAAATAAAATAAGTTCCAGCAAAAACACCGTGTGGGCACCAATCTGTGGTTGTGTTAACGCCCATTCAACAGCACCAATACCTTCTTGTAAAGGGATAGACGTAAACAAAGAAGTAACATCGATGGTACAAAGAAACCAATCTTTTAAATGGGGGGTCAACTGTGTCCTTGTGTATTTTAGGTAGCATATAGAGATGGTGACGTTTAGGAAATTATTTGGTGAGGAAGTTTTTGGTTTTGTGCAATATCCAATCCATGTCGACCGCGTGCTCCAAGACTTGGGTAAGAGTCTGTTTTATCTCGTTAGTGGGATCCCGGTCTAGTTTCAATAACGTTGTCTCATTTGCCAGATGCTCTTGGACTTTGTGATGGTAATGCTCCTTATCCATGATTATAAGAGCTCCTCCTTTGTCTGCATGTTGAAACATAAGTTCATTATCTCTAGCCAGCTGTTGTAGGCCCAATCTTACCGATGTCGTCAAGTTGGACTTTTTAGGTGGTTTGAAGTCCAGTTTTTTCAAGTCTTGTAGCACTAGTGATTCAAACATATTTGTGGTTTTGTGGGACACAGGTGCTGTAAAGGTTCTTCTAGGTCTGAATTCCAGAAATTCATGAGGTTCTTGGGGTCGCATATCTGGATGTACATTGGGATGGTCATATGAAACAACTGAGATCTAATTTGTCATTCAACCCATGAGGCATCATGGTGTTGAATTTTTTGATCCACATAACTTCTTTCTGTGATACTAGGCTGGGATCAAACCTCCACATACTTGTATATATGAGGGACCAGCAGCCCTGAAATACTGTGTAGCACGCACCAGTTGGAAACATTTGTAGGCTTAAACCTCACATTGTTCAACATTGTGTTATCTTTGGTGTGCAGTTCTCCAACCTCATCTTTTCACACAGGGATGTGTGCCATGTTGACTCTTCACTTTGTTCTGCACCAAGACAGGCAGCCTGCAAAGGCAGTTGTGAGTGTAATGGTACAGGCCTCTAAGGGTGGTACAATAAGTGCTGCAGCCCTTAAAGGTTTCCCTTGTCACAGTGCCCTGGGTAACAGTTGTACCATTTACCAGGAGCTGACCTGTGGCCAAAGATGCCATTTGGGTGTGTGTTTCAATGCAGTTTTAAGGAAAAAACATAGGCCCTGTGTACCTGATTAGCAGGAGCCCAGGGCACACTCAGTCAAAGCACATCAGCAGTTCAGCAAAAAGTGGGGGCTACCATGCATAAAGAGGGCACTCTCTCACACTCGTTTTTGGGTCTCGCTGGAAATGCATCCGTAAGGATGCATCCAGCTGGAGACCAGTAGCGATCACTCTGGGGGGGAAGGACGGACCGTAGGGTGTGCGAGCTTTTGTAGCTGGATTCGTGTGCACGAACGCGCACGTCGCGTCCCGCGCCGTACACATCGCAGACAGACACTCGCTCTCACACACACACACACACACCCCCTCCCCCACGCACTCCGAGACACACACGCACGCACGCACACACCACATACACAGGCCGCCCCCCCGCACGCGTGCGCGCGTGTACATGCGCCCCCGCCCGCAGCTCAGCAACGCACTCACCGGCTTCCTCTCCTCAGCTGCAAGGCCCGGCAGCAGGACTCTTCTTCCCTCCTTCGGCACCGGGGCGCAGGGTAGGCTCCTGCCTGCTCCGGTGCTCAAAACACGGCTCCAATCGCGGCTCTTCCGTGGGAGGCGGGGTAGGCTCCCGCCCTCCTACTTCCTGTTTCCTGTTGTCGCGCCGGCCTGCCTGACTTCCTGGTCGCAGGCCGGCAGAGTAACGAGGATGTTTTGCGGTATGTATTTATTTATTTAATTATGCATTTTTATATAGCGCAGACTTTACCCGAAGGCGGTATTTATTTATTTATGTATTTTTATATAGTGCGGACTTTACCCGAAGGCGGTATTTATTTATTCATTATGCATTTTTATATAGCGCGGACTTTACCCGAAGGCGGTATTTATTTCTTCACTTTTGGTGCTTTGCCCCTTTGGGTAATTAATTTGAGTATTTTAGCCAAAGATGGCACATAAATCTTTTCTTCGTGCCAAGTATTAGTTAAAAACTCTGTCTTGAAAGCTTCCAGGCCCTTCTACATACTTGTTAGCTCTGGGTTGTTTTCAGAAAACCTCACTTGAGTTCCTCCATGTCATTGGTGCGATTTTCCCACAGTCTTGCACGGGACGTGCATGAGAGAGAGTGAGCTGGGGCTGCTTATAGCCATTGTTTAGTCTAGTGTTAGCGTGTTTACATCCGTGCTCTAGATTTATAGGCAGCCATGGGGGGAAAACAGATTGTGCCAGATTGATTGAGGGCATCAGGTGAAGAATGTTTTCTTTTTACTGTCCTTTTTCTTTACAATTTAGTGTGTGCTTTCGCTTTTTAAATGTAAAAACGTGTCATGTTCAATCATTTTTTCCAGAAATCCTGTCAGTAATGTTTCATCCCCAGAGAAATCTGCCTGCACGTGTGCTTAGATTTGTGTGAGAAGTTGGCCTGATGTGCAGTGTTCACTATTCTAGTGATCACTATATATCAGTCCAAACAACCCTTATTGATGATTGGTTGTAAGTCAACCTTATAGACCAGCTATCCTAGTAGCATGGATACGAGCAGTCTAAGGCTAAGACTCTAGAGGGCGTGTTAAGCCAGCTGTTTTACCATCACATTACCCCTTGAACACCCAGTGAAAGGACACCACACAAGTGTTATGAAAATAAACAGTGTATTTATTAGAATCACAACAACCCTGTACTCTTTATGAGGACAGGGTGCTAGGCACACAACAAAACTCTTACGAAAATACTTAAGTTAGCACGTTATACACAAATGCCCGAGGGGCACGGAAAACCATATACTTTAAAAGTGGAATGCGAAATTACTAGCAGGTAAGTACAGTACTAATAGGCTTTGGACTCGCTAGGACTTGACTATAGAATCGTTAGATTACTTCTAGGAGACCTAGGGGACTCGGGTGCAGAGTGTGCACTCACGCGGGATGCGGGACAAAGTCTATGGGAGCTAGTAAAGGCAAAGTTAGTGTTCACGGGCGAACCCGACCTGGTAGGAAGAAAACGACAGTGGATCCTGACCCTAGGATAGTGAGGCTATGCTGGGACACCGAAGTGCTGAAGTTACCTAGCCCAGGGGCTGCAGCTGCATAGGTCTGAAAAGACGTCGGGGATCTCGTTGCCGGACCAGGAGCCTGGAAGAAGGAAGTTGCTGGCAGGCGACCAGTGAAGGAAAGTTCGTTGGATCCAAGCCTGGATCGAGGAAGAAGAAACCTGAAAGCAGAGGGGACCAAGTTCTTGAATCACTAGCCAGTGATTAAGTGGGCACCAGGATGGCACCGGGCGAAGTCACCGCAGTCAGGTGAGTGGGCGCTGCTGGGCTCTGCAGTCTCTCGGACCAGGAGGCGTTGTCGGCGACCAGGATGGAGGTGCGAGCTGTCCCACGAAGGTTCTTGCTGTCGACGTCGCTGGACCCAGGATTGGGCAACAAGTCTTGGCAAATGCAAGGCCCACGCGGTGGACCTAAAATGGCGTCTTAGCCGGACCAGGAGGGTCCAGGGTACTTCTCCGATGGAGGGAAGCAAGGGCCAGTCTGGAGCAACCAGACTAGCAGCAGTATTGTCGTCGGGCGTCGTTCGGAAGGCCACAAGCCAGCGGGCTAGTAGCCAAACAACGCGGTGAGCAGCAAAAAGCAGAAGGGCCCCACGCAGATCGTGGAGATGCTGGGAGGCTGCACTTCGGTGCTGGAGCTGCTCAGGGTCGGGGCTTCTCGGACCCCAAAGCACTCACCAGGAAATTACTCGGCGGGCTTGCTGGAAAGAAGTCGTGCAGTCTTGAAGATGGCCGGTCCCTCGAGGTCTCGTCACACCCACGAATCTCAGCGTGACTGATGATGCAGGTAGAGGTCAGAGGTGCCAGGGAAGCCGGTTCTCGTCGAGCTGGGCAGTCTTGATCCGGAGGAGAGACTTGCAGCAGACCGCAGTGTTCTTAAGATGGTGCCTGCGGATGCAGGGTGACTACTCCTTAGTCACAAGGGAGAAATCTTAGGAAGAAGTCTTGAGTTCCTTTCGTGGAAAGTAGTTTCAGGATTCAAAGATGATCTGCTTTGGAAGGGGGCCAGTTCCTACCTTTATCCTGTAAAAAGGGGCTGGCACGCGACTAAGTCCTGCCCTAGGGGTGGGACTAGGAGGGGGGTGGTTACACCCACTTCCTTGGCGGGCTTTTCCCCAGCACAGGGTCTGGAGTGACCCTGGAACTGGTTCCAGCCAGCCTATGCACAGTGAGCACCGGGGTGCCACGTGCAGTCACCTTCCTCTAAAGCCCTGCCTACCTACAATACACAAAACCCTGTCTGGGACGGTGCTGGCACCGCCCCTGGCAGGAAACCCTTTGTCCTTATCTCCTGCTCTGGGAGGACTCCCAGCAGCAGGAGGGCAGACTTGTGTCTCGGTGGCAGCATCCATTTTGTGGATGCTAAGGCTCTGTCTGACTTTTAACCGGGTTTACAGGTACGTACATGTCGTGTCCCTCTAGAAGGGTGGAATGCTAACCCCGTCGCCAGAACTGGCGAGGGGTTAGTATTCCAATTCGTATGACACCTTACTCGACATGTTTTGATAAAGCGATACCAGAGTTGGCATATAACCGCGAGGATTATAATGCACTTAAGAGTATATGGTATGCGATATCATGGAAACGGCTAAGGGATGGATCCCGAAAGCCGCAGACAGGCTCAGCTCATGCCAGAGCACCATCTCACACGATTCCAAGCACTCTGCCTTCAGGATTGTCAAGGCCTGCCATAGGAGTGACTGATAGGAGATCTGTGTGTCCATTTTTAGGGTTAGATATAGGTATACTATATCTAAAGCAAAGGGTGAGTACACCACCTTGCCCCAGCTGTCAAGCAGCCAGTTGTGTCAGATTTGGATGGCCAGCCAGGGGTGGCATAATACATGCTGCAGCCCCTGGTAGGCCCTGGGTACACCTATGCCCTGGGTACCTAAGGTACACTGTACAGGGACTGGTAAGGTGACTCAGTATCCAATTTAGATATGTACCTAAGGTACATGGAATCCATTTTACAGAGAGAGCAGTAGGCCTGGGGTCCTGAATAGCAGGGCCCCAGGTCAACTAAGTCAGAAAACCAGCAAAACACCAGGCAAAAAGTTGGGGGCAACCATAGTCAGGGATCTACCTTCCTACAATTTGTATTAGATCATTATGCTGAAATGTGAAAAATTGCTGCTGTTGAAGTACTTTAGTGTGTTTATTTTTTAACAGTGTAATAGTTCAAGTTTTATTGGAACTAATAGTTCTGTTTTATCTAACAGTTTAAGATCACCCCTAACCCTTTATGTTGACTGGCTACACAGCTGCAGTATTGTTCAGTATTGTTTCTCTCATCTTCTTTGTGTCTTTCTCTAAAAGCAGAGGCTGCAAATCATCTTGCTATTTCATGTACTGCTTTCAATTGAATGCCACCTGATAAACTAGGGCATTACTATTGCAGTTCTGTGTGAGTTGTGTGTACGTAAACACTTTACTTAAACGATTTTAATAAGAACAATTAAGTGTTGACCTATTTCTGTTATGTGTTTGTTTTTGTGAAAACGTGTTAGTCTGGGACTGTCTTCATATCTTGTGTTTCTAGTAAATGTTTTCCTTATAGACCAGCGTGAGTACCTGACCTTGACCACTGTGATCACAAAATTCTTAAGCACCCTGCAACACTGGGGATTTACAGGAATCCAAACACCAGCGTAAAGTACTCGAACAACAATAACGTCTGTCTTATAAATGTCACAAAAAAATGTTAATATTTCACTTCTGTTCTTGGATTTTCGTGAAAATACAACACATATTGCATTACAAATGCTATAGGTGTCACATTTGTGAAAGTTAAAACTATTGGCATTGTAAATGACAAAGCTATTACTTTAGCTATTACTATAGCTATTTTCACAACCAACACATAAATAAAAAAAATGTAATTCACAATACCAATGGCTCAAACTTTCCTAATGCGAGACCTATTGCATTGCAAATGCTTGTTCTAATATTTTAGTGAAGGCTGGGAGAAGTGATATTGGCCTATAGTTACAGAATATGTTAGGAACTAAGGCCGGCTTTTTCAAAAGCACGACCACTTTGGCCAATTTCTAACCAACTGGCAGAACCTCTAGAGTGAGAGACTGATTAAACATGGAATTAATCAGGGGGTTGAAGACCTCACCCTCAAAAGTGGTTTCAGCTCCAGGAGGGGTAAGTGCCTTGGAGAGGTCTAACACCTCATGGAGGATTGACTTCTTGCTATAAAGTGCATCTCGAAAATGAATGAGGAGCCTCAGTGCTGAAAGGATTTGAAACCCCCATCACCCCTTTGACCTTGAAACCCAGAAAACATTGCAGAGCCTACTTCTCAACATCGAAACACAACCGGCAGTACATTGAGCTTTCTTTCTGCTGAGCTGCTGGAGTCCAGCATTGTACAGAGTAGGATTCATATTAATCCCTATCCCATTATTGCACAGTCACAGTAAAGGGAAAGGAAGGTGCCCTGAATTATGGGAAACCATGTTCTGATGAGAACATTGCACACTTCCTTGAAGGAACAGAAAAAGCAAGATAGTCTTGGTACTCCACCCAGTTAGACCAGCCACATCACAAGATGTCTTCCCAAAAAGACTTCTTATCTCAAAGACTGGGATTAATTCAACACCATGTGCCTCAATCTAGCAAAGTGGATCCAAGTCTTTGAATTTGGATATTTGCAACTTCTTGGGAATGTATGACAGTTCATGAGGAAGCAAGAAAGCCTTCTTCAAATTTCTGTTACTTGTTTAAATAGAGATGTTTGTGCTTTACTGTGGTAGATCAAAGATTGAGTTCTTACAGGCTTAATTGCAGATTATAATACAATAACCGTATGCATTTGCGAAAAACAAGGTTGTCTGCTTTTAGAGGACTCTAACTTAATCTTTTTTTAATGTTGGAATTTTCTCAGACTGGAAACGTTTCCTGAACGGTTTCCTCAAAGAAAAAGAGGACTTTTTGTGGATCTTTTTGAGTTTGTTTTCTGTTCTTGTGGAAAGATCTTTTGACTTTCTTCCCTGTTGTGCTATCCAAACAAGGAAAGAGGTGCACGTGGACTAAACCTTTTAATCTCTGCCTTTTTCCTCTAAGAATGTCTATAGAGGGGGACTGCTTCACAGTCTGTGCAGAGTGTATGGTCTACATCCACACATACCTTTAAACCACACACTACACTGTAGCGTGCGAACCTTGTAGACGAGCACTTCAGTGCCCCACATCGCAAGAACTACATAGTCAAAATACAGTACATGCTGCAAAAAGAAAACCTCACTCAGTTTTCAGCTTTTGTACATTCATATTGAACACTCCTGCTTTACTGTATGCTGGGAAGTTGTTGTAGAGGGCTTGTTTCACTTTAATAGCAATCGCAATTTACTTTCATGAAGGGTAGTAATTTTCCTTTTTTAAGTTGAACCTGTATCCTTGTGCATTGTTAATTTCGTGGACATGATCAGGACATGATCAGGAGTCCGTAATTGCATGCTTGAGAACTATAACCATATGTATGAAAGGTTTGTACCCATTCTGAGTCAATGGGACAATGTCAGTACAATGACCCCAAAGGTTTTACTACAGAAAAGCAACTTTCAGATTACTAGCCCAACTCTAGATTGTAGTAGAGTACACGGCATGTGATTCTTAAACACCACAAGCCTAAAACACTGTGTTAGTGGTAAGTAACTTTTTTATTTTTTCTTAGTTTCTACATAGTTCTAATCACTCACAAGGGAATCTCAGAACAAAGTGATGAGATGTGATGATGCTGTATGGGGTGTGAAAAAGTGCCATCTTTCTTGCCTTGGTATGCCCCCACTTTTTTTCTGAATTGCTGATGTGCTTTGACTGAGTGTGCCCTGGGCTCCTGCCAACCAGGTACCCAGGGCCTGTGTTCCTTCCCTAAAACTGTACTAAAACAAAACCCAATTGGGATCTATCGCCACCTGTCAGCCCCTAGTAGTTGGTACCCAGGGCATGGTGTCAAGAGAAGACCCCTGAGGGCTGCAGCACTTATTGTGCCACCCCCAGGGGCCCTGTACCCTGGCACCCACACACTGCCTTTGCAGGCTGAGTGCCTAAGTACAGAACTAAAACCAGAGTCGACATGGCACACATCCCTGTGTGCCATGCTCACAGAACCCATTGCCCTGGCATACCTCAGTCACCCCTCTAGCTGGGTGCCCTATGCCAGAGGTGTGGGCACAGGTGCATGAGCCCTGTGCCCCTACAGTACCCAGGGGCATTCCTGGGCACTGTAATTACAGTGATGCCATTAAGAGTATATGGTGCTGGGAGGTTGGCATTACGAAGTCCACAGCACCATAATGGCTACACTGAAGACTGACAAGTTTGGTATCAAACTTCTCAGCCCATTAAAACCGCACTGATGCCAGTGTGGGATTTAATGTAAAATGCACCAGAGGGCATCTTAGAGATGCCCTCTGAAACCCTAACCTACAATCCACGTCTGGCTGAGTGGCTGCAGAGGCTGCCACACAGCAGACATGTTGCTGGACCCCTGGGTAGGAGAGCCTCCACTCTCCTGGGCCTGCAACAATGCACATCCTGGGCGAGATGCTAGTTCTCCTCCCCCAGGATGGGCAGGGGGAAGCTTCAAAGGCATGCCGCCTCTGTGAGCTTCTCCAGACCATTTGCTGTACCCAGCAACCAGCCCCCACCAGTCCTGCCCCCCACTCTGGCGGGAAAGACTACGACAGGAAAGGGGGGTGCCAGCCTGTGCCAACCCCACCCCTCAGGTGGGGGAGACGAGGTGAAGCACGACCCCGGGCTCCGGCCATCTTCTAGATGGGGAGCCCTGCCCAATCCCAGCTAGGCTCCTGCCCCCCTCGCACAGGAGAGGAACAGGCTAGGGGGTGTACTCACCCCAGGAAAGGGAACCATTGGTCCTTGTAACGCCCCTAAATTTAGTATTTAGGGGCTCCCTGAACCTTCCTTCCACAGATTCCGATACCAATAAGAGGAAAGAAGATCAAGAAGAAGACCCGCCGTGCAGCTGCTAACAGGACAACAACAACTGACTTGGCTCCAGCCCTACCAGCCTGTTGATCCTGGAACCTGCTCCTGCCTAAAACTCGGCGACTCCTGCGGACAGCAACCTTGGGACACCCAGAGGACCTGCCTGCCTTGACCCTTTGAAGATTGATTGGTGCCTCCCTTTGGGGTACCTACCTGTGCTCCAAGATCCCAACTTACCTCTCGAAGTGCTGGTCGCCCCTGGAGAGTCTCCGTCCCAGAGCCTGCAGCCTTTGTTCCTTTTTTACCTTTCCCTTTGGATAACATTGAGCGCCCGACGGCTCAAAAGCACCCTGCACCCAGCCGCCCGAGTGCCGCTGGCTGTGCCACCGTTGTCTGAGCCTACTTCCCTCTCCTTGCCCTGAGCAAGTGACCAGGAGCCCAGCTCCCACAGCCGCGTGGCCTGCTAGCCAACAGCCACCAATCGAAGGCCCCCTTTCCCTCTTTGGATATCATTGGGCCTAACTACCTCTGCTCTCGGCCGACCCTGTGCTGCTGGGGCTGAACCTACTGTACTTACCTGACACTGGAGGACCCCTGAGTCTTAGTCCAGAACCATAACTTCACCAACCAAGTACTCACTTGGAAACTGGTAACTCACTTACCTGCCATTGGCTAACATTGACCAGTTTTGACTCAAAAACTTTCTAAGTGTGGAGTTTTGAAAACTGAAAATATTCATATAAAATCAGCCGAATTCCGAAGTACTCACCTGTGATCAGGGGAGAAGCCAGTACTGTACCTTTCAGCCCACTACTGAACCGCAAAAGTAATCCTTACCGGGTTTACTAGTAAGCTGTATTTTCTCCATAGGAACCCATTGTCTGCTTTTCTATGAAATTTCTTCTGTCTACTTTTGAAAACTTGAAATATTCTTTAAAAATCACACGAAATACTGAAACGCCATTACCTACCTGTTTTGAGTTAAGACCCCAGTGCTGGCCCTAGGAGACCAGTGCTGGGTTACAAAAGTAACGCGATCGTACTTTTACCTGCAACCTAAATTTTCAGATTTCCATTGAAAAGTTTTTAAGTGTGAACTTTTAAAACAGCTTTATATTCATGAAAATTACCCGCAGTACCTAAAACGTTTGTGCTAATCTGGTTTCAGCTTAGACCCCAGGACGGAATCTAGGATCTAGTCCTGGGACTACTAAAGTAATCTATATAGTAATCAACTGTACTTACATGTGGGAAACCCATTGAGCTCAATGCTAGTGTGTTTTAAGATTGTGTTGCTTACTGTCAATACTGTATTAATTGTGTGCGCCAACTTTATTGCTCCTTTGCAAAGTAATTACATGAGAGAACTCATAACAAGAAAAGTATATTTTTATAACTGTTGGTTCTAAAAATAAAACACCTATATCTGTGGATATAAAAACAATTGGCCTGGAGTTCAGTCCTTGAGTGTGTGTGAAACCTTTTGCTGACTGAGTGTCTACAACAAATGCTTTACACTGTCCTCTGGTACTGCCTTACTGCTCGACCAAGCTACCACTTTGGAGAGTAAGGTCAGTCCTGACTTTAACCTCTGTTATACCTCTGGGGTTGGTCGACTCTATACACACTGTACTTCATTCTAGTCCAGTATACATAGAACCACTTTCTCACATGGGGCACTTGATTCTGGGGATTTTAAGATGCCTTAGGTGTGATCAACCCCCCATAGAGTTAGGTCTTGTATAATAAGATAATGCAACATTCTAAAGAGATCATACATGCTGGTGTTTTCTATCGCTGTTAAAATTTGGTAACGATAATAGGATTTGATGCATTGAATTATCTTTGCACCTCAGCAGAATATCATTTTTGGAAATGAATTCAGGTAATCATTTTCATGTCTAAGTGAGCTGACATCATGATCCCTTTCACTGCTTTTAAGTAGGCTACCAACAAAATATGCTTCTGACTTTCAAATTTGGCAATGTTTAAACATTACCAGCTTTCTCATGTAGTAGTTTGCACCTGTTGTCTTTTATCAGCATAATTCTCTACCTGTGCCATGGACTATTGTCTAGACACTAGTCCCTCTTTGGTCTGTGCAGGTCTGCCCTAATATTTTCCAGTGTGCCTCATTTTTAACTTAAGAACATTGTCCACCTGGTCGTTTGAGGATAAAATTGCATGTGTTCCTTTGCCTGCTGGAGGAAGACCATTGATGTCTGTCTTACTTCTCTCCCCGTTTGCAAGGTAACCCTTTAACCTCCATAATGCCCCTCTATTTTACTTTGACCTGTATATATTGATGATGTTATTGGTTCCTGGTTTATGGACCGGTCCTGTCTAATCTTGTCACTTGTATTCTTTTCTCTGAAACTTCTATAGGAATCACCAGCCATAGAGAAAGTTGGGCAGCATCGTTATGTCAACAAAGTATCCAACTTGGATGTTCGCCAGCTGCCCATTATGCCAGAGGAGTCATCTCCCCCATTGTCTCCGTTTGCACCGTCTCCTTCAAGTAGCACAGAACCAAAAACCCAGGAACTCGAATATGGACCAGAGTTAAAACCCCCTATGCCCCAATCTCCACTTCCTCCATCCCCTCCACCACCCTCTCCTACCATAGAAGACTTGAGAGAGATTGCAAAAGTAAAACAGCGCTCCCGCCCCTCTGAAGACAATGAGGAGGCACGTCCACGGATCAAAAAATGGAAGGGGTTGCGCTGGAAGCGGTTGCGAATCCTCATCACCATACAGAAGGGTGGTGCAAAGCGTGATGGTGATAAAGAGATATCGGAGTTTATTGAAAAGCTTGGTACCACCCTCAGGCCAGAGACTCTTCCTATAGACCTGCGGAAGTGCTGTTTCTGCCATGAGGAAGGAGATGGTGCAACAGATGGCCCTGCACGACTACTAAACCTTGACCTTGACCTCTGGGTGCACTTGAACTGCGCTCTTTGGTCCACAGAGGTTTACGAGACACAAGGGGGTGCCCTTATCAATGTGGAGGTAGCACTGCACCGTGGACTACTCACCAAGTGCTCTGTGTGCCAGAAGACTGGCGCCACCAACAGCTGTAATCGCATTCGCTGCCCCAATGTCTATCACTTTGCCTGTGCCATCCGTGCCAAATGCATGTTTTTCAAGGACAAGACCATGCTCTGCCCCATGCACAAGCTGAAAGGACCATGTGACCACGAGCTCAGCTCATTTGCCGTTTTCCGCCGTGTTTACATAGAACGAGACGAAGTTAATCAGATTGCCTCGATCATTCAACGGGGCGACCGTATCCACATGTTCCGTGTGGGTGGGCTAATCTTTCATGCCATCGGTCAGCTACTCCCCCATCAACTAGCGGACTTCCACAGTGTAACTGCTCTCTACCCAGTGGGCTATGAGGCTACGCGCATTTATTGGAGTATGCGCTATAACAACCGGCGCTGCTGCTACCGCTGTTCCATCTGTGACAATAACGGCCAGCCTGAGTTCACCGTGCAGGTGATAGAATACGGTCACGAGGATGTGGTGCTATCTGATTCCTCTGCACAAGGTGAGACATTGGCGCATACAGGTTTGTGAAGAGCCAGGGTATGGAAGATGCCGGGTCGGATTCAGGGTTTCTTGAATGTGGATAGAGAAGTAGAGTGGACTGCCCATAATGCTAGTCCTCGTCCCATCTAGAGCTTCATCCTTTTTCATTAGATTCAGTGGGTGTAATGAAGCGGAATCTGCTGTTTCTATTGCATGAAGATGTGTTTATATTAAAACTGTTGTTTTTCTTAGTGGTGATCGAGGTTACAGGTGACTGTGGGGTCTAGAGGGCCAACTGGGCAGTGGTTAGTCACCCACAGTGACTTTGTGGAGTGTGACAAGGAAAGTCATTTCCTGCAGCTGTCAAGATCAGTTTTCCATTGATGGTTATATCTTCCCTATTGATTCTTGTGATTCAAGGTCCCATCGAGGAGATCTGACTGCTTTTTTTCTTCTTAGCTGTTTGGAATCAGATTGTGGAGCCTGTGGCAAGGATGAGAAGAGAGTTGGACATGCTGCGACTTTTTCCTGATTACCTGAAAGGAGAGGATCTCTTTGGCCTCACGTTGCATGCTGTTGTGCGCATTGCAGAATCGGTAAGTTGCGTTTTCTCACTGCAGTAATCTTTTTGCGAGTTAGCCGTGGGCAATATTGTCATTTGTGGTGTCTTTAAATGTGCTGCATCTATAGTAACTATTCCTTCATTGTAGGCCTTGTACATGTTACATGAGCCAATGCCATGCCTTTGCTGTTGACCTGTGTGCATACATTGCGTGAGACGCAGCATGTTTTTTCTATAGCCTTGCTTGCTGTTGATGTGTGAGCAGAGTGAGAAGCTGTATTCGGGGAGCTTCCTATGTATGATTTTTTTAAATGAACAGTGACTCAGGCCGTACTCCTCCGATCTACACTTGATAAAACTAGGTGCCTGCTGACCTGGCAGCGTTTAGTGCTATGTTATTGCTGATTGTGCATTGAATGCCTGATTGTGTTCTAGGTGAAGAAACTGTGAGAATCTGTGCCAGCGTATTAAATTGACAAATTTCTTTGTGCTTACTGAGTTAGTAGCAAGTTTGTGTGCTTCGTAAATAGGTTGTGCACCTACTGAGTGAACGTTGGGAGGTCCTGAAAATATGTTAATTACTCTCACAAAGTGTCTACAGCACACTCACAGAACAGTACACTTACTGCACGACCTGAGATTCACAGTAAATCTGTTAAAATCCCATCTCAACACTCCAGTACGCAAACGTACTAAGGAGCAACTCTGTATACTCAAAAAACTCTAGCCTGTCCCAACCCAGCCAGAATACACAATATTCAGGCTCTAATTACCAAGTTTCAGCCCGACCACTCATTACCAGCTCGGGTATTCATGCAGCTACTGGGAATTATGGCATCTTGCATCATGATAGTTTCCTATGCAAGACTTCAAATGTGTCCCCTTCAGGAATGTTTAGCACATCAGTGGAATCAATCTCAGGGTCAATTGGCAGATCTAGTATTGATTGACGGCCGCACTCATCGCTCTCTGCAGTGGTGGAATCTGCAGAACCTTTCCAAAGAGCGGCCTTTCATCGACCCAATGCCACAGACCGTGTTAACAGCAAATGCATCACTCATTGATTGGGGAGTTAATCTCCAAACTCACACAATTCAGGGATTGTGGAGTCAGAAGCAAAAGCAACTCCACATAAATCATCTAGAGCTGCTAGCTGTCTTTCTAGCTCTCAAAGCCTTCCAGACTCACCTTGTTGGCAAAGCTGTAGTGATACGCACAGACAACATCACAGCCATGTATTACATACAGAAACAGGGGGCACACACTCTCCAACTGTCACACCTTGCACAAGCCAAGTGGAGGTGGGCCATTCATCACAACATTTATCTCCAAGCGGAACACCTAACGGGAGTGAACAACCAGATCGCAGATCTGCTCAGCAGACACACACAACACATTCACGAGTAGGAACTTAACCCTCAAGTTCTCCTCCTGTTCTTCCAGATGTGGGGTTTCCCAGACCTAGATCTGTTCGTCATGCACCAAAACACAAAATACCCAAACAGATATTGCACCCATTTTCCAAAGGCAATGCTCTGTGGATGAACTGGTCAGGGATATTTGCCTACGCTTTTCCGCCTCTCCCACTCATTCCACTTCTGGTTCGGAAGCTCAAACAAACATCCCTCACACTAATCCTGATAGCTCCCACATGGGCCCGTCAACCCTGGTTCACTACCCTTTTGGAACTCTCAGTAGTTCTTTATCAAAAACTCCATCTCACACCCAGTCTCCTCACGCAGAGCCATGGAGAGATAAAACATCCAGATCCCAAACGTCTCAACCTTGCGATCTGGCACCTGAAATCATAGAGTTTGGTTATCTGAATCTTCCACCAGACTGTATGAATTTCATTAAAGAATCCAGAAGACGTACTACAAGAGCTTGCTACGCAGCTAAATGGAAGCGGTTTGTTATTTATCGTACACATTGAACTAAAGCATCCAGCGGGTTAAAGTGTCATCTATTATTTACTGTATTTGCAGTGCTGAAATCTAGCATATACATCTATATGCTTACATCTTGCTACATTAGTGCATACCTTCAGAATAGACAGCATCTGTCTCTTTTCAGAGTGCCTGTTATCAAGACCTTTATGGGGGGGACTTAAGTCATTCCACCAAGATGTCTACCAGCCCCAGCATGGAATCTTAATATGTCCTCACCAGACTAGTGGGTCCACGTTTTGAACCATTGCATAAATGTGAACTGCAATTTCTCACTTGGAAAGTTGCTTTCCTCATTGCCATTACAACACTGAGGAGAGTGGGTGAGATTCAGGCACTAACCATAGAAGAACCATTTTTACAAATACGCCTTAAAGTGGTTTTTCGCACTAACCCTACATTTCTACCTAAAGTAGTATCTGCCTTTCTCATCAACCAATCTGTTGAGTTGTCTGTGCTCTTTCCTCAACCAGGTTCAGTGGTTGAACGAGCTCTACACACCTTAGATGTTAAACGAGCTTTACTCTATTACATAGAAAGGACAAATCCTTTTCGAAAAACTAAGCAACTTTGTTGCTTTTGCTCCACCACACAAATGCAATCCCATTTCTAAATCCGGTATTGCCAGGTGGATAGTCAAATGCATTCAAACATGCTATGCAAAAGCAAAGAGGACTTTACCAATTACCCCTAGAGTGCATTCCACTCGCAAACTAGGGGCTGCTATGCCTTTCTTAGGAAAAATTCCCATATCTGACCTATGTAGAGCTGCAACATGGTCTACACCACACACATTTACAAAACACTGGGTTAGCCAACCAGCTAATGTAGTCCAGGCATTTCTACGTACACTTTTTCAAACATCTGCAACAGCTACAGGTTAACCACTGCTTTGGGCGATAACTGCTGTATAGTCTATGCAAAGCATGTAATCTACTGCTCACATGCCTCGAACGGAAAATGCTACTTACCCAGTATGGATCTGTTCTTGGCATGTAGAGCTGTAGATTCACATGCGCCCACCGCCTCCCTGGGTACCTGTATCTGTTCCAGTACTATCTTACTTACAGACATACGCAAAAGACATTTCTACTCTACTCTTACTAACTCCATTTTCACCCTCTGTGGGATAATAATCCAACAATGTAGTTGCTGACCATGCACACTATCACCGAAAGGAGGAGTCGCCTACCTCGTGACTGGAAAAGACTTCTTCGAGGAAAAACAAAGTGCAAACATCCGGACCCAACACTAGATGGCAGACTATGCAAAGCATGTGAATCTACGGCTTTACATGCCAAGAAACAATGCATACTGGGTAAGTAGCATTTTCCTTTTGTTGTAAACCAGGTACTTTACTAGTTCATGTTACTTCCTTTTTAAGTAACGTTAGCACCCAGAGTGTTAACAAAATGTTTGGCTGCAGTGGTGGCACACTTGAAAAGGCAAGTGAGTACAGGTATATCCCTATCTGGACAACTGGCAGGTAAAGGTCAGCTTGTTCAAAAAACACCAAAGGAATATTAACTCATCCAGAGCCTACACAGATTGGAGCCTTCTTTAAACCTAGAGAAATCTTTTACAAAACCGACGAATTAAGACATTTCTGGGACCATGACAATATTCTAGGGATGCCAAAGGATTCCCTACAACCAAAAGCATCATGGGCTTCACAGAGCAAACTCGCCTTTACCAGAAGGGCCCATCTCTGACATTGAGGACAGTAGGGGAATTGATGGGAATGTTGGTCTTGCATTCCATTAATTCCACAAGCCCGACTTCATGCCAAACCAACCCAGGAATGGATATACAACCAGTGGCCACAGGTGATCGGCAGTTGAAGGGTTCTAGTGGTGGTTACTCATAAGGTGCTGAAGGAAATAGCATGGTTGAACTTGGACAATATAACAGTTGGCAGGCTTTTAATACAACCGTCTCCCTCATTGCCCATAGCCACAGAAACATGTGGGAGCACTTATTTGGAACCTGAGTATCTGACAGAGAGTGATAAAGACAGTTACTTGAAGATCCTTACCTTTTTCCCCCAGGCGTCAGTCTTGATCTGGAGACTTTTTTTCTTCAGCAGTACCCCGGTCGGCTCTGCATCCATTTTCTGCGTCCTAAGTTCCCGGATGACGTAGCGGGAACTACATAGACGCCGCCCATGCTTGCTGACATCAGTTTTCTTTTTCTGCACCAGCCTAGCGCAGATTCGGAGAGAGCTACCCCAAGCCACTTTTTGCCTAACTTTTTTTCAACTTTTTTTCTACATCTTTCTCGAGTTGTAGACTCTTTGCATGTAGAGGATGTCCCAGCGAAGGACTGGCTTCAAGCCCTGCAGTTCCTGCCACCAGATGATGTCCGTGACTGATCGGCACCTCATGTGCCTTTGGTGTCTGGGGCGCGACCATGGCCAAAGTTGTGCTCCGAGTGCCGGGCCATGAACCCGAAGGCTTTGTGGGAGCTGGCCTGAAAGCTGCTGGAGGCCCGGTGCTTGGTGTTGACCCAGGAGTAAAATGTCCTGCATATAGCCAGTTCCCCTTTCCAAAAGATGAGTATGTCATCTATATAGTGCCGCCAGACCATCCATTCTGTCTCCATGCAACCCTCTTTTTTTTATTGACAGAGATTGGGGCAGAGGGAGAGGAAGAAGAAGAGGGCAGCAGAAACGAATACAGTGGCAGGAACCTCCACTACCCCAGATAGTACTCACTCGGAGAAGAAAGATTAATTGTAAATGTTTCACCAAGAGAACTCACAGAAACTGAAGTTAAAGTCTTATAGAAGGGACTGGGCTTTGTTTCTACACCCAAGATTGACCAATTCCAGAGGAATTGCGAGTTACAAAGATTTGTCCGCAAAATATATCTCAAAAGTATTCTTTCATGACAAACCAGCATTAGCATAAACTGAATAAGGTCTGCGCAATCCGTCCACTTTTACGCAAAACCTAGCCATGATACCAAATGAACTAGTGACCTTTGAACAAGCCGTCCTAAAAGAGATAAATAATGACTATAACACACAGTATTTCCACAATATGTCCAAAAAGGATTACGAAGTAGTTAGACAATTGGACAATGACAAACAGATCACAATAAAGCAAGCAGACAAAGGCGGTGTGACAGTAATTACGTCCATCACTGATTATGAGAATGAATGTGTACGTCAACTTGTTGACCGCAACTATTACACACCCATCACACAGGACCCAACAACTAGGCTAAAAACGCAGATCACCTCCATGGTATCTGCTGTGGAAACACAGGGATGGATCTCTAAAAATGAAGCAGACTACCTAGTGAACAAAGACCTGAGGGTTTCATATTTTTACACCCTTCCAAAGATTCATAAGGGGATTTCCCCACCTCCAGGCAGACCCATAGTCATGGGGATAAATTCCTTCCTGGAACCACTCTCCAAGTTCTGGGAATATTTTGTGCACCTTGTGTAAAAAAATAAAAACATCATATATACAAGACACTTGAGATATATTGAATATATTTGAATCCACTACTGATACACTTCAGCTAGACCTACTAGTCACTTTAAATGTGGAATCACTGTATACGACTATACCACAGACAGCCAAACTGTAGGTAATAGAACCCAGCCCTCCATATGGAGGAGTGGACTTCCCCTACGCCCATTAACTTTATCGTGGAATGCGCATGCATGGCCCTCGCGTAAAATGTCTTAATATGGGACACAACTATACCAATAGACCCAAGGCACTTCCATGAGGAGTACCTTTACCCCAAGTCTAGCATGTCTCTGTCACAATTTAAAGAACAATTCATTCTCTGTCCAGAGAACCCGTACAAACCTAACATCCTTCTATGGTGACTCTACATAGAAGAGATACTCCTCTTTTGGAAAGGGGGCCTGGCTTCATGCAAGACATTTTGCTCCTGGGTGTCAGCACCTTAAACCCCTACCTGAAATGTTCAAAAACAATCACTGAGAAGGAACTACCATTCCTGGATCTTGACAAGCTAGTAGTAAGCTAATATAAAAACCTACAGACAGGAATAGCATTCTAATTTACAATAGCCACCACCCAAAATCACTGCGGGCAACCTACCATATGGACAGTTTCTGCGCCTGCGACGCAATTGCACCAGGCTAAAAGATTTTGATACACAGGCACAAAAGTTGGCTGTAGATTTGGAATCAAGACAATACCCTAGTCAATGTGTAAAAAATGCTCGAAAATGGGCTAGGATTTGTAATCGAGACACTACTAGACGCATGCATTAGACAACAAGATGAGACTACCATCTGTCACTACTTACACACCCTAGTCAAATAAGATAAGCAAAATTAAGAAACACTGGAAAATCTTTCAAACTGGCCAGTTATCCTTCCCACCACCTATGGTTGCATTTAAACAAACTGCTAATCTGAAGGACATGCTAATACACACACACACCCACGAGACCATAAGGACATTTCCCAAGTTGTTCATGTATCGCCTGTACTTTCATATAAAGCTTGAGTGGAGTTAGCTTTAAAGACTAATTGGATGTGGACACGAGTAACACACCAATTGCAACACAAAGAACTGTGTCTACTTGATCACTTGGCCCTGTGGTAAACAATACATAGGGATGGCCACTCATCCTTTAAAATGGAAACTAAACGAACATCGCAGCACGACATGCTGCAAGAAATCCAATACAAAAATGAGCACACATTTCCTCACTGAGGGACACACTGCAGAGGATATAAGATGGACAGTGCTAGAAGCATACGCAAACATGAACTAGAATGCCCTTTTTAGAAGGGAACGTTGGATATACAGCCTTTCATTGATCTCAACGATGAAATTCCTTGACACAAAACATAAATTAGATTGCTGTTAGTGAGTGACACATGTATGTCTACATTACCATCCTCATTCAGTGTGGTGGCTCACTAGTTAGAGGCGGCAGACCCGTAAGCAGAGGACGGCCCGGGACCAGGGTTCGATTCCCGACGCGGCAGGGTCGTGGACCAGGGTCAGCGGGCTCGATAATTCTCGCCTCGGTGCCTACTCCAGTCAGGGACCACACTCGGCAACTCTGGGCATTAGCTTGCCTCATCTTCACAACGGCCCCCCAGACCGCCGGGGATGCTTGGTCGCACCTTAGAGATACCCATTAGGGACCATCTCTCAGGGTGAGCCAGGACGGGTTCCCCAGCGGTCGAAGCGCGGAGATACTCTTCCGGGAGTTGATTCTAGCGCTATATAAACCCACAATTAAATTAAATTAAATTCACAAAATAAACAATTGTTCAAATGCAGTCCTAGAAAAATCCACTCGCAATTGCGCATGAGATTTTCAGGTCAAGCTATTTTTAGAACTTACTCGTCCTTGCTGGAGAGTAAACTTAAGCTGAAAGAAACAGGTCTTCTGTTCATTCAGAAACTGAATGAGCAATTAAGACGCCTTTAAATCGTGTATTCATCTTGACACATTTGCTGAGTGCTCAAGGTCAAATGTCAGTTTGACTTTTTACTAATTCTTGCCTATCTATTCCTCGAAATGCTTTTCACTTTTCTTTCACTTTTTACAGATAATGGTTTTTGGCAAGTGAGCTGACAAGAATTGTGAAATAAAAGGATGTAAAATGTCAGTTTTTATCTCCGGCATTTAAACTGCCTGTAAATGAATAGTACAAGTATTTCAGAATATTACAGGAATTGTGACAGAATTTTTTTTTGTAATTCAGAAGTGTGATGCAAACAGATTTAAATAGGAGCAAAGTAAATCAGAATACTTTACTTGATAAGACAAGTATTTGCAGACACTTTATTTCAAAACATTGTACACAAAATAGTTTGAAAACCACGTCAGTGAAACATTCTGTGGCTATTTCATTGTAAAATCTGCCGATTGCAAATGTGTGCTGCTACTTTATGCTTTCGTTATGTATTTATTAAAAGTTATAGTTTTTAAACATGATTTGAGAAATATTCCTGCCCCCACGCTAATGTAAATGCAGTTAATGAACTAAGAGGCAAGTCAGCGGTCATGTGTATCCTTTGTGTCAAGATTCGTATTCTATATGGAGCTAATATTTTGTTTATTAAATCAAACAAAATAATTTTCTGTACAGCAGACGTGCTGAACTCATGGATTTGAAGGTGCTCATTTGTGATAAAGAAGAAAACGGCATCTCAGTGAAGTAAAATACTTGCCCTGGATCTCAATTTGAAACCAGTTTATGGGTCAAGAGCATTATAATTAGGTTGAGTAGATTTGTCACTAGATCCCTGCAGGTCTCGTAACATTTTTAGGATTTTTCAAGGCCTGAAAGGAAAGAAATTCTTTGAATCACTATGGAAAAAACCATGTCATGTAATTAAAATAGGAGTGTTTTTATGTCACTCCGACTATCAAAACTAAGATTGGATGGACTGACAATGTTAGCTCACATTGACTTCACAGATGCGTGCCCCCTTGTTGAAATAGCCACCACGCTTACACATATATGGGAGAGACGATTCCTCTCCCAATTAGAAATAAAAAACAGACCCAAACGTCCGACCGAGTGTTTCCGCTCTAGTGGTTGAAACCGGGCTTCAACTGCACGAGACACACCTGCTTCCAATTAACGCTGATAGAAGGCAGGTTAATACTTGAGAACCACTGCGCTCTGCACTTCCGAGGTTGCCGGTGTGAGTAGGTCCTCCAGTGTACTGATATACAGGTGTTCGTAAGTACGTCATCGCCACTCTTCTTTTGCTAAAGAGTGTCGGTGCAATTTAACCATTCGCTCGCCAGATCATGAACACAGGTCAACTGACCCTGTATTTTGATATGTTATAGAACGCTAATAAGCATGTCACCAGGCAAAATACTAGAGGTCCTGATTTATACCCTCTGTGGTAAGTTTCCTCACTGATCAACAGTATGTTGGAATTTCATGATAATAGGTTTTATCTTCCATGTGGTGTTGGTGAATTGCACTTTTTAATTCATGGGACACAGAGAGTGAGCATAAGCATGTGACCATGCTTTGGTGTCTCAAATTGGAAAATTTTTGTTAATCGTGAATTTGAAGACCATCATTGTGGCTGCACTACAGATCTTCTAAAAAATTGATTTACTTATATTGATACATAGACAAGTATAGGTGACTGGGAGTAACACAAATAAGCTCATATATCAAAACCCCAGTTACTGTGTAGATTAGGTTTTTATGGTCCTGAAGAAAAGCTGATAGATAGTTCATATGACTAAATTAGGTTTGAAATATGTCTACCTTCAGCTACCTTAGATAATCACTTTTAGTAGGTTGCACCACATATTTTACCATAGGCTGTAGGACTCATCATCATCAAACCACTGTATTTGGTTAATTTAAAACCATAAAAGTACAACACAGACATACAAACATATTTGTGCAAAAACACAAAATACAGTGCGAACAATATAATGCGATCCGGCCACAACAGGCTACGTGCAAAAGGTGCAATACAGTACTGGGCAAATACAATACATTTTAGGACAAAAAGTGACAGTGCATCCAAAAAATCAATATACACATCATAAACATTTCAATCATAATTAAAATAATTTAAAAAGGATTAAAAAGCAAGTAATCTAAAACCCCATTGATTATGGGCTTTCCTCACGGCTGTTCCTTAATCTAGCGGCTGCCTCAAGAAAACTGGCTATATAAAAAAATCTTGTTAGGATCATTTAATAACTGTAAGTACAATAAGGCTGGCTTTATTTTAATAAAACCCTTTTTTTTAGTATTGGAAATAAAAACCTCTTTCTGATCTCACTATAGAAGTCACAAAACATTATGAGGTGCATTGTATCCTGAACTGAAAAATTGTCACAGGTACAGGGCCCAAGCTCTTTCAGTCTGCACCACCCCTTTGAGCTTCCTAGAGAGAAGTAAATTAAATTAAAACGAAAACGTGTTAAAAGCAAACGATGGAAAGGCCTAGTAACGATTTTTAAATAGGGTTCCAGCATGGGTGAAGCCTTTAAAAGGTAATGTGCTTTTACCGTCTGTTTTGTCAACTCCAGTTCTTCCCGTTCTAGGGCCCATGAATTTAAAAGCTGTTTTTTCACCCAACTAAAATCTGTTCTTGTGATTTTCTCAGGATCGTCAAAAAGGTCCTGTCGGCCCACACTTGCCAAAGTTTCCTTTACATAAACAAGCCATCTAATCTTATGTACATGATCCAAAATGAGACAATCCCTGGTTAGTCTATGATTAAGATCTAATTCAGGATTAAGCCATAATTTAAGCCAGAAAATAACTGGGGCCAGCCTGAGTTTATGTGTTATGTAGCCCATCCCTAATTCCTGATGAACAGCATAGGTGGGTGTTGACTGGGGGACCGATAATACTCCCCGTAGAAATTTATTCTCCTCTATCTGTAATCCTTCCATGGGTCTGTACCCCCAAATCGCTGAGCCATATGTGGCAATTGCAATACATTTCGATGTATAGATGTTCAACATCGCCTCTACAGGTTTGGCCCCCAGCCTTTTTGAAAACCCATTTACGGCCGCAATAGCCCTAGCCATACCATTAATCTTAGTTTTATCTTCTAAAAAATTGATTTACTTATATTGATACATAGACAAGTATAGGTGGCTGGGAGTAACACAAATAAGCTTGTATAGCAAAACTCCAGTTACTGTGTAGATTAGGTTTTTATGGTCCTGAAGAAAAGCTGATAGATCGTTCATATGACTAAATTAGGTTTGAAATATGTCTACCCTCAGCCACCTTAGATAATCACTTTTAGTAGGTTGCACCACATATTTTACCATAGGCTGTAGGACTCGATCACTAAAATATTTCCGTAGCGTACCCCCAGTTCTATTTTTATCCCACTCTCTCACATATTTACTTAAAATACACCAATCTACTATTTTACCCACACTTCACCAGACAGCTTATAAAATGATCTCTGATAAAGAGCCCCCATTGAGGGTGCTTGTCAGGCATTGCAGCGCCAGCCCGACGTGAAGCAAAAGCCCAATGATGAAGCATGACACCTATCTAGGTGTGCGAGGGCATTTGTTCCTTCAGAGTAATTCTCCCTGCAGACTCAGTGGAACTTACCTCACCTAAGCAAATCTAGGAACTGCATACCCCGGTGATCATGATTAGCTAATCTGAGTTTGTATGCTGGACCTTTATGCGCTCTAAGTCCGTCCCTCTTGATACATACAGACTTATTTGCAGCACTCGAAAAAGCTAAATGTTAAAGCTTTGCATCCTGGTATTATCAGCCTAAATCAGTGTGGTATGCACTGTTGATAAGTGGGTCCAGGACATTTGCGTATAAGTTTTCTCTGATACATTAATTCAAACTGGCAATTAAATTCAAAACTTCAAAAACAACAAATCTAGTAATCCCACCTCAAGGAGATGCCTCACCAAGATATCGTCACCATAAGGATCTACTCACATTACAAAGCGGGAAAACGTATTACCCAGAATCCCAGGCAACAGATAAGAGCCTAATTCCTGAAATCATTGAATTTACACACTTACAGTTGCCACTGGTATGCATGGCTATTATCAAGAAAGCAAGAATACCTCCCATTTTAAAATTTAATTAGGCAAAGTAGCATAGGTGTTTTCACAAAACATAACCATTTGGATACATTAACCAGTAAAAAGTTAATTATACATAATGTAACACATTTGTTAACTGTTGAACTCGGTTATGCCTCTATAAGAGTTCACCTTTCCTACATTGCAGCACATACTAAAGGACTTAGTAAAAATTAGATCTGTACCATGCCAGTCATAAGATTTATAAAGGGGGCTAAGAGGCTATATCCTCTATATGGTGTTCCTGCACCTCCGTTTACCTTTAATCAGGTGTTTGCAGGATTGATAAAGCCACTGTTTGAGCCTATGCATAAGGCAAGCCTAAAACATTTTGCATTAAAGATCAGCTTTTAAAATTATAATTACAAGAAAGGTTAGCTAATTGCAAGCTTTAACAGTGGTAAAACAATACCAAATTGGCCACAAGGGCTAAGTGGTCACGAGAAAAAACTCTTCATAGCAAAGGTACACTTTTGCATCAGTCATTCAATACAGTTACCTTCATACTTTACAAATAGTACAAATACTGCAAAAAGAGCATTGCTTACAATTAATGTAAGCAGAGTAGTAATGTATTAGCTTTAGGAGACACAGAACTTTAGGAAACATATCTTGTTTTTAAGCACATGCCCAGCAGGGGAAGGAAGTCATTAAAAATGCAGGTACATAATTGATTGTGCAGACAATTGTTATGCTCTCAGCTGGCAATCACAACATTTGACAGAGGCTGCATTAGTCTTCCTGGGGCAGGTAATTACGAGACAGTTGTAATGCAGCCATATGGTCAACCAAGCACACTTTCACTTAACGTTGTGTAGACATTCAAGTAAAACAAAAAAAAAACTTAGTCGGTCAAATAATTATAAAATACTTATTTTGGAAGATTTACTTAGTAAATACTCCTCCACTGGGAGAAAATACCCCTATAAAATCTATGCACAGCGTATAAATCTAGAAGAGATTTCATGTTTCGTAATATACCAGTTACTCGGCTACAGGTATGGTTTTGCAGCTGAACGCTCTTCCAGATTCACATTCTGTCCTTCAACCTTCTTGGTGATGGCAGAAGTTTAAAAAAAAACCTCTATGATGGAAATCACGCATGGGGGCATTGTGTGCTTACAGTCAGTCACAATGAGTTATACGACTACATCTATGTCAATGCCCTGTAAGTTTAAAAATACAACAAAAACTACTCTACCTCTAGATGGTGGGATTATGCACACTTGGTGAGTCTAGTTGATCTTTAAGCTGCAAACCATACATACATGCATGTAACTAATATCTTTCTCACCTTGGAGATGTCTGGTATGTGCTCCGGAGTTGAGGAGAAAACAGAGGGCAACAGCATTTTCATGAGGGTGGCTACTGTCGCCTTTACTCTGGCCATACAAGACTGGCAGTGGTGATTATGTATTTTATAATCTGTATCATAGGCTATTTTACATGCACCCCAGTTGGGGATGAGAAGCTGCTTCTTGCCTCCCATATATAAAGTCTGTTCAGTCTCCCATAACAACTCTTGATCATTTATGCTTGTAATTTATGTGTGTGCATACATTCTGGTGAGCGCCTAGTTTCCGGTGGACCCACATGCATGAGCTGTACAATATTGCAGCAATTGTACAGGGCTGACATTGTCCTTTTGGATATGCAGCTAGTAAGCATCTCCTAACCCCCTCTACAAAACTAGGTACATCTAATGGTTTGAGGCAAGCCAGTACTGTCTTTTATAGTCCATTCTTTTGCTGGCATGTCCTTGAAGAACTAGGCCCAAGAGCAAGACATGCCCTCACATTTTTATCTTTGTGACCCAGCACCCCACTGTGCGATTGGCTCTACCCTTGGGAGCCATTCCACATCCGCCTTATCCAGTTTAAATCAGTCTCAGTAGCAACAGAGCATCCCCGACACTATCAAAGTGCAGCATCCACAATTGGTCGGTATTGGCCACTAGATGAGGTGAAGTGCTGCCTCCTCGGCCTTTACTTGGCTCAGTTGACTCCTTATCTAGGAGACCATGTGCATGTGTCCAGACAAAGTTCCTGGACATTCTTAAGGTGCAGCCTCCCTCTAGCCCCTAGAGGAGCCTAAGCACTGATTTCCTCAGCCAGTTTCTTGTTTAAAACTTAAGACTCAGCACTGCACCAACCACTGACAGGATTCAGGTGTTGAACAGCTGTTGGAAGACGGTGGGTTTCAAGAGTGACTCATTCTAGATGGAAAAGTGTAGCCAAAGAAAGGACCTCAGTGTGGACATTGACAGATACAATGTCTATCTAAAGCTTAATAGTACCCCCAGCCAACTGGATATTGATCTTCATTGAACTTTGTGGGTGCTCCTATTGTGGATCCACTGCCACTGGAAATGTTTTACCGACTAGCAATTTCACACACCTTCTACCCATTGCCCATCCGCTGACGGACTTGTAGCTTGTACTGACACTAGCCAGCTACTCCCTGTGCCCAGTGAGATACAGGACTCCAGTGCCAAGTACTGTGTCCCCAACTGTGATCAGCAAGTTGGTCACCTTTTAGCACCAGGAAGAACCTTGTGATCATCTACAATACTTTTGCTTGAATGGTGGGCATTTCTTTGCTTGCTTGCTGTTCTCTTTAAACTGTTGAGGTTTGCAGCAGTGTGTTTGTGGCATTTCACAAATGTTCCATTATCCACAAAGAGTTCGAAAGACCGAAATATAAATTAATTATATCTTTGTACTGTGCTCCTTGAACCCATTGACTAAACCAAAGAATTTCAGTGCTTCCGACCACATCTGAGTTCCCCCATAGTACCCACTCCTCAACCCACAAAAACACCGTAGGGCACATAGTGATGAAAAATGTATTTCCCTGTGCTGAACTTGCTTCGTCATAACTGGCCTAAATTTTGGGTTTCATTGTAGATCGCTTTTTAAGTTGTAGAATAGTTTACTTAAACTTTATAAAGTCCTTTCCTTTTATGAACTTAAGAATTGTTACCTTATCTGTTATTGTGTTTCTGGGCTTATAGTTCCATGACCACTCCTGGGATAAATCTTGACTGGCTCAACAGTACTACTGTCAGAAAGCCAAGTGCTAAAATGGAGTGTGTACATGGTCATCAGTATTGTAACCCAACAGTCCCAACAGTCTCATTCTTTAACTTGTGACTGTGTTGAGACCCTAAGAAACTCGTGTGTGTATATTAAAGACATCGGCTGCAGTCCTGGCTAAGGGTGTCACTGAGTGATCAGAAAGATCCCAGGTGTGCTGTTGCTTAATAAGATGATTGCAGAGTCTGACGTTTGCTTTATATACCGATCAGTGTGAGAAGTGATCTCTGAGCAATATGTGATGTATGCTTTATTTAAGTTGCTTCTTGCTCGGTTGCTTGTAGATGTGGCAGTCAAAGTAATTTTCTGCAGATCCCAGTCCAGTCATTAAATGATTAATGTAAATAGTGTTTTTCTATTTTCTTTTTACTTAGTTGCCTGGGGTTGAGAACTGTCAGGATTACTTGTTCCGCTATGGACGACATCCCTTGATGGAACTACCACTCATGATAAATCCTACTGGCTGTGCAAGATCCGAGCCTAAAATCCTAACGCACTATAAACGGTGAGCATCATAGATGATGGTGGAAGGGGGCTGGTATGGAAAAATTAAGATCAGTTGGAGAGGGCAAAAAAGAGAATAAGATTAGTGCCTCGTTATAGGACTGATGGGGGCATGAACGCATGTGGTGCAGTAAGTTGTGTTCCCTCCAGAACCTTTGAGTGCTGCAGGATTGGTCAGCTTGTAGCAGTCTAGGGGTTGCTCTCTTTTTGTCATGGCCTGGTCGATTCTCCTTGATGTTTCCAAATGGAGGAAGATCTCCTTCTGTGGGATAGTAAAACTGAATCCTTATGAATGCAAATGGTTTTAATGTAGAAAAAAATTAAACCCGAAACAATGGTTGTGGAACCCATTACACTTCAAGTATTCTTGGTCGAGTACTGGGTCCCTGCTGTATAGGTTCCCAGTACCAGTCTTCTTTCTCTAAAACTGTTCCACAATTGCCCCTTCAGGCCCCTGTAAGTCCCTAGTAAATGGTACCTGGGGACCTAGGTCATTGGGACTGAAGGGGGTCTCCTAGGGACCCCTCACCTAGGCCATGTAGACTGCTGCAGCATGCATGGCCTGATGCCGACAAAACGACAGTCAACATGGCACACTGCCTCTGTGCCATGCCAACTAGCACTGTCTACGGTATAGGTAAGTTACCCCTCTAGCAGGCCTTCCAGTCCTAAGGTAAGGTGCACTATACCACATTAGTGGGCATATCTGCTTGAGTAGGGATTCCCTTACATTATTTAAGTCCATTCTTTGATATTGTAAGTGCCAGGGAAGCCATAGAGAGTACATTGACTGGTAATTCGTCAACTCGAATTCCCCAGCACCATGATGATTTCTCTGAACCCATGAGTGTTTGGTACCAAACTACTCCTCTCAATAAACTCACACTGATGCCAATGTGGCATTTATTGAACCCTGTACTCAGATGGCACCTCAAAGGTGCCCCCTCAAAACCTACCAACCCTGGTGTGGTCACAGGCTGGCTGTAGGCAGCCTGCAACCACCAGACATGGTATGAACCCGTGGATCGAGAACCCCTGCTCGCTGTGACCAGAAACAATGCACATCCTGGGTGAAGGGGTCACATCTCTTGTACCAGTATGGGCAGAGTGCTCGAGAGGGAAGCTTCAAAGGCCTGCCCTGCTGCCTTTGTAATGCGACCCCCTCATGCTCTGCTGCTGCAGCCTCCATTTTACACCCTCACTTTGGGCAGGAAAACCTTAAAAGAACAGGTGGTGTGCCCACCTCTGCCAATTCCACCCCTATGGTGGGGGAGGCAAGGTGTTTAAGAAAGTGCCCTCTTTTTGCATGGTTGCCCCCATTGTTTGCTAAACTGTTGATGTACTTTGACTGAGTGTGCCCTAGGTTCCTGCCAACCATGTACCCAGGGCCTATGTAATTTCTCTAAATTGTACTGTTGCAAAACCAAATTGGCAACTCTGTGGCCACATGTAAGTCTCTTGTAAAAGGTAACACAGGTACCAAGGGCACTGTGACCAGGGAAGGCCTCTAAGGACTGCAACACTTATTGTGCCACCCTTAGAGGCCATGTACCTTTACAAACACACCCACCCACACATTTCCATTGCAGGCTTTGTGTTTTGGTGCAGAACAAAGTGAAGTCAACATAACACACATCCCTGTGTGCCATGCCTACAACACAGTGCACTGGCATAGGTATGCCATCCCTCTAGCTGGGTGCACTATACTTGTGGTGATGATACAGGTGCATAAGCCCTGTACCCCTAAAGTGTTTAAACCAATTCTTAGACATTGTAAGTGCAGTAATGCCATTAAGAGTATATGGTCCTGGGTGTTGTCATTGCGAACTCCACAGCACCATAATGGCTTTACTGAAAACTGGGAAGTTTGGTATGAAACTTCTCAGCACATTAAACCCACACTGATGGTAGTGTGGGATTTAATGTCTTAGAGACAGCCCCTGAAAAACGAGACAAGTCTAGTGTCCTGGCTGAGTGGCTGCTCGCCTGCTGCCACCACCAGACATGTTTCTGGACCCCTGATTTGAGGGCCTGCTTCTCTCGGGGGTCTGAAACAATGCAGATCCTGGGACGAAGGGCCAAGCCTCCTCCCCCAGGATGGGCAGGGTCCACGAAGGGGAAGCTTCAAAGACCCATTGGTCCAGACATGTACCTTCCTGTAACGCCCCTAAATTTAGTATTTAGGGGCAGCCCTGAACCTTGCCTCTCCAGACAAGGAGAGAAGAAGGATCGAAGAAGCTGTGCTGAACTAAGAAGAGGAGTACATCTACTGACTTGGCCCCAGGCCTACTAGCCTGTCCCCACCTTGAACCTGCTCAAGCGAAATCCCGGTGTGTTCTGCAGCCAGCAGCCCCAAGAACCCGGAGGACCTGCCCTGCCTTTCATAAAGAAGACTGTCTCCTGTGAGCACCGGATTTGTTCACCCACAGTCTCTGGCTCTTGCAAAATCCATGAATCTGCATCGCTCTGCACCCGACTCCCACGTTCGAGTGGCCCAACACCACGAGGAAGTCTCCCCGGTGATCCTGACCCGAGATCCGGTGAACTCTGACCTGCCTTGAATCTCCAATCGACGCCTGTTGCCCCTTTCTGGAAGATCCCCTCAACTGAAGCTGGTAAGCAAAACCCGATGCCTAAAGACAGCCTTGCAACTGACGGCCCACAGCCTTAGGTGGTCCAACCAATGTTGTCCCGGCATCCCAACTTACCTCTCCAACCAGTGGTCACCTCCAGAAGATCTTCGTCCTGAGCCTGCTGTCTTTGTTTCAACCAGACAATACCCATTGAAATAAACAGAGCACACGACGCCAAACCATCACCCTGCACCTGGCCGCCCATGTGCCGTTGTGGGTGCACCTTGTGTGCTAAATCGGATCCCCCTTTGCCCTGAGCCGTACACCTGGAGCTTTGCTCCCACAACCGTGTGGCCTGCTCGTGAGCAAACCACCAACCGGAGGCTCCTTATCCCCCATTGGATAACATTGGGCCTCAGTTCTCTGCACACGGCCGCCCTAATGCCGCTGAGGGTGGTTTGAGAGTGCATCCTTGACCCTTGGGGAATCCTGGTTTTAACACTAGAAACCTAACTCCCACAACCAAGTAATTACCTGTAAACAGATGACTTAATTTTCTCCCATAGGTTTGCATTTACTGCTTTTCTTTGAGAGTGCATTCTCAACCCTGGTTCTAGCCCCAGAAAACCAACTTCCAAACCTAAGTACTTACAGTTAAGTCTATAACATTGTGTTCGAGGCATATGAGCTGCAGATTACACACTATGCATAGATGGCCACCTAGTGTTGGGCCCGGATGTTTGCAGTTTGTTTTGTTGTAGAAAGCCTTTGGAAGTCACAGGTTAGGTGACTCCTCCTTTGGATGATACTGTGCATGGGCATCGGCTCCATCCCCAGATTGTTTTTTTCTGCCACCGGGCTCGGATGTGTTTCTAGCGCTCCGTGTTGAAACCGATTTCCTTCGGCACGCAATCCTCACCAACTTACAAAACTTAGTTTTGAACGCTTTCCAGTCGACGCTACTCTTCAAAATCGAGGATCTCGATTCCGGTCGACGGCCTTCGGGCCTTGACGCCAGCTCATGGAAAGGATGCCATTTAAAAAGTGTTCTCAATGTGGGTCGAAGTTTCCCCACACCGACCTTCATGAAGTGTGCAACCTCTGCCTCTCTCCGGAGCACGAGGCGAAAGACTTGTCAGCTTGTGCCTCTTTCCGCTCCAAAAAGACTATCCGGGACCGAAGAACGAGGAGAACAATGGCTCAAAGATCTTCAGCTCCGATTCCGGACGACATATCTTCGAGGAAGGCGTCAACGTTCCAGAACAACATGACGTCGACAGCAACTCCGAGGCCGAAGATTCCGATGTCGAGGACATCACTCCAGCGCAGCGGGTCGTAAGTAAGACCTTCGACCCCGACCCTTCCTCGACACACCCAAAGAAGGCCCCGGTTACACCCTCGCCCTCGGGTGCACACCGACACTCTGCTTCTACTGCCCCAACTTCGGGCCCGGCTAAGAAGCCAATTAAGCCTTCAGGCGACTTGGGCTCAAGTACGCCTTCACGCAGTGCCGGCGCACATCTACCAGCACCGAAAAAGACAACGGCACCGACTACGCCTACATCCAATCCATCGGTGCCGAAACACACTCCTTCGGCAAAGAAACCCAGGTCGGAAACCAAGCAAACCCACTTCGGATTCCAAAAAAACAACGGAACCGAAAAAGCCATCGGATCCGAAGAAACCGTCGGATCCAACTACCATACCAGAACTGAAAAAATCCTCGGAACCGAAAAAAGCTTCGGAGCCGAAAAAGACTCCTGCTTCCCCGGTAAAAGACATTGTCAAGAAACCAAAACAAGCCGCTTCGGTGCCAAAACCTTCCTCCGCACCAAAAGATCGACCTCCTGCAGAGGATTTACCTTATCCAGACCCTGCTCAAAAGACTCTAGCTAAGGATCCAATTACTGGACACTTAATTTTGGCTTCAAAAAAGCGACCACTGGACACACCAGTTCCAGCTCCGCATTCAAAGAAGAACATGGCTACCTCTCCCTTAAGACTGCCTTCCTCTTCTCTTTCACCTGTACCATCACCACAGCTTCCCATGGCACAGCATTCCCCAGCATCCTCTATCGTACCAGACAGGGATGATAGCTCTGACGATATGGGGAGGTAACATACCTGATCCAGCCACGCCTACAGGATCCCCCGACCCGTGGGATGATTATACCATACCAGATGTCCCAAATGTCCCTCAGGATTACATATACCCCTCAAGGCCTTCCCCACCAGAAGACACTATAGGGTTTAATGAATTAATTCACAGGGCTGCACAATATCACGGGGTAGACATACATACAGACCCTGTTGAGGAAGACTTCCTAATGGATACGTTTGATAACGCCTAAAGGTCGTCATCCATTTTACCGATGCTTAAAGGAGTGATCAAGCATGCTCCTTAAGTCTTCAAGGACCCAGTCAGAACTAGAGTCATTAACTCTCGTATAGAGAAAAAATGTAAAGCTGCCCCCTCAGACCCAGCATATATTAAAGGTCCAGTACCACTAGACTCACTTGTAGTTTCCAATTCACGCAAGAGAGCAAATTCACAAACATCAGGTGACGCTGCACCACCAGATAAGGAGTCTAAGCTACTTGGCGCATCAGGAAAAAGAACAGCGTCTCAAGCAGCAAACATGTGGCGTATCGCCAATACACAGGCATTATTAGCCAGCTATGACAGGGCACATTATGACGAATTGGAATCATTAATGAGGCACCTCCCTGATAAGTGCAAGGATAGAGCAAATGAGCTTATCCATGAGGGGAAAAACATTACAAACACCTCTATTCGGTGTGCACTGGATGCAGCAGATACTGCCTCTAGGGCGGTTAACACCAGCGTCCTATTACGTAGACATGCCTGGCTACGTATATCAGGGTTCAAACCTGAAGTACAAAGTGCCATTCTTAATCAACCCTTTGATGAGCAACACCTATTCGGACCTAATGTAGATGTATCACTTGAAAAAATGAAAAAGGATACAGATACCGCCAAATCTATGGGAGCCCTGCAGTCGCAGGCTCCCAGACATTCGTTTTGTCGCTCATCCTATCGAGGTGCCACCAGGGGATACTCTTCGGACACCGCTTCTATCACGTACAAAGCCCCTACACAGTCCACTTACAACAAGGGCTACCAAAGGGGTGGTTATAGGGGTAACAATAACAAAGGCAGAGGTAAAAATAACAACTCCCGCTCTGCCTCCACCCCTGCCCAATGACTCCCTTCCCCTGCCCCATTCCACTCCTGTCGGGGGAAGACTTCAACAATACCTGCCAGCTTGGGAAAACATCACATCAGACACTGCTCAGACAGGAGGTAATATCCCTACTGCAGACAAATGCAATAGAAATAGTTCCAGAGCATCAGAAAAACAAAGGAGTATACTCACTATATTTCCTAATACCAAAGAAGGACGGCTCTTTAAGACCCATCCTAAGACCTTAGACCTCTAAACAATTACATAGTCGGACCATTTTCACATGGTCACAGTCCAACAAGTCCTTCCACATGCTGGTACTAAACGACTTCCTGGTCACCCTAGATCTCAAGGACGCCTACTTCCATATTCCCATCCACACAGCACACCGAAAATATCTCAGATTTGTGCTAGATGGGCAGCACTACCAGTTCAAAGTGCTCCCATTCGGAGTCACAACAGCGCCAAGGGTGTTTACCAAATGTCTAGCAGTAGTAGCAGCACACTTAAGAAGACAACATATTCATGTCTTCCCATATCTAGACGACTGGCTCATAAAAGCCAGCTCATACAGCCAGTGTGTACAACACACTCACGCCACTATTCAACTACTTCACGACTTGGGATTCACAATAAATCACACCAAATCGCATATTCAACCCTCACACATACAACAATATCTCGGCGCTACAATAAACACCCAACTAACACTAGCTTATCCCTCTCCAGCCAGGATAACAAGTGTGCAAACTCTCCTAACAAAATTCAAACCGCAACACTCGCTACCAGCTCGAGTGTTCATGCAGCTCATAGGATTGATGGCATTTTGCATATTTGTAGTACCTCACGCAAGACTGCAAATGCGTCCACTTCAAGAGTGCCTAGCACGCCAATGGAACCAGGCTCAAGGTCAACTAACAGATCTAGTGTTGATTGACGGTTGGACTCCTCGTTCTCTGCAATGGTGGAACACTAAAAACCTTTCCAAAGGGCGACCGTTTCTAGAGCCCGTTCCTCAAATAGTCATGACAGCGGACGCATCGTTCTCCGGCTCGGGAGCTCAGCTACTGCATCACACTATGCAAGGCAGGTGGAAACCGCAACAGAAGTTACTCCACATCAACCACTTAGAGTTGCTAGCTGTGTTTCTAGCCCTAAAAGCATTTCAAATTCAAGAGTCATGCAAAGCTGTCTTTGTCCGCACAGACAATACGACAGCTATGTACTACATAAACAAACGGGGGCAGCTTTCCCAGCTAGCACAGCAGATATGGAGATGGGCTATACCACTAAAAATCTTCCTCTTAGCCCAACACGTCCCAGGAGTACAAATCACTATGGCAGACCTGCTAAGTCGACAAACACAGCAGATCCACAATTAGGAACTTCATCTGCTAGTTCTTCATCCGTTCTTTCAAATGTGGGGACAACCTCAGATAGACCTCTCTGCCACCCACGAAAACACAAAAGGCCCAAGCTTTGCCGCCAGATACCCACACCCTTTGTCAAAGACAATGCGATATGGATGAACTGGTCAAGACTATTTGCGTACTACTTCCGTTAGTGGTACGCAAACTACAACAACATTCCCTGACGCTCATTCTAGTCGCTCCAACTTGGGCCAGACAACCGTGGTACACCACACTCTTGCAGATGTCTGTAGTACCACACCAAAAACTAAACCTATCTCCACACCTATTAACACAGAACCATGGAGAGATCGGACCCAGCTCAGCTCAACCTAGCGATCTGGCTCCTGAGGTCTTAGTTTGGTTACCTCAACCTTCCTCCAGAATGCATGAACATCATTAAAGAAGCTAGACGTCTCACTACTAGAGCATGTTATGCTGCTAAGTGGAAACGCTTTGTCATATACTGCCAAAACAACCAAATCATCCCAGTCACCAAACCTGGACTGATGCCCAGTGTCAGTGGTGCGTTATTTCATCACTTAACTTGCATCATGAATAATACATCCTAATCCCCACCTCCCATTCATATCTAACAACCACAAGCGTCTGATAATCCCCATTACAAGTTCCCATTCCAATTTTTCCATGGGGTATACATTTAAGAGTACGACCTACATAGCGTAGAAGGATGAGAATTCTTAAATACATTCTCATGATCCAAGTGCGCAGTAAGCAAGGTAATCCAACCCTTACCCAGTGGGTGGGTCCAACATGTTTTTCAGCACACTTCAGCAAAAAGTGCAGCTAATGCAGAGACTGCTGTCTAACCCTCTTGGCAAAATCTTAAAATGTTGGTCCGATCCTGAGAGTTTAGAGATATAGGTGGCTCTGATCCTGATGATACCCGGATTGGTGCTCCAAGAGGCCTCCGCTTTGTGCAATTTAGAGGCAGCTCTTGCTTACGAGACACATGCATCATGCCTTCTGTGGCCCCCTCAAAGTCCTTTTAGGAATTTATTCCACCTTTGATGTTGGAAGATATTATCCAGGTGGTACAAAAGAAGATTCTTGCCTTTAAAGACTAACTCCTGTTGCAGCACCTCCCTAGGACCCAGGAGTTTGCCTGGAAGGTGAAACTCTTCAGATGGGATTCCATTGCCTCAGATATGCCCAATATGAACAGTGCGGTACAAAAGGGGGTGGTGATGGACGGAGCATCTGAACCAATCAAACACTCACACCCGTCAACAGAATTGGGTTTAATCCATCACCGTTCTTTAGCCCACTCTGCCACCCCAGTTCAGACATGGCCATATGCAAATCAGTCTGACCCTGTGTCTCATGGGAACAGTCCAGCCCGAACTGCCAAGCCATGCCTTCCCTGGACCGGAAACAAGCTTCCTAGGACCGGTTTCTGGCATTTCAGCCGTCTTCAGCCAGGCTTGCTTGAATCCAGTGGCAAAGTGAGCAAGGGACTCACGTCTGAGCATACCCTACCAACTTATGGCGAACAAAGCGGTACAAAAGGGGGTGGTGATGGACGGAGCATCTGAACCAATCAAACACTCACACCCAGTCAGAAGATCTGGGTTTGATCCATCACCGTTCTTTAGCCCACTCTGCCATCCCAGTTCAGATATGGCTATATGCAAATCAGTCTGACCCTGTACCTCATGGGAACAGTCCAGCCCTAACTGCCAAGCCATGCCTTCCCTGGACCGGAAATAAGTTTGGGCTGGACTGAGCCCATGAGGCACAGGGTCAGATGAGGGAGGGTCTTTGGGGGCTGCTGGCTGCTGGAGACACCGGGATTCCGCTGTAGTCTGTTGAGTTCGGGACAGGCCGGTAGTGCTGGTGCCAAGACAGTTGGTGTGCTCCTCTTCTTCAGCATGGCTCTTCTGTCCTTGTTTTTTGTCTGAGGAGGCAAAGTTCAGGGTTGCCTCTAAATACAAAATTTAGGGGCGTTACAGGTAGGTACAGGTTGGGATCAATGGGTCCCTTCGTTGTGGTGGGTGCACCCCTGTGAGAAAGTGCCATCTTTCTTGCCTTGGTATGCCCCCACTTTTTTCTGAACTGCTGATGTACTTTGACTGAGTGTGCCCTGGGTCCCTGCCAATCCCTACAAAGAAAAGCTATGCTGAAACAAAATACCCAATTGGCATCTCTGGCCCCTGTCAGCCCCAAGTAAATTGTACCCTAGGTGCCATGGGCATGGTGACCAGAGAAGACCCCTGAGGGCTGCAGCACTTATTGTGCCACCCTCAGTGGCCCTGTACCCTGGCTCCCACACACTGCCGTTGCTAGCTGAGTGCCTAAGTACAAAACTAAAGCAAGAGTCAACATGGCACACATCCCTGTGTGCCATGCCCACAGAACCCACTGCCCTGGCATAATTCAGTCACCCCTCTAGCTGGGTGCCCTATGCCAGAGGTGAGGGCCCAGTTGCATGAGCCCTGTGCCCCTACAGTACCCAGGGCCATTCCTGGGCCCTGTAAGTGCAGTGTTGCCATTTAAGAGTATATGGCGATGGGAGGTTGGCATTACGAACTCCACAGCACCATAATGGCTTCCCTGAAGACTGACAAGTTTGATACCAACCTACTCAGCACATTAAACCCGCACTGATGCCAGTGTGGGATTTAATGTAAAATGCACGAGAGGGCATCTTACAGATGCCCTCCAAAAACCAGAACTTACAATCCACGTCTGGGCTGGGTGGCTGCAGAGGCTGCCACACAGCAGACATGTTGCTGGACCCCTGGGTGGAGAGCCCCCCCGCTCTCCTGGGTCTGCAATAAAGCACATCCTGGGCGAGGTGCTATGTCTCCTCCCCCAGGATGGACAGGGGGAAGCTTCAAAGGCATACCGCCTCTGAGAGCTTCTCCAGACCATATGATGTACCCAGCAACCAGCCCCCCACCAGTCCTACCCCCACTCTGGCGGGAAGACTGGCGGGAAAAACTACATCAGGAAGGGGGGTGCCAACCTGTGCCAACTCCACCCCTCAGGTGGAGGAGGCGAGGTGAGGCACAACCCCGGGCTCTGGCCATCTTGTAGATGGGGAGTCCTGCCCAATCCCAGCTAGGCTCCTGCCCCCCTCCCACAGGAGAGGAGCAGGCTACGGGGTGTACTCACCCCAGGACAGGGACCCATTGGTCCCTGCCCTTGCCCTACCTGTAACACCCCTAAATGTAGTATTTAGGGGCTCCCTGAAACTTCCTTCCTCAGATCCCGATATCAAAAAGATCAAGAAGACGACCACCCGCCGTGCAGCTGCTAACAGGACAACAACAACAACTGACTTGGCCCCAGCCCTACCGGCCTGTTGATCCTGGAACCTGCTCCTGCCTAAACCTGGCGACCTCCACGGACAGCAACCTTGGGACACCCAGAGGACCTGCTTGCCTTGATCCTCTCGACGATTGGGACTCCCATCAGCAGAGGCTCTGCTGCAACAACCCACCTGGTGCCAACCAGGAAGCTCCGTACCAGCCCACTCTGCACCAGCCGAGCCCGGGCCGGGCCAACCCGAACCAAGACCCCGAGGATGTCCCCCGGCGACTGGGACCCGAAATCCAGTGCCCAAAGACCCTCCTCGACAAACCAGCCGACGCCTGCAGACTCAGAACCAGGGGCCATCCCAACCGCGACCAGCCGAGGGTAAGCTTTTCCGACCCCCCAACTACACCCCTGCACCCGGCGTCTCGCTGCCCCTTGTGCCACCCTTGGGGGTACCAACCTGTGCTCTAATATCCCAACTTACCTCTGGAAGTGCTGGTCGCCCCTGGAGAGTCACCGTCCCTGAGCCTGCAGCCTTTGTTCCTTGTTCCTTGTTCAAGATCCTCATTGAATAACATTGAGCGCCCGACGGCTCAAAACACCCTGCACCCAGCCGCCCGAGTGCCGCTGGCTGTGACCTCTTTGCCCTATACTACTTCCCCTCTTGCCCTGAGCAAGTGACAAGGAGCCCAGCTCCCAGAGCCGCTTGGCCTGCTCGCTAGCAGCCACCAACCGAAGGCTCCCTTTCCCTCATTGGATAACATTTGGCCTACCTACCTCTGCATCCGGCCGCCCCTGCGCCGCTGGGACTGAACTAACTGTACTCACCTGACCCTGGAGGACCCCTGAGTCTATGCCCAGAACCCTAACTTCACCAACCAAGTACTCACCTGGAAACCGGTAATTCACTTACCTGCCTTTGGATAACATTGACCCATTTTTGACTCCAAAATTTTCTAAGTGGGAATTTTTTAAAACGGAAAATATTCCTATAAAATCAGCCAAAGTCTGAATTCGAAAATACTCACCTGTGATCAGGAGAGAAGCCAGTACTGTACCTTTCAGCCCAGTACTGAACCACAAAAGTAATCCCTAGCGGGTTTACTAGTAACCTATATTTTCTCCATAGGAACCCATTGTCTGCTTTTCTATGAAATTTCTTCTGTCTACTTTTGAAAACTGCAAATATTCTTTAAAAATCATCCGAAATACTGAAACGCAATTAGCTACCTGTTTTGAGTTAAGCCCCCAGTGCTGGCCCTAGCAGACTAGTGCTGGATTACAAAAGTAACGCAATCGTACTTTACCTGTAACCTGAATTTCCTCCCATTGAATAACATTGTGAGAATCACCTGTAAAAGTTTGAACTTTTAAAACCGCTTTATATTCAGGAAAAATCATCACTCTAACTAAAACGTTTTTGCTAATCTGGTTTAAGATTAGACCCCAGGACTGAATCCAAGATCTAGTCTTGGGACTACCAACGTAATCCATAAAGTAATCAACTGTACTTTCCTATGAAAATCCATTGAGCTAAATGCTAGAGTGTGTTTCAGAACTGTATTGCTTATTAGCTAACCTGTAATTATTGTGTGTACAAACATATTGCTCCTCTGCAAAGTATTTACCTGAGAGTACTCGTATCTTGAAAAGTATATTTTTATAACTGTTGGTTCTAAAAATAAAACGACCATATCGCTGGATATACAAACAATTGGCCTGGAGTTCAGTCCTTGAGTGTGTGAAACCTTTTGCTGACTGAGTGTGTACATCAAATGCTTTACACTGTCCTCTGGTACTGCCTTACTGCTCGACCAAGCTACCACTTTGGAAAGTAAGGTCAGTTCTGACTTTAACCTCTGTTATACCTCAGGGGTAGGTGGACTCTATACACACTGTACTTCATTCTAGTCCAGTATATATAGAGCCACTTTCTCACAACCCCCTATTATACCGCCCTCCACTGGGGGGGAGCGGGGCATAAGCCTCAGTCTGGTTGGCTTGATCGCCCCCCACAATCTTCAAGAAGGCGGGGACTGAGTCATGCTTCACTTCGCCTCCCCTACCTGAGAAATGGAGTTGGCAAAGGTGGGCACACCTCTCCTCCTAACTTGGTTTTGCTGCAGCTTCTCCTTCCCAAAGTGGGGGCCAGTTACTGGGAGCAGCACATGGCTGTGGTAGCTCACAAAGGCGGCAAACCTTTGAAGCTTCCCCTTTTTCGACACAGTCCATCCTGAGGAAGGAGGCCTGGCACCTCGTCCCAGGATGTGCTTGGTTTCAGGACACCGAGAGCTGGAGTACTCTCGACCCAGGGGACCAGAAACAAGTCCTAGTGCATTTTTCTTTAAATCCCACACTGGCATCAGTGTGGGTTTAATGTGCTGAGAAGTTTGATACCAAACTTCCCAGTTTTCAGTAAAGCCATTATGGCGCGGCAGAGTTTGTAATGACAAACTCCCATACCATATACTGTTTATGGCATTACTGCACTTACAATGTGTATGAATTAACTTAGACACTTTAGGGGTACAGGGCTCTTGCACCTGTACCCTCACCACTGGTATAGTACACCCAGCTAGAGGTGTGGCTTACCTACGCCAGGGCAGTGGATTGTAGGCATGGTACACCGGGATGTGTGCCATGTCGACTCTTCACTTTACACCAAAACATGCAGCCTGCAATGGTAGTGTGTGTGAAGGTACAGGGCCTCGAAGGGTGGCACAATAAGTGCTGCAGCCCATAGAGGCCTTCCCAGGTTACAGTGCCCTTGGTACCTATGGTACCTTTTACAAGGGACTAACATGTGGCCAGAGAGTTACCAATTGGGTTATGCAACAGTACAGTTTAGGGAAAGAACCTAGGCCCTGTGTACCTGGTTGGCGGAACCCAGGGCACACTCAGTCAAAGTACATCAACTTTAGGTAAAAAGTAGGGGGCAACCATGCAAAAAGGGGCACTTTCCTACAACATCACTTTAGAATACACCACAATTCCTACAATTAGTATGGTACCATCAACATATGATTTATACTGTAACTAAAATCTGCTATCACCCTTTAGGCTTTCTCTTTTTTGTGACTTTCGAAACCTGCCATTCACTACAATGCATTTCAAAGGGGTGCTATGTATTTTGGCCCCAAGATGGCTGCCAGCACTTCCTGGTTGAAGTGCTGACAGCCAATCAGAACTCACCATGAGATCTGTGCTTAGGCTCCGCCCAGATATACAAATGTTTTTCCTTCAATATCTCAATTTACTGAACGGATTTACAACAAATCACAAAAAGGGCTCTTTCTGGACCAAGACCTAGCTGTCTGTCAAATTTGGTGTAATTCCATTCAGCAGTTCAGGCTGTATTAGTATCTAAAATCTCTATGGAAATTAACATGGGAAAGGCACTTATTTCTCCCTCCCCCCCACCCCCGTCTATTGATCACAGCCCACTGAAGCTGAGTTTAAGCAAGACCTAAAAAAAAAAAGACCATACATGTACAAAAAGTATACAAGCTGTGCGAGACTTGTTACATAAACTGCTGTAACTTACCATTGATACGAAAACAGAAGTAACAAAGACCCACAGTTCAAGTACCCCTTTTTTTTAACAGAATGCATAAAATCAATTAGTGCATTCTGTGACTTCCACTTATTCATCAGCTCTGGTAATCCTGTCTTCTTTAAAGTGGTGTAATCTATTTATTTTACTGAAAGACCTCTGTTAATATTGCATTTCCCTTTTCCTTATTGAAGGTGATGGGCAGAAAGGTTAAAATAGCACAGTTTTTTCTCAGCTAGGATTTTTATTCTGATATTTCTTTTTAAGAAAAATATTTTTTTCTGATGAGGATACGTGTATTTAAATTAAGGTTTTTCTGGGTTCCTTCACTAAAGCAGATAGTCCATTGTTTACAGAGTTTATTGCAGTATTTGGGATGTAGATATAAATTTCCTTTTTTATTTGATTTGTCTACTTTGTTCTAACTGTTCTCAGAAGATGCCTACATTGTTCTGCCTTAATCAGCTGTTTTGTACCTTTCCCTGCTTTCCTCAGATGTTTTATTGAATTCCTTGCTCTAGTCTATACTTTGATTTCTATACACACACAAAAAATGTACATATAACCTTTCTATGTAGTTATGTATCTATATTATTACTTTATTCCTACTGTAGACACTCTCCAATGCACTACTTTGTCTCACGCTATACCTCTCTCAATAGCTCCTCTACCTCCACTCTGACGCATCCCTAACCTCTTTCTACTACTATGGTCTGCAAAATAAACCTTCTAGGCTCTTTGTAGCAGGCTCCTCACGAAAAGCGCATCAATGCCTCATCACTGGTAGTAAGCGCCATATAATTGCGATTACTTTCCTGTTGATTTCGATTGGTGTTTCACTCCATCTACCGTACAGTGGCCAAGTCATCCCTACTATGTACTCTATTGCTACCTTTGCACAACAGCTCTCTTCTCTTACTGTTGCTTTTTTCAGGGTGTTTTCAATGGTTGTCTCTGCTTCTGCAGGCCTCACACTCTAAACAGTACCAGCATGTCGAAAGCATACCAGAGTACCTTCACTGGTGAGACCAACACTCCATACAGCAAGCAGTTTGTGCACTCTAAGTCCTCACAGTATCGACGTCTGAAGACTGAATGGAAGAACAACGTGTACCTAGCTCGCTCTCGGATCCAGGGGCTGGGTCTGTACGCCTCCAAGGACATAGAGAAGCACACCATGGTCATTGAATACATTGGCACCATCATCCGCAATGAAGTGGCAAATCGCAGGGAGAAGATCTATGAGGAACAGGTGAGTGTGTGCTTCTTAAGGGCGAGAGGGTGGTATTGATTTTCCAGAAGTTTGTGGTTCTCTGTGGAGATATTATTTGAAGGTGGAGCAGGAGCAGTAAAGTAGACTTTTGTTGTACGTTTGGGAACAGGTTAAGTGACCCCTTCCCATAAGAGAAATCTTTGAAGGATTTTCAGTGTTTGGTACAGGTCTGTGGAGATTGCATAGAGGTGCCAGCAGATGGGTTTTCGAGAAAAATTGGACAAAGACTTTAAAGCAGTTCTGGTAAGTTCGGAAACTTGCGCAGAGATCTGAGGACATGCATACTTTGAGGTACTAGTGGGTGACTTACGCGAAGGGATGCCATAGAACAAGCCTTGGCATGGATGCGTTCCTGTGCAGGGGAGATTTGAGGAAATTAAAAAAATTTTTTATAATAATCCGACAAATGTAATTAACGGTGATCTTTTGGCCAACAATTGAGGGTGAAAGAAGTCTTAGGATGTGTAAATGTTAAAAATTATTTCCATAGAGCCCATGGATAATATTTGTGACCGAAAGACATGAACCCTAAACATGCACTAAACCTAGTTTTTCGCCTGTGCAAATCCATAGAATTAGCTATGATACATTATTTTAGTGTAGAGTGTGGTATGTGTCATCAAAATGATCTGTGCTAATTCTAAATAATTGATTGTGTAGACTACAAATATTTGGTATTGTGGGACTTGAGATTCTTGTATGCCTTACTGCCGATACCACTCCTGCCCCAAGTTCTCAAGAAGATCAGGACTGACCAGGCCCAAGTCATCCTTGTGGCTCCATATTGGGAGAGACAGTGTCCATGGCAGTGGTACTCATAGTACGGCCCGCGGGCCTTCGTTGGCAGCCCGAGGACCTTGTCTTGCTGTTTCCAGTGAGGCCGGCAGTGAACACAAAAGATAACCGCAGGAGCATACTTAGTAAATACGTATTAAATGCTCCCGCGGCCATCTTTGGTGTTTACTGCCAGCCTCTGAGACGTCACACACGGCACCATCGGGAAGCTTCCCAAAAGGCTTTTTAAAAGTCAGCTGTAAGCGCTTTCACAGCTGACTTTGAAAGGGCCTTTTTGGGAAGCTTACCGTTTCGTGTTGCTGATGTAAGCACATTCCGAATTTTGACAATTGCGCCTGGAGAGACAGACACACAGAGAGACAGAGACACAGATAGAGAGACCCAGATAGAGACAGAGACCCAGATAGAGACAGACAGAGACCCAGATAGAGACAGACAGAGACCCAGATAGAGACAGACAGAGACCCAGATAGAGACAGACAGAGACCCAGATAGAGACAGACAGAGACCCAGATAGAGACAGACAGAGACCCAGATAGAGACAGACAGAGACCCAGATAGAGACAGACAGAGACCCAGATAGAGACAGACAGAGACCCAGATAGAGACAGACAGAGACCCAGATAGAGACAGACAGAGACCCAGATAGAGACAGACAGAGACCCAGATAGAGACAGACCGAGACCCAGATAGAGACAGACCGAGACCCAGATAGAGACAGACCGAGACCCAGATAGAGACAGACCGAGACCCAGATAGAGACAGACCGACACAGACCGAGACCCAGACCGACACAGATAAAGACACGGACGGACACACACAGACACGCGCAGAGACAGACACGCGCAGAGACAGACACGCGCAGAGACAGACACGCGCAGAGACAGACACGCGCAGAGACAGACACGCGCAGAGACAGACACGCGCAGAGACAGACACGCGCAGAGACAGACACGCGCGGAGACAGACACGCGCGGAGACAGACACGCGCGGAGACAGACACGCGCGGAGACAGACGCACCCAAAGTACACCTGCAGCGGCCCAGGGGCGGTTGGGTGCAGGGTGCTGGTTTGGCTCGGGAGCCCTGTTGTTGTTTTCAGTGGGGATTATCCGGTTGCAACAAAGACTGCAGGCTTGGGGACGAAGATCTTCTGGAGGTGATCACCTGTTGGAGAGGAAAGTTGGGATGCTGGGACACTGTCGGTTGGGCCACCGTAGGCTGTGGGACGTCGGGGGGTGTCTTTAGGCGTCTGGTTTTCTTACCAAGTCCGGTCGCAGTCAGGGTGGGGGGGGGGGGGGGGGAGTCCTCCAGAAAAGGGGCTTCAGGTGTCGATTTGAGATTTGAGGCTGGCCAGAGATCACCAGATCTCAGGTCAAGATCGCTGGGGTAACCTCCTCGTGGAGGTGGGCCACTTGAACTCGAGCCATGGGCGTCGGATGCAGAGTGGTGCAGACTTGCAGATTTGGCCAGAGCCAGGGTCTGTTTAGTGAGCAAATCCGGTGCTCATGGGAGACCGTCTTGGATTTGGACGGCAGGGTAGGTCCTTAGGGTTCTTGAGGGCTTCTGGCTGCAGAATACAACGGGAGTTCGCGGGAGCAGGTACCAGGTGCTAACGTGCCGGTAGGGCTGGGGCCAAGTCAGTGGGCGTCCTCCTCCTCTTCTTAGTTCAGCACAGCTTCTTCAGTCCTTCTTCTGATCGATTTTTGACTGAGGAGGCAAGGTTCGGAGTTGCCTCTAAATACTAGATTTAGGGATGTTATAGGTAAGTAAAGGTCGGGACCAATGGGTCCCTTCCTCGGGGTGGGTACACCCCCTATTATGCCACCCTCCAGTGGAAAGGGGGCATATGCCTCTGTCTGGTTGCCTGGGTCCTCCCATCTGCAAGATGGCGGGGACTGAGAGTTGTGCTACACCTCGCCTAGTCCACCTGAGGGGTGGGGTTGGCAATGGTGGACCCACCTCCCTTCCTCACTTGGTTTTACCGCCGATTTTCCTGCCCAAAGTTTGGGTCCGAACTGGTGGGGGCCCGTTGCTGGAAGCAGCAAATGGCTGCGGTAGCTCACAAAGGTAGTAAGTCTTTAAAGCTTCCCCTTCATGGACCCTGCCCATCCTGGGGGAGGAGGCTTTGCAACTCGTCCCAGGATGTGCATTGTTTCAGACCCCGAGAGCAGCCGGCTGTCGACCCAGGGGTCCAGAAATATGTCTGGTGGTGGCAGCTGGCGAGCAGCCACTCAGCCAGGACACTAGTGTTAGGTCGTTTTTCAAGGGGGCATCTGTAAGATGCCCTCTGAGTGTAGTTTTCATTAAATCCCACACTGGCATTAGTGTGAGTTTAATGTGCTGAGAAGTTTGATACCAAACTTCCCAGTTTTCAGTAAAGCCATTAAGGTACTGTGGAGTTTGTAATGACAAACTCCCAGTACCATATACTCTTAATGGCATTACTGCACTTACAATGTCTAAGAATTGGCTCAGACACTGTAGGGGTACAGGGCTCATGCACCTGTACCGTCACGACTGGTATAGTGCACCCAGCTAGAAGGGTGGCTGACCTATGCTAGGGTAGTTGGTTGTAGGCATGGCACACAGGAATGTGTGCCATGTCGACTCTTCACTTTGTTCTGCACCATAACATGCAGCCTGCAATGGCAGTGTGTGTGTGTAAAGGTACAGGTCCTCTAAAGGTGGCACAATAAGTGCTGCAGCCCTTAGAGGTCTTCCCTGGCCACAGTGCACTTGATACCTATGGTGCCATTTATAAGTGACTGACATGTGGCCAAAGAGTGCCAATTGGCTTGTGTTTTAATGCAGTTTAGGGAAAGAACATAGGCTCTGGGTACCTTGTTGGCAGTACCCCAGGGCACACTCCATCAAAGTACATCAATAGTTAGGCAAAACGTGGTGGCAACCATGCAAAAAGAGGGCACATTTTTACAAACACCCAATGTCAGTAGTTTTGCACACTGGAGTTTTCAAGGTGGCTCTTGCTCGGCTACGCTTTTCTTTGCAAGTGGAGCTCATGCCTTCTTTGCGCCTTTCCACCCATACCACTCCTACCCAGAGTCCTCAAGAAGATCAGGAGCAACCGGTTACAAGTTATTCTTGTGGCTCCGGACTGGGAACAGAGAGATTGGTATCCCCAGCTTCTAGACATGAGCATCGATCCTCTGGTCAGGTTGCCCCTTTGGGAGGATCTTCTCTATCTGCATCTTTATCTGATATCCTCCTGTTTATACTTTCTTGGTTGGCAGGGCTCTGCTCTGGGCACCTTGAAGGGCCATCTTTCGGCCCTTTACTCTTTTCTTTGGCTTCCTGATTAGCCTTCCCTTTTCAAATCTCCTCTGGTGCAGAGATTCTTGAACGAGTTAACACACTTGTTCCCCCCCCCCCCCCCCCCCCCTTCACCCTTTATTATGCCACAGTGGGACCTGAATTTAGTTCTCACCTTTCTTATGTGCGCATCATTTGAGCTGCTGCGCAACTGCCCTCTACGGCTGCTCGCCATCAAAACAGCCTTCTTAGTGGCAGTAATTTCTGCCAGGAGGGTGAGCGAACTGCAGGCACTGTCGTCACAGCCTTCTTACCTGACAGTCTTCCCGGACAAAGTGGTGCTCCGTACAAGGGCATCTTTTATCCCTGAGGTGGTGACGCCCTTTCACATGGGACAGTCGGTTACTCTTCCCACGTTCTATGCAACACTGCACCCTTCCAAGGAAGAGGAGCTTGTCCTTCGTCTGGACCCATAAAGAGCATTATCGTTCTATCTCTATCGAACTAAGGGCGTCCTGTCCAAAAGAGGACTATCCCGCTGGGTTATCCTTTTTGTAAAAATGTGATACGCCTTAGCAAAGAAAGATCCCCCTGAAGGGCTTTCGGGCCCATTCCACCAGGGCACCAGCAGCCACCATAGCTCTCTAGGGTGTTGTCCCTGGTTTGGAGATCTGCCAAGCAGCCATGTGGGCATCGCTGCGCTCGTTTGCAAGACACTACTGCCTGGATTCCCAGGTTTCTAGAGAAGGCCTGTTTGGTCGCTCTGTTTTGCAGGATTCTAAGTATCTGTTCAAATGTAAGGATCTGCGGCTAGTTGTCTCTATCAGATGGACAAGTTACTTCCCTTCGGTGATGCCTTATCTGGTAAAGATATGATCTAGCCGCAGATTCCTTGCCAACTCACCCATCCTCCCTGCACGGAAGAATGTTTTTTAGTGTCTGAGGTTCCCCTTCAGGGCCCTAGCTATTAATTTTTTACACACCATGGTCAGTCGCTTCATGGCTTTGCACTTCTGATGGGGAAAGTCGTGAAAAGTTCTGACGTCGGAGTGGCGATTATATTGACGAAGCGGATGTCACCACGACGACCAACACAAAGTCGACGATGTCACGCGGAGTCTACTGACTCCACCTAGCAGCGCGCAAAGATACTGCTAGGAAAATCTTTCAGATCCAGCCTGATGCCTGGAAGTTAAATGGTAAGAAATCTGCGGCTAGATCATGTCTCTACCAGATAAGGCATTACCGAAGGTAAGTAACTTGAATTAACAGCATACATTGTTATTCGACCTTGAACACTCTGTGCAGACTGAAGTCGCGGTGTAAGCCTGTACTTGTGAAAAACAGACCGTTCTCATGTGAAGAAAAGCAAGCAGTTTTTTTACTAGAACAAAAGCATGAAGTGTCGTGTGCAAAAGCGGCAAGATGGTGTCTAGGCATATAGTTCGCTTATGCTAACATAGCAATGTCTGCAGGCAAGATCTTATCCTTACTATAATTTGTTCAGAGACTTTTTCTGGTTGCAATGGAATCAATGGTTGTTTAACATACTTCCACTGTTGCTTCTACAGCCTCAAGTTCTGTAACAGATCGGGTTAGACCAGGCACAATTCATCCAATCACCCCATACTAGACCTGGATGATTTGGTAATCAGAGCTCCTGAGCATTTGTGGGCCCCTCCTCCCACAAGGCTACCATTTCATGTCTCCACAACAGGGCAGAATCCTGCATCCCTGTCTCCTCAATCTACACCTCCATGCTTGTAGATTGAGTGACAACAATTGAATGCTTTTGACTTGCCAACCAAGATGGATGCCCTTTCAAATTTGTTGCCTGCTGTGACCCAAAACACTGACTCCTTACAAGCCAGAATTTAAGAAATGTGGGCATTTTTAATCTTTCATTACCTCAGGATAGACTTACTGTTGAAAGGTTAGTTTTCAGCCCATTCTGACATTGTGTTAATTTGATCAGCATTTTTGTCACCCATTGTCATGCATTTCATAAACATCTGCTCTCACGTTTCCCACCAAGTTGATTTTTGTGCCACAATGGGATCTGAATAATAATTAGCTTTTCTTATGTGCATGCCCTTCGAAATAGTGCATATCAGTTCATTATCACTCTTGAACTCCCTCATCATGAATGTCAGCAAGTCTAAAGGTGTCTACTGTGCAACTGCTCTGCACTGCCTTCCTTCTGGACAAATTGGTACTAAGGACCAGGGCATGTATAAACTATATGAAAGATGTAAGCCATAATGTCCTGGAGACTCTGTGCCACAAGAAATGCCTTTAGTCCAACACTCTGTACAAGACAAGTAATAAGGTAGTTAAATGCTGCATTCTGATGGATACTTCTAACCCCAGATTAATCACCATTTAAATATTCCCCAGGCATCAGACTGGATCCTGAAAGTCTTTAGCATTTCCTCCTGTGTGCCGGTACGTGGCGTTGTACGGTTCTATGCCGTCAACGTTCTCCACACGTGACGTGGGCGGCATATGTGCTTCCTATGCATACCATTTTCAGTTCCTTTCTTTCTGCGCCATCAGATGTGGATCCAGAGCTACTTCTCTCGTCTCTTCAAAAGACTACTTTTCCACAAAATGTTACTCTAAATACCAATGTGCAAGGGAAAGTGTTGGCCCCTAAAAGCACAGGGTTCAAGTCTTGTTGAGCCTTTCACAAGCAGCTTTGTGTGACGGATTCCCACCATATGTCTTTGGTGCTTGGGTCATGACAAGCTCTTCGTTTTTTAAACTTTTTTAAAAACAATACTTGCACTATTTGCTTGCACTGAAGGAACCTTTTTAAAATACCTGTTGCTGCGATTGTGCCGCACTTGTCCTCACGCTTCCCTCTCACCGCCGCAGCCGAGTTGGGGCTACAGTCAGGTGGGGGGTCGCCATCTTGGACGAGGAGTGGGTCGGCAGACTAGTGCTCGCCCCTCCCGCCAATCCCCTGTATAAAAGACGCGCTGCCACTAACGCATGTAACTTGCATGAACAGGATCCCTGAGGCGGAAGCCGGGGAACCTCTCTTCGTTTTTTAAACTTTTTTAAAAACAATACTTGCACTATTTGCTTGTGTTTTGCACTGAAGGAACCTTTTTAAAATACCTGTTGCTGCGATTGTGCAGCACTTGTCCTCACGCTTCCCTATCACCGCCGCAGCCAAGTTGGGGCTACAGTCAGGTGGGGGGTCGCCATCTTGGACGAGGAGTGGGTAGGCAGACTAGTGCTCGCCCCTTCCGCCAATCCCCTGTAGAAATGGCCACGCTTACCAGGAAGCGCAGCGGACGAGCGCGCGCCAAAGGCAAGCCCGTCTGCGCCCGTCCGCGCCAGGCTGGGCCAGACCGGGGCATGGGCCGATGTCCCATATGTCATCAACCTCGTCCCCCATTAGCTACACACAAGAAACCCTCCTTCAGCTTAGGAATACCATTTCCGTACATTGCCTTCACACGATCTCCCTAGAAGATCGACAAACGAGATGCCGTCACTGTTCATACAGCTTAAATGCTCCCACCTCACCAAAGAAGCACTGGGCCAAGATGGCCTTACTCAACTGCAGGTCCTTACCCAAACATAGCACAGAAATCCACCTGCTCCTGCAGGAGACCGAACTAGAGGTGCTGTTTCTCACAGAAAAACATTCTCAGGTATCCTTGTTTATCGCCCGCCAGGACCACAAGGACAGTTCTGCAATTCCCTAGTGGAAGCTACCACCTCCTATGTCTGTCTATCCCCCAACTTCACCCTCTTAGGAGACTTAAACATCCACTTCGACGATCTGTCAGACAAAGCAGCGGAAGACCTTAAGGCAGACCTATCCTCCTATAACCTTCACTTAAAAAACCATCAGCCAACTCACACTCACCCTCCCCACTCTCAACATCCTCCCATACTTGCCATCCTCTCCTATGGCATCCGATGCCCCTTGCCTTGACTCCTTCTCCCAGGTAACCACGGAGATGTTTCTAGCCACCCTAAACTCCGTTAAGAGCGGAGCACCTATTTTCTCGAATGTTCCCGAATTGACTGCAGAAGTGCCCCTTCCCGTACCCTGGTCGGACCATTACATAATCCCCTTTAAGTATCACATTTCCATCGAAATCCCAGGCAGACTCCCCCTCAGGTTCCATCCCGCACATGGCCAAAACTAGACACAGTAGCCTGGACTTGCAAACTTGCAGCCACTGCTCCAATCCTCGATTCAGACCCGGCGATAGCGGATCAACAACTCTGCACCTGGATCGAAAAATCCCTCGATTCAGTCCTGCCTAATAAACCTCTCCCCAGTAAGAAAGGAACATTTAAATCTCCCTGGTTTACACCCGAGCTGCGCGAATTAAGGAAAAACTGTAAAAAGCTTGAACGCTTATGGAGAAAGGACTGGGCTGCAAAGAGTAAAGGAAAGTTCGAGGCATGTGGGCTGCTAAATTCATGTCTTAGCATTAGATCGCCGCCTAGTGTTGGGCTCGGATGATTGCACATTGTTGTCCTGGAAGAGTCTTCGAAGTATCCTGAGATAGGTGGCTCCTCCCCTGGACTACAGTGCGCATGGGCATCGGCTCCATCCCCAGATTGTTTTTTTCCGCCATTGGGTTCGGATGTGGTCTCGACGTCTTACTGTCGGAACCAAGTAAAACTAACTTTTAACGGCCAAAAGGCCTCGATTTTCTTGCGTCGGTATTGTCTGCGCACGGTCTCGAGTCTTCCGTCTCTTGGAGCCGGAATAAGCGGAGTTTTCTTCGCTCTCTGAACTTTGAGGCCTTCTCATCGCGACACGACTGCAAGCCTTTACGGACATGGAGCGGAGCCCGTTTAAGTACTGCCCGCTCTGTGGGTCCAAGTACCCACACATCGATCTACACCCCGTGTGTAACAAGTGCCTTTCGCCGGACCACGACGACGGCAAGTGCAAGGCCTGTGCACAGTTCCGCTCCAAGAAAACTCTCAAGCTTCGGCGCGCGGTGCGCTTGGAAGCTAGGCAAGCGGCCCCGGATCCGGAGAACATCTTCGGCGACCAGGAAGAAGAGGTCCAGGGTCACCATCTACAAATCTCCCCATCACAGACGGAGGTCGAGGCGGATCCGGGAGACGACGACGGAGTCGCGGGTCAAGTCCTCGAATACGTCGAAGAGGTAGGAGACGACGATGAGATTTATGGGGCCGCGGCAGACAGCTCGGGGGACGAGCTCTGCCCTGAAGGTTACGAAGATGCCGACCGGGACACGGGATCGCCTGTCGGCCTTACCCAGGACCCGTTGCCGCAAGCCACAGCCCCGCCTTCGGGCCCGGCTACGGACTCACTTGCTGGGCACGCTGTTTCGAAACCGAAACTGAAACCATCGGGGTCGTCAACACCTAAAATGGCCGACCCGAAATCGAAACTGAAACCTAAGGACTCGAGTGTCCCTAAGATGGCTGCCGTGCCAGTGAAGAAATCGGTGCCCGTCACCCCATCGGCTCCGTCGACCTCCGGTCCGCAGAAGCCGAGGAAGTCTGTCGATTCCGATGCTCCAAAATCGAAACCGACGCCCGAGGAAGGGGCCCCCAAGAAAGATGGTCGGCACGGATCAGCGGCTACGGCGCCGTCCAAGCCCGCCAAGGTCGGCTCCACAGAGGCTACGCACAAGAAGTCTGCGCCCCGGCCTCAAGAATCGGAGGTGCCGAAGACGGTTTCCGCGCCCAAAACGCACAAGGCCCACGAGGACGTCGGATCCGAGGGACCGCTCAAAGCATCCTTGTCGGCGACGAAACCCACTGGCAGTGTACCGTCCCCCATTGCGGAGTCACTGCAGAGAATCAGGGAGAAAGCCTTTGCTCCATCGGCTCCGATGCCATCACCGCAGCCGCAAAAGGACACTCCGGCAAAGCCTTCTGGAAAACTCCTCTTTCTCTTGCCACCTAAGGAGGCGCCGAAAGCGTTTTCGACGAAATCGGCTCCGAAACAGGGTTCCTCGCTGGCTGACCCTCTTCCACGTCGTGTACTCGAATCGGAAGACGATTCAGAGCATTTCATCGATGCTGCCACCGGCAAGCTGACACTCTATAAAAGGAAGATCACTTCTGAGCCGGTGGACTCCTACATCATCCCACTGAAGAAAAAGAGGGTGCCCCTTGACGCCTCAGGCCTCACGGAACCGATTCAGCCTCCTCCAAGACGGAGCCCTACTCCCTCACCAGAACACTCTGTGGGTGAGGGATATGATGAGGATGAGCAGTACAATTTCCCTATCGATGAACCTGATGTACAACCGGATTCATACGACGACACTGGTGACCAGAACACCCAAGGTGTGGGCCAAGACCCGCAGGCCTTTAATGCACGTGCATCCCCGACTGAGGACTCAGCAGGATTTCATGCACTAATTGAAAGGGCGGCGGCCAATCATGATGTGGACATGCATGCCGACCCGGTTGAGGAAGACTTCCTTTTCGACACCTTTGCAATATCTGAAAGGACAGTAAAAACACTTCCTATGCTGAAAGGTGTCCTCAAACATGCTGGGGACATTTTTAAGGAGCCTACGAGGGCGAGAGTGGTCAACCCTCGCATTGAAAAGAAGTACAGGCCGGCACCTGCGGACCCCGCCTACATCCGGGGACAATTGCCACTGGACTCTCTTGTGGTTGCCAATGCCAGGAAACGTGCCAACTCCCAGACAACGGGTGAAGCTCCTCCCCCGGATAAGGAGTCCAAAGTGCTAGAGGCAGGAGGCAAAAGAGTGGCTGCACAGGCGGCAAACTTTTGGCGCATCGCAAATACACAGGCGCTCCTGGCGCGTTATGATAGGGCGCACTACGACACCCTAGAACAGGTTATACAACACCTGCCCCCACAGTTCCAAGAAGGCACCAAAATGCTTATTGAGGAAGGAAAGCTAATATCAAACGCAGCCATCAAGTGTGCACTTGACGCTGCGGACACAGCTGCTAGGGCTATCAACACTAGCGTTATGCTGAGAAGACAAGCGTGGCTCCGCATCTCAGGGTTTAAGCAGGATATTCAGACAACAATTCTTAATCAGCCAGTCAATCCTGATAGTCTGTTTGGTCCGGATGTTGACACCACCCTAGAGAAAATAAAGAAGGACACAAAAACTGCTAAGTCTATGGGGGCCCTACAGTCCCAACAGTTTCGTGGCAGCAATTTTCGTCGCTCAGGTGCACGTGGAGTCACCAGAGGACAAATGGGTCAACAATCCCAGTTCTCCAAAGGTGGGGCGCAATCCTCGTTCACTAAACAGAACAAGGGAGGTTACAGGAATAACAGCAACAGAGGTCGCGGCAGAGGAAACAACAGCTCCCGCACCTCTACTCCAAGCAAACAGTGACTTTCTGTCACTGCCCCCCGACCACCTAACACCTGTCGGGGGGAGACTGCAGCAGTTCCTGCCCGTCTGGAGAAACATCACCACAGACAGGTGGGTGCGACAACTAGTCCAGTATGGTTATTGCCTAGAGTTGAAATCCACTCCACCCAACATCCCACCAAGGCAAAGGCCTATGTCCGCAGAGCACTTGCACTTATTGCAGCAGGAAGTGGTGGCGATGCTGCAAAAAGGCGCAATCGAGCTCGTGCCGGTGGGGGAGGAAGGCACAGGGGTATATTCCCTGTACTTCCTTATTCCAAAGAAGGACGGTTCTCTCAGGCCCATTCTCGATCTACGTCCCCTCAACCTGTACATACTGTCAGAACATTTCCATATGCTTACACTGCAGCAGATTCTTCCCTTGCTAAACCAGGGAGACTTCTTAGCAACCTTAGATCTCAAGGATGCTTATTTCCACATTCCACTACACCCGTCACACAGGAAATACCTCAGGTTCACTATTCAAGGCAGGCACTACCAGTTCAAAGTCCTACCCTTCGGGGTCACAACAGCCCCGAGGGTGTTCACCAAGTGTCTAGCGACAGTGGCGGCGCACCTCAGGAGGCAGAATATCCATGTCTACCCCTACCTAGACGACTGGCTCGTACAAGCCAAGTCAGAGCAACAGTGCGCCGCAGACATGTCGACTACAATTCACCTTCTTCACGATCTGGGTTTCTCCCTAAATTACCCAAAATCGCATCTTCAGCCGGCACATGTCCGGCAGTTCCTGGGTGCTACGATCAACACCCTGACAGCCATGGCTCAGCCAAACCAAGTCAGAATCGACAGCATTCAGTCGCTGATCCAACGATTCAGACCACGACACTCCCTGCCAGCGAGAGTGTTCATGCAGTTGATAGGCATGATGGCTTCCTGCATCTTCATAGTCCCTCACGCACGGTTGCATATGCGCCCGCTCCAGGAGTGCTTAGCGAATCAGTGGACACAGGCTCGTGGGCAATTGACAGACCTAGTGTTGGTTACCAGTCGGGCATACGACTCTCTGCATTGGTGGACTACACACAACCTTTGCAAGGGCCGACTGTTCCAAGAGCCCGTGCCGCAGATTGTCCTGACAACGGACGCATCTCTCCAGGGATGGGGAGCTCATGTGCTCACTTACACAGTGCAGGGACTATGGACGACGCAGCAACAGAAGATGCACATCAACTATCTGGAACTGATGGCAATCTTCATGGCGCTCAAGTCCTTCATTGTACATCTGAGCAACAAGGTCGTGCTAGTCCGGACGGACAACATGACCGCGATGTACTACATTCAAAAGCAGGGAGGCACCCACTCGCCACAGCTGTCTCATCTGGCTCAGAGCATGTGGAAGTGGGCCATTCAGAGGAACATTTTCCTCATGGCAGAACACCTCCCAGGAAAGGACAATCAGATGGCGGATCTGCTCAGCAGATACAGCCATCAGATGCACGAGTGGGAGATACACCCTTCTGTTCTCCACCCGTACTTCCAGCAGTGGGGTCATCCGGAGATAGACCTGTTTGCAACAAAGGAGAACGCAAAATGCCGACTCTTTGCCGCCAGGTTCCCTCACCCACAGTCGCAGGGGAATGCGATATGGATGAACTGGTCAGGCAAATTTGCGTACGCTTTTCCGCCAGCCCCTCTAATACCGCTGGTCGCAAGAAAGCTAAGGCAGCACTCCATGACTCTCATCCTGGTTGCTCCAACGTGGGCGCGCCAGGCTTGGTACACCACGTTCCTCGAACTCTGTGGTGCCGCATCAAAGACTGCGCCTCACGCCCAGTCTTTTGACGCAGAACCATGGAGACATTCAGCATCCAGATCCACAACAGCTCAACCTGGCGATCTGGCTCCTGAAGTCCTAGAGTTTGGATACCTTAACCTACCTCCAGAATGCATGAGTATCATCAAGGAGGCGAGGAAACCAACTACTAGAGCATGCTATGCTGCTAAGTGGAAGCGTTTTGTCATCTACTGTACGTCCAATGACATCAACCCACTAGATGCATCTATCCCCAACATCATCTGCTATCTGTTACATCTCTACAAGTGCAATCTGGCGTACACTTCCATTAGGATACATCTATCAGCCATAGCGGCTTATCTTCAGAACAGGCAGCACCTCTCTGTCTTCAGAGTGCCCGCCATTAAAGCCTTCCTTGAAGGTCTGAAGAGAGTCATTCCCCCAAGGACACCACCAGCTCCGGTGTGGAACCTCAACGTCGTTCTCACCAGACTGATGGGACCACCATTTGAGCCACTGCACTCGTGTGAGCTCCAATTCCTTACGTGGAAAGTGGCCTTTCTTATAGCTATTACGTCTCTGAGGCGTGTCAGTGAGCTGCAAGCGCTCACAATACAAGAGCCATTCATTCAAATTCACCCAAATAGGGTAGTGCTACGCACTAACCCTAAATTCCTTCCTAAGGTGGTGTCACAGTTTCATCTAAATCAGACCATTGACTTACCAGCATTCTTTCAAAACCCGCAAACGGTGGCGGAAAGGATGCTCCATACCTTAGATGTACGAAGGGCGTTGATGTACTACATAGACAGGACACAACACTTTCGAAAGACAAAGCAACTCTTTGTTGCCTTCGCACCACAACACAAAGGCAACCCAATCTCCAAAGCAGGGATAGCCAGGTGGATTGTTAAGTGCATCCACATATGTTATCAGAAAGCGAAGCGCACTTTAACAATACCCCCCAGGGCGCACTCCACACGCAAACTGGGGGCATCCATGGCTTTCCTGGGGAACATTCCTTTGGAGGACATTTGCAGAGCAGCCACGTGGGTCACACCACACACCTTCACAAAACACTACTGTGTTGATGTGCATTCCAAACAGCAAGCTGCTGTAGGACAGGCTGTTCTCAAAACACTTTTTCAAGTTTCTGCAGCTGGCACGGGCAACCGCCGCTGATGGAGGGACTGCTATGTATTCTATGCTAAGATATGAATTTAGCAGCCCACATGCCTCGAACTGAATATGCTACTTACCAGTATGCATCTGTTCTTGGCATGTAGGGCTGCTAACATTCATATCGCCCGCCCTCCTCCCCGGTGCCTGTCGCAGCTGCAGATATACTATTGTATTTATTCATTAGCATGGACATCCTTTACACTTTTCACTCCATCTTCTGCCACAATGGCGAAAAACAATCTGGGGATGGAGCCGATGCCCATGCGCACTGTAGTCCAGGGGAGGAGCCACCTATCTCAGGATACTTCGAAGACTCTTCCAGGACAACAATGTGCAATCATCCGAGCCCAACACTAGGCGGCGATCTAATGCTAAGATATGAATGTTAGCAGCCCTACATGCCAAGAACAGATGCATACTGGTAAGTAGCATATTCAAAACAAAGCAGCCATGAAGCGCTACAAAGCCAGCCTAAAAAACACCCAAGCTGCCTTCTTCGAAGAAAAAATACAAGCTGCAGCCTACTCCTCTAAAGAAACCTACCGTATCAGCCGTTTATTGACGAAAGTCCCTGAACCACAGCCTATTGCTGATCCCTCAGGCTCCAGATGTAATCAGTTAGCTGAGTTCTTCTCCTCTAAAATTAACAACATCTTAAAAACCCTCCCCACTCTCAACATCCTCCCAGACTTGCCATACTCTCCTATGGCATCCGATGCCCCTTGCCTTGACTCCTTCTCCCAGGTAACCACGGAGGTGTTTCTAGCCACCCTAAACTCAGTTAAGAGCGGAGCACCGACAGACCCCTCCCCCATGAATAAACTAAAACTGGTAGCCCCACAGTGACTCCCCTCTTCACCAACCTAATCAATTCCTCCCTTAACCAAGGCATTGTCCCCTCAAACTGGAAAAGGGCCATAAGCAGATCGCTGCTGAAAAATCCCCATCTTGACCCCTCAAATCTGGCCAACTTTAGACCGATCTCACGTCTCCCCGGTATCAGCAAGGTGGCTGAAAAGATTGTTAATCAACAACTCTCCACCTTTCTGGAGTCCAATGACCTCCTGCGTCTCTCCCGGACAGGGTTTAGACCAGGGCAGGGCACAGATACCGCCCTCATAGCCGTGATCGAAGAAGCAAGAACCATCTTGGATGCAGGCGGATCAGTGGCAGTGATCCTCCTGGACTTTAGCGCTGCATTCGACACGGTGGACCACGCCATCCTCATCCACCGGCTTAACAGAGTGGGAGTCACTGGCACCGCCCTGGCCTGGCTCAAATCTTTTTTGGAGCATAGAACTTTCGAGGTAGCTGACGGGCATGCTCATTCCAGAGCATTACCCCTTCAGTGTGGGGTCCCTCAGGGCTCCTCCCTGAGCCCCACACTTTTTAATATGTATATGTCCCCCCTGGAAGATATCGTGACACCTTTTGGCATAAAGGTAGTCATGTATGCCGACGACACCCAACTTGTCGTCTCCCTAAATCAGTCGGCCCAATGCTTGGACAACCTAGCCACTTGCCTTCAGAACATCTCAAAATGGATGAGCGATTCTCGCCATAAACTTAATGGGGAGAAAACAGAGATTTTACTACTTGGCGACCCATGTAAACTCCCTACCATACTCTTATGGCCGCCCTGCATGGGAACACCACCCACCCCTAAAAAGGAAATCAAGAGCCTAGGCATCTGGATTGACCAAGACCTCAACTTTAAAGCCCAAGCGAGGAAAACCGCTGGAACATGCTTTGGCCTCATGCGGACAGCACGGAAAATCCTCCCCCCTAATCCCCCTCCAGTCCAGGAAACTCTTTATCCAGGGCCTAATCATCTCAAGACTGGACTACGGAAATGCCCTGTACCTAGGGGCCCCAAAATTGGTCATCAACAAACTGCAACACGTCCAGAATGCAGCAGCCAGGCTCCTCACTGGGACAAAGCCCAGATGCTCCGCTAAACCTGCTCTCACATCACTACATTGGCTCCCAATTCAGGAAAGAATTATCTTCAAAACCCTCTGTATTTCGCACAAAATCCTCCATGGCAGAGGCCCCCCCATACTGAGACTGCTCATCAAACCTCACAAAGCCAATAGACAGCTGAGATCAAGTACCCTCTCCCTGGCCAGTGTCCCCAGAATAAGAAGAGCACGCTCAGGGGGACGCCTCTTCTCATATATTGCCTCAAAGCTATGGAATGCCCTTCCCCCTCAATATCCGAAGGGAAACCAACCTATTGGCCTTCCGTAGGTTACTAAAAACCTGGCCCTTCCCCTGAACATCCCCCCTTCCCTCGATCTAGCATGCGGAGCAACAGCGCTGGGACGCCCACGGGTAGCCACGCGCTTTAGAAATCCGACTCAAATCAAATCAAATGACGGCAAAGCCTGTTGCAACTGCTCATTAATGAATCTGAAGGCCATCCAGAACTGTGAGGCGACACAGAATGTTGCCAAACACTGGAATACTCCATGCTGTGACCAGTCGAAAATAAGTTCCCATTCCTCGGAGTCAGGATCTGGCATTTTCTCCTAACAAGTGGATCCTGCAGTGTCTATTGCGTTTATGCTCTTCCATTTATTTACACCCCTCGCACCTTCCACCCCCCTCAGGACAGCCGATGGAGGACCATCTGTCTTACATCAGGAAGGACATGTAAATCTACAGTAGTACAAGCTGCCAACTGATTGTTGTAGGGAAGTAATGTTTTCCTTTCTACTTAAAGTACGAAGTGTAGTTTGACCTATTGTCCTGCTGAAAGTGTTTTTGTCACAACGCTTCTCCCAAAATACCTTAATAAATGTACCCGTCTCCTGCCTTAGTAATAAATATATCCCTCCCCTCCCCCTTGATGGTACCTTTCCAGAAGCTGGCACCTGTGGCAGGTGTCTACATATTTCTGGCATCTCTGTAAAGTAATGTTGAAAGAATGGTGACAGTGTTTGTTGGCTGTGGCCCTGTTTCTTGTTGAGCAGTGCTTTGGGGATGTTTTATGGTCTATGCTTCATGTTTTTTGATTTCTTAATCTTGATTGAATTAATGTATTATTTTTAGAATCGAGGCATTTACATGTTCCGTATCAACAACGAACACGTGATCGATGCAACACTAACAGGAGGGCCTGCTAGGTAAGTGATCTCTAAAAGGTATTTTAAGGAGGTGTTTCTTTGTTGGGTAACCGGTATAAAGCAGTGAACTACTGCTGAATAATATCCATTCAAGGAGACAGTTTAAATGAAAGTACATGTTTCTTTGGCTTACATTAATTAGGCTTTTGGTGAGTGAGGTTTGTAAAGAGAGGTGCATATGGAGTGATCTTATGCAAGAAAAGGGCCAACAATGTCTGTCTAATTTGGGATTTCTTTAGTTTCTTAGCCTGACAGTAGTTGATATCTGAAAATATGCTAATCTTGTCTTTAAGTAGGATTTGTAATCCATTAGATGCTGTTTCATTGAATTGAGTGTGAAGTAGGCTATTTTGATGTGGTTTGAGTTGGTAACCCAGTTATTGAGTGAAAAAGAAAACCAGTTGGGGGTTGAGGAAGCTGCACATTTAATTGGGGGTAGGTGGATTGAGGAGGCTACCCCAGTCGTTTGATAACTGATGTGACAGTCCAGTGAGTTGACTGGTATGGAGCATGTCCAATGAGTTGGGGTTAAGAAACCTTTCCCTAACACTGCAGTGTCTGGAGCCTGTCTAATGAGATTTAATTTGAGGAGGCCTTCCGATGGGTTGTATATAGGAAAAGAAAAACAGTGAATTGGGGCTAATGAAGTTTCAGCGGGTGGCCAGTGAAATGTGATTGATAATCTGTCTGTGTGTTTGTGGTGAGAGTTGGAATTTCAGGAGGCTGTCCAGTGAATTGAAGCATGAAGAGATTTCATTAAGAGGTGTGGTTAGAAGGGCATAATTGACTTTGGACAGGAGGCAGAAGAGACATTTTAGGGGGTAGTGAGGCAGAAATGGGTTGGTGATAAAATGTAGACATTTGGTCAGTAGTAATATGGATAGTCTGTTCACAGCTTTAAGCAATGAGATACCCTGTTCCAGTAACCCTTTATGTGTGATGAGTTTCAGAGAATCTATGTCCAAAACCACATTCACTCTGTTGTGGTACCTGGTAAGGCCACATCCTCCTTTAATTTTCCCATTTCGCCTTGGATCCCAAGACTTGGCTTAGAGCAGCTATTATGCATGTGGAAGACATTTGCCTTTTTCAAGCCCTACGATTCTCTTTTTTGTGTCTTCTTTACAGGTACATTAACCATTCCTGTGCCCCCAACTGTGTGGCTGAGGTTGTGACCTTTGATAAGGAGGATAAGATCATCATAATTTCAAGCCGGCGAATCCCCAAGGGAGAAGAGGTGAGGAAGGTTCCCTGTAGCCGCCCCTGTCTTTTGAGCAGATGGTATAGCTGTTTGTGAAGAATGCGTTCATAATTGGATGATGCACATGCTGGTTATGAATTCTAGTCCGATGTTTAGAGATTCCAAATCCCGGCCCCCGTTGTGTATGTTGATGGCCTCTCCATCTAATTGCATCTCTCATTACTTCTCTTTCCTCACAGCTGACCTACGACTATCAGTTTGATTTTGAAGACGATCAGCATAAGATCCCATGCCACTGTGGAGCCTGGAACTGCAGAAAATGGATGAACTAATATTCTGCAATCCTGTCACAATGTAGAAATCTCTCCCTGGCCAAACGTGCTTCGCTTGCACAAAGGCAATGGCCACTTCAGAGACCTTATGGAGGCTGATGAGGCAAGGGAGCAAGAGCCATGAGCTGTGAGGGCTAGGTGGTTGTCCAAGACCAACCCCATCCGAGTTGGATGAAACCTGTGCAGCCAATGTCTGCCCTCCCGGGTACACCAGGGATCTCCAAGTGAAATCTGCAACTGCTGTCTAGGGACATGGATACTGCATCAACGGATCTTCCACAGTCCCAGAGTTCAGCTTTAGTCTGGCCAGAGTGCATAGAGGGTCCTTGGCCGAGTCTGAAGGTGGCGGCAGTATATACAGGCTCGAGAGCGCGGGTGTCTGGTCCTCACCAAGGGATCAGTGGTAACCTTTGAGAAACACAGCTCAACAGAGGATGTCCTCCATGGACTAATCCATGTGTGTAGCAGAGAAGACTTTGAGTAATATTTTTTTCCAAACCCACAGAGCTTTTTGATACAAAAAATAGAAATGCGAAAATCATTTAAACTCTTCAACTTTGCAGTTCGAAACAAAGAATTTGAGAGAACTCAAATCCAGCTCGACAATCCCAGGACTAAAGCACGGAAGATGTTTTCAAGGAGCAAGACACTTTTGAGAGAAAGTGCACGCTAGTACACGAAGCACCTGAACCCGTACCTACCTCATTCTACCTGTCGGACTGTAGTGTGTGTGTGTGCGCGCGCAAGTGTGTGGCATCAAGGCCCTCTGTACCCCACTCCTGTCCCAGAAAACCAGGAAGGCAAAGCGGCGTATGTGTAGCGCTGCCGGACAGTCTGGGTCTGACCGTACCAACACCCCAAGCAGTGATTTGAGGGTTATTACTTTTTGTTAAAATGTGTGACTTATGCAGGCTGAGAGTAGCACTGAAGCAAGCTGCTGATCTACAGTGATTTGGGGGGAGTGCTTTTGAACACTCTGCCCCTGGTGCCCCCTGTTGCACACGTCCCCCCAAATACAAGTTCTTTCTGAACCCCTTTCCTACTCAGGCTCTCCTCGCACTTTGTCTCAAGCAGTTAAGACCCAAAGCATCTTCCCACTCCATCTGTCAGCACATGAGGTTCTTCAGCCGTCCCAGATAGCTGCAGTGGGGGAATGGGCCATGAGCGTGAGGAGGGGTAGTTGCATTAATTATGCTGGGCTTTTTTGTGCCCCCTGCAGTATTTATTCCTCTGCTACCCAGTGTGGCTTCAGACCGCCAACATCTCAACCTTGTATTTTTTGTGCTTCCAGCCTAAAAGGGATTGGTTATTTATCTATTTATAATACATGTAATATATTTTTTAAAGTGAAATGCGGGACTGCTAAATTCTGTTATGATTGGCTGGGCATTTGGAGGGAGGCTCTTGAATCCTAGGCTGTGATTGGCTAGGGGCATTCATTTCTTTTGTATTAAAATTACCAGAGTTTTGTCTGGGATACATGGAAAGAATCAAGGTGTGTTTTAACGCAATATTTCTCGCACTCTGCAGGTGTCACCTGCAATGGGAATTGGGGGGTGGACAGGGAAAAGGGCAGAAAAGCCTGACACATGCAAATGACTGCTGTAATTCACTTATGGGTAGCAGATGTACATTTGGGAAGGAATGTGGGCAGGGGTATTGTGACATTGTTCAACTACATTGTGACGCACAAGACGGTTACTCCCTTCTACCACTCCTGTAGACAGCCTGTTTACTTGGACCCATGGCAAGGTATGAACATTTTGCTCCTGTTGGTATTGTGCTTCATTTTGACCCCTTTTGCCTTTAATTGTTTGCAGGATTCTGCTTTACCCTTTTTGTTTGGTTCCTCCTCTCTTCCCCGTTTCCCTCTCCAATGCCCATCCCACTCTCCAATGCCCATCCCCTGGGGTTGGAAGAAGCTTGGGCACAAGTTTTTTACATTGGTGCCAGCATGGGGCTTGGTACCCACGGAGAGTAAGAGAGAGCTGCTGTTTGATGAATGAAGCTGCTTCCGCAACTGTTAATAGCTGCAAATCTGTACAGAAATGAATTGTAAATAAGACTTCAACTTGTGTAGAAAGGCCGTTTTTAACCAATAAAACCACTGGACGCAATTTTAAAAGTCTACCCTTTTTCAGCACACGGCTCGTTTTGTCTTCTGCTCTCTTTTATGAGGGCGCAGAGTTGTTGCCAAGACCAGGGGGGTGGGATATTCACTGCCGGTAAAATTACTGAAGAGCTGGGAATAATCAAAAGACTTTTAGATTATGGTAGATGCAAAATAATGTAGATTTTAGGCAAGTCTATACAGTTTTTAATTTTTTATACAAACTATAGTTCCTTCTTCCCAGCTTTAGTGATTTGTTTTGGTTTTCAGTTCGTTGCCTGTATATCTGCATTCACAACTGCATTTTTTTTCTTCTTCGTTTTACACTCAAACGCGTTTCAGTTTTTACCTTTACAATCCCAAATAACATTTTTCCCCCTCGGCAAGCATAGACTTCCAAGAAGCTGAGTTTATTTTGTGTTGTGAGCACTCTGTACAGAAATACTGTCCTTTGTAACAACAAATAAAAATATTTCTTTTTTCTTTTTTTTTTTTAAAAAAAAGTAAAAATAAAGACTGTATGTGGCATGTTTTGTATTTCGTTTTCTCTTTGACTTATGCACAGTTAACTCTGAGAAGCAAGGAAACAGTTCTGATTTTTATTGTTTGTTTTTTTGCTCTTACAAATAAGCTGCAAGCAACGATTTAGGATTCGTTCTTAGAAGCAACATGATAGGCTAAATATTTGATTCCCAGGGAATCACGGAACTGCATTGGCTATCCGAAGAATAATAGAGAAAAAGGCAGGCGAAATCATGCTTTCAGGCACCAGCTCTTTGTTCCCAGAGTAAGTGTTGCATCGTTGTGTAACCAGGTAACCGATATCTACTTTTCCTCTTTTTATACTTCATAATGCCTTTAATCCTGCACTTCTATTTCACCTGTGACAGGTATGTGGAATGCAGATTCTGTATGTAGGATCTTCATAGATAGTTCTAAAAGTTTGAGTAATTTCCCACTGCGTGCCGTCAACTCGGAACACTTTTATTGTAAAACCTTGAAAAAAGGAGTGAATCTAACATGTCCAGAGTAGTTAAAAAGACACTTTCTACAGCCTACCCAGCCCTCAATGTTCCTGATTTTTTTTCCTGAAAATAGTGAAAGCCATTATAAAACTACTTTGCGCCATCCTTTTCCCAGCCTGCTGCTAAATGTGGAGAGTGAAGGTAGATTAGACCAAATAACCTTTAAAGATGTCTAGATAATTCTAATCTCAACGTGCAGTGTACTGTTAGTTGTTTCTCAGAACCCTGGTGCGGTATTTTGGAGCACATTTATATAAAGAATATATTAACTAAAAATACATGCTTGTTTTTAAAATCGTTTTTTTCTGTGAAAAATAATTTTTGCAGTGCAAATCTTCTTTGTATTCACACGCTGTGCATTATCCTGCCATTTAGTGGTTGGATCTGGAATACGTAGTCTCTCCTCCTTTTTAGGTCTCTCCTAGGCAGTGCTTGCTCTGTCTCTTCAGGACATTCTGTATTCAGGATATGGACATGAAGTTCTGCCCACTTTCCCCTCATCTTTTTAATTGGCTACTGTTACTGTCCTTTGAAAATAGTGGCTTTTCGTTGATCAATAGGCTTAGTAGTCCCTCTTTAGTACCACCTTTTCTCTTGTTGTAACCTCCCATGAGGACTGCTCTTGATACAGGTTTTGATACTCTAGAGATTTTAATAACAGCCTTGGTGCTCTATTTTGTTAAATCACTTTCCCTGCCTGCAGTTGCAAGAAGGATACGCTCTCCCAAACTCTTTTTATTTGAATATAACTAGCGCAGCAAACCTCAGCTGTAGTAATGACAGCCTTGCCTTTTTTTTGTTATTTGCTGCTCCCCGTACTCTGCCGCATGCCTTTTTTTCCTATTTCTTTACTTTTGTTACAATAGCGACCCGCCAGCTTTAGCTTTAAACATTTAAGCTAAAGCTTGGGTGCCGCAATTGCTTCAAAAGTCAATAAATAGGAAAAGACGCACAGCTTTTTTTCTATTTCTTTACTTTTGTTATAATGGCGGCACCTGCGCTTCAGCTTTAAACATCTTAAGCTAAAGCACGGGTGCCAGGTTTGCTTCAAAAGTAAAGAAATAGGAAAAAAATGCATCCCCACACAATACCATTTAGATTCTGCCCAGAATGACATCGTTTGCCCAGAAGGACAACCAGGAAGTTTGCAACCTCTGCCTGCTGAGAGACCATGATACAAAAGCGTCATTGTATTATTATATAAATGTTTTCAAAAATAATTTTTTGTTGTGAGGGGCCGTTGTTTCTGGAAAATACTTTGCACCCAAGGTCCCTGACCACCAAATTTGGTTCTCTTGCTTTTGTAAATCACGAAAAGCTGTAACAGCATGCGCTGAGTTCAGGCCAAATACCTTAAGAGTAAGGCAGAACCAGAGGCTGGACAACCACACCATCATGCAGAAACAAAATAAGGGGAGCTCGTTACTGAGGGACCTCAGACTGTCGAGTGAGGAGGAGTACAATGTTGAGGGCGCAGAAGTAGCCCAGGCAGAAGGCACCCAACACCAAAGTAGAAGAAGTCAGCAAAGCAGAAGCAAGCCAGACATCCAAGAAGCCCCAAAAAAGGAGAATCTCGGAAACATACTCTGGTAATATTCTGGGGATGAGCCAAAGGACCAGGGAATCTTTCAGGAATCGGAAAGCGATGAGCAATGGCAGGCCCTCAAAACAGATTTATCAGAAGAGCCAGTTGATACACCCCTCGAGGCCTTCTCCACCTGACGACATTGCAATGTATAATGGTGGTATAAAAAGAGCAGCAGATAAGCCCTGGGACCAGTTGGAGGAGGAGGGAGCATAGGGCGTTCAGCATCAGTCATTTTAGCACCAAAGCTCACATCAACATGAGGAGTTTCCAACACCACAGCGTCCGCTTTTTTTATAGCAGAGCCCAAGGAAGGTGACACCTTCCAGGGGAGCGAGCTCCTTCAGCAAGTGACTCCCCTCAGCAATGTCTGACCACATAACACAAATGGGGGGGCTGAATGACAGATGTTGTTCAGGAATGGAAAAATGTCTTATCAAACAGGTGGGTTTTAAATATCATACAATATGGCTGCTGCAGAAAGTTGCCAAGAACACCACCAGCTACATGACACAAAAAAAACAGAACAACACGAAGGAGCAAAAAGCATGCCTTCAATGCAGAGTAGAAGAACTTCTATAGAAACAAGCATTGGCAAAGCCAATAGGTCTCATATATGCAAAAGATATTGCCTTTGCCAAAGTGTTTTAGCCATGCTGTACACCAGCGTGGCTGCTGTTCAGCGTGGCTAAAATTGTGTCGTGGAGAATCAAGTGGAGTGTCCTAGAGAGTGGAGTGTCGCAGCAGTGAAGTAGCATGTTGTGTCAGAGTGGAGTTTCGCAGAGTGCCACAGAACGGAGGGGCAAATAGAGTGAGTATGGTGGCATACAGTGTATAAGAGTTGGTTGTTGTAGAGTGGAGTATGCATGTTGTGGTAGCGCACAGACATTCAGTTGAAATTACAATTACATTTCCGCAGACCTGCAGTTTTACTGATAAAACTATTCAGCACACATACGGTAGTGTAAATTGGCATCACATAGTGCATTGATTTATCTGAAAGAAACATAGTGATAGATTCTTTACCTTAGAATTACATCCAGGTGTCAGCATGGATCCAGAAAGTTTTCGTCAGCAGTACCCCTGCTTGCCGGAAGCTGGAGTTGTGGTCGCCGAGATGACGTTGCAGCAGCTACTTAGACACTGCCCTCGCGCGCTGACGCCAGTTCTTACTTTTTCCGCGCCAGCACGCGCAGATTCGGGGAGAGCGGTACCCCCAGTCAATTTTTGACTAAGCTTTTTTGAGGCTTTTTGTCTCCATTCTTTTGAGTCTATCGACTCCTGGTGTCGAACTGTGGAGACTGTCAACGCATGATATCTGAAAGAAACAGGTTAGTGTTAGATTCCTTACCTTAGAATATCCCCAGGCGTCCGACTGGATCCGGAAAGTTTTGCCTCGCAGTACCCCTGCGCCTCGGTAGGCGTCATCTGCGGCTCCCCGTCCGTCGGTGGCGCCGGGATGACGTCGGAGTACTTAGATGCCACCCTCGCGCGCTGACGTCAGTTCTTTTTTACACGCCAGCAAGCGCAGATCCGGGAACGGCAGTACTCCTAGCCAATTTTTGACTGAACTTTTTCGATATCTTTTGGTTCTCTTCCAGGGCATACTCATCAATAGTCATAAGCACTGAATAGTCCCGCCCACGTGCGGGACCCCGGAGCAATAGCCAATATTATGCATATATCTACATATATATATATATATAAATACATATAAATACGCATAAAATAACCATATATATATAGATAATATGCATATACATATACATATGCAGCCCAATATAACCATACTAGGCTTAAAAAACTGCCATTATTGCCTGTAAAATCTTTACATTTGCTAAATAAAGACATATAAATTACATTATATGAAAATGCAAAGAAGAAAACACTGCCTTGGTTTTCTTTGAAACACACAACCTTTATTTTCAAAGGTAAAAATAGGCAGGATCATAGAGGCAGCTTTAGCCTAGATAGGCTGCATTGTAACAACAGAAAAATCTGGCGCCGTGCCTTTAAGACCTCTGTGAGCCTCCAGGCTCCCATCATGCACCACAGGTGACAGTTAGGTCAGTTCTTTTTTCCGGCTCCTTCTGTGAGGATCCTGGAGCATTGAGCTCGCCAGTTGGTGATATTTTTTCACTTTCTTCTGGTATTTCTCAAATTTTTTTGTCTTTACTCGACGTCTTTAGTCATTATCTGACTAATCCAACAATTTTTTGCTGTTTTTTGGCTATTTTTCCAGTCATAATGCCGGCCTTATTTGTTAAGTGTCCGGCCTGTGGTAAAAAAATGGCCAAGACAGACCCTCATTCGGTCTGTGTAGCTTGTCTACCATCTTCTCACAAGCCAGAACTCTGCTACCACTGCAGCAAGTTGTCAAATAGGACTTTGAGAGAGAGAGAGAAGAGCAGGCTTCAGTCCCTGCATGACAGAAGAGAAACTGTGAGTGGAAGAGAAGAATTTCATTCCAGGAAGCCTTCTTCTCAGCACAAAGAGCGCAAGGACAGAGGGTAGAAGAGAAAACATCGGTCTCCTTCAACTTCGAGGGACAGATCTTCTTCTAAGGTACCTGTGTGCTCAAAATCATCTAAATCACCGTCGCGGCATACGTCGACGTCGAAGCATCCTTTGCCGTCGAAGCAAGGTGAGAAGCGACATGAGCGTAGGGGGTCAGTCCTGGCTCGCCTACGACTGCAAGAGGACGGGACTCGACGTCGTCTCATCGATGGTCGCCGTCGAGAGGCTCGAAGCATCAGTCAAGGTCGCCGTCGAGAGGTGCCATGACGTCGACGTTGACCCGGGCAGTAGAGGTTTCGACGTCGAAGAGCCCCAGCTATGCGACGTCGAGGCACACGACGCCGAGAAAATCATCGCCGTCGAGGCGCATGGCGTAGACGCCGAAGAGGCAATCGTCGTCGAAGAGGTCGCCGCCAAGGAGGTCGCCGCCGAGGAGAACGCCGCCAAGGATATCGTCGTCGAGGAAGTCGCCGTTGGAGAAATCGACGTCGAGGAGGCTGTCGTCGACGTCTACTGCAGCAAAGAGGCCTAGAACGGTGTCCAAAGACCGGTCTAAGGTTTCTATTGTGTCTTCTGGGAGTTCCTCTTCCTCCCCTGGGCTGCGGATTGTACAAATCTCTATCAAAATAATAATACCTAGGCAACTGAAGGGTCCTGCTAGGTGATCAGGTACAGGCAAACATGACTGGTAAGAACACAGACTTGTTGTAAAGTGAGGCAGTGTACAGCACAAAGGATTCAGTGATGCAATATTGTGAGAAGTTGGCCTGATGTGCAGTGCTCACTATTCTAGTGATCACTATATATCAGTCCAAACAACCCTTATTGATGATTGGTTGTAAGTCAACCTTATAGACCAGCTATCCTAGTAGCATGGATACGAGCAGTCTAAGGCTAAGACTCTAGAGGGCGTGTTAAGCCAGCTGTTTTACCATCACATTACCCCTTGAACACCCAGTGAAAGGACACCACACAAGTGTTATGAAAATAAACAATGTATTTATTAGAATCACAACAACCCTGTACTCTTTATGAGGACAGGGTGCTAAGCACACAACAAAACTCTTATGAAAATACTTAAGTTAGCACGTTATACACAAACGCCCGAGGGGCACGAAAAACCATATATTCTAAAAGTGGAATGCGAATTATTAGCAGGTAAGTAACAGTACTAATAGGCTTTGGAATCGCTAGGACTTGACTAGGGAATCGTTAGATTACTTCTAGGAGACCTAGGGGACTCGGGTGCAGAGTGTGCACTCTCACGCGGGATGCGGGACAAAGTCTATGGAAGCTAGTAAAGGCAAAGTTAGTGTTCACGGGCGAACCCGACCTGGTAGGGAGAAAACGACAGTGGATCCTGACCCTAGGATAGTGAGGCTATGCTGGGACACCGAAGTGCCGAAGTTACCTAGCCCAGGGGCTGCAGCTGCATAGGTCTGAAAAGACGTCGGGGATCTCGTTGCCGGACCAGGAGCCTGGAAGGAAGAAGTTGCTGGCAGGCGACCAGTGAAGAAAAGTTCGATGGATCCAAGCCTGGATCAGGGAAGAAGGAAACCTGAAAGCAGAGGGGACCAAGTTCTTGAATCACTAGCCAGTGATTAAGTGGGCACCAGGATGGCACCGGGCGAAGTCACCGCAGTCAGGTGAGTGGGCGCTGCTGGGCTCTGCAGTCTCTCGGACCAGGAGGCGTTGTCGGCGACCAGGATGGAGGTGCGAGCTGTCCCACGAAGGTTCTTGCTGTCGACGTCGCTGGACCCAGGATTGGGCAACAAGTCTTGGCAAATGCAAGGCCCACGCGGTGGACCTAAAATGGCGTCTTAGCCGGACCAGGAGGGTCCAGTGTACTTCTCCGATGGAGGGAAGCAAGGGCCAGTCTGGAGCAACCAGACCAGCAGCAAAAATGTCGTCTGGCGTCGTTCAGAAGGCCACAAGCCAGCGGGCTAGTAGCCAAACAACGCGGTGAGCAGTAAAAAGCAGAAGGGCCCCACGCAGATCGTGGAGATGCTGGGGGGCTGCTCTTCGGTGCTGGAGCTGCTCAGGGTGGGGGCTTCTCGGACCCCAAAGCACTCACCAGGAATTCACTCGGCGGGCTTGCTGTTCAGAAGTCGTGCAGTCTTGAAGATGGCCGGTCCCTCGAGGTCTCGTCACACCCACGAATCTCAGCGTGACTGATGATGTAGGTAGAGGTCAGAGGTGCCAGGGAAGCCGGTTCTCGTCGAGCTGGGCAGTCGGATTCCGGAGGAAGGACTTGCAGCAGACCGCAGTGTTCTGTAGATGGTGCCTGCGGATGCAGGGTGACTACTCCTTAGTCACAAGGGAGAAATCTTAGGAAGAAGTCTTGAGTTCCTTTCGTGGAAAGTAGTTTCAGGATTCAAAGATGATCTGATTTGGAAAGGGGCCAGTCTCTACCTTTATCTGGGAAAAGGGGGCTGGCACGCGACTAAGTCCTGCCCTATGGGTGGGACCAGGAGGGGGGTGGTTACACCCACTTCCTTGGCGGGCTTTCCCCAGACCAGGGGCTGGAGTGCCCCTGGAACTGGTTTCAGCCGGCCTATGCACAGTGAGCACCGGGGTGCCACTTGCAGTCACCTTCCTCTAAAGCCCTGCCTACCTGGAATACACAAAACCCTGTCTGGGACGGTGCTGGCACCGCCCCTGGCAGGAACCCCTTTGTCCTTATCTCCTGCTCTGGGAGGACTCCCAGCAGCAGGAGGGCAGACTTGTGTCTCGGTGGCAGCATCCATTTTGTGGATGCCAAGGCTCTGTCTGACTTTTAACCGGGTTATAGGTTACATGCATGTCGTGTCCCTCTAGAAGGGTGGAATGCTAACCCCGTCGCCAGAATTGGCGAGGGGTTAGTATTCCAATTCGTATGACACCTTACTCGACATGTTTTGATAAAGCGATACCAGAGTTGGCATTTAACCGCGAGGATTATAATGCACTTAAGAGTATATGGTATGCGATATCATGGAAACGGCTAAGGGATGGGTCCCGAAAGCCGCAGACAGGCTCAGCTCATGCCAGAGCACCATCTCACACGATTCCAAGCACTCTGCCTTCAGGATTGTTAAGGCCTGCCATAGGAGTGACTGATAGGAGATCTGTGTGTCCATTTTAGGGTTAGATATAGGTATACTATATCTAAAGCAAAGGGTGAGTACACCACCTTGCCCCAGCTGTCGGGCAGCCAGTTGTGTCAGTTTTAGTTAGTCAATCCAGGGGTGGCATAATACATGCTTCAGCCCCTGGGAGACTTCTGGGTGCACCTCAGCCCTGGGTACAGGGACTTGGAGAGGGCCCAGTGCCAATTCAGTACCTGAGTACAATTTGGATAGAGAGAACAGCTAGGCTGTGGGTCTGATTAGCAGGCCCACAGCCAGGGAAAGTCGTAAACCAGTGCAGCAAAAAGCAAAAATCTGGGTGATCATAGGATTGCAGACCCTACTCTCCTACATGACCCCCCCCCCAAACTTTGGGACAATAAACTAACCTTGACCAGGTGAGTCTTCTTGCTCTAAGTGGAAATACCTGGAGAGCCCATCAGCATTGCTGTGATCAGTACCAGGTCTATGCTCCACTGTAAAATCCATCCCCTGTAGGGAAATGGACCACCTAAGCAGTTTGGGGTTTTCACCCTTCATCTGATTTAGCCACAAGAGGGGCTTATGGTCTGTCTGAATGGTGAAGTGAGTGCCAAACAAGTAGGCCCTCAGCTTCTTCAGGGCCCAGACCACAGCAAAGGCCTCCCTCTCAATAGCTGACCAATTTTTCTCTCTGGGTGTCAACCTTCTACTAATGAAAGCAATAGGCTGATCATTACCATCAAAATTCAGTTGAGACAGAACAGCTCCCACACCCAACTCAGAAGCATCTGTTTGGACAATGAATGGCTTGGAGTAATCTGGACTCTTGAGGATAGGTGCTGTGCACATGGCCTGTTTTAGGTCATTGAATGCTTTCTGACAGCTTGCTGTCCACTGAACTTTCTTTGGCATCTTTTTGCTTGTCAGGTCATTAAGGGGGGTCACTATGGACCCATAATTTCTGACAAACTTCCTATAGTACCCAGTCAGGCCCAAGAAAGCTCGAACCTGAGTCTGGGTGATTGGAGGAGTCCAGTCCTTGATGGCCTGTATCTTACTCTCCAGTGGCTGAACCTGGCCTCCACCTACAAGGTGGCCCAGGTATACAACCTGTGTCTGCCCTATCTGGCACTTTGTGGCCTTGATAGTGAGGCCTGCCTTTTGCAGAGCCTCTAACACTTTCCTCAGGTGGACCAGGTGATCCTCCCAGGTGGAGCTAAAGACAGCAATATCGTCCAGATATGCTGCACAGAAGTCATCCAGCCCAGTGAGGACTTGATTCACCAACCTTTGGAAGGTGGCAGGTGCATTTTTCAGTCCAAAGGGCATTACCACAAATTGATAATGCCCTCCAGGGGTAGAAAATGCTGTCTTGGGTTTGGCTTCCTCAGCTAACCTGATTTGCCAATACCCAGCTGTCAAATCAAATGTACTTAAGAAGTTGGCAGAAGCCAATTTATCTATAAGTTCATCTGCTCTTGGGATTGGGTGGGCATCAGTCTTAGTGACTGCATTGAGGCCTCTGTAGTCTACGCAAAACCTCATCTCTCTCTTACCACCCTGGGTGTGAGGCTTTGGCACTAGAACTACTGGGCTAGCCCAAGGGCTATCTGAGGGCTCAATGACTCCCAGTTCCAACATTTTCTGCACTTCAGTTTTGATGCAGTCTCTAACATGATCAGGCTGTCTGTAGATTTTACTCTTGACAGGCAGACTGTCTCCAGTGTCAACATCATGGGTACACCAATCAGTTTGGCTGGGTGTCAGAGAGAACATATGCCTGAAGGATTGCAGAACTTGCCTGCAATCCTGTTGCTGATGTTCAGAGAGGCTGCCACAAAAGACAACACCATCAACTGATCCATCATCAGGATTCTGAGTGAGCAGGTCTGGGAGAGGGTCACTCTCTTCCTCCTGTCCCTCATCTGTGGCCATGAGCAAGCTCATGTCCTTCCTGTCAACATATGCCTTGAGCCTGTTAACATGGAGCACTCTGAGAGGGCTCCTGGGAGTTCCAAGGTCCACCAAGTAGGTAACCTCTCCCTTTTGCTCAATGATGGTGTGGGGCCCAGACCATTTGTCTTTCAGAGCTGCTGGGGCCACTGGCTCCAGCACCCACACCTTCTGTCCTGGCTGGTACACAGTCAGTACAGCCTTTTGGTCATGCCAAGCTTTTTGAAGTTCCTGGCTGGCCTCAAGGTTTTTAGATGCCTTTTCCATATACTCAGCCATCCTGGAGCGGAGACCAAGTACATAGTCCACTATGTTGGTTGCAGGCTTTTTGAGAGGTCTCTCCCATCCTTCCTTCACCAAACACAGGGGTCCTCTTACAGGATGCCCATACAGAAGCTCAAAAGGGCTGTAGCCAACCCCCTTCTGTGGGACCTCTCTGTAAGCAAACAAGAGGCAGGGGATCAGGACATCCCATCTTCTCCTAAGAGTTTCAGGTAGTCCATGAATCATCCCTTTGAGGGTCCTGTTGAATCTCTCAACAAGCCCATTGCATTGTGGATGATAGGGTGTGGTGAACTTGTAGTTCACACCACACTCTTTCCACATGGCAGTCAGATATCCTGACATGAAGTTTGTACCTCTGTCAGAAACGACCTCCTTTGGAAAACCCACTCTGGAGAACACTCCAACTAGGGCTCTTGCCACCACAGGAGCTGTGGTGGTCCTCAGGGGAATAGCTTCAGGATACCTGGTGGCATGGTCCACCACCACCAGTATAAACTTGTGCCCTGATGCTGTCTGGGGTTCCATTGGACCAACAATGTCAATCCCCACTCTTTCAAAGGGAACCCCCACCACAGGTAGTGGTATGAGGGGGGCCTTTGTTGTGCCACCTGACTTACCACTGGCTTGGCAAGTGACACAGGAGCGACAAAACTCCTTGGTATTCTCATTCATATGGGGCCAGTGAAAGTGTGAGACAAGCCTGTCCCAAGTCTTTGTCTGACCTAAATGACCTGCAAGGGGAATCTCATGGGCCAAGGTGAGAAGGAAACCCCTCTGAGACAAGGGGATGACCAGCCTCCTGGTTGCACCAGGCTTGGGGTCTCTTGACTCAGAGTACAGGAGTCCATCTTCCCAGTATACCCTGTGGGCACCTGTGGCATTCCCTGCAGCCTCAGCAGCAGCCTGCTGTCTGAGGGGTTCAAGGGAAGGGCAGCTCAACTGTTCCTTCCCCAGGTCTGCTCTGGAGGGTCCCCCTGAGCCCAGAAACTCAACTTGATCAAGTTCAAGCTCTTTAGGCTCAGTTTCCCTCAGCTCTTCCAGATCAGCCTCCTCAGAGACTTGATCCTCAACCTGGGGCAAGGGGGAAGGCAAAGCCTTACCCTTACTGCTCTTCTTCTTGGAAGGTGTCTGGTCCATAATTTCAGGATCCAGCACCTGTTCAGTGGGGCATCTTCTGGCCTGTGACCTAGTCACAGCAAGCACATGTGCTGGCAAGCCTAACATCTCCATGTGAGTCCTCTGCTCCACTTCTGACCATTGTGATGACTCCAAATCATTGCCCAACAAACAATCAACTGGGAGGTCTGAACTGACTACAACTTTCTTTTGTCCCTTCACTCCACCCCAGGAGAAAGCCACAATTGCCACACTATGACTAGTAGTGACATTGCTGGCATTGGTCACCAGGAAATCAGTACCTGGCATGATCTGTCCAGGGTCCACAAAGTTAGGTGTCACCATGGTGACACTGGCACAAGTGTCCCTATAGGCCTGAGCCATCTTGCCATTTATCAAAGGTGTCTGCCTGTATTTGCCCAAAGTATTGGGACTTATTTCAGGGGACATATCCATATCCCCTGTACAGACAAGGACAGCCTGAGTGAGTGTGCCAACTAAGTTGTCAGACCCCTCAGTACCCAAGGTTAACCCAACTAATGCCTTGGGAGGTACACTACCACTACTGACTGTACTAGGGGGTGCAGTTGCCTTAGGGGCTGTAGTGGCAGGAGTTTGTCCTCCTCTCTTGGTGCACTCACTAAACCAGTGAGATTTACTTTTACAGTACTGGCACCACCTTTTTGACTGGCCTTCTTGAGTCTTCTTCTTCTGGGAAGCCTGACCCCCACCCTCTTTGGTTTGTTGGGGACCTGGTGAAGACTTCTGGTCATTTTGCTCATTCTTAACATTACCCTTCTGGTCTGCTTTCTTCTGACCACCCTGGTTCTGGTTCTGGTTCTGCTTGATCCTTGTCCTGACCTATTTGTCTGCCTTCTTTCCCAATTCTTGGGGAGAGGTCAGATCTGAATCAACAAGGTGCTGGTGCAACAACTGGTTCTGACAATTGTTTAAAATTTGTTCTCTCATCATTAGATTATACAATCCTGTGTAATCTGTAACCTTGCTACCCAGCAACCAGCCCTCCAAAGCCTTAGTGGCACAATCCACAAAGTCAGACCAGTCCTGAGACTGAGTTTTCTGGGTGTCTCTGAACAGCAACCTGTACTGCTCAGTGGTTAAACCAAACCCATCAACCAGTGTATTCTTCAGGACCTGGTAATTGTTAGCATCCTCCACTCTTGTAGTGAGGAGCTTATCTCTACCTTTACCATCAAAGGAGAGCCACAGTATAGCTGCCCACTGACTCTGGGGAATGCACTGCACAGTGCAGGCCCTCTCCAGAGCAGCCATCCATTTCTGGATATCATCCCCTTGCTTAAAGGGGGGCACTATTTTAGTCAGGTGTTTAGTATCTAAACCCTTCTCTCTATCTCTTGGGAGATTGCTGCCACCAGTGGGTGCTAACCCACTCATCTGCTGCTCTCTAGCAAAGGCAAGCTTCTCTTTGGCCAGGGCAAGTTCTTCCCTTTCAATCCTTAGTTCAGCTTGTCTCATCCTAGCTTCATGCTCCCTTCTCTGAGGGGAAGTAAATCTCCTCTGTGGAGGATTTCTTCTCCCCTGAGAAGAGGCATTAGAGTGCAGAGATCTATTGGAGTCCCTAGAAAGAGATCTATCTCTCCTAACTCCAAGGTTAGGCCCACTTCGGGTTAGTACTGGGGGTCCCCCAGATCCTAGCCCAAGTAAGTATAAGTTGGCCCTGGTTAGCCTTCTGACTACCTCAAGACCTTTGTCTACCTCATCCCCAGAGAGTTCCTCCTGATCCTCCTCCTCCTCAACTGCAGTAGCAGTATTGGGGAGGTCTGGATCCCCAGAGGTTCCCTCTAAGGCTGGCATGTTCTCATGTAACTGAGAAAGCTTTCTGGCATCATATGTCTCTAAGAGACCTATCAGAAAGGGAATGGTGGGGTTAGACCCCTGCTTCAGTTTCCTGGAGACACAGATCTGTCTCATCTCCTGGAAGCTGAGAGCTGCATATCTTGAAGTGACCTGTGGAGGGTCATCACTGACCAGGGGAGTCTCAGTAGAGTCCCCCTGAGTCGACATGCTTTTCTAGTGAGGTGTAAGTGGTGCACTTACCTACACTATATGTTTGCCTACTGATCCCTTGCTAGAGTTGTAGTTTAGGGTGTGCTAGGCCCTAGGAGCTACAACAGCTGGTTCAGTAGAACTCAGAGTATTCTAAGCTAAGTTATATGTACCTTTAGTACTTATGTGATCTTTCACAAGATATTCTTAGGGCATGTGTGGTAAAAACAACAGCAAGCTCAAATCCCAACCGCTGCTCACCAATGTGAGAAGTTGGCCTGATGTGCAGTGCTCACTATTCTAGTGATCACTATATATCAGTCCAAACAACCCTTATTGATGATTGGTTGTAAGTCAACCTTATAGACCAGCTATCCTAGTAGCATGGATACGAGCAGTCTAAGGCTAAGACTCTAGAGGGCGTGTTAAGCCAGCTGTTTTACCATCACATTACCCCTTGAACACCCAGTGAAAGGACACCACACAAGTGTTATGAAAATAAACAATGTATTTATTAGAATCACAACAACCCTGTACTCTTTATGAGGACAGGGTGCTAAGCACACAACAAAACTCTTATGAAAATACTTAAGTTAGCACGTTATACACAAATGCCCGAGGGGCACGAAAAACCATATATTCTAAAAGTGGAATGCGAATTATTAGCAGGTAAGTAACAGTACTAATAGGCTTTGGAATCGCTAGGACTTGACTAGGGAATCGTTAGATTACTTCTAGGAGACCTAGGGGACTCGGGTGCAGAGTCTATGGAAGCTAGTAAAGGCAAAGTTAGTGTTTACGGGCGAACCCGACCTGGTAGGGAGAAAACGACAGTGGATCCTGACCCTAGGATAGTGAGGCTATGCTGGGACACCGAAGTGCCGAAGTTACCTAGCCCAGGGGCTGCAGCTGCATAGGTCTGAAAAGACGTCGGGGATCTCGTTGCCGGACCAGGAGCCTGGAAGGAAGAAGTTGCTGGCAGGCGACCAGTGAAGAAAAGTTCGATGGATCCAAGCCTGGATCAGGGAAGAAGGAAACCTGAAAGCAGAGGGGACCAAGTTCTTGAATCACTAGCCAGTGATTAAGTGGGCACCAGGATGGCACCGGGCGAAGTCACCGCAGTCAGGTGAGTGGGCGCTGCTGGGCTCTGCAGTCTCTCGGACCAGGAGGCGTTGTCGGCGACCAGGATGGAGGTGCGAGCTGTCCCACGAAGGTTCTTGCTGTCGACGTCGCTGGACCCAGGATTGGGCAACAAGTCTTGGCAAATGCAAGGCCCACGCGGTGGACCTAAAATGGCGTCTTAGCCGGACCAGGAGGGTCCAGTGTACTTCTCCGATGGAGGGAAGCAAGGGCCAGTCTGGAGCAACCAGACCAGCAGCAAAAATGTCGTCGGGCGTCGTTCAGAAGGCCACAAGCCAGCGGGCTAGTAGCCAAACAACGCGGTGAGCAGTAAAAAGCAGAAGGGCCCCACGCAGATCATGGAGATGCTGGGGGGCTGCTCTTCGGTGCTGGAGCTGCTCAGGGTGGGGGCTTCTCGGACCCCAAAGCACTCACCAGGAATTCACTCGGCGGGCTTGCTGTTCAGAAGTCGTGCAGTCTTGAAGATGGCCGGTCCCTCGAGGTCTCGTCACACCCACGAATCTCAGCGTGACTGATGATGTAGGTAGAGGTCAGAGGTGCCAGGGAAGCCGGTTCTCGTCGAGCTGGGCAGTCGGATTCCGGAGGAAGGACTTGCAGCAGACCGCAGTGTTCTGTAGATGGTGCCTGCGGATGCAGGGTGACTACTCCTTAGTCACAAGGGAGAAATCTTAGGAAGAAGTCTTGAGTTCCTTTCGTGGAAAGTAGTTTCAGGATTCAAAGATGATCTGATTTGGAAGGGGGCCAGTCTCTACCTTTATCTGGGAAAAGGGGGCTGGCACGCGACTAAGTCCTGCCCTATGGGTGGGACCAGGAGGGGGGTGGTTACACCCACTTCCTTGGCGGGCTTTCCCCAGACCAGGGGCTGGAGTGCCCCTGGAACTGGTTTCAGCCGGCCTATGCACAGTGAGCACCGGGGTGCCACTTGCAGTCACCTTCCTCTAAAGCCCTGCCTACCTGGAATACACAAAACCCTGTCTGGGACGGTGCTGGCACCGCCCCTGGCAGGAAACCCTTTGTCCTTATCTCCTGCTCTGGGAGGACTCCCAGCAGCAGGAGGGCAGACTTGTGTCTCGGTGGCAGCATCCATTTTGTGGATGCCAAGGCTCTGTCTGACTTTTAACCGGGTTATAGGTTACATGCATGTCGTGTCCCTCTAGAAGGGTGGAATGCTAACCCCGTCGCCAGAATTGGCGAGGGGTTAGTATTCCAATTCGTATGACACCTTACTCGACATGTTTTGATAAAGCGATACCAGAGTTGGCATTTAACCGCGAGGATTATAATGCACTTAAGAGTATATGGTATGCGATATCATGGAAACGGCTAAGGGATGGGTCCCGAAAGCCGCAGACAGGCTCAGCTCATGCCAGAGCACCATCTCACACGATTCCAAGCACTCTGCCTTCAGGATTGTTAAGGCCTGCCATAGGAGTGACTGATAGGAGATCTGTGTGTCCATTTTAGGGTTGGATATAGGTATACTATATCTAAAGCAAAGGGTGAGTACACCACCTTGCCCCAGCTGTCGGGCAGCCAGTTGTGTCAGTTTTAGTTGGTCAATCCAGGGGTGGCATAATACATGCTTCAGCCCCTGGGAGACTTCTGGGTGCACCTCAGCCCTGGGTACAGGGACTTGGAGAGGGCCCAGTGCCAATTCAGTACCTGAGTACAATTTGGATAGAGAGAACAGCTAGGCTGTGGGTCTGATTAGCAGGCCCACAGCCAGGGAAAGTCGTAAACCAGTGCAGCAAAAAGCAAAAATCTGGGTGATCATAGGATTGCAGACCCTACTCTCCTACAAATATCATAAAACAAATTTATTAAACACATATCATGAAACAATTTTTAGACATAGTTTAAAAAATATTACAAAGAGCAAATGCACAATCGATTTTTATACAGACTGATTTCTAAAAATAACACATTTTTCACCGTTTTAAAACGAATTACACAAAATAAAATGATGCTTTTTTGTACATAAAATAAACAAACAGCAACAAACAAGTGGATGAATAGAAATGTCTCTACGCGCGTTTCGGCGTATTCGCACGCCTTCTTCGGGAGACCACTTGATATTTCTTTAAAAGTGAGGACGCCCTTCCTTAAGACCACATGGAGAGTTATATCATGTCTTGGGTCGCGGAATTGACTTTGATGACTCGTGGCTCTTGGCCGCCTATTTAACAAGAATCTGTTTGGTAATGAAGAACCACAGCCTGTCTTTAAATCTTATGCTGCGATACCATTGGATGACATAAAGGGATTATCGTGGTGTTATTTGAACCACAGAAGATGAGATACCTACTGCTATTATATTAGAGTGTCCACACGGTACATTGATATAATACTTAACCTACAAGGTAATCATCACTTGCAGGAAAGTTTATTTGACTCTGTGTGTATATATAGCGGGGCAGGGTCCTTAGAGAAAAGTGCCAATGAGCATGGATGGCTCGAGGGCAATGATAGGCCGTATACGCCGGATCTGTGGTCGCGACCGCCGGATGGGGTTCCGATGCAAACGTAGGGGGTCGGTCCAGGTCTGGCTCGCCTACGACTGCAAGAGGACGGGACTCGACGTCGTCTCATCGACGGTCGCCGTCGAGAGGCTCGAAGCATCAGTCAAGGTCGCCGTCGAGAGGTGCCATGACGTCGACGACGAACCGGGCAGTAGAGGTTTCGACGTCGAAGAGCCCCAGCTATGCGACGTCGAGGCACACGACGCCGAGAAAATCATCGCCGTCGAGGCGCATGGCGTAGACGCCGAAGAGGCAATCGTCGTCGAAGAGGTCGCCGCCGAGGAGGTCGCCGCCGAGGAGGTCGCCGCCGAGGAGAACGCCGCCAAGGATATCGTCGTCGAGGAAGTCGCCGTTGGAGAAATCGACGTCGAGGAGGCTGTCGTCGACGTCTACTGCAGCAAAGAGGCCTAGAACGGTGTCCAAAGACCGGTCTAAGGTTTCTATTGTGTCTTCTGGGAGTTCCTCTTCCTCCCCTGGGCTGCGGATTGTACAAATCTCTCCAGAGCCCTCAAGAGCACCTTCACCTACAGGGGCTAATATCTCGCCACGATGGCTGGGGTGAGATCAGAGACTGGAAGATAAGAAAAATTAACCTTCCAAGGTCTCATTCCAGGTCTCCTGTGTCTGTAAGACCTGCTTCAAGATCAAGGTCTCCTCTTGTACAGTTGGTACATTCCCCGAGAAGACGTGAGCGTACTCCTCTGAGAAAATCTCCATCGTAGAGGAGGCGAACTTCACCCTCTCCTAGGTCTTCGCGTCATCACTCTTCTAGAAGACGCGATGGTAGATCTTCGACAAGGTCTACAAATTCGAAGAGGAACTACTCGCCGACGCTGTCATCAACTCCTCCGAGTAGGATTTCCCCGATTGATGACGTGATTACATTTAATGAAGTTCTCTGTCGTGGTGCAGCGAAACTTAATATCGAGATGCCTGTCTCTACTGCCAAGACAACGGTCATTTTCTAAACGCTACATCAGAAGTTATCATCAAGGCCTTTACTTCCTCTGGTTCCAGGTCTGTTGGAGCCTGCAGAGCACAAGTTCTTAACTCCTGCATCTTTGGAAGTGGTTCCTTCGCGGATCGCAAAAACGTATAAGGCTCCGGACAATGATCTGTTATTTCTGAGGTCTGAGCCACAACCTGATTCGGTCATCGTCTCAGCGGCACGTAAGAATCAGACAGGAGCGACATCATCCTCTGTGCCTCCTGATAAAGACAGCAAAGCTATGGACTCTGTAGGAAAGAAAATGTGTGCCACCTCTGCTTTCTACATGAAGGTTGCCAGCGCCTCCGCTTTACTGGGCCGCTATGACCGCGCACTATGGGATTCCTTGTCTGTTTGCAGAAAAACTTCCCAAGGAAGACAAACATGATTACCTTGAAATCCTTCATGAAGGTGGGCTAGTGGCTAACCAGGTGATCTGAAAGAAACAGGTTAGTATTAGATTCCTTACCTTAGAATATCCCCAGGCGTCAGTCTGGATCCGGAAACTTTTGCGTAGCAGTACCCCTGCGCGTCGGTAGGCGTCGTCTGCAGGCGTCCCCTGCGGCTCCGTGTCGTCGGCGTCGTGCGCCGTGATGACGTCGCTGGAGTATATAGACGCCGCCTCCGCGCGCTGACGTCAGTTCTTCTTTTTTCCGCGCCAGTTAGCGCAGATCCGAAGAGCAGTACTCCGGTCTTTTGACCAAGTTTTTTGTTAACTGATTGATCTTTACGGTGCCGGTAGGATGCCCGGTTTCAAGAGTTGTGACGAGTGCGACCGCATGATGTCGGTCACCGACCACCATCGACTCTGCCTCCGGTGTCTGGGCGCGGACCACGACGTGGAGTCCTGCGTCGACTGTCGGGCCTTGACTGGAAAAGCTAGGCGGGAGCGGTCCCGCAAGCTTCTCGAGCTCCGGTTGTCGGCCCCGCGTCGAGAGCGGTCCCGGTCCGGTCGGAGGTCGAGGGAGCGGTCGAGGGAGCGGTCGCGGAGCCGCCATGGGCGCTCCGGGAGTCGCCACCATTCCTCCGGCTCGTCAGGTAAGCACAAGAAGTCGGGGCGTCGCCATCGCACCCCCGACTCCCCCCGACGCCCGCGTGCTGCGGCCGGGGGCTCGGGTGACCCCACCCCCGCGGTCCCGCATGGGTCGCCGACGCCGTCTACCCCACACCTGTCGGTCCCTGGGGAAGGCGCGTCGCGTGAGGAGATCGAGGCCTTCCTCATTGCTATGAGGGCGAGGTCTTCTCCGGCGGGGCCTTCGGCGCCTGCGGGCCCGTCGGTCCCGTCTGGGGGCCCGAGCGGTTCGGGTGCTCCTGCCCCGGCGCCGCCGGTGGCTCCGGCCCCGGCGCCGCTGGTTCCCTCTGGTTCGTCGCCGGCTGGTCTCCCGGCCTCTCCGGCGTCGGTTCCTGTGGGCCAGCCCATGGTACCGCCCCCGCGTGGTGCAGCGACTCCGCCGTCGGCTCCGGCCGGCGTCGGGTCCCCGGCACCGACGCCGCGCGGCGCCACCCCCCTTTCCTCCCCGACTCCGGACTCGGAGCCGGACCGGCGTCGGCCGACGCCGGACCCGACGCCGATGGGGCCCGTTGACCCCGATGTCTATATCGTCGACCCAGAATATGGGTATGACGAGGAGGAGTATGGAGAGGGTTGGGAGGGGTCTGAGGACCCTCTATCCCGTGCCTGCCAGTACGATGTGGACTGGGTAGGTGATCTGGGTGATGCCAGTGGCCTGGACGAGTCGCCCAACCCTGGGTTTGTCTCTCCGTCCCCTGTGGCGTCCGAGGCGGGTGCTGCCTATTCGGTGGTCCTGATGAGGGCTGCCAAGGCCTTACACCTTGAGCTCCCCGTCGCGAAGGTCAAACCGAATATCCTGACGGAAGTTTTTAAACCGCAGTCATGCCCCCAGGAGCCTCTGCTGCCGTTTAATGAGGCCCTGACGGATGTCCTTCTGGGCACCTGGTCCAGGCCCGCCTCTGGTGCGCCGGTTGACCGGAACGTTGCCAGGCGTCACCGTCCCTGCGCGGACGACCCTGCCTTCCTGTCCACCCATCCCTCCCCGGAGAGTCTGGTGATCCAGGCCTCCACTTCGCAGTCCGCATTTCCGTCGGCTCCGCCCGACCGGGAATCAAAGAGGTACGACCAATTCGGAAAGAAAGTGTTTTCCTCTTTGAGTGCTGGGCTGCGGTCTTGTAACACCGCGTGCCTCTTGGGCCGCTACACCCACTCCCTGTGGGATACGGTCGAGGAGTGTTTGCCGCAATGCCCCCAGGAAGTGCGGGACAAGCTCACCCGGGCCTTTGTTGAAGGCCGGGATGCGGCGCGGTACTCGATCCGTTGTGGTCTGGACACCACGGACTCACTGGGACGGGCCATGTCCACTACGGTGGCGATTCGTCGCCATGCCTGGCTGAGATCTGCCAACTTCTCACCAGACGTCCAAAATACGCTTATGGACATGCCATTTGATGGCAGTCGCCTATTTGGTGACAAAGCGGACCACGCGCTGGAGCGCTTCAAGGACTCCAGGGTCACGGCCAAGTCCTTGGGTCTCTCGATCCAGACCCAGCGCCAGCAGACGGGTTCGTTTCGGCCCTTTCGTGGCCAAGGGAGAGGAGGTCCCACACGTGCTGCCAGCCACGCGGCGCAGAGCGCTCCCCAGCGCGGTGGCGCCCGTGGTTTCCGCCGTGGTGGCGGTAGAGGCCAGCGTCGTGGTCAGTCCACGCCTCCCTCCGCTGCGGCATCCAAGCCTTCCTAGTCCGAGCTTTCGGGCTCACGTGACGCCAGTGGGTGGCAGGGTTCGCCATCACCACTCCCGCTGGCGCGCGATAACATCGGACAGGTGGGTGCTGCAGCTTGTCCGAAGGGGCTATGCCCTCCCCTTCGAGTCCACTCCTCCAGCCATGCCACCGCAGAACCACCGTGTGTCGGGAGACCACTTGACACTTCTGCAGGAGGAAGTTACGGCCCTCTTGGCCAAGGGGGCCATCGAGCGCGTTCCTGGGCCAGAAGTAGGGTGTGGTTGCTACTCCCACTACTTTCTGGTACCCAAGAAGGACAAGGGAGGCCTGCGTCCTATCTTGGATCTACGGAACGTCAACGGCTTCCTCCGGAAGGAGAAGTTCAAGATGTTGACTTTGGCTCAGGTCTTGGCTGCTCTAGACCCACAAGACTGGATGGTAGCGTTGGACTTGCAGGATGCGTACTTTCACATCCCCGTCCTGCCGGCCCACCGGCGTTACCTGCGGTTCACGGTAGGCCACGAGCATTTTCAGTTTATCGTGCTCCCATTCGGCCTTACCAGCGCCCCACGGGTGTTCACGAAAGTGATGGCGGTGGTCGCAGCTCATCTGCGCCGGTTAGGGGTTTCAGTCTTCCCCTACCTCGACGACTGGCTGTTGAAGGCGGGCTCGCCCCAGACAGTCGTCCACCACCTTCAGATGACGGCAGACCTCCTGCACGAGTTGGGGTTTTCCATCAATGTGCCGAAATCACACCTGTGTCCCTCTCAAAAGCTCCTTTTCATCGGAGCGGTTCTCGACTCGGCGCAGTTTCGGGTTTATCCCCCGGAACGGCGGGTCCGGGATATTCAGGCTCTGATTCCCATCTTTCAGCCGTTATCCCGGGTTTCGGTCAGGTTGACGCTGCGGCTTCTGGGGCTGATGGCCTCCTGCATCCTTCTGGTGCATCACGCCAGATGGCGGATGCGGGCTCTGCAGTGGGACCTGAAGTTTCAGTGGGCCCAGCATCAGGGCAACCTATCCGACCATGTCCTGATCTCGGAGGGCACTGCGAGACAGTTGCAGTGGTGGCTTACAGACCGCGATTGGGTCAGGGGCAGATCCCTCTCCCTTCCCCAGCCGGAGCACGTGGTTGTGACGGACGCGTCCCTCCAAGGCTGGGGTGGCCACTTGGGAGAGGCGGAGATCAGAGGCCTCTGGTCTCCGGCGGAGTCCCGGCTCCATATCAACATGTTGGAGCTGCGGGCGATTCGCCTGGCACTGAAGGCATTCCTCCCCTTTGTCAACGGGAGTGTAGTGCAGGTGTTCACGGACAACACCACCGCCATGTGGTACTGCAACAAACAGGGCGGTGTGGGGTCGTGGACCCTTTGCCAAGAGGCTCTGCGCCTCTGGCAATGGCTGGAACGTCAGGGCGTGACTCTGACGGTTCAACACCTGGCAGGTTCTCTGAACGCCAGGGCGGACGAACTCAGCCGTCGGTGCTCGGTGGATCACGAATGGCGTCTGAACTCGGATGTGGCGAGAGGCCTCTTTCAGCAATGGGGAGAGCCTTGGTTAGATCTATTCGCCACAGAAGAGAACGCGCAATGTCATCAGTTCTGCGCGTTGGAGTTTCCAAGACGGCACTCGCTCGGCGACGCCTTTCGGCGCGAGTGGAGTTGCGGTCTGTTGTACGCCTTTCCGCCTATACCACTTCTGCCCAGAGTGCTGAAGAAGATCAGGCGCGACCGGGCCCAAGTTATCCTTGTGGCTCCGGACTGGGCTCGAAGGTACTGGTATCCCGAGCTACTCAGCATGACGGTCGGTCCCTCGATCCGCCTGCCCCTTCAGGAGGACCTTCTGTCGCAGCAGCAGGGGACGGTCCTCCACCCGAACCTGTCCAGTCTCCACCTCCATGCGTGGAGATTGAGCGGCGACAGTTGAGGCCATTTGACTTGCCTCCTGAAGTCTGTGATGTCATTCTGGCAGCCAGGCGTCCCTCCACAAAGTCGGTATACGCCTGCCGGTGGAACAGATTTGTGGCATGGTGCACAGCAAAGGCTGTGGATCCCCTTTCTGCCCCTCTATCTGAGGTTCTCCTCTTCCTCCTTTCCCTTGCCCAGCAGGGCTCTGCCCTGGGCACTATCAAGGGCTATCTTTCTGCCCTTTCCGCCTTCTTGAGGCTACCTGATCAGCCATCTTTGTTCAAGTCCCCTATTGTGTTAAGATTCTTAAAGGGCATCACGCACATGTATCCTCCAGCTCCGTTCGTGATGCCTCAGTGGGACTTGAACCTGGTTTTGACTTTCCTGATGTGCGCTCCCTTTGAGCCCCTTCATTCCTGTCCTCTCCGTCTTCTCACCTTAAAGACGGCCTTCCTGGTAGCCATCACCTCTGCCAGGAGAGTGAGTGAGCTCCAGGCTCTTTCTGTTCAACCTCCTTTCTTGTCTGTTCATCCTGATAAGGTGGTTCTTCGGACCAGACCTTCTTTCCTGCCCAAGGTGGTCTCTGCTTTTCACATTGGGCAGTCCATCACCTTGCCCTCCTTCTTCCCGCCTCCGCATCCTTCAAAGGATGAAGAGCGGCTCCATCGTCTGGACCCAAAACGTGCGCTTTCATTCTATATGGATCGCACACGCCAGTTCCGGGTGGATGACCAACTGTTTGTTGGCTACGTGGGTGAGAAGAAGGGAAGGGCGGTACAGAAACGGACCATCTCTCGGTGGGTCGTCCTGTGCATCAAAGCATGCTACTCTTTGGCTCGGAAGGAGCCTCCTGTTGGGCTGAGGGCCCATTCCACTCGGGCCACGGCGGCTACTACTGCCCTGGGCCGGGGAGTCCCTTTGCAGGACATTTGCCAGGCGGCCACGTGGGCCTCGCTGCACACCTTTGCGAGGCACTACTGCCTGGACGGTCAAGTCCGGAGGGATGGCTTCTTTGGCCGTTCGGTCCTCCAGGACTTTCTGGTGTAGGTTGTATTGGTTCGCAGACCCACCACCGGGGTTGGTATTGCTGGGGTATCTATTCTAAGGTAAGGAATCTAATACTAACCTGTTTCTTTCAGATGAACAAGTTACTTACCTTCGGTAACGATATATCTGTAAGAAACAGTAGTTAGTATTAGATTCCTTACCGCCCCGCCCATCCTCCCCGTTCTGCGAACTGATACCTAGGGTTAGGGACATCCCTTTCAGGGCCCTAGTTTCAAATGGCACCAGTGTTGGTTCTCACATGGCTCTGCGTGTTCTGGCGCGGAAAAGCTGTGTGCAAAGAACTGACGTCAGCGCGCGGAGGCGGCGTCTATATACTCCAGCGACGTCATCACGGCGCACGACGCCGACGACACGGAGCCGCAGGGGACGCCTGCAGACGACGCCTACCGACGCGCAGGGGTACTGCTACGCAAAAGTTTCCGGATCCAGACTGACGCCTGGGGATATTCTAAGGTAAGGAATCTAATACTAACTACTGTTTCTTACAGATATATCGTTACCGAAGGTAAGTAACTTGTTCATTAGCGCAGCTGCAGATGCTTCCGACCTGTCTACACATGGCTATGCTCATGGACTCTGTGCAAGACGCTCAGCTTGGCTAAGGCTTACGGGTCTTAAACCTGAAGCGCAACACCGCATTCTGAATCTGCCGTTCAATGGAAAGTCTCTTTTTGGTTCTCATGCTGACGATGAGATGTCAAGAATGAAGACGGAGCTTGATACGGTGAGAGCTGTTGGTCTCGAAAAGAGAAAGGACTTTAAGAAAAAATACCGTCCTTACGATCGGAGACAGAACCAGCAGAGGGTTCAAACCCCTCAATGGTCGTCACAGCAGAATCAGGGAAGATCTCAGTTCTCCCAGCGTCGTCCTGGTAGAGGAAGGGGTGGCCTTTCCAGACAGTCTGCACCTGGAAACAAGCAGCAGCAACAAAAACAGTGAGTGTTTGTTTCTCCTGAGCTCGTTACCCACTCCGGTGGGGGGGAAGTGTTCGTTTTTGCCTGGAAGAGTGGAAAAACATCACAAATGACAAATGGGTGCTGAATATTGTACAAAATGGATATGCAATCAGATTCAAGTCTCCTCCACCTTCCATTCCTCCTCAAAAGACTGTGTTCCATCGACTTCATCTTTTGAAACAGGAGGTGTCTGTTTTAATCTTAAAGAAAGCCATCGAGGAGGTCCCGAGGGCACAGCGTCGGCAAGGCATTTACTCCCGATACTTTCTAGTTCCAAAGAAAGGTCCAAACAATGAGTTCAGGCCCATACTAGATCTCAGGCGCCTCAATCAGTTCATTCGGCGAGAAAAGTTCAGAATGCTGGCGTTACATCAAATAATTCCACTTCTGCATCAAAGGGACTGGATGTGCTCCATAGATCTTCAAGATGCTTATTTTCACATCCCCATCGCCCCAAAGCATCGGAAATTTCTAAGGTTTTGCATACAAACCAGCCATTACCAGTTCGCAGTCTTGCCCTTCGGGCTAAAGTCAGCTCCTCGCACCTTCTCAAAGTGCATGGCAGTCGTAGCGGCTTTCCTAAGGAAGAGACACATTTTCGTCTATCCCTATCTAGACGATTGGCTGCTAAAGAGTGCGTCTCCGATTCTGCTTCAGCAACATCTCACATTATGCATACATCAGCTGAGGAGGCTGGGCCTGCACGTGAACTTCAAAAAGTCTATCCTCAACCCCACACAGAGGATACACTATCTGGGCGCACTGCTAGATTCAAGGGACGCAAAAGCGTATCCTTCGGAGGAGAGACTATCCTCCATTCTCCTCAAGTGTCAAACCTTACTAAAGACTCCTCGACCAACGGCCAGACAGATCTCGTCTCTGCTAGGGTCCATGGCGTCTTGCATTTTCCTCGTTCCGAACGCCAGACTGCACATGAGACCTCTACAACAGTCGCTGGAGGATCAGTGGTCCCAGTTTTCAAACCGTTGGGAAGACAAACTGTCACTACCTTTGTCAGTGCGGATATCCATTCGATGGTGGATGCAGCGGAGTCATCTGGTAGTGGGAGTGCCTTTTCAAGAGGACATGCCCAGACGATCGCTGGTGACAGATGCGTCCCTGCAGGGTTGGGGCGCCCATCTGGGGTCCCTTCAAGTTCAAGGAGTGTGGTCAGAGAAAGAAAGACTATCACATAAACATGTTGGAACTCAAAGCTGTCCATCTAGCTCTCAAGGCTTTCTTTCCCGCGCTAAAGACATCCTCTCTGCTTGTTCGGACGGACAATACAACAACGATGTACTATCTGAACAAGCAGGGCGGACTGAGATCCAGACCTCTATCGCTGGAAGCGCAAGCAATCTGGAAGTGGCTTCTGGCTCGGGGTATGAAAATTTCAGCTGTCCATCTGCCCGGTGTCCTCAACATCCAGCAGACGACCTAAGCAGACACTTCGCAGAAGTGCTCGACTGGGTCTTAAAAGACGAAGTGATAAGAGATGTCTTCCAGGCCTGGGGCCCACCAGAAATCGATCTCTTTGCGGACGCCGACAACGCAAAATGCCGCGTCTTCGGGTCCAGGTACCCACAACAAGGGTCCAAGGGGAATGCTCTATGGATGGACTGGTCAGAGACATTACTCTACGCTTTTCCACCGATTCCACTCATTCCCTTGGTGATCAAGAAGCTGTACAATTCCAAGACAGACATGATTCTGGTAGCTCCGGATTGGCCTCGCCAATGGTGGTACCCGGATCTCCTGTATCTATCCAAAGTACCGCACAGGTGGCTTCCTTGCTGTCCGGATCTGCTGACCAGAGAGAACGGCAGGGTGTTCCATCCCAACCTGCCGTCCCTGAAGCTAGCAGTATGGTTCCTGAGTTCGTCCAGTATGGACATCTAGGCCTCTCGCAGGACTGTATGCACATTTTAAGAGAGGCAAGGAGAGCTTCTACAAGAAAGTCGTATGCTTTCAAGTGGAAGCGGTTTTTCATGTGGTGTGCTGCTGAAGGTCATGACCCGATTCAAGGTCAGGAACAGGTACTGTTACCATACTTACTTTCTTTGGCCAAAGCAGGTTTACAGTATTCCTCTATTAAGGTCCATCTGGCAGCAATAACAGCATATCGAAAGTCCCCTACCCAGGTTTCTTTCTTTCAAATGCCAGTTGTGAAAGATTTTCTGGAGGGTCTCAGGAAAGTGTATCCTCCCGTGAGGGCTCCCTCTCCTCCTTGGGAGCTTAATGTGGTTTTGTCCAAATTGATGGGTCCTCCATTCGAAACTATACATAAGGCCTCCCTTCAGCATCTGTCATGGAAGTTGTCCTTCCTTGTAGCTATCACTTCTGAGCGCTGGGTGAGCGAGATTCAGGCTTTTTGTGCACCAGAACCCTATCTCGTTTTCCATGCGAATAGAGTGGTGCTTCGGACTCATCCAAGATTCCTTCCTAAGGTAGTCTCGGATTTTCACATCAACCAGTCAGTGACACTACCTACGTTTTTAGGTTTCGCCAGTCGAAAGCTGCGCACCGCGCAGCTTTTCGGCGCAGGCGAAATCTAATGGTTACAGTATGTGTGTGTTGTCCCGCCCTCTCTTTCCATTGGCTAGCTCCATAAATGGAGGCTAGCCATTGGAAGAGAGACCTGCTCGTCATTCTGCGAGCAGATTCGTGGGCGTTCCTGCGATTTTTAGGCTTTCCGCCACGGCATGCGGCGGTGGGCTGATGTAAAAAAAAAATTCCAGGCCAGCATCCTTCGTCACACCAGCCTGCTCGCTCTCACTGTGAGGACGCAGACCCGACCCGCTCCCTACTCCGAGCAGGGGTGGGCTGCGCCATTTCACTTTTCTTGCAGGTAAGCGGCATTTTTTTCTTTTTTTTCCTTATACCATTCCCGCCCCCCCTCCCGCTGTCCGTGTGCCCGTTAACCCGCCCCCTCCTGCTGTCCGTGTTTCTTGACCCTGCCTCGCGACGAAAGGGCTGGCGGCTTTAAGGCGCCAACCGCTGAGTGGGGGCAGAGTCGGCGGCGGTGTCCCCCGAAGACGAGTCCGCAGGCAGTGGAGGTGAGCATGGGGGCAAGGCTGATAAGGCCTGGAGAAACTTGCTCTGGGGGGGGGAAATCGATGGTTACCGGGGCTGTTGCTCAGTAGTAGAGCACAGGATGTGCAGTCGGAAGCCAGGTACAAACTCCTCCCTGCGAGTTGGTCAAGCTACGCAAAAATGCTTTGTTTTTTAATGTTCTCACCATAGGGCGCTTGTCTCCTTGCCGGGTGGCCACAGGGTTCTAGAGCGGCATGCCGACCGCGGCCAACCGGGGCCAGTGGCATCGGGTAAGGCGCACTGTTTAGACTCCAGGGCTTCGCACACCCCTCCCTCAGCGGAACTATTTGGGGCATGCTCCGAGGGCAGTTTAGACTTAAAACAGAGGGGGCAGGCTCGAATGCGCAGCTAACGTCTGCTCAAACCCCGCTCATTGCCACTGATGGAAATTCAATGTTTACCTTTCCCTATATCACAGCGCTTGTAGCGCACTGAAGCATCCCGGGTTAACCGCGAGACACTCGGGATAACGGATACAAATTTCAGTTACGTGGAATAAGTTACGGCGCTCTGGAAAGCCCAGAAAGTGAATGTCCTTGCGCCGTGATCACCCCTCAGTGTCTTCCGCACCGTATTGCAAAAAAGCCACTTTTGCCCTCACAGTGTGCAGATGGGCCTGAAGATCAATCACAGTGGGGCCCCTGAACATCAGAGCAGATTCTGTTTTGTTCACATGATCTGCAGTGGTCCACCCTCAGAAGGTTTACATCCAGAGATATGACATTGATTTTCACTTCGAGCGATGTTTTAAAGTCAAAGATAGCATGTAGCACTTTCTCAAATTGTTCGGAGTGTTTTCACAGGGTGGATTTTAGGTGATGTAGGGCGCCCATGGTGGTGTCAGCGAGTGTTGGGGGTGGCACCGTGGTGTGGAGTTCAGGGATCTGTGATTTGACAGTCCTGGTTTTCCCCGTCATTGTACAATGAGGACAGAGAGAGAGGCAGGTCATGCCAGTCATGTGCCAGTGTAGAGTATCATGGGCTCCTGATCCCACCAGGCATGTGTGGTTAGTACCAGGGGAGTCGTGCTGCCATTTCAACCTTCAGGGAAGTCCACACGAGGAGGTTGCGCCTCTGTGCGTGCAATCCGATGTAGTGGGCAAGCCGACTGGGACCACAGTAATAGGACATTCCAGGCCAGGTGCACCGGAGAGAGGCACAGCCCCTAGCTTGCAGAGAGATGACACACTGTCGAAGGTGTGCGCAGAAAGAGAGGCATTTTGGGGTGGGCTATCCATCAAGACCACGCTATTTCGAGCATGGTCACATTGATCCGTTTGAGTTCCCATTAGGGCTTGTTGCTGGGCACCACGTAGCCGTTTTGTAGACTACAGATGGAAAATACAAAAACTGTCCTGCAAATGAAAGATTCAATAAAACGTGAAATATAAACTGACCTAGATTACATTAATTGTTCATAAATAGTCCGTGTTTTCCCCTGTAAAGTTAAGGACAAGATTTTAGGGATCCGATTACTTGTCCGTTCTAGAATGCTACAGGGTCTGGGGACTCCGCCCGCTTTAAGTCCTGTTTCGATTGAATGCTTTCTGGAGTTCATACAACAAAAAAAGGAGATACCCTCTGAACCAATAAGGGACAGGGTGAATAAGATTAAAAAGCAATAACGTCCCTGAGCAAAAGGATGCCTACTACGTCGTACTACTGCCTGACTACAGTAATACCATAGGAGGCAGTATCCGACCTATAAATAGCCTTGAGACCAAGTTGAAATTACCCTCACTCTATGAGTTTATGGGTTATAAGTAACGTCAGTTTTGGACCTCTGTGTAAATCCCACAACAAGTTTTTTTTAAAAAAAACAATATAAAACAATATAGTGTAAAAAACAGTTAAAATCATCAGTTTATTAAAAAAAAAATTAGCTGATCAAGACATAATCTTGAAGTCAATACATAATACATTCATTACAACAAAAACAATATGCAAATTACACATTAAAAACCAAAAGTCGACGCGGCGTTTCGGTGCTTTATGAAGATGGGAACACCTTCAGGACGGTTTTTATATCTCAAATTTTCAGAGATTCATGTGAAAGTTTACGCATATAGAAGACAATGATACGGCTATTTGATCATTTAGCGGTGTATCTTGCACTTTAGGAGAGAGTCTTTTTAACATCCACCTGTTGATAAGCGTTTCATTAGGTCTATGCTGTACCAAGGGTGACCACCGTATGAATCAATGATAATAGGGCCAACACGATAGTACTTCAGTTAAATTGATCAATACGATCCCATCGTGAAGTCACGTGTAAGCGAAGTGTTAAATTCTGCGCTACAATTTAGAAGAGGGAACGTCTTGGAACTTGTTGCCTCTGCCGCTATTTTTATCTTCGCATGATTGCATTAATCTTATTGGAAATCACGATGACAAATCGTGCCCCGACTCCCAAGCGCCTCAAGCTCCGGCAGTGGGCCCGTGCCGTTCGAGGTCCAGGAGGAGGTCGAGGGACTGGTCGCGGGGCCGGAGTCATCGCAGCTTGTCGAGTCGTCACCACTCGTCGGGCTCCAAGTCCTCCGGTAAGAGGCTCAAGAAGTCGAAGCAGCGACATCGCTCTTCTGACTCCCTCAGACGCTCGCACGATGCTGCCAGGGGTTCGGGCGACACCGCCCACGCATCCAAGCCCACATCCGCCGGTCCCTGGGCTTAATGCAACGCCGGAGGAGAATCGTGACTTCCTCGTGGCCATGAGGACTCCCTTCCCTCCGTCGCGGGTTGTCGACGCACCTTCGGGCCCCGCGACCCCGACTAGGGGCCTTGGCGGGCCGGCAGGCCGTGCTGCCTGAGTGTCCGGAAGGGGCCCGGGCAAAACTCGCTCAAGCCCTCGCGGAGGGTTGGGATGCGGCACGGTATTTCATCCGATGTGGGCTGGATACTACGGACTCACTGGGCAGAGGGATCTCCACGACGGTGGCGGTTCGCCGCCACGCCTGGTTGAGGTCCGCCAAGTTTTCGGCCGATGTCCAGAACACCATCATGGACATGCCGTTTGATGGCAGCCACCTTTTTGGTGGCAAAGCCGATCATGCGCTGGAACGCTTTAAGGACTCCAGGGCTACGGCCAAGTCCTTGGGCCTGTCGGCTCTGTGTCAGCAGCAGACTGCTTTTCGCTCCTTTCGTGGCCACGGAAGGGGTGCCCCAACACGTCCTGCCAGCCACGGGCCGCAGACTAACATTCAGCGCGGCGGCGGACGTGGTAACCACCGTGGCGGTGCCCGGGAACAACGGCGAGGCCAGTCCACATCCACCCCTGCAGCATCTGCCTCAAAGCCCTCCTAGTCCGAGCTTTCAGGCCCATTTGATGCCAGTGGGGGGCAGGGTTCGCCATCACATTACCAGCGCCCCACGGGTGTTCACGAAGGTGATGGCGGTGGTCGCAGCTCATCTGCGCAGGTTAGGGGTTTCAGTCTTCCCCTACCTCGACGACTCGTTGTTGAAGACGGGCTCGCCACAGACAGTCGTCAGCCACCTCCAGACTACGGCCGACCTCCTGCACCAGCTGTGGTTCTCCATCAATGTGCCGAAGTCGCACCTGTGCCCATCTCAGAAGCTCTTGTTCATCGGAGTGGTTCTATACTCTGCGCAGTTTCGGGTATATCCTCCCGAACAGCGGGTTCGGGATATTCAGGCTCTGATTCCAATCTTTCAACCGTTATCCCGAGTCTCGGTCAGGTTGACGCAGCGGCTACTGGGGCTGATGGCCTCCTGCATCCTTCTGGTGCATCACACCTGGTGGCGGATGCGGGCTCTGCAGTGGGACCTGAAGTTTCAGTGGGCCCAGCATCAGGGCAACTTGTCCGACCATGTCTTGATCTCGGTGGGCACTGCAAAACAGTTGCAGTGGCGGCTCGAGGACCGCGATTGGGTCAGCAGCAGATCCCTCTCGCTTCCCCAACCGGAGCACGTAGTTGTGACGTGGCGTCTCTTCAGGGCTGGGGAGGCCACATGGGAGAGGCGGAGATCAGAGGCCTCTGGTCTCCGGCGGAGTCCCGGCTCCACATCAACCTTCTGGAGCTGCGGGCGATCCGGCTTGCACTGAAGGCATTCCTCCCCTCTGTCCGGGGGAGTGTAGTGCAGTTGTTCACGGACAACACCACCGCCACGTGGGACAGCGACAAACAGGGCGGGTGGGGTTGTGGACCCTATGCCAGGAGGCTCTGCGCCTCTGGCAGTGGCTGGAACATCAGGGCGTGACCCTGGTGGTTCAACACCTGGCAGGTTCCCTGAACGCCAGGGCGGACGAACTCAGCCGTCGGTGCATGATGGATCACGAATGGCGTCTAAACTCTGACGTGGCGCAAGGCCTCTTTCAGCAGTGGGGAGAGCCTTGGTTAGATCTATTTGCCGCAGAAGAGAAAGCGCAATGTCATCAGTTCTGCGTGTTGGAATTTCCAAGGCGGCACTCGCTCGGCGACGCTTTTCGTCGCGAGTGGAGCTGCGGTCTGTTGTATGCCTTTCCGCCTATACCACTTCTGCCCAGAATGCTGAAGATCAGGCGCGACCGGGCCCAAGTTATCCTTGTGGCTCCAGATTGGGCACGAAGATACTGGTATTACGAGCTACTCAGCATGTCAGTCGATCCTCTGATTCGTCTGCTGTGGCAGCAGCAGGGGATGGTCCTCCACCCGAACCTGTCCATCCTCCACCTCCAAGCGTGGAGATTGAGCGGCGACAGTTGAGGCCATTTGACTTGCCTCTTGAAGTCTGTGATGTGATTCTGGCAGCCAGGCGTCCCTCCACAAAAACGGTATACGCCTGCAGGTGGAACAGATTTGTGGCATGGTGCACAGCAAAGGCTGTGGATCCACTCTCTGCCCCTCTTTCTGAGGTTCTCCTCTTTCTTCTCTCTCTTGCCCAGCAGGGCTCTGCTCTGGGCACTATCAAGGGCTATCTTTCGGCCATTTCCGCATTCTTAAGGCTCCCTGATCAGCCCTCTTTGTTCAAGTCCCCGGTTGTAAATAGGTTTTTAAAGGGCATCACTCCTATGTTCCCTCCTGTTCCTTTCATGATGCCTCAGTGGGACTTGAACCTTGTTCTAACCTTTCTGATGTGCTCTCCCTTCGAGCCACTTCATAACTGTCCTCTTCGTCTTCTTACCCTTAAGACTTATTTCCTGGTTGCCATCACCTCTGCCAGGAGAGCGAGTGAGCGAGCTCCAGGCTCTTTCTTCCAAACCTCCTTTCCTTTCTATCCATCCGGACAAGGTTGTGTTGCATACACGTCCCTCTTTCCTGCCCAAGGTTGTCACAGCCTTCCACATCGGGCAGTCCATCACTTTGCCCACCTTCTTTCCCTCTCCGCATCCCTCGAAAGAGGAAGAGAGGCTCCAACCAAAACGTGCGCTCTCCTTCTACCTTCATCCCACACGTCAGTTCCTGGTGGATGACCAACTCTTTGTTGGTTACGTGGGCGCGAAGAAGGGACGGGCGGTGCACAAACAGACCATCTCTCGGTGGGTCGTGTTGTGCATCAAGGCATGCTACTCCTTGGCTAAAAAGGAGCCTCCTGTTGGGCTGCGGGCCCATTCCACTCGGGCCATGGCGGCTACTACTGCCCTGGGCCGAAGAGTCCCCTTGCAGGGCATCTGTCAGGCAGCTACGTGGGCCTCGCTGCACACGTTTGCTAGACACTACTGCCTGGACAGCCAAGTCCGGAAAGATGGCTTTTTCGGCCGTTCCGTTCTCCAGGACTTTCTGGTGTGATTATTGGTTCGCAGACCCACCACCGGGGTTGGTATTGCTGGGGTATCCATTCCAAGGTAAGGAATCTAATACTAACCTGTTTCTTTCTTTCAGATGCACAAGTTACTTACCTTCGGTAACGATATATCTGTAAGAAACAGTAGTTAGTATTAGATTCCTTACCGACCCACCCATCCTCCCCATTCTGCGAACCAATATCTAGGGTTAAGGTCATCCCTTTCAGGGCCCTAGTTTCATGGCACCAGTGTTGGTTTTTATCATGGCTCTGCGTTTTCTGGCACGGAAAAGCTGTGTATAAGAACTGACTTCAGCGCGCGAGGGTGGCGTCTAAGTACTCCGACGTCATCACGACGACGGACGCGGAGCCGCGGACGACGCCTACCGACGCGCATTGGTACTGCTACGCAAACATTTCCGGATCCAGTCTGAAGCCTGGGGATATTCTAAGGTAAGGAATCTAATACTAACTACTGTTTCTTACAGATATATCGTTACCGAAGATAAGTAACTTGTGCGACGCCGCCACAGGGGCTGGCAGAGGACCCTTCTTGTCCAGTCATGGGCCCAGGTTGGCGGGGGACCCCTCGTCCTTCCCGGGTCCCTCTCCCCCCTCCACGCAGGCGGCTGCCTCGTCGGAGGTCGGGTTTATGCATTTCCGGCGCCGTTCCCTCGCCGCCCCGTCTCCAGCCCAGCCCCGGTCTCCTGCGCTGAGCGCTGTGGCGGAGGTCAATCCGGAGTCTCCCCTGGTGTCGGACGATGATGTCCTGCCTCAAATTGCAGACTTTACGGCTCCAGGCTGACGTCGGACCGTTGACTCGTCCTCGGACGTCTCCTCTCCAGAGGTTCGACGCTTGCTGGTGTCATCCTCGCCTGCGACGGGCCAACGCATTGTGGCTTTTTCCCCCGACGTAGGATAACGACGGCTCCTCGCCGTGGCCACAGCCGCGGTCCGGAGGCGCTGCAAGTCCTCCCACTCCTCGGTCCCTCTTCTTCCTTTCATGACCTGGCCCTTCCTTCCTCTAGTGGGCTTGGGGGACGGCCGCCTTAGCTTGCAGCCATCGCCTAGTGAGGAGCTGCTTTCCCCACCGCAGAGCCCTACGGAAGCGGGTGCGGCCTTCGCTCGCTCTGTTTCCACAGCTGTGGGAATTTTGCGCATGGGTGATCCAGCTGCCCATTTCCCGAAGATCATCTTCTGGAGGTTCTCCATCAGGGCTCTGGTGGTAGGGAGCTGCTGCTTCCCTTCGAAGGTTCGCTCCATTCGTCTCTTTTGGGAACTTGGAGCTGTCCCGCCACGGGGGACCCAGTGCCCCAACACCTTCTGCAACGCCACCATCTGGCGCCGTGTGATCCGGTGTGTCTTTCCCTCCACCCCTCTACCAGAGGCTCTCTTTTGCAGAATGCCTTTCCCTTTGCCGCCGCTGTTGTCTCCCCTGTCACGGGAGGCCCGCTGTCTTTACTCCTGGGGGCGCAATATATTCGCCTCAACCAGTGCGGCTCTGCGGGCCCTTAACACAGTGTGTTTTGGCTAGGGCCACTTCTTGCTTGTGGGACTCGGCGGAGTTCCTTATGTCTGCCGCTTCTCAGGAGGGTGCCTGTGTTGATTTAAGGCACATATGTGTTGGATGGCCGGGAGCTGGCGGCGTTTATTCTTCGCTCCGCTTTGGACATCTCTGAGTTGCTTGGTTGTGCCATTGCTTCTTCGGTTGCACTTCGTCGCCATGCCTGGCTTCGGGACAGTGTGTTCCCAGAGAACGTTCGGGAACGGCTGGTGGACCTTCCTTTCGATGGCGCTCTTTTGTTCCACGCCCCTGCGGACTCGGCCATTCAGAAGGTCTTCACAATTGTGAAAAGCGAACCATTGTAACTGGCACTCTATCATCATATAGATGTTATGTATTTTGAAACAAGAGTGGTCGCTTTTTTGTAAATAACAAAGTCTAATTGAAACCTTGCACATATTGTTTAACAAATGTTATTCATATGTTTTGGTTCATAATTTCACTTGGCACACACTACACAAACTGTAAATAATTTCTACTAGTCATGTAAGACTATTTCACTGTGAATATCATTTTCAGTATAATTTCTAAAGTACTCTATCAATGTGTCAGTCTCTTTCAATCTGACATCTCACCTTAATCCCTGCATATATATGCGATTTTTTCGCTTTTCCTTGAAACTACTATTAAGTATCTTTCCCACAGGAGCTACTGTTTTCCTTATAGTAATTCAGAAGTTCTTGGCAGGGCTTCGGCCTCCTCCTCCTTCTCCTTCTCCCCCTCAGTGACCTGGGAGTTGATCTGGTTTTGGGAGGTGTTCTGCCGTTGGGGCGGGTTGCCCCAATTGTGCGATGTGTGTTCCATGTGCATTCGAGTCCTCCTTGTTGGAACTGTCTTTCTGTTGGCTGCTGGCCGGCCCTTTTTGACTCTGTGTTTTTGCTTTGGGTTTCTACATCATGCTGGCCCTGAGACTAGGCCTTCTGTTTTTTCTCATTAGCTGCTTGACAAGCCTTCTGCGTTTTTTTCCGCAGGTATTTTCTTTTTTTTTTTGTAATCCCTTTATTTTTAGGTCGAGCCTACTATTGTTATCCGTTTCTGGGAATGTAGACACGAGTCGGACGCGCGCTTCTCCAGTGTCAGTTTTGTCTGTGTGAGCGCGCCTCTGAGACGCGCTTGCGCAGACGCACACACAGCCACACTCACGCATGCGCACATACACAGCCACACGCATACACAGGCACAAACACACTGCATACACACACACACCCCCTTAAACAGACCCACGCGCACACAGACAGACACACTCGGACAGACACACGCGCGTACATCCCCCCCCCCCCCTCCCTCCCTCTCCACTCACCGGGCTCTTTCCGCGTGTCCCTCGGCAGCCAGCATTCAGCGTGCAATGTTCCAGTACGTTCTCCCGGCAGTTTCTTTGCAGGCCCCGCCCACGTCCCAACGAAGGCTGCCTAACTTCCGCTAGCTCTTTCGGTCACGAAGCAGACAATGCCGGACACGGGTGAGTGACGACAATGGCTGCAGTTAAAAGTGTCCGGGTTCGAGAGCCCGGCGAATAGATCCGAAAGTGTGTAGGAATTATAAAAGGAAAGGTAAAAATCGCTTAGTTCCAGGCGGGTGGCCTTACTTGCCGGCCGCACGTTCAATGTCCTACAGACCTAATCAGCATCGTCCACTCTGAAGCAATAATCAGAATACGGGCTAAGGGGGTAATCAGAGTTTTCTAGCTGACACACAGGTTTGGTAACATTTCTTAGAAAAATATCCTTTTTGCCTATTGTGTGGTTGCTCCGTGAGGAGGAGCTGGGGGTGGGTGGGAGGAGGTGGGCAGCCGCAGGTGCAGGGGGAGAGGGGCTGCCATCCATCGCAGCCAGGGGCCCCTGCTCCTTCTCCCGGGTCCTCGTCAGGTTGCCTCAGCGCAGAACCACAGGTGATCAGATAGCAGGACGGCGAAGAAGAGCAGGGAGGCCAGCGAGAGGCGCCATTTCTGCGCCCTCTCCGAATCAGTGAAGAGCGTGTCGTTTTCCTGCGGTGCGAAACAGATCCGCAGGCCGGCATTGTACTGTCAACACATCCAGACTCCCCTGCCCATATTTTGGGATCGGGCCGACTCCACCGCCAGGGCTACGCTGCTCCCAATGGCTCCACAATATTCATTGGTCCGGGTGTAGGTGGCCACCATCTTTGTCCTGAAACTCTTTTTGGGGGAAGCTGCCTCTTCTACGTCATCCCTGGCATCGAGTGCTCTCTGCCCTGGCGGCTATGCCTCATGCTTGAGGAGGAGAGGGAGAGGGTGGGGGATCGCGGGCAAACACATGTCAGTTGCCTCATCACTTCGGCGTTTCCTTGAAAAACCCCCCATTTACATAGTGCGGTGGAACGGCGAGGAACAGAGAGGGTCCCCAGGCATGCGTTAATAGAGTGCTGTGACTGGCAGCGAAGGGGATGGTGGGCAACTCCTGTCTTAAATAAAACCCTAACACAGACCAGTAAACAGCGTGCTGACGAGTTTTATTCACGCTCACATGCATCAGCTATGACTCTTAGCACCCGCAATTTTATGGTCCCTCTGACCACCACAGTCCCTAAAAAGCGATGAAAAAAGCAACGGGATGTGCAGATGAACCAACCTCGGACCTTTCGAGCATGCAGACACCCACTCAAACATCTGCAACATTTCCCATACAAAAACCTGCATTTGTGCTCTTATTGCCCTTCTGCAGCACGCGTGTCACAAAAGGGGAAGATTTCTAGAAGTTCTTGTGTCTTGTGGTCCCATTGTCCCGGTTACCACTGAACCCGTCGTTACTCCCTTGCGCTGTGTTTTTCTGAGCGCCTTTCCCTCGTATAAGTTATGAGTTCACTTATGCAGCAACCGGTTACTGGTGTATTTCCCTGCTGTAGCCCAGATCTCTGGTGCCCCTTAGTGTTAGCCTTTTGAAGCCCAGTATAACAAACAAAACCAGCATTTGCAATGCAATAGGTCTCGCATTGGCGAGAGTTGGGGCTATTGGCATTGTAAATGACCATGCTTTTTATTAATTTGTTTATAAAACCTGCAATCGGTGCATAAATACGCACTTTGAACGTATAGTCCTTGCTTACGAGAAGCAAGGCTGGCAGTAAAAGACTGCCAGCCTTGCTTTTCATAAGCATGGACTATAAGTACAAAGTGCTTGTTTACGCACAGCTTGCAGGTTTTCAAACGCATAAATAAAAGGCATTGTCATTTACTATGCCAATGGCTCAAACTTTCGCAAATGCGAGACCTATTGCATTGCAACTGCTTGTTATATATTGCCACCTCCACACTACAGATTGCAAGTAATCTAGCCCTCCATTGCGTGAAGGACGGTGGCTGAGGGTCTAGCCATGAGGAGGCTATACACAGTCTGAGAGCCTCCATAGCTACAAAAATCAGCCCCTGTTGGTTTGTTGGCCGCTCAGTTCCAGCCACTCCTAGTAATATTTCTTCAGAAAAGATAGTAATTCCTACATTGAATATGTCCGATAGGAAGTTAGATACCTCTATCCTAAGATTACTAAGTGCCAAGCCCGTGGCGAACATATGAATGTCGTCGGCTGCAGCCAATGAGCAGCGTGGACAAGTAGTTCCCTGACCGCTGGCCCATTTGGCCATTTTATAGGGGGTGTAGTATAGGGCAAGAAATGTTTTATAAAAATTGCGCTTGCAATTTAATAGACATAAGCCATGTTTGTGAAAATTCTAGCGCACGAGCGGGGGTTGCTAGCTGCACCGCTAGATTATTCTGCCATCTAGCAAAGTGCTTATCTGAATCATCCGGTAAATTGCTATTAAACTCCTTGTAAATTTCCCCGATTTTAGGGGTTGTTTCTATACACAAATTATCTATGGCTGCAATATTTTGAAATATACATCGCCCCCCCCCCCCCCATTTTCCTTGACAAGAAATCCCTAATCTGCAGGTATTTAAAAAATCCCTATTGCTGATGTTATAGTCGTTATGAAGCTCTGAGAAGCTTTTCACCCGATTTACGGTAAAAAAGCAGCCCAGTTGGGTAATCTCTGCCCCAATCCACCTAGACATGCACCCATCCTGGAAGATCGGTGTTACCATTAACTGGGGTATAAAAAGAGAAGCGTCCCACCCGTAACAGTTGGCGGATATTGATCCATACTTTACAAATGCTCGTGATAGTCTTGAGTTTAGTTTTCTTAAAAAAATTATCATTAACATGGCGCCATAAACACCCTTTGCTTCTGTCCCCTAGAACCATTTCCTGTGGGGTAGGGATGAAAAGATTGCTAGAGTCAATAGCTATTAGATTCACGCAATATTTGGCCACTGTTGCCCAGTAGTAAATCCTAAAGTTTGGCATAGCTAACCCCCCTCTTTCTTTCGGTAGCATAATCCATTTGAGTGCCCTTCGAGGTTTCTTGAATCCCCAGACAAATCTAGAAAACAGAGATTCAATATTTTTAAAGTAGTGCGATGAAAAAAACTCAAGACAAATTGTTCTAAAACAATATAAAATCTGGGTAAGAACAACATTTTAATCACATTGCATCTACCGCCAATGGTCAGATGTAAATTATCCAATCTGATCAAATCTTATCTGGTGCGCTTATTAATGGGTCGAGATTTATCTGTACAATTTTGTCTACCTTGGCGCTGATACTGACGCCGAGATATACAGCATGCTCCACTACTCTATTGTCCCTCATCTCTACTTTATCATTGATAACAATCTGAGTTTTCCCTGTATTCAATTTATATCCGGAAGAGTTGCCAAATCGTAACGCCTCCTCCTCGACAATCTTAATAGCCTCGTTAGGGTTGGTGGTAACTAGAGCTATATCCTCCGCGTAAGCTAGGACTTTTGTATCATAGTTATTGATCATAATAGGTGACACACAAGGATGGCTTTCAAGTTTGCGGATAAATTGACGATATACACCGCAAAAAAAGAGAGGCGAGCAGGGGCACCCTTGTCTAGTTCCCCTTGTGATCATAAAACTCTCGGACATACTCCCATTTATCACGACACTAGCGCTCGGATTGACATAGAGTCCTTGGATGGCCTTAATAAATCCATTCGTTACTCCACAATTTGACATAGCTGCCCATAAAAACTTCCATGAGACCCTATCGACCGCTTTTTCTGCATCCAGTAGGATAAGGGCCATAGGGTCTCCTGTTGTCTCTGCAAAGTCAAATAGGAAGATCACTCTCTGTATATGATCAATTGTCGATCTACCGGGGATAAATCCGTGTTGTCGAGTTGACACCATCTTATGGATTATCGGTGTCAGTCGCCCTGCAAGGAGTTTGGAGTAAATCTTTGAATCTCCATTAATCAATGTTATAGGGCGATACGAGCCCATCTCCAAGGGATTTTTTATTTTTCTTCAGGACCAAGAAGGAGGTGGGTTCCCTCCCTGGAGTATGGATTTGAAGAGCTCCAGCATGATTGTTTTCAGTTGTTCTGCAAATTCACCAAAAAACTCTGTAGGGATCCAATCTACCCCTGCTGCTTTACCAGCGGTCAATGATTTCATGGATGCTAATATTTCATCCCAGCCAAGGGGAGAATCCAATCCATCTTGATCCTCTTGTTCCAGGGTGCCCGCTCAAGTCTTGAGCAAGATATTCCCCCGGATCCTCCTGATCTCTTACCGGTTCCTTATACAGTTCTAAATAAAACCTTTGAAAAGCAGCTCTAATTTCGGGCTCTTCTAATCTCAGCACACCATCGCTATCATTGATAGATTTAATCATATTTCCAGTCATCTCCTCCCTTGTACGCACTGCCAGCTGGTGTCCCACCTGTTCGCTAAGCTCATAAGTTTTTTCCTTGTAGATCGTAGCTTTAGTGATGGCTTTTTCCGTAAAGATCTCAGATATCCTTTTTCCAGCGATGGCCACTTGCGCTAATCCCTCCGTACCCTGACCTGTTTGTACAGCTACGATCAAATCTGCCTCCGCTTTATTCAAGTTCTGTTGTAGCGAGGCTAGTTGCTGTTTGCCTTTTCTATTTGTACGGACTGAAAATTGCAGTGTCTTCCCTCTAATACCATTCAGAAAAGGGGGTGGTGATGGACAGAGCATCTGAGTTAAACAGAACACTCATACCCAGTCAAAAGATCAGGGCTTGATCCATCACCGTTTTTTAGCTCACTGCACCATCCCAGCTCAGAACCTGGCTACATGCAAAATAGTCTGTCCCTGGCCCAGTGCATCATGGGAACAGGGCAGACCAAACTACCAAGCCAATTCTTTACTGGAAAGGAAACAAGCTTCCGGGGACCGGTTTCTGGCATTGCAGCCGTCTTCGGCCCGGCTTGCTTGAATCTTAATGGTGCAGTGAGCAAGGGACTCACATCTGGGCATACCCTGCCACTCCTATAGTGACCAAAACGATTCAGAAAAGGGGGTGGTGATGGACAGAGCATCTGAGTTAAACAGAACACTCATACCCAGTCAAAAGATCAGGGCTTGATCCAGCACCGTTTTTTAGCTCATTGCACCATCCCAGCTCAGAACCTGGCTACATGCAAATTAGTCTGTCCCTGGCCCAGTGCATCATGGGAACAGGGCAGACCAAACTACCAAGCCAATTCTTTACTGAAAAGGAAACAAGCTTCCGGGGACCGGTTTCTGGCATTGCAGCCGTCTTCGGCCCGGCTTGCTTGAATCCTAATGGTGCAGTGAGCAAGGGACTCGCATCTGAGCATACCCTGCCACTCCTATAGTGGCCAAAACGATTCCGAAAAGGGGGTGGTGATGGACAGAGCATCTGAGTTAAACAGAACACTCATACCCAGTCAAAAGATCAGGGCTTGATCCATCACCGTTTTTTAGCTCACTGCACCATCCCAGCTCAGAACCTGGCTACATGCAAATTAGTCTGTCCCTGGCCCAGTGCATCATGGGAACAGGGCAGACCAAACTACCAAGCCAATTCTTTACTGGAAAGGAAACAAGCTTCCGGGGACCGGTTTCTGGCATTGCAGCCGTCTTCGGCCCGGCTTGCTTGAATCCTAATGGTGCAGTGAGCAAGGGACTCACATCTGAGCATACCCTGCCACTCCTATAGTGGCCAAAACGATTCAGAAAAGGGGGTGGTGATGGACAGAGCATCTGAGTTAAACAGAACACTCATACCCAGTCAAAAGATCAGGGCTTGATCCATCACCGTTTTTTAGCTCACTGCACCTTCCCAGCTCAGAACCTGGCTACATGCAAATTAGTCTGTCCCTGGCCCAGTGCATCATGGGAACAGGGCAGACCAAACTACCAAGCCAATTCTTTACTGGAAAGGAAACAAGCTTCCGGGGACCGGTTTCTGGCATTGCAGCCGTCTTCGGCCCGGCTTGCTTGAATCTTAATGGTGCAGTGAGCAAGGGACTCACATCTGAGCATACCCTGCCACTCCTATAGTGACCAAAACGATTCAGAAAAGGGGGTGGTGATGGACAGAGCATCTGAGTTAAACAGAACACTCATACCCAGTCAAAAGATCAGGGCTTGATCCAGCACCGTTTTTTAGCTCATTGCACCATCCCAGCTCAGAACCTGGCTACATGCAAATTAGTCTGTCCCTGGCCCAGTGCATCATGGGAACAGGGCAGACCAAACTACCAAGCCAATTCTTTACTGAAAAGGAAACAAGCTTCCGGGGACCGGTTTCTGGCATTGCAGCCGTCTTCGGCCCGGCTTGCTTGAATCCTAATGGTGCAGTGAGCAAGGGACTCACATCTGAGCATACCCTGCCACTCCTATAGTGGCCAAAACGATTCAGAAAAGGGGGTGGTGATGGACAGAGCATCTGAGTTAAACAGAACACTCATACCCAGTCAAAAGATCAGGGCTTGATCCAGCACCGTTTTTTAGCTCACTGCACCATCCCAGCTCAGAACGTGGCTACATGCAAATTAGTCTGTCCCTGGCCCAGTGCATCATGGGAACAGGGCAGACCAAACTACCAAGCCAATTCTTTACTGGAAAGGAAACAAGCTTCCGGGGACCGGTTTCTGGCATTGCAGCCGTCTTCGGCCCGGCTTGCTTGAATCCTAATGGTGCAGTGAGCAAGGGACTCACATCTGAGCATACCCTGCCACTCCTATAGTGGTCAAAACGATTTCATCCCAGCTAAGGGGAGAATCCAATCCATATTGATCCTCTTGTTCCAGGGTGCCAGCTCAAGTCTTGAGCAAGATATTCCCCCGGATCCTCCTGATCTCTTAGCGGTTCCTTATACAGTTCTAAATAAAACCTTTGAAAAGCAGCTCTAATTTCGGGCTCTTCTAATCTCAGCACACCATCGCTATCATTGATAGATTTAATCATATTTCCAGTCATCTCCTCCCTTGTACGCACTGCCAGCTGGTGTCCCACCTGTTCGCTAAGCTCATAAGTTTTTTCCTTGTAGATCGTAGCTTTAGTGATGGCTTTTTCCGTAAAGATCTCAGATATCCTTTTTCTAGCGATGGCCACTTGCGCTAATCCCTCCGTACCCTGACCTCTTTGTACAGCTACGATCAAATCTGCCTCCGCTTTATTCAAGTTCTGTTGTAGCGAGGCTAGTTGCTGTTTGCCTTTTCTATTTGTACGGACTGAAAATTGCAGTGTCTCCCCTCTAATACCGATACAGTAAAGGCGGTGGTGATGAACAGAGTATTCAGAATTAATGCAGAACACTCCTATCCAGTCAACAGATCAGGGCTTGATCCATCACCGTTTTTTAGCTCACTGCACCATCCCAGTTCAGAACCTGGCTATATGCAAATTAGTCTGTCCCTGGCCCAGTGCATCATGGGAACAGGGCAGACCAAACTACCAAGCCAATTCTTTCACTGGAAAGGAAACAAGCTTCCGGGGACCGGTTTCAGGCATTCCAGCCGTCTTCGGCCCGGCTTGCTTGAATCCTGATGGTGCAGTGAGCAAGGGACTCGCATCCGAGTATACCCTACCACGCTTATGGTGGCCAAAACGATACAGTAAAGGGGGTGGTGATGAACAGAGTATTCCGAATTAATGCAGAACACTCCTACCCAGTCAACAGATCAGGGCTTGATCCATCACCGTTTTTTAGCTCACTGCACCATCCCAGTTCAGAACCTGGCTATATGCAAATTAGTCTGTCCCTGGCCCAGTGCATCATGGGAACAGGGCAGACCAAACTACCAAGCCAATTCTTTCACTGGAAAGGAAACAAGCTTCCGGGGACCGGTTTCTGGCATTCCAGCCGTCTTCGGCCCGGCTTGCTTGAATCCTGATGGTGCAGTGAGCAAGGGACTCGCATCCGAGTATACCCTACCACGCTTATGGTGGCCAAAACGATACAGTAAAGGGGGTGGTGATGAACAGAGTATTCCGAATTAATGCAGAACACTCCTACCCAGTCAACAGATCAGGGCTTGATCCATCACCGTTTGTTAGCGCACTGCACCATCCCAGTTCAGAACCTGGCTATATGCAAATTAGTCTGTCCCTGGCCCAGTGCATCATGGGAACAGGGCAGACCAAACTACCAAGCCAATTCTTTCACTGGAAAGGAAACAAGCTTCCGGGGACCGGTTTCTGGCATTCCAGCCGTCTTCGGCCCGGCTTGCTTGAATCCTGATGGTGCAGTGAGCAAGGGACTCGCATCCGAGTATACCCTACCACGCTTATGGTGGCCAAAACGATACAGTAAAGGGGGTGGTGATGAACAGAGTATTCCGAATTAATGCAGAACACTCCTACCCAGTCAACAGATCAGGGCTTGATCCATCACCGTTTTTTAGCTCACTGCACCATCCCAGTTCAGAACCTGGCTATATGCAAATTAGTCTGTCCCTGGCCCAGTGCATCATGGGAACAGGGCAGACCAAACTACCAAGCCAATTCTTTCACTGGAAAGGAAACAAGCTTCCGGGGACCGGTTTCTGGCATTCCAGCCGTCTTCGGCCCGGCTTGCTTGAATCCTGATGGTGCAGTGAGCAAGGGACTCGCATCCGAGTATACCCTACCACGCTTGTTGTAAATATTTTTGTCCACCCTAAGCGTGGAAGGGTATACTCAGACATGAGTCCCTTGCTCATTGCACCATCAGGATTCAAGCAAGCCGGGCCGAAGACGGCTGAAATGCCAGAAACCGGTCCCCGGAAGCTTGTTTCCTTCCCAGTGTAAGAATTGGCTTTTGTAGTTTGGTTTGCCCTGTTCCCATCATGCACTGGGACAGGAACAGCCTAATTTGCATACAGCCAGGTTCTGAAACTGGGATGGTGCAGTGAGCTAAAAAACGGTGTTGGATCTAGCCCTGATCTCTTGACTGGGTGAGAGTATTCTGCTTAATTCAGAGACTCTGTCCCTCACCACCCCTTGTTGTAAATATTTTTGTCCACCCTAAGCGTGGAAGGGTATACTCAGACATGAGTCCCTTGCTCATTGCACCATCAGGATTCAAGCAAGCCGGGCCGAAGACGGCTGAAATGCCAGAAACCGGTCCCCGGAAGCTTGTTTCCTTCCCAGTGTAAGAATTGGCTTTTGTAGTTTGGTTTGCCCTGTTCCCATCATGCACTGGGACAGGAACAGACTAATTTGCATACAGCCAGGTTCTGAAACTGGGATGGTGCAGTGAGCTAAAAACGGTGTTGGATCTAGCCCTGATCTCTTGACTGGGTGAGAGTATTCTGCTTAATTCAGAGACTCTGTCCCTCACCACCCCTTGTTGTAAATATTTTTGTCCACCCTAAGCGTGGAAGGGTATACTCAGACATGAGTCCCTTGCTCATTGCACCATCAGGATTCAAGCAAGCCGGGCCGAAGACGGCTGAAATGCCAGAAACCGGTCCCCAGAAGCTTGTTTCCTTCCCAGTGTAAGAATTGGCTTTTGTAGTTTGGTTTGCCCTGTTCCCATCATGCACTGGGACAGGAACAGACTAATTTTCATACAGCCAGGTTCTGAAACTGGGATGGTGCAGTGAGCTAAAAAACGGTGTTGGATCTAGCCCTGATCTCTTGACTGGGTGAGAGTATTCTGCTTAATTCAGAGACTCTGTCCCTCACCACCCCTTGTTGTAAATATCCCCTCTAATACCAGCCTTCATTGTATCCCATACTACCTCAATAGGAGCGCTACCCAAATTTATTTCTAAGAAAGATGGTACTCACTCTCTCATATGCCGGCAGTACTCCTAATTTCTTAAAAAAGCTCTTTCAAAGGTCCAAGAGCTTCTGGTGCGAGTGGCACTGCTACATGCTATATTAAGTTCTAGTGGGTTGTGATCTGATAGTACCCTCGGGAGCTTCTTTATAGTGCAACTGTCTTTGACTGAATTTGATATGAGTATATAGTTCAACCGGGCATGATGGGAGTGAGGGTGGGAAAAGAAAGTGTATCCATGGTCCCCGGGGTGTCCCAGTTGCCATCCATCCGTCAAGCCATGCAGCTCGCAAAGATCTTTGAAGGCTCTAAAGACTTTAGGTTTCCTCCCTTGATATTTGAATTCAGGGCCCGGAGTCCAATCCCCTGGTAGGTGAAGGTTAAGGTCACCACATACAATAAGAGGTAAGGGCCAATGTACCAGTTCATTAGAAATGCTCAGCAAAGTTTCTGGGTCATCCCCCACATTCCCATAGACTGTATATAAGGTCACCGTGTTTTGCCCACTATTGTAGCGGCACTCTATAATGGCCCATCTTCCAAACTTGTCTGCAAGTGATCGGTTAAATTGTAAGCCGCCTCCCTTCGCAAGAATGGCCACTCCTTTTGTACGAGTTCCCTGTGTGGAAGCGGTTATGAGTTGGTACCCTAAAGATTTTAAAAAATGTTGTTTCCCCCCTCTATTTGTGTCTCCTGTAAGCAAGCTATGTTGGCCTCCATAGCGTGCAATCCTTCTGCTACAGTGTGCCTCTTTTTTAAATCATTGAGGCCGCAGATATTTAATGATACAATTCTTTATCTAGCCATCCCTCATATAAAACTTTCTTTGAGTTATATCCGTAATTATTAATTTTTTTCTTTTTTTTGCCCCTTCTGGCCCTAGCGAATTATAGCCCAATAGTATATTGCCCTTTTCCAGATCCTACATCTATTTTCTTGCGTGTGTATCAGCTCTTTAAACCCTTGTTGAAAATTGGCTCTTTTTAGGACCCTACAGCTAATCTCTTGTGTGTGTCATCCCTTGGTCTTCCCCCCATTCCCTCCCTTCCCTCCCTTTCTCCCCCTTTACCCCCCACCTCCCCCCTCTTACCACTCTGAGGCGTCCTGGGTACCCAGGTGTGGGCGTCCGTATAGTCAGTGCGCTTCAGCTTGCCCTGTGGCCTGGTCATATATATCACATGTAGAAATATTCCCTCCCGACCTACACAATTTAGAGATTAACAACTTCTATACTTTGACAATTATTATTTAACACAGGGTGGCAACATTGACTTTTTTTTCCATTTGTAGTTTTTATTATTTTTTTATGTACAAAATATCATTCATCTTTTTCTTCCTTTTACTTTCAAGTTATCACAATTCATTTAATAAAACATCTAATACTTCATTGGAATACTAAAAGACATGACCATCACATGCAGAGAAAAGAAAAGAAAAGAAACCTAAACAATTCTTGCAAATTCCCGAAACAAACTATCTCATTCACACTACATTCACTCCTTATTCTGCGTCTGAGGGATCGCAGGTTGTAATGCGAAGTTGTTACGCAAAGTCGACGCGTTTCGTGGAATAGGACCACCTTCCTCAGGACCTTTTAGCAGAATATTCAGATATTCATAAACGAATTATAACCACTGCATGGATGGGTATACTGGTATTTTCAGTAGGGTGGTTTACCGCTTCGGTTATGAGTTCATATCAATGGAAAGTATCACTTTAAAATGTTCCAAGTAAACGATCTACCTATTCATCGAACGGTCACAGGTACGAGGATTGTCTGGGGCTGTGAACCCTCAGCCGGGGGATATAGTTTTCCTTTTTAATTCCCTAATAACGCCCAAAATACTTTTTTCATCTATGTAGGCTGGTTTTGTTCCTCGATTTAATCGGATTCGGTCTTTTGTCTGATGGCAGTTAATTTTGTTACTTTCAACGCACGTCCTGTAACGTTCCTTCCGGCACTCACTCGTACGGTCCCATTGGCTGGTCATATATACCCTAGATATCTTGACTGGAGGGCGGTAGATGCTCATTTGTCAGATCGGCCGTTTCGCTAGACATTTTAGGCAAGACCAAATATTAATATCAGATTTGATTAACAAGCAGTATTCAATTCCCACCTCACCGCCTCTCCAGGTTGTGGCCCATAATATTTACAAGTTCTTAGTTCAAGACAGTTCACATATTTGCGCCACAGTGTCAAAGTCTTTGGATTTCTCCTTCCCGTTATGATTTACAGGTTTATTTTTATTTTTTTAACTATTTGCCATTATTTTGTTTCGCTCTCTCCGAGATTTCCTTTAGGTAGGTCTCTGCCTGGATTTCTCTTGTGAAGCTTCTCGTTATTCCCCTGAAGCTAATTTTTAGACGAGCCGGGTTTTGCAAGAAAACTGTCGCTCCAATTTTTTCGAAGGGAGTGAAAAGTTGTTGCATTCGCCATCTGCGTTCGACAGTTGCGTGGGCAAAATCCAGTCCAACAAAGAACATAAATCCCTTGTGTTCTCTTTTGGTTGTAGGCCTAGCCAGGTCATAAATAGCTTCGCGTAGTAGGAAGTTTCCGAAGTGGACCAGCATAGCCCTAGGATATTGACTTGTTTTTTCAGAGCGTTTCGGTAAAGTTAGAGGAAAATGATGGGCACGATGAATTTCCCTGTCCATTTCCCAAGATTTGAGTTCCGGGAATGCAGATTTAAGAAGGTTAGACATGAAGCCCCTTGGATCACTTCCTTCTGTGCCTTCGGGGATCCCGAGAAAACGCAAATTGTTTCTCCTTGCTCGGTTTTCTTGCTCTTCAACCTTTGCCATTAAGTCTTTTATAATGCCATCTTGTTCCTTTGCCTGAGTTTGAAGCTTGCCAACATCAGGTATTTTCTGTATCCCTCTGCTGCAAAAGTTTTACCTAAGAGGTTCCCATGTCTTGGGACGTAACATGCCCTATGTGGGGCAGTGGTAGCTGTAATATAGCTCTGTCATGCGCAGGGGAGCTGTGGTCCCCTTCGGGCATCTGTTCTCCATGGCGTTAAGGTGTTTTGCGGATGCAATCCTCTTGCTGAGGGCTTGGAATGGCTTGAGTTGCGCCCCGGGGTGTCCTTCTCTGGGATCACTGTGCTGTTAGCTGGTCTGGTCAGGTCTGCGGCCTGCATCTTGGCTCTGTCTGGTTACACTTCTTTTTGGGCTGTGTGGGGGGACTCTTCCCTGGAGCGTGCCCAGACCCTTCTTCGCCTTCTTGCTCCCTGTCTTCGGCTGACGTCTGGCTTGCCCTGAGTGCATCCTACCGTGGTGCTCTGGGAAACTACTGTGCTTGCCTGTGCTGACCTACGGTCTTTCTGCACCATTGTGCCTTCTTGGCGCTTTAGTGGGACAGTCATCATTGCCTTGTCCGCTTCTTCCAGTGGGCCCTGCATTCAGTTCTACCTCTCCTCCCTGGGGATGAGATGGTTCTTGTGTTCTTGCCCCCCTTTCGGGCGCAGTCTGTCCCTGCGGAGCGTTGGATGGTTCTTCCTGGGTGCCCTCTGGTTTCCCGGTCTGCTTCCGCCTGCTTATTGCTGTCGGCGCCGTTCTGTCTATTGTCTTCTGGCTGTGATTGGCTTGTCTGCCCTCTTTACTGGGTGTGTTCCTGGTGAGGGGGGCTTGCCTTTGCTCTTCCTCTTCTCCTTGGAGTCTCTAGGTTGTTCTTCCACCTCGTTGCTCCTCTTATTGCCTTGGCCTTGGATGGAGGTTTTGTTGCCTTGTATGGGAGTGGGGTGCTTTGGCCTCCTTTCGCCTTGCCCTCTTTTCCTCTGCTGAGTGAGGACGGGCTACCTCTTTTATTGTCTTCTTGCATCCCCTCTGGGGTCCTCTAAGTGGAGGGGTTTCTCTTGCCTGGGGGGACGGGGCTCTTCGCCCTGTCCGCTTGAACCGTCCCTTGTGGGACTCTGTTATGTCCAGGTGGGTGGGGTCCTCTTGCACACCCTCCTCCCCTCTGGGTATGGCTAGGGTATCTATTCTACGTTAAGGAATCTGCGGCTAGTAGTCTCTATCAGATGTGCGAGTTACTTACCTTCGGTAACAATGTATCTGGTAGTCGATTCTAGCCGCAGATTCTTAACGGCCCGCCCTTCCTCCCTGTTCTGCGAGGACTTGGTCTTCTGCACCTGCCTCCCTCTGGGCGGCTGTGTCTTCCATGAGTACATTCTTTCCCTCTTTCTGACAGGATGTTCGTCCTGTTTATTTGTTCCCTTTACTCCCCTTTTAGCATATTGGAGGATAGTTTATAGGTAATTCGGTGCCCCTATGCTCTGGTTGCTCCAGGTTGGGGCCTACCTTCCACCCCCCCCCCCCCCCTTCCCCTTTATGACTAGGGTTCTGGGCCCTCTGCTATCCTCTAGGTTGGGGTCTTTTGACTGTGCCTCTGCCCTTTGTTCCTTACAAGGTTGTCACACTTTGTGATGGGTCTGTCTTGGAGTTTTGCTGTTCCTGGTTTGTCCCGGACTGGTTCCCCTTCATTGTTTTTGGTTGGGGTTGTAGTCCAGCTACATGTTATCATGACATTTTTACATATGTTCCTTGTCTTCAAGGGAGGCTATCTCCGTACTTGTAGGGTTGCGGCTCAGGGCTGGGCTCTGTTCTTTATTCCTTTCCCTGCCTTTGGGTACTGCATTGCCTGGCAAAAAGTACTCCGAAGAAAACTGAGGTAGACGTGCCAGGGTGGGACTCATGTGACCTCGCTGACGTCACGTACGCGGACAACGCCTGGGCGGAGTCGCGTGATGCCGTCCCCCCCGGCGCGCCGGGATGCTGTAGCAAAAGAATTTCTGGATCCAGTCTCACGCCTGGGGGTAATTCTACTTTAAGGATTCTGCGGTTAGAATCGTGTCTACCAGATACATCGTTACCGAAGGTAAGTAACTTGTACTTGACCCTGTCACCAGGCAGGTTGCTCCCCTCGCCGCACAGCACCTCCTGTGTGACGCTGCCCTGAGCCCACTGCTGCCACTCGCATTCGCTCGTGCCCCTGCATAGTCCTCACTGCCATCTGTATTTTGCGTTCTGTTCTGCTGTTTCTATTGTATTAGCGCTGTTGTCTGTTGCTTCGTTTCTCCCTCTGTGACCGCTTATTTTTTGTGTGCCCTCTATTGCCTCTGTACCCCCCGCCCGCTCCCCCCTTAGTCTTTCCACCGTTGCATCCCCTGCGGCCCCGCTCTCCCATTCGCCGCCCCGCTCCCGCCTCCCAGCTGCTCCTCCCTCACACATCCCCTTATATCAAGGCCGCTGCGCGTGCCGCTGGTGTGCCAAAGGCAAACCCATCTGCGCCTGGACCGCACCCAGCGTCAGAACCACTGGCCAGCGCGAACGCCACGATGCCAGTCTACGATAAGACCCCATCACCCTCCTCGCACTCAACACCAGACGATCGCACGCCTGCTTCCGGGCGGCCCGAAGCGCACCCAAGGGCCCTTCAGCTGCCAGAACTGCAACTACACCAGCTTGCAATCCACAAATCCTGAAAAAACTCAACCACCTCGACTGCATTCTGCTGAACACCCGCTCCGCCCGCAAACACGCCGTTGAATTCTGGGACCTACTCGACTCAACCTCCCCAGACATCGCCTTCCTGACGGAGACCTGGCTGAACCCCTCCTCGGCACCCGACATCACCATCGCCATCCCTGACAGCTACAAGATCACCCGCAAGTACCGCACCAACGGAGTAGGAGGAGGAATCGCCATCGTCCACAGGAACACTCCCTCTACACCGACGACACCCTCCGCACCGCCGAACACCTGCACTTCCAGATCCACACCGATCCCAACACCAACCAGTTCAGCTAATCCAGTACATACGCCCTCACCTCCACAGACTACATCCTTCTCGGAGACCTGAACTTCCACCTCGAGAACAACAACGACCGCAACTCCACCACCCTGATCGACAACCTTGCCAACCTCAGGCTCAGACAACTCGTCACAACGGCCACCCACTCCGCCGGCCACACGATTGACCCCATCTTCTCCGCAAGCTCCCATGTCTCCTTCAACCACACGACCGAACTCCAGTGGACCGACCATCGCTGCATCAACTTCACCTTCCATAAACCCACCACTCACCACCGCATCCAACAGATCCCCCGCCGCTGCTGGAGCAGTGTCACCAAAGACCAGCTAACCATCACCCTCGCCCGAAGCCCACCCACCGACTCTGACACTGCCACCCGCAAACTCAGACGATGGATCGAGGACTGCGCCTACTCCCTCGCCCCGACCAAGAAACTCACCAACACACACCAGCAAGAAAGCCAGCTGGTTCACCGAAGATCTCCAGGCTTCCAAGCAAACCTGCCGAGAATTGGAGAAGAAATGGCACCAGGAACAGACACCAGACAGCCACGCAGCCCACAAGAACGCCACCCGCAAACACCACCACCTCCTCAGATCCGCCAAAAAAGCCCTTCTTCAAAGACCGTCTAGACAACAACGCACACAACAGCAAAGAACTCTTCAACATCGTGAAGGAACTCTCCAAACCCAGCTTCAACACCATCCCTCCTTCGCAAGACCTGTGCGACTCCCTTGCCACCTTCATCCATCGCAAGATCGCAGAAATCCACAACGGCTTCAACGGCACAACTGCCCCGACAACCACTGAGAGCTCAATCCCCTCGGCCACCATCCGCACCGACCCCCTGCTCTCCTGGGCCAACATAAACGACGACACTATCAATAACATGAACACCATCCACTACGAATCTCCGTCAGACCCTTGCCCACACCACATCTTCAACAAAGCCAGCACCACCATCGCACCCCATCTCCGGAAAGCCATCAACATCTCCTTCGAGGCGGCGATCTTCCCAGAGAGCTGGAAGCACGCCAAGATCAACGCCTTACTCAGAAAACCCAAGGCTGACCCCAAGGACCTCAAGAACTTCCGGCCCATCTCCCTGCTCTTGTGCATTGAGAAGGCTGTCAACAAACAACTGACCCCCTACCTCGAGGAGAACAGCATCCTGGACCCATCCCAGTCCGGGTTCCGCAGCAACCACAGTACCGAAACTGCCCTCATCGCCGCCACTGATGACATCAGGGCCCTGCTGGACAACGGAGAAACCGCGGCCCTCATCCTCCTGGACCTGTCAGCCGCCTTCAACACTGTCTGCCACCGCACCCTACGCACACGCCTCTATGACGCTGGGATCCAAGATAAGGCTCTGGACTGGATCACCTCCTTCCTCTCCGGCAGAACCCAGAGCGTCCGCCTCCCCCCTTTACGCTCCGAAGCTACCAAGATCATCTGCGGCGTACCTACCGGCTGATCCCTCAGCCCAACATTGTTCAGCATCTACACGGCACAACTCGCCCACGTCGTCCGACTTCATAACCTCAACATCATCTCCTACGCCGACGACACCCAGCTGATGCTCTGAAGCTAAACTCTGACAAGTCAGAAGTCCTCATCCTCGGCTTCACCCCCTCGGCCTGGGTCGACTCCTAGTTGCTGACCGCACTGGGAATGGCTCCAACACCCACCGACCGCGCAAGCAACCTAGGGTTTATCCTCGACTGTACTCTCTCCATGACCAAGCAGGTCAACGCCATCTCGTCCTCCTGCTTCAACAACCTCCGCATGCTCTACAAGCTCTACAGATGGATCCCCACCGAAACAAGAAGAATGGTCACCCAGGCCATCGTCAGCAGCGGGTTGGACTAAGAAAACGCCCTCTACGTTGGAGCCTCAGCCAGACTCCTGAAACGGCTTAAACGCATTCAAAACGCCTTTGCGTGCCTGATCCTCGACATCCCTCGCCGCAGCCACATCACACCCCACCTGAGAGAACTGCACTGGCTCCCCGTCAACAAGAGGATCACCTTTAAGCTCCTCACCCACGCATACAAGGCACTCCACAACACCGGACCAGCATACCTCAACAGGCAACTCCGCTTCCACACCCCCATCCGCCTGCTCTGCTCCGCCGACCTCCCCTCACCACAGTCCCCCGCATCCGAAGAGCGACCTTTGGCGGCAGATCTCCCACCTCACCGCCAAGACCTGGAACACCCTCCCCATCTTACTACGGCTGACCCAGGACCTGCTAATCTTCAGAATGCTCCTCAAGACCTGGCTATTCCAGCAGTAGCAGCATCCCCCCTCCCCCCCAGCGCCTTGAGACCCTCACGGGTAAGTAGTGCGCTTTACAAATGTTATGATTGATTGATTGATCTTTCGGCCTCTGTCCCAGGTTTGTCAGAATGACCCTCCGGCTCCTGAGCCTGATGGCCTCCAGTATCCTGCTAGTGCAACATGCGAGGTGGCATATGCGGGCTCTGCAGTGGGACCTGAAGTTCCAGTGGGCACAACATCAGGGCAACCTGTCGGATCACGTTCAGATCTCGGAGGGTGCTGCACAATTGCAGTGGTGGCTCACGAATTGCGATTGGGTCAATGGCAGATCCCTCTCCCTTCCCCAACTGGAGCACACAGTGGTGACGGATGCGTCCCTCCTGGGATGGGGAGGCCACTTGAGAGAGGCGGAGATCAGAGGCCTCTGGTCTCCGGCGGAGTCCCGGCTCCACATCAATCTTTTGGAGCTTGGGCGATCTGGCTGGCACTGAAACCAAGCCATTCCTTTCCTCTGTCCAGGGAATTGTAGTGCAGGTGTTCACGGACAACACCACCCCCATGTGGTATTGCAACAAGCAGGGCGGCGTGGGGTCCTGGACCCTTTGTCAGGAGTCTCTGCGCCTCTGGACATGGCTGGATCATCAGAGCATCACCTTGGTGGTTCAACACCTGCCAGGTTCACTGAACGCCAGGGCGGACCAACTCAGCCGCCGGTGCTTGATGGATCACGAATGGCGTCTGAACTGGGAGGTGGTGCAAGGTGTCTTTCTGCAGTGGGGGGAGCCTTGGTTAGATCGATTCGCCGCCGAAGAGAACGCGCAATGTTATCAATTCTGTGTGTTGGAATTTCCAAGGCGGCACTTTTTATTCGTCGACGCTTTTCGTCACGAGTGGAGCTGCAATCTGTTTTTTCTTTTTGTTTTGTTTTTTGTCCTCATTAAAGCAAAAACAAAAAGTGAGTGGTCATAAAGCAGTACCATGGCACCTTCCTGGACCCGGTAGAGGAGATATGTAACCCTACAGATCTCCTTCCACCTCCAGATTATTCTGGAGACGCCAACCGCATGACACTTGGGAATGTCAAAGATGGTATCACGCCCATGGTTTATACATAAACCGTTTTCCCAGGAACTCACTTACTTCATAATCATTGGACTTTTTATACGTGCTAGAAAGTTGTAGAGTTCAAATTATTAGCCCAGTTATCCTAAATCCCCCAGAGCCTAGTTCTTTTCTTTGCTCCACAGGCCATATCCAATTTATGAATTCTTTTAACAGATGAAACCCAATCTAACAACTTTGGAGAATTAGGTGATATCTAATTTAAACAGAATTCTCTTCTTGCCAACAGTAGTAAGACAAACAATAGTGATACTTGGAGATTTGACAGTTTGATGGTACTACTGTCATCGGGTAAAATTCCGAAAATAATTAATACCAGGCTTACCTGAATTTCTTGACCCATTACTTCGGAGATAATCTTACCAACTTACCTCCAGAAGCGCTGGATCTGAGGACACTGTACGAACATTTGCACATCATCTGCGCATCTCAGGTTACACTTTTCACAGACCTTCTCTCCACCTCCCAGCTTGGAAAGCCTCTTCGGGGTCCAATAGGCTCTGTGAAGTGTGAATAGATGATTTCTCCTCAACGATGCAGCTTTGAAAACCTTCCAAAAAATGCATATAGATACTTGCCAAAAGGATGAAATATCGCTGAGCGGCAGTTCTCTTCTCTAGGGCTCCTCCATGGGCAGTGCTGGTGGATCTCCTTTAATCAGTCCAGTACCAATTCGCCACTTCTTTTCTCTGGAGGTAAGGGACTAGAAACCTGCTCTCCATATCTTCATTACTAGTTTCATTCTTCTCCCGATTAGATACCCAACGGGAGATTTGATAAATTTAAATCTCGTTAGCCTTTGAGTTGTTTGAAGATTAAGCTCATCCCATGACACGAGATTATTTTCTCGCAGTAGTTGGCCCCATTTCTGAAATCCAGTTTCCCTTAAAGGGGCAGATAATCTGTCATCTAAGCATGATGGAGTACCTGGAGAGTTCCAGAAGCACTAAGACAATAGTATGGAATTTTGAGTAGCTTCCTAATTTGGAACCATACCTCAAAGGCTGACCGTATCACCTTCAATTTGATTTTTTTTTAAAGTATTTTGGGTGACCAAATTTAAAAAGAAATCCATCGCCCCCTGCGGTATACTATTGGACATGGCTAAGAGGCAAGGCGCAAAGTGGGTGTAATCAAGATGCAGAGATCTTGTTTTCTTAAAAAGAAATGCCCAGCTGTAAAACCCAAAATCAGGGCTGGCTATTCCCCCTGCTGCTTTCTCGCATCTTAGTTTCTTCCATGCGATCCTCACCCCTTTGTCGGCCCAAAGAAAGCTGTTAATATCTGATTGCAATTTTCTTAAGGCCGCTGAGCTAATTAGCAGAGGGATTGCATCAAAAATAAATGCCATTTTAGGGAGAACCAACATTTTAACAAGGTTAGAACGACCAAGGATTGACAATAGGAGGTTGCTCCTAGACTTCAATAAGGCGCTTATCTCCTTTTTAACCTCTAAATTGATCTGGGCCAAGTAATTTTTATTCTGTGTGATTTGAATACCTAGATATCTTATTTGAGGGTGTACTAGAGACGAGCTATGTTGCCAATTCCATGTCATAATCTCAGTTTTTTGTGAGTTAATTTGGTAGCCTGATATCTTCCCGTAATCTGAGTAGTTCTAATTTCGGCAGAATCGCTGGTGATTCTTTTGTAAAAATCGGGTCGTCTGCATACAGGGCTAATTTCTTTGGTCAGCCCCTAAATTCAAATGGGACAAAGCAGTCACTGGCCCTAATGATTTGGGCCAGTGGTTCTATATACAAATCAAAAAGAGTTGAGAGGGGACAACCCTGCCTAGTGCATCGCTCTGAAGTAACAGAGTTAGATAGGTTCTCATTAACTATAATCCTAGCTGTAGGAGTTTTATATATATTCTTAATAGTTCTTAAAATATTTTCTCCTAATCCGGCTGCTTCAACTAAATGATATAAGCAAACCCAGTTCACCCCGTCAAAAGCTTTGGCTGCGTCAAAAGCAAAGATGGTTAGTGGCAAGCTATTAGCTGAAGCGATGTAAATAGCTCCTATTAACTCGTGTGTTAGATCGTGCAGTTGGCGTCCTCTAATAAATCACTTTTGATCCGGGTGGATTAATTTTCCCATTATACCGTTCAATCTCCCTGCTATAATTTGCGCAAAGATTTTATAATCGCAATTAAGCAGGGAGATGGGGCTGTACAATTCGATTTTTTTTTTTTACTTTGTTAGATTTCAAGATCAAGGAAGCCAGCCGCCTCGTTCCATGAAATAGGGATTGGAGAGTTTGATAAGAAGATACTGTCAAACAGTTTCTCTAGGAACGGGGCAAGCGTCTCATTAAGAACAATGTAGAACTCGTTGGGGATCGCCTCAAGCCCCGCAGCACTACCTCTCTTTAAGTTTTTCATTACAGCTCTAATTTCAGATAGTGAAAACTTCCTATTAAGTTGTTGGGCTTGGTCTTCAGATAATGACTGTAAGGAGGCTTTTGCTAGGTAGTTTTTAATTTGGGCGTCGCTGACTTCCAGATCTTCGGTATACAGATCTTTGAAAAATAGTTTGAATTCATTCTCTATCCTAGCCCTGTCTGAAAAGATCTCCCCAGTTTCTAGATTGCATATCTCTTTGATTAGATTCCTAGATAGATTGTCTCGAGCTTTCGAGGCCAAGAGCTTCCCACTGCTCTCTCCATATCCATAGTTCGCCAGTCTGCTAACTTCCCATCTACTTTTAGTGATATTGTCGAGATAATCGGACATGCCCTGTCATTTGGATATTAGCTCGGGACTTTCCTCCCTCTGTTCTACACTCCTTCGATTTGTTTTTTTGGTTAAGCATGGCTCTAAGAATTTCTGCTTCTAATAGCTTAATTTTTTCTTTTTTTTCCTTATTAATTTTGGCTGAGATACCAATGATTCTGCCTCTGATATACGCATTATAGGCATCCCATATTATCTCCCATGGGGCGGACTAATCATTCACTTAAAAAAAAACAGAGTATCGATTTTTAATTGCTGAATCACTGACTCCTCTTTAAGAATGACTCTAGCAAACGTCCATCTTTTGGTTTTTACATATCTAGGAAATTTTAGATTTATCTGGACAACAGAGTGGTCTGATAAATGTTCTGGAATGTGGGAGACTAGACTGACCAATTCTATCAACCCGAAATCTATCAGAAAATAATCTATTCTGGAGTGATATTTGTGTTTTTTATTATGACCTGGAAGTTTTGGAGGTCAGTTATAGTCTTATTTTTTGCTCTCCAGATATCTACCAGGTTTAAGTCATTCATAATAATTTTAATCCGTGAACCCATTTTTGTAGGAATCACTTCCCCTCCCTTGGACCTATCCAGAGCGGGGTTCAAAAGGACGTTAAAGCCTCCACCCATCATAATGGGGAAATTGGTATCTATTAAGTGATTATAGATTATTCTAAGAGAAGACTCATCGTCTATATTTGGGCCATAGTATCCCACCAAAGTCACCCACTTATTTCGTATTTTTAAATCTGTTATGATCCACCGCCCCCTATTGTCCAACTTTAAAGGGCCCAAAATAGCGTTAGCGGATTTTTTAATCATCAAGGCAACTCCTTTAGTACAAAAGGGTTGTGTAGTATGAAGTGAGGCTTCTATCCATCTTTGCTTAGCTACTGCCAGTTCCAACTCCTCAGGTGTAAGGTGAGTCTCCTGTAGAATCATGATGTCAAAGTCTGCCCGCCTTAAGTATTGGAAAATCCTCCTACGCCTACTTGGAACCCTTAAGCCATTGACATTCCAAGTACAAATCCTCGTTTCAGTCATTTATATTGGGTCGCAGCAACCCAAACCATGGCCCAAGGTGGTGCCCTCTGGACACCTGCCTTTCCTATCTGACTAACAACTTTCTTGAAAAAAGTGTGTAACTGAGGACTTTTTCTTTTTTTTCCCCCTAATTTGCTCCCCACCCTGTGAAAACTGAAAATTACAATCTTCTTGTGTATCCCCACACCCCCTTCCCGGGAACCCTCCTGAACCTCTTGGGGTTTGATTAAATTGACCCCTATGAACCCATCTCCCGCCCACCCGTCAACCTATACTTATGGTACAGTTTGTGTGCAACCTTATCCCTGAGCTTTGATTTGTTCTATGAAGGCTCCTACCTCCTTAGGGTCCCTGAAGTTAAGCATTTTATTTTTCCACATAACCCTGGGTAAAGCTGGGAACCTCCTCTGTACCAGTGCACCCAGAGATCTTAGAATTGGGATGAATTTGCCCAGCTCCCATTGTCGGTCCTATGTCATTCTTGAGAGATCTGATCTTATCCTGAAAGTCCAGTCCCCCTTCGTAAAAGTTCCTTCTTTCAAGGCGAAAACAAGCTTTAGAAGTCGGGAACATGACTGCAGGTTAGGCTACGCTGCGAGCTCCTCTCATCCCATGGCACCTCGCTTGATTCCTGAGCTTTAGAGAAAGAATGCTCACCGGGCTGCCGTGTGGAGAGCGGCGGCGGTGGTTGGGACGGCCTGATTTTCCTCACACGGGCTCCGACTCTGGACTGTGGCTTCCTCGCTGGCTCTGTTCCTTCCGCTTCCGTCCTGCATCTTCCTGTCTGCCGGCCTGCGTCTTTCCTTGTGCAGCAGTGCGCTGCATACTAGAGTCGGACGGTGCTCCTGCCTCTCACGGTGGGTGGCTGTGAGCAGCGGGGGGCCACAATCTCCATTTAATTCTGACGGCCTTCATCTCCCCTTGCGCAGATGTACGCTGCTGTCTCCCACGGTTGGGTGCTGCGGGTGGGGGCGCCGCCTGGCTCCACCTGACTTTCTTGGGGGCAGTCATTGGAGCGATTCTGGATTGGGACTTGGTGAAGCTGAGCAGGGGGGTCCACGCCTGTCTGCAGCAGGGGGGTTTAACTCCAGGCAACGCCTGGGATCCTCTGCGACAGACTGGCAGCTGCAAGGATTTCCCTACGAGGTACACCGGGTAGGATTGCCTTCAGTCAGAAGAGCACCTGTAGCAGCAGGGGGGTCTCCTGTTGGTTAAACCCGAGTTAGGTTGCGGTAGCAGGAGTAGGAGTGTTTCCCCGGGCGAGTCCTATGCTGATTTTGCGGATTTCTGCAGGAGGGCCTCTTGCATCTACATTTGTAACGTACGAGTTTGCATGGGTGCCTCGTCTTGAGCGATCTGATGACCTCTAGGCGAGCAAAAAAATCAAATAAAGGTGGTGGTAAGGTGAGCTCCCCTTCGTACCTATCTCGGGAGAACACTAGACCTTAGGTTGTTAGTTCTGACTCCTCCACCTCCCTTAGTACAGAGCGCAGATTGCATAAATAAGGAGGGTCAGTCTGAAGGCGTAATTACACCCAATCTTCCTGACTTACATTGTTTACATGAACACCGGGAAACCAGTCCTCACAAACAGTCACAGAGAGAAGGGCCACCCTACCCTAACAGATATACCCTACGTAATAAAAGTTACAACCAGGGGGAGCATCTGGAGGACGCGCCTACGACAAGAAGTCTTGTCTTTAAAAAGCAAGTAAAAAAGCTGCCAAGAACTTAAAAGGAAAACAGCAGCCTATTTTGTCTCGGTCTGCACAACAGCTAAAGGATATCTCTGCACTTAAAGTTACACCTTCCTTAAGGTCCTTTTTTAAAGTGCAGGAAAAGAAAACGCAACTACCCCCTTCTCCATTATTGGAGGTGCCTCAGTCTGTCTTAAGCAAGGTAAGTGGAAAGATTCCACCAACTAGGGTACTAAAGGTACCTGAGATAAAAATGGATAAAAGGAAAATAATCTCAGCTCCCGAGGGGGTGGATTTCGCCACTGTTGCAACAGAAATGATGTTTGAGGTACTGGGTGAGAATGGCCTGGGCTTGGCCTCTGCTTGTGATGCTTCGAGCTCCACCTCAACCCCTCTGGTAACGTCAATAACATCAGTAATGCCATCTGTCTCTGACCAGCCGAACCTGTCGCAAATGTTAGATACCCTTTTTTGAGAAATTAGGAGCAAGTTTGCTATCTCAGAGACAAACCAGGCCAAGATCCAAGACTCATGTGAATCTCTAGAAACTAAAATGTCTGCGGTTACCGAGAGAATTTGTGTAATGGAGGTGTCAATAGAGGCACTGAATAAGCAAGTGGAGCTGAACTCTACCGAGATTCAGACATTAAAAAAGGGAGAAAAAGACATGCTTGACAGATTGGAAACAATGGAAAATAATGCCAGAAGGAATAATATTAAAATCATGAATGTTCCAAAGGGTTTAGAGGGGGAGGATATTAAGTCCTACATTATAAATTTGTTAAGAGAGTTTATCCCCGCGGTAGATGTTAAGTAGTTAGAAGCAGACATTCAGAGAATCCACAGAGATCCTTTCTCCAAGAATCCAAATAAGAAAAATCCTCGGCGAATCATGGTCAACTTTAAAACGTATACTTTAAAGGAACGGGTACTATCAGGAGCTGCTGTCTGTTGTACGCCTTTCAGCCTATACCACTTCTGCCGAGAGTGCTGAAGATCAGGTGCGACTGGGCCCAAGTCATTCTTGTGGCCCCAGATTGGTCACGAAGATACTGGTATCCCAAGCTACTCAGCATGTCCCCCGATCCGACTGCCTCTTCGGGAGAATCTTCTGTCGCAGCAGGGGACGGTTCTCCACTGAACCTATCCAGCCTCCACCTCCATGCGTGGAGATTGAGCGGCGACAGTTGACCGCTTTTGATCTTCCTCCCGAAGTCTGTGATGTCATTCTGACAGCCATGCGTCCCTCCACTAAAACAGTATACGCCTGCAGATGGAACAAGTTTGTGCATGGTGCACAGATAAGTCTGTGAATCCCCTTTCTTCCCCTCTTTCTGAAGTACATCTGTTCCTTCTTTCCTTGGCCCAGCAGCGCTCTGCTCTGGTCACTATCAAGGGTTATCTTTCTGCCATCTCCGCTTTTCTGCGGCTTCCTGATCATCCTTCTCTTTTTAAGTCCCCGGTTGTTAACCGTTTCCTGAAGGGCATCACAAACACGTTTCCTCCTGTGCCGTTCATAATGCCTCAATGGGACTTAAACCTAGTCTTGACACATCTGATCTGCGCTCCCTTTGAGCCTCTTCATAATTGTCCTTTGCGTCTTCTTACTCTGGAGACTGCTTTCCTGGTAGCTATCACATCTGCCAGAACTGTGAGTGAGCTCCAGGCCCTTTCTTCTAAACCTCCTTTCCTTTCTGTTCATCCGCACAAGGTGGTTCTAAGGACCCGTCCTTCCTTCTTGCCAAAGGTTGTTACACCCTTCCACATCGGGCAGACCATCACTTTTCCCTCCTTCTTTCCGCCTCCGCATCCTTCGAAAGAGGAGAGAGCCTCCACCGTCTGGACCCCAAACGTGCGCTATCATTCTCTGCATCAAGGGGGGGCGTGGCTTGAGCGCCGATGTAGGCAGAAGCGGGACTCCGGAGCTCCCCCGTACCTGACCCTCTCTAGCACATATCCTGACCCCTATACTGGACCCCTGACCTCCACAGGCGCATCGGAGACCCTGGGGTGCGTTGAGGAGGAGGTTGGAGGAGCTGGGGGCCCCACGAGCACAGAAAACTTCATTTTTTCCCCCCGAGTGCGGGCTCCGGGGAGACCGGCTCACAAAATGGCGGCTGTCGTCCCTGCCCGGGATGTCTGACGGGCGAGCTGCAGGCGACAGGAATCCATTGGCGGCGATAAAGACCTGCTGAGGCTGGAGCGGAGGGGCACGTGAGCAGCTTGTGGTGGGAAGCGCCGCAGGAGATTGCGGGGTGATCGAACCCCGGGAGCGGAGTCCCGGCGAGCTGCCTGACTTCAAGATGGCGGCGCCCGCGCAAATTTGTTAATCCCCAGTCCGCGGCTGGCAGACATCGGGGGCCAGCAGCTTCCCCTCGCGAGGGACCCACCCTGCTATTGGGGCGAGCACACCAGCGAACATTACCCCTGGGGGCAGCACCGACAGTTGTCTGAGTTCCCTGGCTGCCTGGGGGGGTCCGCCCTGAGTGGTGGGCAGGCAGTGGTGAGGAGCGCCTTTGCGGGGCGCCCATGGGGGTCTGCCACCACCGTTGAGCTAGATGTCAAGAGTTTGGTGCCCTGGGTACCGGAGGTGACTGTGACTGCTGCTTCCTCTGAGCCCCCCAGTAGCACTGGGTCCTGGGACCCCCTGAGTCCTTCTGCACCTTAAGCTGAGTGGTGAGCGTGGCCCATTGTGGAACTGCGGAAGGAAGACCGTGGACCACTGAGGGCTGATCACTAGTCCGGAGCTAGATCCCTGCGGCTTGTCCATTAGCCTGCTGAACGCTGCAGCGGGCCACCTGGAGCTGACCCTGGGGCGTTCCCCCCTGCACTGCCCTTGCGCCCACTGAAGGTACAGAGGATATACCTACCACAAGAGACGGAGGAGTTTAGGGCCGGAATTGGCGATAAACTGTGGTGCCATCGGCGGACTAGCGAGCCATGTGTGCTGGGACAGGGCGGGTGAAGCCTGTGGTTCCAGAGTCATCGATCGAGGTGGGCTTTGAACGCTCCCGCAAGATGGTCAGAGGGGCCAGAAAGAAGGGCTTTGATGTGCTGAGGCTCGATGATCCGGGCCATTCCATGACGGGGGACGAGACGGCATCTGGTTCTGGGGGCCCAGCCCCACCACAGGACCCCTCCTTGAGTGGCATTATGCAGGCCATTGTGGCATCACGTGAGGCCCTAGAGAAGCGGATGGACACCATTGGGTCTGACTTGTCCCTCTTGAAGGATGACCACAGGAAGCTGAAGGAACGTGTGACGACTTCGGAAACAAACATGAAGGACGTTCCTGGAGACTTGGCTGCCATGAAGGCCTCATTGGCGGAGGTGGCGCAGAAGGTCCGAGTGCTGGAGCTTAGGGCTGAGGACAGTGAGGGGCGCTCCAGACGCAACAACCTCCGTATCGTGGGTGTTCCGGAGAGAGAGGAGGGCCAGGATGCGGTGTCCTTCTTGGAAACCTGGTTGCGAGCGGAGGTGGCGCCGGAGGGGCTCTCCCCGTTTTTCGCCCTGGAACGGGCCCACAGAGTCCCGACACGACCGCCTAGAGCTGGCGGCCCACCACGCCCGATGGTGGCACGCCTACTGCACTACCGGGACCGTGACCATATTCTTCAAGCGGCCAGGGGGTTGTCGAACCTGCGCATCGGTAATAGCAAGGTCATGATTTTCCCGGACTTCACCAGAGATGTCCAGCGGCAGCGGGCCTCCTTCCTGGCGGTCAAGCGAAAATTGAGAACTATGCACCTACCCTATGCCATGCTCTTCCCGGCCCGACTGAAGGTAATGGCTGGAGGGGACACGCACTTCTTCCCTACACCGCAAGCGGCTTGGGACTGGATAGAAACCAGGGGGGAGGCTGGCGGGGACACCCCCCCTGTGACCACGCCGAAACGAAGCTCCGCTGATGTGACGCCGACGAGATGCCCTGGCTCTCCGGCTGGGTGGCAACAAGAACGGAATAAGGCAGTGCCGGCGGTGGCGGCCATCAACCAGGGGGAGATCAGCCCCTCCGGTAACGCCTCAGAGCGCTCGAAGAATACTGACTCAAGTCCTGACTCCAGCAGCGCTCATGATCTCTCGGAGGTGGACCTACCGGTGGTGACTCCGCAGACGGCGGATGGTGTCTTTGGCTGATGTGGCTGTGAGGACATTGGGCACGCTGATGCACGGTACTGGGTCGTGGGGTGGGCCCTGACGGATGGCGCTGGGAGGTGGTGGGCAGCTCGCCCCTGTTGTTATCCAATGTAATGGGGGGGGGTGTATTATGTATTGTGGCCACTTGGGAGAGGGGAGGGGGGGTAGCTTTGGGTCTGGCCGCGATTGACGTCTCAAACAGCCTAGCCTGCTCTGGTACGTTTACGATGATTTGCAAGGTTTGGATGGGGTTACCACGTTGGTTGACTGTCTTGGGGAGTGGGGTAGGGTCGTTTGGTTGTGACTGCGGGGGGTGGGCTCTGGGTGTGTGGGGGGGGTCTGTGGGGGGAATTATGAGCTGCGACTTGAACTGTCATGGGACCCGACTTAGGTTACAAATGTATCACGTGGAATGTGAGGGGGATGCATACCATGCATAGGCGTCACAAAATTCACTCATATTTAATTCAGCGGGGCATTCATATAGCCTTTCTACAGGAAACACATCTTTTAGCATAGGAGGGGAAAGCTCTACAGCGGAGGTGGAGGGGACAGGTCTACCATACTGCTTACTCGGCCTACGCTAGGGGGGTGGTCATATGGATAAGGGCGGGGGTTCCCTTTCAATGCATACAGCAGCTTATTGACCCGGAGGAAAGGTACGCAATGGTGAGGGGGAAACTAGACGGAAGGAACCTAACGTTGGGATGTCTGTATGCCCCGAACGTAGAACAGCCTGCCTTCTTCTCATCCTTGTCCCGCACACTGGCCCCGTTCTTGGTGGGACCGGTGCTCCTTGGGGGGGACTTTAATTGTGTAACTGACACCACACTGGACCGTTCACATCCCCCCTTACCAAATGCACCGGCGAGAAAACTAGCGCTTGCGCGATCTGACTGGCTACGTCAATGGGGGTTAATTGACTCATGGAGAGCCGCCCACCCACTGGACAGGGATTATTCCTCCTTCTCCTCTCTACACGAACTCCATGTCCGCATAGACGCCTTCGTATGTTCCCCGGAAGTGCATGGCGAGGTGTACCACAGTGAATACCTTACACGCACGATCTCCGACCATAACCCGCTGCTGATGCAGTTGCGTTGGTTGCAGCGTCGCCCGCGCATTCCCACCTGGAAACTGCGTCCGGAGTCGCTCGAGGATCAGGTCTTCCGGTCCGAGATAGCCTCGAGTATAGAATCATATTTTCAGATCAATGTGGGGACTGCGGGTTCGGCCACCATTGAATGGGACGCCTTCAAACAGTGGTGCGGGGGCATTGCATTGCGACGGTATCGGGGGTGCGGAAGCCCTTACTTAACAAAATTCACCGCGAGGAAAAGAAGCTGCGCTCACTAGAGCGAGAACGCCCTGAGCGACCGGATATCCATGAGGCCCTCCTCGAGGCGAAGGAATCGGCAGCAGTGACGGTAGAGCGCCTTCGGTGCTTTGACTACAAATCCTACCTCACACGCGCCCATTCGGAACGGGATAAGACAGGGGCTCTGTTGGCCTGGCTGGCCAATCCGGCTCGCCGCGGTTCGGTCAGCCTCGAACTCAGAGATCACGCGGGGCAGGCGCGTTTCGACCAGCAGGGAATTAATGAGCTATTCTATGACTATTACACGGAACTATACCGTAGTCGGGTCCTCCCATCGGAAGACGAGTTCCAGACATTCACGGAAGGCTTGGGTTTGCCGGAGCTGACTGAAGAGGAAGCAAAGCCTCTGGGAGATAAAATTGAGGTGAGGGAGGTGAGAGTCGCCATTAAGAGTATGGCACAGAATAAAACGCCGGGCTCCGACGGGCTTCCGACTGAGTTCTATCTCACCTATGTAGACCTGCTGGCGCGGCTCTACAATGAGGCTAAATGACTAGGTGGCTTACCGAAGACCACTGGTGAGGCTATAATTGTCCCACTACTGAAGCCAGGTAAACAACCCTGGGACAGGTCGGCGTATCGTCCACTGTCCATGCTTAACCTGGACTACAAAATATTGAGCAAAATCTTGGCGGCGCGTCTACTCCCCCATATGTCCACATTGATACACGTGGACCAATCTGGCTTCATCCCGTCCCGCAACACCGCGCTTAATATACGACTGCTCCTCCACGTACTGGAGGCTGACACCTACGATGTGGACGAGGCAGCGGTGTTTGCCATCGACATGGAGAAGGCCTTCGATAGTCTGGAGTGGCCCTACCTTTTCCATGTTATGCGCGCAATGGGGCTAGGCGAGGGCTTCGTGGATTGGACGGCACTTTTGTACCGGGACGCTACGGCTAGGGTCAGAACAGGAGGGGTAATATCGGAGGCTTGCACCCGACAGGGGTGCCCCCTCTCCCCCCTATTGTTTGCCATAGCGATTGAGCCTTTGGCGGCGCGAGCCCGATTGGGGCAGGCATATCAGGGGTTGGACATATACGGACAGATGCACCACATCGCTTTATACGCTGATGACCTCCTGCTGTTTCTGGCGGACTCCGCTGCCTCCCCGCGGGGAACTAAATCCCTCCTCAAATCACTGAGCATGGTATCGGGCCTCAGAGTGAACTGGGCGAAATCTTACCTGTTCCCGACATGTGCGCGTAGAACATGCCCGCTCACCACAGAAGGAGTGACCTGTGAGGGGAGGACTCTTCGCTACCTGGGCACTTCAATTTACCACAACAACACCGACATCCTAGAGGGAAACATTGGCTCGGCGATCAGGCTCACTAAATCGAATCTCGCCTTTTGGGGCACGCTTCCGTTATCTCTGATGGGGAGGGTGGCGCTCCTCAAGATGGTAATGCTGCCAAGGCTGCTCTATTTTTTCCGAACCTTACCGATCTGGATCCCGGCGAGCTATTTCCGGCGGCTTCGGACCATGGTGATGGACTTTCTCTGGGGCTCGGGCAGACGCAGAGTGGCACACACCACGCTTCTACGGTCTCGGGGTGAGGGGGGGCTTGCGGTGCCGGATTACGAACTATATTACCTGGCGGCCCAGTTACAATGGCTGACGCAATGGGTGGCGAGAGCCACGAGAGAAGAGGACGCGAATGGTGAACCGGCAGGCCCGGTACAGGTGCTGTCCCGGATCGTCCTGGGCCTCCCGATGGGGGACCTCCATCTCACCCAAGAGTTCGCGACGGTTCGAAAGTGTTGGCACAGATATCTGTGGAGGGGACGCATTGCGGTTCCATACACTCCTGAGATCCCTCTCAGGCTGTGCAGAGCGCTCCCGCATGGAGGCACGTGGCACCGGTTGGCAGACTGGGAACAGCAGGGTCTGGCGACCGTTGGAGATCTATTTGAGGATGGTGTGCTGATGCCTTTCGACCTCTTGAGGGATCGCTTTGAGATTCCGGGGGGAGACTTCCTCCTTCATGCGGCGCTGACAGCAGCGATCCGTAGACACTGGAGGTCGGGCGCGACGGAACCGCCTCTGTCCATGGGTTGTCAGTACGTGATGACGGCTGCGGGGACGGTGAAGGCCATTACGTGCCTCTACAGGCGCATGACTATGGAAGTTTTAACCCCGTTATTGGCTCTGAAGGCGAAATGGGAGGCGGATTTAATGACGGAGATCCCTGAGACGGTGTGGCCTGGTATAGTGGAACGGGCCTGGAAAGGGACGCGCAAAGCGAGGTTTCAGTTGGTGCATTTTTATATCCTGCACAGGGCATACCTTACCCCGGACAAATTACATAAGTACTTCCCATCACACCCGGCGGCCTGTCCGCGCTGCCCGGCAGAGGTGGCTGATTTCAAACACATGTTCTGGTCCTGCCCTGCACTGGGGTCCTTCTGGCAGGGGGTAGTGGAGAGCCTGCGAGAAATCACTGAGAGGGATTTACAACTCACAATGGCGCACTGCATACTCCACTGGTTCCCACATACATCTAAGAATAAAATCACTAGTAAGTTTCTAGACCTGGGACTGCTCTTAGCGGAACGAACCATAACATCCCAATGGAAGGCGAATAGGGGTCCTATGGTGGAGAGATGGAGAACGGAGCTCAGCAAATGGGCCCGCTGTGAGGAGGAGGTACGACTACAGATGGCGCTTAGGGCGGGTACTGACACTGCTCTGGAGCGTGCCCAAGCATGGGAGCAATTGGTTATGGACATCACGCGCTCGGACTCGGACAGCGAGGGCTCCCCTGCGCATAGCCCTGCACCCTCATTGCGTTAGCCTGGGTTTGAGAGCGGTCGAGTCCTTTCCCTTGGATTGCCCCGCACCCACGTGATGGCTGTAATCCTCTGTTGATCAATCCTGATTGCCGGTCTCGGTCTTGCACTACTCGTGTGGGATTCTGACTTCCTCCTGTGGAACTCTGACACACCTGGGGGGGGTGGGGACAGGGGGCAGAGGGGGGGTAGGAGATATAGGGGGCTGGGGTTGGGGGATTTTTCTTGGGGGGGGGTGGGGGACTGTGTATATAGTTTTGTTAGCAGCTCAACAGGTGAGGAGCAAGAGAGTTGAGAAGAAAGTAAAGCAGTCTTGGATACTGGTAACGGTTCAGCCATATTAGAACATTTCTACACCTGTAAGATAGTAGTGCTCCATTGTATGATGCCGTTCGACCTCCGGGGTGTGAGCTGAATGGCCGTGTACAACTCCTTTTTTGGGGCCTATGTTCTAAGGGGATGAGCAACTGAATTGAATATCAAAATGTTTGGACAAACTTGAAAGCTGCAATAAAAATATATTTACCAAAAAAATCAAAAATTCTCTGCATCAAGGCCTGTTACTCCTTGGCTAAGAAGGAGCCTCCTGTGGGGCTGCGTGCCCATTCCACCAGGGCAATGGCAGCCACTATTGCCTTGGGACGCGGCGTTCCCTTGCAGGACATTTGTCAGGCAGCTATGTGGGCCTCGCTGCACATGTTTTTTGGCCATTCTGTTCTCCGTGACTTTCTGGTGTAGTCCTGTTCGCAGACCCAACACCGGGGATGGTATTGCTGGGGCATCTATTCTAAGGTAAGGAATCTATCACTAACGTGTCTCTTTCAAATGCACAATTTACTACTTGTGTAACGATATATCTGTAAGGGACATTAGTTAGTGATAGATTCCTTGCCGCCCCTCCCATCCTCCCCGTTCTGCGAACTGATTACTAGGGTTACGGTCATCCCTTTCAGGGCCCTAGTTTCAATGCACCAGTGGTCAGTATCTTGCATGGCTCTGCTTTTCCGGCGCAAACAGTCGTGTACAGAACTGACGCCAGCGCGCATGGGTGGCGCCTAAGTAGTCTTCGTGACGCCATCTCATTGCATACGACGCCAGCGACGGACGCGAAGCCGCAGGACGCAACCTACTGACGCGCAGGGGTACTGCTAAGCAAAACTTTCCGAACGCCTGGGGATGGATATTCTAAGGTAAGGAATCTATGACTACCTAATGTCTCTTACAGATATATCGTTACACAAGTAGTAACTTGTGCTATCGGCTGATAGCATTTGGGATCCGCCCTATCACCTTTTTTTAAAGATGGGGACTATTGTCACATATCTCCAGGAATCAGGGGGTCCTTGAGCTACATAGCAACTTAAAATGTTTGTTAGCAGCGGGAGCCACAGGGATGTGTTGGCTAAGAACAGATCAGCAGGGATGCCGTTGGGCCCTGAGGCCTTGTTCCTCACAGTCTGGGCTAAAGCCCTGTCTAACTCGTCTAATGTTGGAGGTGCCATGATTATTGCCCCATAAATAATATTAGTATTAAAAACAGGATCACTGCCAAATTTGTAGAGACCCGAAAAAAGTTCAGCCCAACTGTCAGGCATTATTGCTACATCAATTTTACCACTATTGGTCCCATTAAAATAATCATGATTGACAGTTTGCCATAAAAGTTTAGATTTTTTACTCTTGCAGGCTGCATACAGTTGTTCCCAGGCTTCATGTCTGATTTCTTGCTTGCATTTCTCAAGTGTCCGCTTGTAAACTAGGCGTGAGTATTTAACCTCTATTGGATTTCGGGGCTTTGTTTTCAATGTCCTGATTACATTTTTGTGGCAAGAAATACAGTTGTCGTGAAACCCCCTTTTGCTGCTTTTTGGATTAGACCTGGGTTTCATAGTTAATGCAACATTTATAGTCTCTATTATTGCTTCGAAAGATGTTACCATGACTAAAGGATGTATGGTGTCTTCCAGGCAATCTAAGACCTGAGTCAAATTAATGGTTAAAATTTGATGTAGAACCCGGTCAGGATTTATAGTAGACCACTTCCGCAATAACCCTTTGTTTTTATCATAAATGAATGTACATGATCTAACAGATGCAGATTGAACGTCCCATACGGTCACCAGCTCTAAAGAAATAGGGTAGTGATCACTATAAGGAATTTTATGAATAGTAAAGACCGTGGAGTGGGATTTAAAATACTCAGAAAAATGAATAAAATCGATTAAAGTACCTAGGCCTCTCCCAATATATGTGACTAAATCAGTCCCTACTGTGTTAATGAGGTCTACCGTGAGAAAAAGGGAAAATGTTGGCAAAATTGAGTTAAAAATGTTCTCGTGTGGATTATGGTGAAAATGACAACTACCATCTCTGTCCCCAGCAACTAAGTGGCAGCCACCCTGTTTTGAGAGGGCATAATTTGCAATTAAAGTCACCTCCCCTCGCCACTACAAAATCAATGCAAGTCCTCTATGTAATTTGACAGTGCATATTCCAGCTCTTGAGCGATACTTGTATTTGTGACATTAAAATTATTGTGATAAAAATTTACAAGTACCAGTATCAAAGATTGGCAAAGGAGGATGTTAATGATCTGAAAATTTGAGGAATCAGTTAATCTTTCCTAACCTACCATTCATTGTTAAGAGTAATATCAATAATGCTCCTTTTGCATGTCCTCCCAACGAAACTTTAGCGGGGGTATGAATCGAGTAAAACCCATTTGTGTGTACAATATCCTGCAGCCAGGTTTCCTGTAGGCAAACTATGCTATAATTTTTGATGAAGGCAACCCATTCAGTGATTACTAATTTGTGAGACCGGCCTGCAATGTTACAAAAAAACACTTCCACAAACAGTGGTGTTATTTAGGTGATAAGGGCCCTCCATAAGGGAGGGCAAAGGTAAAACCAGACCTTCTTTAGGGCCCATATCCTTTGTTGCCACAGGAGATTCTAACTCTCCACACGACATAACATCCGTTGGTAGGACAGAACTGTCGGATAGTACACCAGAGGTAAGACTAGCTAGATTGGGCATCCAGGAAAGAACGGAATTATCCAAACCACACACATGGCTGTTTAACAGATCTTTTTGAGAACTAACAATGGAAAGTTCTGGAAGATTCCCTGTAAGATTAATACTGTCTATCACAGTCATGGAGGGAGGTGATGACTTTACCACCCCGACACCTGGATGTTAGACGATATATGTGATAAACCCCAGAGGAAGTACATGCAACAGAGTGCAGTCAATCTATTGTGTTTCTATCTAGGACCCTAATCTGATATTCCTAATTTATGCCCTTATATGGCTATAATACATAATATCCTTATAAAGGCATAAGAATCATATCCATATTTAGTCGTAGCCCGTGCAGTCACATTAAGCAAGGCTACTTCCCCGGACTCCTAGAAAGCACGAGTTCTCTAAACAAACCAAACCTCCAGCAACCTGGGAAATCCCCATTTGCTTTTGTTTTGATTTCATCCTAGAACTCCTGTGAGCACGGTAAGAACGGCCAGTTCTTAGTGACATCTTTATTGACGTCTTATGTCCAGCCTTACGTCAAACCCGGCACCTTTCAGGTATAAATATACCAACGTTGCCTTAAGCAAACACACAGTGGTTTGGAGCAGAGCGGCTATCTACTTGCCCGAGAGCCCAGCTGATGCGAGAGCCCACGGACGCCGCCCCTCCCCTTTGACGCACTGAGAGAGACGCTGTCTTTTCTCCTGCCAAGAAATCCAGCTCCGGTGTTTCCAGATACCCTCGCGGGTTACTGGGATATCGAGTCCTGAAAGAGAGATACAAGACCTCCTGCTTTCTATTACCCAGGTACGGAGCTGACTAAACCCTTACAGAGAATTCTTGAGTCAGATTCTTGGCGAAACCAACTTAACTTAAACTGCTACTTACTTAATCCTTCCCACGTATTAGACTTAGGTCAGTTACACCTGGGTAGGCGTATTTAGAAGCACCAGTTGAGTACGTTAGTCAATGTAAATATGTATGTATATATTTTATCTATTTTAAAGTATCATATGGCTAAGAAACCAAATCAATGCTTTTACAGTATTATTTCATAATACTCCTTTTACTGTACGCACTTTACTTTACTATGAGTATTGCAATTGTGGCAATTCATTTCTCTTGCATGAGAAAGAAGACTGCTCAATAAATTACACCTTTTATTGAAAACGCCCGTCTCTCTTTTCTCTGCACTCTGGTGAAACTAAGTATGCACACTTGACTGAGTGAAATAGTTGTCTATTGTTTTCACACGACTCTAGAGATGCACTCTTATTCTGAGGGAGCAAAGTTGTCATGTTTTATGGTTGTCAGAAGCTAATCCCTTCTTGTCTATCCAGGGAGGTTAAACTCCTCCTCGTTTATTCGAGAACGTTTCTAGTGACCTCTGAGCTAGCTGGCAAACCTTAAGTCTAATAAAGCCAGTAGAGACCTAGATGACCTCAGTCCTACGTGTGGGTAAAAGGTTAAAATCCGCCAGAACTTAGTAGGAAGAGATTCCTGTGTATAGTTTTTGGTTTAGTCAACGTTGAAGGATACAGTGTTCCAAAATATTGTGCACCTAATCTTTGTTTCCTTGAAACTTGATCTGAAACAAAAAACCTTCTGTCAGTAAATTGCCTGACGGAGACGAAGAAAGAGATGCTACAGCGTCTCAACTGTTAGAAGACACAAGTCTCCAAGAGAATGACCCGAATGCTATACTCATTCCGGTCAACATAAGAAGAACTATAACTATTAAACAAATAGAAAATGGACTGACATCACGAGGTGGTACAGTCATATTCGTGGTAGAGGCCCATGAATATCGGCAGACAGAGGTATTCTATTCATGGATAAACTTTCCAGCAGCAAACGCTGTAACACATGACTTCCACTATTACAAAATAGAGGAACCTCCGGAAGAATACACTCCTTTCGAGGAGGTGGAAATCCCATTAAATTACCAAGAGCACCTGCTCTGGTTTAAAGGCGCCCTAAAACATAATAATCACATCACCAGGCTTGGTACACTAGGTAGACCAGGAGCAACGTGGCCGGTTCTAGCCAGCTGCACACCACATCCTGACATTGATAAAATGTCAAACAAAGAACTCTTAGTTAAAATAAAAGAATTAACAAAGGCATATAGAGAATTAGTTCAACTGGCGATGGAGGACATAACTTACCTCCAGAAATTGAAAGAAACAGATATAGCAGAACAACCATTTGAACTTGCCAGAATCATAGAAAAATCTTATGAAGAACTAGGAAGAGATAGTTTGGGTGGGAAACCAGTAAAACCCCAATTTACTGAAAATCCTGAAAAGATATTTATTAAAAATAATCTTATCACTCCAAAAAAGAGTTGGGATGGAAATAAACAATCCACTCCCAAAGGAAAAAGATTCCAGTCCAGAGGAAGGTCTCCTCAACGGAGAGATAGATCTCCTGACCGAGGAAACAAGTCTCCCCAGAGGGAGCCCTCTGAAAAAAGATACAACCTTAGAAATAGGGATAATCTGAAAAAACCTGATAGATATCAAGATATTGATACACGTCCCTCTCGATCTTTTCAGACTTCCTCGCAGAAATCGGAAAGAAGAGGACGGTCAGAACACAGGGAAGAGCACGTCAAGTCCAAAGACAAGGAACCTGCTCAAAGTAAAAAATTACAATTTCCAAGAAAGAAGGTAGCCAGTATTAAAATAATTAAACATGCCGAGGATACTGAGGACACAACTGAAAAACGAGAGTGGGCCCAGACAATGCTAGACAGCGCAGCAGAAGTGACCATAGCTCGCAAGATCCTGATGAATCTTCTGGAGACAGTGGACACGAATGAATACATTCAAGTGGAAACTGCAGATACCAGAGTTAGCAAACCTCATAAAATATACGTAATAACACTGCGTATAGAGGGAGATAAGACCAGGAAGGTAAGAGGTCTCTTTTGGGATAATCTTTCGAAAGGCTATGACATCCTTTTAGCTGAGAAAGACTGGCCACCAGAGTTTGTCAGGGAGTGCCCTCATGGCGAAGAAATGATTATGCCTGCCTTCTCAAATCATATTCCAATTCATAGAAAATATACATATGCAAGAAAATGGGCAGTAGCCCAAGCTCCTGCATTATATAAAAATCATGTAGGGTGGGATGAGGACTCTCCTCACAAAATCCAGTTAAAATGTCAACCCACTGCACAAAGGCAGTACCCAATTAAACAAGAAGCTAAAAAGCAAGTCAGGGAGATCTTAGATCAACTTGAATACCAGGGGGTGATTGAAACATGCACCTCACAAATGAACAATCCTTTGTTTCCTGTCTCCAAACCAGACGATTCATATCGTCTAGTATTGGACTACAGACACCTTAACTCATGTTGCAAAACATTTGCAGTACAAGTTCAAGTTCAGAAAGCTTTATTCGAATTGTAAAAGCAAATCATAAAAGCAAACAAAACAATCACAGTTATTAGAATTCATTATGATTACAATTAAAAATTACAAGATAAAAACCAAATTTTAAACTGCATATAAACATGAGCTTTCAACAGAGGCAGAAAAATTTAAAAATAGCAAATACTAAAATTGATTCATCAAGGCAACAAATTTTGCTCAAATAAAATGGTCCGTCTAAGTCTCATTGCAGCTCTTAGGTACATTGTTACGGTATTAATCGTATAATGATCTTCCAAAGTCCGTAATTTGTTGTAAGCCTCTCGGGACTTTCTTGTTCCCCAAGCTAAAAAAAGAGGTCTTAATATTTGTCGCCTTGGGTAAGAGTAGAAGGTGCAATATAGAGTGCAATGGATATTGGATTGAATTGATATCTCATCACAGGGACAGATAGGTTTATCCTTGGACCAGTCATGACACCTCGGGAAAGTTATTGATCTAAAAAAAGTTTCGAGGCGGAAAGATGTTAGTAATCTGCGGTAGAAAAAAGGTTGGTCAACAACAAGGTACAACTGAATGTTTCTATGCAGTGTAACTTCGTCGTGATTTATGACTGATCTCTTGGACCTCTCTCTTTTCCATCTATTTGATTCAAGATGTTCCAACAAAGTTTTTTTCAAAGTAGATCTGGAAACAAAGTCCATTGTTGCTGGGCTAGAGAAATATTCCGGGTGGCCAATGTCAGAAAGAGAGTTCTTAATGTAGGTAAGCCATGTGATGTTTTTTACCCCGTTACACAACAAACAATCCTCTATAATAGTTCTGTTGAGTGTTATGACGGGGTTGGTCCAGATGTTATGCCATAATAGAATTGGTGCCACCTTAATGATATCTGAAATATGTTGTATGGCAAGCTCGGCGTGGATCACATATGTTGATGTACTATTAGTCATTGCCAGTAGAAATCGTAAGAACTTATTCTCTATTCGTTGAATAGTTTCCAGAGACTGTGACCCCCATAGGCCTGCACCATAAGAGCCTATGGAAACACATTTTGATTTGTAAATTTGGAGGAGCTCCCTGGGTGGCCTTGATCCTATCTTTTTTGCAAAATTTAACAGTGCTCCTGTTGCTTTAGTAAATGCTAAGGCTCTCGCTTTGACTGCAGGTTTCCAATTGCCACGCCTGTCAAAATGGACACCTAAGTAACAGAAAATGTCTGCTAAATCAATACGTCTGTTTTCTAAAATAATATTGCAGGGCGCTCTGACTCTCTTAGGCCCGCAGGACATTGTAAAAGTCTTAGAGACATTTATGTTAAGCCCCCTTTTAGTCATTAATAGTGAGAATGTGTCTACCGCTTTTTGTAAGCCCCTCTTAGTCTGTGAGAGGATTGCCGCATCGTCGGCATAGAGGAGTATGGGTATGGATTTCCCTTTAATTACCGGATAATCGTTATACTGTTTGTCCAATAAAATACTCACATCATTTATATACAAGTTAAAGAGCAGGGGTGCAAGAATGTACCCCTGTCTTACTCCTCTACGAATAGGGAAGAAATTAGAACATTCTCCTTTTTTACCAAATCTCACACAAGCGCCTGCCCCACAGTAAAGTTCTTTAATAAAAATAAGAATCCTGTTGTCTAGACCAATGTCCTCTAAAATGTGCCACAAAGTATCATGCCTTACACAATCAAAAGGCATGGAAAGACATGGCTTGGTAGTTCAGACTGGACTGTTCCCATGAGGCACAGGGTCAGAGCTGATTTGCATATTGCCAGTGTCTAACCCAGGGTGGTGTGGAGTGCAAAAAAACTATGGATTTAGGCCCAGATCCTTGTACTGGGGTGAATGTATGACAATGTTCTACATTCTGTCCATCAACTGTGTTTTTTGCAAGTTCCTACACCGGTATTACCGCACACCGATACTGCTACATCGCATGGGCATCCGGACGGATGCATCGTGCTGGAAATGTGGTGGAGTGGACGCGTCCTTCCTGCATGTGGCATGGGACTGCCCTAAATTAAATGAGTACTGGTCGGCCATCTTCACGGCCGTTAACCAAATTCTACATAGAACTGACGAGCCTTCTCCACTCACGGGCCTGTTGGGTTATGTAAGAGACACCGAACCTGGTGACCGGAAACTGCACGCACTACTGCTTCTTTACGCAAAACGCCAGGTGGCGATAAACTGGGGCCGCAGGACCTTGCCTGCGTTTACGGCATGGATCAAGGACGTGACTTATGGCCAGATACAGCTCACGCGTTACTGGGAGTCTATGCCCACCGCTTCCAGACCTAAAGACATTTGGGAGCCGTTCCTTCAATGGACCAGGGAGCGAGTTGGTTCTACTGCCTCCGAGGACTCCCCTGACGTGGGCGTCTCTGATGACATGGGTTGAGATCCCCCCGCCGTGTACACTCTTCCTCCAGTGGGTTGTTTGCTGCCTGGGACACACCGTCTTGCCTATTCCCCCCCCCCCCCGCTCTGCGGGGGATTCATAGGATACTCCCGACACTGCCCCTATTACCCATTGACATCCTTCTTAAAGCTACCTGGCCCTTGTACTCACAGCCCTGCATCCGCCTGATGTGATATGTGTTTCTACTTTCGCTATGCACCTAGTTAGTTGTTTCCCCCGGGTTGTTGTGGGGGTTTTGGGTGAAAAGGTGACCGCAAACGTGTCTATACTGAGATGCTGTTTAAATGAGCCACGGATGTCGCGCTCGTCAATTAGATGGGGCGACGTCATGTGTTTGAGAGATATTGACTGTCTGCGGCACCCAAAAAAATGTGAGACCACTTGATTTGTTGTTGTTACACTGCTTATCTGCATACGTTATTCTGTTTACAGACATCTCACGATGATACGTCACTCGATATGCTGCATGTTTCATTGTATTACTCCCGTCGTTGTATACCATCTGCACATATCGCGGCCTGCCTCCGGGTTGTTGGCGAGACGCAGTGTGACTTTTCTTTATGTACCATCAATGTCTTGCACAATAAAAAAATAAAAAAATAAACTGTTTTTTGCAATTTTCACCCCGAGTGGGCTGGGTATGCTCAGACGTGAGTCCCAGGCTCTCCACACCACTGGAGTCAAGCTATCCAGGCTGATGAAGGCTGATAGCCAGAAACCGGTCCTTGGATGCTTGATTCCGGTCTGGGAAAGACATGGCTTGGTAGTTCGGACTGGACTGTTCCCATGAGGCACAGGGTCAGAGCTGATTTGCATATAGCCAGTGTCTAACCCAGGGTGGTGTGGAGTGCAAAAAAACGATGGATTTAGGCCCAGATCCTTGTACTGGGGTGAATGTATGACATTGTTCTACATTCTGTCCATCAACTGTGTTTTTTGCAATTTTCACCCCGAGTGGGCTGGGTATGCTCAGACGTGAGTCCCAGGCTCTCCACACCACTGGAGTCAAGCTATCCAGGCTGATGAAGGCTGATAGCCAGAAACCGGTCCTTGGATGCTTGATTCCGGTCTGGGAAAGACATGGCTTGGTAGTTCGGACTGGACTGTTCCCATGAGGCACAGGGTCAGAGCTGATTTGCATATAGCCAGTGTCTAACCCAGGGTGGTGTGGAGTGCAAAAAAACGATGGATTTAGGCCCAGATCCTTGTACTGGGGTGAATGTATGACATTGTTCTACATTCTGTCCATCAACTGTGTTTTTTGCAATTTTCACCCCGAGTGGGCTGGGTATGCTCAGACGCGAGTCCCAGGCTCTCCACACCACTGGAGTCAAGCTATCCAGGCTGATGAAGGCTGATAGCCAGAAACCGGTCCTTGGATGCTTGATTCCGGTCTGGGAAAGACATGGCTTGGTAGTTCGGACTGGACTGTTCCCATGAGGCACAGGGTCAGAGCTGATTTGCATATAGCCAGTGTCTAACCCAGGGTGGTGTGGAGTGCAAAAAAACGATGGATTTAGGCCCAGATCCTTGTACTGGGGTGAATGTATGACATTGTTCTACATTCTGTCCATCAACTGTGTTTTTTGCAATTTTCACCCCGAGTGGGCTGGGTATGCTCAGACGTGAGTCCCAGGCTCGAAACTGGTCCTTGGATGCTTGATTCCGGTCTGGGAAAGACATGGCTTGGTAGTTCGGACTGGACTGTTCCCATGAGGCACAGGGTCAGAGCTGATTTGCATATAGCCAGTGTCTAACCCAGGGTGGTGTGGAGTGTAAAAAAACGATGGATTTAGGCCCAGATCCTTGTACTGGGGTGAATGTATGACAATGTTCTACATTCTGTCCATCAACTGTGTTTTTTGCAATTTTCACCCCGAGTGGGCTGGGTATGCTCAGACGGGAGTCCCAGGCTCTCCACACCACTGGAGTCAAGCTATCCAGGCTGATAAAGGCTGATAGCCAGAAACCGGTCCTTGGATGCTTGATTCCGGTCTGGGAAAGACATGGCTTGGTAGTTCGGACTGGACTGTTCCCATGAGGCACAGGGTCAGAGCTGATTAGCATATAGCCAGTGTCTAACCCAGGGTGGTGTGGAGTGCAAAAAAACGATGGATTTAGGCCCAGATCCTTGTACTGGGGTGAATGTATGACATTGTTCTACATTCTGTCCATCAACTATGTTTTTTGCAATTTACACAATCAAAAGCAGAACTAAGGTCTACATAAGTTACGTACAGATTGTTTTTTTTTGCGTGTATATATTTAGACATAATAAGGGCAAGATTTAGTCCTTGTTCTATCGTACCCTTTTCCCGGGTGAATCCATATTGTAGTGTGGAAAGGATATCTCTATCGTCGAGCCATTCTTAAATTCGCGAAAGAATGATCTTGCCTGCCATTTTTATTAGGCCATCTAAAAGCGAAATGGGCCTATAGCAGGCACGATCATTTCTATCCCCTTTTTTATATATGGGGACAAGGACTGCCTCTTGCCAAGTCTCAATAAACCCAATTTTATTAGAGGCATTAAGTACATTTGTAAGGATTGGTGCCCAAAGATCAGGAAATTTTTTAAAAACATCAAGTGGAATTTTGTCAGGTCCGGGAGCCTTGGCCGCTGAACTTTCCTTTAAAGCTTTTTGAACCTCTTCTAAATCAAAATTAATATATATTGGATAACTGCTTCCCCGTTTTTCAGTTCGCGATCCTACATGAATAGGATCTTCTAGGGCAACAGAATTACTATATAGTGCCTAAAAGTGTAGCACCCATTCCTGTGCTGAGATTGCGTTGTCTATGGAAGGACCCCCACGCTCCTGATAAAATGGTGCGTTTACGGCCTTCCAAAACGCAACGTTGTCCCTTTTTTCGCAAGCCGCATGCAAATTGGCCCAAGCTTTTAATTTAAGGTCTTTTTTCCTCGAGGATAGGGCAAGGCGGTAATTGCGTCTAGCGGTTCTAATCTGTGTTCTAGTCGATGAGCTAGAGTGAAGAATATTTTTGAGTGTAGTAAGTGCATCTCTACAATTTTTGTCAAACCATCCCTGGGGGCCTTTAGTGGTATTACGGGGATTTCTTGTCAGGAGATTTTTAATTCTCACAGATGTTTCCAAAGGATCTAAGAACTGACGTTGGATCTTCTTCTAGGGAGAGACAAACATTAATGTCCTCACGACTAGGACCCACCAGACTTTTTATGAAATTCTCTGGGATTACTTTTTCCCATTTGATTGTAAACCCAATTTTTTTGCCCGAGGATCGGATTCAAATCATAGTTTGCGTCCAGGGATTGAGATCGCTTATTAAGATCAAAATTATAGGTGACCAAAATTGGATAATGGTCACTCATGGGTGTGTTAAGGGTGATCCAATCGGTTATCTGAGCAGCATACCGAATTGAATACAGAGCAAAATCTATAATTGATTTTGCTCCTCTGCCATTAAAAGTTGGAGTAAATTTTTTAGGCGGGTTACTGAGTTCATTCGTGAAGGCCAGAGAGTAATTTCCCATTATTTTGTTCATTAAATCCCCAGTCTTTGTATGGCAGAAATGGTGGTGATTTAGACCATGATCTTCTCCTTCTAAACCACACACCCCTTTTGAGCTCATAGGGCAAATGGAACAATTAAAATTGCCTACCCAAATGATTGACATATCCCCAGATAGGGATTCTTCAATAGAATTAATAGTAGTAAGTAGGTTTCTAATTACTTTTTCCATTTCCCCTGGCAAAATATTATTATAGAAATTTATTACAATTAGGTTCTTTTGAGAACCCCAGGCACAAATTAAGATTTGATAATAATTATTATCCAAGTAAGTCTTTAGAATAGTTGGGCCAGTAGTTATTGATATATAGGCATAAGCCTCCCTTTGATCTACCTCTTCTGCTGGGTATGGCTGGGGTAAAAAATGTTTTAAAACCCAGAAGATGAAGTGCCTCGGTTGCCCATGTTTCCTGAACCGCAATAACGGAATGAGTTGTTGTTATTGCCTGCCAGTGAGTGTCTTCTATTTTACCAGCTAGACCTGCTACATTCCATGAGATAACAGTGGCCAGGGTTTCAGTCTTTAATGTGACAGAGTATTTTGATGGGTATATGATTGTTCAGCATTAATGATTTGGGTGAGTGAATCGGTTACACTACAGTTAGAGACTCCCAATGTAGGTTGAACTACTGATAAGTAACCTAAGGAGTGAGGTTGGGAATTGAAGTTTGAAATAGGGGAGAGTCCCTGGGAGCGTCAATCTACACCATCTAAGCCCAAGAGAGCGTGATATCTATTTGTTAAGGAAGGTGAATAGTAATAGGCTTCCTGCTCTTTTCGTTGTATAGGCTCCTGTTGACGGTTAGGAAGTATCAGTGTCCTAGGGTAGAAATAGGTTAGTTGTTGTAACTGTATACCCAGGTTGTCCCTCTCCTGATACCACTCACTTAAATAGTTCATTACTTTGTAGTCTCTAAAATTGATGATTATGACGTCTCCACTGACGTCTTTTGGTCTAACACCCAACCATTTAGCCCTTCTAACGTGGAGAATCTCTCCATTAATATGTGGAGGGAGGGGTCTGTTCCTTTTGAGCCAGTGTATTGTTTTATTTTTAAGGCTCCCATAGTCCTCGAGTTGAGATGGAAGTAGCTCGGGAACCCCTGTCAGCACAGCAACAAGAGGGGCTGATTCTGGGGGGAGCGTGATTTGAATCTCCCGCCGAATTCTAGTTTCATGCATATTTTGGGCTAAATAATAGTTTTTACGAGTTGTAGCATTGAAATTATTTTTGGGCCCATTAATGTCTGTTTTGTATTTATTGGGATCGTTGTTTGCAGTGACAGCTCCTAACGATTTTTCTCCTATAGTTATTAGATCTTGTTGAATTTGCGGTACATGTGTGAGATTATTTTGGGCCTTGCCTGATGGTAAAGATTGAATGGTCACGTTTTTATCGAGGTTACCTTGGGGTTATTTTGTCCTTTCGTCGGTTTACTCGTTGGTCTAGCTGCTTTCTCCAGAGGAGCTAAAGGAATCGTAGGATTCCTGCATACTATGTTCTTTGATGTCTGCTTAACAAGTTCTCTGGTTAAATCTAAATTAGTTTGTGTTGTGCTCTCTAATTCACCTAATTTTTCAGAAATAATTTTTAACCTGTGAACTAAAGGTAGGATTAGGGCTTTAACCAAATTCTCGAAATTCTCTACCAGTTCTTTAATTGCGGGAGGTTGAGGTACGAGTTTATCTGGGGTGTTTATATCGGTTGGGGTAGAGTCTTTCTGGATTTTCCTAGGATTCCCACCTTTGGTGTCTATTCTCTTTCTAAGCTTAGCGCTTCTACCTTTATGTAGTTCTGTCTCTCTTTTCCTCTTTCTGGGGATAAAACAGGTCTTGGAAGGTATAGGGGAGAGGTTAAGTGGTTGTGAGTGTGGCGACGGGGCCCCTTCCACTGGAGCCTCGTTACCTACTTGATCAAAAATAGAAATGGGTAACGTGATCTGGTCACGTAACTGAAAGGGAATGCCGATATCTCCCGCCTTGTCCTGTGTGACAGACGGGTTCTGAGGGGGGGTAACGATATTAACTACCCCTCCAGAAACCAAAATATCATTGGTTAGTGTCGGGGACACGGCCGTGGAATGCAAAGAGGGTAATTTCGTTTTACCAGAGTCCTTTTGCTGAGGTTGTGAATGCATTATAGATGAGGTAGGTGCGAAAGCTGGAAGGGAGACAAACGATGGCAATAAATAAGAATCCTGAGAAATGTTAGTGTTATCCGATAAATTAATTACTGAAAGTGGGGGAAATGAACCAGCAGGAAGCGACAGGCGTCTTTCGGTATGCTCTATAGCGGATGTCACTACTCCAATGGTCCTTTGCAACATGCGATCTATAGCTGTGAGAGATTGTATGTTATTTTTAGATGGTTTGGCAGATTTAGAGGGCGGCATCTTAACTAACATATGAATAGTGGGAAGCAGTAGCACCAATAAGCAATGTATTTAGTTCTTACTTGTTCCCGCTATAATTCCCAACTATGTAGGGCACCGCCGAGGTCAGGGGGGTGGCCCAGCCCAGCCTCCTTCGGCCCCCGTACGGCCAAAAAACGGCCCGGGCGCTCCCGCGACGCGTTGTGTCGTTAGATTTATGGCGCCTCCGGGCGCGCAAGGTGATGTTGGGCCGCACTGCCTCCTGGGGATGGTAGTCCTCCACTCGGCGGCCGCTCCGATGGAATAGCGGCGGCGGGAGGACTACCGGTGACTGGAGCAGCTAGGTGGTTGCAGACAGGCAGGAAACAGCAGCGAAATGGGGTTTCTCCGTGGGCAGGCACTAACAGACAATGGACACACTCGCTCCCCGGTGTATCGTTAGATTTATGGCGCCTCCGGGCGCGCAAGGTGATGTTGGGCCGCACTGCCTCCTGGGGATGGTAGTCCTCCACTCGGCGGCCGCTCCGATGGAATAGCGGCGACGGGAGGACTACTGGTGACTGGAGCAGCTAGGTGGTTGCAGACAGGCAGGAAACAGCAGCGAAATGGGGTTTCTCCGTGGGCAGGCACTAACAGACAATGGACACACTCGCTCCCCGGTGTGTCGTTAGATTTATGGCGCCTCCGGGCGCGCAAGGTGATGTTGGGCCGCACTGCCTCCTGGGGATGGTAGTCCTCCACTCGGCGGCCGCTCCGATGGAATAGCGGCGGCGGGAGGACTACCGGTGACTGGAGCAGCTAGGTGGTTGCAGACAGGCAGGATACAGCAGCGAAATGGGGTTTCTCCGTGGGCAGGCTCTAACAGACAATGGACATTTGCAGTACAAAACTCACACAGTGCAGCACTAATGAATAACATCGTGCGCAAAAAATACAAAACGACATTAGACATCTCTAATGGATTCTTTTGTCAAAACATTGCACCAGAAAGCAGGTATTTGACCGCTTTCTCAATAATGGGGTCACAGTAAACTTTCTTTCGACTCCCACAGGGATTCAAGAATAGCCCAGGATTGTTCAACATTATTTCCAATCCTCTTCTTTGTCTGCTGGCAAGGATGGACCATTTTTGAGGATGATGACACATGGTGTAGCGTCTGGCGGGAGGTGAAGTGAACTTTTAATGTTTTTCCGCTTACTGCTTAGGTGTATTATGTTGACCATCTACAGAATTAAGTCTTCCAGTGAACAACATAACAATGGGAAGGCCTTTCGTGGAAGCATCCCCATGGATGCATCCCAAGCAGGATGGGGATCTTACATGGGAGATCTAAACATCAGGGGACTATGGAAGACAGGAAGCAACTCAACACACAAACATTGTGGAGCTACAGACAGTTTTCCTAATACTAAAAGAGTTTAAGGGTCAAGTCCAAACGGGCAACACAACCGCAATGTCCTACAGGAATGGAGAGCATCTGAAAGAAACAGGTTAGTATTAGATTCCTTACCTTAAAATATCCCCAGGCGTCAGTCTGGATCCGGAAACTTTTGCGTAGCAGTACCCCTGCGCGTCGCTAGGCGTCCTCTGCGGCTCCGCGTCCGTCGTTGGCGCCGGGATGACGTCGCTGGAGTACTTAGACGCTGCCCTCGCGCGCTGACGTCAGTTCTTTTTTCCGCGCCAGCAAGCGCCGATCCAGAAAAAGTGGTACCTTTAGTCATTTTTTTACGAAACTTTTTCGATCCTTTTTGATCTGTTTTTTGAGTCGAACGACTCCATCGGTGCCGGTAGGGATGCCCGGGTTCAAACCCTGTGCCGACTGCAACCGACTGATGTCTGTTACCGACCCCCATCGCCGGTGCCTGTATTGCTTAGGGGCCGACCACGATGACAAGTCGTGCCCCGACTGCCGGGCCTTGATGTCGAAAGCTAGGCGGGAGCGGTTCTGTAAGCACCTCGAGTTCCGGCAGTCGGCCCCCCGCCGCAAGGGGTCCCGGTCCAGGAGGAGGTCGAGGGACCGGTCGCGGGGTCAGGATCATCACAGCTCGGCGAGTCGACACTACTCGTCGGGCTCCAAGTCCTCGGGTAAGAGGCACAAGAAGTCGAAGAAGCGACACCGCTCTTCTGATTCCCCCCCCTTCTTCCGACGCTCGCGCGACGCGGCCGGGGGTTCGGGTGACACCGGCTCCGCCGGAACCGCCGGCGTTGCGACCTGCTCCATACCTGCCGGTCCCTGGGCAGAACACGACGCCGGAGAAGATCGATGCCTTCCTCACTCCTCCGTCTGGTTCCGTGGCGCCTTCGGGCCCTGCGGTCCCGACTGGGAGCCCAAGCGGGCCGGGTGCTTCGGCCCCGGCGACTTCGGTCCCGACGCCGCAAGGCCCCACCGGATCCGGGTCGCCGCTGGTTGACCTAACGACCCCTCCGCCTGCATCGCCTCACAGGGTGTCTCCCCCGATGCCGTCCTCAATCCGGTTCCGGCGTCGATCGGTGCCGCATTCGGCACCGAGAGAGGAACACTACTTCTATGATCGAGCCCCATCATTTACTCCTGAGTACCAGGAGATGGAGGACGAGGCGGATTGAGAGGGGTCTGAGGACCCTCTGGCACGGGAGTGCCAGTATTTTCAGGACTGGGCAGGTGAACTAGGGGGGGACAGTGGTTTGGACACTTCGCCAGACACTGGATTTGTCTCCCCTCCTACTGTGGCTACGGAGGAGGGTGCTGCCTACAGTGTGGTGTTGACGAGGGCAGCCAAGGCCTTGTCTCTTGAGCTCCCCGTCGCAGCCGTGAGGACTAATCTCCTCACTGAGGTCTTCAAACCGCAGGCAAGCTCTTCGGAGCCTCTGCTGCCGTTCAATGAGGCCTTAACTGATGTTCTTTTGGGCACTTGGTCCAGGCCCGCTACAGGTCCGCCTGTAGATAGGAACGTGGCCAGACGCCACCGCCCCGCGCGACCCTTGTTGCCTGTCCACCCATCCCACCCGAGAGCCTGGTTATCCAGGCCTCCAATTCCCAGACCGCATTCCTGACAGCTCCCCCTGATCGGGAATCCAAAAGGTATGAACAGTACAGAAAAAAGATGTTCTCCTCACTTAGTTTGGGGTTGCGGTCGGTCAACACCGCTTGCCTTTTGGGCCGTTATACCCACTCTCTGTGGGACACGGTCGCGGACGTGCTGCCACAATGCCCAGAGGAGGCCCGTGTTAAACTCGCCCAAACCCTTGCGGAGGGGCGAGATGCGGCGCGGTATTCTAATGGATGTGGGCTGGATACCACGGACTCCCTAAGCAGGGCGATTGCAACGACGGTGGCGGTTCGCCGCCACGCCTGGCTGAGGTCCGCCAATTTTTCGGCTGATGTCCAGAACACCCTTATGGACATGCCATTTTGCGACAAGGCAGACCGTGCACTTGAGCACTTTAAGTACTCCAGGGCTAAGGCCAAGTCCTTGGGCCTATCGGCCCCGCGCCAGCAAACTGCTGCCTTTCGCTCCTTTCATGGCCAAGGAAGGGGCACCCCCACACGTCATGCCAGCCACGGGCCGCAGACTAACATCCAGCGCAGTGGCCGACGTGGTAACCGCCGAGGCGGTGCCAGGGGACAACGGCGAGGCCAGTCCACACCCACCCCTGCAGCATCCGCCTCAAAGCCCTCCTATTCCGAGCTTTCAGGCCCATTTAACGCTAGTGGGGGGCAGGGTTCCCCATCACCTCCTCCACTGGCGCAACATCACATCGGACACGTGGGTGCTGTAAATCGTCCGAAGGGGCTACTCCCTCCCCTTCGAGGCAACCCCTCCAGCCATGCCACCGCAGTACCACCGCGTGTTGGGGGATCACTTGCAACTTCTGCAAGGGAAAGTTACGGCCCTCTTGGCCAAGTGGGCCATCAATCGCGTTCCTGGGCCAGAAGTAGGGTGTGGTTGTTATTCCCACTACTTTCTGGTTCCCAAGAAGGGCAAAGGGGGCCTACGCCCTATCTTGGACCTACGGAACGTCAACGGCTTCCTCCGGAAGGAGAAGTTCAATATGCTGACTCTGGCTCAGGTCTTAGCTGCCCTAGACCCAGGAGACTGGATGGTAGCGTTGGACTTGCAGGACGCTTATTTTCACATCCCTGTCCTGCCGGCCCACCGGCACTACCTGCGGTTCACGGTAGGCCACGAGCACTTTCAGTTTACCGTGCTCCCCTTCGGCCTTACCAGCGCCCCACGGGTGTTCACGAAAGTGATGGCGGTGGTCGCAGCTCATCTGCGCAGATTAGGGGTGTCAGTCTTCCCCTATCTCGACGACTGGTTGTTGAAGGCGGGCTCGCCCCAGACAGTCGTCAGCCACCTCCAGACTACGGCCGACCTCCTGCACCTGCTGGGGTTCTCCATCAATGTGCCAAAGTCACACCTGTGCCCCACTCAGAAGCTCCTCTTCATCGGAGCAGTTCTCGACTCGGCGCAGTTTCGGGTTTATCCTCCCAAACAGCAGGTTCGGGATATTCAGGCTCTGATTCCGATCTTTCAGCCTTTATCCCGAATCTCGGTCAGGTTGTCTCTGCGGCTTCTGGGGCTGATGGCCTCCTGCATCCTTCTTGTGCATCATGCCAGGTGCCAGTCCCCGATTGTTAACAGATTCTTGAAGGGCATCACTCATATGTTCCCCCCTGTTCTTTTCGTGATGCCTCAGTGGGACTTGAATCTTGTTCTGACTTAATTGATGTGCGCTCCCTTTGAGCCACTTCATAATTGTCCTCTTCATTTTCTCACTCTTAAGACTGCATTCCTGGTTACCATCACCTCTGCCAGTAGGGGGAGTGAGCTCCAGGCTCTTTCTTCTAAACCTCCTTTCCTTTCTGTCCATCCGGACAAAGTTGTTTTACGGTCACGTCCCTCTTTCCTGCCCAACGTTGTCACGGCCTTCCACATTGGGCAGTCCATCACTTTGCCCACCTTCTTCCCACCTCTGTATCCATCAAAAGAGGAAGAGAGGCTCCACCGTCTGGACCCAAAACGTGCGCTTTCATACGATCTGGATCGCACACGCCAGTTCCGGCTGGATGACCAACTCTTTGTTGGTTGCGTGGGCGCTAAGAAGGGACGAGCGGTGCACAAATGGACCATTTCTCGATGGGTCGTTTTGTGCATCAAGGCTTGTTATTCTCTGGCTAAAAAGGAGCTTCCTGTGGGGCTGCGTGCCCATTTCACTCGGGCCACGGCGGATACTACTGCCCTGGGTCGGGGAGTCCCCTTGCAGGACATCTGTCAGGCAGCTACGTGGCCCTCGCTGCACACGTTCGCAAGACACTACTGCCTGGACAGCCAAGTCCGGAGAGATGGCTTTTTCGGCCGTTCCATTCTCCAGGACTTTCTGGTGTGATTATTGGTTCGCAGACCCACCACCGGGGTTGGTATTGCTGGGGTATCTATTCTAAGGTAAGTGTGGTAAATAAATAATTAATTAGCGGTACTATTTTTCAGTATAATCAATAAAACAGGTAGCTCAATAAATAAGAGTCAGGATTCGAGGTATCTTGAGTCGACAGGCTTTAATCAGGCATAAAGGACAGGAACAGGACAGCCTGTACGGGAAGGGAATGAAGGAAGGCAGCTGCCGGGGGCAGGATCTGGGAACGGACAAAGGGCTCGGGGGTAACTTTTTGTAACAGTCCATAGTATATATATCAAAACAATTGCATTACATTCAATACAGTAGGCGTAGCAGTAGGCGTGACTCGTAGCAGTCGCGAAAGATAAGGGCAAAATGATGTAACAAGAAGGCGTGTACAGGGCGTATACATAGACATGTGATGTAAACGTGACAGAAGTGTCATAAACGGGGCGGAAACATGGAGGGGGCTACCTGGGCAGCTGGGACCTCTAACCTAGTGGTGCGCGCAAACGGGCAATGACGTGTTACCAGGGAGAACTGGGGGCTATGACTTCTGCGCTAGAAGAGGAGACTAAAGTCTGGAGTGTCAGAGCGACATGTACCCAAGGCATATCTAGTATCTGGTGTTTGGAGTACATATTGATAGAGTCCAAAAGTTATCAGGGCAAAGGCTAATAGACACTAAGACTGGTGCATGCATAATTCTACATGTGTTGCGTGTGCGAGGAATATTCTATGAATATTAATACAGTATTTCTCTTACATGGAGACATAAAGGCTAGACCATGACGGAAACTATTGATGCGATGCAGTAGCTTAGGAATGCAGAGAAGGAGGGCTGGACTGATAACTAGAAGCATAACATACTCTTGGCAGACTGGGAGGCAGAGCCAGGCCGGGCCGGGCACTGCGAGGCATGAAGTAAGCGAAGGGTCAGGGATGCAGGTGGGGGCTGTATCGCTCCTTGGAGAGGGTTCAGGAGACAGGAGCTGAATCTGAGTCCGGGCCCTTTTGAGGCCTAGAAACGGGGACAATTCAATGAATTAACGTGCACACTGTGAAACGTGGCAACATAGGTTTACATAGGCCTAATATTCGTTGTTTTCACGATGACTGGAAACTGGCATACTAGAAATGGACACAACTGTGATTGCGTCTTTAATCGATCAGAGGGGAATACATGCATATCGATCATGCACATATAACATAAGATGGGGAACACGTAGGCACATACAACATGGCAAAATTTACTTTTCCACATTCCCTCCTTGTGCCCTACGTTTCCATCAGGAAACATCAATATTCATGATACCATCTATCATTTCATATAGCATAATTTGTTCGTCTCGAATTGTTTTGGAACGGGATTTAGGACTAGGAATACAAGAGGTAGCACACATGCCGCAAATCGCAGGGCCACATTGTATACAGAGGCAGCAACTGAATATGATCATTACTGCAATACCTAGGAATGACAATACTTTCCATCCCCAGGCAGATATAATACTCCAGAGCCAACCGGACCATGTCCAGGTGCCTGGATTCTGGTGTAACTGATGGGCAATTTTATGAAGTCTGGTTATAGCTGAATAAACAGACGGCGCGTTATTAGGAATGAAAATGCAGCAACTAGATCCGATGACTCTACATGCTCCTCCTCTATCGGCCAGTATGACGTCAAGAACGAGACGATTTTGGAGCACGACAAATCTCATAGCAGATTGCTCTTCAGTTAAGTTACCTAGAGCAGAAGTAGTCTCATTCACTACTGCTTCAAGGGTTCTGGTTAACCTACGTATTAACTTACTATTCTGGACAGGTCCTATAAAGAAGAAGAAACCTTTATTGAAGTCTTGATATTGTTCTAGAGTACTTTCAGTCTGATCGACAATTGGGGACTCGATCTCCCTTCTAGGTCTGACGTGTACTAGATGTGTGTTTCTGTGATAATCAGATGGGGCTAGAAAAACTGGTGGTAGTAGGAAGGCAATATAACATGTTCCATCCCAATCGAGGGGCAGACGAACATATGCGGTCTGACCACAAACAAAATAAGAATGACGTGAGGCTTTGAAAATAGACTTCCCACTGTCACTATACTCGACAATAGTAGTACAATCACTATGTCCTACATGTGCGGAACCATTCTTTCTGACACATAATTCGCCTTTGACTGGTAGTACTGAAATAGCAGGCAAATCTGGAGTAGTATCAGACTGAACATTCAGGACCATGAAATTCGAAGAATAATTACCTAAATCATATACTTCATTTTCTAGATCTAACCCTGTTCTATGGGAGAGACCTTGCTTGTCTGGAAAACATGTTCTATTCAGAAGGGACATATCATTGGAGAATGACGTTAACGTGGACCATGCTCCACACGAACCATTATGTGAAAATGGATAAGGAAAGAGTGGCAGAACTCCCTTCGGTGTCTGGAAAGGGGGGAGTCGACCACACACCCAACAATTAGTGGCATTGCTGGTCTGGTGTGAATAGTGTAACATTCTGATGAATGTATTATTTCGCATAGCAAGACGATAGGATAGCTCGTGAGGAGGCAGATCACTAAATGTGTGCTCTACTGTAGCATTAGAAAACTTATGTACATGTGAAATTGGAAAACATAAATGTAAAGCATAACTTGTGCAGGTAACCATAAGACTCAAAAATAATAAGAAACTTAGAACGATAATACATTTTATAGAGTTTTGACTAACTCTCTCACTATGGGGGTCTATCTCATACATGTCAGGAACCTGTCTAACCGTTTCACTCGAGAGGGACTTAGACAATCAAACTGGCTGACTTATTTTACTAGACCGGAGTTTCTGTTTATACTCCTGTTGCGGAGTTTTCTCTAACAGGGGTACTTTGAGTTCAGAGTCTGTTTTTAGGCAGTCTTTAGGAATAAGGCAGTCCTTAGCAAAAGTCTTTTCTCGTACTCCATGGAACTTCTTTATGTGGCTCAGGTGGACCCAGCCTTTCCTCCCCTCGAGCTTTACGGCGGTCCTTGTTGTTAGCAAAACGAGGCGGGGCTCCTTCCAGCGGGGCTCCAGCGGACTTGAACGATCAAAATTCCGCACCAACACCAGGTCGCCTGGAATGACCTCATGCGGTTTCACCTCGGTGTTGTCTGGAAATGCGGCGGCAACCTGTGAACGACAAGAGTGTAGGGCAGACATCAAGGAAGCTAGGTAATCGGTCAGCATATTACTGGAAACATCTGTAATGCTGCGGGGTCTAGGTGTACCCCACATGTTTGGGGGGCGGCCGAATACGACCTCATACGGGGACAGACCTGATCTGGAATGTGCAACCATCCTCATATAAAATAAAGCAACTGGCAGGGCGACTAGCCAGTCTACACCTTTCTCTTTACATATTTTTGCAATGCAAATTTTCAGAGTCTGATTATGTCTCTCTACGAGACCGGCTGCTTCAGGATGGCGCACACAGTGGAACTTCCACTGGTACCCTAACAGAAGGGAAACATGTTTCATAAGCTCAGATGAGAATGGCTGGCCGTTATCTGAATACACGAACCTAGGGAGTCCATAGCGGGGAAAGAATTCACGAACCAACTGTCTGGCAGTGGTCGCGGCTGTGTAATCTGGAACTGGATATGCTTCTGTCCACCTGGACAAAGCGCATACAACTACGAGGACATACTTGAAACCTCGACATCGCTCCATCTGAATATAATCCATCTGGAGGACTTCAAAAGGGTGGTCAGGAGGTTGGAATCCACCTTGTTCCACCGGGACACTTTTACCTGGATTGAACTGACAACATATCATACAGGTACGGACTTTCTGCTTGACTGCAGCTCGTAAATGCTTGTTGAACCAAATGTTCTGAATACTGTCTAACATAGCTTTTTCTCCTAGATGTGCTGGACTATGTGCGGTATTAATAATGACTTGAACCATAGAGTCGGGGAGAAACCATGTGGCTTTTCCCTTCGTCAACCATCCTTGATCTGTCTGGACCCCTCCTTGTTCGGACCATTTCTTTATTTCTTCGGGAGTAGCGTGTAACTGTATGTCTATGACATCTTGTGTAGGGTCCTTGACTGTCATACAGGTAGTCTGATCTGGAGTGAGTGTCTGTGTCGTGTTAACTGGAATGTCTGGGGTCTGAGCTGTAAGTTTGGCTGTTCGATCTGCTAGATCGTTACCTTGGGAAATGATGTCAGTAACTTTCGTATGTGCCTTGCACTTCATGATAGCGATAGCGGTCGGTAAATGTATTGCATCTAACAGAGCTTGAATGAGGAGACCATGCTGAATCTTGGTTCCATGAGAAGTCATGAAACCTCTCTCCTGCCAGAGCACTCCAAAGTCGTGTACGACTCCGAATGCGTAACGTGAATCTGTATATATGTTTACTTTCTGGTTCTTGGCACGTATGCAGGCTTGGGTCAGAGCAACTAGCTCTGCTGCTTGAGCAGACAGGGTGTCAATACGATGTGTTTCTATAACTTCAGTTTCAGTAGTCACTGCATACGCGGCTACTAGTTCTCCTGTACTTGTTCTCATACATGAACCATCCACATAAAGTGTCAGGTCTGGATTAGGTAATGCAATGTCTGTCAGGTCTTGTCTTGGCTTGGTCATAGTGTTAACAACTTCCACACAGTCATGTGTGGCAGGATTTGAAGTAACTGACGGTAACAGTGTAGCAGGATTTAGAATGTTGCAGCGTCTGATTTCTATGTGTGGCTGGAACAGTGTCAGTTCATAACCTGTTAAACGTGCAATTGTCAAGTGCTGAGTCTGTGTTCGGTTTAAAAGAACTTCCACGGAATGTGGAACTTGTACTGTCAGGGAGTGTCCTAACACTATGGAATCACTTTGTCTGATGGCTAGAGCTGTGGCTGCAACTGACTTGAGGCACGCAGGCAGAGCCTGGGCTACTGGATCTAATGTGCTCGAGAAATAAGCACAGGGCTTGTACTGTCCTGCTTGATCTTGTGTGAGAACAGATAATGCAGTACCATCACGTTCTGTGACAAAAAGTGTAAAAGGCTTACTGTAGTTCGGTGTTGCTAGAACAGGTGCTTGACATAAGGCTTTCTTTAATTCATTGAAAACAAGTGTATGTTCCTGGGTCCAAGGGAGGACAGTCGATACGGCTGCCTCCTGTGTCGTTAACTGTATCAGTGGCTTGGCTAGAAATGCATACTGAGGAATCCATTGTCTGCAATAAGAAGTGAGGCCAATAAAAGCTCGTACCTCCTTCTGTGTCTTGGGCTGTGGAAGACTCGCTATTAACTGGATACGGTCTGGTGTCAACTGCCTACCCCACTTGGACAGTAAGTGTCCTAAGTAGACCACTTGCTGGACACAGAATTGTAGTTTGGAAGGGGACACCTTGTGCCCCATCTCGGCCAGAAAATACAGGACTGTAAGTGACGCTCGCTCGCAGTCACGTTCAGAACTGGCTGTGATCAGTATATCATCGACATACTGGAGCAGGGCAGTGTCAGTTGGCATGTGAATATTGTCTAGTTGTCTCTTAAGTGCTTGACTGTAAATACCAGGACTTTCTGTGAAACCTTGAGGAGCTCGTGTGAATTTATAGCTCCTTCCATTTAAACAAAAACCGAAAAGGTACTGGCTGTCTGGATGAATGGGGACACTGAAAAATGCGTTCTTGAGATCGATAACTGTGAAAAATGTAGCTTCAGAATCAATGGCTGTCAATAGGGATGAAATATCTGGGACTACTGGGTACTGGGGTATAATGCATTTATTAAGCTCTCGAAGGTCAATCACTAATCGATACACTGGAGCTGCATTTGGATTAGTACGTTTCAAGACTGGAATGATAGGAGAATTACATACATTGGAGTCAGTTTCTACAACCACTCCTTGAGCGATAAGCTCGTCAATATTTTTGGATAAGGCTGCTACAGCCTCAGGTGGCAATCTGTACTGTCTGATTCGTGGCAAAACTATACCTTGCTTGAGAGTCACACGATGGGGTGTGATATGCATACAACCTACATCCGTTGGACCTTGCGCCCATAAATGCTGTGGTACATTCAATAATCTTGGATCAAAATCACGTAATACATAATGACCTTTAAAGTCACGTAAAAACAATCGGACTCCTTCTGGGGAGCAGCAAATTACTGCACCTAATTCCTTTAATGTTTTAATGCCTAACAAATTTTCTGGACATGATTTCGTAAGTAACAAATCAGTAGTTCGGGACAATGGACCAACTTCTAGGGAAACTGGTTTCGAAATTTCATTAACAATCGGCTTTCCTGAAAATCCAAGGGAAACATTTTTAGAGCCTGAGAGCGGAGCCCCTGGAACCTCGTCATGACTGATAGTAGTCCTACTTGCCCCTGTATCAATCAGAAACTTTCTGTCTTTCCCTAATACTTGACTGTGTACATAGGGACCCTCTTGATCTACAGGTATCTCGATGAGAGGCAAGCCTACCTCCCTCTCTAGGCTGTTTCATGAATACTGTTGATACTCTGGATACTCTGTCTGGGCATACTGGTACATCTGCTGTGTAACATGCTGTGTTGCAGCGATAGGCTGCGGTGCTGGAACTGTCTGTTGTGCATTCTGGGGTGGCTGAGAAGTCTGTGAAACTAGTTCTTGTCTAGGCGGACGTGGTCTTTCTTTAGTCTTACCAGTAGCTATGTTGTGTTTCAGAACTGCACACTCGTTTATAAAATGACCTGGCTGTTTACAGTAATTGCAAGTCCCTTTAACGGGAGCTGCAGGATGACTGGCTTGATTCGGACCCCTCTTCTGACTGTCTTGTGGAACAGATTGTGCAACTAATACTTTCATTTTCGTATCTTTCATACGTCTCCTTTCGTGTTCTTGCTCTTCCCTGATTCTGTTCTGGTGATACTGGAGCATTTGTAACATTTGTGACGGAGTATTAGCTTGCCAACTACTTTCGACTTTCAATACTCGATTTTTAACTTGTGGACTTGAATTCTCGACTAATTTGGTAACAAAAAGATGAGGGTACGATTCACTACTTGTCTTCAGACCACTGTTAATAATAAAACATTTTTCAAATCTAGAATAAAAATCACTAGTGTCTTCATCCTGTTTCTGTTTACAAGCTGAGATTGCATCCCAATCTTCCTTTTTCGTGGCTAGTAACCTTGGCAAAACCTGTATCAATAACTCGGGCAATTCTTTAACTTTACCCCCTAGACCGGTACCTGGTACTCGTGAATTATCTTCAGCTTCTAGAGCTGTCCAATCTATCTTTTTCTCTCCCACCTCCCATTCTTTTTCCTTGAGTTTTTCATATACCCCTGCGGGCAACAGGACCTTCAACATTTTAATGATATCAGGATACGTGTAGTCTCCCATACGGAGCATGTCCTTTAATTCTCGATGGAACCCTGCTGGATCTTTGTCGTGACAGGGAATTAACTTTTTCATCTCTAAGAGTTCCATCTTTGTAATGGGGGTGTAAACAAATACTCGTTCTAGATCACCACCCGTTGTCCTAACTGGGTGTACTTCTCGTAACGGATGCTGTCTATCTATGTAAAATGATTTACTTTCTGGAGGTGGGACATGAACAAAATGCGGATTCAGAAACGTTCTATATTTGTGGCGCTGTTCTAGAATGATACTAATTAAATCAGTACCTAGACCTCTCCATCTATACTGGAGTAACTCGTTTAATACATCATGTAGAGGACCTGGATCAGAATGTTGTCCCTCATACAGTGTAATGAGGTGCTGGATCATATACATACCCACCAGTCGCTGCTCGGCTGGGGGCAGTTTCAGAAACATTTGTGCCACTATTTCGTCTGGAAAAGTGGTAGAATCAGTAGTCCATCGGACTGCTGATCGGGCTAGTTCTTGTTCATGCATGGTACTAAGTTCACTATAACAGATTCGTGATTTCAGAATGTGATCGGTAGCTTGAAATACTTGCTCAAGAGAACCTTGTTCTGGTGCTGGAGGAGGAAAAACTTTCTTGTGTTCTAGACGTGAACGTCGGTCGGGAAGTCTAGTTCTACCTACATACGCTATTCTGGAGGGATTCTCGTCGTCTACCTCTTCAGTATCAGAGGCGTCTTCTTTCTCGGTTACTTGTGCTGCTTCTCGTTTCTTGTGTAACTTTATTATTTCCCTACGGATCTTCTTGTACATACTCTCTATACAGTTCTGTGTCTTGTGTCTTCCCTCGGCTATATGGTCACTCCACCGGGTCAGGACTTTCATTTCTTCCGGATCTTTATCCGGATAATCTTGTTCCCTTATTAAACAATTAATTAGAAACTTTAAAAGCATGAGCTGAATCTCGACTTTTCTTTGAGCCATGGCCTCGCCAATGCTTCCTGGATCTGCTCCTGTACGGATGAAACGATATATTCTGTCTAGATAACCTTTCATATTCGGCAGGGTGTCCAAATATTCGGTCACCCGTCTTACACGCAATGAATACAGGACCATATCATCATCGCCTGGGACTGGATCATAACGGCATTCGGTAAGGGCTCGCTTGATATCTGCAACGGACTGGAGTTTGGGTGAACGCTGTAACGCTCGTGCATGTAGCTCGAGTAACGTCATACGTTTGTGTTGAGGCGGGGTTCCAGGAGGACTTCCCCCCGTGGCCCCTAGACTAGAAGCGTCGACGGGTATTGTACGTGCTGGGAGAGTGACTGATGTAGCGGGTACGTGTACTGCAGGCTGGACCGGGGGTACCGTAACAGGTGCTGTAACGGGTGCCCCGGTGGCTGGAGGAACAGGAATTACATTATTTGCAGGAGCTGGCGGAACAGGATTGGCATATTCTGGGACTGTGTCGTCCAAATAGGACGAAAGAAAAATATCAGCTGCGGTCGGTTTGTGACGTAGCTTAATCGGAACTAATGGCGGCGGAAAATTACATGGTGCTTCCGGGGTTGCTTTTGGCAAGCCCTCGGCAAGAAGAGGATACATACCCTTAATAAGGGCATTTCTCTGTCTGTCTGACTGTTCGGCTTTAACTGGTTCACCTACTTCGATTAATTCCCTTTCTTGGGCTCTTTCTGAGGATTCTCTACTTAATTCTGTTTTTCTGATTTCTTTTTCCGTTCTTCTATGAGATTCTTTGCGCCATAACTCGATGGCATCTTTCTGGGACTGTCTGGCTTTCTTTTTCCATAATACTTCTTCTACTCGCATGATGCACTCGGCATCCCACGTACCTGATACGGGCCATCTATATTTCTCTTCTAATTCCTTGGTGTACTCCACCCATAAGTCTAGATATAATATGGCACTTAAGCCATGCTTATGATACATAAAATGACCTGGACTGTCCCTAGGCGGGACAGGAACTGCTTCCTCGAGCAGTCCTTTTCTGGTTTTTAACTGACGTAACTTCGAGAATAGAGGCATAGTTTAGGCTGGAGTCTGGACACAATACAATACACGATAAACACAATAATAACTGGAAAAACAAATCACTCATACCACGACATTGAAAACACATGGAATAACATTTAAAATAACAGTTCGGACAGAACACATGAATTTCTTGAAAACAGAACTTACTAGAATGACTAGATGCACTGCTAAAACAGCACGAAACTTACCGGTCCCATAAAGAGACACGTCAGGACCCGCGTCCACCTAGGTGAACACTTCGTGTTGGATCTGCGTACCCAAACCCACGGACCAGAGACAAATTAATTGACCCTGTCTAGCTACTACCCCAGCAACGGTACTCACCGGGCAGCAAGAACGGAAGGCCTCGGACTGGACTGGACTGCTACGACGACGGACTACGAACTTCGGACTTCAGTTACAGGTGGGCCTCCGGATACCTCGGACTTTGGACTCTCGGCTTGGGCTCTGGTCGGGACTCGCCGCGTTCCTCACCGCCTCGTCTGGACGCTGGACCGCAACCTCCGTCTCCTCCGTGGGCCTGAGGGATACTTGAAGCAGAAATATCTGCACGTGCACGGTATGGTTCCGTCACGGCTGCAGAGGATCAGGGGGCCTGCGTGGCTTCTCCGGCGCGTGGGGAAAGGGCAAGTCTCTGTTCGGGCGCCATTATGTGGTAAATAAATAATTAATTAGCGGTACTATTTTTCAGTATAATCAATAAAACAGGTAGCTCAATAAATAAGAGTCAGGATTCGAGGTATCTTGAGTCGACAGGCTTTAATCAGGCATAAAGGACAGGAACAGGACAGCCTGTACGGGAAGGGAATGAAGGAAGGCAGCTGCCGGGGGCAGGATCTGGGAACGGACAAAGGGCTCGGGGGTAACTTTTTGTAACAGTCCATAGTATATATATCAAAACAATTGCATTACATTCAATACAGTAGGCGTAGCAGTAGGCGTGACTCGTAGCAGTCGCGAAAGATAAGGGCAAAATGATGTAACAAGAAGGCGTGTACAGGGCGTATACATAGACATGTGATGTAAACGTGACAGAAGTGTCATAAACGGGGCGGAAACATGGAGGGGGCTACCTGGGCAGCTGGGACCTCTAACCTAGTGGTGCGCGCAAACGGGCAATGACGTGTTACCAGGGAGAACTGGGGGCTATGACTTCTGCGCTAGAAGAGGAGACTAAAGTCTGGAGTGTCAGAGCGACATGTACCCAAGGCATATCTAGTATCTGGTGTTTGGAGTACATATTGATAGAGTCCAAAAGTTATCAGGGCAAAGGCTAATAGACACTAAGACTGGTGCATGCATAATTCTACATGTGTTGCGTGTGCGAGGAATATTCTATGAATATTAATACAGTATTTCTCTTACATGGAGACATAAAGGCTAGACCATGACGGAAACTATTGATGCGATGCAGTAGCTTAGGAATGCAGAGAAGGAGGGCTGGACTGATAACTAGAAGCATAACATACTCTTGGCAGACTGGGAGGCAGAGCAGGGCCGGGCCGGGCACTGCGAGGCATGAAGTAAGCGAAGGGTCAGGGATGCAGGTGGGGGCTGTATCGCTCCTTGGAGAGGGTTCAGGAGACAGGAGCTGAATCTGAGTCCGGGCCCTTTTGAGGCCTAGAAACGGGGACAATTCAATGAATTAACGTGCACACTGTGAAACGTGGCAACATAGGTTTACATAGGCCTAATATTCGTTGTTTTCACGATGACTGGAAACTGGCATACTAGAAATGGACACAACTGTGATTGCGTCTTTAATCGATCAGAGGGGAATACATGCATATCGATCATGCACATATAACATAAGATGGGGAACACGTAGGCACATACAACATGGCAAAATTTACTTTTCCACATAAGGAATCTAATACTAACCAGTTTCTTTCAGAAGCACAAGTTACTTACCTTCGGTAACAATATTTCTGTAAGAAACAGTAGTTAGTATTAGATTCCTCACTGCCCCACCCATCCTCCCCGTTCTGCGAACCGATAGCTAGGGTTAAGGTCATCCCTTCCAGGGCCCTGGTTTTATGGCACCAGTGTTGGTTTTTATCATGGCTCTGCGTTTCTGGCGCGGAAAAGCTGTGTATAAGGACTGACGTCAGCGCTAGTACTCTGGCAACGTCATCCCGGCGCCGACGACGGACGCGGAGCCTCATACGACGCCTAGTGATGCACAGGGGTACTGCTACGCAAAAGTTTCTGGATCCAGACTGATGCCTGGGGATATTCTAAGGTAAGGAAGCTAATACGAACTACTGTTTCTTACAGATATATCGTTACAGTAGGTAAGTAACTTGGGCTACAGGGTCACATGCACTACCAAACTGGCGCAGGAAATTTGAATATGGCATAACCAGGAGAGATAACCATATTGGCAGTACACGTGCCAGGAGTAGAAAATGTGGAAGCAGACCAACTAAGACTGGCTACATCAACAGGTACTCCAAAGCCTCTTTAAGCGATGGAGCACACCAGAGGTAGACTTGTTTGCAAAATGGAGAGACTTAACATCCAGACTCCCACACCACAGCTCCCTAGGATCTGCCCTGTCAGTAAGCTTGCCTGGGAAATCTGTTTATGCCTTTGCCTCCACTCATACCGTTAGTGATAAACAAGTGCAAACCATCACAGATGACACTGATTTTGTTTCTCCACAGAGGCTAAACAAGCTTGGTTTTCAGTCCTGGTAAAGATGCCTCAAGTAAGCATAATGCTACCAATATGCCAAAATCTCCTTTCAGTAAAAAAGCTGATGTTACTCCACCCAGAGCCAAGTAGTCTATGTTTAGCAGCATAGATCATGAAGACATAGTTTGGACAAATAAATCTACCAAAGAGATCAATGAACGTTCTGAAAGAGGCTTTACAAACGAGCCCAAGAAAATGTTACATGGCCAAGTGGACAAGATGCTTCTGGTGGTACACAACGGAACAGATGGAGAAAAAGCTGAAAAATGGGGGATGCCACAGTAATTTGGTACCTAACACATCTACTGGACGAAAAATTGATTTTTGTTACCTTTAAAGTACACTTAGCGGCAGTAGTGGCCTACGTAAAGAGTCATATAGTGAGAGGTGTGAGAAGTTGGCCTGGTATATGATGCTCACTATTCTAGTGAGCACCTTGCACCAGTCCAAACAACCCTTATGGTGATGGTTGTAAGTCAACCTTATAGACCAGCTATCCTAGTGGTAGCGTGGACAGAACAGTCTTAGGCTAAAAGACTCTTGAGGGCGTGTAAAGCCAGCTGTTTTACCATATGTAACCCCTTGAATATCAAATGAAAGGATACCACACAGGATATATATAAAATATATATGTATTTATATACTAGCACACTCCTCTGAGAGGCCAAAGCACATGAGTTACTCTTAGAAACACTTTAGATAGCACAATTTACAGTTAGGCCCTAGGGGTGTGTAAAACCATATACTAAGTAAGTGGTATAAAAACCAGGACTCGGGAAAAGGAAAGGCCTAGGGCCTAGAGAATCGCTGGGGCTACACTATCTGACCCTTAGGTTAGGAGTAGGAGGCCCACAGGCGGCGCGTGCAGTGTCAGTACACTCACGTGAGAGTCAATAGAAAGTCAATGGGAACTTAAAAGGTAAGTAATTGAAGATTTAGGACACTTCCGGTCTAACTAGGAATGCACAACTACCAAAACTAGACACTAGGATAGTCAATCCCTACAGGAGCACCGAAGTACTCACGTTACCTCACTATGCGGGTGCATAGGTGTCAAAGTGTCGGGTTTTCTCGTTGATTGCTATGGAGCCTTGGAGGAAGATGCTGCAGGCGACCAGGAGGAAGATGTCCAGGTGGATCCAAGGGTGGATCGAAGATGAAGAAGACCTGAAAGCAGAGGGGACAGAGTCTAGGTCACTAGCCAGTGACCGGGTGGAACCAGGAAGGAACCAGACGTCGTCGAGGAGCAATCAGGTGCTGTCGTGAAGCTTGTCGTTGCAGTCACGCGGACCAGGAGGCGTCTAGGACGACCAGGTGCTGCTGAGGAGCTGTCCCACGAAGGTTCTCGCAGATGGAGGGGTCGACTTCAAGATCGGAGCCAACAAGCCTAAGCAAAGGCAACCCACGCAGGATACACAAAGAGCTTCTGGTGCAGACCAGAGAGCAACCCGACCAGCGATGGATTTTTAAAAGGATCGTCGTCACAGGGCTATTAGCCAACTGGCCAGCAACCGGGACAACGCGTCGAGCAGAACACAAGCAGAAGGGCCCCACGCAGATCTCGTGGAGTGTGGAGGGCTGGTCGTCGGTGCAGGTGGAGCTCGGTGTCGGGGTGTCTCAGTCCCCAGTGCACAGCTTCGAGGATGCCTCAGGAGCTGCGCTGTTAGCAAGTTGCAGGCTTTCCAAGATACCTGGGTCCACGGGTTCCGATGCCTTCCAGGGGGCTCAGCTGTGCTGGAGTCGTGCGGTGGGGTCAGAGAGGTCCGGGAGTCGAGGTCTTGTCGGGCTCTGTGCTCGGGTTCCGGCGGGAATGGGGACAAAGCAAGCCGTCGAGTTGCTGGATGGTGCCTGGTTGCCCAGGCTGGTCACTCCTTGGCCACAAGGTAGATTCTTCAGTCTTCAGCTCAGGTGAATGTCGAAGGGTCCAGAGTTTTGTTTCAAGTCGATATCAGGATAAATCTAAAGTCTCCTGGGTCAGCTCCTACCTTTATACAACTAAAGGGGGCTGGTTTACTCACTATGTCCCTCCTATGGGTGGGACCAGGAAGGGCGGTGGTTCCACCTCCTTTCCTTTGTCCAGTTTCGCGCCAGGGCTGGAGTGCCCCAGCAACCGGTTTGAACTGGGGTATGCATGAAGCACCTAGGGTGCCTCAGGCAGTGTCTCAATCTATTCAGCCCTCCCTGTCCCAATACACAAAGTCCTGTCTGGGGTGGTGCTCGTACCTCTCCAGGCAGGAAACCTATTGTCCAAACCTCCGTGACTGGAAGGACTCCCAGCAGCAGGAGGTCAGACTTGTGTCTGTGGCAGCAGCGTCCATTTTGTGACTCTGGGGCTCTGGTTAAGTTTAACCGGGATAGTCAGCAACAACATGTCTTCTCCCTCTAGAAGCGTGGAATGCTACCCCCGTCGCCAGAATTGGCGAGGGGGTAGTATTCCAAAGCGTATGACACCTTACACGACATGTTTAGATAAAGCCAAACCAAAGTTAGCATTCAACTGCGAGGATTATAATGCACTTAAGAGTATATGGTATGGCGATATCATAGAACAGCTATAAGGACATGGTTCCGAAAGCTGCAGACAGGCTCAGCTCATGCTAGAGCACCATCTCACACATAACCAAGCACTCGGCCTCCAGGATTGTTAAGGCCTGCCATAGGAGTGACTTATAGGTTACTGTGTGTCTATATATAAGGGTAGATATAGGAATACTATACCTAAACAAGGGGTGATTACACGACCTTGCCCCAGCTGAGTGATCAGCCAGTTGTGTCAGTTTGAGTGGACAGCCAGGGGTGGCATAATACATGCTGCAGCCCCTGGTAGGCCTTGGTTACAACTATGCCCTGAGTACCTAGGGTACACTTCTACAGGGGCTGACAAGGTGAACCAATTCCCAATTGTGGATGTACCTAGAGTACATGGTGTGAATTTAGAGAGAGTGCATCTGGGCTGTGGGTCTGAATAGCAGGCCCACTGCCACATCTAAGTCAAAAACCAGTAAAGCAAAAGCAAAAATTGGGGGTGACTATAGGAAGCAGACCCTACTCTCCTACACAACCCCCCCCCCCAACTTAGGCACATTAAACTAACCTTGACCAGTTGAGTTTTCATGTTCAAAGTGGAAATATCAGGAGAGTCCATCTGCATTGGCATGGTCAGTCCCAGATCTATGTTCCACTGTAAAGTCCATCCCCTGTAGGGAAATAGTCCACCTAAGAAGTTTGGAATTTTCACCCTTCATCTGATTTAACCATAGGAGGGGCTTGTGGTCTGTCTGAATCTTGAAGTGAGTGCCAAACAAGTATGAACTCAGCTTCTTCAGGGCCCAAACCACAGTAAAGGCCTCCCTCTCTATAGCGGACCAACGTTTCTCTCTAGGGGTCAGTCTTCTGTTTATGAAAGCAATGGGCTGGTCTTGACCATCTATATTCAGTTGTGAAAGTACAGCTCTCACACCCAACTCAGATGCATCTGTTTGGACTATGAACTCTTTGGAGTAATCTGGACTTTTCAGAATAGGTGCAGTACACATGGCCTGCTTCAGGTCATCAAATGCCTTTTGACAGCTAACTGTCCACTGAACTTTCTTTGGCATCTTTTTGAAGGTAGGTCATTCAGTGGTGTCACAATGGACCCATAGTTTTTCACAAACTTCCTGTAGTACCCAGAGAGGCCCAAGAAAGCTCTGACCTGTGTCTGGGTGATTGGAGGAGTCCAGTCTCTGATGGTCTGGATCTTACTCTCCAGTGGTTGAACCTGACCCCCACCTACCAGGTGGCCCAGGTACACAACCTTGCTCTGCCCTATCTGGCACTTTGTAGCCTTGATGGTGAGGCCTGCCTTTTGCAGAGCCTCTAAAACATTCCTCAGGTGGACCAGGTGATCCTCCCAGGTGGAGCTAAAGACAGCAATATCATCTAGATAAGCTGCACAATAGTCATCCAGTCCTGAGAGAACTTGATTCACCAACCTTTGGAAAGTGGCAGGTGCATTTTTCAAACCAAAGGGCATTACCACAAATTGATAATGTCCTCCTGGGGTCGAAAATGCTGTCTTGGGTTTTGCATCCTCAGCTAGTCTGATTTGCTAGTCGCCTGCTGTCAGGTCAAATGTGCTCAAGAACTTGGCAGAAGCCAATCTATCAATGAGCTCATCTGCCCTGGGGATGGGGTGGGCATCTGTCCTAGTGACAGCATTGAGACCTCTGTAGTCCACACAAAACCTCATCTCTCTCTTACCATCTTGGTTGTGAGGTTTTGGCACCAGGACTACTGGACTGGCCCAAGGGCTCTCTGAGGGCTCAATAAGTCTCAGCTCTAACATCTTTTGGACGTCTGTCCTAATGCAGTCCCTGACATGGTCAGGTTGCCTGTAGATTTTACTCTTGACAGGCAGACTGTCACCAGTGTCCACCTCATGGGTGCACCAGCTTGTCTGACTTGGGGTCAGAGAAAACAGATGTCTGAATGACTGAAGATCTTTTCTGCAGTCCTGTTGCTGATGTTCAGAGAGGCTGTCAGCAAAGACTAGACCATCCACTGAACCATCATCAGGGTTCTGAGTAAGCAGGTCTGGGAGAGGGTCACTCAGTTCCCCCTGCCCCTCATCTGTAGCCATGAGCAAGCCCATGTCTGCCCTGTCGACAAATGCTTTTAGTCTGTTGACATGAAGTTCTGGGAGTCCCAAGGTCCACCAAGTAGGTGACATCTCCCTTTTGTTCAATTATTGTATGGGGTCCAGACCATTTGTCCTGGAGTGCTGCTGGGGCCACTGGCTCCAATACCCACACTTTCTGTCCTGGCTGGTACACAGTCAGCACAGCATTTTGGTCATGCCAAGCTTTCTGAAGCTCTTGGCTGGCCTCAAGGTTTTTGGAAGCCTTCTCCATATACTCAGCCATCCTGGAGCGGAGACCAAGTACATAGTCCACTATGTCAAGTTTAGGCTTTTTGAGAGGTAACTCCCATCCTTCCTTCACAAGACGTAGGGGTCCCCTTACAGGATGCCCAAACAAAAGCTCAAAAGGGCTGTAGCCAACCCTACTTTTGTGGAACCTCTCTGTAAGCAAACAGAAGGCAGGGTAAAAGGATGTCCCATCTTCGCCTCAGCTTTTCAGGTAACCCTTTTATCATCCCTTTGAGGGTCTTGTTGAATATTTCCACAAGCCCATTGCACTGTGGGTGATAGGGGGTGGTGAACTTATAGTTGACACCACACTCCTTCCACATTGCAGTCAAATATCCTGACATGAAGTTTGCACCTCTGTCAGAGACAACCTCTTTTGGAAACCCCACTCTGGAGAAAACTCCATGTAGGGCCCTAGCCACAACAGGAGCTATTGTGGTCCTCCGGGGAATAGCTTCTGGATACCTGGTGGCATGATCCACTACCACCAGTATAAATCTGTGCCCAGATGCTGTTTGGGGGTCCATTGGTCCTACAATGTCTACCCCCACTCTTTCAAAGGGTACCCCCCACCACAGGTAGTGGTATGAGGGGGGCCTTTGTTGTGCCACCTGATTTGCCACTGGCTTGGCAGGTAACACAGGAGCGACAAAACTCCTTGGTATCTTCTGACATATGGGGCCAGTGAAAGTGAGGGACAAGCCTGTCCCAAGTCTTGTTCTGGCCCAGGTGTCCTGTTAAGGGAATATCATGGGCCAAGGTAAGAAGGAAGCCCCTAAATTGCAGAGGTATAACCAACTTCCTGGAAGCACCAGGCATGGGGTCTCTAGCCTCTGAATAAAGGAGCCCATCATCCCAATACACTTTGAGTACCTTGAGCATTCCCAGCAGCCTTAGCAGCAGCCTGCTGTCTGAGGGGTTCAAGAGAGGAACAATCTAATTGAGCCTGCCTCAGATCTGCCCTTGAGGGTCCCCCTGTCCGAAGAAACTCAACCTGATCAGGCTCAAGCTCTTCTAGGACAGTTCCCTCTTGGATCTCAGAATCATCCTCCTGGGAGGGCTGATCCTCAACCTGAGGCAGGGGGGAAGGCACTGCCTTAACCCTCTTGCTCGTTCTCTTGGTTGGTGTCTGGTCTATTGTTTCAAGATCCAGCACCTGTTCAGGTAAGCACTTTTGGCCCGTGACCTGGTCACAGCAAGGACATGTGCTGAAATTCCCAGCATTTCTGCATGGGTCCCATACTCCACCTCAGACAAAACTGAGGTTTCAAGATCATTACCTAACAGACACTCTACTGGAAGGTCTGAACTCACAACAACTCTTTTGAGGCCAGTTACCCCTCCCCAGGAGAAGTTAACAACTGCCATACTATGGGAGGTAGTGGCATTGCTAGCGTTGGTCACTAGGTAGGTTTCACCTAGTATGATCTGTTCAGGGTCCACAAAGTTAGGTGTCACCATGGTGACACTGGCACAAGTGTCCCCGTAGGCCTGAGCCATCTTATTATTAATAAAAGGTATCTGTCTGTACTTGCTCAGATTACTGGGACTTACAGTAGAGAACATTGCTATGACCCCATCACAAACAAGAACAGCCGGAGTTGGTACTCTGACTAGGCCATGGTGGTTGGTGCTGTGCCCTTCTCGGTGCACTCACTAAACCAGTGAGAGACTGATTTACAGTATCCACACCAGGGCTTCTTTGTTCCTTCTTGTTTCTGTTTGTTCTTTTTGGAGCCACCCTCCCCCTGTGCCTTATGGGGGCCTGGTGAAGACTTCTGGTCTTTTTGTTTCTGCTCATTACCCTTCTGGTCTGCCTTTTTCTGATCACCCCCTTGGTTCTGGTTTTTCTGCTTAATCCTGGTTCTGACCCATTTGTCTGCCTTCTTTCCCAATTCTTGGGGAGAGGTCAGATCAGAGTCAATCAGGTATTGATGCAATAGCTGGTTTTGACAGTTGCTAAGGATTTGCTTTCTCACGATCAAATTATACAATCCTGTATAGTCCCTAACTTGACTTCCCAATAACCAGCCTTCCAGAGCCTTAGTGGCGCAATCAACAAAAACAGTCCAGTCCTGAGTCTGTGTCTTCTGGGTATCTCTGAACATCAACCTATACTGTTCAGTGGTTAGGCCAAACCCATCAATCAGAGCACTCTTCAGGACAGAGTAGTTGTTAGCATCCCCATCAATAACTGTGAGGAACTTATCTCTTCCTTTTTCAGAAAATGAGAGCCATACGATTGCTGCCCACTGACTTTGGGGTACCTGCTGCACTTTGCAGGCCCTCTCCAAAGCAGTAATCCATTTGTGGATGTCATCCCCTTCTTTATAGGGGGGCACAATCTTGCTTAGGTGTCTATTTTCATAGGACCTATCTTTATCCTTAGGGATATTGCTGCCACCAGTGGGTTCTAACCCACTCTCTCTATGCTCTCTAGCACGAGCACGCTTCTCTTTGGCCAGGGCAACCTCCAGTTTGTGTTTTTCAATCCTAAGAGCAGCTTCTCTCATCTTTGCCTCATGTTCCTTTCTCTGAGGGGAAGTCATCCCTCTCTGAACAAGGCCATGAGAGCTATTTGAAGCATGAGAGTGGAGAGATTCCCTGGAGTGGGATCTTCCTCTTCTCTGCCTCTGGTTAAGCCCACTTGGGGGTCTGTATGAGGGCTGCCCATACTGACTCCCATGTATGCTTAAGTTAGCCTGACTAAGTCTTCTGACTAGGACCTGGCTATTTGTCTCAAGATCAGAATCATCTCCTTCTGCCCCCTCTTCTTCTTCTTCCTCTTCTGGTACTGGAGTATAAGCATTGTCATCTGTGGAGGGGGGGACTTCATCTGCACTACCTGTGTCACCTGTCTTAGGTGGCTGTCGAGCATCATACTCTTCTAAGAGCTCGACCAGGAACTTGAGGGTAGGGTTTGAACCCTGTTTTAGCCTTCTAGAAGTACACAATTGTCTCAATTCTTGGAAGGCTAAGGTGTCATATCTAGAAGCAGTCCCCAAGGGATCCACTTCTACAGGCAGAGAACCACTGGGGTTCACTGGATGAGACATGGCTTCTAGTGAGGTGGTGGTGTTGCACCTACCTACACTATGTGTTTTCCTACAGAACCTGTCTAGGAGTTGTAGTCAGGGTGTGCTAGGCCCAGGCTCTACAACAGCTAAGTTCAGTAGAACTTAAGCATACCAAGACTTGTTTTTATATGTACCTACAGGTACCGATGTGATCTTTCAAATGATATCTCAAGTTACAAGTGGTAAAACAACAGCAAGCTCTAATCCCAACCGCTGCACACCAATGTGAGAAGTTGGCCTGGTATATGATGTTCACTACTCTAGTGAGCACCTTGCACCAGTCCAAACAACCCTTATGGTGATGGTTGTAAGTCAACCTTATAGACCAGATATCCTAGTGGTAGCGTGGACCGAACAGTCTTAGGCTAAAAGACTCTTGAGGGCATGTAAAGCCACCTGTTTTGCCATATGTAACCCCTTGAATATCAAATGAAAGGACACCACACAGGATATATATAAAATATATATGTATTTATTTACTAACGCACTCCTCTGAACTCTTTATGAGATCAGAGGCTAAAGCACATTACAAGTTACTCTTAGAAACACTTTAAATAGCACGATTTACAGTTAGGCCCTAGGGGCGCGTAAAACCATATACTAAGTAAGTGGTATAAGAACCACGACTCGGGAAAAGGAAAGGCCTAGGGCCTAGAGAATCGCTGGGGCTACACTATCTGACCCTTAGGTTAGGAGTAGGAGGCCCACAGGCGGCGCGTGCAGTGTCAGTACACTCACGCGAGAGTCAATAGAAAGTCAATGGGAACTTAGAAGGTAAGTAATTGAAGATTTAGGACAATTCCGGTCTAACTAGGAATGTACAACTAACAAAACTAGACACTAGGATAGTCAATCCCTACAGGAGCACCGAAGTACTCTCGTTACTTCACCCACGGGCTGCGGGTGCATAGGTGTCAGTGTGTCAGGTTTTCTCGTTGATTCCTATGGAGCCTTGGAAGAAGATGCTGCAGGCGACCAGGAGGAAGATATCTGGGTGAATCCAAGGGTGGATCGAAGATGAAGAAGACCTGAAAGCAGAGGGGACAGAGTCTAGGTCACTAGCCAGTGACCGGGTGGAACCAGGAAGGAACCAGACGTCGTCGAGGAGCAATCAGGTGCTGTCGTGAAGCTTGTCGTTGCAGCCACGCGGACGAGGAGGCGTCGAGGACGACCAGGTGCTGGAGAGGAGCTGTCCCACGAAGGTTCTCGCAGATGGAGGGGTCGACTTCAAGATCGGAGCCAACAACCCTAAGCAAAGGCAACCCACGCAGGATTCACAAAGAGCTTCTGGTGCAGACCAGGAGGGTCTGAGGTACTTCACCTTTTCAGGGAAGCAAGTGCCAGTCTGGAGCAGCCAGACCAGTGATGGATTTTTAAAAGGATCGTTGTCACAGGGCTACTAGCCAACTGGCCAGCAACCGGGACAGCGCGTGGAGCAGAACACAAGCAGAAGGGCCCCACGCAGATCTCGTGGAGTGTGGAGGGCTGGTCTTCGGTGCAGGTGGAGCTTGGTGTTGGGGTGTCTCAGTTGCCAGTGCACAGCTTCGAGGATGCCTCAGGAGCTGCGCTGTTAGCAAGTTGCAGGCTTTCCAAGATGCCTGGGTCCATGGGTTCCGACGCCTTCCACGGGGCTCAGCTGTGCTGGAGTCGTGCAGTGGGGTCAGAGAGGTCCGGCAGTCGAGGTCTTGTCGGGCTCTGTGCTCGGGTTCCGGTGGTAACGGGGAAAAAGCAAGCCGTCGAGTTGCTGGATGGTGCCTGGTTGCCCAGGGTGGTCACTCCTTGGTCACAAGGGAGATTCTTCAGCTCAAGTGAATGTCGAAGAGTCCAGAGTTTCGTTTCAAGTCGATATCAGGATAAATCTAAAGTCTCCTGGGTCAGCTCCTACCTTTATACAACTAAAGGGGGCTGGTTTACTCACTAGGTCCCTCCTATGGGTGGGACCAGGAAGGGCGGTGGTTCCACCCCCTTTTTTTTGTCCAGTTTTGCGCCAGAGCTGGGGCTGGAGTGCCCCAGCAACGGTTTGAACTGGGGTATGCATGAAGCACCTAGGGTGCCTCAGGCAGTGTCTCAATCTATTCAACCCTCCCTATCCCAATACACAAAGTCCTGTCTAGGGTGGTGCTCGCACCTCTCCAGGCAGGAAACCTATTGTCCAAACCTCCTTGACAGAAAGGACTCCCATCAGCAGGAGGTCAGACTTGTGTCTGTGGCAGCAGCGTCCATTTTGTGACGCTGGGGCTCTGGTTAACTTTAACCGGGATAGTCAGCAACAACATGTCTTCTCCCTCTAGAAGGGTGGAATGCTACCCCCGTCCCAGAATTGGCGAGGGGGTAGTATTCCAAAGCGTATGACACCTTACACAGCTTGTTTAGATAAAGCCAAATCAAAGTTAGCATTCAACCGCAAGGATTATAATGCAGTTAAGAGTATATGGTATGGCGATATCTTAGAACAGCTATAAGGACATGGTTCCGAAAGCTGCAGACAGGCTCAGCTCATGCTAGAGCACCATCTCACACATAACCAAGCACTCGGCCTCCAGGATTGTTAAGGCCTGCCATAGGAGTGACTTATAGGTTACTGTGTGTCTATATATAAGGGTAGATATAGGAATACTATACCTAAGCAAGGGGTGATTACACGACCTTGCCCCACCTGAGTGATCAGCCAATTGTGTCAGTTTGAGTGGCCAGCCAGGGGTGGCATAATACATGCTGCAGCCCCTGGTAGGCCTTGGTTACACCTATGCCCTGAGTACCTAGGGTACACTTCTACAGGGGCTGATAAGGTGAATCAATTCCCAATTGTGGGTGTACCTAGAGTACATGGTGTGAATTTAGAGAGAGTGCATCTGGGCTATGGGTCTGATTAGCAGGCCCACTGCCAGGTCTAAGTCGAAAACCAGTAAAGCAAAAGCAAAAAGTGGGGGTGACCATAGGAAGCAGACACTACTCTCCTACAGCGGTCAGCCAGGGCATTGGGCCTAGAACTCCCTGTCGCGGCCGTGAGGACTAACCTCCTCACTGAGGTCCTTAAACCGCAGGCAAGCTCGGCTGAGCCTCTGCTGCCGTTTAATGAGGCCTTGTGCGACGTTCTTTTGGGCACTTAGTCCAAGCCCGCTACAGGTCAGCCTGTAGATAGGAACGTGGCCAGACACTACCGCCCGGCTCCGGGTGACCCTTGCTTCTTGTCCACCCACCCCACCCCCGAGAGCCTGGTCATCCAGGCCTCTATTTCCCAGACCGCATTCCCAACGGCTCCGCCCGATCGGGAATCAAGAGATACGAACAGTTCGGTAAGAAGGTGTTCTCGTCCCTGAGTTTGGGACTGCGGTCAGTCAATACCGCATGCCTCTTGGGCCGCTACACCCACACTCTGTGGGACACGGTCGCGGACGTGCTGCCACAATGTCCGGAGGAGGCCCGGACTAAACTCGCCCAAGCCCCTGCGGAGGGTCGAGATGCAGCGCGCTATTCCATCCGGTGTGGGCTGGATACCACGGATTCACTGGGCAGAGCGATGGCTACGACGGTGGAGGTTCGACGCCACGCCTGGTTGAGGACCGCCAACTTTTCGGCCGATGTCCAGGCCCCCCTTCTGGACATGCCGTTTGATGCCCGTCGCCTCTTTGGCGACAAGGCAGACCATGCGCTTGAGCGTTTTAAGGACTCCGGGGCTACCGCCAAGTCCTTGGGCCTCTCGGCCCCACGCCAGCAAACGGGTGCCTATCGCTCCTTTCGTGGCCAAGGAAGGGGCGCTCCCACACTTGCTGCCAGGCACGCACCGCAGGCTAATACACAGCGCGGTGGCGGCCGTGGAAACCGCCGTGGCGGCGGTCTGGGAAAACGGCGAGGCCAGTCCACACCTTCCCCTGCAGCATCCGCCTCAAAACCCTCCTAGTCCGTGCTTTCAGGCCCAAGTGACACTAGTGGGGGCAGGGTTCGCCATCACCACTTCCACTGGGGCACTGTCACGTCGGACATGTGGGTGCTGCAAATCGTCCGAAGGGGCTACTCCCTCCCCTTCGAGGCGACCCCTCCAGCCATGCCACCGCAATATCACCGCATGTCGGGGGATCACTTGCAACTTCTGCAAGAGGAAGTTACGGCCCTCTTGGCCAAGGGGGCCAACAAGCGTGTTCCTGGGCCAGAAGTAGGGTGTGGTTGTTACTCCCACTACTTTCTGGTACCCAAGAAGGGCAAAGGGGGTCTACGCCCTATCTTGGACATACGGAACGTCAACGGCTTCCTCCGGAAGGAGAAGTGCAAGATGCTGACTTTGGCTCAGGTCTTAGCTGCCCTAGACCCAGGAGACTGGATGGTAGCGTTGGACTTGCAGGAAGCCTATTTCCACATCCCCGTCCTGCCGGCCCACCGGCGTTACCTGCGGTTCACGGTAGGCCACGAGCACTTTCAGTTTACCGAGCTCCCCTTCGGCCTTACCAGCGCCCCACGGGTGTTCACGAAAGTGATGGCGGTGGTCGCAGCTCATCCTCGCAGGTTAGGGGTTTCAGTCTTCCCCTACCTCGACGACTGGTTGTTGAAGGTGGGCTCGCCCCAGACAGTCGTCAGCCACCTCCAGACTACGGCCGACCTCCTGCACCTGCTGAGGTTCTCCATCAAATTGCCGAAGTCACACCTGTGTCCCTCTCAGAAGCTCCTCTTCATCGGAGCGGTTCTAGACTCGTCGCAGTTTCGGGTTTTTCCTCCCGAACAGCGGGTTCGGGATATTCAGGCTCTGATTCCGATCTTTCAGCCTTTATCCAGAGTCTTGGTCAGGTTGACGCTGCGGCTTCTGGGGCTGATGGCCTCCTGCATCCTTCTGGTGCATCCCGCCCGGTGGCGGATGCGGGCTCTGCAGTGGGACCTGAAGTTTCAGTGGGCCCAGCATCAGGGCAACTTGTCCGACCATATCTTGATCTCGGAGGGCACTGCATGACAGTTGCAGTGGTGGCTCACGGACCGCGATTGGGTCAGCGGCAGATCCCTCTCCCTACCCCAACCGGAGCACGTAGTTGTGACAGACGCGTCCCTCCAGGGCTGGGGGGGGCACATGGGAGAGGCGGAGATCAGAGGCCTCTGGTCTCCGGCGGAGTCCCAGCTCCACATCAACCTTCTGGAGCTGCAGGCGATCCGACTTGCACTGAAGGCATTCCTCCCCTCTGTCCGGGGCAGTGTAGTGCAGGTGTTCACGGACAATACCACCGCCATGTAGTACTGCAACAAACAGGGCGGGGTGGGGTCGTGGACCCTCTGCCAGGAGGCTCTGTGCCTCTGGCAGTGGCTAACATCAGGGCGTGACCCTGGTGGTTCAACACCTGGCAGGTTCTCTGAACGCCAGGGTGGACGAACTCAGCCGTCGGTGCATGATGGATCATGAATTGCGTCTGAACTCGGACGTGGCGCAAGGTCTCTTTCAGCAGTGGGAGAGCCTTGGTTAGATCTATTCGCCACAGAAGAGAACGGAATTTCCAAGGCGGCACTCGCTCGGAGACGCTTTTCGTCGCGAGTGGAGTTGCGGTCTATTGTACGCCTTTCTGCCTATACCACTTCTGCCCAGAGTGCTGAAGAAGATCAGGCTCGACCGGGCCCAGGTTATCCTTGTGGCTCCGGACTGGGCACGAAGATATTGGTATCCAGAGCTACTCAGCATGTCTGTCGATCCCCCAATTCGTCTGCCTCTTCTGGAGGACCTTCTGTCGCAGCAGCAGGGGACGGTTCTCCACCCGAACCTGTCCAGTCTCCACCTCCAAGCTTGGAGATTGAGCGGCAACAGTTGAGGCCATTTGACTTGCCTCCTGAAGTCTGTAATCTCATTCTGGCAGCCAGGCGTCCCTCCACAAAGTCAGTATACGCCTGCAGGTGGAACAGATTTGTGGCATGGTGCACAGCAAAGGCTGTGGATCCACTCTGCCACCCTTTCTGGGGTTCTCCTCTTCCTTCTTTCTCTGGCCCAGCAGGGCTCTGCTCTGGGCACTATCAAGGGCTACCTTTCTGCCCTTTCCGCCTTCTTAAGGCTACCTGATCAGCCATCTTTGTTCAAGTCCCCTATTGTAAATAGGTTTTTGAAGGGCATCACCCACATGTTCCCTCCTGTTCCTTTCGTGATGTTTAAGTGGGACTTGAACCTTGTACTTACTTTTCTGATGTGCGCTCCCTTTGAGCCACTTCATAACTGTCCTCTTCGCCTTCTTACTCTGAAGACTGCTTTCCTGGTTGCCATCACCTCTGCCAGGAGAGTGAGTGAGCTCCAAGCTCTTTCTTCCAAACCTCCTTTCCTTTCTGTCCATCCGGACTAGGTTGTGTTGCGGACAAGGCCCTCTTTCCTGCCCAAGGTGGTCACAGCCTTTCACATCGGGCAGTCCATCACCTTGCCCACCTTCTTTCCACCTCCGCATCCCTCGAAAGAGGAAGAGAGGCTCCACTGTCTGGACCCAAAACGTGCGCTCTCTTACTATCTGGATCTCACATGCCAGTTCCGGGTGGATGACCAACTCTTTGTTGGTTACGTGGGCGTTAAGAAAGGACGGGCGGTGCACAAGCGGACCATCTCTCGGTGGATCGTTTTGTGCATCCAGGCGCGTTACTCTTTGGCTAAAAAGGAACCTCCTGTTGGGCTGAGGGCCCACTCCACTCGGGCCACGGCGACTACTACTGCCCTGGGCCGAGGAGTCCCCTTGCAGGACATTTGTCAGGCAGCCACATGGGCCTCGCTGCACACGTTCGCGAGACACTGCTGCCTGGACAGTCATGTCAGGAGGGATGACATCTTTGGCCGTTCCGTCCTCCAGGACTTTCTGGTGTGAATATTGGTTTGCAGACCCACCACCGGGGTTGGTATTGCTGGCGTATCTATTCTAAGGTAAGGAATCTATCACTAACATGTCTTTTTCTGATGCACAAGTTACTACTTTTTTTTGTTTGGGATGCTGAAGAAATTCTAATTCCTGCAGACGAGTTTCTGGACTGTAATAAGATTGGCGGACTGCGGTGGAAGTGCTGGCTATACCCAGGAGCTGCAGCCGGGAGCTGAAGTGAGAGCCAGCGGAGGGCAGCACGGGAAACGCCATTCATCACTATTCATCGCTCCGATATAACGGCAGATCACTGTGTTGAAACGCCGCTGACTGCCGTGGAAGTTTTAGCTGCACGCCGGGGGACCGGCATGGAAACCGACGCGGAGGTATTTGCTCACCTGTAACTAGCTACGGAGGCTGAAGTCGGGAGCTGCGGTTGGGACCGGTGGAGGGCAGTACGGGGAGACGCTATGCATCGCTTCGACATCGCTGTGTGTGGACATTCTCAGTAACGGCTACGGGTGCCGGCAGGCACCGCGGCTTTCTGGAGGGTTAATCACCGGAGTAGGAAAATTAGCGTGGAAGGACACCGCGGTGGCTTGTTGAATCGACGGCTGCCCGAACGCAACTTCATGGCATTTCTGGCTCATAGTGGGTGAATTAGCTGAACTGACTGCATTGGAGTGAAGATTCAATATTGGAGGTAACGCATTTAGACTGTGGGGAACGCTTCTCTTCTGGTTAGTTGATTTATTCCTGCACGAGGCTCCCTTGAAGATTGTTGTGGGGGAGCGGATTGCCTCTTTTGTCCCAGCGTCACCCTTGAGGGGAAACAGGCAGCGTTACCGGACTCACGAACGCCGCAAGGGCAGGGACTACAATCCCCAGGTGCCCCGGCGGCCACGGCGCACGGCTGACGACATCGCTGCGCCCGGAGACGCTTGAAAGCTGAGGAGCGCCGAGCGCTCATTGGGAACGCTTCTCTTCTGGTTAGCTGATTTATTCCTGCACGAGGCTCCCTTGAAGATTGTTGTGGGATGGTTTAACCATAGATGCACAGCTGCGCATTCCAAGTTGAAAATCGCATTTTAGAACCCAAATAGGGTGCCCCAAGAAATAGTAAACTTAAGAGGGGAGTACAACACAGCATTAAATGATAGGAAAAAAGACCTTAAGCAGGCCCTATGGGATCAACTACATGAGAGCTGCATTCATAAAAATAGCTCAGCATTTTGGGCTATGGTAAAATCTCCCTTTTTAGTAGAGCAAGAGAATCAACCATCGATTGATGTGGCAATTGATGAATTGACCTGGGTAGACTACTTCTCAAAGATATTCGGAGGGGGTCCAGTAAATACAAGCGCAGACCCAACTGTCGCTCCACTCACTACCACCTACCCATTGGGAATAGATATTGACCTCGGTGAAGTTCAACGGGCCATTAAAATCAGTAAAAGTTGTAAAGCTCCAGGTCCCGATGGTGTCCCAGTGGATCTATTTAAAGCAAACGAAGATCTTTGGGCACCATTACTCACAAGGGTACTCAGGGCAGCCTGCGAGGTGGAACTATTGGACTCCCGGTCCAAATCAATCATGGCCCCCATTTTTAAAAAGGGGGACCGTCAGGAGGTATCTTGCTACCGTCCGATTTCTCTGCTGGATTCTTTGGGTAAAGTTGTGGGCAGGATCATTTTGGAACGACTTCAGCAGTGGGCGGAGGATGGCAGGATACTGTCAGATATTCAGTTTGGCTTCCGGGAGGGCCTAGGGACAGTAGAACAGGCACTGAATTTAACATTGCTCTTAGAGAAATACACAAGTGCAAAAGCGGGCAGTATCTACATGGTATATGTGGATCTGTCCGCAGCCTTTGACTGCGTTTGCCACACTAAATTGTGGTCAATATTGCTGGACATGGGGGTGGATCGACCTTTGATAAATTTCCTGCGTGAACTATATACAAATGCTACAGCTAGGGTGAGGTTCGGTGCAAAAGGGGAGTTATCGGCTTCGTTCGGAGTGGAGAGGGGAGTGAGACAGGGATGGGGCCTGGCTCCCTTTCTCTTCACGCTTTATAGCAATGGCCTGGAGCAAGCCATGTTGAATGGGAGTCAGGACCTTCCTCAAGTCAACAACCGCTCGATTCCGGCACTCCTCTACGCGGACGACGCCGTGATATTAGCACACACCCCCCTAGAACTCCAGAAGGCACTAAATAGGTATTCCCAATTTATGGGTGGGCTGGATCTACGCATCAACATCAACAAAACCTTTGTTATGAGTGTTGGACCAGCGAAACAAAGGCTAAAGAGCATATGTTTAAATGATGAGAAGTTAGAAGTAACAGCGCACTATCCATATTTGGGCATTACAATTGACCACAAGTTAAACTGGTATGCTGCAATAGAGTCAAGGAAATTTAATTTAGTAAGAACTATTATGGCTCTTATAAATTTCTCAAAAAAATTAGGCAGAAGACCACCAGTAGAGCTCCTAAAGATTTATGAAGCCAAATGCCAGTCAGTAGCGCTATATGGCGCAGGAGTGTGGGGGTATGCAAACATCAAAAACCTTCAAGTGGCAGAAAACACACTCCTCCGATTTCTCCTAGTGGTACCTAAAAGTACTTCTGCCTTTTCGTACCATACAGAACTGGGAACTCCCTATATAACGGACCTAGTAAAAATACAGCCACTTCTTCTTTGGCACCGCATTTGGTCGGGGGACAAAAACATACTCACCCAGCAAATCATCTTAGACTGTATGAAACTGGACCAATCTCTTAAAATTGGCTGGCTACCATATATAAAGGGTTTCTTATTCGATCTTGGACTGGAAAAATACTATCTGGCTCCCACTACAATCCGGTCACTACCTAGAAAGGCTTTACAGGCGCTCTCATTGGCCCATCTAGAGGAAATTCGACTAGCGAAAGAAGCCTCTAAACCTTCTGTCCAACACTGTGTTGCTGTTCAAACAACCCTATCAATTCGGCCATATTTAACCTATGATTTTACCATCTTTGAGAGATTTCTCTTAATAAGATTTAGGTTAAATATTTTCCATTGTTTGGTTGCTTTTCCAAAAAGAAATAACTGGGACTCAGTATTATCTTTATGTCCATGTGACGAGTTCCCAAACCTAGGCTACTATCCACACTCTTTTTTTTCTGTAAGTTTTACAGAGAGCACAGAAAGATTTGGCTGATTCCGCTATTAAATCATGCAGGAATAAGATGTCGTCCGGCCCTGCTATTTTTACAATTGCTGAGTGAGGAGTGGATGTCAAAGTCCATTGTCAAATTTTTTAAATGCATTTTTCGACATCGACTAAATCTGTAATTGGGCTTTGCTCAATATAATTCAAATAAGAAAAAAGCGATTGATGTCCCTGTAGACTGTTCTATCTACTTATAATGTATTTGTTTTTAATATCACATAAACTATAGTGAAGTAACCAAGCAATTTTAATTACTTTTTTTTAAAAATGTATCAAAAGTTTTTCCCCCCAGGACTTTGTACTAAATGTCAGTATTTCGTTTTAAAGTTGAGCATGAAATGTAATTGTTTCTTTTTTTCTTTTAATGTAACTGCTTTTATGGTTTTTTACTTGCTAAAAACGAATTAAGAAATACTTGAACTACTTGTGTAACGATATATCTGTAAGAGACATTAGTTAGTGATGGATTCCTTACCGACCCACCCATCCTCCCTGTTCTGCGAACCGATATCCAGGGTTAAGGTCATCCCCTTTCAGGGCCCTAGTTTCATGGCACCAGTGTTGGTTCTATCATGGCTCTGCGTATCTGGCGCGGAAAAGCTGTGTATCAGAACTGATGTCAGCGCGCGAGGGCGACGTCTAAGTACTCCGGCGACGTCATTCCGGTGCTAACGATGCCAATGACGGACACGGAGCCGCAGACGACGCCTACTGACGCGCACGGGTATTGCTACGCAAAAGTTTCCGGATCCAGTCTGAGGCCTGGGGATATTCTAAGTTAAGGAATCTATCACTAACTAATGTCTCTTACAGATATATCGTTACACGAATAGTAACTTGTGCGTCTGGGCTGGCACAGCATGTGGTGGCCTCCACCAGCTCAGTCCAGGGCAGGGCATTCTGTCACATGGAAGTGCAAAAACGCCCATGCTGCTGCTAGGTGAGAATCCAGTTAGCCAAAGGAAGGCGGTGAAAGAAGTTGAAAGGAAAGGATTAGAGTTATAGTATAGCAGCCATGGTTGCTGATTTTTTATTTTATGCAACTAACCATTGACAAAGCCAATAGTTCTGGCTTATTGTAGGTGTAACGTTACTTGCTCTAAATGTAACGTTACTTGTTGTATTATATATCTGGATGCAATGACAGAAGCAACAAAAATATCAGTCGGGCGGCACATTATATTAAGCACAGATTTGTAGCTTATGTGTTTTAAGTCACGCATTTTATTACATCAAACACCATTTTAGAGAGACCCCCTAGTTTTTTCATCCCACTTAAAGCTCTGGAATCAATGCCATGTCACAGTTGCCCCAGGTCAAGGCACTGTGCATCATGCATGACTCATGCCTTCCACTTTTTCAGATTGCCTATGTGCAGGGGCATAGTAAACCCTGCTCCACCCCACCCCTTGCTTTAGGAACTACAGCGAGGGTGGAGTTCTTGATGGGTCTCATAATTAATGTGAAAAGGTGAGTGAGTAAGTGAAGGGATGGGTGGATGGGTGGCTGGATAGATGAGTGGAATGATGGATGGATGGATGATGGATGGGTGAAAGGGTGGATGACGGGCGAGTGAATGTGTGAATGGATAAGTGAACTGATGGATGGATTGATGAATTGATCAGTGAAAGGGTGAATGGATGGACGGATGAGTGAAAGGGTGGATGTAAGGCTGGATGAGTGAGTGAAAGGGCGGGTAGATGGACAAAAGGATGGATAGATGAGTGAAGAAGTGAAAGGATGGATGGCTAGGTGAAAGGGGAATTGAAAGAGCAAGGGGAATGGGGAAACGGATGACTGAATGGCTGGATGGATGAGTTAATGGATGGATGGGTGGAGAGTGGATCGATTAGTGTACGGATGGATAGGGTGAAAGGGTAGATGGATGGATAATGGATTAGTAAAAGGGTGGATTGAGGGATGGATGAGTGAAATGATGGATGGAAGGAAACGTGATGTATAGGTTTGTAAATGGATGAATATGGACATGGATGGGCACACAGATGGAAGGACACAATGAATGGTGAAAGACTGACTGATGGATGAAAGTATGATCACACATTGTAAGCCCCATTATCTTAAGCAACATTTCCTATACATTGACTTTCCCATTTATATGAGTGATTGTCTCTATATAATATGTGTGTGTTGTAACGCACTCCAAAACTCTGCCCCACATACTTGGGATGAGTAGCACTATAGAAGAAATTAAATACATAGGGTCTATGTGAAGATGAGGGGCACCATTGGAGGGTGGTATCAAGGCCAGACTGGCCGGACCGGGCATCAGGCATTTTCTCTGGGAGATGGAAAGGTGGGGGCGGTTTTGTTACCACAAAAAGACCTGCACATTTGCTTAAAGCTGCGCGTAAACTGACAAACCATGAAGTGCACAATTGTCTCAACCTAGTATAAACTTATTTTCACTTCTACTTTAGTGGTTGTCTATTTACTTACTTATATACTATTGGGCAACCTTCTCTGATGTGTCTGTAAACCTTACCTTTTGTCCCGAATTTTGACCTACTGTCCTGAATTTTTGTCCCGAATTTTGACCCTTAGTCCTGAATTTTTACACTCACTGTCCTGAATTTGCACCCATGCCAGTTGGTCACCCTAAACATCATGGCGACCCCTCCAGGTGCCGGTGGTTGGGGGGAGCGGTGATTCTCGGCGTTCAGATGGAAGCAGGGGGCTACCAAAGACCAAGGCGACAAGTGCAGGCACCCTGCAACCCACTTATCACCACCACATGAAGAAAGAAAAGAACCTGATCAACTCATCGACCCGACTTCCAGAAAAAAAAATTCAGACGCCATGGAAAGGCAGCAGCATTTGCTGTCTGCGAGTCTGTCAAAGTAGATTTGTACAATAAACCCATTTGAAAAGGAAACTGCATTAAATGTCTTCCCCATCACGGTCACCATTCAGCATCTTCAATCCCTCGTTCACCCCTCTTTTAAACCTCACGTCAACTCATCTCCCTCAAATTTCGGGAGGTTGGGGCTAATTCATCCAGCCAAAGCCATGTGCAGAGTGGAGATGCAGGGGCTCTAAGTAGGGGTGAAGTCACAGCAAAGCCTCATTACCAAGTAAATGGTCTTTTAAAGACCTGTGTGAAGTACTCTAGTGCGGCTGTGTGTATGTGGTGTGCCGGGAAGCTGTCTCAGCCAGGCACACACATTCTTATAACATTCACACCCCTCAGAATGACAAATCACCACTTCTAGCTGCCTCGTCATGGGGTGGGAGTGGGAAGATGTGCACAGCAGGGGGAAAGGGATGGCCAGTGCAGGTGACTCTATTTGCTGCCTGTGCACTTGTATAGATGTGTATTCCATACAAGTGCACAGACAGCACACCCTGGGCTATGATGCCAGCAGGAATTACTTTACAAAGGAAAAGTGTCACCAGCACTGCCAACCCTTTCACCCTGCTGTCTGTGCACTTGTATAGAATACACATCCACGGCGCTGCTCACCAGATAAATGGTGAACAGGGCCATGGATCTGTCTCTTTTTGCATCCAAGGGCACCGACGAATAAGCAGAGGAGGCCCAGGCAAGGAGAATCCAGGAGACATTTGACCCACACCTATCTAGAAAGTGAGTCCTTTGGGAGGGGCTGGATGCCAGGACGACAGTGCTGCTGATCAGCCTGACTCCACTGAATAGTATCAAAAGAACAGGCAGCAGTTTTAAAGTAAGTTCCAGTAACTTTAATGTATTCTACAGAATCACTAGCATTACCTACTGGCTGCATATCTAGGTTACGGTGTTTTAGACTTACATGCATGTAAACATCAAGGAGGACAGTCCCCTCCGAATATGCAAATGTCGTGTAAGCTTGTAGGGGCAGATGTGCAAGCCTCTTGGGCACATCACTTTTCCCATGTTAAAAGTGACGCAAAAGTGGAGTAAGGGGCTTGTAAATCTGCCCGTAGCGTTCAGCTTTTGGAATGCCAGTGGGGTAATTTAGGGTTCAGGGTGGGTATGGGTTTTGGGGTGCCAGGGCAAATGTTAGGGTTCAGGGTGGATATGGGTTTTGGGGTGCCAGGGGTAATGTTAGGGTTCAGGGCGGGTATGAGTTTTGGGGGGGGTGGCAGGGTTGGTATGGGTTTTAGGGTACCGGGGGGTAATTTTAGGGTTCAGGATGGGTATGGGTTTTGGGTTGCAATGGGGGACATTTTAGAGTTCAGGGCAGGTATGGGTTTTGGGGTTCCAGGTCGACAATTTTAGGGGTCAGGGCGGCTATGGGTTTTGGGGTGCCAGGGGGCTAATTTTAGGGATCAGGGAATGTATGAGTTTTAAGGGGCCAGGGGAGTAATATCAGGGTTCATATGTGTGCTCTAATTGTTCAGTTTCAAATGCAGAATTCAACACTTTTTTTTCTCAGCTTGGCCTGAGCATTACCCGATCCTGTCACTATTGATTAACAATAGCCACACCCCTTTGTATGCCAGATTAGATCCCCCCCCCGCCCCCCGGAAAAATTTCTGCGGATGCCCCATGGGCCCGGCAGTCGTCTCTGCGCCATTCGAGCTCCAGGGGTCGATCGAGGGACCGACCGCGGAGCCATCATCATCGCTCCTCGGGGTCGAAGTCTTCATACTCTGAATCGGGTAAGAGACGTCATAAGAAGAAGCCGAAGAAGCGCTTACGCTCTCCGACGTCCCCCCATCGGTCTAGGGATGCGGACGAGGGGGCCGGGGGTACCACCTCTGCGGCTCCTTTGGAGCCTGTGAGTCCTGCAGCCTACCCACCTTATCCGGGTCCGTTGGCGACTCCTGCCCAGGTGCATGATTTTCTTGCTGCCGCTGGTGCGCCTCCGGGCCCCGCGGTCCCAGCTGAGGGCTCCCCCTTGCTGCCGATGCCGCCACCGGCTCTGGCCCAGGCGCTGCAAGGTCCTCTGCCGGTGGCTCCGGCCCCGGCGCCACCAGCGGCTTCCTTCCCGGCATCGCAATGGGTTTCGTTCGTTCCACCTCCGCCCTTGCCCGGGTTTCCGGACAATTTTGCTCCAGGTTGGGACCCTAATTGGGACATGGAGCCGATCGGTGCAGACCGGCGCCGGAAAAGGACCATTTATATTCCCCTGTCCCTCCCCCGCCGCCACAGCCTGTGCCACGGGCAGTGGAGGAAGGGGACGACTGGAAGTGGTCTGAGGACCCTCTGGCAGGGCAGTGCAAGTCCGAACAGGAATGGACAGAAGAGTTGGAGGATGCAGGTGGCCTTGATCTATCCTCAACCTGGATTTCTTTCTCCTCCTGCTGTACACTGCATGCATCTTGGGCCTCCACTCATCCTGCTGTGTGGGACACAGTTGTGCAGACGCTGCCTCAGTGTCCAGAGGAGGTTCGGGCAGTGCTTTCCCAAGCTGTTGTGGAGGGGAAAGATGCAGTGAAGTTCGCCATCCGATGTGGACTGGACACCGCAGACCCACTGATGGAGATTTCCACAACAGTGGCCCTCCGTCGCAATGTCTGGTTGCGGTCTACTGGGTTTTCAGGGGATATTCAGAGTTCTTTTAAGGACATGCCTTTTGATGGTACTCGCCTATTTGGCAATAAGGCAGACAGTGCGCTGGAGCGTTTTAAGGACTCCCGGGCTACGGCCAAGTCCTTAGGCCATTCCACCACACGCCCAGCCACATCTGCTTTTCGTTCCTTTCGTGGCCACGGAAGGGGCGCCCGACACGTTCGTTCAGCCAGAAGCCTGAGCAGAACCAAGCTCAGTACGGCCGCGAAAGTGGTTTCTGCTGCAGCAGGACAGGGGGCCAGCATGCGGGACAGCCCAGCTCCTCTCCCGCAGCATCTGCCTCAAAGCCTTCCGAGGTTTGGGGTGCACCCCAAGCCGGTGGGTGGCAGGATTCACCCTCACCTCCCCCACTGAAGTTCTGTCACCTCGGACAGGTGGGTGCTGCAGATCGTTCGAAAGGGGTTACTCCTTCCCCTTCGAGTCTGCCCCTCCAGCCATGCCACCTCACTTCCACCGCATGTCGGGGGATCCCTTTGCACTTCTCCAACAGGAAGTCATGGCCCTCTTGGCCAAGGGGGCCATCAAGCGAGTTCCTGGGCAGAAGTAGGACGTGGTTGCTATTCCCACTACTTTCTGGTCCCAAAGAAGGAGAAAGGGGGCCTGTGCCCCATCTTGTACCTCAGGAACGTCAACTGCTTCCTCCGGAAGGAGAAGATCAAGATGTTGACTCTGGCTCAGGTTTTGGCTGCCCTCGACCATGGAGACTAGATGGTAGCGTTGGACTTGCAGGACGCATATTTTCATATCCCCGTCCTGCCGCCCCACTGGCGTTACCTACGGTTCACAGTAGGCCAAGAGCACTTTCAGTTTGCCATACTCCCCTTCGGCCTTACCAGTGCCCCTCAGGTGTTCACGAAAGTGATGATGGTGGTCGCAGCCCATCTGCGCAGATATGGGGTTCCAGTCTTCCCCTATCTCGACGACTGGTTGTTGAAGGTGGGCTCGCCCCAGGCAGTCGTCTCCCACCTCCAGACTACGACCGACCTCCTGCATTTTCTGGGGTTCTCCATCAATGTGCCGAAGTCGCACCTGAGTCCCTCGCAGAAGCTCCCCTTCATCGGAGTGGTTCTGGATTCAACGCAGTTTTGGGTTTATCCTCCCAAGCAGCGAGTCTGGGATATTCAGGCTATGATTCCGATCTTTCAGCCTCTATCCCAGGTTTCAGTCAGGATGACCCTCCGGCTCCTGGGACTAATGGCCTCCTGCATCCTGCTAGTGCAACATGCCAGATGGCATACGCAGGCTCTGCAGTGGGAGATGAAGTTCCAGTGGGCACAGCATCAGGGCAACCTGTCCAATCATGTCCAGATCTCGGAGGGCACTGCACGACAATTGCAGTGGTGGTTCACGAATCACAATTGGGTCAATGGCAGTACCCTCTCCCTACCCCAACCGGAGCACACAGCGGTGACGGATGCGTCCCTCCTGGGATGGGGCAGCCACTTGGGAGAGGCAGAGATCAGAGGCCTTTGGTCTCCGGCGGAGTCCCAGCTTACAACAACCTTCTGGAGCTTCGGGCGATCCTTCTTGTACTGAAAGCATTCCTGTCCGGGGAAGTGTAGTGCAGGTGTTCACGGACAACACCACCGCCATGTGGTATTGCAACAAAAAGGACGGGGTGGGGTTGTGGACCCTATGTCAGGAGGCTCTGCCCCTCTGGACATGGCTGGAACATCACTGCATTACCTTGGTGGTTCAACACCAGGCAGGTTTTCTGAACGCCAGGGCCGAAGAACTCAGCCGCAGGTGCATGATGGATCACGAATGGCATCTGAATTCGGACGTGGCGCAAGGTCTCTTTCTGCAGTGGGTTTGCCACCAAAGAGAACGCGCAATATCATAATTTCTGCGCGTTGGAAATTCCATGGCGGCACTCTCTCATCGACGCTTTTTGTCCCTTGTGGAGCTGTGGTCTGTTGTACGCCTTTCCGCCTATACCACTTCTGCTCAGAGTGCTAAAGCAGATTTGGCACGACCGGGCCCAAGTCATCCTTTTGGCTCCGGATTGGGCATGAAGAGTTTGGTATCTGGAGATACTCAGTATGAGCGTGGATCCCCTGATCAGACTGCCTCTTTGGGAGGATCTTCTGTCACAGCAGCAGGGGACGGTCCTCCACCCGAACCTCTCCAGCCTCCACCTCCATGCGTGGAGATTGAGCGGCGACAGTTGAAAGGCTTATGTCCTTCCTCCCAATGTCATTCTGGCAGCCAAGCGGCCCTCCACTAAGACGGTATACACCTGCAGGTGGAACAAATTTGTGGCATGGTGGACAGCAAAGGCTGTGGGTGCCCTTTCTGCTCCTCAATCCGAGGTCCCTCTGTTCCTTCTCTCTTTGGCCCGGCAGGGCTCTTGTTAGATTTGGGGGTCTCTAGTTGGCACAGGTAGGTACCAGTGACAAATAGGGACCCTTGGCTTTAGTCAGGATAAGGGGATTACACTCCTAAAATAACCCCTGCTCACCCCTTGGATGCTTGGCACGAGCAGACAGGCTTATCTCAGAGGCAGTGTGTAGAGCATTTGTGACCACATACAGTAACCCAGTGACAACACTACAGATGGACACCACACAAGGTTTTATATAAAAAATAAGTATACTTTATATTGAGTTATCACAAGACCATAAATGACAAAAATACACAATACTGTTACTTTAAGATGGTAGACTTAGCCTAGTTTAGTTCTTAAGATGCGACACTTTGCGTCAATGTCCCTTACGATGCGTTGCGCTTCCACGACAAGCAATGTCGCAGCGAGGGAAATGCGGCAAAGTTCAGGTGCAAAGAAATGAAGCAGTAAAGATCTTTCAGATGCGGCATGCTTCTCCGCGAATGCGAGAAGTTCTTGGTTCGATGCGTGGACTGCAGCGGCGACACCCTTGTTCAGCGATGCAACGGCAACAGTTTCAGCTGCGCCACTCTTCTCCCACGATGCGAGAAGCTTCCGCACAATGCGACAACTACAGCAGCAACATCCACGATGTGACGGCAGGAGCTCCGACGGCGCGCACTTTTCTTCGATGCGGTGCAGTGCGACAGTTCCAGCGACGACACCCTTGCTCAGAAGTGCGATGGCAGGCACAGCCACGGCGACAGGCTCCGACCTCGTTGCGAGACTCTTCTCTCAATACGGTGCAGTGCGACAACTCCAGCGGTGACAGCCTTGTTCAGAAGTGCGACGGCAGGCAGCAGCGACACGCTTCCTCTTTGTTGCGGCACGCTTCTTTCGGTGCAGTGCGACAACCTTGTTCAAAAGTGCGACGGCGACACGCTTTGATCTTGTTGCATCGCGCTTCCAGCTCTTTTCGACACTCAGTTACTCAGAAGGCCCAAAACAGCAGCAGGCACTTCCTTAAGAACTCTGGGGAGCTGGGGGTTGAAGTCTGTTGTCCCCGAGACTTCAGCAGGAGGTAAGCTCTTTTCCAAGCCCTTGGAGATCCTTCACAAGTTGAAAGCAAAGTACACCAAGTTCCTTTCATCTTCTTTTGGCATTAAGGCAACCACTGCAGGCCGATCCCCCAAGCAGACTTCAGGTTGGGAATAGTCTCTCCTCAGGTTGTTCAGGTTCCTCTCCACAGTAAAGGTTTCTTCTTGTAGTCCAAAGTGATCTAATTTCATGGGATCAGGGTCCCAATATTTATACCCCAAAATCCTTTGTTTTCTGAGGGTAGAGGGGCCTTTGCCCAGTCCAAACCAGTTCTGAAGCACTCTGTTTACCAGACTTCCCCTTTCCTTTCACAGTGCAGGGCAGAAACATCAGACGCCCCACATGAGGTGCAGCCAGCATTGTGGAAGGCAAGTACAGCCCTGGAGCACTTTGTTGACAGGACTCATTCTCTTCTTTCAGTGTGCAGGGCAGAGACATCAGCCGCTCCCCAGGAGGTGGAGCCAGCATTGTGGAAGGCAGGCACAGCCCTATTCAAGGTTCAGGTGCAACTCCTTCCTTCCATCTAGATGCAGATCTCTCTATTCACCACTCGGCTGACTCAGTCTGTCTCTTGGAATCCCTCAGCCCTGTCACTCACAAAACCAGACAAAGGAATACACAACCTAGCAGGCAGGCTTGAAAGGTTGGACAAGCAAATACCTACTTTCTAAAAGTGGTATATGCAAACACAGAATGTTAAAACCAACTTCACTAAAATATGTATTTTATCATTCATTGGCTGGCTTCCTGCCCGGAGTATCGGGCCACCTGCGCTGCTGCTGCCTACCCGGGGACTACAATTCCCGGCATCACCTGCGGCTAGGACGCCGCCTATGTTCCTGCGCCCGGTGGCGCATAAAAACACCTGGGATCTCCGGGGAAGCGGGGGACGTGAAACTGAGCAGGGGGCACTCACCTTTGGCAACTGCTCCGCCGCCGTAAAAGCTGCCCTGCTGCTGCCGCAAGCGCTGGCTTCCTGCCCGGAGTATCGGGCCACCTTTGCTGCTGCTGCCTACCCGGGGACTACAATTCCCGGCATCACCTGCGGCTGGGACGCTGCCTACGTTGTTCCTGCGCCCGGTGGCACATAAAAACACCTGGGAGCTCCGGGGAAGCGGGGGACGTGAAGCTGAGCAGGGGGCACTCACCTTTGGCAACTGCTCTGCCGCCGTAAAAGCTGCCCTGCTGACGCCACAAGCGCTGGCTTCCTGCCTGGAGTATCGGGCCACCTGTGCTGCTGCTGCCTACCAGGGGACTACTAATCCCGGCATCACCTGCGGCTAGGACGCCGCCTACGTTGTTCCTGCGCCCGGTGGCGCATAAAAAGACCTGGGAGCTTCCGCGTCACGGGACGCGCGCGGGCAGCGCCAGGAGAAGCCCGGGACAAGAGCGGGACCGCCTTAGGCCGTCAGAGGTCGAAGGAGGCTGGGTTGGGCAATATCTCTAACTTCTACAGTCATTGACCGGACTATGAGGTACTGTTCATTTAATAGAAAATCGGACATTGTACAGACATTAAACCAGAATTTCTGCTAGTGATATAAATGTGTTTATAGTTAAATCCATTTGTGTTTACGTCATACCCTGGGATTGTAATAGCATAGTATAGGCTCCTCTTGCCCCACTCCCCCTAGTAAACAAGTACACAACTAAGATGGGCAAGCGGGCTTGTTCTGTGAAGCAATCAAATCCTGCTCCCCCAAAAGGCAACTCTAAACCTACATCTATAGATAGAATGCTAGAGAAAGCATTGGGTGCAGTTGCCACAGAAATAGAACGCACAGAGAGGCGCCTATCGATTACCCCAAACCTAGAGCTGAGCTCGCAAGCTTGTGACTCGTCAATTGACCTAAGGGAAACAGGTGTAGAATCCTGTATTAGAATGTAGAATGTAGAATGTGTATTTGCTGTGTTTTTAAAAAAAAGTCACTTATCCGCCCCCCTCCCTCACTACTGCTGGGCACTTGCCTGCTTGCTGGAGAACCGCGCAGCCGATAACTAACGCTGCCGCGGACCAAACACAATTATTCTTCTTGCCGCCATTCCTGCTCACTGCTGAGGCCACGCCCCCTTACGAGGCCACGCCCACCACGAACCACTACTTAAGCGCTGACTTCGAGCGCTGCAGGTAGATTGACAGACCTCCTGAGGCTGAAGCCGGGAGTGCGTGCTATTGCTCGTTTTAACCAATTGTGTATTTGCTGTGTTTTTTAAAAAAAGTCACTTATCCGCCCCCCTCCCTCACTACTGCTGGGCACTTGCCTGCTTGCTGGAGAACCGCGCAGCCGATAACTAACGCTGCCGCGGACCAAACACAATTATTCTTCTTGCCGCCATTCCTGCTCACTTCTGAGGCCACGCCCCCTTACGAGGCCGCGCCCACCACGAACCACTACTTAAGCGCTGACTACGAGCCCTGCAGGTAGATTGACAGACCTCCTGAGGCTGAAGCCGGGAGTGCGTGCTATTGCTCGTTTTAACCAATTGTGTATTTGCTGTGTTTTTTTAAAAAAGTCACTTATCCGCCCCCCTCCCTCACTACTGCTGGGCACTTGCCTGCTTGCTGGAGAACCACGCAGCCGATAACTAACGCTGCCGCGGACCAAACACAATTATTCTTCTTGCCGCCATTCCTGCTCACTGCTGAGGCCACGCCCCCTTACGAGGCCACGCCCACCACGAACCACTACTTAAGCGCTGACTACGAGCGCTGCAGGTAGATTGACAGACCTCCTGAGGCTGAAGCCGGGAGTGCGTGCTATTGCTCGTTTTAACCAATTGTGTATTTGCTGTGTTTTTAAAAAAAAGTCACTTATCCGCCCCCCTCCCTCACTACTGCTGGGCACTTGCCTGCTTGCTGGAGAACCGCGCAGCCTATAACGAACGCTGCCGCGGACCAAACACAATTATTCCTCTTGCCGCCATTCCTGCTCACTGCTGAGGCCACGCCCCCTTACGAGGCCACGCCCACCACGAACCACTACTTAAGCGCTGACTACGAGTGCTGCAGGTAGATTGACAGACCTCCTGAGGCTGAAGCCGGGAGTGCGTGCTATTGCTCGTTTTAACCAATTGTGTATTTGCTGTGTTTTTTAAAAAAAAGTCACTTATCCGCCCCCCTCCCTCACTACTGCTGGGCACTTGCCTGCTTGCTGGAGAACCGCGCTGCCGATAACTAACGCTGCCGCGGACCAAACACAATTATTCCTCTTGCCGCCATTCCGGCTCACTGCTGAGGCCACGCCCCCTTACGAGGCCATGCCCACCACGAACCACTACTTAAGCGCTGACTACGAGCACTGCAGGTAGATTGACAGACCTCCTGAGGCTGAAGCCGGGAGTGCGTGCTATTGCTCGTTTTAACCAATTGTGTATTTGCTGTGTTTTTTAAAAAAAGTCACTTATCCGCCCCCCTCCCTCACTACTGCTGGGCACTTGCCTGCTTGCTGGAGAACCGCGCAGCCGATAACTAACGCTGCCGCGGACCAAACACAATTATTCTTCTTGCCGCCATTCCTGCTCACTGCGGAGGCCACGCCCCCTTACGAGGCCACGCCCACCACGAACCACTACTTAAGCGCTGACTACGAGCGCTGCAGGTAGATTGACAGACCTCCTGAGGCTGAAGCCGGGAGTGCGTGCTATTGCTCGTTTTAACCAATTGTGTATTTGCTGTGTTTTTTAAAAAAAAGTCACTTATCCGCCCCCCTCCCTCACTACTGCTGGGCACTTGCCTGCTTGCTGGAGAACCGCGCAGCCGATAACTAACGCTGCCGCGGACCAAACACAATTATTCTTCTTGCCGCCATTCCTGCTCACTGCTGAGGCCACGCCCCCTTACGAGGCCACGCCCACCACGAACCACTACTTAAGCGCTGACTACGAGCGCTGCAGGTAGATTGACAGACCTCCTGAGGCTGAAGCCGGGAGTGCGTGCTATTGCTCGTTTTAACCAATTGTGTATTTGCTGTGTTTTTTAAAAAAAGTCACTTATCCGCCCCCCTCCCTCACTACTGCTGGGCACTTGCCTGCTTGCTGGAGAACCGCGCAGCCGATAACTAACGCTGCCGCGGACCAAACACAATTATTCCTCTTGCCGCCATTCCTGCTCACTGCTGAGGCCACGCCCCCTTACGAGGCCACGCCCACCACGAACCACTACTTAAGCGCTGACTACGAGCGCTGCAGGTAGATTGACAGACGTCCTGAGGCTGAAGCCGGGAGTGCGTGCTATTGCTCGTTTTAACCAATTGTGTATTTGCTGTGTTTTTTAAAAAAAAGTCACTTATCCGCCCCCCTCCCTCACTACTGCTGGGCACTTGCCTGCTTGCTGGAGAACCGCGCAGCCGATAACTAACGCTGCCGCGGACCAAACACAATTATTCTTCTTGCCGCCATTCCTGCTCACTGCTGAGGCCACGCCCCCTTACGAGGCCACGCCCACCACGTGGGTCGGGCACCAGTGGTATAAAAAATGTGCTTTCACAGGAAGTGCAGCGGACGAGCGCAGCGGGCGCGTCGATTGCGCGCCGAAGGCAAGCCTGTTTTCGCCCGTCCGCGCCAAGGTAGGGCCATGGGCCACTTACGCTGCCGGTTCTGACTCACTTCATCTGGATCAGCTTCCTGCTGGACCACCTTATTCTAGAGAGGAGCTCATCCAAATAGGTAAGCTATATGCTGATAAAGGTAGACTTTCTCTAGCACCTTCGTCCTCTCCTCGGGCTGACGTGCTAGGGGACAATGTTCTGAACTGTGGGCTACTAAATGTTAGGTCCCTGCCTAAACACTGCACAGAGATCCAACTCCTGATCGACACTCATGAACTGGACATTCTGTTCATGACCGAGACGTGGACTCGTCCAGACTGCCTGGTCGACCCTGGATTTGCCTGCCCCTCCGGTTTTAAATTTCTCCACTCTCCTAGGCCCACTGGTAGAGGCGGGGGTGTAGGAGTTATCTTTAAAGCTTCTTGTTACATCAAGGCCCTTACTCTAGACGCTACTCTGGGCTTAGAGATGTTAGGGTTGTCAATCCAGATCCCCTCTGGGAGTACGATCACAGGGTTAATCTGCTATCGCCCTCCAGGTCCGTTTAACCTTCTGCAGCAAAAGGCGCTATTTACCACCCTGACTAACATCGCTCTATCACACCAGAAGCTACTTATACTTGGCGATTTTAATCTCTGGGAAAATGGCACCCTTGACACTGCTCTTAGGAACCTTATTTTAACTTGTGACAGTTTTGGTCTCTCTCAACTATCTTCTGAGGCTACCCATAAAGCTGGTCACCGACTTGACCTGGTCTTTGCTGTTCGAGACTCGGCGGTAATGGGAGAGTCCCTGCCAATGGACTGGACTGATCACTCACTAGTTACATTTTTTCTTCATAAAATGAGCGGTCCATATAAAGCACCGCTGCGGACCAAAGTTATCAAGGGCAGAGACTGGAGGGCCCTTTCACGCTTACACCCTGTGGGTGAAGTGTTCCAATTGAATCAGCTCTTCAATGATCAAAAAAGCACTAGCGAAAATTACAATTCTTTCACCACCAGTATCTCAACTCTGGTCGACACACTCGCTCCTCTTAAAAACCTAACCTGTAAGGGTAAAGGCTCTGCCCCATTGTTTAAGGACGATCTGAAACTGTTAAAACTTGAATGTAAACAAGCAGAGAGAAATTGGAGACGCGACTACAAAAAAACTGCTAAAGAAACGTGGAAATCCAAGGTTCAGGCCTACAAAACCCTCATTAAAAAATCGAAAGCCTATCACTATTCTTCCCTGATCTGTAGTACCACCAACAATTCTAGGAGCATCTTCAACATCCTAAACAGTGTCACAAACCCGGAGTCGTGCAAAAATGCTATCGTTCCGTCGCAAGATCTCTGCGACAACCTGGCCACCTTTTTCAAAGAGAAAATTGATCTTATTCTCAAGGAGTTGTCCACTCCGCCTGGTACGGAACCTCCCCTTTTCGCAAACCCTGTCATCCCGGAAACTCGATCACCTGACTCCTCCAGAGCCTCAGTAGAACTACTCTCTAGGTTTCCACCACTTACTTATGAAATCTTCACTAAGATAGCGAGAGGGATTGCTTCTGGGTCTCCACTGGACCCGGTGCCTCCTAAAATTTGGAAAGAATTTGAAGAGGAACTTTTTCCCCCTCTCCACTTAATCTGCCAGCAATCTCTGCTGACTGGCTCTGTTCCTGCCCAGTGGAAACGAGCTCTGGTTTCCCCCTTGCTGAAAAAGCCCTCCCTTGACCCTGAGTGTTCCAAAAATTTCAGGCCTATCTCACTACTGCCGTTCCCTGCCAAGATAGTTGAGCGAGTGGTCAGTAAATCTCTCTCCTCCCACCTGGAACAACATCTACTACTTGACGGGGACCAATTTGGTTTTCGTCCTGCCCACGGAACCGAAACAGCCCTCATAACCGCCATGGACGAACTTCAAAGGCGAGCAGACAGAAGACAGGCGTCATTTCTGATACTGCTCGATATGTCTGCCGCCTTTGATACGGTGAATCACAAGATCTTATTGAGTCGACTGTTGGAGGCAGGAGTGAGGGACACGGCTCTACAATGGTTTCACTCTTTCTTGCAGGAGAGGCAGCAGGCAGTTGCTCTGCCTCCTTTTCAATCAGCTTTTTCCCCGGTAACGCACGGAGTCCCACAGGGCTCCGCCATCAGCCCAATACTTTTTAATGTCTACCTTAGGCCGCTGATTCTCCTTATTAAAAGTTTCGGGATTAAAACAATCAACTACGCCGACGATACGCAGATGATCCTCTCCCTTGAGGGGGAGGACTCTATCTCAGTAGAGGTCCTACACAACTGTTTGCGGGTTACATCCAGATGGCTGAAGGACAACTCACTTCAGTTTAACTCTGGTAAAACTGAGGTGCTTTACAACACTGGCTCGAGGATTCCCCGACCGTTCCCGAATAATTTTTGGCCCCCGGAATCTGTGTCCGCTGTACAACCTGTAGACTCTGTCCGCAATTTAGGTGTCATGCTTGACCACAGGCTCAGCATGGAGGCCCATGTTCAAAAAACCTCGGCCTGTTGTTTTGCCATCCTTCGCTCGCTTAGGAAAGTCCTGCCCCTCCTACCCACACAGGCCCGCGTAGAAGTAGTTAGGTGTACCATCCTGAGCAGGTTGGACTATTGTAATGCCCTCCTGCTTGGGTCCCCTGAGTTTTTGTTGGATAGGCTTCAAAGGGTTCAATCTGCTGCCGCAAAATTAGCCTTGGGGCTGCCAAGAAGATCCCACGGTCCTGCTGCCTTGGCACAATTGCACTGGCTCCCTCTTAGACAGAGGATCCAGTTTAAGGCCCTCTGCATTGTCTTCAGAGCCCTCCATGGCTCCGGTCCGACCCCTCTTCAATCCAAGTTTGTGTGGTATGCACCTTCAAGACTACTCCGTTCCTCTGATGCGAAATTGGTGATCATCCCCAGATTTAGGAAAGTCAGAGCCGGAGGCAGATCCTTTGAGGTGGCGGCGGCCAGACTCTGGAACTCCCTTCCTGTTGAGATCAGACACATTAATGAACTCCTTCCATTCAGGAAAAAGGTCAAAACCTGGCTTTTCCCTGACTAAACAGACTCCCCTCTGCTCCCCCTCCCGTTTCATTCTCAGACTCTGTTAGCGCCAGGATGCCTGCAATGGTGACAGTTCGCGCTTTATAAATTCCTAAAATAAATAAATAATAAATAATAATAAATAAATTAAAGACCAATCCATAATTGTGGAGCCACAGACCCTAGATTCCTCCAAGATTGTTACCCGCAGGTGCCCTGGTAGAAAATGTAAAGTAAAACTAAAACACACTTCTAAACAACCTACAAGAAGGAAAAAGGGAAGTGGAAAGGGAAAAGGTCAACCGGGGGGGGGGAACAACTCGGAGGTTAGACTCGAATCTTCTAATGATCAACCAATGTGGGTCTCACTACTGGTGACGAATCTCTAGCAGCGAATTAGATCTATCGTTAAAGAACAACTAATACCTGTATTGGCAATGCTAGATGGGCCGTCAGCAAAGTTGAATGGATGGGCAAAAAATAAAGATATGCCCAAAGAAATAACCAACAAAGACAGAATGCCGTGTGCTCAGGCCACCACGAGCAACACCCAAATTGGGCCCCCCATAATTATAAATGACTCTTGTAACGCGACAACCCAAGAAAAATCATTGCATGACAGGGAAAAAAAGGATATCCAGGTAGCAGGGCAATGCCCAGTGAATACAAACGTGGCGCATCAGGACCGCCCCTGGTTGGGAAAGAAACGGGTTCTAGAGAATATCCCCAGGCAGGGGGCATTTGAGACTTCCCCCAAATCAGGACTGTAGTGTTTCAGATCGCAAAAACCAAACATACAGCCCTCCAACTGTAAATTTACCGCCGGAGTCAGCCCCATACGTATTGGTACTTGCAGGGGTCCCAGAATTAAGAAAGGGAATTATAGAAACTCATCAAGAGCTAAAAACCAAAACCATTTATTGGTTAGCAAATCATAGTGACTTTGGGTATGAGAACACACATGAGATATTAACTACAAGAAGGGTGGGATGAATAGGCGAGTACCACAAGGACATTTATGGAGATTGCGTAGTAATTAATTTTAGAAATCCATGCATTATTGAGCAAATTTTAGCAACAGAATATGGAAGGAACACTATTTTACTACCTTTAGGATATTTCTATCCCCCTACAAGGTCTTACCAGCAAGCCTATTCCTACCAGTCGAGAAGGAGATTTCCCCCCAAAAGAGCAGTATTTCTAAAGCCAGGCAAGCTGCTGCATAATGTTCCTGTTTTTAATATCCCAACTGGTAATAGGTTCAGTCCCCTTGAGGGAGTGGACTGACTGAAGGGACCCAATCCAATCATTAAAGAGGGAATAGCCCCATCTACTTTAGACCTAGAGAGTCAGGGTAGCCCTATAGTGCCAGATCTGGAGTCTGAGGACGGATAGGCCAGAGGGAGCATGAGCGGCTCCCGAAATCCAAACTGCCTTCTCTCCGGGTTTATCTACTGTGAAAACTCTGAACAAATACTGGATCTAGAGCCAAAGACCCCGAATGTCATTACACTAACAAATGTCCTCCCGAATCGGTCATTATTGGTGCCCCCAAATAGGAACTTATCGAACACCCAGGCAACAAGGGTTCTGTCCTGGAACATTGCAGGTTTAAATAGTAAACTGGATGACCCCGAATGGGGAACTGTCATTGATTATTTTGAAATCTGCATGTTCCAGGAAACCTGGGCAAGAAGAGAGGTTTCCAAATTAGGCTATGCTAGTTTTAACATTCCAGCAACCTCGGAGGGAACAGGAAGACCATCCGGGGGCCTTACAACTTGGGTGGGATCACATTTGGGGTGTTCAGCGGTTCAAATTGACACAGGGTCTAGTGACATCTTAAGTGTTTTGTTGCGGTTTCCTTCCAAGCCCCCTGTTGTCTTAATAAACATATACTCACGACCCACTCTCAAGGGCAGTGAATCCAATACAGTGGAAGAGTTAACTACTTTTCTAGGTTCTCTAGATACTAACCAGATGATTATAATAGGCGGGGACTTCAATTGTCAGTTTGAGCCGCTAGAGGGGTTACCCCCTGATAGCTTATTTGATGAGGACCACTTTTTAAAAATCCCAGAGTCAGGATGTTCCAAAGTAAAAAAGTGGTCTCCACTGGTGATCCAGATGAGTTGTCTTACATTGAGACACTCCCTCGAGCTTCCAATGGGAGATCCTCATCCGAATCATCGAATGGCTACACGTTCTACAGCAAAAACCGTGGGTTTTTGTTAGATTACATCTTCATCAATTCACACTCCTGGGATAGGATGATGGACTTTAACATAATCCCCTGTTTAGACAGTGATCATCCCGCACTAGTAGTAGAACTTAAAGCCTTGAATATGGGTAGTCTGTCTTCTACAGATAACCCTATTGATTCTAGGATGGTGGTCTCGAACTGCAGGAGGAGAGTGAAGTGGTCAAATTTTAGCTGATCGGAAGATAGACTGGGCAGTTTATACGATGCCATGTTACCGGTTCTTACAGACGCGTCCAATCTATGTAGTCCAAGTCAGGAGGGTATAGACTTACAGAAGGCCCAATTGAACCATGTCAAATTAGGAAAAGTCATCTTTGAATTTTTTTTCCAACATAAAACCTTGAAACAGGACAAGTTGCCCTCCCACCCCTGGTACAAAACGTCTTGCCGCAAGGCTAAAAAGGCACTGGTATTATCCATCAGAGCCAAAGATCGCCTTTCCATAAGATCGGCAAGAGCAAATTATAAAGTAGCCAAGCGAAGGTGGGAAGATGAAAATTGGGCCACAATGAAAATTGCATTAGGGAACAGAGACATGAGGACATTCTGGGGACTTTCTAACGCCGGTACAACATCTCTTCGAAGTGCGGCCGAACCAAACCTAGATGAACAGGTCAGGCGGGAGCACTTCGAAACACTTTACGCTAAGGAATCCGGAGATGGTCCTGCTTATGGCTGTGACCCATTAGACGCCTGTCCTGTAGTTAACCGGGATTTATTCCCCTTGTCTGGTGGAGACATGGGCCTGAGTATAAGCTTAAAAGAAAAAAAGTCCGCAATAGCAAGAATAGCCCCAGACAAAGCTCCAGGTTTGGATAAGATCCCTGGAGACCTTTTTAGGTCTGAACCTGCTATCTGGGCCCCATATCTTTGGATGCTTTTTAATTCAATTATGCAGGGTATGAAGATCCCCTTAAACTGGCTTGGTGCGGAAATAATCCCGATTTTTAAAAAGGGCTCCCCACTCCTCCCAACTAACTATAGACCCATAAATTTAATAGACATTTCTCAGAAGTTATTTGCACGGGTCCTGCTCCTTAGATTGCAGTCTTGGATGGAAGAGAAGAAGGTTCTGTCCGCCCTGCAGGCTGGGTTCAGGGAAAAATTGTCGACCCTGGACCAAGTACTGAGATTACAATTGTTGTAATGGAAGACCGTAAGCATGCAGGGTGGTAGCCTCTTCTTAATTTTTGTAGATCTGAGATCTGCATTTGATCTAATCCCTAGGGAGAAATTATGGTTAGTTTTGGGTGAGATGGGGGTCCCCGAATATTTAATTCGACTTTTTAAACGTTTACATGAATGCAACTACGCGTAAATTAGGTATGGTAAGGATGGCAATCTCACAGCACCTATACCCATTAACCGCGGCGTACGCCAGGGGTGCGTGCTTGCGCCAACTTTATTTAGCCTCTATATTAACGGCCTGATTGATGCCTTGCTTGCAGAAAAAGACATTTGTGCCCCCAAGCTAGCCTCCCGTAGAATCTCGGCAACGAGGTTTGCCGATGACACCCTACTGGTTGCTAAATCACCTATGGTAATGCAAAGGGTTTTGGACAAATTTGAGATGTACTGTAGAGACAGAGGCCTAGAAATAAATCTACAGAAAACCAAATTTATGGCATTCAGTTGCCCAAAAAGCACACGCCCTAACCCGTCCCTAAATGGCAAACCCCTAGAGAGAGTGTCATCTTTTGTGTACTTAGGCATTACAATCTCCGAGTCTATGGAATGGGGGGGCACACATCACAAAATCTACGCTAAAACTAGCACAATCTTCAGGTGGCATCATGAAGGTTTTCAATAAGTCTACTAAAAGAACCATTAGCCCAGCAATTGACATCTACAGGGCTCAGGCGAGAGGTGGGGCTCTATATGGCGCAGAGCTATGGGGCCACCTAAATTTGAAGAATCTAACACAGGTGGAAAACCAATATTTAAGACAGTTAATTAGACTGCCACGTAGCACCCCGCTGGTCCCGCTACGTCTTGATACGGGTATAACCCCAATAGCTGAAGTAGCGAGTCTTAAACCTATAATGTACTGGCGTCGCCTGTGGACCACCCCCAAACTTATATCTTACAGGGAGGAACTACTAGACAGCAAGGAGAAGCTGGTTGGCTCAGATGTGCAGGAATCTGGGCAATATGCGCTGTTTTGAAGTTTTTAGGATATTGACGACTGATTCTAGCATCCCAATAGTATATTCGGTTGCAAGTTTTCTGTTTTCAATGTGGTGTACTAGAAGGGTTTATTTGAGATCCTGAAATGTTGCAGTGATTGCCTTGTGGTGAAGTACTAACAACAGTATAAGTAACTCCCTAATTACCTTGTATATCATGTATAGTTTTTAATCCAATAGCTTCTCCTTTTTCATATTCGTCTTTCTTTTAGCTAATTTATGTTTTTATTGCACTACGCACTTTCCGAAATTAATTGTGTAAGTCTTGCCTAATCTTATATCTCAAAAACCCAATGTATTTCAATATGAAAATGTGTATAATTACCAGTTGTTTTTTTTAAATTATGATTATCAGCGTGATGCAACTTATCTTTTTATGTAAATGTTTGCTGTGTGTTGCACTTTTTAGGTCACTTTGACCGAAATAAAGTCTTTTTGAAAAATTGATTTTATCATTCTGAGTTCAGGCATACTAAACTCGAATTTCTACCATGTTCTCTGAGTCAGTTAGGATTATAAGATGTAATAATTCTAACAGCCCATTCTGGCCTATGGAGAACAGGTAGCCTTGCAATAGTGAAAAACGAAAATGGATGTAATTCACTATCAGGACATGCCACACACATCAGGGCTTGTCCTACCTTATACTTACAATGCACCCTGCCCTATGGCCTCCCATAGGGGTGACTGCTATGAAGAAAAGGGAAGGTTTAGGGACTGGTAAGTGGGTGCACTTGCCCAGTCAGCATGACAGTACCAGACTGCACGCAGGCTCTGCAATGGCAGACCTTATTTTTTTTAAACATATTATCATGGCACTTTGCAATACAAATACATACAGTCAAGGGATATACGTCATCAGTTACGGCTGATGATATCGTTAGCTATATGTGAAGCTGCTCGGTAGGCAACATGTCAACGGTGATAATTGGGGCTGTGTAAATGCCATAAAAAACAGGGATATAATAACTGGGAGAAGGTTCATGGAATTACAGGGTATAGGTATCAGGTGTGGTGTCTGGGTGTTGTGAGTCTCACAAATCAATGCAGTGGTATACTATAGAATCGTGGGGAGGATTACGTTCGAACCGATTGCAGAGTCCGACCGCCTAGTGTGATGTAGTGCGCGGTGCAACTGGCAGCATCACAAATGTGCCGTCGGGGAGAGGCCAACGTTTGCAGTTGTGGTTTGCGCAGGTAGATGGGGGTCTGCTGGGATGGGCGTGCCAGCGCCCAGATAGTCATTGGGTGAGGATTGCTTGAAGCGGTGTAACAATAGGGCCCACTCCATGGAGATGGAGTGTCTACGTATCCCTTTTACTTCTTCCTCGCGCAATGCCTCCTCCTCTGCGGCCGCCCATTTATGCATTGCTCCCACCCATGCCGCAAGCGGGGGGCCTGTGGGGGATCGCCAGTGCATGGTTATGCTCCTCTTAGCTAGTAAAATGGCTAGGGAAGTAAAGCGAAGGTGCACTTTGCGATGTTTCTGTGTGCGGAATATGCCTAGCGCACTAGCTTCCCAAGTGTTGAGGTATGTAAGCCCTGTGAGGTCTCCCAGGGTGTCATGAATAATTTGCCAGAAGGCTCAGATGGTGGGGCAACTCCAAAGCATATGATGAAAGTCTGCTTCCTGCGATTGGCATCTGGGGTAAAGGAACGGTGTGTCGGGGTAGAATTTTTGCAGGCATGCCGTTGTTAGATACGCCCTGTGGAGTATATAAAATTGTATGTTTTTGAAGCGTGCGTTTCTGGATATCTTTTTGGGGTATTCGAGGGTCCAGGCCCATTCTTTCTCATGTAGTGGACGCCCAATTTCATCCTCCCAAGTGGTGCGTAAAGTCGTTAAGGGTTTGTGCTTGAGTTTTTGGAGGGCTTTATAAAGCCATGTGACTAAGTGTCGCCCCACTCCCATGTGCAAGACCGTATGTATGACCAGATGTGTGTTTGGCTCCCCGGCCAAGAGATTGTGATATGGACGGTAGCTCTCGAGGAGTTGTCGGTACAGCAGGAACTGGCCGGGGGTGAGACCGTACTCATCTCTGCAATGGCAGACCTTAGACACATTTTACAAGGCTGCTTCTGTGGGTGGCACAACCAGTGCTGCAGGCCCACCAGCAGCATTTGGATTTACATCCCCTGGGCACACTCAGTGTACTACACTAGGGCCTGACAAGTAAATCAAATAGCCAAACACGGACCCACTGATTAATATATCAATTTACAATAGGGAGCACTTGCACTGTGGCACTGGACAGCAGTGGCACAGTGCCCAAAGCATCTAACACCAGCAAAAATACATGAGGCAACAGCAAAAATGGAAGGGAGACCCACGCCAATGGTGCCAGGTCTAACAGCTCTGCTCTGGGCACTATCAAAGGTTATCTTTCGGCCATCTCCGCCTTTCTACGGCTTCCAGATCAGCCTTCTCTTTTTAAGTTCCCGGTTGTTAATTGCTTCCTCAAAGGCATTACACGTGTTTCCTTTTGTGCCTTTCATAATGCCTCAATGGGACTTAAATCTTGTTTTGACCTATCTGATGTGCGCTCCCTTTGAGCCCCTTCATAACTGTCCCTTACGCCTTCTCACTCTAAAGACGGCTTTCCTGGTAGCTATCACCTCTGCCAGAAGAGTGAGTGAGCTCCAGGCTCTTTCTTCTAAACCTCCTTTTCTTTCTGTTCCTCCTGACAAGGTGGTTTTGAGGACTCGTCCTTCTTTCTTGCCAAAGATTGTCACGCGCTTCCATATTGGGTAGACCATCACTTTGCTCACCTTCTTTCCGCCTCCGCATCCGAAGAGAGGCTCCACCGTCTGGACCCAAAACGTGCGCTCTCATTCTATCTTAAGCGCACACAACAGTTCCGGGTGGATGACAAACTTTTTGTTGGCTTCGTGAGCGCCAAAAAAGGTCGGGTCGTGCACATACGAACCATCTCTCGGTGGGTTGTTCTGTGCATCAAAGCATGTTACTCCTTGGCTAAAAAGGCGCCTCCTGTGGGGCTGCGTGCCCATTTTATCAGCGCTACAGCAGCCACTACTGCCTTGGGACGTGGGGTTCCCTTGCAGGACTTTTGTCAGGCAGCTACGTGGGCCTCTCTGCACACATTTTTCCAAACATTATTGCCTTGACAGTCAAGTTCGGAGAGACGGCTTCTTTGGCCGTTCTGATCTCCGTGAATTTCTGGTGTAATCTTCTTTGCAGACCCACCACCGGGGTTGGTATTGCTGGGGTATCTATTCTAAGGTAAGGAATCTATCACAGTGTTTCTTTCAGATGAACAAGTTACTTACCTTCGGTAACGATATATCTGTAAGAAACATTAGTTAGTGATCGATTCCTTACCGCCCCACCCATCCTCCCCATTCTGCGAATTGATTTCTAGGGTTAAGGTCACCTCTTTCAGGACCCTAGTTTCATGGCTCCAGAGGTCAGTTTCTTGCATGGCTCTGCCTTCCTGGCACGGAAAGTTGTGTACAGAACTGACGTCCGTGCACATGGGTGGCGCCTTAGTAGTCTCCGTGACGTCATCTTGGCGCCTACGACTCCAGTGACAGACGCGGAGTCGCATGATTGCCACCTTCTGACGCGTAGGGTTACTGCTGACGAAAAAACTTTCTGGATCCAGTCTGACGCCTGGGGATATTCTAAGGTAAGGAATCTATCACTAACTAATATCTCTTACAGATATATCGTTACACAAGTAGTAACTTGTGTCTCAAAGGCATTACTCATCTTTTCCCTCCTATTCCCTTCATAATGCCACAGTGGGACTTGAACCTGGTTCTCACATATTTAATGTGCGCTCCCTTTGAGGCTCTTCACAACTGTCTTCTTTGTCTGTTAACTTTGAAGACCGCTTTCCTGGTTGCCATTACCTCTGCAAGGAGAGTGAGTGAGCTCCAGGCTCTTTCTTGTAAACCTCCTTTTCTGTCTGTCCATCCGGACAAGGTTGTGCTCAGAACACATCCATCCTTTCTGCCAAAGGTTGCCACTGCCTTTCACATCGGGCAGACCATCACTTTGCCCACCTTCTTTCCGCCTCAGCATCCTTCCAGAGAGGAAGAGAGGCTCCACTGTCTAGACCCAAAACGTGCGCTCTCATTTTACCTGAATCGCACACAACAGTTTCGGGTGGATGACCAGCTCTTTGTTGGCTATGTAGACTCCAAGAAAGGTTGGCCCCTTACACAAGCGGACTATTTTCTGATCGGTCGTCTTGTGTATAAAAGCCTGTTACTCTCTGGCGAAGAAGGAGCCTCCGGTGGGGCTGCGCGCCCATTCCACCAGGGCGACGGCTGCCACTCCGGCTTTGGGATGTGGTGTTCCCTTACAAGACAGCTGTCAGGCAGCTACGTGGACATCGTTGCACACTTTTACTAAGCACTATTGCCTGGACTGCCAAGTCCAGAGAGACTGCTTCTTTGGCTGTTCTGTTCTCCGGGACTTCCTGGTGTGATCTTGGTTCGCAGGTCCACCACCGGGGTTGGTATTGCTGGGGTATCTATTCTATGGTAAGCAATCTATCACAACTTGTTTCTTTCAAAATGAACAAGTTACTTACCTTTGATAACGATATATCTATAAAAAACATTAGTTAGTGATAGATTCCTTACTGCCCCACCCATCCTCCCCATTCTGCGAATTGATTTCTAGGATTAAGGTCATCCCTTTCAAGGCCCTAGTTTCAATGTACCAGTGGTCACTATCTTGTGTTCCTGGCGCAGAAAGACGTGTACAGAACGGACGTCTGCGCTTGAGGGCGGCATCTAAGTAGCTGCCGCAATGTCATCTCTGATACCACGACGCCAACGACTGATGCGAAGCCACACAACACCACCTTCCGATGCGCCGGGGTATTGCTGACGAAAACTTTCCGGATCCAGTCCAACGTCAGGGGGTAATTCCAAGGTAAGGACTCTATCACTATGTTTCTTACAGATATATTGTTACCGAAGGTAAGTAACTTGCTTGTTTAGCTGCTTCAATGGTAGGAATCCAGGCCTAACCATTTATAATTCTAAGGCTGTTAGTGAATTAGCATGTTTGATGGTGAAAAATATCAATCATACATCTATTGCTTTAGCAGAATTATTATTAGATGTGCAGGGGGCAAGAAAAGCTATTCTACCGAACAGAGCCGCAATCAATTATTTACTTTTGCATCAGTCAGTCAGTCAAAATTTACTTTATTTGGTATTTCACAACCATAAAGTATACATATCCAAAAACAATTTAAACGTAACAAACACTTAAAAGATTCTTTGGTTAAAAATTGTCTTTTCTCGTTTTTTCATTTACAAACTAACCCAGTCATTATCGAGGGTCTGATTCTGCTTTTTGAAGCTTGGTCTCTACAGAATTCATAAACTTTACCCCGCGGCAAATCAAAATGTATGAACCTGCTCCCATCCAGCTGGTCACAGCTTGCCTGCAGGTACGGATCTGTAGCATGTTAAAAATTGGTTTCAGTAAAATTTTCCTTTCTTCTTTAGAAGACTCACACGTGCACAGGAGGTGACACAAAGTCTCACTGTGATAATCACATAGTCTACATCTTCGTTCCTGGTGGGTAACCTTCCATGACGGAATCAAATCTTTTGAGAAATGGTTACCCATTCTAAAGGCCATAAATTTTGTTTTTAGTGATAGCCGGAAGTGCGCAGTGAGATAAGGTTGAGGTTTTAGTCGTTTATACGAATTTAAAATGGTCCATGCGTGTCGACGTTTGGCCAAAGTATTTTTATCCTCTACCAGAGATAAGGCTTTTGCGTTTAGATTGCAAATTCTTTTAAAGGGCGTTGTTTCCGGTGGGTTATTCCAGATCTCCACCATTTTTAGGGTATCTAGTGATGCTCTCAGGTCATAGCCCCATGAGTCTTGTTCCTGTTGGTCATATTGTTTTTTAATTTCTTGCCAACATAAGTTGTTTAAAGATCCAGTTTCCGATAATCTCAATTTCCAGCACCATTTCACTAGAGCTGCTTTCCTCTGGTAGATTTGATTTTGTAGGCCGAATTCTAGCCTTATTTGGGCAGGGGCTGCTCCTTTGTATATGTGAAAGACAGTTTTATAAATTCTTGTCTGGAGAGTGTTTAAGGTAGCTGCTTCTTTCCCATGCCATATTTCCAGTCCATATGAGAGGGATGGTAAGACTTGGGCTGTCATTACTTTTAACAGGTGGTCATATGATGGACATTGCAATTTCTTTTGCAAAACCTTATAATCAAAGCTCAGTGCTTGGGCCTTTACGGCAATTGTTCTTTTATTATCTATGAGGGACATGTTTTTACTAATTGTAACCCCCAGATATTTATAAGCAGTTGTTTCCTCAATAGGTTTTCCTTTTGTTTGCCAATTGAAGGATTTTCCACCGGTGCCCGTCAATCTCACCACCTTTGTTTTTTTGATGTTTATTTCCAAACCTTCTCTCTCAAAATAGTCAGTTAGTTCCGATATCACTCTTTGTAGGCCTATTTGGGTTTGGCTTAAAACTACAATGTCATCCGCATATTGGAGGCACTGGATGCTTTCATTGGCCAGTTTGGGCGGGTGTCCGTTAACATTCTTGAGATGGTCTTTCAAATCGGCCAGATATATATATTAAAAAGGCTTGGGGAGAGCACACAGCCTTGTTTAAGGCCATTAGTTATTCTTTGTTCTGCAGATATTCTTCTTCCATCACCCAATTTTATCTTGGCCCATGTTCTACTATATAAAGCCATTAATGTTTCCGTTAGTGCCGGTGGGAGACCCATGAGATCCAGTTTTTCCCACAGGCGTTTTCTGGGAACTCGATCGAAGGCGGATTTCAGGTCTATGTAGCAGGCAATTAGACCGATCTTCTTTTTCCTTGCTCCTTCGATTAGTAAGGACAGGGCTGACAGATTGGTTAAGCAGCCCATGCCTTCCCTAAAACCGGTTTGAAAGTTGGGTATTATATTGTGATCTATTATCCATTGTCGTAATAGAGACAATATGCAAGAAGAAAAAAGCTTTGCCTCCACGTCGATTAGGGCTATTAGCCTGTAGTTACCAGGGTCCATTCTACATCCACTTTTTAGGAGGGGGTGGAAGATGATTCCTTGCCAAGATTCTGGGATCCTTTTTTCCTTATAAATGTGGTTAAATAATGGAGTCAGGTAAGTTGCCCAGAAGTCGATGTCATATCTAAATAAGGCATTAGGCAATCCATTTGGGCCAGCTGCTCCCTCCACTTTTAGTTTCCTTATTAGGCTGATTAGCTGTTTGGCAGTTGTCAAGGGCGTTTGATCCTCTAAGGCAGTGCCTTCGGGATGGTACTTTTTCCACTGTCCCAGGGTTTTTTCTTTTTGTTCTTAACCTTTTTTTGAGTAATTAGATGTTACTATGTTAATTGGGGGGCTCTGAAAGTTATACAAATTGTCGATATATGCAGCCCATGTATCTTCACTTATTCCTATGTTATGTTGATCACCAGCTCCTTTTGGTAATTTATTTATGATCTTCCAAAATTCTCCGCTGTTAGGTAGTTTGCTTGTTCTTAATAGTTCTATCCAGATTTCCTCTATGTAAGATGTTTTTGCTTTTCTGCAATCTTCTTTATATTCTTTCCTCATTTTTTGTATAGCGGTGTGATCCACTTCTTTTCCTAATCTTTTTTCTGCGGCCATATTTCTTCACTTTTTCGATATTTCTCTTTTCTTATCTCTTAGGTTGAAATTATACCACGGATCTTTGTTTACTTTGTATCCATAAATTACCGGAGCTTTTACCGCGAATTTTCCTTGTACAAATTTATGTAAAATCTCCCAGTTTGTTATGGGTGATTGGTTTATTATGGCGTTCGTGAAATTTACGTGTTCCAGTACAGAGTCCATAATTTCCTTTTTTATATTGCCTTTGCTTTTGATTTTCTTCAATTTGTATATCTCCGGAATCGCCGTAAGAAATTCTAATTGAGTTTTATCTTCGATGTTTTTCCTCATTATAATCTCTTGTGGGGAGTGGTCGCTCTCTGGTCGGATTTGGATTCTAAAATAGTCTATGCTCTTTTTTAGTTCATTACTTATTAAGGTGAAGTCGATTATAGAATTCCTTTTGCCACTGGTAAAGGTGGTTTTGGCAGGTATATCACCCTCTGTGTTTCCATTGAGGACTATTAAACCTAGAGATTCCAGTTTGCCCCAAATGTTATGTGATTTATCCTTGTTCGTTTTGGCTTTTATTAGGTTGCTGTTGAAGTCGCCGGAAAGAAATATCTCATGAAATTGGAAAGTTTTGCGTAGGGATTTTATCAAATTTGTTAAAGTTAATGCTTTATTCTTTTTTTGTTGTCTTATCTGGGTGGATATATATATTTATAATTATTAAATTCCATTATGGACTTTTTTTACTTGCTTTTGACTCGATTTTGACCGGTTGTAACCAATTTTCCCCTACATCAAGCAATTCGGTTTTCCAATCTAGGTTGTTCGTAATAAAGGTAGACAGGCCACCCCTTGGGTGTCCAAACTTTGCCGGTCTTTCTGCCAGTATGTGGTGTTCCTCGTATCCCAAAATTTGCTTCGGGGTTAGATTCCATGTTTCCTGAAGTAGTATTATTTCGAAATTACTCAGGTAGTCTATTGTCTCTTGATCTTGGGACATTTCTTTGAAACCGTGTACATTCCATGAGCAAATCTTTATGTTTTTTATTACTGGTTTTGGGATTAATTTGATATTATGTCTTTGATTTATTAGTGGCAGTTTCCCTACATCAGGATCGATGAGAATTTAGTGCCTGAGCTACCCAAGACCAATCCTTGTATTCCTTCTGACGCTGGTGTGCCTGCTTTTTATTGATACTGCTCAGATCTTGTTCGGGGATTGTTTTATTTCTTGCTCCCATTAGGATTGATTGCGTTTTTTCCTTTGTATTATTAGATCGGGGAAGTGAATTACTTAATAGTGGGAATGGATATTTTATTGGGGTGTGACGCTCTAGAGTTATTCCCCAATCTGAAAAATGAGTCCTAGTTGAGAAAATAAGATTTGCTATTTCTTTGGATCCCCAGGTGGTTCTACTTATTTCCATATCTGTTTCTTTGTTTCCTTGGATGAATTCTAGGGCTTTTAGGTCGCTTGTTGTTATACCCCTTAATTTTGGTATCACTTCAAATAATCGCAGGATATTACCTCTGTTCAGAGTGTCTGTGTTTCCTTTTGTTTGGTATTCCGGTTTAAACAATAATGTACATTCTGCTTCCATACTGTCCGATTCGGGATGTCGGATTTGGTGGACTCTCCTTTTTCCCTCACTTGGAACAAAATGTATATGAGATATGTTATCGTTCTGGCGGACCGTAGTTGTTAAGTCCGGTCGGATGTAATCTACCATAGCTGCCTCTTTGGTGGAATGCGATTCTTCTCGGTTTATTTGTGTGTTGTTTACGTTTTGCCCTTTTTTATCAGTAGACTCATTTTCGGGGCTCTCTCTACAGGTTCTTCCTTTATTTCCCACTGTGATGGTCAGCAAAATGTTAGATTCCCTCACTTGGTCTGCCTCTATATTTTGTATTTGCTCGTGTTCCGTTTTTATATGTATAGATGGTGGATTCCCACCAATATGACAACTTGATCCTTTTTGGGCCAGAGTTTCGCAAATCCTTTCTTGCGTATTATCCTGAATTTTTTGGTGTTCTAAGGCTTCCATACGGTTCGATTTTAGTGTTTCGTTTTTGTCGTTGGTTTTCTTTGAAAAAGACTTTTCCTCATCTCTTGATTTCCCTTCTGTATTTGATGGTATTTTGGTCTGATCAAAAAAACTTGTTTGTTCTACTATTTCCTCTGTGTTTTTTACTTTTTTCCCATTCTCTCTGGTGGAGGTATATATAATCTGATTACTTGGGGCAGCTTTTGTCTTTTGTTCGAAAATGGCAAAAAGTTTGTTTACCTGCTTACTTTTAATGGCTTTTTTTCTCGCCTTCCTTGCCCGTTTCCGTTGTCTTTTTGTTAGGGGTTCTGACGTACCCAACAAACTCATTGTTTTGTTTTCTTCCAGGCTTCTCGTTGGTGGTTCATTTTTGTCTGAGTCGTTTAAAGTTTTTTGTTCTATGAATATGGTAGATCTCTTTTGATTTACGAATTTATTAACCTCTATGGCCTCTGAGTTGAGGTTGTCACTTTTGTTGGATTTCCCACATGTTGCCTCTAATATATCTTTCAAAATGTCTGGGAGGGTTGCTAATTTATCAATTATTTCCTTGCAGACACAATTTTGGTCTGTTAGTTTCTTTTTCCATTGTTTTTCCTCCTCCTTTTCTTTTATGAGGTATAACGCAATTTTTTCCAGTTTCAAATTTATCCCAGATATGTGAGTTGCAATTAGATTCATTAAGTCTACCTGCACATCCAGTTTATTAGATTGAAAATTCAGGGCACTGGTTGCTTGTTGCAGACTTTTTAGAAGCACATCCCCCCAGAGAGTAGATTTTTCTTCAGTTTGTGCTGACCGGGTCCCTGTTGTCCTGTTTGAACTTTCTGATGAAGAAATAGTTATGGGGTGTGCGTCTTTTATTGAGTTTTTACCTATGTCAGAGACCTGGCTTTTGCTCCCTGGCTGATTGATTGGACTTGATGTAAGGATTATTGGGGAAGATATTAGCTTCTTTTTCTGTCCAGTTACTTTCCTTGTATCCATATTTTCATGAAATTCTTGTTTGCTTAAATTTTCAAGACTCAGGTGCATTAAATCGACTTCCTTGTTGATGTTTTCTTCGAGCATTCTCCGCAATTCTGTTTCTTCGAAGATCGAGAACGATTTTGACCACTCTGTTTTTTGTGCGCTTTTCTGTAGATTTGTTTGAGCTCCCGAGTTACTCTGCGTGATGTATACTAGATTGTTTTCATCAGCCTCATCTGGTATGTTGTTTGGTATAGACTTTATTTCGTTGCATGGTGCGTGAACTTGGGCTGTTGTTTTTATCAGCCAGTTTTTTATTGTCGATTTTTCTTTGAGATTAGGGCTCGTATATATTTCAGAGTCGTTACTAATCTTGCGTTTTTTGCGTGTTGTAGTTAGACCAGTTGTTTTATTTTGTTTTTTTTGAAATTTTACGCCGAAGCTGTTATTTGGTGTTGTACCCCCTCGCTCTTTTAAAAACTGGAAATTGTACGTCACGTTATCATCTCCAAAATTGAAGGGTTCCACTGAGGGGTATGTGCCTGGTCTGAATGAACATTCCCGGGTTGATCTTTTGGATTGTTCTTATTCCCTTGTTCCTTTTTCCCTTTTACGGCCAACCTTCTTTTGGCTTTCTGTATTCGAGGTTGTCGAATTTTTCCTGACCGCATCTTCGGTGCTTCAAATACCAGAAAAGGATTTCCTTCCTACTCCTGTCCCGTGTTATCTTACCGACGGGTTCCCTGGCCCGTCTGCCACTTAAACGACAGCTGCCGTCTAGGGAAAGCACTTTAGAAATATGATCTAGGATAGGATTGGATTGGATAGAGGGTTCTGTAGATTGCTTTATTAGCGGGAGCAATGAGAGTACTCCCCAGAGGTTTCCGGCAAGACCTTAGCTGCTCCCAACGCCACTCCTTATAGACTCGTTCGCCTCATAATGTGTCTTGTGCCTCATATGTCTCAAATATGCCTCTTGTATAGTCTTTACTATTTTGCCAACCCGCGTGGCTCCTCCAACTCCAAACTTCTTCAGACACTCCCTACTCCTCTCTGTAACCAGGGCCTTGGGGAGCCTTGGGAAAACTTTAGACCTTTTCTGCTTCACCTCGCTAGCATAGCTAACGTAGATTTACTCCTCTGCTCCACACAGCCAAAAAGTCCTCTTTTCTGGCTCTTTTCTGGCTCAAGGGCTCAAGGTCTCAAGGTCTCGGGGGTTTTCAAAGTGTTCAGAGCGCACAGGGGGCTACCAGATGCCCAGGCTCCCTCTGCTGCCCTCTTAGATTGTTTTGCTGCTTTAGGTTGACCTGGTTTGTCTTTGATTGTAAACTGACAATATGTAATAAATTGTTCGTTTTTAAAAAAGCTGCAGCAGCATACTCTTACTCTTGCTATGCCCACGTAACAGCCTAATAGCTCCACAACGCCATAAACACTGCAGAAAGCCAGCAGTGCTAGCTCATGATTACTTGCCTCGGCTCTTGCTCAGCTCGGCTCGGTTCCGCTTTTAGTCCTCCTCTGCTGGCTGCCGGGTGCTGCTGCTGGACACCTCGCTGTGTTTGGCGGTGTATTTGGCGGTGCAGCAAATTGACCGCTCGTCTGCCGCTCCGCCTGCCTGTCTTCCGATTCCTCAGGTGCCCCGTCAAAGCACCACGACCCGACCTGTCACCTGCAAACTGGCAGCGGTCTACAAAAATGACACACTCGTGCTCCGCTTGGCCGTGGCAACCAAACACGCCGCCACTTTCTCCTCTGCCGTCGCCTCCGCTGCTCTCAGTACTCTCTGACTCTCTGATTCCGCTCTCTGAAGCCGCGGGACTCGTGCTGCGGTAACCCGTGGTTCGACGTGGTGATTCACACAGCTGAGCTCCGCCGCCCGCCGCCCCCGGGTCAGACCCGCAGTTGCCGGTGAGCCGGTGCGCCGCCGCACCCGAGATAGAGGTGCTTCACCACGGCTTTCTTTTTCCGCGGCTCACCCGCTCTGGCGAGGGAGAGGGTGCGCTAGCGGGCCGGCACCCCCCCTGCGGAGTGACGATAACCGATAGCCGGTAGCCGGTAGCCGGGATCCTAGCTGCCTGACCAGCGTCCTCGCCTCTCGCTCACTTTGCTCCCCTCGCAGCTGCGGCTGCTTGTCTCGTGGCTCCTCCTCTCTGAATGGCAATCACCAACCAAAGACCTGCAACATGATCATGGATGTTCAAAGTTTAAGGGAATGTTTTGCTTTAATCTTTCAGATCGTACCAAGTCCATTCTGTCCCACATTGAAGCTTTACACAAATTAGCTAAAGTAGTCAAGCAGGAAGAAGAAAAATGATTGGTGGGATTGGTTGTTTGGGTGGTTGCCAGATGTTGGTAAACTTCGCTCTGTTCTAAGCAGGATAATATTAGCAATATGTATCTTGATATTGTTATGTTGTTGTATCCAGTGTGTGCCTTGTCTCTTATCTATGCTTCAACCTAAAAGAGTTGATCTCAGACCGATTTGCTATGAATGCCAGTGGTCAAATGGTGGAATGTAGTGATATTAAGAATGATATATTGACTATTGGCTCCATTTGGCATAATTAACTCAATTTTCAGTACTGACTCCACCTTGTGTAACAGACTCTATTTTCTGTGCACCCATGTAGCTGTAAAGTCGTGAGGGGATGTTTTCGCTCTTCACTTGTTTCCGTTCCTCACCGATCAGAGTGAACTGGAACATGTTGTGTGGGAAGAGTGCTTGGTACCTTTCAGGGAATGTGCAGAATGTACAGCTCTGTCTCGGAGTCCAAACACAGGAGCCTGGCCAGCTTCTGTCTTGACCTTGACACAGACCAGTATGGCCAGCTCGGTTTTTCGCAACTGAAGAAAGAGGGTGAGGCTTCTAGAACCTTCACCTCACGGTGAGTAAAAGGTATTAAAGCTGGAGAATGTGGACAGGTGGATTGGAGCTCACTTGCGGAGTAGACATACTGTCACATGACGAACGGAACTTCAGTCCCGGTCGAGAGTCCAAGCCCAGATGTCGACGGGCTGCCCAGCTTGAGTTGGCAAGGATTTCGAGTGAACGATCGGTTAGGTGTTACTTACTATGTGTACATCATTTCTAAGTTTCTTTGCTACATGTATATATACTACATGTTATTCTGGTTTTGTGCTTAAGTTACTTGATATTTGGGAGTCTGCTTTAACTGATATATTTTGCCTTCCTTTCCAAAATATTCAATTAATAAAAATGTGTGTCACTTTAAATCCACCTGAATTTTTCTTGCCTCGCCTTAAGAGAGTGCTGGGTCTTGTATTATCGCCTCGTCTTTTGGGAATGCTGTTTTACGTGTGTTATTTAAAGGTGCAGCAGTGCATTTGCCTCCTCTCGGGAGTTCAGGGTTTAGGTGTGTCCTATTGTGTCAAATTACAAGCATTACTCACTTGCCTTCACCTTCACATTCACCCTCACCATGGCCAAAAGGAAGCAGCCTTGTTTTACAGATAAGGAGTTGGAAGTGCTTATAGATGTGATTGTTAGAGTAGAGCCACAGTTATTTGGGAACCAAGTCCAACAGACCCCCCCCCCGTTACCCAGAGAAACAAGATATGGGAGAGGATAGTTAACAAGGTGAATGCTCAAGCACCTTGCCTGCACACAATGGATGAGATCAGGACTAGGTACTATGATGTGCGAAGCAGGGTCAAGAAGCTGATGGCCAGGGAACACTTCCCACGCCAGCAGACTGGCGGTGACCCTCCTGCACAACCTGTCCACTTCACCTCCTGGGAGGAGAAGGTGCATGACACCCTTCTGCCAATCCACTTTAAAATAAAGTCATTACTTGCACCCCTAGAGACATCACTGTAAAGGATATAGTTAAACACATGACAGTATAGATCTATAAAATGTACTAGATTGTAAGACCATGTGATGTGTATGTGTAGCGGGGAGGGTAGTAATGGGCAGGAGTCGAGTTTTGGTTAGTGCCGGTTTTATTTGCTGATACAAAAAGTCAGTACACGTCTTCCGGACTGGAGCCCTCCGGGGAGATCGGCTTCTCTCTGCTCGGCGTCTACTCCGTGTTCCCTCCTCCTTCCTCCTAGCTGGGCTACGTCAGGTCTCTTCCGGATCCGTCTCCGTCGTGAATTGCACTCCGCCGTGAGGGATGACACGAGAAGTCGTATCAGTTTCGAGTCCTACCCCAACACAGGTAATCGGGAAAGGGAGTGAGGGGACACCAGTGGTGACTATCTACAACAAAGTGAGGGGACGTGGGGGTGTAGGGAGGGCAATAAGGGAAACGAAGGGAATCAGTTTACGCTACTGACCCACCCCTTCTCCCAACCCAGCCCGTGATACGCTTGCGTACCTCTGAGAGCCACACGCCTCCTGGCGTGCGGCTGGGCGGCTCGTGTTGCCGTTGGCCTCCAGGCTCCCCCAACACCGACGGGTCTCCCCTCTCCTCCTCCTCCTCTCCCTCCGTTGATGAAATACCGGGTCCTCTGTTCGTCTCTCTCACTTTGTTCCTCTCGCTCCACGCCTCTCCTCGCCACTCGCCTTCCGCTCCTCCGATGAACAAGCACACCTGACTGCTTTCACCTGTCGTATTTGAGGCGTATCTGGACTCCTCCTCTTCACTGTTCCCAGGCCAGTTAAAGGGCCCGCAGTCGTCATCTTCGGCATCACAGCTGTATTGTTGGTCAGAGCCAGTCCAGACCTGCGGTTGCGATGGCTGCAATGAAAGGAGGGTGGGGTCACAAGGTGAATACCCACACGGGGTTGTAGGGTTCGTAGAGCGAACCAGAGGCATGTCGTCCCCGTTACAGTATGTCAGATTGTTAACACAAATACGTCAATTCATATTGCAAATGTACTCAAATACAACCATGTTCATACTTCTCACCAACTCACAGCAAGGCCTTCTGCTCCAAACAACATGCACCAGTGATCATAAGGCACTTTATACTTAAGCCATTTGATCATTGGCATCAGCCTACCAAGAGCCATGCAGCTGAAACATTTGATTCACTTGTCTTTTGCAGGTTACCTTGATGTTTTTTCTGAGCCACTGGGCTACCTAAAAATAAGCAGTCATCCAATCTCTGCCACTGTCCGTCCACACACCTGGTAGTCATTTGATTCCAGCCACCTGATTTTGGCTACCAAACTGTCACACCCTTTGCTCCGTGATAGTCCCAACATTGATCCTTCCCTATGGTGGTGTGATCCTAGCTGCCAGCCTGTCACTCTCAGAGCCATCTCTCTGCTGTTCTCCTCGTGCACACTCCTTGTCCATCCAAACCTAGCCATTAACACATCCTTTGCTCTGTGGCAATATGATTTCAGGCACTAGCCTAACACCAACCCTTAGTCCTCTGATCTATGTCACTCACCTGTGTCATGCTAAGTAAATTTGCGTGGTCCACCAGGTTAGCCCTATAGGCCCCTATAACTTAATTTGTTTGATCATAATTTCTGGCTTTATTTTCAGCTGCCATCAATATGCATTGTGAGCTTCTACCAGAGTAAACAAGCATTGAAAATGCAGTGGGTCCCGCCTTTGATTAGGTTGAAGCCATTTGCTTTGCTAATGGTATTGTATAGCAACGCAAATGGCTTTGACTTGGCGAAAGGCAAGACCTGTTGCATTTTTAATGCTTGTTTTTTTTGTGGATGTGGGCTATTTAGGTTTAAACCACAACTGGTGTGACGTTGGACGTATGCCCTGAAAATCCCTAGACTCAGTTGCCTTCAGATGCTCTTTTTTCCGCCATTGGGTCTGAAAGTCTAGGGGAGAGCTCCGGAGTCGGAAGAATGAATTGAGAAGAAAAATATTTTTTTCCTGCTGAGTATCACCACCAAGGGACCAAGATTGGTGACAACTGAAAGGACGTAGGACACAGAAAATCACCAAGTGACACCTTGGTGAGAAGACAGACACAACAAGACTGCGTGGCCGAAGAATGAGAAGAGGTCATGGGACATACCCGCCTAGATTCTACCCCAAGTGCCACCACAATTATGCACAGATGGACTTGCATGAGGTTTGTAACCCTTAAATCCCTAGTGACCAAAGTGTAGAGGACTGCAGAGCGTGCGCAGAGTTCTTCCTCATGACCATCAGGGCAACACAGAAGCAGATGTGGGCCCAGCAAACAGGAGTTTGTGAAAAATCTGGCCGTGTTGAGGGACCAAGAGAATACCCTAGAGACTGAGGAGGCCCTAGGGGAAGACCCAGAACTCGAGGAGATCACGAGGGCCAAACTGGCAACGGCCACAAGAAAGCATTGAAGGATGAATTCCTCCATAATGTAATCTCTCAGAGCTGAGACACAGTTGAGACAAGGGCCTTGAACTCAAAGAAAGCATTGATGACCCAGAAATGGTCCACATCAGAGGAAAACCTTCCTGCATTCCGAGTGTGGCTGAGCAGGCCTTCCGCATGCTGTGTGACCTCTTCTTGGCACTTTTACCGACTCCCCTCCTTGGCATTACCCCACCTGCTGAGCTCTGCATCTTCTCTTGTTGGACCCTTGGCCCTTTGAGACCCCATCACCATGCCCCCTAAGTACAGAGGCAATAAAGACGCTGACTCGACAGCCTCCTGTGACAATCTAGTGACGACCTTGTGGGCCAAGGCGCCCCTGTTGTATAATTAAGAAGACAAGATGAAGCTTTTGTAGATTTATTGTCAGCAGCACAGCAACATATAAAGCATCCAGCTCCTTGGCATGCAGGAACAGATCTAACTGACCTGAATGCCTAGTGACCAGATGTGTTCTAAAGAACACTCAAAGATATACAACAAGTATTTAAAGGTACAGAGAGAAAAACATGTTATGAAGATGTAACACATCTCCCTTCAATAAAAAAATAAAGAAAAAGGTTATGAAACATAATCATCAAATTTCCTGGGAACAAATCTTGGTCGAACAGAAGTCTTGACCCTTGAGGAAATAGAATCTTTATCTGCTTGTTGAGGACAATAATTCAAGGGTTGAAGAACAGGGGGACATTTAGCAACACGTTTGACAATTTACCATCTTGGGTAATGACACTATTACTAAACACTCTTACAACCTTCATTGGCTTGCCAAATTTATCAGAACATTTTGTTATAAAACCAGGTCTTTTGATCCTAACAACATCTCCTACTTCAATATTAGGAGTTTTGACATTCCATTTATTGTCATACCACAATTTGGATTTGGTTTGTTTATTCTCAACTTTCTGAACAGCTTGTTCAACCGAATCCTTTGAAAAGGATTTATTTGAACACTTATCCTGAAACCACCAAGGACAGATAGTTGAAGCTGGATCACGTCCTTTGAGGAGGCGGAATGGACTAACTTCTGTGGTTGAATGAGGAGTAATTCTATAGGCCCAAAGTTTTTCTCTTAACATTGTTTTCCAATTGCTACCCATCTTTCACACCTCAGAAATGAAACCTTTCAAAACTCTATTAAAACGTTCCACTAAACCATTTTCATGTGGTTCGTAAAATGAAACAGTATGATGTTTGATACTGTGCAACTTAAGGAACTTTTCCATTTCTAAAGAGGTGAGTTGACCCCGTTATCAGTGACAATAGTCGATGGACAACCTTCTCTGGAAAAAACTTCTTAAAAAAATTCTACCACCATGTCAGTGGAAACCGACGAAACAAACTTAATCTCTGGCCATTTAGAATGGTAGTCTACCAAGACAAAAGTATAGCGAGAATCACTTGGAAGACATAAAAACGGGCCAGAAATATCAAAAGCTAATTTCTTCCAGGGAACAGTGGGCCAAGATGTTGTCTTCAAAGGGGGAACAGTGACTTTTAACATTTTGTTATTTCCCATGCAAACAGTACACTCTCTCACCTTATGTTCAACTAAACGGTCTAAACCCGGCCACCAAAAGATGTTCCTTATTAACCTTTTCATGGCTGACATTCCTGGATGGGATTTATGAGCCACATCCAAAATCATATTTTGCATAGCAAAAGGTGGTACACATTTACCTGCCTTAAAAACTAAATTGTTCTCAACTTCTAATTCATTGGAGACATTGAACATAGACATGAAATCCTCTTTTAAACACTTCTTATCAGGCCAACCCTCTAAAATATATTTCTTAATGGATTGTAATGTTAAATCTTGATTATCAGCAGACTCCCACATTTCCTCAGAAATTTCATCAAAAGAAGTAGATAACACATCCTGTAAACACGTAACTACTTCTGTATCATCCACCCTTTTGGTATCTGAAGTTACACAAGGATGACGAGACATAAAATCTGCAACAACATTTTTCTTTCCTGGAACATACTCAGGGGTGAAAGAATACTCTTGAAGTCTAGAAGTTAACCTGGAAATGCGTGCAGTAGAATTCAACCCCCCACCAGGAGAAAGAATATTCACTAATGGTTTGTGATCCGTTCTCAGTACAAATTTACTGCCCCAAATAAAATTCCTGAAATGTTCAGTTGCCCACACACAAGCTAAAAATTCTACGCTCGGTTTCATTAAGGGTGCGAGATGCAAAACATACATTCCACTCCTCTTTACCTGACACTTGAGACAGCACAGAACCAAGACCATACATACTGGCGTCAACCGTGATTACACACATTTTGTTCAAACAGAAAGGTCTAAGAGTTGGGGCATGTAAAATCTCTGACTTTATAAAATCAAAAGCCAACTGTTGTTCATCTCCCCAAACAAAAGAATTCCCTTTCCTGAGCAGCTTCCTGAGGGGTTCCATTTTAGTAGCAAAATTATTGACAAATTTACTATAATATTCGCACATACCTGCAAAAGACAGTAACTGATCCCTATCAGTGGGAGGAGGAGCTTTACTAATACCATCAACATTTGATTTCTTAGGTACTACACCATCCCCAGACAAAGTGTGACCAAGATATTCAACTGAAGATTGGAATAATTTGCACTTACTAGCTTTTAAAGTCAAACCATTCTCTCTCAATTTCTCACACACGCAACGCAAATGTAGTATATGTTCCTCATTACAACTTGAAAAAATGTAAATGTCATCTTGAAAACACTTTACAAAATGATCAAGATCTCTGAAAATATTATACATGACTCTTTGAAATACCGAGGCTGCCGAAGCTAAACCAAACGGCATTCTTGTATATTGGAAAAGGCCCTGGGGTGTAATAAAAGCTGTGAGACATTTCGAGTCATCTGTGAGAGGAATTTAGTGATAAGCCGATCTTAAATCGAGGGTGGAAAAAACTTTAGCACCTTCCAGCATAGAAACTACCTCATTTATGTTGGGAAGAGGATGGCAGTCCACAATAATAGCCAAATTAAGTGCTCTGCGGTCCACACACATCCTCAAAGATTTATCAGGTTTCCTAACTAAAACAATCGGAGAAACCCACTCTGCAGAATCTATGGGTTCAATAATTTTTTCCAACACCAAATCATCTAAAGTTTTTTTGAGATCTTCCCTAACATTGATAGGCACACCTCTAAGTCTCTGTTTAACTGGGACAACACCAGCTTTAAGTTTGATTTTATGAGAAAAATTTCGAATCATACCTAACTTGTCTGAAAAAACATCCTCAAATTCTGATTTAATCAATTCAACTCCCTTAGGATTGAGAATGGAAGAAACATTTTCCACTTCAAAAACATCACCAAGCATAACAGGATCCTTGGCACGGGGATTGAGAATAATGCCAAATCTCCATTGGTCCCACCAACCAATCACATTCACACCTTTAACTGCAATGTATAATTTAATCTCAATACATCTGGATTTAAAAGTTATCTTGACAACAAAATAGCCTAACATCTCTACCTTTGAACCATTGAAACTCAAAGCACAAATTTCAGAGGGAAGAATTTCTGCAAAATTTAACAATTGTCCCAAACGTTCATCAAAGTAATCTTTAGTAATGATCGTCCAGGGAGAACCCGAGTCAGCCATTAGGTTAAGACTCACTCCCAAGACAAACATTTCACAAATAGGTTTTTTGATGACCTGACTAACAAGTGAATCATCAACAATAGAAATGTCTTCATGTAAGTAAACCACAAACCCCTTGTTTTTTGTAGAACAATCTTATCCAACATCATAAGAGCAATTACAATTTCTTGAAAGATCCTCAGAAACAAAAGCTACTTTACTCTTGGGATTTTGAACAAATTTCCTTACATCTCTGCATACATTAGAGAAATGTCCTAATCTCCCACACTTCCTGCATTCTTTATTAATGGCAGGGCAACCTGAATACGAGGCCAGATGCACCCTACTGCCACATTTGTAACAATACACGTTTTTGTTAGACCTCTTAATATTCATAGGGTTGTTCCACCTGTTGACATTAACAGAAGAATGTTGATTGTCATTGACATGAAAATCTTTATGTTTAACTAAGCATACTTCATCAGGTGAATCTGATTGTTAACACTATGTTTCTGTACACTGAGCATCCACTTTTCAGACTGCTCTAAAGATTTCGCAATAGCCTCAGCCAACTTAGGATCTCCAAGTTCCCAAAGACGTTCTTGCGTCTTTTTGTTCTTTACATGGACAATGATTTGATCTCTCAACATCTCATCACACATACTTCCAAAGTTACATTGCAAGGATAATGATCTTAAGGCAGTCATGAAGTCATCAAAACACTCTGTATCCTGCTGTGCGCGAGTGTAAAATTTATACCTATTAAGAGCTATGTTTGAAACAGGTTTAAATCTTTTTTCTATCCTAAGAAGAGCTTCTTTATACACATTAGTACCTTCACCTTCTCCCTCTGCAGGTGGAATGGGAGGTAAAGCCCTAAAAACCATTTGTCCTTCAGAACCTAAACAGTGTAAAAGTATACTTTTCTTCCTCTCCGAACCCAAACGTTCACCATCAATTGCTTTCATGTAGTTAAAAAATTCCTCTTTCCAACGTGTCCATGGAATAGGAGGGTCTCCTTTGTTTTGTAAGAATTTTTCCGGTGGATCAAATAGCATGTTGTATATAAACTAACAGTAGTAAATCTTGTTCAAAATAAATTATATTCCTTTGTATGTAGCAAGATTAAATTTGTCTAATAAAGTATTGAGTTTAAATAGCGGTATCCTTGCAATGGTAAAAATCGTGAAACTAGAAGCAATGTTTACCTTTTCCTTTAAAAAAAAAAAAAAAATTCAACTAAAAGGTCCCTTGTAATCGAATTTGAAGCTGTCTCTGTATCGTTGTATATATTTTTTAATAAAACTCACTTGCTGGATGAAAGAAACGAAGCGACATCCATGTATCTTGAAATCACCACACTTGGTGAGAAATTGCCATGGTAACGGAAGTACAACACGGAAATGTTGACAAAATGGCTGTCACGCACCGTAATTACACACTGAACGCGGTGACGCAATACAACCTTTGCGCTGCCTCGCTCTGCTTCTTCCGTGTAATCGCTCTGCTTCCTCGGCGTAGTTCCAAGCTTCTGAAAGTGACGCTTGAAGAATGCGAGTCACCTGGTTCCAGTTCAGCCGTGCTTGGAAGACCATGACGACAACAAATCTCTGCCGGTTCCAGGACTCAGTGAAAGCTCCGAGTCTCGTGTCGTTGACTCGAGCCAAGGATGTAGCAAGATTTCAAAGGTAAACAGCAGACAGATTCACTTGAAAATTGTTTAAATTCAGTATTTCCATGTTGGTAGGAGCTATTTCGTCCAAGTTTCCTTCACACTGAAGTAGAAATCCTCATGAAGTTGAAAATATCGATAATATAAGGCAAAAATCGAAAAAAATGTAAAGTCAAAAATTTTACCAAAAATAACTCCACATCTGTGCTGCTGTGTATCCACAATCAAAGATGGTTTTCTCCCTTGTCGCCAACATTTGTTGTAGAATTAAGAAGACAAGATGAAGCTTTTGTAGATTTATTGTCAGCAGCACAGCAACATATAATGCATCCAGCTCCTTGGCATGCAGGAACAGATCTAACTGACCTGAATGCCTAGTGACCAGATGTGTTCTAAAGAACACTCAAAGATATACAACAAGTATTTAAAGGCACAGAGAGAAAAACATGTTATGAAGATGTAACAGCCCCCTTCTACCCAGGAGGATTCCCTTGCCTCCTCGGGCCCTCAGGCTCGTCCACCCAGGCAGTACCAATAACCCAGGCCTATATGTCGTCCTTGCAGGAAATCAAATCCGAAATCGGTTCTCTTCAACAGGACTTCAAAGTTGGGTTGCCGGATGTCCACACAGATGTCATGGACATTGGCGACAGGGTTGATGGCCTTCCTGCGTCTTTCTACTGGACTTATCTCCCTTCACCTCTTCACCATACCCCCTACCCCCGCCTCTCTACTTTTCTCCTCTTTCCAGCTATTGACCTTTGCCCTCACCCGTCCTTGCTCATAGTTCCCACCCTGTCTGTCCCCTGGACTTTCTTCTGGTAACTTTCCCTCGTCAATTGAGACCTAGCAATCTGACTGATGCCCGATGGAGCTACCTGTTTAGCTATTGGGGTGATGGGCTGTGGATTCCCTCCTCAGACGTCTCCTACCCAGTCGGTCTTTGCGCAGACTTCCTTTCGTCTCTCCTGCCGTCTTTTCCTTCATCCTCCCCCTTCACACTTCCCCCCTCCTCTCTATTTGTCTAGCCTTTCTTTCCTCTCCCAATTTGTTGCTTAATTTTTGAGGTAATGTGCATTTGTTTTAATTCTCTGTAACATTGTGTGGACTAATGTAAAGTGCTCTGATACTTACGGGTCTAGGCAGCACTATATATAACTCATAAATAACGTTCCTCTGAACTTCTCTTGGACCTTTGACGACTTCCCATGGGCGTCAAAACTGTTTGTACTCGCCTTGATACACGAGCAACCGTGGCTGATGCCCGGTGGAGCTGTCATATGCAGCTAAAGAGGAGTCTGGCCCTGGTTTCACCCCCTCGGCCGTCATCTACCCAGCCGGACATCTGACATTGTTTTCCTCGTTTTTCCCGTTGTGTATTCCGTCCCTCCCCCTCCTCCTCCCCCTGTGACTCTTTGGTTTAAGTGATGTAACTATGTAACCTGTAACTCGCTGTATTCATGTAAAGCGCTCTGATACCCCTGGGTCTAGTAGCGCTATATGAAACTTTTTCAAACAAACAAAATATTGCATGGTGTCAGGAGCACAAGGCCTGAGAGGTGTTGTAGTCAAGTCATGCTACAGGCACCAGTGGCAGACATCTTGGCCTGGTACGTTTCCACTCACTCACAGGAAAGTTCAGTCACAGATAGTCTGTTGGGGATGGCTGGGAAGAGGTGTGTGGCTACAGGCCAGATGGCGCTTGTAGTCACTGCAAACTCTCCTCCACCCACATTGCCTACACAGACACACTGGGACTATGCAGGCCTCACAGTCAGTGGAAAAGTATTAGCAAGAAGGCTCACCCTTATACATGGTAACAGAGTTGACCACAACTCCCATCATGAACTTGCTTTACTCACACCAGTCCCCAGTGTCATCCATCTTGATAGTACATTTCTATTCACCATCAGGGATCGCATAGTCCCTGGTCTGATGGGTGGGAAGTTGTGTGTTGGACAGGGCATGATGGAAATTGAAGTCAGTGCATACACTCCTCCTCACACACAGACCAACAAGACCACATAGAATTGAGCTCCCATGACAGTCAATGAGAATGTACTGGCAAGATGACTGGCCCTGCGGACTGTTGTTTGGAGCTCAAGGCACTGTTGGTGTGTTGTTGACAAATCAGACACCAGTCATCAGTGTCAGACATTTTGGAAACACATTATCACTCACCGTCAGGTACGCATGGTTCCCTGTGGGCTGTTTAGGATAGGTGGGAGGAAGAGTGTAAGCCCTGACTACATCTCCCAGCAGGCCCTGTTTTACACACACACTATCCACCCACAACAAACAGCCCCCTGTAACTAAGCTTACCTGACAGTGAGTGGATATGTACTGCTAAGATAGCTGATTCTGGGGACTGCTGTGTGGACCACAAGGCACTGTTGGGATGTGATGGAGCGAGATTTGGAAATACATTTATTTTATCTCGCAAAGTTAAACTTCCATAATAATAATAATATTAATAATGTGTGCAGTGAAAATAATTATTCAACTTAGATTAAAATTGCAGATCATTACACGCGGGATACTAATATATGTGCTCATATATGTGCTTTATGTTGCAAATGCATGTTTGTGTTAAATAATAAATTAATTTTGTCTCTCGACTATGTCAGAATTAAATGCAGCTGTTTTATAATTGCATGTGTTTATTTCTGTGTGCTCATGTTTTGTTTTTCTGTCTTAAATGTGCCCGAATCTGTTCGTTGCTTCATTTGCTTCTGCTAGGTAACATAGATTAATGGGTTATTAATTAGCAAAGGTGGGTGGGTAACAGAATGATTTCTAATTCTTGCATTAATTATTCTTTTGCGTTTGTTTGAATACTAGTTACTGAGAAAAAGGTTTGAGGCCTAGCACGTCTTTAATATGGTGATTGGCGAAGCCCTGCTCAGAAAAAGCAAGAGCCCAGTGTGGAAAGTTTTGTCATGTTTAAAAAAGAATGCAAGTTTAATTGAACGATGAACTATTCGTGCTTTTGACCGGACTAAGCCAAGGTCGGAAACCAGCAGAGAGATTGTCAAGCTAAGGAAGTCACAGATTGACTATTACAAATGTTTCAAATTGGAGGAAGCTGCGTGACTTGAAAATAAGGGACAATAGACTCTAAGAGAGAGTCATAACTGGGCTTCGAAAATGCGATGACATTATGTGGTCTGACGTTTGTCAGCCAATCAGAATTATGAATGGCAGGGAAAAGTATTCATTTTAGTTAGATTAGTTAGGGAAAAAAGATATAAAAACTGTTCTCCTAAGAGGGAGGGCGCGCTTGCTGCTCATCTTCTCCTGACACCGTGACGTGCTAATGAACTTTCTTGGAGCACGTAAGGATCAATAGGGCTAAATGACTTTTACTTTATTCCTTTAGGTGAAGTGAGTTTTAGATAGGGATGTTAGGGCTTAGGTGATGGGAAACTGTTTATTCATCTTCGAAATATGCTAACTGATTTTGATTGAGACTGTCAATACTTTTGCTAATCCTCTAATAATGATGATGCTTGAATAAAAAGATTCTAATTAAAAGCGCATTTTCCTTGAATAAATAGTTAATAAATAAGATTTTTGAAAAGACAAGCAGGCCTTGTTATTTCACAAGTCGTTACCATCAGCAGATCCATTTGCCTAAGTGGCTTAATTAAATGCAAAATTTTATATAACCATGGTGAAATCATTATACTGCAGTTGTATATAAAATGTGTATATAATTTGTGAATAGGTTTATTAATTAGGTCACATGATTCAGTTGCTCAAAATATGTCATGATAGTTTATGGGCCTTGTGAATGATTTGTGATTAATGGTGAGTATTGTGGAGTTGGGTAGTGTTGCTTATGGCATATTTTCTATAGGGGCGCTGGATCAATTCTCTGGTAGCAGAGTTACGGTTGCTATGGTAACCGACATGCTACATGGTAATTACATAGGATCGATGTTTAACATATGTTGAGTTCTGTTTACTTGTTACATGTAGTCGAAAGGTTTTTTCCTGCAGTGTGAAAAATCCTAGTGTGCCGGCATATGAGTGGTGTGACAAAGTGTAGTTGCACAGTGCATTTGTTCTGTTTCAAAATAGTGGTATTGTTATGACTAGTGTTGTGGTCGTACAACACGAATTTAGGGATTCTAGGTGTGCTAGGTAGAATGTATAGTGAGGATTGTCTATGAAATTGTAGCTTTCGAGTATAGGGACTTGGAGCCTGTTTTAAAACTCACTGTGAAAAGAGTAGTGGATTTAATCCAAGCTTGTGTGAAGGGTAAGGTGGCGTCGTCTATTTTACTGACAAATGTGGATTTCTATGGCTGGTTAAAGTCCTGCCAAGGTTTCAGGTATGTGTGGTTAGGGAAATTTTCCGTTTGAAAGTGCGTAACTGATTTTTGTAAATTCCGTTCGAGTCAAACTTTGAATTGCTACTTTATGTGCATTCAGAGAGAAACGAGTACGTTATTACCTGTTAGAAGGGTAGAGTAAAGGTTTACTTTATCAACGAATGTATATTCTGTGAGAATAGCGTCGTCTATTCCACGCAAAGAATACTTGAATGTTTGTAAAAACTATCGCCTTATTTTAGCGAAACAGACAAATGGTTTGTTTATTTGTTGTTAATAATTGAAATCCATTGAAAAAGTATTCCTAAAATGGCGCTGTGAAAAGTTTTGTGAAGGAGGGGTGAGCGCTTGGAGTGAGAGACGAGAAGCTGCAGCGGCTGTGTACAACACAGGGTTTGCGCTGTGATTGGGTAGCATACGTCACAGCTAGCGCATTGATTGGCTCACGTGACTCTGACGAGCTGTTAGCTGATTGGCTCTTTGGGAAAGCAGCGATGCTATTGGTTGAGCAAGGTGGTGACATAGCTTAACCTGATTGGCTTGTGGTGTGTTTGGCGCACGGATTGGTCGGTTTTGCGGAACAATCAGGAAACATTTACGATCATTTTAAATTAAGCGGATTTGATTAAAACATGAGTTATTATTATAAAAAAGAGGAGAAAAAGCTTACATTGCTTCAGAAATGTAAAATTTTTATTTCACCCGATAAGAAAATTGAAACGCGAGGTGGAAAATTACTACATAAGTAAAAAACACTCGCAGCCTATATGGAAGGTGAATATGGTTATCATACTTGTCTTTGGATTGACGTTTGGATGCATTACACTAAAGATGATGGTGTTTTGGCCTGGCCGGAGGATGGCTCATTTAATATGAGAATTTTGAAAAACTTAAGAGAAAGAATGATGGCTCTTGTGCCGAATCCTAGGCCAACACAATTTGAGGGTTTAGTTGAATGGGAGGATGAGATGTTTCAACTTCAGCGGGAAGCGAATGGTATGATAAGACCCCCAAAATCAAATTTAAATAGAGAAACCCATGAGGATAGAATGCGTAGATGGAGACAGGCAGACATGTGTGATGGTCTCTATCCAGTGAGAGTAATGATTACAGAAATACCAGGTCAAAAGAATACCGAAAAGAGAAATAACATTGGAGAAAGTGATTTAGAAGATCCGGTTCTAGAAGAAATATATTTAACAAACAAAAAACAGACTCCTTTAAAACCAGCTTGTTCATGGTCTACCCCGATGGTTTCTACAGAAACTACACCGAGTGCACCTCCACTTAATGAGGAATCACCCAGATTTTACCCGAATAATACAGAAACTCCTGAAAGATTAGAAACAAGAATTAATTCTAGTGCATATGGGGAAAGCAGAAATGTTACTGAAACTCCAGTTTCAATAAATGAGACTCTCTCCAGAGGTCTAATGGGTACCGGAGGAGATGAAGAAACTCCTAGTACTTCAGAATATTTACGATCAAAGGAAAAATTAATTCGGCAATTGACTAGAGGCATGGAAGCAGTAACAGTACCAGTAACGATTGGTCCTGTACAGCCTGTTTTTGATCAGGGAGAAATTAAACATCCAGGTTTGACAATTCCATTAAATGCAGAAATTCAGAAAGTGGCTGAGAAATTTTACTCAGAATTAACTGAAATACATTGAGAAAAAATAATGATGCCGGATTTAACTTTTTATCCAGGTTCATTATGCAGAACACCGATGGGTGCAGAGTCAGATACTGAGTCACCAGAAAAGAGTGTTGAGAAAACCGATTCATCTTCAAAACTTGATGTTGCAAAACTTAAAGCAGATTTGGAGGAGTTAATCATTGGCACAATTGGTCCTGACAGTTTGAAACATTATCAAGATGATGAATTGTTATTCATTTGCAAAAGTGTACGTGGAAAACAAAAAATAAATATGATCAATTAGAAGAATTGGCTGCAGAATTAGAAATTGATTTGAGCAGGCAGAAAAATTTGGGAAAACATTACAGATTGGATTTCACTGAAAAAGACATTGAAAAATGTAATACTATGGGAAGAATTGTGCATATAAAGGATTTGATTGTGTACATTAAGAAATTGGGTGACTTGAGCAAGTGGAGGGTGAAATGGACAAAGAAAAGGGAGGAAGAAAAAAGAGAAAGGCTGGCTAATCAATGCCCAATGAGAGAAATTGCAGGAGGTGGTTATATGCATGTTCCTTGGTCTAGACAAGACATTCTGTTGTTCACAAATGATTTCCCTCGGCTGAGAGAAAAGCCTGTAGAATGGTATCGACAGGTGGACAGATTTATTAAAGTGTCGAAAGTTCTGTGGATTGATCTTGATGGATTCTTTGACATTGTTGTCCCATCAGATCTTTGGACAGAATGTAAAATTGATGTAAGTTGGCCAAAAGTAGAACCAGCTCGAGACACAGCGACAGGTGCTCCATCATCAGAAGTCATGGGATTGTATGACAAAGTGATTTATTGGTTAAAAGGAAAAATTGCCCCTAAAGAAGTAGATTGGGTTAAAATTGACAGAACAAATCAGGAGCCAAAAGAGTCAGTTCATTCATTCTATGAAAGACTGTTGTTGGTTTTTAAACAGTACAGTGGCTATGAAAAATTAAGTGAAAAGGACATGAGCCACTTTATATACAGATTTGTTTATGGTCTGAGACCTGAAATTGGTGACATGATCAAGAATGGTATTGTCGGATGGCAAGCACTCTCAGTTGATGACATACTGAGGAAGGCAAAATGCTGCAGTGATGAAATAGATGCCAGGCAGAAGAAACTTAAGGAAAAGGAAATGTGGGCACAGGTGAAGGTAGCTGAACAACAGATTGCAAATTTAGAGAGTAAAAATGTGAATTTTAATCAGAATCAGGGTCAAGGAAAATGTAATGGAAATTTTAACAAGCCAAAATGTAATGTTAATATTGAAGAACTAAAGCAAAAATTGCCTTGTTTTAATTGCGGAGAAAGTGGACACTGGAAGCGAGAGTGTAAAAATCCGGCCAGAAATTTTAAAAACGCATCATTAAATCCAGAGATGCAGAATGATGTAAATCTGCAGCAACAGCTACAGCGACAGCTTAATGAGCTGAATCTTCAGCAACAGCTACAGCGACAGTTAGCGAATCAGCAGAGTCATATTCCGCAGCCTCCCCTTCCAATTTGTGGAGGTGGTCAGAGATATAATTCGGAAACAGGATTCAGCGGAGGTGATCAGGTAATAAGAACACAAAGAGTTAATGTGCCAAATGTTTCTCGACAATTTTTGATGACAGAAAATGGTGGAAGTGATTCTGAGGATTGTTTATGACGGTGCCTGAGAGAGGGGGGAGAGTGTGTGCTTGGAGCCACTCTTGAGGTTGACCAGTCAGGTCCATTTATAAATGGCAAAGTGAATGATGTAGAAATCACTTTTCTTTTGGACACTGGTACTACCCGTTCTACTGTTAGATCAGTGGAAATAGAAAACCTCCCTCTCTCTCGTGAAACCATCCAAGTAGTTGGTGTAGCAAATCAGCAGATTAAAACAAGTTTAACGGAGCCTGTCAAAATTGAGATTGGTCAGTTCAAAGATAAACACAGATTTGTAGTTTGTAACAGCAGTCCTGTACATTTGCTAGGGAGGGACATCCTTTGCAAGATGAATTGCAAAATATATTGCTCACCGGAGGGTATTGAGTTTCAAATGCTAGAGGAAGATGGGCTTTATAGATTGACAATGCTAATGGTTGAGGCAGAGGAAAGCAAATTATTTCCTGTATTTGAAAAAAATAATCTTCCAGAGGAGTTGAAGGAAACAGTCAAGGCTGAAATTTGGGATTTATCAGGAAGTGAGATGGGCCTGATGAAAAATGTTGATCCAGTTAAAGTTACAGTAAAGTAGGGAATAGATTTTCCAAACATTCCACAGTACAAGATGAAGGCAGAAACAATTGAAGGTGTCATTCCTGTAATTGAAAAATTCATAAGGCAAGGTGTTTTAAAAGAAATCGAGAGTAGTCCTTGTAATTCACCGATCATGGGGATCAAAAAGCCAAATGGAACGTACAGAATTGTTCAGGACCTGAGAAAGGTTAATCAGATAGTTGTTCCTTGTTGCCCAGTTGTTCCAAATCCAGCAGTGATCCTTTACCAGATTCCGCATGATGCAGAATGGTATACAGTCATTGATCTTTGTAATGCATTCTTTACTGTTCCATTGCACCCAGATAGCCAGCAAATCTTTGCGTTCAGGTTCCAAGGTCGGACATTAGCATGGTGTCGTATTCCTCAGGGGTATACAGAGAGTCCATCTCTCTTTAATCAGTTGCTAAAGAAATCATTGGAGAATCTAAATTTACCTGGAAGATCAATATTAATCCAATATATTGATGACTTGCTCGTAGCAGCAAAAACACGAGATAACTGTGTCACAGATACAATCACTCTTTTGAATCACCTGGCAGATGAGGGACATAAAGTGTCACCTGCAAAATTACAGTTTTGTAAACAAGAGGTAAAATACCTTGGTCACAGAATTGCAAAGGGAATCAGACAAGTGACAATTGAGAGAATTAAAATGATTCAGGGAATGCAACCTCCAAAACCACAGAGACAGGTCAGAATGTTTCTAGGAATGGTTGGCTATTGTCGTCAATGGATTAGTGGATTTTCAGTAATTGCAAAACCATTGCAGAGATTAACAAAATCAGATATAAAAGATCCAATTGTTCTGACAGAAATTGAAATGGAAGCTTTTGAAAAATTAAAAAGAAGTCTATGTGAAGCACCTGCTTTAGGTATGCCAGACTATGAAAAAGGGTTTGAACTGTACTGCAGTGAAAGGGAAGGATGTGCATTGTCTGTGTTAATACAGAGACATGGAAAACTGAGAAAACCAATAGCATACTTTTCAGCAGTGCTTGATCCAGTTGCAAAAGCATTACCAGGCTGCTTGAAAGCAGTAGCTGTAACAAGTGTGAGCCTTGAGCAAAGTGAGGGAATTGTAATGGGATTTCCTGTAAAAGTCTATGTGCCCCATTCACTTGAAATTCTTCTCACCAGAAGCAAGACGCAGCACCTAACAAGTAACAGACTTACCAAGTACGAGAAAGTTATTCTGGGATCAGATAACGTCTCGATAGCAAGATGTGTGAATTTAAATCCTTCCACATTATTGCCTGATGGTATTGTAACTGAAATCAGAGATGAAAAAGACATTGACCATGAATGCTTGGATGTTTTGGAATATTGCACCAAGCCAAGGCAGGACATTAAAGATGTTCCTTTGCCCGAATCAGACTATGTTTACTTTGTTGATGGTTCTTGTTTAAAAACAGAGAAGGGCATTTTGAGAGCAGCATATTCTGTTTGCACAGTTGCTGATGTTGTTGAAGCATCATGTCTCGAAGGAATTCGTTCAGCTCAGGTAGCAGAATTGATTGCTTTGATTCGTGCATGTGAAAGAGCAACAAATTTGAAAATTACCATAATAACTGACAGCCAGTACGGATACGGAGTTGTGCATGATTATGGACAGCTCTGGTCTCAAAGAGGTTATTTGACCTCTGCAGGTTCACCCATCAGAAATGCAAAACTAATTAAAAGATTGATTGATGGCATTCAATTGCCAGAAAAGATTGCTGTTGTGAAATGTGCAGCACACAAAAAGGGAGAAGACTTTATAACAAAGGGTAATGCCTATGCGGATGAAATTGCTAGGTATTGCGCTAAAAACAATTTTGCAATCAATCGGGAGAAAAACGATGAACATGTTCTAAATTCACTAATGCTAACATCAGTAGTTGAAACTTGGCAGGGATTAAAAGATTTACAAGATGAAGCTGATGATGAGGAGAAAAACACATCGTTGAGAGCAGAATGTAGACCGAGAGATGAGGATGGAATTTGGACTTACAAAGATGGCAGAGTAGTTTTACCAAATAGCATGATTGCTGACATGGCCAGGATGTATCATGGTTTGGGACACATAGGAAGATATTCTATGGTTAGACTTTTTAGAGAAACACGGTTCAATACAAAATTCAGAACTATTGCAGAATCCCTTTGACAGAGGTGTCTGACTTGCCAGCAAATGAACCCTATCAGGAAAACAGTTGTGGGAATGGGAACCATAGGACGGGGGGTGGTCCATTCACCAGATTACAAATGGATTTTATTGAAATGCCACAACATAACAAATTGCGTTACGTCCTTGTATTAGTCTGTTTGTTTTCAAGATGAGTTGAAGCGTTTCCTACGCGACATAACGATGCAATTACTGTTGCAAAATTGCTCTTGAGGGAGATAATACCAAGGTATGGTTTCCCGGTGACTCTGGAAAGTGATCGAGGAAGACATTTTGAAAACAGACTGTTACAAATGATTTGTGAAGCTTTACACATAGATCAGAAATTACATTGTGCATACAGACCAGAAGCATCAGGTGTTGTTGAGCAAATAAACGGAACAATTAAGAACAGACTTGCTAAGATGTGTCTAGCTACAGGAATAAAGTGGACAGATGCACTTCCACTTGTTTTGATGTCTCTGAGAAGTACACCTGATAAAAAGACAGGTTTAAGCCCACACGATATTCTTTTGGGCAGAGTCATGAGACAGGCATTCATACCAGTAGGGAAGTTGATGACTATTAATGATAGCGTCATTTTGGAGTACTGCAGGAACCTGTCTGATGTCGTGACTTCTGTGTCCAATCAGGTGGGAACTGAGGTGCAGACAAGAGAGAAAGAACAAGCACATGATCTGTTACCAGGTGACTGGGTGATGACAAAAATTCATTGAAGAAGAAATTGTCTGGTACCCAGGTGGCAGAAACCAAGACAAGTCATTCTTGTTACAACAAATGCGGTGAAGTGCAAGGGTCTGAAGAGGTGGATCCATGCAAGCCATACTATTCGTGTGCCTACACCTGAAAACTCTGACCAAGAAAGTGACACCACAGCTGATTCAAACTGTGAATGAAAAATTGAATGAAAAAGATTTGGAGATCGTGATTGTAGACTCTGAAAATGATGAACATCTGCTATAAAAAGAAGCAGAGGAAGAGTCTAATCAAGTTGTGATTCAAGACCAGGAGAGTATTGAAAAGCAGAAAAGAAGCTCTGAAAGCAGGAACAGAAAATCTGAAACTGGGAAGTTGAAGGTGATTGAAGAAGAAGAAGAATTACCGAGTACCAGCTATAAAGATAGAGTTCCTAACAGAGTGAAATCGCCGAGTAAAGAAGTACCTGAGTCAAGAATCCTAATATCTGACAGTGAATCTGAAGACAGTGATGAAGAATCACAGATAAGAAAATTCAGAAAGAGAACTTGGAGAACAGAGTGTAATGTGACTGAGCCAAAGAGAAAATTACCAAGAAAAGGTGATAACTGGCCAAGTGAAAGTGAAGGTCTGAAATTCAAATTGATAAAGAAATCAAAGGAGAAAATCAACGAAATTTCAAGTCAAAAAGATTCTGAAAAGAAAAGTGAGGCAGGAAAGAAAATAGAAGTCATTAGCAGTAGGGCAAAGAGAGTTGTAAAACCGAATCAAAAATATAAGTCACCTGAGTGGACTTATATCATTATTCCACCTGTAGTGGAGGTGAACAGCAGTAGTCAGGAAGAGATTGAGGACAATAGTGACAATGATTGAAGTATTTCTCTGTTCAAATTTAGGGATTTTGTTTTTGGCGTAGGGCTGAAGAAATTGTGTTAGGTGACACAAGGTCGAAGAAACTTTGTTAGTTGGAAAACAAATTGTGACGCAAGGTCGAAGAAAAGTTGTTAGAAGGTGGGTTTTGTTTTAAAAAAAAAATTTTTTTTAAAAGGGGGTATTAGAAATTAAGAAATTTTTAATTTTTAGTTTTTGCATTCTTTGCAAGGCTCTGTAAAAATGCCTTATGTTTTTGTTAATAACAGTTCAAGGTGTTCTATTTTCAAGAGATGTTGTAAGATGTCCTCAATTTGTGTGATTTTAATAATCTTGCTTTGTTTAGTTTTAGCTGTCATTTTCCTTTTTGGAATCGACAAGGAAAAGTATAAGGTCAACATGACGAGCCAAGCTTTAGTTAATCAAGATAAACATAGTGCAACAAGCAAAGCTAACAAAGTTATTGATCACAGACCAGAGATCCATCAGGATAGATCTGTTAGTGATTTTTCTAGTAATACTTTTTCGAGACTCCTGGCTGAATATGTGAAGGTCATGGAGGTCAAGGATTGTTATATCTGTGTGAAATTGCCTGCTTCTGTTTCAGAGGGAGTGACATATAATATGCTTCCTCTTACTTATGGCATAACCTGCAGTGTAATAGCTAGCTTATTTTATCAGACTGGCCGTTTGGAGTATTATTATTCCAATTATGACGAGATTTTTGCAAATTTGAAAATTGAGAAAAGCTTAAATAAGCACAAACAAGCTAAACAGATGAGGGAATTCTTTATTGTGACAAACGAACTCACCTATGAGTATGCTTTTAGAAATAATTTGACATGCAAATTGAGAACTGAGGAAAAGTCTTTCCTGAATCTAGTTGAAGAGAGAAGAGCAATTTACAAAAGAAATGAGATGGTCAAGCAGACCAAATCCAAATTCTGGCAGATGGAGGACGAAAAGCTTAATGGTAAATCGTTTGAAAATATTGCAATACACATAGACAAACCAATTAGTGGTAAATTATGTATTAGAAGAGATAACACTTTATTCGATAATTATTTTGTTGGAGCAAGCCATTGTGAGGACACATATCAAATCATGGGGGGTTGGGGATTCAAGGGTGGCAAAGATCCAATTTTTCCTGGAATTTATTTTGTTTGTGGAGACAAAGACTACTATAACCTCCCAGATCACTGGTATGGGACGTGTTTTGTTGGTCTTGTTTTTCCAAAAATATTTCATGTTGACAGAAATGCAGAAGGTTCATTTGAAATCAGCAATCATGTAAATAGGTATAAAAGAGAAAGTTTCTCAGAAATTTTGGGAGACATCTTTGAAGCAGTGATACCTTTAGTGGGTATATCCCTGAATGCAGGCAGAATCAGAACATTATCTACCATTGTTGACAGATTGTCAACTGACACAGCTGGTGGTTTCCAATTAGTGGATACTGAGGTCATTGCTATAAGGTCCATGGTAATGCAGAATCCTCTTGCCTTAGACATTCTGCTAGCAAAAGAGGGAAGAGTTTGCGGCCTTTTATATGTCCAACACTGCTGTACCTATATTCCAGATGAGAGTAGGAATATTGAGATGTATATCAAAAATATCACAGAGTTGCAATCAGAAATTGTATCCTTGGATGAAGATGATTTTTCAGAACGCATATCCAGAAGATTTGCAGCAATCAAAACCTGGTTTCAAGAGATTGGTGGTTCAATTCTTGGCAAGATACTGACACCTTTATTAGTTATAGTTTTTGTAATACTTTTGTTGAAGATCAGTTGCATGTTACACAAAAGAAAGAAATACCTGAGGGAAAAGAAGAGGATATACAAGATCAAAAAGGAACAGGAGAGAGAGATTGAACTGGAAGAGTTCCGTAGAACTCAATATGAGAGTTGCAGACAGACAGCTGAGACAAGTCTTTAGAAATACTAACACAGTGAAATCAAAACATGTTCATCTATAAGATAACATTTTGCTAAATTTTTGGGTGTGGTTTGGTGATTTTGAAATCACCAGATGAGGGAGTTGATGGAGCGAGATTTGGAAATAAATTTATTTCAGCTCGCAAAGTTAAACTTCCATTATAATAATAATATTAATGTGTGCAGTGAAAATAATTAATCAACTTAGATTAAAATCGCAGATCATTACACGCGGGATACTAATATATGTGCTCATATATGTGCTTTATGTTGCAAATGCATGTTTGTGTTAAATAATAAATTAATTTTGTCTCTCGACTTTGTCAAAATTAAATGCGGCTGTTTTATAATTGCATGTGTTTATTTCTGTGAGCTCATGTTTTGTTTTTCTGTCTTAAATGTGCACGAATCTGTTCCTTGCTTCATTTGCTTCTGCTAGGTAACATAGATTAATGGGTTATTAATTAGCAAAGGTGGGTGGGTAACAGAATGATTTCTAATTCTTGCATTAATTATTCTTTTGTGTTTGTTTGAATACTAGTTACTGAGAAAAAGGTTTGAGGCCTAGCACGTCTTTAATATGGTGATTGGCGAAGCCCTGCTCAGAAAAAGCAAGAGCCCAGTGTGGAAAGTTTTGTCATGTTTAAAAAAGAATGCAAGTTTAATTGAACGATGAACTATTCGTGCTTTTGGCCGGACTAAGCCAAGGTCAGAAACCGGCAGAGAGATTGTCAAGCTAAGGAAGTCACGGATTGACTATTACAAATGTTTCAAATTGGAGGAAGCTGCGTGACTTGAAAATAAGGGACAATAGACTCTAAGAGAGAGTCGGAACTGGGCTTCGAAAATGCGATGACATTATGTGGTCTGACGTTTGTCAGCCAATCAGAATTATGAATGGCAGGGAAAAGTATTCATTTTAGTTAGATTAGTTAGGGAAAAAAGGTATAAAAACTGTTCTCCTAAGAGGGAGGGCGCGCTTGCTGCTCATCTTCTCCTGACACCGCGACGTGCTGATGGACTTTCTTGGAGCACATAAGGATCAATAGGGCTAAATGACTTTTACTTTATTCCTTTAGGTGAAGTGAGTTTTAGATAGGGATGTTAGGGCTTAGGTGATGGGAGACTGTTTATTCCTCTTCGAAATATGCTAACTGATTTTGATTGAGACTGTCAATACTTTTGCTAATCCTCTAATAATGATGATGCTTGAATAAAAAGATTCTAATTAAAAATGCATTTTCCTTGAATAAATAGTTAATAAATAAGATTTTTGAAAAGACAAGCAGGCCTTGTTATTTCACAAGTCGTTACCATCAGCAGATCCATTTGCCTAAGTGGCTTAATTAAATGCAAAGTTTTATATAACCATGGTGAAATCATTATACTGCAGTTGTATATAAAATGTGTATATAATTTGTGAATAGGTTTATTAATTAGGTCACATGATTCAGTTGCTCAAAATATGTCATGATAGTTTATGGGCCTTGTGAATGATTTGTGATTAATGGTGAGTATTGTGGAGTTGGGTAGTGTTGCTTATGGCATATTTTCTATAGGGGTGCTGGATCAGAAGTGTGGCCAAATCAGAGACCAGGCACAAGTGTCGCACATCTTGATAATGCATTAACAATAACTAGTACAAAACCATTTTGACATGTGGTCAGTTGTCTCTGGGTGGGGGGAGTGTGTGAAGGACAGAGCCTGGTGTGAGAAGGAGTAATGGTAAACACTACTACTCCCACCACGAACAACCACTCATCTGGGCCTATGCCTACCTGACAGTGAATGGAAGTGCAACAGCAAGATGCCTGACACTGATGCATGGGGTTTTGACCACAAGGCCTTGCTGTGATTTGGATTCAAGTTTAACAGGCACCAGTGTCAGCCTTCTTTGTCAGTACATATCCGCTCACTCGCAGGAAAGCATAGTTCCAGGGATGCGGTTTTAGCAATAAACAAAGTGTGTGTGTAGTACAGGGCCTGATGGCATGTCTGGCCAGTGCAGACACTCCTCCTCACACACAGCCATACAACACCACTAAAAACCATGATTACCTGACAGTGAGTGAATATCCAACTATTAAATGGCAAAGACTGGGGCCTGGTGTATAGAGTGGAAGGCCATGAGGGGAGTTGTCTTTAAGTCAGTGCCCAGTGCCAGTCAGTCGGCAGGGACATACTGACACACTGAGAGGTAGGGTTATGTCCTGTTGGTCTATTTGCGCTGGGCAGGACGGTGTATGTAGGACTGGCCCTGATGGGGTTTGGAAGAATAGCAAACACTCCTACACACACAGCACATCCACTTCATCGGGGGCTAAGTCTATTTTACAGTGAGTTCATGTGTACTAGCAAGATGGCAGACACTGGGGAATGCTGTCTAAATCTATCACAACTGCCACATTTGCTTATGTGCTACAAACACCAGCCAACATAGACAAATATCTTTCAAATACACTTACAAACTGTCTGGGCAACACTCTTCCTGGTGGGGCTGGGTGGGAGGAGGGGTGTGTTTCACATATAGAGAACAAGCACTTAAACAACAGTTTATCATAGTTCTTTGTCAAAAAATGGCACAAAGCTGACTTTGTGGAATCATTTGACCATGAAGTCAATGTAAAAAGTACATGGATCTGTGTAGCCACAAAGTTCAACAGTCACACAATTTTGCTACTTATAGCCATTCATGTGTGTAGCATGAGATAACAAGAAGCACCTCCCTCCCTCAATTACCACATGTTCCTGGCTAAGTTAACAGAATGTGAGTGTGCATGCAGTCATACCAATGTTACTGGTAAAGACATGCACCAAGACCAGTAGACGGGCACAAAAAAGTACCCACATAAGGAGAGAAAATATATGTACCTCACTGGGAAAGAAAAGATGTGAACAACATGAACGCACCTGTGTCATTCACAGGGTGTCAGGAACCCGTTAATGTCTACGAAACACAACAGACCCATAAATGCATATACCTGCACATGTCCATCAACCCCACTTGTGTCCCAAAAAACATAGTAATCCTAACAAAATAGGCCTGCATCATGGATGAATGAGTCAATTCTATCTACAGTAACTCATCATGAACTTCTGTAGCCTATGTAATGTGTATGATTTGAGGGGCAGTGGACATTCATAGTAGTCATTGTGGCATGTTTGTGCCTACAGGGCCAGCTGAGGACACCACTGTATCCATCCAGGACAGCCAGGCCCAGACTCCGGTTGAACAGGAGCCCTCTGGCGTTGATGACTCATCATTCTTTGGATGACGATGACGACACACCTGGCCTTTCTGGTATGGGTCACCCCACAGCACCAGTGGTGGAATCATCCAGATCCTCTAAGACCACTCCAGCCTCAGCTGCCAACACCCAGCTGACCTCTACCCGTGGGGCACTGTTGAGTTTCCCAACACCATCACCAATACCAACAATTAAGGAGGCTCTGTGGCGACTGTGCCAGCGCCAACTGGTCCTGCTTGGGTGGATAGGTGTGGTGGGGACCGGCACCATCATGCAGCTGGTGCTGCTGATGTGGAGACCCAACACCTCTCCAAAATCCTCCACGCATTTGAGGATTCACAAGGAGAGAGGGGCCAGGTCATAGGGCTATTCGGGACCATGCAAGAGCAGCAGGCAGAGCAAAACGTAAAAATGGACAAGTTTATGGACAAAATGGATGAACAGACTGCAGTGTACAGGGACAGTGCCACCTCCCTCTGCCAGAATGCCACCAACATCACCACACCTCCCTTTGTGCCTACCACATCCAGTGCAACAACATCTGCACTAACCACAGGGAGGGATGTGGACTCTGTCATTGAGCACCCTGCTCAGTTGCTGCCTGCACCTGAGGGTCCTCCCACAAAGTGTGGAGTCTTTCATCCAGAGGAGAATCCTTGAGAGACAGATGGCTATGCATCATACACAGGAAGTGACTACCTGCATCAAATATCCTCCATTCTGTGCCAAGCATTCACTTTGTTGACCGTCACTGAACTCTCCCACATTGGCTTGAGGGTCTAAGTTGGACTATGGAATCAAATAACTGTGGATCTACTTTGGAATACCTCATCTACAAACACTACCAACTCCTAGCTGCACTTATCTAAATGTTGTTTGGTTGAACACACCACCATGATGTGGATTTATATTGTCACATTATGCTAAAAAAAAAAATCAGTGCACCAAAAATGGGGTGATGTTGTTACTTAGAATAACAGATGTAATAATGTTTAAAAACTAAAGGAATAAAGTGTCCTAAACACTGGTAAGAAATCACTTTGAAAAAGTCCATTACTGGCTTGTGAGTTCATGAGCATTGTTGCAGCATGATAGAAACAACAACGTCATGGCACAACACATCGGACATGTTACAGATGCAATGCAAGTCTATAGCTGAAAATACTAGCACCATCTTCAAGCACAAACAATTTTAGCAATATTTTAGCAAACTAGTGCATCATGGAGCATGTTTAGTTTGAAGATAATCTTTGGATGTGTGAAAACAGACAAGGCACAAGCCGTTGTGTAGCCTAGGTTTATTTTCATGATACAACCTGGCTCCTTAGCCCAACTTCAATGGAATGACACAGTAAGAAAATGATGTTAAATGCAGAAAAATGTCCATCAGTCCAAAAGGAAGTGCGTGCCATGGACTTCCAGACAAGTCCAATGTGGGACTAGGTAACAGAATTAGGTCCTGGTGAGGTCACAACTTGCATGGTTGACATGGCGAAGTACCCTGGTAAGGAGAAACATAGTACAGTTAGGCACTATTCAATGTAGCAAACAATGTCATCACAAGCACAAGATTTTCAGTGTAGATACTAGCTATGATTTGGGGGTAACACTGTACATCTCAACTTTTCCGTCTCAGCAAAAACTCATCATACAACCTACATCATGGCAATTTTCATACACTCACAAACATACATACACATTGTGCACCGGCAACACATCAACTAACACTCAGTGCTAGTCCCCTACTTTCATTGCATACCTACACTCGTGAAGAAGTTGTTGATGAGCTGTCGTCTCTAATCCACACCATCCTCATCATCCCCACGGTCGTCATGTCCCAGTCCAGGGTCCTCCCTCACTGGTGGGTGCTGGTCTCCATCGTCGTGTATTAGAGGAATTTCCCTCTTTATAACCAGGTTGTGGAGCATGCAGAAAGCAGTGATAATGTTGCACACCTTCAATGGTGCATATTGTAGGGCACCTCCTATCCAATCAAGACAGCAAGTATTTAAATCCATCAGTTCAGAAGGAATATTTACCAACTCAAGATTATTATGTACAGCTCTAGCTGGCATTTTGTTTTCATTTAATTTATTATAACAATATTTACAAATACGTTGATCAGAACCCAAATCAAAACAATTCTCTACCAACAAATAAGTTGTAAATTCCTTCCACTCATTATTATTCTCCTTTTCACTTTTTAAGTATAGATCAACTAACCTGGTCTGATTTTTATAATGAATTCTTCTACAACAAACACAAGAAAAATTGGGCCTTTCTCCTGAAATGACCTTAAACCTTGTAATTTCTTGGTCAAAATTTTCTGTACTAAAATGTTGTACATTTTCTTCAACATTTTCTTCTATTACTGTATCAGTTTCTGCACTGTCCTCTTTTTCACAAAAGTAACTAACAACAATTTCTTCACAAATGTTCTTTACATCTAATACAGATCCGTGTAAAAGAGCACTGTTTAACTGTTTTAGCTTAAGTGCTGGACTTTTTGCATAATACATCCTTCTCACTAATTTCCTCACTTCAGTATGATGCACTGCTAACATCCTAAAATGGTGAAAAACACTCTGGCATACTTTTTTAGAAAGACAAGCCAGAGAATGACCTTGCAAACCCGTTTTCTCTCTCACTCGGCAGGGGTCTACTTCTTGCAACATCTTAATCTTCTGTTTAATACTTTTCTAAGTATACTTACGTAAGAAATTGCGGAAAAAATCAATTGAATCCTGTCGTACACTACAAATACTACTACAATTCCAAATGTACACTGGAGCCTTAGGACGTCTCCCTAAAACTTCATCAGCTAACACCTCTTCTGCATTTCTTGGGACAATTTTCTCTTTTTCAATCGGACAACCGTCCTTCACCTCATATGCTCGACCACTGGTGTCAACTGCATGCAACAAATCATTAGTCTGAAAGTAAGTCTCTTCAGTAAAAAATGGCTCAGAACTTGAACTATGCTTCCATTCTCCAGAAAAAACATTACAAAAATTAGTTCTATTAATAAGTCTTTTCCACTTACTTTTCTCTTTCAAAAGATTAATTGCCTTTTCTAGTGTACGAAGTCTATTGATTACTAAAATAAACAATTTCTTTTTTAATTCAAACACCTGATCAACAATACTTTTCTATTCTTTTTTTTTTGCTTATAAAAAGCTGTTTTCCTTTTAAGTCTTTCCACTTTTCAATAAATTTAATACAACTCTGTTATAAAACATTCTCTTGCGAATTTCAACATACTGATTTTTACGTCTATTACTATAGAGAATTTGATCGCCACACACTTTTCCAACATTTTTCTTTTTTAACTCCTTTTTCTTTGTTCTTTCAGATAATTTTTTTATCTTTTCTACATTGTTCACATTTTTTTTCCTACGGTTAATTTCCTTATAAAATCCTTTGTTGTCTTGCCAGGAGCATTCTTCTTTTTCTCTGAACAATGTTGTTTAGATACATTTTGTAATTGTGTTTTCTTGGAAAAGAAAGCCTATTTATATTTTCTTCTTTTGGCATCCTTTGTAGGCATGTTGTTTTTTCTTTCGGTAGATAATAACAATCTATTGTGAAGAAAAAAAAACAAGTTATAGACCACTACTAACATACTACATAGCAATTAGAACAACTATATGATGTAAACACTGGTTCACTGCATAAGTAAGTTTAAGGTACAGCAACAGTGTCGGAACAGAGTAGGAAATCATGCAGTGAGTGCTGTTTCTGACTTTATGGCAGTGCAGTGCTGTTTCAACATTATAGGGGATTTTGCTGAGAATGGTGTTTCAGGGTTCAGAACAGTGCAGTGGTGTTTAGACAGTGTAGGGAGTCATGGTGGGATTGATATTTCTGACTTTAGAGCAATACAGTTGTGTGTACGCAGTGTATGGTATCAAGCAAGTGCTACGAGTAAAAAGCACGGCATGTCCTAAAGTCTAACTCACTCCATGAGTACATGTATTTCCATGTCTTAAAACACATACACCGAGCAAGTGATTCTGACACAATATTTGAAAACACACTCACTTGCATTCTAAATGAAAAAAGATAGAAATAGGCCTTGAAATTCACTGAATTGATTACTACATGTTACAGAAGGAGTTGGTATGGTATTTCTACAGCACAGCCAGGATCTTCAGTACACAGCATGGAGACTATTTGCAAATTAAGAGGCCTGACAGACGGACTGCATAGCAGTTTCTAGTACTACATATCCTAAACCCTGACTCACTTCATCAGAACATGTATTCCCATATTTTTTAAACACATCAACGAATTAAATTATTACAAGACTCACTCGAATAATTATAAATTATATATTTATTCATCAAACATTTCATACTCCAATAAAACCTCCAACATCACTTCATCCGGTATTTCATTAACATTGTCCTCAATTTAAAAAATTTCATCTTGAAATTCAATATCTTCCACCGCTTCTAATAATTCAATATCCAAACTTTCATCAAAGAAATCTGAATTTTCTTCATTAATATCCTCTCCAAAAGGTCCATTTAAGTCCTCTATTACTTCATATGAGATGTCAAATTTTGCAGCAAAGTTCTCCTGATCTATTTGAGCAATATGATAATTTTGCTGCACCTTGCAAAAAATATAAACACTTAATTATATCATTTTCACTAATAGATAATAAAAAACGACTTTTATCAATTTCATAAGTACATGTATTCCCTACGCAAATTATTCTGCCACATTCCTCTGAAATGAAAACTGACTCACACTGTGATCTTAGACACATAACACTATCCTTTCCTAATCAGTAAAATGATTACTACAATGAAAGTGACTCTTGCTGGGAATATTCTTTCAGGGTTTACAACACTGCAGTTGTGTTGCAAGAGTTTAGAATATTTTTCTAGGAATGGAGTTTCAGGGTTTAGGACAATGAAGTGAACTTAAAGCAGTGTAGTGAGTCAAGGTGGGACTCAGAATGTACAAATTAAATTCACTGAAATGAGTACTACATGCTACAGACACAGTTGCTTTCGCATTTCAACAGCACATCAAGCATCTAAATTGCACAGCATAAACACAATTTGAAAATTAAGAGGCCTCAAACACATACTGCATAGGACTTTCTACAACTACATCACCTCTGTGTCTCTGCTTGAACTATTTCACCACCCCCTTTTGTACCGGTGTGTATTACACAGCGCTACCATGTTAAATCTTTTCCTTCTCTGCCTGTAGTCTCGCACCATGTCTGTGTCTGCTTGCACTATCTGTGTCTCTGCTTGAACTATTTCACCCTCTCTCATTTCTCTGACTGCACCATCTGTCCCTCTGCCTGCAGCCCTGCACCATCTATTCTCTGATTGTACCAGTTTACTCTCTGCCTGCATTATCTAATTTTCTGTCTGCATCAACCCTCTCCCACTGCCTGCACCCTCTCATGTGCATCTGCAGAGGCCTATTAAGATATGTCTGCTGGTGTGTATTACACAGCGCTGCCATGTTAAATCTTTCCCTTCTCTGCCTGTAGTCTCACACCATGTCTGTGTCTGCTTGCACTATCTGTGTCTCTGCTTCAACCATTTCACCCTCTCTCTGCACCATCTTTTCACTGATTGCACCATCTGTCCCTCTGCCTGCAGCTCTGCACCATCTATCCTCTGATTGTACCAGTTTAGTCTCTGCCTCCATTATCTCATTTTCAGTCTGCACCAACCCTCTCCCAATGCCTGCACCCTCTCGTGTGCATCTGCAGAGTCCTATTATGATATGGCTGCTGGTGTGTATTACACAGCGCTACCATGTTAAATCTTTCCCTTCTCTGCCTCTAGTCTCGCACCATGTCTGAGTCTGCTTGTACTATCTGTGTCTCTGCTTCAACCATTTCACCCTCTCTCTGCACCATCTTTTCTCTGACTTCACCATCTGTCCCTCTGTCTGCAGCTCTGCACCATCTATCCTCTGATTTTACCAGTTTAGTCTCTGCCTCCATTATCTCATTTTCTGTCTGCACCAACCCTCTCCCACTGCCTGCACCCTCTCGTGTGCATCTGCAGAGTCCTATTATGATAAGGCTGCTGGTGTGTATTACACAGCGCTACCATGTTAAATCTTTCCCTTCTCTGCCTCTAGTCTCGCACCATGTCTGAGTCTGCTTGTACTATCTGTGTCTCTGCTTCAACCATTTCACCCTCTCTCTGCACCATATTTTCACTGACTGCACCATCTGTCCCTCTGCCTGCAGCCCTGCACCATCTATCCTCTGATTGTACCAGTTTAGTCTCTGCCTCCATTATCTCATTTTCAGTCTGCACCAACCCTCTCCCACTGCCTGCACCCTCTCGTGTGCATCTGCAGAGTCCTATTATGATAAGGCTGCTGGTGTGTATTACACAGCGCTACCATGTTAAATCTTTTCCTTCTCTGCCTGTAGTCTCGCACCATGTCTGAGTCTGCTTGTACTATCTGTGTCTCTGCTTCAACCATTTCACCCTCTCTCTGCACCATCTTTTCTCTGTCTGCACCATCTGTCCCTCTGCCTGCAGCTCTGCACCATCTATCCTCTGATTTTACCAGTTTAGTCTCTGCCTCCATTATCTCATTTTCTGTCTGCACCAACCCTCTCCCACTGCCTGCACCCTCTCATGTGCATCTGCAGAGGCCTATTAAGATATGGTTGCTGGTGTGTATTACACAGCGCTACCATGTTAAATCTTTTCCTTCTCTGCCTGTAGTCTCGCACCATGTCTATGTCTGCTTGCACTATCTGTGTCTCTGCTAGAACTATTTCACCCTCTCTCTGCACCATCTTTTCACTGACTACACCATCTATCCCTCTGCCTGCAGCTCTGCACCATCTATCCTCTGATTGTACCAGTTTAGTCTCTGCTTCCATTATCTCATTTTCTGTCTGCACCAACCCTCTCCCACTGCCTGCACCCTCTCATGTGCATCTGCAGAGGCCTATTAAGATATGGTTGCTGGTGTGTATTACACAGCGCTACCATGTTAAATCTTTTCCTTCTCTGCCTGTAGTCTCGCACCATGTCTATGTCTGCTTGCACTATCTGTGTCTCTGCTAGAACTATTTCACCCTCTCTCTGCACCATCTTTTCACTGACTACACCATCTATCCCTCTGCCTGCAGCTCTGCACCATCTATCCTCTGATTTTACCAGTTTAGTCTCTGCCTCCATTATCTCATTTTCTGTCTGCACCAACCCTCTCCCACTGCCTGCACCCTCTCATGTGCATCTGCAGAGGCCTATTAAGATATGGTTGCTGGTGTGTATTACACAGCGCTACCATGTTAAATCTTTTCCTTCTCTGCCTGTAGTCTCGCACCATGTCTATGTCTGCTTGCACTATCTGTGTCTCTGCTAGAACTATTTCACCCTCTCTCTGCACCATCTTTTCACTGACTACGCCATCTATCCCTCTGCCTGCAGCTCTGCACCATCTATCCTCTGATTTTACCAGTTTAGTCTCTGCCTCCATTATCTCATTTTCTGTCTGCACCAACCCTCTCCCACTGCCTGCACCCTCTCATGTGCATCTGCAGAGGCCTATTAAGATATGGTTGCTGGTGTGTATTACACAGCGCTACCATGTTAAATCTTTTCCTTCTCTGCCTGTAGTCTCGCACATGTCTATGTCTGCTTGCACTATCTGTGTCTCTGCTAGAACTATTTCACCCTCTCTCTGCACTATCTTTTCACTGACTACACCATCTATCCCTCTGCCTGCAGCCCTGCACCATCTATCCTCTGATTGTACCAGTTTAGTCTCTGCCTGCATTATCTCATATTCTGTCTGCACCAACCCTCTCCCACTGCCTGCACCCTCTCATGTGCATCTGCACAAGCCTATTATGATATGATTAATTCTATTTTGGTGAGAGAAAAGTTACATGCAGAGGCTAATTTGAGCACACAAAGGGGGAGATAGTGAAGACAAAGATAAAACGGTAAAAGCAAAAGGTGTGAGACTACAGGCAGAGAAAGAAAAGATTTAACATGGCAGCGCTGTGTAATACACACCAGCAGCCATATCATAATAAGCCTCTGCAGATGTACATGAGAGGGTGCAGGCAGAAGATGCACCCAGAGAGAGAGGGATAGTCTAGACAGAAAATACATTTACAATTTACAGCACTATCTCTATACCAGCATTTAATCAAGACAAGAGACACAATATCAAAACAGACAGGGGAGATTATAGAAAAAGGTGCAAATATAATTCTTTAATTTACACAGGCACTCAGTGTGATCCTGGACAAAAAGTTTAAAACCAAACATTTTACCAAAACACATTTACCACACGAAAACGTTTAAGAGACAGAACACAGCCTATCTATTTCAGCACTACAATACAGTGCAGAAACCTGAGTCATTTTCAAAATACATTTCCAATTTGCAGCATTACTTTTTTTGCTAGCATTACATCCAAACATGAGACACAATATCAGAAGAAAGAAGACAGTATAAGCAGAGAGAGGTAGACTGTGAGGAGAGACAGGAGAGATTATAGAAAAGGTGCAAATATAATTCTTTAATTACACAGACACTCAGTGTGATCCTGGACAAAAAGTTTAAAACCAAACATTTTACCAAAACACATTTACCACACGAAAAAGTTTAAGAGACAGAACACAGCCTATCTATTTCAGCACTACAATACAGTGCAGAAACCTGAGTCATTTTCAAAATACATTTCCAATTTGCAGCATTACTTTTTTGCCAGCATTACATCCAAACATGAGACACAATATCAGAAGAAAGAAGACAGTATAAGCAGAGAGAGGTAGACTGTGAGAAGAGACAGGGGAGATTATAGAAAAAGGTGCAAATATAATTCTTTAATTTACACAGGCACTCATTGTGATCCTGGACAAAATTTTTAAAACCATACATTTTACCAAAACACATTTACCACACTAAAACGTTTAAGAGACTACATTACAGTGCAGAAACCTGAGTCATTTTCAAAATACATTTCCAATTTACAGCATTACTTTTTTGCCAGCATTTCATCCAAACATGAGACTCACACTGTGACCTTAGACACATAACAGAAATCCTTCAATTCAGTCAAATGATTACTACAGTGAAAGGGGGGAGGAGGGGGTCTTGCTAGTAGTGTTGTATAAAGAGAGCAAGGGTGAGGGAGAGCGAAAGAGAGAGACAATGAGGGAAAAAATAAACAAAAGGAAGTAAATCACATGGAGAGAGGGAGTTAGAAAACAGGAGTAAAGGAAAGGGATAATGACAGTGAGGAAAAAGATATGAGAGTAAGGAAAGGAGAGTGATAAAAAAAGCATATTAACAAAAAGGAAAAAGGAGTAAGTGAAACAAGGATTTATAGAAAAAGAGAGGAAGGAAAAAGAACAGTGGTGGAGAGAAAGGAAGACAGTGAGACAGAGTGAAAGAGAGAAAGTGAATAACTTACATTAGAACACATTTATATTATTAACTTACACAGCACAACATATATCCCCTTACAAATTAATAACTCACCTTTAAAAATGCTTTTGAAGATTTAGAACAGTGTCAATCACACACCAGATTTTCTTAAGCAGAATCTCTGAAATGTACCTCAGACACTGCAACCACAAAATGGCCCTGATTCCCTCTCATTTTTCACACATAATTATGTACATGACCAATTACATTTCTTCCCACACTAATTCAAAACCAAACTAACATTTTAATTGGTTGTACATTTCAACACTATCAACCTTCCCCCACTGCTGTCTCAGCCTGTTACCATGGTAACTCTCCATAGAACACCTAACTGAACTCAAAAGGTGAAAAGTTCATCTCTCAATGTTGCAAACCAAAGCAGCAAGTGTGTTTCACTTCTAAATATTCCAGCTTATCCTGTGCAATGTTCTTTTCAATGACTTTTTCTAAACCAATAGTATTATTCCTTTTTAAAAGACAGTAGTATGCACCCTAGTTTTCAATGTTAAATTCTCAGAAACCACCAATCATTTCTTTGTTTTTCAAGTGCACTGAATCGCATCCACATTTTTTTCTAAACTCCACGTTTTCAAACTGCCATTTCATATACAGAGCCCATCTGATTACACCCAGATCTGCCTTCAAGATGCTTAGAGTGTGGATTGTAGGACACAGTTTTACAGTGTGAAAGGTATGCAGCAAATAGATGCTTTCTCAACCTTGATTTACCAACTGTGGATATTATGTGGATTGCCCAGAGAGGATTAAGATGTCACCAATTGATACCATTGGTAAAATCCTTTTTGCATCTCCCACACCCTGACCTCATAATTGTGCACTGTGGTGGAAATGACCTGTGCACTTTGACTGGGGTAGGTCTGGAAATGCTTTTAAAGGACACCTTTGGGCAATTGATGTCACTTTTTCCACAAACTGGCTTTGTATATTCTAATATATGCCAAAGGCAAAAATGGAACTGGTCCAACCAATATTGTCCGCAGATTGAGAAAGCAAGGAAACATGTGAATAAGTCTGTTTCTGCTTTCCTCAGAGACTATGGTATGGGTTCTATATACCACAACAACTTGCGTTACAACATGCAAGGCATCTATAGGAGAGATGGTGTACATTTCACAGATGACGGGAACAGAGTCTTCCTTTTAAACTTTAGACTCTGCATCGGTACTTACTTGTAGGTACAAAAAACACTCAATGAATACAACGGCCAACCAACATCTAAACACTCAAACTTATTATTTAACTGTCTTTTTTTTTTGTTGTTTTTTTCCACCGTGCGCGCGCCTCGCAAGTTTTTTTTAAAATAAAAAGTTTTTTCAGCCTACGAAGAAGGATGTGGAAGATGACACGCAGCAAAGTTTGAAGACTACTGACTTGCCCACAGCACTACCAGCCTGTCTACAGCTTTAAAGGCCCTGTAAAGAAGACAACACCTGTCCTGTGGTCAGCGATTTCCAGAACCCAGAGGAAGACAGCCTTCTCTTCAACAAAGACCAGATCTCCCGAGGACAGCGGCCCTGTCCAGAAGAACCCCACTACAATGACTCCGGATCCAGCTGGAATCGCAACTCCTGCCCACTCTGCACCCAACAGCCCAAGTCTGAGTGGCTCAACTGTCCAGTGAAGTTTTCCCACCGATCCTGACCTTGAGTCCAGCATTGGCTGACCTTTCCTGAACTCCATGATGATGCCTGCAGCCTGAATCCAGAGGTTCCCCTGTCCGCAACCAGCTCTTGTAAGAAGACTCTCACGTCGAAAGGCACCCCTGCACCCGAAGTCCCAGCGCCTTGATGAGGTGAATCGACGGTGCCCCTACGACCATGTAAATCTCTCCTTACCTCTGTGGTCATTGGTCTTCCTCTTGCAATCTCAGGTGCGATGCCTGTAGCCTTTTTGTCGTAAATAGAATCCTCATTGAAAAGAACTGGGCGCCCAACGCTGAATTTGCACCCTGCACCCCAGCTGCTCCTGTGCCTCTGGTGGTGTATATTTGGTGCTGCTTTGTGGCCCCCCCATGGTGGTCCGAACCCCAAAAGCATGGCCCCTGTAACCGATCTCCTTACCTGCAAGCAGTGTGTCTCTAAGAACCCTCAGTCTCCATTGGAACGCATTGGGCCGAACTCCGATTTTGACCTCTGCACCCGGCTGCCCCTGTGCCGCTGGTGGTGCAGGATTTTGGAAAGTGAGAAGTATTTATACTTGAAAATGTATTTATCTTATTGTGAAGAGCTTGGTCTTAAAGTTCATACAAAAATTGGTGTGAATCTCCTTTTTGAGTTGTATGTCCATTATTGGTCAATGTTGTGCATTAAATGTGTTAGATCTAAGGCAGCTCGCCTACACTACCACTAATAGAGCACTTGGGTTTTACATTGAGCCCTGTACGCTTTTGGGGAACCCCTGGACTCTGTTCACGGCATAACCACCTAGTGGTATGCCATATACAGCGCCAGCTTCCTACATTAACAAAGACCAATCTGCAGCAATCCATTTCCTTCCCCATACAGTAGCAACAAATGTGTCATCTGTGGGCTGCGGAGTTCACTTGGATGAGTTGTTGCTCAGAACTCTCTTGGCTCAATGGAGTTGTGCCACCACAAAGTTCCTCTGATTGATACTTCTAACTCAATATCAATATCAAAGAACTTTATTCGATTCACAGAATCATCAAAGCATAATTAAAATACTATAAAACATTGCTAAAAACACATACAGTACATGAATCCTCTTATTATTTACAGTTAGCACGAACATAATTTTGTAACTGTACTTCTAACTGCAGATTACTCTTCATTTGAATTCTCCCCAGGGGGCAGTTTGGATCTGGAACTTTTACTAGCAGTCTCTCCCACATGCCAATTGGTGGCACCACCGGGCTCCACTGTTGCCTCACAAAGTCTCCAGAAGGGACAGCACAGAGCCATACATTACTGCTGCTACTTTACCAACAGCAGTTCCATTTTTTTGTTGTAAAACTTTTATTTTTCGTTTTAAGAAGGAAAAAAAAGAAAGAGAAAGTGAAGGAAGAAAGAAAACGATCATCAGCGACAATCCCGCACAGCCCCTCACACAGGAGGTAATCATAGTGGTGAGGACGCAAGGCATTACTATCAACAGAGTGCACATCATACAGATCAAAAGGCCGAAACTGGAGGTCTCTAGGCAGTCCCAGCAATGTCCGAAGAGAGAGGCGTAAAGCAAAGACAAGGCAATGCAGGGCAGTCATATAAGAGGGTAGGCTATAGCAATCATCGTAGCCGATAGCGTAGAGCGTACGTCCGCCGCCAATGCTACGAGATGTGACGCATGATAACAGAGATCAAGGAACAACCCCCTCCCCCCAGTGGTGGTGACAGCATTCATCTCATCAGGCAAACCAAAAGACAACACTCAGACTTGGAATAGGTGGAGGGCTCGAAACGTGGCCCGACAGACAGCGGACGGGAGTCCCCTGGAGAGGAAACGCACCAAGGGTCCCCAGCGAAACATAAAGTTCTTGAAGTTACCCAGGAAGATGTCCGCCACTCGTTCCATGCTCAGCAGTTTCCATAACCGCGCATGCCACAGGGAGATCACCGAGGCCTCTAATTTCTTCCATGCTGCCGCCAAGGTGAGTTTAGCAGCACCGATACACAACCATAGAATTTGTTTGTCCGCTCTGGTCTGGTGTTCGAGCGCAGGGTCTCGAAGACCCAGTAGAACATGGGCCATGGAGTCAGCGACAGGGTAACCTAGAATGTCTTTGATATGGGACAAGATCTCTTCCCAGTACGGTCGGATAATCGGGAAATCCCACCAAATGTGGCGGAAATCCCCAAGAAGGCTTCGGCTTCCAGCGCTCCAGCTCTGCACGAGTCTGCGCTAGCAGCGGGGGAAAGTTAGCGGCGTAAAGCTGCCCAATCGAGGGAGTCAGCCAGACCCCAAGGTACAGGAGAGATCGAGAAGCCCACGCCAATGGCGTTAAGGGCCGTAGTCGATCCACCTCCGCCTCGGAGAGTGTAAGATTAAGGATAAAGGATTTATCATAATTAACTTTGAAGCCGGCCACGCCCTCGAAACGTATCAAAACTCGCCGGACGTGTGGGAGGGAGCGGGCCGGGTCCTCAATAGAATAAAATGTTTAGTTTGGAATGTCTCGGGTCTAAATAATAGAAGTAAGCGGAGCCTTGTATACGAGGAGCTTAAGATGTATAACCCTCAAATAGCGGTTATTACAGAAACTCATATAGCTTACAAGGATAGACATTTACTTAAGCAGTTAGGATATGATATTATAGTTTGCACTGAATTCAATGCTTCAATCCGGGGAGTAGCAATTTTAAAACATAAAGGCTTTAAATGTGAGTTGATAAAGACGCATACTGATAAAGCCGGCAGATGGGCCATAGCACAAATAAAATTAGGCAGTCGCAAATATACAATTTGCGGGGTGTATGCGTCAAATCAAGATGAACCTATAATTTTTGATCAAATCAATATGGAACTACTTGAATGGGATGGGGAATACATGGTGCTGGGTGATTTTAATTGCATTATGAATTATAATTTGGATACTACTCGGAAAAACTCCTTTCAGAGAATGAGGAAAACTAGAGCTGCAATTTTGGATTTAGCTGCTATTCATCTCTTAAAAGATGCTTGGAGATGCTTAAACCCTAAAATAGCTGGTTATACATATTATTCTGCAGCTCATAAGTTATACTCACGCTTGGATATGATTTGGGTCTCAGATTTTATTTTTGTTAAGTGCTCAATGGCTATATATCCAAGGGTGACTTCGGATCATAATCCGATTTCTTTAACTTTTGATGCTGCATCCGAAGAATTTTCCCCTCGACTCTTTTCGTTCCCAAGATATCTGTTCGCCGACTCTGTATTTATAAATCAACTTAAAGAGCACATAAAAGAATTTATTGACATAAACATACATTCTAGCTTATCATTGCTAGTTTGGGATGCTTGTAAAGCAAGTATTCGAGGATTCACACAGCAATATATCTGGCGACAAAATAAGGAACGCCGAAAGTTACAGGAAGACAGGCTTGGAAAAATCCGCGACATTGAACTTCAAGTGGCAGAAGCACTTTCTGGTGGGGCATTGAACATAGATGCACTTAATCTTAAACTAATTGAACATAAAACTGCATTAAAAGAGGTCCTTAGGGTTAAGAGTGTTCACAAATTAAAGAAATATCAACTTGATCAATATGAAAGCGGGGACAAAATTTGTAAGCTTCTGGCCTACAAAGTTGCTGAAGATCGCTCTCAGAATATGGTTAAAGAGATTAAAGGGGATAATAATCAACTACTCTGCGATTCTAAATCAATACTACAACAATTTGCTTCTTTTTATCACAAGTTATATACACCCGAGAATGCTATCTCGGATGATAGTATTAAGAACGATATAGAGTTAAATATGGTTAGAAAACTAGCGCCAGAACAATCTTTACAGTTAGCGGTTGATATTGCAGCTTCAGAAATTAGGGATGCCATTAACTTCCTAGCAACCGGTAAGGCCGTAGGGGAGGACTCTATTCCTTTGGAACTATATAAATGCTGCATGGAGGAATTGATACCTTTACTGACTGATGTGATCCGCGCTATTGGCAATGGTCAACAAGCTCCCAAAACTTGGAATCTAACTCAAATTATCTTCTTCTTCAAAAAGGGTAAACCTCCACAAGAGAGAGGATCTTATAGGCCAATTTCGCTTATCAACTGCGATGCGAAAATCTTCGCCAAAATATTAGCTAGGAGGTTGGCGCCAGTAATGTCTCAGCTTGTTTCTTGTCAACAACATGGATTCATTCCAAAAAGAGACACTACAGCTCACATCAACATGGCCATTTCTGCTTTTGATGCTGCACGGATTCAATCCGCCCCACTCGGGATGATTTTATTGGATGCAGAAAAAGCATTCGACCGAGTGGGGTGGGATTTCCTGTGGGGGGTCTTACAAGCATTCGGTATTAAAGGTCAAATTCTGAAATGGATACGATCGCTTTATGATACCCCTATGGGTAAGGTATCTTATATGGGAAAATGCTCTCCTATATTCCCAATCAAGAGGGGGACAAGACAGGGGTGTCCTTTATCACCCCTGCTTTTTGCTTTAGGTATAGAACCCTTCTTAATTGCACTGCAACGCCAAGCTTTAATTTGCCCTTTTTTCAATGGTCTAAATAAACTTGATATCACTGTGTATGCGGATGATATTGCAGTTTTCTCCTCTGATGTCGCTCAAGCAATGAAAGGTATTTTAATTGAAGCTGGTAAATATGGTCTAGTTTCTGGATATAGACTCAACACTAATAAAACGCAAATTGTTATGAATTACCACTCGCCTTCCCCCATCACAGGCATATGTGGTGTCGCAACTTATTTGGGCATTAAAATTTCCTCGAATATTGACTCCATTGTAGCATTAAATTATGAATCATTGCTAAAAGAGACTGCTATGCAATTTAAGAAATGGCATAAATTGCCATTAAGTATTATCGGTCGAATAAATTTAATTAAAAGGAAAATCTTGCCTAAGTACTTATATTTATTCCGAGCGATTCCCCTACGGGTCAATAATTCGTACTTCTCTAGATTAGAGGGGAATATTAGTAGTTTTATATGGGGGTACAAAAAAGCCCGACGTGCTGTTTCTTTACTTAAATTTCCTTTCAACCAAGGTGGATTGGCTCTCCCCGATTTTAAGCTCTATTATTGGTCGTCTTTCTTGATTCGTCTTCGCAGTTTAATAGTTAATGATAAATGTTTTTATTTTCACAAATTCTTACTCGGACAGGATGTTAATATGTTTCTGTATAGGCTAAATGACCCTAACTATTTTAAAAGGGTTAAATCCAAGACGGTACGTGATACTGTCCATATCTGGCGTTCTATCAAGTCTAAGTGTAATGTTTCACATCTACATAGTAAAACTCCCTTGTGGGGCAATCCGGGCTTCCCCTCAATTTTTCATGACACCTCTTGCCTAATATTCGCAGATTCTGGCATTAGACTTTTGGGAGATGTATATGATCATCAGGGATTTATGGCATTTGAACAAATGAAGCTATGTTATAATCTACCTGAACTGGCCAGGTTTAAATATTATCAGATCAAGGACTATTTGGTGAGGAAATTAGAACTCACAATGGTAGGAGATTCCTCCCTCTGGGACTGTCTCTACAGAGAGGTAGACAAATCTATGATTAGCTTGGGATATAAGATTCTTTTTGGCTTTAACATTAATGATGTAGCTAAGTTAACCGAGAAATGGAATAAAAAATTGGCTTTGATCCTACCATCTGACCTAGTTCCTTCATCTTTTAAAAGTTTGAATCTGGCAGTTCAATCTTCTAGCCTAAAACTGCAAATGTTTAAAACCATTTGTCAATTATACCATACTCCCGAGAGAATTCTTAAATGGACAACAAATAACAACTTTGGGGATCGTACGAAATGTCCTAAATGCGATTTGAGCGGTGCTGATATTATCCACATGTTCTTTTCTTGCTCTCATCTCAAGGATTATTGGGATGGTATAACTAAGGTGGTTTCTGATAGACTTGGTCAAAATATCGTATTATCACCCACTGATGTTCTGGTGGGTATTTGTGGAGGCACTGCACTTAGGGACTTGTTGAATATCTTAATTACCTGTGCAAGACTTACTATTGCTAGAGTCTGGATTCAAAAAAACCCGCCTACGGTTATGGAATGGTGGAGCCTAGTCAAGGAAACATACAATATGGAGGTTGCACTTGCTGCTTCAAGGGGTATACAAGCTAAACTCAAAGTTGACCGAATATGGGGTTTGCTTATGGCGGAATAATAACATATGTCATTGCCGGAAGTGTTTCTTCTATAGTATGGAACAATTTTTCTCTCTGTTTCATCTCTTTTTCTTTCTGTATGACCCCTTCTATATTTATTACTTATGGAATATCTAATGTTCATGTATAGAAATCGACTAATTCTGTTAATGATGAACTTTTTTTTTCGGTTCTTGTACTTTTCATGTGTCCATTTGATGCAAATAAAGATATTTAAAAAAAAAATAAAATACTATCAACAGAGTGCACATCATACAGATCAAAAGGCCGAAACCGGAGGTCTCTAGGCAGTCCCAGCAATGTCCGAAGAGAGAGGCGTAAAGCAAAGACAAGGCAATGCAGGGCAGTCATATAAGAGGGTAGGCTATAGCAATCATCGTAGCCGATAGCGTAGAGCGTACGTCCGCCGCCAATGCTACGAGATGTGACGCATGATAACAGAGATCAAGGAACAACCCCCTCCCCATCCCCCCAGTGGTGGTGACAGCATTCATCTCATCAGGCAAACCAAAAGACAACACTCAGACTTGGAATAGGTGGAGGGCTCGAAACGTGGCCCGACAGACAGCGGACGGGAGTCCCCTGGAGAGGAAACTCACCAAGGGTCCCCAGCGAAACATAAAGTTCTTGAAGTTACCCAGGAAGATGTCCGCCACTCGTTCCATGCTCAGCAGTTTCCATAACCGCGCATGCCACAGGGAGATCACCGAGGCCTCTAATTTCTTCCATGCTGCCGCCAAGGTGAGTTTAGCAGCACCGATACACAACCATAGAATTTGTTTGTCCGCTCGGGTCTGGTGTTCGAGCGCAGGGTCTCGAAGACCCAGTAGAACATGGGCCATGGAGTCAGCGACAGGGTAACCTAGAATGTCTTTGATATGGGACAAGATCTCTTCCCAGTACGGTCGGATAATCGGGAAATCCCACCAAATGTGGCGGAAATCCCCAAGAAGGCTTCGGCTTCCAGCGCTCCAGCTCTGCACGAGTCTGCGCTAGCAGCGGGGGAAAGTTAGCGGCGTAAAGCTGCCCAATCGAGGGAGTCAGCCAGACCCCAAGGTACAGGAGAGATCGAGAAGCCCACGCCAATGGCGTTAAGGGCCGTAGTCGATCCACCTCCGCCTCGGAGAGTGTAAGATTAAGGATAAAGGATTTATCATAATTAACTTTGAAGCCGGCCACGCCCTCGAAACGTATCAAAACTCGCCGGACGTGTGGGAGGGAGCGGGCCGGGTCCTCAATAGAGAGGAGGACGTCATCCGCAAATAAGGTGATCTTATGCTGCTCCCCGGAGAAGGGGAGGCCCCGTATCTCTTCATGTTTGCGAATCCCCAGTGGTTCGATACTGAGGGCGAAGAGCAAGGGGGAGAGGGGACAGCCCTGCCTGGTGCCCCTCGAGTGTGAAATAAAGGCCGAGAGGTGACCGTTCACCGCAACTCTCGAGCGAGGGTCGCTGTAGTTTGCTCTCACCATCGAGATGAATTTAGCTGAAAAACCGAAGGCTTCCAAGGTGTGAAATAAAAAGCCCCAGTCCACCCGATCAAAGGCATTTTCGGCATCAAGGCCCACCAGGGTCGCCGGAATCCGGAATCTGCGCGCCTTCTCAATTACATGGATGATCCTCCTCGTGTTATCATGGGTCTGGCGCCCGTTAATAAAGCCAGATTGATTGGGGTGAATGAGAGCCGGCATCAGGTCCTGGAGCCTCCCTGCTATGATGGAAGAGTACAATTTGGCGTCGATGTTGAAGAAGGCAATTGGTCGGTAGGAGGAGCACTTGGATGGGTCTTTCCCCGGCTTTGGAATAATGGAGATCACGGCTTCGGCCATGGAGCCCGTTGTCTCCCCAGCGTCCACCATGGTGTTAAAGAGGGATACCAGATAGTCGCTTATCTCAGACGCAAAGGTCTGGTAAAAGAGTGCGGTGTAGCCATCCGGCCCAGGGGCCTTGTGGGGCTTCAATTTGGCAATAGCAGCCAGCACCTCCTCTCTAGTGAACGGGGCCTCCAACAATCTATTCCACTCCGCAGAGACTCGGGGCAGCGGAAGCTCCCCCAAATAGGTCCGCTGGGCACCAGGGTCAGAGGGCTCCCCCCTGTAAAGAGCTTCATAGAAACAGCCGAAGAGCTCGGCCTTGGCCTCATCTCGATGGTGGAGGGTCCCTGCCGAATCCAGAATCCCCCCCACATAGTCCCGCTCCCGTTTGTCTCGAAGCTGACGAGCCAAGTGTCTCCCCACCGTATTCCCCTGGGCATAGGAGAGGCGGCGAAGTTTCAAGAGGGTGAACTCCGCCCTGTTATTATAATGGGCTCTAAGCTTCCCCCTGACCGCCATTAATGGGCGAAGGGTCAGTCTAGAGGGGAGTCTAGAGGGGTTCTGCTTATGCTTCTGTTCAAGAACGGAGAGTTCGCTCTCCAAATCCTCACGTTCTTTATGGCGCAGCCTGTTAAGTTGGGCGTTTAAGCCCAAGCAGGTGCCTCTAGTGGAGGCCTTAAAGGCGTCCCAGGTGGTAAACACGGACGTGTCAGACACGGGATTAAGATCAAAAAATTCACGTATGGACTTGCGCAGCTCCCTACAAGAGGTGTCATCCCGGACAAGCGGGGCCGGGAAATACCATTTGTGGAGGCCATCCCCCCTCGCTGCCCAGTGGAGGCCTAGCACTAGCAAGCTATGGTCAGAAACCGAGAGCGGGAACACACGTGCGTTGCGGACATCTCCTCTAAGGGACTGCCTTAAAAAAATGTGGTCCAGGCGGGAATAGGTGTGGTGGACATGGGAAAAGAAAGTGTAATCTCGGGAGAGGGGATGGAAAGAGCGCCACCCGTCCACCAGCCCCAGGTCACCCACCCACCGTTGAGTAGCAGCAGAGAATACCCCAGTGTCCGATCTCTGAATGTGGGAGCTATCCACATCCTTGCACCAAACCAGGTTAAAATCACCCAACACAAACAGGGCACCTTCCACAAAATCTTCCACCCTCCCCAGTAGATCCTGCAAAAAGCTATTCTGGCCCACATTCGGAGCATACACCACCACAAAGGAGCACATCCTATCAAATAACAACCCCTTGACCATCAGCCATCGCCCCTCCTTATCGCTGCGCACATCTAAGGGCTGAAAGTGAAGGGTAGATCGGAAGAGAAGGGCAATCCCCCTATACTTCGAGGTGGCCGAGGATCTATATATAAGGGGGAAGTTTTTATGTTTGAGGCGCAATTCGTCCTTGCGCGCCAGGTGAGTCTCCTGGAGACCCACCACATCTAAATGATGGTCCTGCACGTATTTCCAGATTTTCTGACGCTTTTGCGGGAAGTTCATACCTTTCACATTCCACGTGCCTACACTAAGTACCATGGCGTAAGTAAACCTCCCCCCTCGCTGCGCACATCCTGCCAAAAAAAAAACACCAATCCCCCTCCTTGACTGGTGTCGCTCCCCAATAATCAACAGCAGTCCAACAACATACAACCGTCCACACGCATCCATCTAGGTCACCACCACTGTCCCCCCATTCCCCAACACCCCCCCTCCCCGCAGGAGCCCACCCAACCAACAGCACCCCCCCCGGTCCCTGAAAACCCCTCACAGAACAACAGAACAGGGGGCAACACAGGGGAGAGGCATGGGAAAAGCTCCCCAAACATTTTAAAGAAGTCAACAGTTCCAGATCGTAGGAAGAATCGGGCCGCCGTAGGGAACAGGGGCCCGGGGGATAGTCAGTGATCCCTCAGAGGACCGGGGTGTCTTCCCAAAAAGTACATAAGTACCCACGGTACCTGATCTGAAGGTGTCCCTTCAACACGAACCATTCAGTCGACCAGAGTTCAGGCCGCTCCGGAGCTGCCCTGTGATGAAGCCACCGTGGTCACGGACGCGACTGCAGCCCCCCGCTCTTGTTGACTAGCTGCAGGATCCGGCCTCCTCAACGCGGTCACGTTGCCCACTCGGCGCCAGGAGGAAGAGCGTCTTCTCCGCCTCGACGGGGAGCCCCCACCTCTCGGGGAGGGGGCCGCGTCCTCCAGTCCCAGGAGATCTGTAGCAGCCTGCAAGGATCGGAGCTGGACTAACCTATTTTTCCATCTGAAGATGAGCCGGAAGGGATGGCTCCAGGAGTAGGCCACATTTTGATCGCGAAGGAAGGAGGTAACTGGTCGAAATTTGCGCCGTTTCTGAAGAGTCGAGGCCGCCAAGTCCTGAAAGAGCTGGGGGTGGTGGTCCCGAAATTGCAACTCAGGAAGCCCCCGTGCCTTCTTAAGTATGCGTTCTTTCAACTGAAAGTCGTGGATACAAACGAGGATGTCAGGAGGGGGAGCCCCACCGCTTCTAGGCAGGCCCACCCTATGGACTCTATCCATGCGGATTTCATGAAGGTCCTCCTCTCCTAAAATCTGCAGGAAAAGGGCCTCCACATAGCCCCGCAAGTCTCCAGCCTCCCCATCCCAGGGCACCGCTCGGATGCGGATGTTATTCCGGCGGAATCTATTTTCCAGGTCCTCCGCGTGGGCCTGGAGATCTAAGTTCTGTTCTGTGAGAAGGATCACGTCCTGCTGGAGCTGGTGCACTTCGTCAGCCACCCCTAAGTCGTGGTCCTCCAACGTGGCCACCCGTTCGCCAATGTCATCCACATCCCTCCTCACCTCGCGGAGGTCCGAGGCGAGTTGGGAGCGAAGCTCCGAGATATCCTCCTTGATGGCGGAAAAGAGCTCCAGCATGAAGGCTTTGGTGGCAGGCGCTTCATCGTCCCTTGGTTTAGGCGAGGTGCTGGGATCGGGCGACGCCGGCTGCTGAGAACTCCTCGGAGGGGCATCCTTGCCCGGTTTATCTTTACGCTGCCTGTTAGCCATGGCCTCCGCTCGTTGAGGTCACCACTCCAGAGGCCGCTGAGGACTGTCCGCTCAATTCCGCCGCGGTAACCTGAGGGCAGGCCCCAGTGCCAGGAGCAGGGGCGAATACTGGCGATCCGACTCAGGGCAGCTAGCGAGTCAACCAACCGTGTGGTGGAATCACCACTTTTGCATGCAGACGCCCGTCTATGAGCACCCGGCAGGCACCGTTCGGCGTCTCACGTTGCGAAGATCCACTCTAGGCCTTCGGTGCCCCGTCCGCCAGATGGGTGGGGCAAGATCATAGTCTCCGCGAGGCGGTCAAGCAACGGGGTGGACCAACCACACGCGTCGGTCTCCGCACTGGTCACACTCCATATCACGGCCACTCCCCACCCCACAGGGTAGTTCAGATAAGCCGGAGGGGCGGGGGTCGCTCGAGGTGTCTCACCCTGCAGATCACTGGTGCCCTTCCGTGCAGGCGAGGTTCATGGCTGTATGCGGGGGCCTCGGTTGTGCCAGGTCTCTCCCCCCACTAGGCCCACCTCCAGGTCCAGCAGTCCACAGAGCACCTCACCTCTCACTGAGGAACCGGGCGTGCCCGTCGCTATATGCCGCTCCTCAAGCTGTCCGCCGGCTCACCGTGAGGAGCCCTCCGAAGAAGCCAGGGTCCAGTGCAGGAGGGCCACCCCGGGGGTCCGAGGGAGCTGCAGGCCCGCGATCCCCGGGCTCGATTTTCGCGGCAGTGGCTCCCGCGTCACAAGGCCTACACGGGACCCAGGGGTGCCACCTCAGCGCCGCTGGGGAGAGTCACTGGCCTGGAGTAGTCCGCAGTGTGCTCCGAGTTGAGCGCAGTCAGGAGAGCCGGCCCCCCAGCCCCGTGGGCCCAGACTAGCGCTGCCGACCAGTAATGAAGGCCGGGGATCCCCGGGCCAAATTTCCGTGATCATGGGCCGCCAGGCAACCACCACTCTTCTCGCTGCCCGGTTCGCCCTGCAGGGGCGGAGGACCGGTTGCACCGTCAGCAGGAGTTGGCTCCATGAGGGCGTCTGGGGACCGTCGCCAGCCTGCCGGGGCAGAGAGCAGGTCGTAGGCTCCGATGGGCACAACGCACGGCGCCAGGCCCGCAAAGGCTCCGGAGGCACTGTCCGTTCGCCGCCTTCCGTCGCTGGGGCTCCGGGAGTCCCCGAATTCAGCACCGGGGGTCCGGAGGATAGAAGCGGCAGGGGGGTACAAGGTCCGACGGTCCAGAGGGGTGCTATACAAGGCGTTACAGGGTCGGCGTCGGAGGGACTTAAAAACACGTCCTATTCCGCCGCCATCTTGCCACGCCCCCAGCAGTTACATTTTGTTGTGCTCTTCAACGCAGTTCTGGTGCTCCACCAATACATTTTTGTTGCCGTTTCATCAACTTCTAAAACGTATTTCCAGACAGTATGCTTGAAATGTCTCCCCCAAGAATTACAGGCTTCAAACCATGCCACGACTGCAGGAAGCAGATGTGTTACAAATCTACATGTCACCTGCCTGTGGTGTCTGGGCTCTAACTGTCTTGCGACAAATGTTCAATGATGCATCTGAAGGCCCTCAGTGAGGAGGAGAAGTTGCGGAGTTGGCACCTAACTCTGCCCCTCGTTCAACTCTTAGCCCACTCTTATGCTGGTCCCGGAATGCCCCACAATTCCATGGTCATCAACCCCACAACACGTATAGGCCTTCAAAGAAATAATGCTTCAACTTTTTTGATACATTGCCGGCTCCTTCTGGAGCATCTCCAGGCCTTATGGAACTGCAGCTGCTACCAGTTAGACTCCTGCCATTGGGGCCTTTCCCGTGCCAATTGGCTCTATTTGGCCTCTTCCTAGACCTCTATTGTAATCAGCCCATGCCTTGCACTGAAGGATTTATTGATCTCATACACCAGCCTCAACTCCAGTGGCACCTACTCCAAATTCAACACCTGCTTCCAAATCCGTAGATGACAGCTCTTGTCAGTCCTATGTCCCACTATGAGATGAGCAAGATGCACCCCGTGTGCTTGGACGCTTCCCAGACTGCCTTGATGCCAGTGTTGCTGTAGGCTGGATTCTTGGGGTCAGCTTTAGGCACCGTCAGTGTGCTCTGCATGAAGAATATGTGGGTACATTATTCCTCCCTCTTTCCTTTATTTACAGAGTGCCAGTGGCCTGGGTGTTTCCTCTAAGACAGAGTTGGACTCCCGACAGTGGCCCCTACATAGTATAGTACTTCTTTTTGCAGTATACGTCCTCAGGGCAGCAGACGTGATCGGCCCTTTAACGACGTTTTGACAGTGACATTGATGGCCATCTGATCTAGGCTGTGCTTGGCTACCCAGTAAGTTACCTCCTGGTTAAGCTTCATAGGCCTGCGCCTGGGGACTCGGCCTTCACGGCCCAGCACCTTAGTCCTGAGAGCTTGGTGGTACATGCAAAGTTAACCATGATGCATTCCAGATAGGGAATGGAAGGGGATTGACTCATTTGGAAAACATCTTCCCCTCCGCCAGTTTGGCTTTCAGGTCTCTGAACACTGTCTGCCTCCTGGTACGCTATCCATATGCCCATTGGGATGTGGCCAGCGAGATTCACCAGCAAACTCTTGCTGGTCATTCTTGATCAATTCATGAATGCTCTTGCTCAAAGAATTCAAGATACGATTGAGCTATATATGTTTTGAGAGATGGCCTGAACACTATGGAGGTTGGGCCATGGGTGCCAGTATGGTGATTAGACTTCCTGCCTCAATACGTACCAGAGGATTTTCTGGAGGTGTCAAGAATCCCTTTCGGATATGCCATTTGACCACTCCAGGCTTTTTGGATAAAAAGCTGACTCTATGTTGGAGTGCTTCAAAGACTGCTATGCTACAGCCAGCTCTGGGTTTGCTGTCCTAGGCTTATCAATTTCACCACCAATACTGAAAAATGAGAAACGTTTCAGTCTCTTGCTTATCGCCAGAGGTGGCCCCCATAGGACGTGGATGTAGCAGAGACCATAGCCAGCAGTCCCCTCCCATAGTCTTAGATGGCTAGTGAAAGTAGAATTTGTTTTTACCTGCCTGGCTGCTGTGCATCAGGTTGTTCAGCATGGCTACACACACTTTCACATCAGCTTCACCTCCTGACCTACCTGTTTGTATTCAGTCTTCTGCTAATCACACCTCGAATCTTGCTCAGGAAGTTCTTTGACTGATGGCCAAAGGGCCTGAGTCCCTAGGGTGAAGAAGGGCAGGGTAGCACACCTGGTGCTTTTTGATCCCCTAAAAGACAGAGGACAGATATTAGACCTTTGATTTCCAAACACCTTTATTCGGAAAGACAAATTCAAGATGTTGATTCTGGTCTAGGTTCCTTCTGCCCTGAGACTGGATGCTGCCCTTGGACTTCCAGGATGCGTACCTTTATGTGCTCATCCTGCAGTCTCCCAGACACTTCCTTTGGTTTGTGGTGGGGGTCGATACGCTTTGAGTTTACCATCATCTGCGAGTCTCCTGTATTCCCTTCCCACCTCTGCCACTTCTGGCCCAAGTTCTGTTGAAGGTCAGGAGGAACCAAACTTGGGTAATCGTAATAATAGCTGCAGATTGGCCCATGAGAGGGTAAAACTCCAACTTGCTGAGCCTAAGCATCTTCCATCCGGCCCATCTACCTCTTAGGGAAGACTTCCTATGTCAGCAACAGGAGAGAGTCCGGCTCCCAAATCTCCACAAACTACGCCTCCAAGCATGGAGACTGAGTGGCATCAACTGATCAATTTTGATCTGCCTTGCAGAAGAGGTTGATTTTATCCTTGAGGCTCAGCACCTGTCTACCATATTGATTTATTCTGCTTGATGGGCAAAGTTCATGGCCTGGTGCAGAGTCCAACAGATTGGCAGGCCTACTGTCAGATGATGTGTTTTTCTCACTAGCCTGGCAAGGCTTGTCTATGGGCACCGTTAAATACTGTAGACCCTTTCAGGCGTCCTACAATTGCCTGACCAAACTTAATTATTCAGGTCACAGGTTGTGATACATTTCTTAAGATTCTGTTGTGTACCCTATTGTGTCCCAATATGAATTTAATTGGGCCCCCATATTCTTGATGGGCCTGCCCTTCAAGCCTGTGCACATGTGCTCACTGAGAAGGCTGACCATTAAGAAGTTATTCCTCATTGCAGTTACTTCTGCGTGCTGTGTTAGTGTCTGCGGTACTGTCAATTCAACCACTGCATACCACCATCCTGACAAATAGGTGCTGCAAACTTGAGCTTCCTTTCTGGTTAAACTGGATTAACCTTCCAAGTTGGGCAGTTATCACTCTTTCTGCTTTTTTGCTCCACCATACCCTTCTATTCAGGAGGCTTCAACGTTTGGACTCAAAATTAGCTATTCGTTTTTTTACATTCAGTGCACAAAGGATCACAAGCAGGATGACTGGTGCTAAGAAGGGAAAGGCAGTTCAGAAGTGAATCTTGTGTAGGTGGATCGTACTGTGTGTAAAAAAACAAATTGCTCCCTGGAAAAAATGAGCCTCCTAAGTGCATTCGGGCTCATTCCACCAGATCAAAGGGGCCTCTAAGGTGTTGGCTAGGGTTGTTGCTGTGGTAGAGGTCTGACTGGCTGCTACATGGGTGTCCTTGCACACCTTCCCCAGACATTACTGACTCAGCAATCAAATCTGCAGGAAGAGACTTTTCACCCGCTCTGTCCTACTTTACTTCCTGGTGTAAGTCTACTACTTTGACCAGCCTCCTTGTCGGGGCTACTGCTTTGGTATCTATTCAAAAGGTGAGTAATCTGTGGTTAGAAGTATCCATCAGAAGAACAAGTTACTTTCTGTCAGGAACTTTCATTCTGGTGGAAACTCTATCTAACTGCAGATTCCTTACTCCTTATCATCTGCCCCATGCTGTTGAGTTGATTTTCTAGTATTAAAAAGGTCCTAAGTCAACTTTCGTATGCTGCCAGTGAAAGATCAAATTGTTGGGTATGTTTAGTGTTCTTGTGCATGTACAGCCCATTGATTAAACTTGCAGCCCAAAGAATTGGTGCCTATATTCAGGTTTGTGTAGCGCTTGAGAAGGAGTCATGCATGATCAATTCAAGAATTTTTGGACCCAGGCTGGCATAAGTCGGAGTAGTAGCAGTAGTTGTTTGTCTTAGTTTTCTTTTAAAAACCATTTACAATTTTACAAAATTGAAAACTACAAAAGCAGGTGTGTACAGGTTGCTTAATATTGAATTTGTACTAAGAACAACATTGTGTTAAAAACAAGATTAAGGTGGCGGAGCTTAAGTGCAAGCCGAGATGGCCGCACCTTAACGGAGCTCTGCGATTAGAAATTGCAGAGAGCAAAAAAAACAGCAAAAATTCACTATAACCCTCTTTACCACTGTTAGAAAACAGAGCTTTTTACAGTGTCCCCTTAATTTTTGCCCCGATTTGGACTACTAGATGCTAGTTTTCTGACTCAGATTGTGTTCAGGGCTCTGCTAACCAGAGCTAGTGCTCTGTTTAAAAGATACATGCTAATTAGGTGTAATTACAATTGGTACTGTCAGCCTGCCTGAAAGTCCCTAGTATATGGGGATGTATGTTGTTTCAACGCATGCTTTTACCACGCATGCCTTTACAACGTAGGGATTACAACGCAAGTCGTTACAACGACTTGCGTTGGGGGGCGCTGGATAGTGGAATAGTTTAATTTTCTATTCCAACTCCAGTCCCCGTGGAAAGTAGGGAAGGTGTTGGATAGAAAATTAAACTATTTCCTATCCAACAGCGCCCTCCAGCGAAAGTCGTTGTAACGACTTTCGTTGTAATTCCTGCGTTGTAATGGTAGTGCGGGGTAAAAGTTTAGTTGTAAACGATGTTCCCCGTTTATGGTAGGGCATATAGGTTTAGAAACCCACTAGATTTAATGCACTTAAGTGTGCACTGCTGTGCTGCCTGCTGTCATTTTAAAGTCAGCCCTGCCGGCTGCTTTAAAATAAAATGATGTCCAAATTCGACTTTGAAATTAAAGGTACTTCCAAAGTCATAAACTACCTTGTTTTCACATATAAGTCACCCACACCCAGAAGGTCTGCCTTATGTGCCCCAAGGGTAGGGTACCATGTTAAATTGAGCAGGTACATTATAAAAGTTGTTTGCCCTGGTGAGGGAGGAACTGTCAATTTAGTTGTACCCCATTTTATTACATTAGCTCCATAGGCTGACAATGGAAGGCTTCATGCAATACGTCTATCTTTTGACAGGAGTGAACTGAAATTTTCATCCAAAGTGTCATCTTAATAGTTGCAATGAATCCAACAACTTGCCAAGGTTAGATTTATTATAACTATTGCAAGAGAGTAAAGTTACCTAAAATCATCCCTGTAGCACCCTCTACTGATTGGCCAGCCGCTGACAGGCTGAGCCAAGCTTCCTTATGAGGAGTAAAGTGGCGAGGGCTGAGGAAAATGAGACATCTTGTGAGAGGAGATCTGCTGCCTGCAGATGCAAGGACAAGAAGGGGGCTAGGTAGCCAAACTACTCTTCAAAGGAAGAAAGACAGGACAGGAACCAGGCCCACCCCCAGCCAGATGGGACCCTCTGTAATTCAATCAATCAGGGTTGGTAGAGTGCAACTACTCACCCGTGAGGGTTTCAAGGCGCTGGGGAGAGGGCAGCTCCATTGAGTGCTGGGGTCATCCGAAGAGCCAGGTCTTGAGGTCCTTCATTAACTGGGGCAATGTGGGAGATTGCTGGAGGTGGAGGTCGTTCCAGGCTTTGGGTTCGAGGTAGGAGAAAGACTTTCCTCTCGTTCTGGTCTTGTAGATATGTGGGACGGTGGCCAGAGAATTCAGCTGATCGGAGGAGTCTTTTGGGTGCATGGAAAGAGAGGCGGTTGTTCAGGTATGTGGGTCCTGTGTTGTGGGGGTCTTGGAAGCGTGGGTGAGGAGTTTTAAACAATTTTTTAAAAAGATTAATGAGAGTTCATGCAAATTACAAAATTACATAACTGGCAAGTAAAATGCATATTACAGAATGATCAGAATACTTAAAAACACATTATTTCATACAAAGATGAATACCTTATAAAGTGCAGAGTGCTAAGCATTTGAAAATGAACATATCTTATCCAACTCTCATTTCACCCTGTTGCAAAAGGTAGATACTATCTAAAAAGTGCAGAGTGCTAGATATTTAGGCATAGGCCTTAAAAGGATTAAGCAATCATGCAAAACAATTACTAATCACAATTAGATAAGGAGGAGCGTGGAAGATTCTTAATCCTAGGAGATAAACATGACCCAATGTTCTAAGACTGACCCTATTGTAACAACTAAGCAAAAAAAGGGAAAAAAACCAATTTTCATAATCTATAACCTATGTCCCCAATAAACTCCAACGTTTCTCATACTCTTTAATAGAGCCTGATTTTATTGCATATTTTTTCCAGTTCTTTGATTTTACTTAACTTCGCTCTCCATGCGTGAAACGAAGGTACCTTATCTGTACGCCAACATTGTAAAATTAAAGATCTTGCTATCAATGCTGCAATGTACAGGCATTCTTCTTGTGCAGTAATATTAGGAGACCAACCCAGAACTGCGATATCTACATCAATGGAGATAGAAGGGCCTAGGACAGATCTGAGATAAATTTCGATTCCTTCCCACAAGCTACTGATCTTTGGACATTCTCAAACAATGTGTAACCACGTGCCACCGCCCTCTTTTGCATATCGGAAATACCTGTCCTCAATTTGTGGGTATATCTTATGAAGAAAGGAAGGGGTTCTATAGATCAACCATTTTAAATAGAATTGCATACGCTTGAAATTTGCGCCTCTGACTGTTGATGCATTAAATGTATTTATTCTATCTCAAGTTATTTTTGAGATCTGCATCCGTTCCCTTCTCCACCATCTACCCTGAACTTTTTCATATGTCGAGAGAGGCTTATTCTCATCAAGAATTTTAACCCAGGCACTAATCTTCCGTTTTATTGGGAAATCAAAGGCTTCACTTAAACTTGCTCTAGTGGATGCATTATTAATGTCAAATTTTTGTAACAAGGGTTTTATTCTGATGAATGACCACTGCAAGATTGTTTTAGAGTGTAAAAGCCCCCTTTCGATCTCTGGCCATGATTTCCAGCAATTGCCTATAATAAAATCCCGAATCTGCAGGTACCCATTTTCTTTCCACATCTTTAAAATACTAGACTCTAAAAAACATCTTTCCCCTGTGTAAAAATGGGACAGTCTAGTTGAACTGTTAAGTCTCGGGATATTATAAAATGTTAAAAATTTAGATTTTTGCTTAAGTATCCATTGAAGAGTCTTATAACATACTTTTTTAGAGTACTTAGTTATTCTAGTTGGGTCAATGATATTGTATTCCTTTAATCTCTTTTTCATAGAAAAAGGGTCTGCCACCTGAGGGTCCAATAGAAAAAATCTAAAACTGTGATGTGCAAAAGTCGCATGATAATAATTCCTGATATTTGGAAGGGACAACCCTCCTTCTGCAACAGGGTAACTTAAAGTGCTAAGTGCCAATCTCTGTATCTTATTAGCCCATAAAAATGAAGAGAACATGCTATCTATCTCTTTAAATAAAGCTTGTAATACGCATGAAACAGCACTTAAGAGAAAATTTAAAAGTGGAAGAATAGACATGCAAATTAGTGCTACTCGACACAGTATTGATAGTGGGAGCTGGTTCTATCGTGCTAACAAGTGTCTTACTTTTTTCAGCAACGGAGTATAGTTTAAGTGGAATAGATCTTCTATTTTCTCTGTAACTAAAATCCCTAAATATCTCTTTGGGCGAGTGTTATATACATGTCTGAATTCTAGCAATAGAGAGTCAACAGAGCAATTACACAGTATGATCTCTGTTTTCATCTTCTATATTTTATAGCCTCCAATTGCTTGGAAATCGGAAAAAATCTTCATGATTTCTATCTGAGTGTCTGTTTCTGAGTCTAAAAAGAGAACTATGATGTCGGCATAAAGTTTTATATTGGTCATACCTTGAAGCGGAGCCTATACGTCTTTTTTTGTCTAATTGCTATTGCAAGTGGCTCAATAAATAGTGCAAATAAAATCGGAGTAAGAGGACACCCTTGCCTAGAGCCTCTATTTATTTGACATGTGCCTATATTCACTTCATTAATTAAGATTTGTGCCTGAGAGTTCGTATAGAGCTGCCCTATTAAGTATTTGAACTCCTTTGGGAAGGCAAATTTTTCTAAAATCAGAAACAGACAGTCCCAAGACACTAGATCGAAAGCTTTTTTGGCGTCTAAAAACCAGACCTGTGCCTCAGTCTTATTTATGTAAAAAACAATCCAGTGCTTCTAATAATAAAATTGTGTTGGTATGTAGCTGTCTCCCAGCTACACAACCACACTGATCCCTCTCAATAAGTAAGCCTATCATTCTATTTAGTCTATTAGTGAGGAGTTTTGTAAACATTTTGTAGTCAGCATTTAAGAGGCTTATAGGCCTATAGGAGTTTACGTTCTAACTATCTTTGTCCTTCTTTAAAATGCTGACCACAACTGAGGTGGGAAAGGCTAACGGAGGGTCCCCCCCTTGTAATAGATGGTTCGCAAGATTTAGGAACCATCTATTGGTGAGGAGGTTGAAGTTTATTCTTCTTTCAACTGGGACCCAGTGGAGATCGCGGAGGTGTTGAGTGATGTGACTGAGACGGGGGATGTCGAGGATCAGTCTGGCCGCGGCGCTCTGGACAGTCAGGAGTTTGCAAAAGAGTTTCTTGTTGGTTCCGGCGTAGAGAGCGTTGCCGTAGTTTAGTCTGCTGCTGATGAGTGCGTGCATGACAGTTTTTCTGGATTCGGATGGCATTCATCTGAACGTCTTTCGAAGCATGCAGAGGGAGTTGAAGCAGGCCAAGAATACGGCATTGATACGGCGTTGATATGGCGGTTTATTGTGAGCGAAGAGTACTTCTGTTTTCTCTGAGTTGAGTTTCAGGCAGCTGTTTTTCATCCAAATGGTGACAACTTTCATCTCTTCTTGGAAGTTGTGTTTGGTGATGTTGGGTTCGTTGGTGAGGGAGAGGATCAGCTGTGTATCGTCGGCATAAGAGACAATGTTGAGCCTGTGGTTCCTGATGATGGTTGCAAGGGGGACCATGTAGACGCTGAAGAGGGTGGGCTGAGGAAGGAGCCCTGGGGCACTCCACAGTTGGTCTTTGTTGGTTCCGAGAGGTAGGGAGGGAGTCTGCCAGTGAGGAAGGAGCGTATTCAGTCAAGGGCCTTTGCCCGGAAGCCGGCGTCATCGAGTCTGGTGGCTAGGGTACAGTGGGAGACAGTGTCGAAAGCAGCCGAAAAGTCCAGGAGCATGAGGGCTGCCATTTTGCCCTGGTCGAGGAGGGAGTGGAGGTTGTCAGTGGCTGTGAGTAGGGCAGTCTCGGTGCTGTGGTTGCTGTAGAATTGGGATTGGGAGATGTCCAGAACATTGTTAGCTTCGATGACGTTTGCTAGCGGTGTGTTGACGGCCTTTTTAATGCACTTGGCTGTGAATGGAAGCAGGGAGATGGGCCTGAAGTTCGTCATGTCTGCGAAGGGTTTCTTCAGGAGGGGGTTGACTTTGGGGTGTTTCCAGTCGCCAGGGAAGGTGGCTTTCTCGAAGGAGCAGTTAATCGTCTGACATAGTGCAGATGCGATGGCAGAGGCGGCTCTGTGGAAGATGTGGTGAGGGCAGGGTGTGAGGGTGCTCCGGAGTGGGTGCTTTTCATGGTCTTCAAGGTGTTTTCTGTCGTGAGTGTGGTCCAATTGAGCAGGATATTTTGGGTGGCGTCATATGTAGGGGGAGCTGGAGTGGAGAGGAGGTCTCAGTTGTCGAACTTATTGTAGATCATCTTAATTTTACTGTGTAAGAAGGTGCTGAGTCTTTTGAAGAGGTCTTGGGAGGGCAGGTCATCTGTTGTTTCTCTGTAGGGTTTGGCAAACTCCTTGATGATGGAGAAGAGCTTTTTCTTTCTTGGAGGGATTTCTTCCTTGTGGATTTGATGAGATGATGGTCTGGTGGAGCCACCTAAATACTAGATTTAGGGGTGTAACAGAGGAGTGACAGGTAAGGACCAAATGGGTTCCTTACCTGGGGTGTCTACACCCACTATTAGGCCACCCTCCTGTGGGCGGGGTTCAAAACCCTGGCCCTGATTGGATAAGTCCCACCATATTCAAGATGGTGAGCACTAAAAAATGTGCTTTACTTCGCCTCCAGCACCTGGGAGGTGGAGTTGGCGAAGGAGGGGAACACCACCTATCCTTACTAAGTTGTCCGGCTGGTTCTCCTGCCCACAAATGGGGGTTTGAACTGGGGGCTGCCATTTGCTATTAGTGGCAGAGGCTGGGGTTGCATTACAAAGGCAGGGTATGCCCAGACGTGGGTCCCTTGCTCACTGGATTCAAGATAGCCTGGCTGATGAGGGTTATGAACCTGAAACCGGTCCCAGGATGCTGGTTTCTGGTCCAGGGAAGACATGGCTTGGCAGTTCGGGCTGGACTGTTCACATGAGGCACAGGGTTAGACTGATTTGCTTATGGCCATGTCTGAACTGGGGTGGCGGAGTGAGCTAAAGAATTATGGTGGATTAAACCCAGGTCAGTTGACTGGGGGTGAGTGCTTGCAATGTTCAACACGCTGTCCATCATCCCCTTTGGTTTTGCATTACAAAGGCGACAGGCCTTTGAAGCTTCACTCCCGAACAATGTGCCCATATTGGAGGAGGAGGTGTTACACATTCGCCCAGGATGTGCTTTGTTTCTGGCCATTGAGAGCAGAGGCTCTCAAACCAGAGGTCCACAAACATGTCTGGTGGTGGCAGGCTGCCTAAAGCCAGTCAGAGACCACACCAGGGTTGGTAGGTTTTCAGGTGGGACCTCTAACCACGGAAGCGGTACTCGGACCCCCCTTCTCCTGCCGAAACCTTGCATGAATTAGTTTCAGGCATCTCGATGTTTTGAAAGCAATAGCGACGAACGCGCTAAAAGGACCCTTTCTAATTAAATCGGAATCCTTTGAAAAAATTCCTTAACTCAAGTAGGACCCTCGTCGCAGTAACAGTGACTGAGCGCTACTTGTTCTTCTTCTACTAGAAGACCTTCTAATACAATCTCCCATTGGGAACAACGGCAGTTAAGCAGCTGCACCACCAAACAATCTTCCTTGCCTATACAAGCAAAGGCAAGTTTCAGGAGGCTCATCTGTCCTGATGAAGATCTAAAAGCTATATAGATCGAAACGCCGTCGACCTACCCAAGGAATTTCACTAGCTCTACTTGTATATATTTGTTGTGTTTTTATCCTTGTTGATGTTGTGTGACAGTCCGTTCACTTTTATCACTTATGTCACTTCCTGCACCACAATATTCACTTGAGCACCTGAAAAAGATTATGACTATTTATGTATATCCTTGAGAAAAGAGTAAAATAAAATACTCCTACTTGTACCTACTATCTCTGCTCCCAAGCGATTTATTAAGTATTCGCTCCCTGTTCTATTTTCTACCAAGGACCCCCTGAGGCCTACCCTGAACCACTGTTCTTCCAAAGCAGCTCCACCACCCGTAGGCTACCACCTGTGCCTCATCCCTGGTGGCTAGTGGTAGACCGTAGGTTTGTTCATCTTCCGCTTTATTGTTTTATTGTATTACCTGTATTTCATTGTTGTGTCTGTGACTGCTGTTGTTCTGTCTTCCCCGCTGCCTGTTTGTGGTCCGTGCCCGTTTTCCTCCCTCTTTTCCCCTCGCTGTCCCCGTGTCTCTCAGCCCGGTTTTTCCTTCTGTACCCCTCGCTGCCCCCGTGTCTCTCAGCCCGGTTTTCCCTTCTGTTCCCCTCGCTGCCCCGTGCCTCTTTGCACATTTTTGCCTTCTGTCTCTTAGCTGCCCCGGTTTTCTTGTGCCCTTTTTGCCTTCTGTGCCACTCGTTTTTTCCCTGTATTTCTGTCCCTCTTGCCATCTGTGACACTCGTTTTTCCTGTATTTCTGTGCCCTTTTTGCCTTCTGTGCCACTCGTTTTTTCCCTGTATTTCTGTGCCCTCTTGCCTTCTGTGACACTCGTTTTTCCTGTATTTCTGTGCCCTTTTTAGGTTTTGCCTGGCGAAAAGATGCGCTCTGCGCATCTTTTTCGCGCAGGCGAAAACCTGATGAGAACTGTAGTGGGGTTTGGGTCGGCCCTCGTCATTCATTGGCTGGCTCCATAAATGGAGCCTAGCCATTGGACGAGGGGCCTGTCCGTCAATGCCGGACCAGATTCGGGGGCGTTCCCGAGATTCTTTGGCTTTTGCCGACGTCACGCTACGTCAGCCGAAAGCCGATTCTCGGGAACGCCCCCGAATCTGGTAAGGCACTAGTGGCACCCCGAGCGCTCTGCCGCCTCCTACTACGGTGCAAACGCTGCCTCCCTGATTGAAAACAAAAGCCCGTCTGTCTTTGAAATCATAATGACTTCCCCCCACTTTCAGGTGAAGGTGCCTCGAAGCTGCCGCCGCAGGTAGTAGGCTCTCTGTTCACTGCGCAGCCGGGGCACGATTAATTGAATAAAACAGCGGCAAAGAGAGCCGCTGTGCCTTTAATTGTATTTTCTGACAGCGGAAGGGCTGCATAGCAATGACAGGCTCCCTGCTTCAGGTTTTTGATGTGCAATCTGGTTCCTCCAGTGGAGGGCACTCGCCGTACCTCCAAGTGGAGCCGAGGCAGCAGCGCCACGCAGCAGCAGAGCGTCCTCGAGCTCAGGGAAGGCTGCTGAATTAAACAAGGGCTGCTTTGAGCACAGCGACAAACCACTTCCCATCCGGCCCCGCTCCATGGACGAAGCCGCCGTGCGTGGCTTCTAGACCGGGGGCTCCACTCCCGCGTGGCGGGCTGCTCGCCGCCGTTTGGACCCTTGGGGCTGCGGAGGAGGATGCATTGCTTCAGCTGGGGATGGCCGGGGCGGTCAGCCTGAAAGATGCCAATCTTTGGGAAAGCCACCACTGCCTGGGAGAAGTTGATGTCTGGCTGCCGCCGAGCCCGCTGCAGCTCACCGCCGGCGCAGGTTGCATATTAAACTGATGTCTCTTTGGTGAATTCGACGCGGGGACCGAGAAAATTGGACGCCGTCCCGGTTGCCACAGGATTTCCCCTTCTTGCTCACCTCACCACCCCACTCCCCTAATTTACCCTTCACCCCTCAACCACTGCCCCCGCGTTCTTCCTCGGGGTGGAACTTTGCCTGGATTGAGAGGGGTATTTGCTGGATATGGGATGCTATGAGCGACGGGCTTCCACTACCATGAAGGCGTCGGCGATTTAATTGAATATAAAAACAAACAAAAAAAGACGGACATAAAAACACAGAACTCAACCGAGAAGGGGGGACCTGCTAATCAGATGACAAAGAATGGGTGAGTAACTTCGGCTGCTTCACTCGCACCACGGACTCCCTCTAGACGGATGTTCGTGCCAGCCGGGGGGGTCGTCTAGTGGCAGAGAGGGTCGTAGCTGGGCAGATGCGCTGCGCTGGGTGATGGGGAGAGGGGCCCCGGGAGGGAGGCTGACATTGGATTAGGTCGTCCTGCCTTCCTGCCGTGACCATTCGGTGATTGCCGGGAGCTGGGCTTGGGGTTTATGGCAGCATTAATGCCCCATCGCGTTGTGCGCTATTCCATCACTCAGTGCCCCCTCCCCAAAAAAAACAGGATATACACACACATTATTTTTTCCTATCAGTATCTGTGCCAATTTCTATTGCCTCCATCGGAACGCGTGCCATTTTTTTTATTTACCCCTCAGGTTCTCAATTAGTAATAATTGCACCATCAGCAACCTTGCCGTGATTTTTTATTATTTGCCCTCTCAAGGTCCAAAGCAGTGTTAAAAGCTTTCTAGACCTATGCCAGTAATAATTGCCCCGCCACACTTATGTTATGATAGTATTAATTGCCCATTCCCCGAGTAGGAGCCATACTTGCCCCCATCGTGATGCGTGGTAGTGTGTATTCCCTCCGTGACTCGTGCCAGCGTACACTGTCCTTCCTGTGTCCGTGCCAGTATGCAATGCCCTAATCAGAATCTCTGACAGTATGCATTGCCGCCATAGCACTGAATGCAAGAATGAATTGCCCCACCACGATCTGTGTCAATACTAATGGCCCCACTAGGGTATTTACCATCATTCAGTGGCCCGTCAATATCTGCCCTCATATGTGTTATGCATATCAGAATGCACGCTGTAGTTATTGCGCCTGGCGGCCCCGCATGTTTTAATTGCCCGCTCAAGATCTGCGTCATTATTAAATTCACCGTTAGAATCTGGAAGTGCGTCGATCGCCCCCTCAGAATCCACGTCCATCGTTCGCTTCTTCACGTCTCGTACTTGTTTGAATTGCCCATTTGCACCTCTCTCGCACCTGTCTAAAAGGCATATCCCTGTAAAAGTGGTGGGAGTCCTTGTGCCTGTTTGCTTCACAGCAAGATGCTTATTAACGTTTACTGCCCCGTCAGGATTGAATCCTGTTCCAGTGGGAAGAATGCCCGTCAAAGTTCCCGCTCGCCCCACCTCTACCACACGTTTTCAACATGCCCACCTTATGTGCCCAAAAAGTATTGCTTATCCCCCGGGCTAGTGCCGAGAAACCACCCAAGCGGCGTTCAGCGCTATGCAAAGATGAACATATTAAATACGTCAAGTAGCCCCACACGGCGCACCTGCGAGGAAGGCAGATGTGCAATCTATAGGCGAACGTAAATTGTAAATGACAATGCCATTTATTTATGTTTAAAAAAACATAAATAAAAATAATGTCAAGAGCAATGCCAATAGCTCTAACTTTAACAAAGGCAAAACCATTGCATTGTAAATGCTTGTTAGGTTTTGCCTGGCGAAAAGATGCGCTCTGCGCATCTTTTTCGCGCAGGCGAAAACCTGATGAGAACTGTAGTGTGGCTTTGGGTCGGCCCTCGTCATTCATTGGCTGGCTCCATAAATGGAGCCTAGCCATTGGACGAGGGGCCTGTCCGTCAATGCCGGACCAGATTCGGGGGCGTTCCCGAGATTCTTTGGCTTTTGCCGACGTCACGCGACGTCAGCCGAAAGCCGGGAACGCCCCCGAATCTGGTCCGGCATTGCCGGCACTTCTGCGTCTCCCCACCCCCCTTTCCCGCCCCCTCCCGCTTGTTTTTAATGTCGTGAACGTAGAAGACAAACCACTTTGCATCTTTGCCCCTCCCACTAACACTGGGGCGCGGATGCTACTGTTGACACGGTAGGACTTCCTGCGAGGCTGCACCTTCAGACTTTACAATACCCCTGGCTACTTTCTTTCCACCGCCTTTCTTCTGGGGTTTGAGGCGGTAGAACCGTGATTTGTGACGTTCCAAAGTTCCCATATACATGAAATACAAGGTGCACACCATACATTCTCTCCTTGCAAAGCGAAGGCGTAATTGTGGGACAGACAGAGGAGAGAGTGCTATGCGCGTTGTTGTTGCAGTCTGCCTCTGAGGAGCAGCATGTGATTTTGGCAGCAGAATCGTTCCCCAGTTAATGTCTCTCGTGTGTTAAGCACCTGGCAGAGTCTGCTCTCAAACCACAGGTGAAGTCAGCAGAGCAAAAAAGATCCAAGTACGAGAAGTGTTTTTAAAAGTTACGGAGCAAAGCAATGAGTGGTGGCTAAGTTACCTAAAGCCAACAACCAGTCGCATGTCTTACCATCAGCTTTGTGTGAGTTTTAGGCGTTGCGGTTAGCCTTCGGTGTGTCTCTTGTGTGCCAGGACGACGTGTCGAGCCTTGGCTTTGATATTTTGTGAGTAGTCGTGTGGAGGGAGAATCAGAGTCGGTGTTGTTGTATCCATGGATATTTCGTGTACTCGGTGTGGGATTGAGATTATGATCTGGGATACTCCTGGGCAGTGACTGCTGCCTCGAGCTCGGGCGGCATGGGCTGACTGGCATTCCCTGCAAGGTGGGTTTACGGACATTCCCTGGCTGCCAGATGGGCTGACTGGCATTCCCTGCAAGGTGGGCTGACGGACATTCCCTGGCTGCCAGGTGGGCTGACTAAAATTCCCTGCAAGGTGGTCTGACGGACATTCCCTGGCTGCAAGGTGGGCTGACGGACATGCCCTGGCTGCAAGGTGGGCTGACGGACATTCCCTGGCTGCAAGGTGGGCTGACGGACATGCCCTGGCTGCAAGGTGAGATGACGGACAATCCCTGGCTGCAAGGTGGGCTGACGGACATTCCGTGCAAGGTGGGCTCACGGACATGCCCATGCTGCAAGGTGGTCTGACGGACATTCCCTGCAAGGTGGTCTGACGGACATTCCCTGGCTGCAAGGTGGTCTGAAAGCGTCGATTCTTCTTACCTGTAGTCTCGGCAGGAGCCGACCCGAGCTCAGCCGAAGCTGTCCGGGGAAACGGTACGGGTCCCAGCGAGAGAAGGCGCTGCAGCCTCTTGCCAGGGTCCGATAAACTGTCCTTGCACCCGGTGTCTCTGCCCCGGCTCCGTCTGCCCCCGCGGGTTCTGTCCACCCCTGACCGAGACGCCTGCCCTCCCTCCTCTCTGCAGCTGTGCTGTGCTGTGTGCAGCTCCCTCCTCCCACAGGTGGCTCTGCCCGGCCCAGCCCAGCCCCTGACATCAGCATGACATCAGCACTGCCTCCAGCCCTTATCGGGCGCCGCACACTCCCTGCCCGCTCCAGGTGATGCACTCCCTGCGCAGGCACGGCTCCTGCCCTCCCCGTACCTCCCAGGCACGGCTGCGTCTGGCGCACCAGCCCACCCTGCGCCTCCTTTCTGGGCACGGCTCCAGCGCACACATGACCCACACTGCCCCTCTCCAGCATTGATTTATAGGGTCTTATCTCCAGTAAGTCAGAGGTCCTCCCTATCGGAGGTGATGTATTTATTTCCCGTGGTTATCAGCCTGTGACACTCACACCAGCTCTTGGACGGGCTTTCACCCATTTATTTATTTCGCACCAGTCTGACTGCCTTGCTTCCTCCCTCCATCCCTTCCTCCATTCCTTTTTCTTTCTTTCTTTCTTTCTTTCTTTCTTTCTTTCTTTCTTTCTTTCTTTCTTTCTTTCTTTCTTTCTTTCTTTCTTTCTTTCTTTCTTTCTTTCTTTCTTTCTTTCTTTCTTTCTTTTTTCTTTTTTTCTTTCTTTTTTTCTTTCTTTCTTTCTTTCTTTCTTACCTTTCTTCATTCAACTTCGCTTTCATTCCTTTCACTTCTCTTTCAAACCTGAAAACCATATTACTGTTTTCTTTCCTTTTAAGGCTACTCACTGAATTGGATTCAATAACAGGAAAGACCATTCCCTGAGCCTAGAGGAAGGATGGCTGTCTCTGGGTTCCTGCATCAGAAAAAAAGTGCATCAAAAACACAGTTTAAGCAGTGACTGCTATCTCGCCAAACACGAATCTGGTCCGGCATTGCCGGCACCTCTGTGTCTCTCCACCCCCCTTTCCCGCCCCCTCCCGCTTGTTTCCTGATGCTGGCCTCGCAATGGCGCTGCGTCTCTCCTCCCCCTTTCCCGCCCCCTCCCGCTTGTTTCCTGATGCCCGCCTTCCTGCTCCGGCCGTCGTGTGCACAGCCGTTTTGCCCGTGAAAATCACCGCCGCAGCCCCGGGGCCGCGGAGAAGCCGAGGGAACAACCGCTGACGTCACCCGGGAGCCGCGCTGCCATTGGTTCAGGCTGCGGGAGGCTCGCCGGGCGACCTGCGCTGTGATTGGCTGCCTTTTTTCCCTCGGTTTGCGGTGAGTGCTGTGCTCGGGGGTCTGCTTGCGGGTGTTCTGCGATGGCGGGAGGAGACGAGGAGCGGAGGTTTTTTGGGACATTGGGAGGGAGAGCGGGCCGGGTGGTGTAGACGCTGGCGTTCGGGGCATTTCAACCGAGGCCGCGTTCAGAAGCTCTGCGCGTTCTGCTGTAACCCCGCCCTCCTGCCTCCCTCATCTTCCTCCGCTGCTTCCCGGCCCCGTTCCACAGCCCTAGCCCCGCTGCCGTCTCCGTCGTTCCCCACCAGCACCATGCCGGCCGTGTCCAAGGGGGACAGAATCCCTCAAATTTATAGTGTGAGACCTACATGTATCCTGAGGTACAGTGCTAGACTGGCCATGCTATTTTGTATCTGCTGCTACCGAATTAAACTATTTAGCTATGGTTTCCTGAAATTTGGTTGCAGGTAAATTTCAGTGTTCTCTTAAATTGTACTGTCTCATTGCTGGCTTGTAATAAGGTTTTCAACTTGGACATGGGAGAGAACCTGCTTTATTTGATGCTGTGGATTAAATCTGCAGTACGTAGAAATTGGTTGCCTTGGACGCTGGGTTGTATTTAATCTCTTTGATGCAGTTGGTCGCGGGTGGCTCTATTAAAGTTTGTAGCTAGAGTTCAGTATATCTTTATGAAGTGGTTTGCTTGTGCCTCCGTGTGCCCCTGTTGCCCGCTTGTGCTGTGTGGGTGTGTGTGGAGGGCTCTGTGTGGCTGTGTGTGTAGGAAGCTTTGTGTGGCTGTGTGTGTGGGGGGCTTTGTGTGGCTGTGTGTGTGGGGGGCTCTGTGTGTGTGTGTGGGGGGGCTCTGTGTGTGTTTGTGTGTGTCATTTGCGAGAGATAAAGCTAGTGGCATTGTAAATGACAATGCCATTTATTTATGTTAAAAAAACATAAATAAAAATAATGTCAAGAGCAATGCCAATAGCTCTAACTTCAACAAAGGCAAAACCATTGCATTGTAAATGCTTGTTAGGTTTTGCCTGGCGAAAAGATGCGCTCTGCGCATCTTTTTCGCGCAGGCGAAATCCTGATGAGAACTGTAGTGTGGCTTTGGGTCGGCCCTCGTCATTCATTGGCTGGCTCCATAAATGGAGCCTAGCCATTGGACGAGGGGCCTGTCCGTCAATGCCGGACCAGATTCGGGGGCGTTCCCGAGATTCTTTGGCTTTTGCCGACGTCACGCGACGTCAGCCGAAAGCCGGGAACGCCCCCGAATCTGGTCCGGCATTGAAGGCACCCGGAAGAAGTCCAGGTGAGTGCTTGCTTTTTTTTTTGTCGGTTCCCACCCCCTCTCCCTGTCTCCGGACCCCGTTCCCGCCCCCCTACCGCTGCCTCGCTCTCCGTGTCTCCCCGGCCCCGTTCCCGCCCCCCTACCGCTGCCTCGGCTCCCGTTCCCGCCCCATCCCGGTTCCCGTTCCATTATAGGAATACGATATTGTGGTGATGAATAATTCTGGCACATTAGTTTTGTCAAGGATATTGTGTCACTGATCAGGTTAAAATCCCAACCAGTTATACTAAATTCTAAATGATGTGTTGCACAGTGACGCCGGTTAAAAGACTGAACCTGGTTAAAAGTATTGCACGCGTAATTGCCCATTTGACAGCTGTGGAACTTTTATTCCCACGCAGATTCTACCGTGAAAATGGCCCGCCTGCTGGTAAGAGCGGGGTCTGCACAGGACTGGCCCCCGGTTATAGTCTGCTCTGCATGTTGTTGGCGAAGGGGGTGGGCGCTCGAGTGAGAAGGGTCCTTCCAAAAGAGCTGCAGTTGGCACATGTGATGTAACCAGAGTCGGGAGCGGCTGTGTGCTGACCTCACTCAACCGGCCCTCCTCGCTGTCTTGGGACACACGACACTTGATTTAGATCCCAGAAGGGGGCCGGCAGCAGCTGCAGGGGACGGGATTAAGAGGGACGGGAAGGAGGCCTGCTTTGAAACTACAATCCCCGTCATCCGTCACTCATGCCCATCGGGACTGAGCCAGAGACGAGGTTTAAATAACCCAGAGCCGAGCCCACCAAACCTCCTCATCCTGCACGGCTCTACCTTTGCGCGGTGACCATTGGCTATTTGGCAGTCCTGTCAGAGCCTGATTGGTGGACGGCGGGGCCAGCCACAGTCTCCTCAAGCTTGGTGGGAGAGGAACGTAAACAGCATGGACATACCTTTCACTCTATATTTATCTGCTCGAGTCTGTTGCAAGCAGCAGGAGCTGGGGCTGCAGCAGGCATTCCAGATATATGAAGGCTCAAAAAGAAATATATTTCAGCGTTGCTTGTTTAACTGTAAAGGAAATACTTTAAAGAAAATAGATATAGCATTTCTCTGTTATTATTTTTTTAACACAGCAGGTTTGGGACGGCACAGCTTGCCATGCCTGCCCCTCAGAGCAGATCTCGAGCCAGGGACCGGAACAATGTCCTGAACAGACCAGAGTTTATGTCTTTGAACCAGCCCTTGCGAGGGAACCCAGAGAACCGGGGTTCGAGCAGGAAGCAGAGCGCGCAGTTTTCTCAGTTCGCATCGCCCAATGAGGGCACCAGCAAAGACCGCCGGCAGTCCCAGCAGCTGCCCGAGGAGGACTGCATACAACTGAACCCTTCCTTCAAGGGCATCGCCTTGAACTCCATGTTGGCCATCGACATCTGCATGTCCAAGAGGATAGGGGTGTGCGCCAGCAGTGCTTCATCTTGGGGCAGTGCCCGCTCTATGGTCAAACTCCTCGGGGTCACCGGGCACGGAATCCCCTGGCTGGGGGGTGTCATCATCTGCCTGTGGAGGAGCAGCACGCTGGCTGGGCAGGAGGTGCTCCTGAACCTCTTCATGGGTAAGTTGGCTTCCTTCTCTGCTGAGTGCTGATGATTCAGCCCTAGGGGACCATGCTTCTGGTTGGCAAGAGATTCCGTTTCACTTGTGACACCTGTTTTCCAGTTCTGGGCTTCACTTTAGCTTTCATTCTACTCTGGTACTTTGGTGCAGTTGCCAGTTGGGATAGGTGAAACTAACCAGGACAACTCCAAAACGTAACTGGGTTTTTAAAAGAAAGCAAAGGACAGAAAACTTGTTGACATGCTCAGATTAATTTAACTGGGGGCACTTAGCTTATTGGAAATAACCTATTTTGGAGATCACAATCTACGCCTATAAAGATTCTGAGAGTTCAGTTTCTTCTCCTGAGTGTAATGTTGGTCATGAGACTGGAACGGAGAAAGTGCAATTTAGGCCTGTAAATATTCTGAGAGTTCAGCCTTTCTCTCCTGAATGTGTGAGGTTGGAATCCACCTTCTCGAAGTATGAAATTGGAGCCACCCTCTTCTGAATGTGAGATTGGAACCATCCTTCTTCCAGTATGAACTTGGCATCCTCAAGCTTGAGGTTCTGTTCTGAACATGGAAAGCTTCTGTCAGGGTTGTGAGTTTGGATATCTCTTCTCTTAACTGTGAGATAGGAGTGCTTCTGTCTTGTGATTGTTAATATTGGAGTCATCCTTTTTTTTAGCTTAAACTGTATGAAGTGTGACATTAAAAATTCTGTCTTTACCATATTGCATAACTTGTGCTGCTAAATGTGAGGAATTATTGTACCCTAAGAGAAGTTTTCTGGCCCTTCATGGGAGAGTTCAGGAGTGGCATCTGGTCTTCAGTATGAGAAACTCCTTTTTAGGTTTTGCCTGGCGAAAAGATGCGCTCTGCGCATCTTTTTCGCGCAGGCGAAAACCTAATGAGAACTGTAGTGTGGGTTTGGGTCGGCCCTCGTCATTCATTGGCTGGCTCCATAAATGGAGCCTAGCCATTGGACGAGGGGCCTGTCCGTCAATGCCGGACCAGATTCGGGGGCGTTCCCGAGATTCTTTGGCTTTTGCCGACGTCACGCGACGTCAGCCAAAAGCCGGGAACGCCCCCGAATCTGGTCCGGCATTGACGGCTCCCGGAAGAAGCCTTGGAAACAGCAGCCCCGACACAGCCACAGGAGCGCTGGCCCCCGCCCTGCAGCAGCCGCCGAGCAACACCGGCACCCGCAGGTAGGCGCCAGGCCCACTGGGGTGAGGGTGTGTGAAGGAAGGGGTTGTGTCTGACAGTCTGATGCTACCTCTCATCCCGACAGCCCCAGGGGGTGGGGTCTCTTCCTGTTACTTTTATGCTTGGGAACGCGGGGTTGGATGCTGGGGGAACTGTTGATGGGGTGGTCCGAGGGTTTGAAAAGTGTATTCAGGCCTTGCTTTTAAGAGTGGTGGTAGTGACACAAGATGCAGAGGTGGCTAGTTCTATCCTACCGCCGATAGGATGCTGAGCGAAGCAGCTGTAGGGTCAGAGTGCAGTAACGCGAGGGCAGCTGTCATCGAGGGGGTCATCCCCCTTTTCGTGCGGTGTTTCGGAATAGAGGGATCAAGCCCTCAATACTGCCTAGTAACGCAAGGTGTTGAGGCACAGTGGCCCACCCCTGTCAATGATTCGTCGGACCCTCTGTGTACCGCTCTCTGCTGGTGATGCTGTGCACTGCGTCTCTTTTTTGGTGCACGATCCCTGATGCCGGCTGAGTTCAGTGATCGAGGGGTGCACAGTAGACAGTTGCTGCGGTGGAGAAAGCGACATAGCTGTTAGATCGGATTCCCACAACCCATTTCAAAGCGACTTGCACCACCTATATTCCCTTGCTCATCACACACAACGTGTAGTTCTGCTCTTCCAAGGCCCTACTTCTTCAATGGTTGCAGGAGGATACCGGTATGGATCTGTGATATATTTCTCCGGTGATTGCGGGATTCTGGGCCTGTGATAGAACCCGCCACCGCCCCCTCCCTTTTTGCTTTGCAGTCTGCAAACGCGGTGCAGCTCCGCGCATGGACCTGTAGGGGGCGCGCTCTGGCCCCGACTGCTGCCAAGCACACACCGTTTCCTACAGGGTATGTGCAGGCCGAGCCCAGCTCGCCTGCTGCACAATGAAGCATGCAAACGACCATGTAACCATCTACCGGCCTGGGATCTCGGCGGGCTCTGCTTTGCTGCTTTCGCACGCCCGTGGAGCTGCTTCATACTTAAAGCATCACTTAAGCCTAAACTCACCAAACTGCTACACTGAGACCCGAGTACTCGTTGCATGTGGTCTATACTCTCTATGAAGATGAACCATCAGTTCCTTTTTGGTACTCCGGCTTCACTTCACCATTACATAGAAAGTGACGTTTTTGACAGCTGAAGTCCAGCACGTGTTTATTGATCAACATTTCAGGCGCACTCCTCTAGGGGTAGGATTTGATAGAATGCTACTGCTCCGAGTGTAATCTTGATTTTGCTGCTGCACTGTCTTTATTGAAGATCGTTTCTAGTGCAGAACTAGCAGGTGTTATGCAATATTACGTTTAAGGGTCTTATTTTCTTTTACTTGGTTATTTTAATAATTCGGCTGACACGTAGAGGTTCTGTAGCAATATCAGACTCTAATTGTTTAACTTGAAGTTTTGTGTGATTTGTTTTCCTCACTTTAGAGTGCGCTGTGAAACCAGGTGCTTTCTATATGGGTTGTGCCATTATATTTTTTAGTACATCTCACGGTGAGCAAATAAAGTAGTTTGAGGGATCACCGCCACATTGCTCTTGTTTCTAGAAAGCAAGGGGTTGTCTTTTTCTTGTGACTTTCAGTTTGTTTTCATAAAACCATTTGTGCTCACCTTTTAAGTTAATCTTTTTTTAGATGTCTGTTATTGCTCTGCCGAATGCAATGAATGTCAACAGAAAATATCCACACTTGTATCAGTAGTACATTTGATCAAGTTAGTGACAATAATGCTAGATGAAAACTTTTTTGGTCTCACAGGCGGAACGTTAGACTCTTGGCAGTTAACTTTGAATTATTGACCAACTAAAATATATTTTGTTTTCTCGAAACAATCTTGGGAGTTTCTCATTGTTGTTAGTAGTGTTTGTTTTTGTCTGTGCAGTATAACCTGGGACTGAACACTTTAGTGTTAATGTACAGAATTGTCAATGTCTGAGTCAACATGGCGCAAAGACATGGCAAGGGCTGTAAACGCAACTTGGAGTTCATTTAGGATTTGCAGTTTCACAGAGCATTCGGAAAGTATTCGTTTCACTATCCTGTTATGTTCGAATAAACTTGAGGCTGGAAGGTCTTCGTTTTTTACCACACACGTGTTGGGGATCGTATCTGTGGGTGTTTGTGTGTGTCATTTGCAAGAGAATAAGCTATTGGCATTGTAAATGACAATGCCATTTATTTATGTTTAAAAAAAACATAAATAAAAATAATGTCAAGAGCAATGCCAATAGCTCTAACTTTAACAAAGGCAAAACCATTGCATTGTAAATGCTTGTTGCCTTCTATGTCACTTGTTTTTCCCCTGTATTATTGTGCCCTCTAGCCTTCTGTGAAACTCGGTTTCCCTCGTTTTTTGTACCCTTTTGCCTTCTGTTCACTTAATCGTCCCTCACCGTCCTGAAACGCACACATGGTCCCTTCACCTGCAGGAACTGCAGCTACACCAGCCTCAAACCCGACAAACCACCCGCCAAGAAAGACCCCAACCACCTCCGATGCATACCACTGAACACCCGCTCTGCACGCAAACACGCCGTCGAGCTCGGGGACCTGCTCGACACAACATCCCCGGACGTCCCTCTTCCTGACAGAGACCTGGTTGAACGACTCCTCCGCACCCGACATCGCCATAGCCATGCCAGAGGGCTACAAGATCACCCACAGAGACCGCACCAAGGGAGTCGGAGGAGGAATCGCCATCGTCCACAAGAACAGCATCAGGGTCTGGGCCAGCACCGACGACGCGCTCAGCACCGCCGAACACATGCACTTCCAGATCCACACAGACCCTAACTCCACCCTCAGAGGCTCCCTCGTCTACCGACTCCCCGGACCCCGTCCCCAGTTCAGCGTATCCATCACCGACTTGATCAGCACGCACGCCCTGACCTCCACCGACTACATCCTCCTCGGAGACCTGAACTTTCACCTTGAGAACAACAACGACAACAACTCCACAACCCTGATCAATAACCTCACCAACCTCAGACTGAAGCAACCCGTCACAATGCTCACCCACTCCGCCGGCCACACGCTCAACACTATCTTCTCCTCAAGCCTGCACGTCTCCGTCAGCCACACCACCCGAACTCCTCTGGACCGATCACTGCTGCATCCACTTCGCCTTCCAGAAACCCACCACACACCACTGCACCCAACAGATCCCCCGCCGCTGCTGGAGCAAAATCACCGAAGACCAACTACATGCAAACCTCGCTCTCAGCCCACCCACCGAACCCTCCAACACCGACGACGCTGCCCACAGCCTCAGACGCTGGATCGAGGACTGCGCCAACACCCTCGCCCCGCTGAAGAAACCCCCCCCACAGTGACATCAGCAAGAGGGTCAGCTGGTTCACCCCAGAATTCCTTGCCTCCAAGCAAGCCTGCCGGAAACTAGAGAAGGAATGACACAGTGAACAAACTCCGGACAGTCACGCAGCACACAAGGACGCCATCCGCAACCACCTCCACCTAATCAATGCACAATGCACACAATAGCAAGGAGCTCTTCAACATTGTGAAGGAACTCTCCAACCCCAGCTCCAACACCAATGACATCCTGCCGTCGCAAGCCCTGTGCGACTCCCTCGCCACCTTCTTCCACTGCAAGATAGCAGACATCAACGACAGCTTCAACACCCAGACAGCCAAAACAGACAGCAACACAATAGACCCTCTGCACACCATCGACCACGACCCCCTGCTAGCCTGGGCCAGCGTGAGTGTCGAATAGACCATCAAGACCATGAGCACAATTCCCTCCGGCTCTCCATCAGACCCATTCTCGCACCACGTCTTCAACAAAGCAAGCAGCTCCATCGCACCCCACCTGCACAACATCATCAATCTCTCCCTCGAGACCGCGACCTTCCCAGAGAGCTGGAAACACGCCGAGATCAACACCCTACTCAAAAAACCTAAAGGAAACCCAAGAGACTTCAAGAACTTCCGGCCCATCTCTCTGCTCCCCTTCCCGGCCAAGGTCATCGAGATAATCGTCAACAGACAGCTAACCCGATACCTCAAAGAAAACAGAATCCTGGACCCTTCCCCGTCAGGGTTCTGCAGCAACCACAGCAACGAGACTGCCCTCATCAACGCCACTGATGACATCAGGAGGCTGCTGGACAACGGTGAGACCGCAGCACTCATTCTCCTAGACCTCTCCGCTGCCTTCAACACCGTCTGCCATTGCACTCTACATGCACGCCTCCACGCCGCAGGGATCCGAGAGAAGGCTCTGGAATGGACCACCTCCTTCCTCTCCGGCAGAACTCATAGCATCCGCCTCCCCCCATTCTGTTCCAAAGCCTTCGAGATCATCTGCAGCGTACCCCAGGGATCCTACCTCAGCCCTACAATGTTCAGCATTTACATGGCCCCGCTCGCACACGTCGCCCGACAGCATGACCTCAACATAATCTCCTACACTGACGACACTCAACTGATCCTCTCCCTCACCAAGGACCCCATCACCGCCAAAGCCATCCTCCACAAAGGAATGAAGACTGTCGCCGACTGGATGAAGATCAGCCATCTGAAGCTGAACTCGGACAAGACAGAGGTCCTCATCCTTGGCTCCAACCCTTCAGCCTGGGATGACTCCTGGTCGCCGACGGCACTGGGGGCAGCCCCTACACCCATCGACCATGCACTCAACCTGAGAATCATCCTCGACTCAATGCTCTCAATGACCAAGCAAGTCAATGCCGTCTCCTCCTCCTGCTTCAACACCCTCCGCAAGGTCTACAGATGGATCCTGAAAGATACAAGAAAGACAGTCACCCAGGTCCTCGTCAGCAGCAGACTTGACTACGGAAACGTCCTCTACGCGGGAGCCCTGATCAAGCACATCAAATGACTACAACGCATCCAAAACACCTCGGCACGACTGATCCTCGACGTACCACGACACAGCCACATCACCCCCACTTGAGAAACCTGCACTGGCTCTCCCCGTAAACAAGAGGATATCCTTCAAGCTCCTCATCCACGCACACAAAGCACTCCACAAGACCGGCCCAGCCTACCTCAACAGACGGCTCTCCTTCTACATCCCCAACCGCCAGCTCCGCTCCGCCGACCTCTCACTTGCCACCGTCCCGCGCATCCGAAGAACAACCACTGGCGGGAGATCCTTCTCCCACCTCGCCGCCATGACATGGAACACCCTCCCACTGAGCCTACGACAGACCCAAGACCTGCTGACCTGCAGGAGGATACTCAAGGCCTGGCTGTTCGATCAGTAGTGCCCCCCCTCGCCAGTGCCTTGAGACCCTCGCAGGTATGTAGTGCGCTTTACAAATGATTGATTGATTGATTGATTGATATATTCATCCTGCTGGTTTAGACTGGTTACATCTCATATTATTGGACAGTCTCCACTAGGTTTGGCAATGTAGGATAAAAGTAAGTGGTCAAGCCTATATAAACCTCTTGAATTGATCACTGAATTAGAGAGGCCCTTTGAACCAGAGGTCCTGCCAGACTACCGGAATATCCATACTTATGCTAATAGTCGCTCTAGGACATGGGTACTCACAAACTTTTTCTCGGGGGCCAAATTTACAGTGTGGTCTCTGTCCGAGGGCCGCACCGGTGGGAGCGGGGTCGGGGGGGGCGGGGCTAGAAAATTTTAAAAAACTGTGACCATGAGGTTGATCACAGGTCCCTGCAGCGGACGCCTTCGTCCACTGAGCCTGCAGACTCTGCATATACACATATATCTCTCTCTCTCTCTCTCTCTCTCTCTCTCTCTCTCTTCCTCTTCCTCTTCCTCTTCCTCTTCCTCTCCCTCTCCCTCTCCCTCTCCCTCTCCCTCTCCCTCTCCCCCTCTCTGTCTCCCTCCCTCTATCTCTCTCGCTCCTCCTGTCTCACTCACTCTGACTATCTCACTCCCTCTCTCTCTTTGTCTCCCTCTCTCTGTCTCCCTCTCCCTCTCTCTCTCTCTCTCTCTCTCTCCCTCTCCCTCTCCCTCTCCCTCTAATCTCCCTCTCCCTCTCCCTCTCCCTCTCCCCCTCTCTGTCTCCCTCCCTCTATCTCTCTCCCTCACTCTATCTCTCTCGCTCCTCCTGTCTCACTCACTCTGACTATCTCACTCCCTCTCTCTCTTTGTCTCCCTCTCTCTGTCTCCCTCTCTGTCTCCCTCTCGCTCCTTCCTTTTCCCTCACTGTCTCCTTCACTCGGTCTCCCTCCCTGTCTCCTTCCCTTCCTGTCTCCTTCCCTCTGTCTCCATCCCTCTGTCTGCTTCCCTCTTTCTCCCTCTGTCTGTCTTCCTGTATCTCCCTCTGTCTGTCTCCCTCCCTCTGTTTCCCCCCCTGTGTCTTTCTCTGTCTGTCACCCTCTGTCTGTCACCCTTTGTCTCCGTCCCTCTCCCTTTCTCTGTCTCGTTCCTCCCTCCCTCTGTCTCACTCTGTCTGTCTCCTTCTGTCTCCCTCTCCGTTCCTCTGTCTCCTCTCCCTGTTCCTCTGTCTCCTCTCCCTTCCTCTGTCTCCACCTGTCTCCCACCCTCTGTCCCCCTCCTCCCTCTGTCCCCCTCCTCCCTCTGTCCCCCTCCTCCCTCTGTCCCCCTCCTCCCTCTGTCAGTCTCCCTCCTCCTTCTCTCTGTCTCCCTTCCTACCTCAGTCTCTCTCCCTCCCTTCATCTGTTTGTCTCCCTCTCCCTCCCTTCATCTGTTTGTCTCCCTCCCTCTGTCTCCATCTGTCTGTCTCCCTCCCCCTGTCTCCCTCTGTCTGTCACCCTCTGCCTCCCTCTGTCTCCCTCCTTCAGTCTCCCGCCCTCTGTCTCCCTCCCTCTGTCTCCCTCCTCCCTCCTCCCTCCTTCTCCCTCCTCCCTCTGTCCCCCTCGGTCTGTCTCCTTCCTCCCTCTGTCTGTCTGTCTCCCTCCCTCCCTGTCTCTCTCTCCCTCCCTCCCTCTCCATCTGTCTCCCTCTCCCTCCCTCTCCTCTCCCTCCCTCCCTCTGTCTCCATATGTCTCCCTCCTCCCGCTGTCTCCCTCCTCCCGCTGTCTCCCTCCTCCCTCTGTCTCCCTCCTGCCCTGTCTCCCTCCTGCCTCTGTCTGTCTGTCTCCCTCTGTCTACCTCTGTCTTCTCCCTCTGTTTCCGTCCCTCTGTCTCCGTCTCTCTGTCTTCCTCCCTCTCTCTTTCCCTGTCTCCCTCTCTGTCTCCCTCTCTCTGTCTCCCTCTCCCTCCCCCTCTGTCTCCCTCCCTCCCTCTCCCTCTGTCTCCCTCCCTCCTTCTCCCTCTGTCTCCCTCCCTCCCTCTCCCTCTGTCTCCCTCCCTCTCCCTCTGTCTCCCACCCTCTCCCTTTCTCTGTCTCCCTTTCTCTGTCTCCCTCTCCCTCCCTCCATCTTCCTCCCTTTCCCTCCCTCTCTCTCCCTCCGTCTCCCTGTCTCTCTCCCTTTCCCTTCCTCCCTCCCTCTCCCTCTATCTCAGTCCCTCTCCCTTTCTCAGTCTCCCTTTCTCTGTCTCCCTCTCTCCGTCTCCCTCTCCCTCCCTCCCTCCCTCTCCCTCTGTCTCCCTCCCTCTCCCTCCCTCGGTCTCCCTCCCTTTCCCTCCCTCCCTCTGTCTCCCTCCCTTTCCCTCCCTCTCCCTCTTTCGCCCTCCCTTTCCCTCCCTCTGTCTCCCTCCCTCGCCCTCCCTTTCCCTCCCTCTGTCTCCCTCCCTTTGCCTTCCTCCCTCTCCCTCTGTCTCTGGCCCTCTACCTCCCTCTGTCATCCTCTGATATCTCACCCTGCCTGAGTGTGCCTGGGTTGAGACAGCTTCCAGGGCGCAAACACAGCTGCACCCGAGCACTTCACAAGTCTTTAAAAAGACCATTTGCATGTTAATGAGACTTTGTTGTTTGTCACCTCTTTTTAGCGCCCCTGCAGCTCCACTTTGACTACCACTGAAATAGCCTGGCCCCCACAGAGCAGCAGTGTCTCTTAGAGTCGTGCTGCTGTAACCAGCAGTGTTTGCAAGGGCCGCGGGCCTCCAAGGAAGGCTTTCCGGGCCACTGGCGGCCCGCGGGCTGTACTATGAGTACCCGTGCTCTAGGAGGAGCTGAGCTCTGCAGAATGTATTTATTTTCGCTCTGATCGAACTCTGTCTCCCTGCCGGAGTCTGAGAACCACAACTGATCTTTGAACAGGTATGCAGTATATTGTGCCCCAAGAAGCTCTATGGGCACGATAGCTATGCCATGCTGTCATAGTGCAGTACATAGAAGTTGTTTTGGGGTAGTAGGCTGCTAGGAACATTCTTAAATATGTTAGGACTGTTTATTTTTTAATTTTGCTGCTAGCAACATGAATAAGTGCTCTTTTAATTATACTCTGTTTGGTTATTACTCATGTGCTAAGCAACAGGATGAAACTGTTGAAATAAAACACTTTTAGAGTGATAGTTTCTTTTCTCAGTACAGTGTTTAAGTGTGGTGTTCTAAGAACGTAATTGGGTTTTGAATTACCACTGCATCCCTGAGCCCTTTAAGGGACTATTAGTTTCCCAGAAAACACAGGCACCACACCAGCAGGGATGCTGGGAGGTTGTGGGTGGCTACAGTGAGCTGAGTTTCCCTGCTCAGCGATGGTCCACTAAACTAAGACCCTGCACCCATGTATTGGGAATCCAAACATTGTAGACCTGTGCGCTAGACCCCAGGTAATGCAACATGGTGGCAGACGTTAGCATTGGATTTTTGTTTTTTTACTTTTCAGAAGCCTTTGAATACGCATTCTCAAAAGAAATATCATTACAAATATACAGAGATGTCAGTTGTAATCATGGTTACCTCTTACAGATAAAATAACGGAATATCTATTTATTGTAGGATTGTCACACTTGACTCTTAAAAGGGTATTTCTCATCTGTGATTTTCTAGGTTTTGAATCTAAAGTTTTATTGACTCTTTTCAATAAAAATGGCAGCTTCTGTTGTGATAGGAGTACATTACTGATTGGTGGTTACACATCTCAAGAATATAGATGTCCCAAATATTGGGAGGCAGTTACATTTGCAATAGCAGCACATGCAGCGTATGCCTTTGAAACATTTTACTTATGGGTTGAGTAAGCGGCGATAGATGCTGCCTCAGGGCAGTTTCACCGATACACACCAGCAGATTCACCTGTACACAATGGGGCATACCAGTAACTGTAAACCTCTTTGGAGAACTACCACACACAAACGGGAATGTTAGATTGGGTCCCATGAGTAATAAAGGGGCTACATAGCCTGTGTTAGCTGCATATACACCATTTCCACATCCTGAGAACCTACCAATTGATGATGTAGTAGGATTCCTAAATTATACCATCTCCTTGTACAGGAAATTCATACAATGTGTATTACAAACAATGAATGCTAGACAAGTCCTAATAGAACCAGTAGTACAGGGAAAGGTTGTGGTACAGGCAATCAGCCCATAGGCAATAAACAGCATTATGGGAAAGATGTCCAAGAAGTGTGATGAAACTGCCTTCTGGGTTGCTCACAAGACCAACCAGTTAAAATGGATTTACGCTCGCACAACACTTCAACATAAGCATAGAATACTGACGTGTCTTCCCCTTGGAATGGTGCCACCCCAAAAGGAGTGCTAGACCTGGGGAAGTGTATTTCCATGCATCTATAACAACACACAATGGTATATCCTCAGTAGAAGTTCTCCCAGACGTGTTTAAGATTGTTCACAGGAATTACAAAAAATATTCGAGGTTTATACCTCTAGGTGCCATGACACTTTAGTTACATTAGTTGTTAAACCACATCTCAAACCGAAAGGCGAGACAGTTCCAATAAGGAAAAACCTGCAACTGAAGGTAACAATAAGTGGAGGAGAAGAGAGAAAATATGGGCTGTATCAATATTCTGATAGCTGATCTTCCAGGCTCTTTTCAGGACTCTGACAATAAACGTGTAGGGAGGGAGAGGGGTCGGACTGAGTATCGAAGAAGAGAGGAATATAGAAAGTAGAAACTTTATAAATAAATAAATAAGGATGAGAGACTGATGTTAGTGTAAAGAAAAAAGGGAAAGGTTTTGACCCCAAGACTAAAATGTAAAAAGAAGAAAGTGGCACTATGAAGAATGCCATAACATCTACGCATACTTCTGCGGAACCAGACATGGGGAAAAGCACTTCCAGACAGCGCAGCAGAAGTAACGATAGTGCATCAGACTCTCCAGGAGATTCTGGAGGCAAGTTAAACTGACAAACTCATACAGATTGAGACTCCAGATAAACACTTAAATCCTTCAGATATGATTTATAATTTGGATGTACAAACTGAGGGCGATATATCGTGAATCATTAAAGCAGTATTCTGGAAGCATTTTTCTGAGGTTAATGACATGCTGTAAAGCAATCCCCAACCAAGTGGTGGGATAAATGCTTTATTCCTCATGATATTCCCTTGTGTAGTGAGCCCCAAGCGCAGGCTCAATAATATCCAATGAAGCCAAAAGCAAAGTGCAATATAAAAGCAATATTAAATCAATTATAATTTTAAGGCATTATAGTGCCTTGTAATTTACCATTGAATACTCCTCTTTTTATCAGTTTTAAAGATAGGCAGATCTTATAGAATAGTTTTAGATTATAAATACCTGAACTCACAAACACAGACCTATGCAGTTCAAAACACTCACAGCACAAGTTTAATAATAAGGCTAATATGAACAAAGAATAAAACAACCCTGGACATTTCCGATGTTTTTTTTTCTGTCAAAACATAGCACCTGAAAGCATGTATCTAACAGCCTTCAATTCGGATGAAATTCAATATTTCTTTAAGAGACTCCCCAAGGGGTATATTCACTGTGCGCACGTTCGGTTGGCCAAGACTGGGTCTCTGGGCATAGCGCAGAGCATGCTTTAGGTGTCTAAAGTGGTGAGCTGTGCTATAATTAAAGCTTTAATGCACACAATGCATATTGAAGCCAAAACTTGGCCAACCCACCAGGAGAGCTCTCTCTTACATAAATAGGAACCTAACGCAGATTTTTACAGGAAATAGCCCAAAATGAAAATACTGCAAACGACCTCCACCAGTCCTGCATCTCCTCAGCTGTCCTTCAGATCCCCGGGCCAACCTACTGACATCATAAAGTAGTACACTGCAAGTAGCCTTCCACCTCTGATATTTATGGAGCCCCCATGTACTGTACTGTTTTATTTGTGGGGCTAGTTGGGGTGGTCGTGGAATATGCTTTGTTTGGGGAGAGGGGTGAGGGGTGGAACTTTGTTGGAATGTTCTGATGAAGGAAGTGACCCAATTAGGGTCACCCGGAACCACCTCTCAGCCTTCCTCACAAATGAAGAGTCGGTCAGACAGTAAAGAATGCAAATCAGAGATATTTTATTCAGGTACACTCAAGTGGAGTCCGGTCTGACCAGCCTTCTTGGATTGCTGCAGAGGGACTGACTTCAGCAAGCATGGCGACACATAATGTACATTGCAGAACCAATAAAGACACGCCCAGACTGGAAATTTCCAGTTGGTAACTGGTGAACAAAGGAGAAACAGAAAGATGGGTTGTGATCCTGAGACCTGGTACATGCCATCTCTGCACCAAGGGGGAAACCAGAAAAAGGCTTGGGTCTATATGCTAACTGGCCTAGACCACTATCAAGTTATAACAACAAAGCAAATGGCCAGGTAGACTGTTTGTATAACCTTAGTTGAGCTCCACTTACCCAATAGATCTAAGCGGACGCACTTTTCATTAAGTATTTTTACTTGCTTAATTTTTCATTTTTGCAAAAACATTCATGTATGTCTGAAATTCGACACCATCTCAATAGCGACATTCACATATAATGCAATATTCACAACACAAATTTTACAGACACGTTAAATGAGACATATTTACATTTACACCATATATACAAAATATACAAAAACACAGACAGAAGATGCCTATCTTCACTCAATGTTTGAGGCACCAGTCCTGATAACAAAAAGAGCTAGCAAGGGGCCGTTCGACTTTTTGGCTGGCCTGCTTGCTTGCATGTGCTGGAACCTTCTACGTACAAGGGTCACAAACTTAGGTAGACTTTATCTAGGTTTGTAGTCCTGATGTGCCCTTCCTAAATCTTGTTCCAACACACAGTCAACGCGTTTCGAACCCGTGTGTTTGTTATAGGGTTCTCCTCAGGACCTGGACTGGGAACTGTCCTGTACTGTGAATATAAAAAATAATAAAGATTGGTGTAAGAACTGCTAATCCTTTTCATTTGTCCACTGACTCAACACCCCAACCTCTACTTAAAGTACCTGAATTGGAACCTTGGCGGGGCGGCTGTTTGATTTCTTACAGGGGCCGTGTGGTTCTGTATTACTGTGAATACAAAGAATATATGAGCACTTCACAGTATGTCTAATGAGGAGCTCGGTCAACAACAAAAAAACACTGTGTGTAACTTAGCGTCCTACCTTGCGGTGACAGTGTCCTTAGATGGTTGTGATTTAGCGAAATTGTTGATGCCCGGTGCTGTGGATTACAAGTGGGCATAAATGAATGAAATGTCCTGTACGCAATGTGCAGCTAGTTCATAACTGTGTAATAACGTGACAGAGTCATACCTTGCAGGCGGGGCTGACAAGCTGAAAATAATGTTTGTCCGTTTGATGTTGAATCAAAAATCGGCCTGCCGGGTCTGGAGACCGAACACACGTTGGAGCATTTGTTCTACTGGCTGACTTAGTTCGTGCACTCTGTTCGATAAATTACAAGCCTGTACCTTACGTCTGGTCGGCACTCGCTGTAACTCTCCGCTCTCGGCTTCCGCGTCTGACGTCAGCATCAGGGGCGGGGCGTGTCCGTCTCTTAAAGGGTTCAGTCGGGCGGCAATACTTCCCGAGGGCGCTTGGTATTTGTAGTGCTGATCTAAAATTGACCTGATTTTGTTTTGAACGAAGCCCAGGCAGATGTTAAAAGTATGTGAACACTCAGGCGTGATCCCGAAGTGGGCCTTTTATCTTAAGTTACTCAGTTCAGACAAATCATTCAGACCCATATTAGTTGTGTTGAACTTCAAAATCAAGAAGGCTTCCCTCCTTGATAATTGCAAGTCAGGGTCTCCTCCGGACCCCGGGGCGACTCTGATTGCTGATAGAATAGTCCATTTAAATTCGTTTGGGCCATGATTTTTTTCTAAAAAATGAGTCACGAGTGGAGCTGACATCACCTTATTTTTTAGCCTGGACCGGTGCTGGATGATCCTTTGTCGCACCTCCTGTGTAGTTTTGCCAATGTAAATCAATTGGCACGGGCATGTGATGGCGTAAATCACATATTTCGATCTACAATTTGTGAACAACTAAAAGCAATCAAGGAGAATCACACAGAGTCTGAAGCCAAAGTACTTTTGGATAGAATCGAGAAAGAACTTGCAACATTTAAAGATCATACGATTAATTTCAAAACCATCAAGTTTGAGAAAGACAAGAAAACCTTCAACCTTGAGACAGTGTACCCGTATTTAAAAGACGAGTTCTACACACGATCAGACTCAACTAGGTATTTGAATACATATCAAGGGAGATCCAAAAGAAAGTTTCTCACGTTTTCGGATACTTCTTCTTCCGAAGCTACAAGTGACTCAGATCCAGGAGAAGGGTCGTCCAACAGAAACCAACAACAAAAGAGGCCTTTTTTAGGCCAAGGTCAGCAACAAGCACACACGAGGTTCAAACCCCAATGGGAGATGACAACGCGCAAACAACATTACAAATCGTGAATAAATCTCCAATAATCAACATATCTGATATGGTGCTCACAAAAGCTGAAATGGAGGTCCTCGAATTAGGATTATCCTTTGTCCCCGGTACCATGTTGGACTTCACCAAAGTCAAGATGGAAGTTATTTAATTCTTCAGAAAGATCCGCTTGAAGTGGTTCTTTCGAGACTCCATGGACATAACCTCCACTGAAGCATCAGGACTGAGAAATAAGTCTGTTTTCTGTCCTTCCAATTTTAACATGTCAAAGGAAATAATCACCTTTGAACACACGGTACTGTCTGCACTCAATGCAACGGAGAAAAAACGTACCTTCGTTCCAGCAAACATCACCAGAAAACACAAGGAGGCCATTGATAATCTGAGGAACCAGGGAGAAGTGGTCATTCGACCTGCAGATAAAGGCGGAGCGGTGGTCCTGTGGTCCAAAGATGTGTATAAATCTGAAGGTACTAAACATGTACGAAATTTGGAATGGTATCTACCTATTCCCTCTGATCCCACAACGCAGATACTACAAGAAATTACATCTATTGTGGATGATGCGAAGGTCAGAGGCATACTTGGAAAAAAGGAAGCAGAATATCTGGTAAAAAAACATCCCCGGACTCCGCACTTATACTTCTTGCCAAAGGTCCATAAGGATGCTACAACCCCACCCGGCCGACCGATCGTCTCCGGGTGCGATTCAATTTTGGAACCAGTGTCCAAATTTGTTGATGTGTTTTTAAAACCGTGTGTTTTGGAGGTGCCGTCACATCTACGGGATACAATGGAATTCATAAATAAGGTTGAGGGTTTTCAATTTGACCCTACAACTCAGCTTTTGGTAACCATGGACGTTACGTCCTTATACACCCAGATTCCCCAACAGGACGGCTTGGATCCAATGGAGATTTTTCTTGAAAGAAGACCTCGCCCTCATCGAGTGCCCACGGAGTTGATCATACGCCTGGCCGCACTGGCACTAAAAAGAAACTTTTTTCAATTTGAGGACAAATTGTTTCTTCAGATTAAAGGGACCGCGATGGGGTGTCCTTTTGCGCCAGAAATGGCGATACTGTACATGGCGCAATATGAAGACAAGTATGTATATAATGACAACCCATATAACCAGCACATAAAACAGTGGCTAAGGTACATAGATGACGTGTGGTGTATCTGGGAAGGATCACCCACGTCCCTGGAGGAGTTCCACCAATGGCTGAACAATCGCAGTCCCGATATTAAATTCAGCTTTACGTATGACTGCAAATCTCTCCCTTTTCTGGATGTCGAAGTCAAACACACCCTTGAGGGCCTGATGTCCTCTCTATATCTGAAGAAAACAGATAAAAACAACGCTTTGCACTTTCGCAGTTATCACCCAAGAAATCTAAAAAACAATCTCCCCTATGGACAATTCCTTAGGGTGAGACGAAATTGTTCAAGGGTTGAAGACTTTGAGACACATGGAGAAGCACTGTGTCGAAAGTTACAAGACAGAGGGTACCCACGGAAGTTGGTAAAACACTCGATGAAGAGGGCCCGGTGGACACCAAGGGAACACTTGCTACAAAAGAAGTACAAACCACCTACAGAACGGATGGTGTGTGTCTCCACATTTGGACCCTATACGCAATTGGTGCAGAAAATCATCCGCAACCATTGGCACTTGGTTGAGAACGCCATCCCCAGGGTGGGCAAACCCCTGTTCGCATTGAAGAAGAACCGCAGCATTGGGCAGCAAATCATGTCAACACGTCCTTTAATCAAGAAAACCACTCAGAGTACAATCTTCTCGTCGGGCCCAGTCAAAGGACATCACAAATGCGGGACCTGTTCGGCATGTGATACCACTGAAGAAGGCACACTATTTAGCGATGGCAAAACATTCTGGAAACACAATGTGTTCACAAATTGTAGATCGAAATATGTGATTAACGCCATCACATGCCCGTGCCAATTGATTTACATTGGCAAAACTACACAGGAGGTGCGACAAAGGATCATCCAGCACCGGTCCAGGCTAAAAAATAAGGTGATGTCAGCTCCACTCGTGACTCATTTTTTAGAAAAAAATCATGGCCCAAATGAATGGACTATTCTATCAGCAATCAGAGTCGCCCCGGGGTCCGGAGGAGACCCTGACTTGCAATTATCACGGAGGGAAGCCTTCTTGATTTTGAAGTTCAACACAACTAATATGGGTCTGAATGATTTGTCTGAACTGAGTAACTTAAGATAAAAGGCCCACTTCGGGATCACGTCTGAGTGTTCACATACTTTTAACATCTGCCTGGGCTTTGTTCAAAACAAAATCGGGTCAATTTTAGATCAGCACTACAAATACCAAGCGCCCTCGGGAAGTATTGCCGCCCGACTGAACCCTTTAAGAGACGGACACACCCCGCCCCTGATGCTGACGTCAGACGCGGAAGCCGAGAGCGGAGAGTTACAGCGAGTGCCGACCAGACGTAAGGTACAGGCTCGTAATTTATCGAACAGAGTGCACGAACTAAGTAAGCCAGTAGAACAAATGCTCCAACGTGTGTTCTGTCGTGTTTCCAGAGCCGGCAGGCCGATTTTTGATTCAACATCAAACGGACAAACATTATTTTCAGCTTGTCAGCCCCGCCTGCAAGGTATGACTCTGTCACGTTATTACACAGTTATGAACTAGCTGCACATTGCGTACAGGACATTTCATTCATTTATGCCCACTTGTAATCCACAGCACCGGGCATCAACAATTTCACTAAATCACAACCATCTAAGGACACTGCCACCGCAAGGTAGGACGCTAAGTTACACACAGCGTTTTTTTGTTGTTGACCGAGCTCCTCATGAGACATACTGTGAAGTGCTCATATATTCTTTGTATTCACAGTAATACAGAACCACATGGCCCCTGTAAGAAATCAAACAGCCGCCCCGCCAAGGTTCCCATTCAGGTACTTTAAGTAGAGGTTGGGGTGTTGAGTCAGTGCACAAATGAAAAGGATTAGCAGTTCTTACACCAATCTTTATTATTTTTTATATTCACAGTACAGGACAGTTCCCAGTCCAGGTCCTGAGGAGAACCCTATAACAAACACAGGGGTTTGAAACGCGTTGACTGTGTGTTGAAACAAGATTTAGGAAGGGCACATCAGGACTACAAACCTAGATAAAGTCTACCTAAGTTTGTGACCCTTGTACGTAGAAGGTTCCAGCATATGCAAGCAAGCAGGCCAGCCAAAAAGTCAAACGGCCCCTTGCTAGCTCTTTTGTTATCAGGACTGGTGCCTCAAACATTGAGTGAAGATAGGCATCTTCTGTCTGTGTTTTTGTATATTTTGTATATATGGTGTAAATGTAAATATGTCTCATTTAACGTGTCTGTAAAATTTGTGTTGTGAATATTGCATTATATGTGAATGTCGCTATTGAGATGGTGTCGAATTTCAGACATACATGAATGTTTTTGCAAAAATTAAAAATTAAGCAAGTAAAAATATTTAATGAAAAGTGCGTCCGCTTAGATCTATTGGGTAAGTGGCGCTCAACTAAGGTTATACAAACAGTCTACCTGGCCATTTGCTTTGTTGTTGTATCTCTGCACCAAGGCCACTCTGCATGTGCTCTAAGGGTGGGAGCACACCTATCTTGTGGGGAAGGTATGTAATGGCAAGAACAGTGTATTCATTAGCACAGCGAAGCTCAACCTTGGAGAAATACAAAGAAATATTGCAGCTGCTTACAGCTAGGCAGACAGAGAGTAAGACAGAATTTAGTTTCCATCATGGTTCAAAATGGCATCTGATTATAAAATAGTGCCGCAAATGCTAACTTAAAACATACAATGCATGGAGAGCTTCAGCTAAAACATTTCTATTCCAGCAGACCCTCCTTTTAACATTTGCTAAACTATTTTATTACTGTCTAAAAGCAAATAACCCTTTACAGAAGATATGTACTACCTCTACAAACTGATATATGCGTTGTCAATATTCAAAGATGCTCTCATCAATTAACATAAGGTCATTAATATCTTTCGTCATCATGATTGTGGCATTAGTGTCATAGACTGAAATCTTTGGCTAAGGTGCCAGAGTATTCACACAATAAGCACAACAAGCAGGGAGGCAGTGTATACAAAGACAACATGTTAAGATAATACCAGCAATTGCATCAGAAAGATAAGAATCTTCCAACCCCAGGACGTGAATAAATATATCCCAGAACCATCCGAAGATGGTCCAAGTACCATTTTCTTGGTGTATATCAGATGAAAACCTATGCAACTTCTGTGTGGCAGCATATACGTTGGGGGCATGGTCTGGGATGTACACACAGCAGCTACTGCCAATAACGCATCAGGCTCCTCCCCAATCAGCAAGGATGACGTCTAACAGCATACTGTTTTGTAAGGTGGCCTCGTAGCCTGGAGCTCAGCAGTGATTTTTGTCAGTATCCCCGCTGTTGTATTACTAACCCCTTCTACAACTCTTGTGAGCCGACGAATGTTGAGACTATTGGACATGGGGCCCCAAAAGGGCACAATACCCTTCATGGCGTCTTCAAACTGTTGCAAAGTGGTATCTGTCTGATCTATATCCTCCGTGTTAATAACCCTTCTGACTCAGGGCAAGTGTATACGCCGACGCTGTAGCTGATGGTCTTTGTGATAACATGATGGAGCTATATACACAGGGGGAAGGAGAAATGAGAGATAGCACCTACCCAACCAGCCCTCCGGGAGCCAGACATAACCTTGGGATCCACAAACAAAATAGACATTAGGGGTAGGTATTAACCTATATGTGGAATTGCATCTGATTTCCCCCACCTTTGTCTTCTGAGTCCCCTGGACACAGAAACTAGCTGTTGTGTTGACCACTGACACCGGTATTGGCTTCTTCTCAGTAACATTACGAGCCTGGAAAGACTGAAAATACTCTGACGTGTTGAACCGCAGGAAATCCGCTATTTCCATTCGAGACCACATTCCATTTCTCATCCCCTTCTATGCATGCATACAGGAGCTTAAGAACAATCTACCAAACGGCTCTTGGCCTGTCTAAGTGCCGGGGGGATCCCTATGCTGGAAATGTACATTCTGTACCATGGTGTGAGAATCAGCATGTGTAAAGCACCGAATTGGGGATGGGGGACGCCCCATACTGAGCAATGCAAACCAACCCTCACAACTGCTAATGCATGACATGGACAACAAGTTATCACTTTTATGAGTCACTGAGGGAAGTAGTCCACACACCCAACAATTAGTTGTGTTAGACACATTATGAGCCGGATGCAACATTTGTATAAATACATTATCCTTATAAGACTTTCGGTGCTCTCCTTTGTGAGGGGCCAAAGGGACAAACATGTGTTCGGGAGGAATGGGTGTTGTAGGTACAAGGAATGCACAGGATACTTCTCGTCTAAAAAATTGGATATCTCTAATACAATTAGTGCAATGACAACTATTGATGCAAAAACTGTTTTACTTTTTGTGGACCAACCCCGCTCTAGATGCGGGGTGCAAATGGCTGTTCTTCCTCAGAAATGGATACATTGTGAAACAGAGAAAGGGGAATGCAGTAAAACTGATGACAAAAGGGGCGCAAGTGTACCCAGTGTCCGTCTGTGCCTTACTGGTAGACTCCTATTTTTCATCAATGTTGGTGCTCTTGAGCACCGGCGGTGGAGCTGCTCAGTCCTAGCTCGCGATGAATCCCATGTTGTCCAGGATAATATACTCCTCTCCAAGGGAGCACACTCGATCTATCCTGTCCAATGTCCGAACAATGCACCAATCTCACCTCGCCCTAAACGAACACTGTTGGTACTATAGACAAAGAACACCCTGACTTGCGCAGTCCATCCCTACTAATCTGACTTCTCCTTTGGTGCACTGTTATTCACTCGAGGGCGCCAATTGTACCTGGTAACTCCAGGTGTAAGCAAAAAGGGGCTCAGGCACAGGGGGGGTCCATTGAAAGGTGCTCCTGAATGGCTCTGATCTCCGGGGGCACTGCTGCACTTTTCGGCCTCCGTTTGGGTCCACGTGAGCTTGGCATCAGAATAGGGGACAAATCGTGGGACCTGTTCCCACTCCGAGTCCTCGATACCCTCCGTCACCCACTGGTCATAGGGTAAGGGCAGAGGTACTCTGCGGCAATGATGGGCATGAATCCAGTGCTTTTCGGCCGGCGACCTTTATGGCGGTCTTTATGGCGGTGCGAGTGGCTAGGAGGACCTAGATTGGTCCTCTTCCAACGGGGCTCCAAACTCTTTTTCAGCTGAAAATTCCTCACCAGGATGTATTTTCCAGGCCGAATATCATGCCCGGGCCCCTCGTGTACAGGTGGCAGAGTCTCATATCTGTTGATGAATAGAACGCCGATTTTTAGTTAACTCATATAAGTAATCCGTCAACAAGGGATACTCCATTTCTGAGAACTTATGCAGTCGCGGGACGCCCCAGACATTTGCCGGGCATCGGAACACGACCTCATAAGGTGATAATCCTGTCCTAGAATGTGCTGTTGTTCTTGTAGACCACAGGGCTAGTGGTAAAGCATCTGGCCACTACAACCCTGTTGTCTCCTGAATCTTTGCCAATTTCAGTTTGAGGGTCCCGTTGCACTTCTCAACCAAACCTGCAGACTGAGGGTGATTCGCAGCATGAAACCTCTGCCATTGTGCAGTCCCTCGCAAACTAGCTGGACAACCTTGGCATTAAAATGACTTCCGTTATCACTCCAGATCAAACGGGGCAAGCCGAAGCAAGGAAAGAACTCCAGTCGCAATGGCTGTATTTTCCTTAGTGGGGTAAGCCTCAACCCATTTACTGAATGCACAGACAACCACCAACACATACTTCAAATTATTGACCCTGTCCATTTCAATGAAATCCACTTGGAGGACCTCAAATGAGAAAGTGTGGGGGGGGGGGGGTGCAAAATTACCAGGCGGTGTGGGGGGTACCCATGCCAGCTTGTGCATCATGCAGTATTTCAATAAATGGGCAGCTGTCCTGATGATATTGTCATTCTGCCACACTGGGTCTAGCAACTTGCAAATACCCTTAGCACTGATGTGAGCTAGGCCATGTGCCATTGTCACTACAGGGAGAACATATGCATCTGGCAACATCCATCTCTGCTTCCCTGACTTATCAATCCACCATCCCTCATTATTCAAATTTGCTATACTCTCTTGCCACACCGTTAATTCCTCCAGCGTGGCTTCACTCTGGATTTAACATTCTCAAGTGTATCCTCAAACATGGAGCACTCAGGCACCCACCTAGCGGGACCTGCTACAAACATTCTTTTCATCTTAATGCGGTCTGTCTCCTTAGCGGTCTGATCTGCATAAGCAGTCCCCTCACCCACCTGGTCAGTAACCTCCTAATGAGTGCTGCACTTCACAATCGCCAATTTCTTAGGGAGGGTCAGGGCAGACAGAAGCCTATATATGAGAGGGTCATGCTGAATGCGGGTCACATAGGAAGTAAGATACCCTCTCTCTGCCCAGAGCCGCAAAAATTATAGGCGACCTGAAGGCGTACTGGCTGTCAGAATAAATATTAACAACCAGTCCCTTGCTCAACTCACAGGCTTGAATAAGGGCGACTAGCTCAGCTGCCTGGGCGGACTGATAGGGAACTTGTGAGGTCTCGACTACCATGTGCAGCGTAGTAATTGCATATGCTGCAGTGGTGGTGCCATCTGGTAATTTGAAACAAGAGCCATCGACGTATAATTCCCCTTGGGGTTCAGATAAGGGAACATCAGTCAGGTCGACCCGTCCCTTCGTCTCTCCTCCGTCCGAAAAATGCAATCATGTATGTCAATTTCCTTGTTCTCAGAAGGGAGGGGTAGTATCATGGCCAGATTCAGAGTAGCACAGCATTTGATCGTAATGTGCTTTTGAAAGATCAGCAGCTCGTAATCGGTCAGACGTGCACTGGTGAGGTGCTGCGTCTTTATCTTATTCAAAAGTGTATCCACAGCATGGGGTACCATAACTGTGAGGTCAGTATCAAGTAAGAGTCTAGCCGATTGTCTTATAGAGACGGCCTTGACCGCGACCGTTCGTAGTCAGCTCGAGAGGGCTCAGGCGACAGGGTCAAGCACAGCAGAGAAATAAGCACATGGTTGTTGCTTAGCCCCAAATTTTTGTGTTTAAACAGAAAGCTCGCAACCACCCAGCTGATGGACATACAACACAAAGCATTTTGTATAGTTCGCGGTACCAAGCACTGGAGCCGAGCAAAGCGCAGTTTTCAATTGCTCAAAAGACTGCTGACACTCTGGCGTCCAAGGCAGGGGATCATGCACATCTTTTAGTGTTAGTGTGAGCAGGGACTTAACAAGCAGTGAGTATCCAGGTATCAATAGGAAGTTATACATATGGAAGCGTGCACACCTTTCTGAGTTTGTGGGACAGACATTTTCACAATGATACTATTACGTTCAGGGGTCAATCTCCTACCCTCCTTCAACAGTAGGTGACCTATCGACAATACTAAAATTTGGAAAGGGATACCTTATGACCATGGTCAGCTAGATGAAGCAACAACTTAACTGTACTGTCTCTGCAACCTTGTTCGGTGTCTGAGGCGATGAGCAGGTCAACATATTGGAGTAATACATTCCCGTGGGGAGCGACAAAGAATCCAACTGACCTTTCAAAGCCTGACTAAAGATACTCTGACTCTCTATATAGCCTTGAGGTGCGTAACAGAATCTAAAACTTCTACCAGCTAGGGTGAACCCGAACAGGTACCTGCTGTCAGGATGAATGGGGATGCTGAAAAATGCATTTTTCAAGTCAATGACAGAAAAGAATTTAGCAGAAGAAGGAATCATTGTCAAGAGAGTCGTAATGTCAGGGACCACCGGAAACTGAGGAATAACTATTTTATTAACCACACGCAAATCAATCACAAAACGGTACACATCTTTGTGATACTCAGAGAGACCCAAAAGCGTCCATTTGAGGATCGGAAGAATAGGGCTGTTACAAACATTAGCAAAAGCCTCTTCAACCACTCCTTTCTCAATTAAGTCTTGCACAATCTGGGGGAGGAGCCAAGCTCGCGACCGTGATGGCCGCGTTGTAGCTCGGCTCCGTCAACCTTCCTGCTTGAACTATCTATCCTGCGCCTTATCCTGCCCCGAGAAGTCTTATTTGATGGAATATGGAATTATGACGTTTTGCTGGCACTTACCGTCTGCTCCGGATGATCCTAGGTGCCGCGGATCTTGAGCTGTGCCCTTGTTCGCTTCGGAGCCTCCGGGGCGGGCGGGCCTGGGACTCGTCTGCGGCGCCCGGGCGGGGCGGAGCGCCGGGGCCAACCCCTTGGTGGAGGAGTGGGGTCGGCCGGAGCGGCCACTGTGCGGTTGGACCGGTGGCGACTGACCGGGCCTGGTCTGGCTGTCCGGGGACCTGGTGGTGGAGCGCTGCCTTCCGCGGACGGGGGTTTACCGCATGGGCGACTCGTCTCCCCTTTGTTCTCCTGTCCGGCCATCTTGAAACCCTCCGCCCGGTCTTGGCGGGCGGCGCCTGTGGGTCGGTGGCGCCGGCTGCCTCAATATTCTGGTGGCCCGCCTTTCTGCCCTGGAGGTTCCATTGCTTGTCGCCGGCTGGATTTCATCGAGCTCCGCCGGTGGCCGGATTGGGGTCGGAGATTGCCGAGGCCTCGCCGGGCTAAAAAGATGGCGGCCTGCGCCCTGTATCTACGCCCAGTTGGAGATGGCGACATCGGCTGGCCGCACGGCACGTTTGCTGAATACCGTAAAGGTGAGCCTACAGTTGGCGACGTCTTCGCCGCCTTGTGTTCCTGGCGTGCTTCCATGACTGTACCTGTCGCTGGGCCAGATGGTGGTCTTGGTACCGGGCTCGTTGGGCCGTCCCCTGCGTGTGCGGTTCCACCGCTTCAGTGTGCTGCGGGGTCCTTCCTGGAAATTGAAGACACCGGGGCCACCGCTTGTTTGGACGTACAGATGCCTACTGCCTTGTATCGTCAGGAGTTCTTCCCTGTGGTGGATGTACTGGAGGGCCTCCAGCCGAGATCCGTCCGGGTCTGTCTAGCCGGGTCTCCCGGTGTTTTTTTGCCTCGCCCTGCCGAACGGAGATCCTGTAACTGTCTCACCGGGGCGACTTTTTCCCCTTGGTCGGCGGAGCTATGCTTGAGTTGCTTGCTGCTGTTGCTGTCCTTTCTTGCTCATCCGGTCCGAAGCCGTTATGACTTGTGTGGTGTATCGACGATTGGAATCCCTGCTTTTCACCTCTGGCCCCTCATGTTCTGGTTCTTTGTGCACTCTGTGCCTATGGCACTGGACAGACGAGGACAGGGGTGAGTTACACTTGTACCGCCGGACTATTGCTTCGTGGCATGGCCTATGACCACCTTGCAGCTGTACGTGTATGATCGATTCCTCTTCATATTCCTGGTGCCTGTTTTTTGAAATGACTTCATCTTCTCGTGGGATCTAAAATGTGTTCGAACGGGGGGTTGGGAGCTGATAGTTTTGATTATGTGCCTCCTCTCCCACTAGAGAATTTTTTTTTTTTTCTTCCCTTCCTTTCCCCTTCCTCTCTTTTTGCCTATGTGGTTTCTTCCTTACTTTTTGACTCTTCTATATTTCGGGTTTCCTGTTAGGGCGACAGGCACGCTGCTGGGGGGGTAGGCCGTAGCCTTCTGCAGGGGTGCAGGGTGGGGTGGGTGGGGGGAGGGTCTGTCTTTTTGTTTTTTCTTTGTTCTTGGTTCTATGGCTCTTATGTATCCTATTTTCTGGACGCTGCGTCTACACGTAGGCCTCTTGGGGTGTTTTTGCCAGCGTGGGCCTCATGACCTCCCTGCCTCCGATGTTCATTGTGCATCCACTACTCCTATTTCCTTCGGTTCCATTGGCTGGCCTTTTCTTTTGTATCCTTTGCTTGCCAAGGGGCGCATGATGTGGTGCCGCGTTCTCTTTTCCCTGTTTTTTCTATCCTTTTTCTTGACGTCCTTTTCCCTTTTTTTTTTCCTTCTTTCTCCCTTTCTTTGGGTTGATGTAGCGGATGGCTCTTTGTATTGCAATCCTGACTTCCTTTTTATGTATTGCTGCGTATTTTCGTAGTAACGGGTGGGCGTTGGGCAGTGGTTGGACTTGCTTGCAGATGTGGGACTTACATTTTGCTCTTGCTATAATATAGCTGTTCTTTTTGAAATTCGCTGTGTATTGTTTTACTGCTTGCTGACAGCCCGCCACGGACTTTTGGACCCTAATAACTGCACTGTTCCTGCTATTCACCCTATTGTATTATAAAATTAACCTTCACTTTTCCTACTCATGGTGGTTTCCTTGTGGCTTTCTGCCTCGCCTTATTGCATCTGTTCTATCGGAGACCCGCTGGAGCTTCTTTCCTGGCCTACGTGCTAATACAGTGTGGTGGCCGGCCCGATGGGTTGTAGGCCCGTATTTGTAAGCTACATCTGCACAATAAAGGTTTTCAAAAAAAAAAAAAAAGTCTTGCACAATCTGAATCAAAGCCCGTTCACCTACCAGCGGTATCTTATACTGAGGAATGCGGGGTAAAATAGCACCTTCCTTGACTCAAATCGAAACAGGCGATATCTGCATCAAGCCCACATCTGTGTCGCCCGTTGCCCACAGTGTGCGTGGCACATCTTTAAATTCAGCAGGGAGAGGCGCATCTTTAGACAGGCACTACGTAGTACACACAATATTCAGACCCACTGTCATGCAGACACCCTCCCGGGAGCAATAAATAGTGCCATGCAATTTCTTCAATAGATCCAAACCCATCAAATTCTCTCCACAATTGGACGTCAGCAAGAATGGTGAATCCACAGTGAAAGGACCAAGTGTCAATGCAAGAGGTTTGGAAATGGGGCTCACAACTGGTACACCAGAAAAACATACCGAAACATTATTATGGCCAGACAGAGCCACCGCAGGGACCAAGGAACGGGAAATAGAGCTGTTCGTTGCACCTGTATCCACCAAAAACTCCTTAGTCGAACCATACACATCCGCACTAACGTACGGACCACGTTGATCCACAGGTATCGGAACTGGTCCCTCACTCTGTCCCTGGCTGCCCTAGCTGTAAGACATCCCTGTCACCTCATCCGTATCTTAGCCATCATGATAATACTGTTTGCCTCGTAGATAGTCAAAGTAATTTTGATCAGTTCGGCCATCCGATGTCTCAGCTGTCTGGGTTCTGTCCTGGCCACCATCTCCACGACCCCATCCACTGGACCCTCGTTCTCTTGGGACCACCACCTTCTGCAAATGCACAGGACACTCGCTGCACCAGTGTCCCTCCTCCTTACAGTATGCACACTGGTTCAGTCCTACAGGCGTAGTATTCCTACCAGTACGAGGAAGCTGTCGGGCCATACCACCACGTCCTCTATCATTCCCTTGAGAACCCTGTTTTTTTTAAAACGTATTTTATTGGTTTTAGACATACATGAATCATATATCAACGTCTCACTTCTAAATACAGCATTATCTCTACTTCCCGTTTCATCCTACACTTTCTACATTATTAATGCTGTTCCACATGGTGAAGAAAGACAGTACCCAGCCTTGCTGATGTGCCAATATGCTAAGTCCAGCCCCTATTTTACCCCCCCTACCCAACTCCCCCCTCCCCCCTCCCTCTGCGCCGGTGTGTGTAACTGCTATCTGCGGCATCTATCTTACATTGCTTTGCGGCCATATTCTGTGTCATTCCCCTGTGTATCTATTGTACCTTGGGGACCCCATCCACCTCCTCTTCCTCAGTTTCAGTACCCCCTCGCTGGATCTCCGACAGTGTCTGTACCAACGCCTCCCATGCTTTCGCCGAATCTAGCGCCTTTTCATTGTTCAGTCGTCTCGCCTGCCGATACCTGGTCTCACTCTGTGGCGCCGCGGCCAGGGCGACTGACGCTGGAATCTGGGGACCACGGTTCGATCCCCGGCTCCGGCGGCAGGTTAGCCCAGCACCATGTGACTCTGGGCAATAGCTCGCTTAATCTTCCCGACGGCCCCCCAGCGCCTAGAGACCCTTACGGGTGATTGTGCGCTTTACAAATGTGGACTTTACTTTACTTTTACTCTCGCTACTTGCCCACTTTCAGAACTCAGTTCTCCATTTCCCCCCCTTAGGACCCTCTCTTGCCTTCCAACGCCTCGTTATTTCCCTTTTTGCTAGGATTAGCCCCAGGTCCACAAATTTGCCTGTTATTTTTGTTTTAGTAGTGTGTGGAAACCAGTGCAATATGCAAGTTGCAATATCAAACGTCAGCTGTCGCTCTGTAATTGTGTTTAACGTGTCACCTACTTCTTCCCAATATTCCCTCAAGTTAGTGCATGACCACAGCATATGTTCCAATTCTGCCCCTTCATGCGCACATCGGGGGCATGCCGCTCCTTCTACACTAAAATATTTCCTTATCTTCCCAGGGGTCAGATACGCTCTGTGAAGTATATAAAAATGCACCAGCTGAAACCTTGCATTTCTCGTGCTCTTCCAAGCTCTCCGCAGTGTCTGCGCCCAGGCCGCTTCCGGTATGGGTTTGTCTATACCCGCTTCCCACTTTGCTTTTAGGCTGTCCAAGGGTGCCAGTCCCTCGTTTAACATTCTAGCGTACAAACAAGTGACCGCCTTAAAGGTCCCCGCTGCCATCATTGTATATTGACACGCCATTGTCGTTTTAGGTTCAGTAAGCCCTTCTCTCCAGTGCGCTTGCAGCGCTCCTGTCAGTGCCGCATGTAGTAGGAACCCTCCTCTAGGCAGGTCATATCTCTCTTGTAACGCCTGATAGGACAGCATTTCCCTGTTCTCATAGAGGTCTCCTATTACTTGGATCCCTTCTTACTCCCAGCCCTCCAATGGTGACCAATCACCCTCATGTGGCAACGCCGTGGCCATCCCCAGCGGGATTTCAGGCGCATGGGGATGCAGTACTCCCGCCCTACGCTGAGAGCGGTTCCAACATAGCCTCAGTGTCTTCTCCTCCAGGGATAAATCTCTAATAACCAATTTTTGTTGCATTACTATATAAAACAGGACATGGTGAGGGATCCCTCTACCTCTTAAATGCTCCAGACCCCTGAATTCCTTGTCCACTGCTTGCGTTAATACCTGTAGCTGGGCCGCCAGATAATACACTTCAAAATCCGGTACCGCTAATCCGCCCTCAACCTTAGGCCTAATCAGCGTCGCCTGTGCCACTCGTCTCCTACCCGACCCCCACAGGAATCCCACTATCAGTGATTTCAACAGTTTAAAGACCGAGCCTGGGATCCATATCGGCAGTGTTCTAAAAAAGTATAACAGTCTAGGCAGCGCTATCATCTTTAACAGTGCTATGCGGCCTGTCACAGACAGTGGGAGCATAGCCCAAAAGGCCATACTACCCTTCAGTGCCCTCACACCTCTCCCAACATTGCCCTCAGCATGTCAGTAGCACTGTGGTACACATGTACCCCCAAATATGCCAGGCAAGTTGGTTCCCATCGAACCTCAATAAATGCAATGGAGGGAGAGTCCCCAGGTCTCATCGGAAACAAACATGTTTTCGACCAGTTCACCCTCAGTCCCGATATATCTCCAAATCCCGAGAGCAAGCTCGCCGCTCCTTCCAGCGCTTCCCCCGTGTCCTCCAAAAACATCAGCAGGTCGTCGGCATATAGCGAAATATATTGCCTTACCCCCCTGTAGCCCAGACCCCGGTAATCCTCACCCAGCCTGGCCTTCGCCGCCAGCGGTTCTATAGCTAAAGCAAACAACAGGGGGGAAAGCGAACATCCCTACCTAGTTCCCCGTGCCACCAGGTATTGGGACGATATCAATGTCCCAACCCGTACTCCCGCTACTGCCGATGTGTATAGCACTCTCGTCCAAGTCACAAACTCAGACCCCGTCCCAAACCGTTCTAGCGTTTTATACAGGTAGAGGCACTCCAAGCTATCAAATGCTTTCTCGATATTTACTGACAACACCACAGGTCGCTGTGCCCCCGGCTGTTCCTCCTCGAATATCCTAATCAATCTCCAACGCTAAGGGAGGTATTCCTGGTTGGTATGAAACCGGCTTGATCCTCATGGATCAATGTGGTCATATGCTGCAATAGGCGAGTCGCCAATATCTTACTCAGGATCTTATAATCCGTAGTTAACATCGATAAGGGGCGATAGGAAGCCGCGTTTGTCCCCGCTCGTCCCGTCTTCAGTAGTGGGATCACTAGTGCTTCTCACATGGAGCTTGGGAGACGCCCCAGTTCCTTCGCCTCTTTGTAAACCTCCAATAACCTCGGAGCCAGCAAGTCCACATATTTCGCATAAAATTCAATCGGTAGCATATCAGTTCCTGGCGTTTTATTGCGGCCATATGCTTGATAGCAACCCGAATCTCCTCTAACTGTATGTCTTGGCCTAGACAGTTCGCCTGCTCCTCCATGAGAGCTGGTAGTGTCACCTCGTCCAGAAAGGAGTCAATCTCAAGATCTCCCGCCCTCAGTGAGCTATCATACAGTCCCTCGTAATGTTGTCTGAATCGGTGCAATATCTCACTCTGGGTGAAGGCTACCTCCCCTTCATCATCCTCCAATCCCAGTATAGGCGAGCCCCTTTTCATCGGGTTGGCCAGCCAGGCCAACAATGTACCTGCCTTGTCTCCCTCCTCATGCGATTTCGTAAAATAAGCCTTATGGTCGAAACAACGCAATCTCTCCATCTCCCCTGCCACCTCCTCTTTCACTGCTATCACTTCTTCTTGAGCCTCAGGGTGTTCTGGTCTTACCAACTCCGCCCTCCTCAGCCTACCCTCTGCCCGGTCCACATCTTGGAGCAGTACCTTCTGTACCCCTACATATTTACCTATGCATAACCCCCGTATCACCGTCTTAAAGGCATCCCATTCCAGTGCCCCGGTGGAGGCCGTCCCCTCGTTCTCAGTGAAGTAGTGCGTTATCCCTTCTCTCACCTCTTTCTGGAGAACCGGGTCTTCCAGTGTCTCCGGGCGTAACCGCCAGGTGGGAATAGCCGACACCTACGGCATCCAACGCATGGTAAGGAGCAATGGATTATGATCTGACAGTGTCCTGGTGAGGTATTCTGTATGCACCACCGAAGATACCACCGAGGGTGAACACAACACCGTGTCCAGTCGAACATGCAGATCATGCACCGCCGAGAAGTAAGAGTAGTCCCGATCAAGAGGGTGGTGCGTACGCCATACATCAATTAGCGCCCATCTGTCCTGCCAGTCCCGCCTACTTTTAGTTACCCTATGTACCGGGGAGTCCGTCAGAGGGGGGTGCGATCTATCTAAGTCCACATCCGCTATAGTGTTAAAATCCCCCCCTAGCATCATCGAACCTGTGAAATAATGTGCTAACGTGCTGGACAAGCACTCCAAACGCTTGGCTGGTCAATATTTGGTGCATAAATGCTGCACAGAGCTATATCCCTGCCCCAGAGTCTACCCTCTATCGCTACAAATCTACCTTCCGGGTCTATCGTCTGCCTCATCACCTGGAAAGGAACTCCGGCCCTAATCCATATTAATGCTCCCTGTGCAAACGCTGAATATGTAGTGTTGAATACCTGGCCTCTCCACCTATTCTGTAAAGCTACGCCTTCCGCCTTAGTGAGGTGAGTCTCCTCCAGCAGCGCAATGTGGATCCCTCTTCTAACTAAGTATGCATGGACCTTATGGCGACGTGTCATGGTGTGGAGCCCCCGTACATTCCAGGTTATAAAACGCAGGTCAGCCACAGCCCCCATCATTGGTGCATACTGCCATTTTCTCCGTATCTGTCTCAGCCATCACACCGGTGCACCCCTGAACCCAACTCCCTTCCCAACATCCCAGCCACCCCCCCCTCCAAGAACAGGACCTAGAACCAAACAGCTAGTCCCCGTCCAAACCATTGCAACAAATACCACACAACTAAGCCCACCAGCGATCTCTGAGGGCATGCCTTATGGGCAATGAGGGGAGCTCAGCACCCGCGGCCTGCTGCTTGTCCTCTGCTCACATCGTGCCCCCAAAACCCTAATCAGTTGGACGCCTCATGCCTTTCCCCCTTCCCCCCCCCCATTCACCACCTGGAAACTCAAAGGGAAGTAGCGAAAGCCGCACCCCACCCATATGAGCAAAGAATCTCAGCAGCTCCTGCAACAGTTCGTGCTCCGTCTTTACTGCGTCTGATCACTCATCAAACATCCCATCTGCCGTCGCTGGGGTAATCTTCGGTACCCGTACACTGTCCACCTCCGAGACCTCTGTATCCGAGCGTTCCTTATCTTTGTCCGAGTCTGTGCCCACCGGAGACTGCACCTTCCGCCCCCCCGATAGTGCAGTTACCGCTTCCAACGCTCCTTGTCGCTCCACCTCAGTCTGCGACACCGATGGCCGCCTCAAGCCCCTCCCTCTACGTCGTCGAGGTTGTAGCGATCTACGCTGTGGCAACCCTTCAGAGGTGCTTCTAGTTCCTGGATCTTGTCCATCCTTCCCAGCCCTGTAGGATTCCAACCATGCGCAAGCTTCATCTGGGGTTTCATGAAAACACGTCTTGCCATCGACAATGATTTGGAGTTTGGCGGGAAATAACAAGGAATACTGAAGCCCCTCTTCTCTTAGATCTCTTTTAATGGCAAGGAATGATACTCGACACCGCTGAATTTAGAAAGTATTGTCCGGGAACAGGTTGACCCTACTGTTCCCAACATGATAGGGGCCATCAGAACGAGCTCTCTGAAGCAGCAGATCCCTATCTCGGAAGTGCAGCAGTCGGGCCACCACCGGTCTTGGGGGTCTCCCCTGTTGTGGGGGTCTGGCAGGCACTCAGTGGGCCTGCTCGAGGGTATAAAAGGAAGACAGTCCCTCCGGGGCCACTTCAGCTCTCATCCAGTTCTCGAGATACTGCACCATGTCTGTCCCCTCCGCTTTTTCTGGCAGACCGACTATGCGTATGTTATTCCGCCTATTTCTGCTTTCAGCATCCTCCGCCCGCTTTTCTAGTGCCGTGATACGATCCAAGGCGTCCGTCATCGTGGCCTTCAGTGCGACCTGTGCCGGTTCCACCACCTGGATCGTTCCCTCTACAGCCTTTACCCTGTCCACTAGTTTAGAGTGGTCTGCCCGCAGAATCCCCAGTCCTGTGGCCACCTGTGTTATGTCCTGCTGGAGAGCAGTGCGAGAGTCTGCTATCGCTGTTAAAATTTTATCAAACTGCTCCTGCAAGGTAAGTTCCTGAGTCATTTCGGGCGCGGTCTGCTCCACCTGATTAGTGGCCTCACTGTCCGATTGCTGCTGAGTTCCCTCCTTCCTCCCCTTCAGTTTCCCCATGGAGGCAGTTGTTGGTGACTATCTGCCCAGCTCTGCACGGTCCAGCAATAGCCCTACAAGCTAAATTGGGAACAGCGCGTTGCCGCCACCCCGCATCAGGGACAGTTAATCGTGGAAGTGCTTCGTCACAGTCGACTTGGACTCCTCTACAATACGCTATGGCCGGCAGTTCTCATCTACCATCGAGGGTATTAGGGATACCCGAAGGATATCCCCTAGGACCTTCCCGTTCCGTCGTCTGCTCCAGTCATCACAGCCTGTCTCAGAGCCCCCAACATCACTATCCACCTCGGCAGATTCGAGGCCCAGACCCCCTGGTGATTTCCACACACCGCTCCGGCACCGTCCACTCAGTCCTGCACCTCCTCCCTTCAGCGTTAAGGCGCCAACTAGTATAGTTCTCAAGCGTGGGCAGGCGCTTGCCAAGTGTTCAAATCCCCAGCGCCAAGAAGCTCTCCTTCCCCTGGGTAACAACACAAACAGTCGCGGCCCAGCCTAAGTTCGCCAGCGGTCCTCCCGCTCTCGAGTGCTGACCGTAGTTCACTGCGGTTCACCGCCCTGCAGGCGTCCGCTTCTTGGCCTCCGTTACGGTTGCGTTCTCAGGCAGTGGTCTCTCCTGGCCTCCGCAGGCGTCCCCGCCCTCCCACGCCCCGGTTCTCAGAGCCCAGCAGCCCCGGGACCCCGCGCCCACCTACGCAGCTCACTGGTCCAGGTCCCCCGCACCCCACTCACCAGTGCACTGTCAGGCTCCCGCCGCTCGGCCTCCGCAGCAGTTCCAGCCCCCCAACGCAGTCTTCTGCACACTACCTCCTTCCAACGAGGGTCACACCAGCACTGGGCCAGGGCAATCAACACCCTGCACCCGTTTTCTTGCTCGAGTGTAGCACTCCCAGCCTCCGTCAGTCTCGATCTCGTCGCAGCAGCCGCTCCGCCCAATCAATCGGCTATCTCCACCTCTTTAGCCGTCAGCTCCATCGCCATCGCTCAGCCGCCATCTTGAGACCACTCCATGTTGTTCATTAGCCGTCAGGAAGGCCGCGGGGCGTTCCGCAGTTCCCACTACTCCACTCTCCACCCGGTCACAGACGGGCGCGCCCCGCTCCACAATGCCCTGAGGTTCGGCGCCAGGGCCCCAGAGCTGCCCCGGCCGCGTCTCTCCCTCCGCTTCCCGGCAGCCCCGTCAGCAAAGGGCCGCCGCAGCGCCAGCCAGGGTCTTCTCCGCTCTTCTCCGCTTCCCACCTCGGCAGCATGCAAGGCGCCCAGCTGTCCTCAGTGCCGGTCCCGTTCTTCTCGCTGCCCTCCTCGTTTGGCTGCGATCGTCGGGGAAGCCCCTCCTCTAGCTAGCGACGGAGCCCAGCCGCCATCTTGCCTTCGCCTTTCTGCCCCTAGCGCCGACCGCGAAATCACCGGCAAAGTCCCAATTTCTGCGCCGCTCCGTTCCCCCGATAGCGCCCAGCTGAGCGTGCCTCGTTCCCCTCTCAATTGGTGGGGTCAGGGGGTGCAGAGCCTCAATAATACAGGATAATTCAGGGTTTGAATGGCGGAGCTCGGCTCCTATGCAGCCACTGCCATCGGCTGCTAGCCACGCCTCTTCCCTTGAGAACCCTGTTGCGTCCAGTCTCTATCCTCAGGGCCACGTACTGGTGTCCCAGTCACCTGCAATGGTGCAGAGCAGGAATATCGACAGAGAAATATTGTGGGACATAAATATCGCCGTAAAAATATCGTGGGGAAGAAATATCGACAACAAAAATATAGTTGACAAGAATATCGACTGACAGGTAAGTAATATCGATTACAAAAATATCATTGTAATAAATATCGTTTACAAAAATATAGTTGACAAAAATATCGATTTATTAGTAATGTTATGTATTTTAGTGTTTTTAATGAGAATTGTTTGTCATTTTATTATGGGGTCGATTCTGATTCGGGAAACAAATCCGTACGACGATTCGTATTTGTAGCCGTTTCCGTACGAATTGTACGAATCCATCCGAATCGCGTAGTACGATCCGTTCTGAGAAAATACGTCTGAATCATTGCAAACCGTACGAAAATGAAGGGTAAATCCGTACGACATAGACCCACACAGTGAACCGTACGATTCATAAAAATGCCGTAGGACCCGCCAAGTACGATCCGGACCGGGGAATGAGTATGCGATTTGTACGGTAAACGTCGCTTATGAGCAATTCGTACGGAGGGCAACACTATCACATACCCATACTATCAAACAGTACCCCTAAAATCAAGGGGTGTACGCATGGGGTGTACCCACCGTACACCTACGACCTTGGGGTGTACGGACCATACCCCTACGGTCCCTACACCTACGATCATGGGGTGTACACACAAGGACGTACCCCTGAAATCTAGGGGTGTACCCACCGTACCCCGATGCACCGTACCCCTGCAATCATGGGGTGTACGCACCGTACCCGGGGGGGGGGGGGCGTTTCGTACGCATTTTGAGGCGAGATCTGCTTTTACGGACGTTTTAAGCTCCCGTAGAAAAATAGTCGTACGGAGTGTTGTCGATACGATTCGTACTTGCTGGGTCGGAAAATGCAGCTTCGATCCGTACGGACGTCGCATACTGCGCGTTCCGAATGCGATTCGTATGGATTAGTGAGTTGTACCGTCTTCGGTACGATTCTACGGAGAACTGCTTGGGGTACACATAGTACTACATTGTACGTACGGGTACGGTTCTGCATACGCTCCGTACGGGAAAAACGCTCCGTACGGCTATTCGGAGGGCATTTTACCGAATCAAAATCGGCCCCTATATGTTTTAGTATTTTACTAGGTATTAATTTATTTTAAGTTTAATTCTGCATTTTTAGTTCCGTCACGGGTTGTGGGTTTATAGGGGAATAGGGTGGGAAGTTATTTAAATATATAAAATGTATTGAATAATTAGTTAATTGATTAATTGCAAAACAACAGTTGATGGGCAGAATGCAGAACAATGTCATACATTCACCCCAGTACAGAGATCTGGGCCTAAATCCATCGTTTTTTTGCACTCCACACCACCCCAGTTCAGACGTGGCCATATGCAAATCAGCCTTGACCCTGTGCCTCATGGGAACAGTCCAGCCCGAACTGCCAAGCCATGTCTTTCCTGGACCGGAATCAAGCATCCTAGGACCGATTTCTGGCTATCAGCCGTCTTCAGCCAGGATAGCTTGACTCCAGTGGTGTGGAGAGCATGGGACTCACGTCTGAGCATACCCATCCCACTCGGGGTGACAAATGCAAAACAACAGTTGATGGGCAGAATGCAGAACAATGTCATACATTCACCCCAGTACAGAGATCTGGGCCTAAATCCATCGTTTTTTTGCACTCCACACCACCCCAGTTCTTGATTAATTAACAATAGTTTAATAATTAGTTGTTAATTCATTTCAATTAGTCAATTAATAATTATGTTAATTGTTTAATTAATTTTAGGTGTGTGTTGTGGTGTTTATATGTGTAAATGGTATGAAGGGTGAAAAGTAATTACTTTTTTATTGATTAATTATTAAATATTTTTAAAGTAATTATTATTAATTAATTCGTAATTATTAATTGTAATTGTGTAATTACTTTTAGGTGTGTGTTGTGGTGTTTGTATGTGTAAATGGAGTGAAAGGTGGTAAGTAACAAATTATTTTATTGATTAATTAATAAATAATAAATTAATTTTCATTAGTTAATTAGTAATTATTAAATTTATTTGTGTAATTAATTTTAGGTGTCTGTTGTGGATATTATAGTGTTAAATAATGTGTAAATACTTATTTTTTATTATCTTTGTTAATAATAATATATTTGATTGTATATAATAATTATGTTAATATTGGAAATTAAATTTAATAAAAATGTTGATGGTTTTGTTTTTTATTGTTTTGGGATCCAGCGCTTTCCCTACTGTTGCACTCACTGTAGTTGGAATAGTAATATTTACCTCTCAGCTATCTAACGCTTTCCCTACTGTTGCACTCACTGGAGTGGGAATAGTCATTGTTACCCCTCCGCTATCCAGCGCTTTATCTACTGTTGCACTCACTGGCGTGGGAATAGTAATTCTTACCCTTACGCTATCCAACGCTTTCCCTACTGTTGCACTCACTGGAGTCGGAATAGTAATATTTACCCCTCCGCTATCCAGCGCTTTCCCTACTGTTGCACTCACTGGAGTGGGAATAGTAATTTTTACCCCTATGGTATCCAGTGCTTTCCCTACTGTTGCACTCACTGGAGTGGGAATAGTAATTTCTACCCCCTTGCTATCCAACGTTTTAACTACTAATGTTTTTATTTTGTTATGAAATGTATGTATTATTTGATTTAAATAGTTGAAAGTGTTAATTAAATATAGAATATATTTATTTTAAATTATTTATATATTTGTTTTTCATTTTTATATAATTTAAAAAGTTCATACATTAAATAAAGATAATAGTTAATAAAACGTATTTAGGTAAATATATGCATATGTACACTTTTTTGTGTTTATATTTATTAAATTAGGTTTATTTGTTATAATTAGTTAAAATATATATTACATTAATTTATTTGTGTTAATAATAATATTTAGTTAATTTAATTCAAGTTATGTTATTTTTTAAAGCGGATATTTTTCATTAATATTATTGTACTTACCTGTTTAAGTACATAGAGTCGATATTTTTGTAATCTACATCGATATTTTTTTCATCGTTTTTTTTCACATTGATATTTAAACATAGAACCTCCTGCAATGTCGGAGAATGGAGGAAAACAGTGGGAGTGATAACAGACGTAGTGGGCATTAACGTCGCTGCTGGCTGGGTCGTGGGTGTAGGAGCTGGCGAAAGAGATGCTGAGGCCATAGATGTTGCCGGAATGCTGAAGGCAAAGAAAGGACAGAAGGTGCCGTGGACAAGGCAGACAGAGCAACAGTAGCAGAGACAGCAGAGGCTGTAGTGAATCAGCCACTTTAGTGGTCTGATGCTCTGTGATGACCCTCGATCACCACCATTGTGTACTGACTTTAGTGTGCTATGTTACCTTAGCCTTAATATAGGATGGTCTTGCATTAGAATAATCTTGCAAAAGAATAGAAGGTATGGGATGTCGAAGTGCAGAGTTGTTGGTGATGGTGCACACATGTGCTCCATAGTGGATACTGAGGGATTTGTTTGAGGGCAAGGATGGGTCATCCGATGGAGTCCCGATTTGGGCGCCAACTGAAGGAAGTGACCCGATCAGGGTCACCCGGGTCTCTAGCAACCACCTCTCAGCCTTCCTCACAAATGAAGAGTCGTCAGACAGTAGAGAATACATACCAACTTTTTTTTATTGGAGTCCGGTCTGATCAGCCTCCTTCGATTGCTGCAGAGGGACTGACTTCAGCAAGCATGGCGACACATAATGTACAGACTGGAAATTTACAGTTGGTAACTGGTGAACAAAGGAGCTTCAGAATGATGGGCTGCGATCCTGAGACCGGGTACATGCTATCTCGGTGCCAAGGCCACTCTTTCTGTGCCCGCCGCGCTAAGTGTGGGAGCAGGCCTATCTAGGGGAAAGATATGTAATGGCAAGAACAGTGTATTCATTAGCACAGTGAAGCTCAACCTTGGAGAAATACCAAAAAAATATTGCAGCTGCTTACAGCTAGGCAGACAGAGAGTAAGACCGAAGTTAGTTTCGATCATGGCTCAAAATGGTGGCTGAATATAAAATGATGCAGCGAATGCTAACTTAAATCATACAATGCAAGAAGAGCTTCAGCTAAAACATTTCTATTCCAACACCGATATTGGGTAATGGAATCTTGACTCGCCCTTGGTCACCTCTACATTATTGATTACTATTTTTCTAGGAAATAATGATTTCCTTGTGATTGAGTGACATGTCGGCCTGTTTGTATTATGTTTTTATCTCAAAATTAAAGAGAATTTTGAGAAAAAAAAATATCACTGCTTATTTATTTGCAGATCTTTAGTGAGCAATTGGTAGATGTGAAAAACATTAAGACACTAAGATAGAACATGTATTGCTAATGACTGGGTCTCTTAAAGCAGCAGTTGGCAGCCACTGATTTATGTGTTGAAATGCAAGCTTAGCTCTGATGTCACTTGGTGACTGTTCCCAGGTGACATCTGCACTGAGCAAGGGGAGTCCTGGAATCTTGGCATTTGAGCAGTTGGTCTGCCAGGGGTTGTAAGCTGTGTACTGAGCTTAATAAAGTACAATATCCAATGCTTAATTTGTAAAAAAAAAAAGTGCCAAGGCCCTTCTCTGTAGGCCACTGCAGCTTGCACCACACATTGCCCCTGCCAGCGCTGCCAATGACATTACCAACATAACACCTAACCATCTCAAGCCTACAAGTGTGACAATTCAGACTAATTTAGGTCACACAAAGCTATAATAATGGTGTGAGAGTCTGGTATTATTCATTTTCAATGTGCATTTTCTTAATAAACACTGTTGTGCTCATCTCAAAATTAGACCGTGCCACCATGTGGTGGACAGTCTCTACAGCCAGTGCTGACATTTAAGTACCAGTGCCGAGCACCGGAAACCACCAGCTCAAATTAAACACTGACTACATGAATTTCATCTGTGAAGCGCCTAACTACACAATTGGTGACTGAGGATGGGATACGATGCAAAGTGAATTGGAGAGGCGAGTGAATGTTTTCATTCCCATTGGGTGCTGATATAAACCCCTGTAGGTTAAGCACTGATTAAGGCTAAGCACGATGGGCAGACCACAACTGCTTGGGCGTCCATTGTCCTGGTGGGAGGAAAAGACTTTTGAGGCACTCATTTACATCTGTTTTGGAGCATTTTGAGGAAACCAGTAGTGCAATTGTTTATTTACTAAGGCGCTGCGTGCAGAAGAGAAAGTGGGATTATGTGCACGTCATCAGGAGCTCCAGGTGTCCGACTGCGACCGAACAGGTGCATGCAAGGTTGAACCTGTGAGGCACACGCAAGGCTGGCAGCACGGATAAAGGGAGCGGATCATTACAAGCTACACTAAGTTATATAAACATTAGCAGCAAAGGAAGCGGAGCACTAGTCTTTCAAGCAGCACTACTAGTCTTTTATGCTGGATGCCTTGGATGAATAAGGAATTGAGGCACGTAATGTGCATTAGAGAAGTAGTATTGATTGTTAGGCAGAAAGTGATGTCTAATGAAGCATTAGTGCGACATGCTCGCCTGATCACTTTTTGTTTGTAAACTTGTTTTTTTAAAGCACTGCATCAGAGTGTAGCACAATAATTTGTCACATGTGTAACACATTATAAGTTATGCGATTGATATGTTACGACTAATTAATCACATAACTTAACATCACCACTAGCGGGGTGAATTACTATGCCCAGCAGGGTACTTTAGATTTAGTGATTACCGTGAAACCTAAGCAAAAAGCAGAACAATAAATTAAACAGGCATTTGCAATGCAATAGGTCTCGCATTAGGAAAGTGTGAGCTATTGGTATTGTAAAGGACAATTTTTTTAAAATATGTGTTGGCTTTGAAAATATATAAATTAATAGTATTGTTATTCACAAAGCCAATAGCTTACACTTTCCTAATGCGAGTCCTATTGGCTATGGCAATGCTTATTGGTAGCAAGCAATGACAGTGCTGTTGTGGTGCTGAGTGATGATGTGGTTGGGCTGAGTGGTGTGGTGGTGTATTAAAGTGATGTGGTGGTGTATTAGAGTGATGTGGTGGTGTCCCAGAGTGATGTGGTGGTGTCCCTGAGTGATGTGGTGGTGCCCCTGAGTGATGTGGTGGTGCCCCTGAGTGATGTGGTGGTGTTCCTGAGTGATGTGGTGGTGTTCCTGAGTAATGTGGTGGTGTTTCTGAGTGATGTGGTGGTGCCCCTGAGTGATGTGGTGGTGTTCCTGAGTGATGTGGTGGTGTTCCTGAGTAATGTGGTGGTGTTCCTGAGTGATGTGGTGGTGTCCCTGAGTGATGTGGTGGTGCCCCCGAGTGATGTGGTGGTGTTCCTGAGTGATGTGGTGGTGTTCCTGAGTGATGTGGGGGTGTCCCGGACTGATGTGGTGGTGCCCCTGAGTGATGTGGTGGTGCCCCTGAGTGATGTGGTGCTGCCCGGAGTGATGTGCTGGTGTCCCTGAGTGATGTGCTGGTGCCCCTGAGTGATGTGGTGGTGCCCCTGAGTGATGTGGTGGTGCCCCGGAGTGATGTGGTGGTGTCCCTGAGTGATGTGGTGGTGTTCCTGAGTGATGTGGTGGTGTTCCTGCGTGATGTGGTGGTGTCCCTGAGTGGTGTGGTGGTGTCCCTGAGTGATGTGGTGGTGTTCCTGAGTGATTGGTGGTGTTCCTGAGTGATGTGGTGGTGTCCCTGAGTGATGTGGTGGTGTTCCTGAGTGAGGTGGTGGTGCCCCTGAGTGATGAGGGGGTGTCCCTGAGTGATGTGGTGGTGTTCCTGAGTGATGTGGTGGTGCCCCTGAGTGATGTGGTGGTGTTCCTGAGTGATGTGATGGTGTCCCTGAGTGATGTGGTGGTGTCCCTGAGTGATGTGGTGGTGTTCCTGAGTGATGTGGTGGTGTTCCTGAGTGATGTGGTGGTGTTCCTGAGTGATGTGGTGGTGCCCTTGAGTGATGTGGTGGTGCCCCCGAGTGATGTGGTGGTGTCCCCGAGTGATGTGGTGGTGTCCCTGAGTGATGTGGTGGTGTCCCTGAGTGATGTGGTGGTGTCCCTGAGTGATGTGGTGGTGTCTCTGAGTGATGTGGTGGTGTCCTTGAGTGATGTGGTGGTGTCCCTGAGTGATGTGGTGGTGTTCCTGAGTGATGTGGTGGTGCCCCTGAGTGATGTGGTGGTGTTCCTGAGTGATGTGGTGGTGTCCCTGAGTGATGTGGTAGTGTCCCTGAGTGATGTGGTGGTGCCCCTGAGTGATGTGGTGGTGTCCCTGAGTGATGTGGTGGTGTTCCTGAGTGATGTGGTGGTGCCCTTGAGTGATGTGGTGGTGCCCCCGAGTGATGTGGTGGTGTCCCCGAGTGATGTGGTGGTGTCCCTGAGTGATGTGGTGGTGTCCCTGAGTGATGTGGTGGTGTCTCTGAGTGATGTGGTGGTGTCCTTGAGTGATGTGGTGGTGTCCCTGAGTGATGTGGTGGTGTTCCTGAGTGATGTGGTGGTGCCCCTGAGTGATGTGGTGGTGTTCCTGAGTGATGTGGTGGTGTCCCTGAGTGATGTGGTAGTGTCCCTGAGTGATGTGGTGGTGCCCCTGAGTGATGTGGTGGTGTCCCTGAGTGATGTGGTGGTGTTCCTGAGTGATGTGGTGGTGCCCTTGAGTGATGTGGTGGTGCCCCCGAGTGATGTGGTGGTGTCCCCGAGTGATGTGGTGGTGTCCCCGAGTGATGTGGTGGTGTCTCTGAGTGATGTGGTGGTGCCCCTGAGTGATGTGGTGGTGTCCTTGAGTGATGTGGTGGTGTCCCTGAGTGATGTGGTGGTGTCCCTGAGTGATGTGGTGGTGTTCCTGAGTGATGTGGTGGTGCCCCTGAGTGATGTGGTGGTGTTCCTGAGTGATGTGGTGGTGTCCCTGAGTGATGTGGTGGTGCCCCCGAGTGATGTGGTGGTGTTCCTGAGTGATGTGGTGGTGTCCCGGACTGATGTGGTGGTGCCCCTGAGTGATGTGGTGGTGCCCCTGAGTGATGTGGTGCTGCCCCGGAGTGATGTGCTGGTGTCCCTGAGTGATGTGCTGGTGCCCCTGAGTGATGTGGTGGTGCCCCTGAGTGATGTGGTGGTGCCCCTGAGTGATGTGGTGGTGTCCCTGAGTGATGTGGTGGTGTTCCTGAGTGATGTGGTGGTGCCCCTGAGTGATGTGGTGGTGTTCCTGAGTGATGTGGTGGTGTCCCTGAGTGATGTGGTAGTGTCCCTGAGTGATGTGGTGGTGCCCCTGAGTGATGTGTTGGTGTCCCCGAGTGATGTGGTGGTGTCCCCGAGTGATGTGGTGGTGTCCCTGAGTGATGTGATGGTGCCCCTGAGTGGTGCCCCTGAGTGATGTGGTGGTGTCCCTGAGTGATGTGGGGTGCCCCTGAGTGGTGCCCCTGAGTGATGTGGTGGTGTCCCTGAGTGATGTGGTGGTGTTCCTGAGTGATGTGGTGGTGTCCCTGAGTGATGTGGTGGTGTCCCTGAGTGATGTGGTGGTGTCCCTGAGTGATGTGGTGGTGTCCCTGAGTGATGTGATGGTGTTCCTGAGTGATATTGTGGTGCCCCTGAGTGATGTGGTGGTGTCCCTGAGTGATGTGGTGGTGTTCCTGAGTGATGTGGTGGTGCCCTTGAGTGATGTGGTGGTGCCCCTGAGTGATGTGGTGGCGCCCCTGAGTGATGTGGTGGTGTGGTAGTGTCCCTGAGTGATGTGGTGGTGCCCCTGAGTGATGTGGTGGTGCCCCCGAGTGATGTGGTGGTGTCCCCGAGTGATGTGGTGGTGTCCCTGAGTGATGCGGTAGTGTCCCTGAGTGATGTGGTGGTGCCCCTGAGTGGTGCCCCTGAGTGATGTGGTGGTGCCCCTGAGTGATGTGGTGGTGCCCCTGAGTGATGTGGTGGTGTCCCTGAGTGATGTGGTGGTGTTCTTGAGTGATGTGGTGGTGCCCCCGAGTGATGTGGTGGTGCCCCCGAGTGATGTGGTGGTGCCCCCGAGTGATGTGGTGGTGTCCCCGAGTGATGTGGTTGTGAGAAGTTGGCCTGATATGCAGTGCTGACTATTCTAGTGATCACTATGTATCAGTCCAAACAACCCTTATTGATGATTGGTTGTAAGTCAACCTTATAGACCAGCTATCCTAGTAGCATGGATACGAGCAGTCTAAGGCTAAGACTCTAGAGGGCGTGTTAAGCCAGCTGTTTTACCATCACATTACCCCTTGAACACCAAGTGAAAGGACACCACACAAGTTGTTATGAAAATAAACAGATATTTATTTATAACAAGACTACCCTGAACTCTTTATGAGTCAGGGAGCTAAGCACAATACAAAACTCCTAAGAAAATACTTTAAGTCGCACAATTTACACAAATGCCCTAGGGGCACGAAAAACCATATACACAGTAAGTGGAATGCGAACTTGCTAGCAGGTAAGTAATACTTTTCTAGACTTAGGAATCGCTAGGCCTACAATTCTAAACACTGGGATTAGATGCAGGAGGCCTGTGGACGTCGTGTGCAGAGTGGGAACTCTCACGCGTAAGGCGGGAAAAAGTCTATGGAGGCTAGCAGTTGCAAAGTTACTGTTCTCGGGCGAACCCGACTAGGTGGGTCGAAAACAAGAGTGGATCCGAACACTTAGGGTGTTGGACTATGCTGGAGCACCGGAGTACTCAGGTTACCTAGCCCAGGGGCTGCGGCTGCATAGGGTTGAAGTTGCGTCGGAAACCCTCGTTGAAGAACCAGGAGCCTGAAGAAAGAGTTGCTGGCAGGCGGCCAGTGAAGAAAGTTCGGAGTGATCCAAGCCTGGATCAGGGAAGAAGAAGACCTGAAAGCAGAGGGGACCAAGTTCTGAATCACTAGCCAGTGATTAAGTGGGCACCAGGATGGCACCGGGCGAAGTCACCGCAGTCAGGTGAGTGGGCGCTGCTGGACTCTGCAGTCTCTCGGACCAGGAGGCGTTGTCGGCGACCAGGATGGAGGTGCGAGCTGTCCCACGAAGGTTCTTGCTGTCGACGTCGCTGGACCCAGGATTGGGCAACAAGTCTTGGCAAATGCAAGGCCCACGCGGTGGACCTAAAATGGCGTCTTGAGTGGACCAGGAGGGTCCAGGGTGCTCCTCTTTTAGAGGGGAGCAAGGGCTAGTCTGGAGCAACCAGACCAGCAGTAGTTGTCGTCGTGGAGCGTCGTGAGAGGGCCACTAGCCAACGGTCAAGCGACCTGGACAACGCGGTGAGCAGCAAAGAGCAGAAGGGCCCCACGCCGATCTCGTGGATGCAGGGGGGCTGAACTTCGGTGCTGGAGCTGCTCAGGGTCGGTGCTTCTCTTACCCCAAGGCACTCAGTCGAGGGTCACTCAGGCGTCGTGCTGGACAAGCATCGTGCAGTTCTGAAGATAGCCGGTCCCTCGAGGTCTCGTCACACCCACGGATCACAGCTGGGCTGATGATGCAGGTTGAGGTCAGAGGTGCCAGGGAAGCCGGTTCTCGTCGTGCTGGAGCAGTCTTGATCCGAAGGAGAGACTGGCAACAAACCGCGATGCTTGGTTGGTGCCTGCTGCTGCAGGGTGACTACTCCTTAGTCACAAGGGAGAAATCTTGAGAAGAGTCTTGAGTTCCTTCTTGCAGAAAGTAGTTTCAGGATTCAAAGATGATCTGATTTGGAAGGGGGCCAGTTCCTACCTTTATCCTGCAAAAAGGGGCTGGCACGCGACTAAGTCCTGCCCTATGGGTGGGACTAGGAGGGGGGTGGTTACACCCCTCTCCTTTGGCGGGCTTTCCCCAGGCCAGGGGCTGGAGTGCCCCTGGAACTGGTTTCAGCCGGCCTATGCACAGTGAGCACCGGGGTGCCACTTGCAGTCACCTTCCTCCGAAGCCCTGCCTACCTAGGATACACAAAATCCTGTCTGGGACGGTGCTGGCACCGCCCCTGGCAGGAAACCCTTTGTCCTTGCCTCCTGCTCTGGGAGGACTCCCAGCAGCAGGAGGGCAGACTTGTGTCTCGGTGGCAGCATCCATTTTGTGGAGCTAAGGCTCTGTTTGACTTTAACTGGGGTTACAGGTTACATACATGTCGTGTCCCTCTAGAAGGGTGGAATGCTAACCCCGTCACCAGAATTGGCGAGGGGTTAGTATTCCAATTCGTATGACACCTTACTCGACATGTTTTGATAAAGCGATACCAGAGTTGGCATATAACCGCGAGGATTATAATGCACTTAAGAGTATATGGTATGCGATATCATGGAAACGGCTAAGGGATGGATCCCGAAAGCCGTAGACAGGCTCAGCTCATGCCAGAGCACCATCTCACACGATTCCAAGCACTCTGCCTTCAGGATTGTTAAGGCCTGCCATAGGAGTGACTGATAGGATATCTGTGTGTCCATTTAGGTTTAGATATAGGAATACTATATCTACAGCAGAGAGTGAGTACACCACTCTGCCCCAGCTGTCAAGCAGCCAGTTGTGTCTGATTTAGTTAGTCAGTCCAGGGGTGGCATAATACATGCTGCAGCCCCTGGGAGACTCCTGGGTGCACCTCAGCCCTGGTTACAGGGACTTGAGAGGGCCCAGTGCCAATTCAGTACCTGGGTACAATTTGGATTAGAGAGAACAGCTAGGCTGTGGGTCTGATTAGCAGGCCCACAGCCAGGGAAAGTCGTAAACCAGTGAAGCAAAAAGCAAAAATCTGGGTGATCATAGGATTGCAGACCCTACTCTCCTACAGTGGTGGTGTCCCTGAGCGATGTGGTGGTGCCCCTGAGTGATGTGGTGGTGTCCTTGAGTGATGTGGTGGTGTCCCTGAGTGATGTAGTGGTGTCCCTGAGTGATGTGGTGGTGTCCCTGAGTGATGTGGTGGTGTTCCTGGGTGATGTGGTGGGGCCCCTGAGTGATGTGGTGGTGTTCCTGAGTGATGTGGTGGTGTTCCTGAGTGATGTGGTGGTGTCCCTGAGTGATGTGGTAGTGTCCCTGAGTGATGTGGTGGTGCCCCTGCGTGATGTGTTGGTGTCCCCGAGTGATGTGGTGGTGTCCCTGAGTGATGTGGTGGTGTCCCTGACTGATGTGATGGTGCCCCTGAGTGGTGCCCCTGAGTGATGTGGTGGTGTCCCTGAGTGATGTGGTGGTGCCCTTGAGTGATGTGGTGGTGCCCCCGAGTGATGTGGTGGTGTCCCCGAGTGATGTGGTGGTGCCCCTGAGTGATGTGGTGGTGCCCCTGAGTGATGTGGTGGTGTCCCTGAGTGATGTCGTGGTGTTCCTGATGTGGTGGTGTCCCTGAGTGATGTGGTGGTGTCCCTGAGTCATGTGGTGGTGCCCGTGAGTGGTGCCCCTGAGTGATGTGGTGGTCCCCCTGAGTGATGTGGTGGTGTCCCTGAGTGATGTGGTGCAACAGCACAGAGACTGAAGCTAAGAACACGCAGGGCTGAGTGCTACAAAGCGCGTTCAGTTTATCAAAGCACAAAATGATGGACCGGGGAAAAAGCAAGGGGAAACAGGAAAACACAGGGAGAGTGTATAATGATAGAGGCAGCGAAGGCTGGGGCTTGGACAGCAATGAAGTACGGGGTCGAGAAGGCACTGAATGGGAGAACACGGAAAACACCCAGGACAAAGGAAGGAAGATGCATGCACACGGGAGAGCAGGCAGAGACCAGAGGGCAAGGAGTAGCAAGCAAAACAAGCTCTCTGCATTGCTGTAGCAGGGGGGCGGGGAAGCGGGAGCGCATTCCTTTGAAGTCTGATGCGGCGGCGGGGGAGCGGCAGCCTTTGAAGTCTGATTGGGGGGAGCGGCAACCTTTGAAGTCTGATGCGAGGCACAGACAAATGGTGGTGTGTGACGTGGCTGGCGCTGTGCATGCGCATAGATCACATGAACTGTGTCTTATCCGCCGTTTTGGTAGACTGTTCTTTTCCACTTTCTATAATCTCGCCGGAGCAATGCGCAAGCGCATTGGCTCATGCGAGACCTAAAAAAGAAAGATACCACACCCCCACCCCTCCCTGGCAGCAGCGGCAATGCTGCCTGACACCCCCACCCCTCCCCGGCAGCAGCGGCAATGCTGCCTGATCACTAAAAAAACAAGCATTGGCATAGCCAATAGGTCTCGATTTTGGGATCTTATAAGTATTTAGTTATGCAGCACAATATCTTTGGTGCAACAACATCAACCGTTACATGGCTAAACACTTATAAGGTCCCAAAGGCCAGACCTATTGGCTATGCACTATGGCCTATGCACAAAAAAAAACTGGAGCATTTTTATATATTTAATTATTTTTAACAAGGTGTTTACTAAAATAGAACCTTTGAACATTATTTGGTGCTTTATTATTTTCGTGAACTGGTTGTGTGCCACGTGTACAGTTCTTTTGATTTTTATATTCTTAGGAAAGAAACATCTGCTGTTACCTGCAGCTGTACTTTCCTTTTATTTCACCTTTCGAGTAAACATGACGTGCTAGTCTGGTTGCTGCGTGAACGTTTCTAATGGTGCCTGCACGGCGTTTGGGCCATTCACACATACTATCTGTGCTGTTGAGAAGCCAAGCTTTATCACAATACTTTATCACATCCTGTTGTGACCGTCTGTGTGATTTATGGCTGATCTTGGGCTACAGCGATGCGATGGCATCTCTGCAGGATTATGAGCTGCTCTTGAAGGAGGGTGTGTTGCTTTCACCGAGAAACAGGTGTCACAAACGGCAGCCCTCAGGCTGTTGCCCTGAGCAAACTGTGCTGGAGTTCAGTGACGTAAACAGAATAAAGTCCCAGAAAAAAACAAGCATTTGCAATGCAATAGGTCTTGCATTAGTAAAGGTTTGCGCTATTGGTGATGCAAATAATAATGCAACGCCAATAGCTCTAATTTTCAGTAATGCGAGACCGATTGCATTGCAAATGCTTGTTTATACTTACAAACTCCATAGCTCATTGAAATGGCATCACTGCAGTGAACCATGGCCCATAATTCATATTAACTGTGAAAGAGTCGGGATTTGTGAGTTTGAAATGAGATGCACATGGGTTGGCATCAGAAGTAGTTCTGCTAGTGGTAGTGCCAGGAGGTTTACTACCCCTAACACGAAGAGTATCGCTACTCCCAGCTGGATTAAAGCACTTATTATCATGTCACTAGCAGCAGAAGGACTCGTAGTATTGGTAGGTGTATTAGCAATGCTGGCAGACGTACTTGGAGTAGAACCACTAGCCATCTTTTTACAAGTAGTTGTACTTGTAGTACTGCTAGGAGCTGCAGTAGTCAAAACAAACTTTATTTGGTTTGTTACAACCATAAAAGTACAATTTACATCTTATCTTACTAAAAAGGATAAAATAAAAACAGCGACAGATACATAGCACGGCGGTATCAATAGACATATTACTTCTTGGTATACATAGGAGTACTATCATTTTTAAAATCGGAGTATTATAACAATTAAATTAATAAAATCACTTAATTCATACTATACAACACCTCCTTAAACATGCAGCACTTGCTATTTTAAACACTAATTGTTTCAGACTTATTTAATATCGAGGACTTATATAATTAGATCTTACTCTGTGCAGTTGAGGAACCCCTTAACTTTTTTCATATAGTTCCCCAAGGCACAGGCTATATCCAAGTTCTCCATTTCCATCAACAATTTAGCGGCTTGCATCCTGTTTGTAATATTATACTTTTTAAAAATCGGGCATAAAAACTCCTTTCGTATATCTAAAAACCACAAACAATCTAATAAAATGTGAGTAATATTGCAGGTAGTGCCTAAAGTGCAAGTGCAAGGAGCTGCAGTAGTTCTACTATTTTATTAGTAGTAGACGTATCATTACTGTCAGTAATATCACTAATAATAGTATAGACTTTGAAGTGCTTGTTTTAGTATGAGCAACTCTACTACTAATAGTACCAATTAAGAGTGCTAAAAGTTACAGTGCTAGCAATACTCCCATCACAAGAAGCCGTCCTGTAGGTGGTAATGGCACGATCAGTAGTACTTTTACTGGCACTAGAAAAAAAAGTAATGTGCTATTAGTATTAGATTTACTAATGCTGGTGGTAATATTACTAGAAGTAAGGGACTTTATACTATCCATTAAATTGTTAGAATATCCTGCGTAAGCAGTATCACCAGAATCGAAGTCACAGAGATCAGAGCGCGACTAGTACAACCACTAGTAGCAGATACTGCTGGTACCACCATTACTCACAGTAGTACTAGGAGTGAAAGTAGCTACACTGGAGTTATAGTTTATTTAGTGAACACCTCTCCGCTCCTCATGTTCAAGCAAGTGGCGCTAAGAACTGCTACTGCAACTCCCCCACCACGAGAAGAAAAAAAAACACAGCAGAAAAGACACACCCTCGTTTTAATTACAAGCTAAAACGAACAGAGAGTGACCATGAATAACACACTTTGAACATATCTCATGTTGCTAGTGGCTGCTGCACGTGAGATGAGCCAAGTCTTAATCATGATTGATTCTGCAGCTTGATGACACTCGTAAGGAGAGCAGGGTTAAAATGCCAGTTACTCACACACTGTACAGTAGTCTGCATTGTTGATTAGGGTCAGTTTTGATCTAATTGTGTAGTAAACAACCAACATTAAAATGTAAACAAAGTCACCTCCTGAACAGCTCTGCTCTCTAATGTGCGATTGACAGTTCCTACCAGCTGTGATTGAAAGAGCGGTGTGAGCAGATCTGTGAGAGCACTACATGCACACTCTCCCAAGTTGTGGCAGCAGTATGTATCTCAACATCCTTATGTGCTGTGATTGGTGGCTCTGTACTCTGGCGCATCCAAGGTTGACGCCAGTGCACCTGCACACACCGCCAGGCTGGGATTGACAGGGTGGTGTCTGGCGTGTGAGCAGATCCCATGATGTGTCTATGATTGCGGTACATACACACTCTCCCAAGCAGTAGCTGTGCTGTGATTGGTAGCTGTGTACTCTGGCGCATCCAAGGTTGACGCCAGTGCACCTGCACACACCGCCAGGCTGGGATTTACAGGGTGGTGTCTGGCGTGTGAGCAGATCCCATGATGTGTCTATGATTGCGGTACATACACACTCTCCCAAGCAGTAGCTGTGCTGTGATTGGTAGCTGTGTACTCTGGCGCATCCAAGGTTGATGCCAGTGCACCTGCACACACCGCCAGGCTGGGATTGACAGGGTGGTGTCTGGCGTGTGAGCAGATCCCATGATGTGTCTATGATTGCGGTACATACACACTCTCCCAAGCAGTAGCTGTGCTGTGATTGGTAGCTCTGTACTCTGGCGCATCCAAGGTTGACGCCAGTGCACCTGCACACACCGCCAGGCTGGGATTGACAGGGTGGTGTCTGGCGTGTGAGCAGATCCCATGATGTGTCTATGATTGCGGTACATACACACTCTCCCAAGCAGTAGCTGTGCTGTGATTGGTAGCTGTGTACTCTGGCGCATCCAAGGTTGACACCAGTGCACCTGCACACACCGCCAGGCTGGGATTGACAGGGTGGTGTCTGGCGTGTGAGCAGATCCCATGATGTGTCTATGATTGCGGTACATACACACTCTCCCAAGCAGTAGCTGTGCTGTGATTGGTAGCTGTGTACTCTGGCGCATCCAAGGTTGACACCAGTGCACCTGCACACACCGCCAGGCTGGGATTGACAGGGTGGTGTCTGGCGTGTGAGCAGATCCCATGATGTGTCTATGATTGCGGTACATACACACTCTCCCAAGCAGTAGCTGTGCTGTGATTGGTAGCTGTGTACTCTGGCGCATCCAAGGTTGACGCCAGTGCACCTGCACACACCGCCAGGCTGTGATTGGCAGGGTGGTGTCTGGCGTGCGAGCAGATCCCATGATGTGTCTATGATTGCGGTACATACACACTCTCCCAAGCAGTAGCTGTGCTGTGATTGGTAGCTGTGTACTCTGGCGCATCCATGGTTGACGCCAGTGCACCTGCACACACCGCCAGGCTGGGATTGACAGGGTGATGTCTGGCGTGCGAGCAGATCCCATGATGTGTCTATGATTGCGGTACATACACACTCTCCCAAGCAGTAGCTGTGCTGTGATTGGTAGCTGTGTACTCTGGCGCATCCAAGGTTGACGCCAGTGCACCTGCACACACCGCCAGGCTGGGATTGACAGGGTGGTGTCTGGCGTGCGAGCAGATCCCATGATGTGTCTATGATTGCGGTACATACACACTCTCCCAAGCAGTAGCTGTGCTGTGATTGGTAGCTGTGTACTCTGGCGCATCCAAGGTTGACGCCAGTGCACCTGCACACACCGCCAGGCTGGGATTGACAGGGTGGTGTCTGGCGTGTGAGCAGATCCCATGATGTATCTATGATTGCGGTACATACACACTCTCCCAAGCAGTAGCTGTGCTGTGATTGGTAGCTGTGTACTCTGGCGCATCCAAGGTTGACGCCAGTGCACCTGCACACACCGCCAGGCTGGGATTGACAGGGTGGTGTCTGGCGTGTGAGCAGATCCCATGATGTGTCTATGATTGCGGTACATACACACTCTCCCAAGCAGTAGCTGTGCTGTGATTGGTAGCTGTGTACTCTGGCGCATCCAAGGTTGACGCCAGTGCACCTGCACACACCGCCAGGCTGGGATTGACAGGGTGGTGTCTGGCGTGTGAGCAGATCCCATGATGTGTCTATGATTGCGGTACATACACACTCTCCCAAGCAGTAGCTGTGCTGTGATTGGTAGCTGTGTACTCTGGCGCATCCAAGGTTGACGCCAGTGCACCTGCACACACCGCCAGGCTGGGATTGACAGGGTGGTGTCTGGCGTGTGAGCAGATCCCATGATGTGTCTATGATTGCGGTACATACACACTCTCCCAAGCAGTAGCTGTGCTGTGATTGGTAGCTGTGTACTCTGGCGCATCCAAGGTTGACGCCAGTGCACCTGCACACACCGCCAGGCTGGGATTGACAGGGTGGTGTCTGGCGTGTGAGCAGATCCCATGATGTGTCTATGATTGCGGTACATACACACTCTCCCAAGCAGTAGCTGTGCTGTGATTGGTAGCTGTGTACTCTGGCGCATCCAAGGTTGACGCCAGTGCACCTGCACACACCGCCAGGCTGGGATTGACAGGGTGGTGTCTGGCGTGTGAGCAGATCCCATGATGTGTCTATGATTGCGGTACATACACACTCTCCCAAGCAGTAGCTGTGCTGTGATTGGTAGCTGTGTACTCTGGCGCATCCAAGGTTGACGCCAGTGCACCTGCACACACCGCCAGGCTGGGATTGACAGGGTGGTGTCTGGCGTGTGAGCAGATCCCATGATGTGTCTATGATTGCGGTACATACACACTCTCCCAAGCAGTAGCTGTGCTGTGATTGGTAGCTTTGTACTCTGGCGCTTCCAAGGTTGACGCCAGTGCACCTGCACACACCGCCAGGCTGGGATTGACAGGGTGGTGTCTGGCGTGGGAGCAGATCCCATGATGTGTCTATGATTGCGGTACATACACACTCTCCCAAGCAGTAGCTGTGCTGTGATTGGTAGCTGTGTACTCTGGCGCATCCAAGGTTGACGCCAGTGCACCTGCACACACCGCCAGGCTGGGATTGACAGGGTGGTGTCTGGCGTGTGAGCAGATCCCATGATGTGTCTATGATTGCGGTACATACACACTCTCCCAAGCAGTAGCTGTGCTGTGATTGGTAGCTGTGTACTCTGGCGCATCCAAGGTTGACACCAGTGCACCTGCACACACCGCCAGGCTGGGATTGACAGGGTGGTGTCTGGCGTGTGAGCAGATCCCATGATGTGTCTATGATTGCGGTACATACACACTCTCCCAAGCAGTAGCTGTGCTGTGATTGGTAGCTGTGTACTCTGGCGCATCCAAGGTTGACGCCAGTGCACCTGCACACACCGCCAGGCTGTGATTGGCAGGGTGGTGTCTGGCGTGTGAGCAGATCCCATGATGTGTCTATGATTGCGGTACATACACACTCTCCCAAGCAGTAGCTGTGCTGTGATTGGTAGCTGTGTACTCTGGCGCATCCAAGGTTGACGCCAGTGCACCTGCACACACCGCCAGGCTGTGATTGGCAGTACTGTACACTCTCCTCAAGCCCTGCCTTGACTCACACTGCCTGCAGGTTCTTCATCATAGTGCGACGCCTGCATATTTCTTAAAGTTGTGATTAACAGACTAAGCATCCAATCCCCATTGCTGTAATTGATACCATTGTACTCATCTGTATGTGCTGTGCATGTCAGCAGCATACCTGAGCTCTGGAACTCTCTCCCCACTGAACTCAGGCAGGTCACCGGCCTTCTTGCTTTTAGAAGGCATTTGAAATCCTGGCTTTTTCCGAATCCTTAGCCTGTTATCAGCTGCCCCCTCCTTTCTTTATCCCTCGAGTCTGCCAGTGCCAGGATGCCTCTCGAGGTGATAGCGCGCTTTATAAGTGAAATAAATAAATAAACATGCATGTTGTGATTTGAGTGCCATGCTCCCCATCCCTGTGTTGTGCGCAGGTCAGCAGCACGCCTGTACATACATGTATGCTGTGATTGTCAGTACTGCGCTTCACATGCCTATGTGCTGCGCATGTCAGTAGCATGCCTGTGCATACATGTATGCTGTGATTGTAAGTAATGCGCTTCACATCCCTATGTGCTGCGCATGTCAGCAGCATAGCTGTACATATATGCATGTTGTGCTTCACATCCCTGTGTGGTGTGCATGCACAGCATACCTGCACATACGAATACTGTATAGCAGGGCACCACTCTCAGATCTGCAATTAGTTATGACACACGCCCATATTTACATATATCTTAATGAATGATTTGAGGGCTGACGGCCGTTCTTGGTGAGCTGTAGAGCAGTGCTGCTCTGCGACCATGCCACCTACGGAAGCCTGACAGCCAGCCCCCACTTCCACACACCCGCGCTACATCTTGCAATGTCTGCTGCCACCTGGGGGCTGCTGGGAGATCGGCTGCTCGTGTCTAGCTTGCGGGCGGCTGAAAGGAAGTTTTCGAATAAATTAGAACTATGAACCACTGAACTATGTCATATAAAAGGATGGGTTTAAACTTTAAAGTGATCTGAAAGGGCCATAAAGTCGGACAGAAACCTCTTTAAAACAAGCGAATGGTGCGCGTGAAAGTGATCACGAGCAAGAAGTTCGTCCGCAACCGGGAGCTGTGTGCGCGCACACGCAAAAAGTAAATTATACAAGGCAGAGAGAGGCTCGCAAGTCTTAATGAGCCTTGCCAGAAACCCACATGGCGGCTGCGCATGTGAAGACGCGCATGACCGCAAGCTTGAGGCCAGCAAAAGCCTCTGGTTGCACTTTCAAAAGCAACTCACTAAATTTCTTGCAGAGCAGCACATGCGCTGGCTCAGTGAGACCTAAAAAGCAACACCATTGGCACAATAAAAATCATAAGGAACTGACAGGGTGAAGGGAAGGAATGGAATCCACATGTACTACATGGAGGAGTAGCAGTGTTCAGGCAGTTTTCAAAGCAGTCATTGTAACTGCTGTGTCATTGGTGCTGTGGAGCCTTGTTTTCATTGGTCTGAATTAAGGCAGAAACAGCAGGTTGTATGCATCATTCTGAACTTGCAGGGATTGGTGAGACACAGTCACCACTTAGAAAGGACTGTTCATATTTGCACTGTGCAACCCAGTTTAGAGCATTAAAAGTCATAGGACTATGCAAAGCTTGTGTTCTCGGTAGTGCGTAGGCAGTAAGAAAGAAAATGGTAACAACTTTCGTTTTAATTTTTTGTTTAGCTTAACTAGACTAGGGTGACAACTTTTAATTGTGTTATCTGTTGTTTTTGTTTCATATTTACTTCTGTGATATATAAGTTGTTGGAACAGCTGTTCAAGCCATTGTACATATTCCCCCATTTTTGCAAGATCCAGGAGTGTCTGGAATAGTTTGGGGCGATTGCGGGGTGGGGGGTGGAGTCTTGAGACATACTTGGAAGCCATTGGGGGTGATGTTTTTTGGGAGAAAAGAAAAATGCCTATTCTAAGTTTGGTAGAAAAACTTGTATAGTTATAGAGACACATACTTTTCTCACAAGCACAATTATCTGGCGAGTCTATAGAACAGTATGTGGCAGTACTGAAAACACTAGACATTTCATGTAAATTCAAGAATTTACAAGAAGATATAAGGGATCAAATTATAAACAGAACCAGCAAAATCCAAAATTCAAGAGAAATTGCTGGGGCTAAAGGAACCTTTTGGGGAAAAATATATAAACATAGCTCGCAGGATCGAGAACACTTCACAATATATTAAGAAGTTGAAGCAGGATCAGCATTAGAGTGAGTCAGAGGATCCTACAAAGCAGTGAGTGCATTACGTAGTGCAGGGAAGAAAAATAGGAACACTAAGAAAGAAGAAACTAATTAATGGCATAGATGTTCTAGTTTCAAACAATGTTTCAGGTGTGGTAGCACCAGACATTTGGCGGATTCAAATGCTTGCCCAGCTAGCATGGGCAAGTGTTTTAAGTGCAAAAGGGTTGGGCATTGTTCAAGAGTCTGCAAAGGTGGAAATGTTGTGGCGAAAAGAACAATGTATGTTCAGGTAAGGAGCGGAAGTCATGAGAGCTATACTCAAATTCTGACATGGATTACGAAGATGTGGAATTATTAGTGGTGTGTAAGGTAGATAAAGGTGGTGATTATGGCAAAGGGCAGATCAACCACCAAAATGTGAGGTAGAAGTGAACTGAGTTAAAATAAACATGTGGGCTGATTTGTGTTCGCCGTACACATTAGTTGACAAAGGTGTGGAAAACCATCAAGGGTACTGAATTCTCACTGATGAAGCCGGAATGTTACTGTGGGAATAAGTTAACAATGTTGTTTTTTTTTATGACAGAGTTGAAATATAAAGGTAGGAGGGCATTTTGCAAGGTGTATGTAGTGGAAAGAGGGAAACTCTGTTGGGCTGGAGAACAAAAATCTCTTAGAATAATTTTGGATCCCAATCATCCGGACAAAGTATTATTGACTACACAAGATGGTGTGGGGGTATGGGGTTCCAAATTTCCTACATTGTTTAAAGAAAGGCTGGGTTGTTTAACGAATTTTGAACACTGTATTGAAAGATAATGCAGTACCTAAAGATCACACGGTCTCTAATGTCCCATTAGCTCTACGTGGCCAATTGAAAACAGAGTTCGATCAGTTTAGTGACGATGGAGTCATTGAGCCCATTGAAGCATCTGGGTAGCTCGGCCCAAATGTGCTTGCCAAGAAGGCTAATGGCAAGATACGCACTTGCGTTAACTTGAGAGATGTGAACGAATGTAAATGGGTGGGCAGTCATCCACTTCCCCACATCAATAAAATGCTAATAAGTATGAGAGGGGCAAAATGGTACACCACACTAGACTTGTCAGTGCATACCACCAGATACGATTGCATCCTGATTCCAAATACCGGACATTATTTATCACACCCGAAGGGGCATAGCAATTTGTGTGCATGCCTTTCAGACGGTCATCAGCTCTGTTTGTATTTTCATTCGTCCTATTGTAATTTCTATTCTTTTCTAAGGGAAAGCGAGGTGTTATAATCTGCTGTTGGTAGTAATGCATGCTCTCCACAGATTCTCTGTTCACTGCTGTTCAGCCGGTGTGTGATGGCATGTAATGTTGGCAAGTGCCTGAAGGAGTGGACAGTTAGAGAGAGTGGGCTGAGATTGTTTCGGCCCCAAGACCTCTAACCATTCGCTTTACCAGATTATATTGGGGTTTCCGAGCGCCAGCTATCCGGCGGTAAACTTCAGAGGGAACCAGCAACTAGATGGTTTGATTAGTCTTTTGCCCCTCTACCCAGGTTGGACGACCGATTTGCACATCAGGACCTCTAAGGACCTCCACCAGAGGTCAAAATGCTCAAATGCCAAGATTCCAGAACTCCCCTCGCTCAGGGCAGATGATTAAGTATTAACGTTTTAATTAAAAATAAACTTTTTTTTGATGATCAACTTTATTAGATTTGTAACAACATGTAAATTCATTGGCTGCAGTTCATTAATCATTGGGATAAGCATGACAATGCATATAGTTGACAGGTAAAGGGGCGGTCCTTCGGGGTTGATCACGGCAGTCCAGACATTGAATACAATCGTACATAAAATAAAATGAAGGCAGATCATCATGGTGGCAGCATATTAAACCATTTACCCCACACTTTACTGAATAGGTCAGGGCATCCCCGGGCTTCGAATAGGGCTTCTTCCTGGATCCCACACCAGTCCACTCCCCTCCTCCATCCCTGTACAGTAGGTGCCTTAGCCTGGGACCAGTGTGCTGCTATGTCACTCTTGGCCACCGCCACAGCTGTCCCCAAAAGGCGTTTGTCCGCCCTAGAGCTATCCAAGCCATCAAACACCTCCAACAGCAGACGCATCGGATCATGAGGAACCTCCCATCCCAGGGCCTGCGTGAGTTCAAGCTCCACCCCCTCCAGAATGGCGCCAAAGCCGGACAACACCATACCATGTGATAGAAATCGGCTAGGGCGAAGGCACATCGTGCGCATGTTGGGGAGGATTTCATCTGGGCCTGGAACAGACGTGTCGGGTGAGGTATGCCGCATGAAGGTAATAAAGTTGGACCAGGCGCAGCTTGGAGGATATGGTCAGGGTTTTGGGTGCCATAAGGGCATCCCTCCAGTCCGCCTCTTCTAGGGGGCCCAGCCAACCCTTCCATCGAGCCCTGAGCCGATCCAGGGAAGCAGGGCCATTGTTCACCAGGGAGCAGTATATGCGGGACACTCCCCCCCTGTCTAGGTTCCCCATCATTACCTGGGCCTCCAGCGGGCTGAACTCTGGAAGGGAGACAGGGGGTGAGACATGTGTATGAAGGGCGTGTCTGAGTTGTAGGTACATATAGAGTTGCTGAAGGAAGGGCGTGGCGCTGCTGCAGGTTCGCAAAGGATCGGATGTGGTCCCCCACCCATACATCTCCGAGCAGTGAGACCCCGATGAGGTCCCATCGTCGGAACCCCTGCAAGGACGAGACTTCTTGCATCCAGGATCCATGCCAGAGTGGCGTCTTCCGTGTGAGTTTTCGGTCCCACCTCACGTGACGCAGGGCCGTGCGCCAGGCCAGCAACACTGTTCTGGTGACCGGGGGCAGAGCCCGTGGCACTGGGCTGCCATATAAAAACATCTGGATCAGTAATGTTTTGCAGTATGTAAAGAAAATGGGGGAGGACCATCATTTTGAAAAGTGCACTTCTGCCCCAGTGGTTAAGGGGGAGGGTCTGCCATCTCTTGAGATCCGCCTTCATCCTGACGACCAAAGGCGTAACATTCAAAGCCCATTCGAGCTCTGGCAGAAGAGCTACCCAAACACCGAGGTATTTAACCGATTGTCTCCTGAGGGGGGATGTCCGACTGCCAGTCATAGCAGTCTCTGGAGGGAGGCAGGGGGACCAAAGTTGACTTCGCCGGATTGAGGCGGAGTCCAGAGACCCGCTCGAAAGCGGAAAGAACCGCCAGGCACCTGGGGCCAGAGCTATCTGGGTCCGCCAAATAATGCAGAACGTCGTCCGCATATAGGGTTATCTCATCAACCTGGCTCAAGTCCCAGGCCCAACCCCGAATAAGTGGGTCTTGTCGGATGAGCGCCGCCAGAGGCTCAATCGCCAGCGTGAATAAGACTGGTGAGAGCGGACAACCCTGACGCGTGCCCCTCCGGATTGGGAATGTCTCAGAAAGCTCCCCATTAATGAATACACAGTCTCTGGGATTAGTGTAGAGAACTCTGATCAGATGGCGGAAGGAGGGACCGAAACCCATCCTGTCCAGCACATCCTGCAGATAATCCAAATCCACCGTATCGAAGGCCTTCTCAAAGTCTGTGAAAAGCAGCGCCAAATACGGGGTTAGGTGACCACGGTGGGCCAGAGCCAGGTGGAGACGACGAATGCAGTGACGAGTGCCCCAGGCAGGCATGAACCCGCACTGGTCGGGGTGGACCAGGTCCTGCAGGAGGGGTCGGAGTCTCTGAGCCACAACAGTGACGAAGATCTTGATCTCCGTGTTGATCAGTGAGATCGGGCGGTAGTCCGCACAGTTCAGGGAGGGCGGTTGCGTCTTTGGAATGACCACTATCTTGGCCACATCAGATTCGGGTGGGAATGTCCCTGTCTCCGCCACATGGTGGAAAAGGTCCACCAAATGGGGGGCCAGAATATCCCGAAATGCCGCATAGTACTCTTGAGGGTACCCATCGGGACCAGGCGTTTTACCGAGGTGTAAGAGCGAGATAGCCTCCTGGATTTCATCCAGGAAGAAGGGGCGGTTCAGAACCTCTGTAGCCTCCTGAGAGAGACACGGCAGTTGGGTAGCAGTCCTGTCCAGCAAATCAGCCACAGAAGCGCCCGGGGGACGAGCGGTGTAGAGGGTCGCGCAGTAAGCAGCAAAAGTGTGGGCGATGGCTGAGGACGTCACTTGGAGGACCCCGGTGTTCGAACGGACCTCGGGAATAATACTGTTGACTTTGGGATAGGACACTAGGTTGTGGAGGAGCTTGCCATTCTTATCACCCCACCCATAAATACGGGCAACCGACGAACGCCAAAGCATCTTAGCAGATTCCAACGAGATCCGGCGGATCTCCTCGCGAACTGCTGCCAGTTGTCGGGAGGAATCCCCTTGGTCGCTAGTGAGTTGAGCAGTTTCCAGCTGTGCCGCCCGAGACTCCAGCTGGATAAGCTGGACCATCTGCTCCGACTGCTTCGCGTGGACCAGTCCCCTGGCCATCCCGCGGATAACGGCCTTGCTAGCCTCCCACAGCGTCCCCGGCGAGGGAACCGAGCCCATGTTGGTGGACAAATAGTGATGCAACTCCTGACCAAGTGACTCCACTATCGCAGAGTCCTGCAAGAACCAGGTGTTTAGTCGCCAAGTCGCCCGTGGACCCGTCGGGGGGGGGGGGGGGGGGAACCCGAGACGGAGGGAGATGGGGGGAGTGGTCTGAGATTCCCCTGGGCAGTATCGCAGCTCCAGATACCAGCTGGCAGTCTGTGGCAGGCATCAGGAGAAGGTCAATTCGGGAGTGAGTATGATGGGCTGCCGATGAGTAGGTGTACTGTTCCCCGGGGGGGTTCCAAACCCGCCACACGTCACAGAGACCCAGGGCCGAGGACCAGCTCAAGAGGATCTTCGCGGAGGTGACACGGGCCCCTGGTGGGGTCCCAGTCGTGTCTCGCAGGGGCTTCAGGACGGCGTTGAAGTACCCCCCTACCACCGTAAGCCCCTGCGGGAAGGAGGAGATTACTTGTATAAGGTGGTGAAGCATTGGAGGCAGGAGTGCATGGGGAATGTAAAGGCTTAGGAGGCTCAAGGGGCGCCCTTCAATGGTTCCCAAGATGGCCACATAGCAGCCATGTGCATCAGTCTCGGCTTTAGCCAGGGTAAAGGGAAGCCCTTTCCTAAGTAAAATAGCCACCCCCCGGGAGCCCCGTGTAAAACCAGAGTGCCAGATCCTGTCAAATCCGTAGCGAGCTAGGAAGTTGCATTGTGTACCCAGGAGGTGCGTCTCTTGGAGGAAGAGAATGTCCGGTGTGTGGCGGTGGGCAGCGCGGAGGACAGCCGTGCGCTTGATTCGGTCTAAGAGGCCATTGACATTCCAGGAAAGGATGTGGATAGGCCTAGTGAGGGTGTAAGTCATCTAGGAGAATGGAATGTGGAGGGGCGGATATCTACGTGGGACCTTGCCCAGCCGGAGGGGAGCACCCACCCGAATCCGAGCTCAGAAAAGGGGCCATGGAAATTGGTGATCTGCTCATCAACTGTGGAAACCAAGAAAGGAGGGAACACGACTACCAATGGGAACCCCCAATGGCGGCCCGTAGGCGGCCAAAAATAACAAACTAGTGGAAGATGTGATCTGCGTGTCAACTGTGGACCAATCAGAGAGACATAGATACCAAGGAGATCTCCAACCAGCGGCCCGTAGGCGGCTAAAAAGAACAAACTGTCGAGGAACAACGGTCCCCCTTCCCTCCTATCCTCCCCAACTCCCCCCACCCTACACTTCTGAAGTGGAAGCATCTGTCGCCCCAAAACCCCAACTACTAACTACCCCACAAAGAGGTGATTCGCTACTCTAAAATGGTTAGCAACAATCAGTCCGGAGCATGGCTGAGTTGGATCCCCCTCCATGTATACGGATGCATGCCCACAGTAGATAAGCATAGAGTGGATAACAAAGAAGTCATAAGATGGTTCAGATCCAGGATGGTAGTGATAAGGTAAACCCTGGCCGGGTCATCCAGAGGAGCCAGGTAGAGCCCCGTTCACAAGGACGGGGATAGGCCCACTATATCAGGTCCTGAAGGGTGGCATGAAAGTACACAACTTGTAACACTTATCACACTCTCCTCCCCACCAGAGTCACGGATCACGGGGCTCCCAGACACGTAAGAGTCCAAAATGCCCCTCCGCCGAGTGACATCTGATCGTGGGCGCTACCCATATCAATAAGTGAAGACACCAGAGTAGGGGAGGAGGCACTTTGGCTAGAGGTCTGAATCGGGGAGCACCGGGACCATGCCCCCGGCGATTGAGAGTTCCCCCCCCCCCCGGGCAGTTGCCTCGTCTTCTAGATCCAGTTCAGCGCTGAGTACCTCCTGGCCGGGTTGGGATGTTGTTTTCTGGGCAGGGGAGGGGGCCGCGCCAGGTCCATGCCGCCTGTGGGGTGTCAAAGAAAAAGGGTTTGTCTTGGAAAAACACCTTAAGGCAAGCTGGGAAGAGGAGTCCATACCGGAGGCCCATGGCCCTAGGTTTTTGCTTGACCTCGTCGTAAGACAGGCTTTGAGTTTGTACCTCTCTAGAATGTTCCGGGAAGACCATAATTTTGGAGTTTTGGAAGTGCAGTGGACCTAGTGCCCTGGTGGCCTCCAGAATTGCATCCCTGTCCCAGAAGTTGAAGATTCGAAGGATAATGGGACAAGCGGGAGCTCCAGGAGGGGGTTTGGGAGCGAGGGAGCGGTGAGCTCGCTCCACCGCAAACCAGGGGGAGAGTTTCTCTTTGGGGATCCAGGACCGGACCCATGCCTCGATAAAGGTGTCGGTAAGTCCCTTCTCCACTCCCTCCGGAAAGCCCAGGAGGCGCAGGTTGTTTCTTCGGGCCCTATTTTCTGCATCCTCGGCTCTTCGATGCAGTTCCGCGGTCAGTGTCTGCAGGCGGGCCACCTGGGATTCGAGAGTGCCCACGTCGTCCTCCATCGTGGAAAGACGAGACTCCGCCTCTGTAATACGGGCCGTGGCATTATGGAGGTCTTGCCGAATAAGTGCCACATCTACCCTCACCTCATCAATCTTGTTTTCCACCGAGGCCTGTGATGCACTAATCGCCTGCAGGATAGTGGAGAGGTCACCTCCGGCCGCCCCAGGCGAAGCCGTAGACCCAACCGCGGGGTCGCGATCAGGCTTGGTGAATTGGTCCATTTTTGTTTGGGTTGAGGGAATGGTGGCCTGAGCAGCGCGGTTCCTGCCCATGTTCCCAAAGAGTCAGGTGGAGGTGTTTGAAGGGGGGGGGGACGCATCGGCGCCTCTGTCGCAGCCCCCACCACCCGGTATGGTGGCCGGTCCCTCTCCCACTCCCCTACGATGAAGGGAGGTGGCCGCCCTCTAGGGTAACACAACTCTTTGCGTAAACGGCGGTCCTCGAGGCAACTTCGGTGGGCCCGAGACCCCAGGGCCCCTCCACCAGCCTCTAGGTCCCGGGCCGCCAGGGGAGAAGAAGGGGGGGGGGGCAGGCACACACGTGCACCACCCGACACAGTGGCCGATCTGCCCCACATTAAGTCCCAGCTCACCTCACAGCCTGCAGCCAGTAGGGAAAAACGGGCCTCGCAGTCCGCAAGTCCAAGGTAGGCCAGGGAACCCACCGGACCCCCGGAGTCGGGCACCCCACCTCCCCGGTATCAGGGCAGACAAAGAAGGTGGCACACCGCACTGCAGACCATGCCGACCGCCCCGGGGACGCAGGACAGTCCTGGGTCAGCCGCCCCGCCACCGCTACGGGTCCCCCCAGCACGTATCTCCTCCTCGCACCCCAAGATGGCGGAGGGCGCGAATAGTCGCAACAGGCCAGAGGGGGGGGAGGGGCGCCCCAGCAGGAGTCACATCTGGGGTTCCAATAGGGGCACACCCAGGTATTGAGTCAAGTCCAGGCCCCAGGGGCGGCCCGACCGGCCCAGCAGCACCGCAGCGCACAGTCCTGTTGCCCGCCTCGGCCACAGTCCCTCCGCTCCATGTCCGCTCGGCCCGGCACGGCCGCAGAAGGGTTCGGGGGGAAGGCGGCCCACACAGCAAACCCCCTGCCTCCTCACCTCCTCCGGTCAGTAGCTCAGGCCGCACCCGGCTCCAGGCACCTCTTCAGCCGCTCGGGTGGCCGGGCCTTGGTCAACTCACCACCGGGACGCCCGGGGGCAGGGCCAACGAAGCAGCAAGGCCCGGACCCGTTGTCCCGGGTTGTCTCGGGCGCAGATGCAGCGCAGTGAGCAGGCAGCGCCACACTCCGCGCCGTCCGGCAGCAGCCTCCTCCATCCACTTCCTCCGAGCGTCACCAATACACCTCGGAGCCGGCCCTCTCCAGTCCTCAGGCTCCGGGGCAGGATCTCACCCCACAGATCCGGACCTCGCCCGACCCCTCGCCACCGGCACAGACCACCGCCGCCAAAAGGATCCCAGGCGGGCAGAGCGGGGAGGGAGCAGCCGGGGCACCCGCCGAGAGTTCAGGCACAAAGAGCGGCTAACGAAGGGGCCGCCATCTTGAGGGAGGAAGGCCGCCCGGAGAAGAGGGCCAGCGAAGGCGGCGCGGGTACCAGACAGGCCACCAGATGTGTCAGAGCAATGCAGGCAGGGTACAGGAGTCGCCACTGGGACTCTGGGGCGTTGATGGCAGGTACTAGTGGGCCGATGCGAGGCGGATGACGGAGGGGGTCCGGAGCACTCTTAGAGTGCGACCGCCATCTTGACGCCTCAAGCCACGCCCCCCTAAATATAAACTTAATTAACAATGGCTAAATAGATCATGTAATCAGACATAATACATTCATTATGCTGGTAACTTCCAGGAAAAGCAATCCTAACTGATAATTGAAAATGAAGTCACAGTTTACAGAAAAATAGATATATCAAAAACAACATATCTTTAGCAATTCAAGTATAAATGTAATCTTCCATAACCTTGGGAAGCTTTCTGATTCATTGGGGAACATTCCGGGACACACACACACTTTTTCCAACTCCATCTGGATTGTTTCCACTCCACATATCAGGTTCAACAGCATGGCACTTAACCACTTTCCATGCGTTCCACCATTTTCCCTCCAGTAATACTTTGTTTCCCTTCACATCACTGATTACCTTACAGCATGACCATTTGGAATAGCCTCTCTTATGACCTCCCACGGATGACCTCACCCATTCTCCCTTGTCAAAATCACACGTCTTTATTATCCTATTATTATGCCTTTGAACATACTGATCCTGATAATCATTTACCCTTACTTTCAACAATTTATGATCTATGTTGTCTCTGGATGCTCTCTCCATCCATGCAGGAACTGAAGTAGTACATGCTACTCTTCCCTTCAGTAGGAAATATGGAGTATCCCCCATGACTGAATGGAGTGTGTTTCTGTAGTTCCTCAACATGTTTTTATTTCTTTTTTCCACTCCAATGCTCAAAATTAGTTGCACACACTCACTCAATACACAGTTAAACTTTTCCACTAAACCGGTTTCTCTAGAATTATACACCATAGTTTTGTAATGATTAATGCCCTCCCTCCATTTGGTGAATTCCACTGATGTGAATTGCAGACCACTGTCTGAGACTACTATTTTGGGACACCCTTCCAAAGATTTCCTTACAGAAAGAACTCACTATTGGCTTTGATTTCCCTCATGAATGCTACCTCTGGCCACGTGGAAAAATAGCCTATCACGACGATAGCATAACTATTCTGCTGCTCGAAGCAATCAAATGGCCCACAAATTTGAATAGCTAATTAATCTCACGCACATTTGTGAAAAGTGGTGGAGTTAATGGGTGTATCTGTGATTGCATGAGACTTGTCACTGCACTACAGACCTCTATCCAGTTTCCCATTCCTATGAAAACTGATTGAAAGGGCCTTGTTCTCCAAGATTTTCATCTTTGCGAAGGGGAACTTCCTACTGCCAGGTCAGCAATCTGGGTTCCGCTCAAGAAAAGGTTATTAATCCATCTTGAAATCTACTTGGGATTACCAGAAATTAACAGTGGATAGCAATGAAATATCATCACCACTACACTTGGATCTGTTGGCAGCCTTTGACACCTTCCACCACCAGACCCTACTACAGAAGCTGAAAGAACTTGATGTATGAAGAAATAGACTAACGTGGACTTCTTCCTATCACAAAGGCAGGCGAAGGCATATATCAATACCACCATTCACCTCAAACCCCCAGAAGCCACACGGTTTGACGTGGCACACTTGTGTATCCACTCCTGTTGGTGTATATATATATATATATATATATATATATATATATATATATATAGATATATACACATACATACATACACACACATATATACACACACATATATACAAAAAAAAAAAAAAATATATATATATATATATATATATATACACACACACCCACACACACACACACACACCGCCCACCCCCCCACCCACCCACCCCCCGAGAACTGTGAGGAAATAAGAGGCCAGAGGGGGTTTCAAAGGAACAGCAGGATTTAATGAGTTGCTGCCAGTGGCGGTAAATGCATTTCGGCAATAAGGCCTTCCTCACTACCCTTCACTGTGGTTACTTCCAACTGTTACTCCATCCTGTTAAAAATGTTTGTCTGCAACTACATACTCCTCCCCCTTATGTAATTGACACACCTGGGCAGTTCATTTGCAGTCCAGAGAACTACCTCTCCCAGCATGCACTGTGTCGGCGATACCGGGTCGGTGGCATGGGCGAGCAGATCAAAGAATGTGGGTCTGTGCGACATCCAAGTGAGTGGAAGCAACAACATTACAGCTCCCCAAAGTCCACGAGCGTGCCCCTGGGCCCCCTCCATACTGCCCCGCCGTTTCTCACCGGAATCCATTCAGGTAGGAGCTGCCAAATGCGAGGCGTGACGCTCAGTGGAGATAAAATATCTCCGTCTTCCTGTTTCCATCCGAGAGTCCGGGCGGTCACCAATTCTATTGATAACTCAATATTGTGTAGCGCTGGAACAGCGGAATCGCCAGATTTGAATCGGGACACTTGTAAGGCAGGGCCATCTTTGCTGCGTCTCTGGCGGGCGTAGAAAATATGGAAGACGATTTCTGTGAGGAAATAAGAGGCCAGAGGGGGTTTTAAGGGAACAGCAGGTTTTAATGAGTTGCTGGCAGTGGTGGTAAATGCATTTCGGCAATAAGGCCTTCGTCAGTACCCTTCACTGTGGTTCCTTCCAACTGTTACTCCATCCTGTTAAAAATGTTCGTCTGCAACTACATACTCCTCTCCCTTATGTAATTGACACACCTGGGCAGTTCAGTTGCAGTCCAGATATATATATATATGTATATACACACACATATATATATATATATATATATATATATATATATACATATATACATACATACATATATATACACACACATATTATATATATATTTTACTATTTTATGTGTTATTTGCTGGGAGCAAGCCTGTTGCCAGGGCTACACACAATTTCAAATCTGTACAATACAATTGCAGCACAACCAAACAACAAATCAAAGAAAGGAATGATAACATTGGTACATTTGCTCAGTGTCCACACCGTTTCCAGGTGCAAGTATCCAAAATCCATTCCCCACCCCTCAGCTTCAACCCCAGGATTCAAAAACAACTTCACTGTGTGTGCTCTACAATGTTAAATGGTAAAAAATGTATCTTGTTAAGATACCCTTAACTTCTCTTCCATTTTGTCTACCAGGCCCCATTTTGTGTTTCTGCTGGGAATTTTTGCAAAGTCAGAAGTTACGTGTTCACTGAAAGCTGGTTGTGCTGATAATGCCTGCGTGCCAGAGTTGGGGGCCGAAAGGCCTGAGCACGCAGATGTCTAATCTATGAACCCACCAACGTCTGTACCCACCCCTGCCTATCTATGAAAGTGAAGTGGGAGAGGGTTTATCAGGCTTCAACAGTTCAGAATGTAAGCATTATACAAGGGGGTTATGTAAGCATTATGTAACAAAGACAAAGGGGTGTTAGGGCTTGTCTTACTGTACCAAATTTGTATAAATACCAGATTTGAAACCATGCTAGGCAGTTCCCTCTCAGACACTTGCAGTGTCTGTATGACGGAGCCCGCTCTTTTTTTTAAAACATATTTTATTGAGAACCATGGCTGCATATTATAGTGACATTATTGATGCATCTGCCATGTAATCTTGTGTTGATTTTCCAGCTTATGCATAATACATTTTCTGTCAAGTTATACATTGCTGTTACAGATGTAGTTTGTCTGATGTCCGCTTTTGCGGACAAGAAGGGATAGTTTGTATACATGTAAAACACTATGGCATCGAGTTCGGTAATACCAAGCAAGTTTATATTTAACCTAACTTTAACATTGATAACTTTTCGCCCTCCACCCTCCTGGTCTGCCGTTTCAGATACATACAGTTGCCTATTAGGGTTATTAATATAACAATACTGGTCCTACTCTGCTTGTATTCGTTGGTATGTAGTCTGACGTCTGTAAGGGTCTAGCCCCGTATTCGTAAGGTGTGACATTAAATTATTGCGTGGGATTGCCTTGTGTGGGTATTAGATCTAGCTGTTTAAAGTCTTCTAACATAGGCTGTTTCCGCAACCCTCTTGTCTCTTCTCTTCTAAGTGCCGCGCTATCTGCACTGCCCCACTGTACCATATCTCCCTGCCAAATAGACAATAGTGGACATCTAGGGGATTTCCATCTCATAGTGATGGCCCTAACGGCTATTAGAAGAACAAGGTCCAGGAATCGCTGTAGTACTTTCTAAGCTTTAGTGCACCTACGGAGACCCATGAGGCACTCTAAGATACTGTCCTGAACTGTTATGTGTGTAGCCTCTCCCAGGGAGTGTCGAATACCATACTGTGGAGGGGGAGCGCCACTCACCTTGAATGGGCGGTACCTGAACGGGGAGACCATGAACACTAACCCTCCTGCGTCCCTGACGACCAGGACTCCACCTCTCTTTTTCTACCTGCAGGACTCGGACCGACAGACAGGACAGAGCGCTAACCCGGAAGCGGCTTCCCACGAACCCCGAGAACCCGGAAGTGACAACCCGGAAGCGACCGGCAGTGAACCCGGAAGTCCCGCCCCCTGCAACAGATCGAGAGGCAGAAAAGCCGAGGACGAAGAGAGGAGAGCGTCCCAGGTAGCCGACTCGTGGCAGGAGACAGCGCGTAGTGGACCAGTGAAGGAGAGTGGACGGAGCGAGAGGAGTAACGAAGAGGAAGCGGAGGACGTCTGGACCGAGGAGTGGTGGAGTCCTCTGGAGGTGGCTGGAGAGCGGCCGTGACTCGCCGGAGAGTCACGGCGGGGCGCGTGAGTACCTTGTTACCGTCTCCGTGTTTCCCCTTGTAGATAACTGTAAATATCTGTATATTGATAGACCTCACGTAGACTTCACCCTTGCACTGTAGATATATATAGTAGTATCACTGCACCGCATTCGTGTACCATAGCCCTAAACCCCGCCCCTCACTCACTGGAGCACCCGTCTTCTCCCCGTTCCACCATCTCTTCCCTTCCACCTGAACCCTCCCTTCCGTTCCCGTCCTCACGTTCATTCTTGTCCCCACACGACCCGGTGCTGGTGTTAGTACTCCACAAGTCCGTGCTGAAAAGGACTAAAACCCCTCTACCTCTCTGTTTCCCTCCGAGGTTACACCGGAGCTTCTCTCCCCCCCCCCCCCGGAAGACCAGCTGACCGCTCCGGAAGACCCGTTTACCGGCGGACCAAGCAGAACAGATTCTCCGACCTCCAGTCTTCAAACCTTGCCCCTACCCCGATTGTTAATCCCACAATAAAAACAGCTAACATAGCCAAGTATATACGGCCTCCACGCCCGTTATTCCGGTCTGCACCAACCCCCAGTCCACATCTGGTGTCAGAAGTGGGATCCGGAAGCATGGAGGCCGCAGTAAAACAACTCGCTGAAAGCCAAGAGCTCCTCGGGAAGATGATGGAGCGCTTCCTTAAAACAGCCGAGGATGATCGGGGCCAACTCCATGACGTCCTAAAAGACCAGGGCTCCGTGCAAGACCGAGCCCTAGGGAAACTAGCCGATGTAATGGGTCAGCAGAGACCAGCCACTTCCTTGCCATCAGTGGTTCTACAAAAATATGTCCCGGGAGAAGACCCGGACTTCTTTTTTACGAAGTTCGAGCGTTTGGCTCAAGCGGCAGCATGGCCGGCTGATCGCTGGGGTCATTACTTGGGGCCTCTGCTGACGGGAGAACTACAGGTGGCCTACCAACAGGCCAACATACAAGGGCAGACACCGTACCAGGACATCAAGACCTGTATCCTCGAGAGGCTAGGGATAGACGACGAAACCTACAGAGTGCGACTACGACAGGCCTGGGAAGGTCCTCAAGAAACCCCCCGAGCATTGTCGTTCCGTATCCAAGATCTGACCAACCGCTGGCTGAAGCCTGCCACGGCCACTAAAGAAGAAATCCTGTCCAAGATTTACTTCGAAAAATTCCTGGCCTCCCTACACCCTGCCACCCAGAAATGGGTAAGACAGCACGCCCGTCTAACTTTAGACACTGCCGTGGAGATCGCAAGTGCCTTCAGCCGGGCACAGGACTTCCAGAAAAAGGACGAACACCCTAACCGTATGCCCCAGGGAAACCATCCTCGAGCCCTGAGACCTACCGTTCCCCGAAAACCAGAACCTGTCCCGTTGTTTCCATTCCCGGTGGCACCCAGACCCAGTCTCCCCGGTCCCCAATGCTACCACTGTGGAGGACATGGACATATCGCGCGGTTCTGTCCCCAGAAGGAAGAACCCATGGAGGTTGGACTGGCTAGGAACTATGTATGTCTTACTATGGATGCCAGCCCTCCTCCTTTCCGGTGTCCGGTGAAGATTGACGGTCACCCTATGATGGCCCTCGCCGACTCCGGGTGTAGACAAAGCGTATTAAGGCCACAGGAAATGCCCAGACATGTGGGGCCCACGACAGGCATAGTGGACATTCAATGCGTACACGGCGACACTAAGAGGTACCCCACCACCTGTGTCCAAGTACAACACCACTCGGGGGAAAGAAGCCCCATTACTGTAGGCCTGGTTCCAAACCTACCGGAGCAGGTGATCCTGGGTAGTGACTATAATGGTCTGCCACGCTTACTACAGGATGCTACGGACTCCCTGGAAAGGTGGTGGTCCGAAGCTCCCTTTTCCCGGAACTCTCCTCCAGCGGCCCCAACAACCAGAGTCCCGAAGACAAGGGGGCAAAAGAAGGAGAAACGGACACACACTACAGCCTTTCCTGTCCAAGTGGACAACCATCCATGAGAATCAGATCGGGAGTTTCGTGCTACCCAGCAAGAGGACCCGATACTGCAGGACGCCTGGGGGCGTGCCTTGGAGAACGAAGATCCCTTACACGTATGTCCATATTTCTTCAAAAAGAACGGGCTGTTATATAGGAAAGGTGGACCCCAGCAAGACCCTCAGCTACTCGTTCCTGGTCCCTTTCGCGATAAAGTACTGTTCCTGGCCCATAGCCATTTGTTAGGGGGTCATTTTGGAGACGACAAAACAGGACAGACCATTCTGGACAAGTTCTACTGGCCTGGGGTATACAAACAAGTGAGCCAATATTGTAAAGAGTGTCCGGTATGTCAGAAAAACAGTCGGTACCGGCCCCCAAAAGTACCCCTCCAGCCACTCCCGCTCATTGATGTCCCATTCAGTAGGGTTGGGATGGACTTGATAGGCCCCATGTTGCCCTCCAGGAGCGGGTGTAGGTATGCTCTCGTCCTTGTGGATTATGCTACCCGGTTTCCTGAGGCCGTTCCATTGCGGCACCCAACCACTCAGAACATAGCAAAGGCCCTAGTAAACATCTTCACTCGGGTGGGTTTTCCCCGGGAGATTTTAACAGATCAAGGCACCCCGTTTGTCTCTTCCCTTATGCGTCAGGTGTGTTCTCAGTTGGGCATTAAACAAATACGGACCTCTGCCTACCACCCCCAGACCGATGGGTTGGTAGAGCGGTATAATGCCACCCTGAAAACTACCCTCAAGAAGCTGTTGGGACTAGAGAGCCGTCGGTGGGAGGAAATGTTACCGTTAGCACTATTCGCTATACGATGCAAGGTTCAGAGCAGTACCGGGTATTCTCCCTATGAACTCCTATACGGGAGAGCCCCCAGGACACTCTTAGACATGGCCGGCGAGGCATGGGAGGCCGAGCCCGATCGTACCCGGCCTCTCCCTGAATATGTCGTCCAACCTAAAAACCCACCTGGGTCAGATCAGAGAAATAGTGAGGCAAAACATGCTGACTGCACAGGCAACACAAAAACGCCAGTATGACCGAGGAGCCAAGGCAAGAACCTTCATCCCTGGTGATCTTGTACTGCTTCTCATACCCTCTTCTGATCACAAGCTGTTGGGCCAGTGGCAAGGGCCGTACCCAATAACAAGACAAGTGACTCCTGTCACCTACGAAATCGAATTGGACCACACTCGCAACCAGAGACAAATATACCATGTTAACCTCCTGAAGAGGTGGGTGGGCCCACAGCCGGTGCTATCCAGCGTACCATGCCCAAGAAATCCCCACTTCGAGGGTTGTGTGGACACAGAACTACCCACAAACAAGCGACAAGAACTACGGACAGCCCTATTACCGTTGCAAACGGTGTTTTCCTCCATGCCCGGACACACCACGGTCATCGAGCATGCAATCCACACAGATCCCGGGAAGATCGTAAGACAGCGGCCCTATCGGGTCCCAGAAGCACGCAGGAAAGTCATACAGGAGGAGACCAAACAAATGTTGCAAATGGGCATCATAGAGCCATCCATCAGTTGTTGGAACTCGCCCATCGTTCTTGTCCCGAAACCCGATGAGTCTACGAGGTTTTGTATCGACTTTCGTGAAGTCAATAAGGTCTCAAGTTTCGACACGTATCCCTTGCCAAGAGTAGACGAGATGATAGAACGCATTGGTCAAGCCAGCTACATCAGTACGCTGGATCTCTGCAAAGGATACTGGCAGATCCCCCTGAAGAGCGAAGATAAGAAAAAAAAAACAGCATTCTCCACACCAGACGGCCTGTTCCAATTTAGAGTCATGCCCTTTGGGCTTCATGGGGCCCCGGCGACATTTCAACGGGCCATGAACATAGTACTGCAACCCCATGCCCAAAACGCAGGAGCTTATCTGGATGACATTGTCATTTACAGCAATGACTGGCAAACGCACCTGTCCCACCTGAATCGAGTTATCACCTCCCTGGGGGAATATGGGTTCACTATCAATCCCGCAAAGACCGTTCTAGCTGCGCAGTCCGTAAAATACCTAGGGTACCTACTGGGAGAGGGTGTCATCCGCCCTCAGGACAACAAAATTAAGGCCATTCAGTCCATTCCTTTTCCCCAAACCAAAAAGGACCTCCGTGCCTTCCTTGGGCTGCTAGGTTACTATCGGAGGTTCATCCCCAACTTTTCGCAAACCGCAGTCCCCTTGACAGACCTCCTAAAGAAAAACACCCACACCAAGGCCATGTAACATCATCCATCTCCACAGATGTGGAAGGCCTTTCAAGACCTCAAACAGTCCCTGGTGTCAGAACCAGTACTGATCAGCCCCGACTACACCCAAACTTTTATCCTGCAAACAGACGCCTCTGATCAGGGACTGGTAGCTGTCCTTTCCCAAAAAGATAAAGCAGGGGTGGAGAGACCTATACTGTACCTCAGCAGAAAACTCTTCCCTCGGGAAATTAATTACGCGGTAGTTGAAAAAGAAGCCCTGGCCATAAAATGGGCCATTGAGAGCCTGCGCTATTATCTAGAAGGGCGTGAGTTTCTTCTGTACACAGACCATGCCCCCCTGGAGTGGATGGCGCGGAATCGGGGTCATAACGACCGGGTGCTTAGGTGGTTCCTATCCCTGCAGCCATACCGGTTCAAAACCTTACACCGGAAGGGGGTTGAACAGGGCAATGCCGACTACTTATCTCGGTATCCCCCACAAGAATGACAGCTAGGGATAGGGGATGTGGAGGGGGAGCGCCACTCACCTTGAATGGGCTGTACCTGAACGGGGAGACCATGAACACTAACCCTCCTGCGTCCCTGACGACCAGGACTCCACCTCTCTTTTTCTCCCTGCAGGACTCAGACCGACAGACAGGACAGAGCGCTAACCCGGAAGCGGCTTCCCACGAACCCCGAGAACCCGGAAGTGACAACCCGGAAGCGACCGGCAGTGAACCCGGAAGTCCCGCCCCCTGCAACAGATCGAGAGGCAGAAAAGCCGAGGACGAAGAGAGGAGAGCGTCCCAGGTAGCCGACTCGTGGCAGGAGACAGCGCGTAGTGGACCAGTGAAGGAGAGTGGACGGAGCGAGAGGAGTAACGAAGAGGAAGTGGAGGACGTCTGGACCGAGGAGTGGTGGAGTCCTCTGGAGGTGGCTGGAGAGCGGCCGTGACTCGCCGGAGAGTCACGGCGGGGCGCGTGAGTACCTTGTTACCGTCTCCGTGTTTCCCCTTGTAGATAACTGTAAATATCTGTATATTGATAGACCTCACGTAGACTTCACCCTTGCACTGTAGATATATATAGTAGTATCACTGCACCGCATTCGTGTACCATAGCCCTAAACCCCGCCCCTCACTCACTGGAGCATCCGTCTTCTCCCCGTTCCACCATCTCTTCCCTTCCACCTGAACCCTCCCTTCCGTTCCCATCATCACGTTCATTCTTGTCCCCACACGACCCGGTGCTGGTGTTAGTACTCCACAAGTCCGTGCTGAAAAGGACTAAAACCCCTCTACCTCTCTGTTTCCCTCCGAGGTTACACCGGAGCTTCTCCCCCCCCCCCCCCCCGGAAGACCAGCTGACCGCTCCGGAAGACCCGTTTACCGGCGGACCAAGCAGAACAGATTCTCCGACCTCCAGTCTTCAAACCTTGCCCCTACCCAGATTGTTAATCCCACAATAAAACAAGCATTTGCAATGCAATAGGTCTCGCATTTACGAAAGTTTGAGCTATTGGCACTGTAAATGACAGTGTCTTTTATGTATGTGTTGTTTTTAAAACAGATAACTAAAAGGCATTGTCATTTACAATAACCATAGCTTAAACTTTTGCAAATGCGAGCTCTAAACAATAAAGTATGGATTATGGTGAAAGAATAAAACAAGAATGTTTCTCTTCATCAGAAAAGGGACAAAGGACAAATTGAGAAGGCATTTCTTGGTGTCATTAGTATCACTATGCCATGGTGCAAGCAGATGACTCCAAGTCAATGGGACGCCATGTTCCAGTCTCGAGTTATCAGATCACAAAGAGTTGCATTATGGGGCTTGTAGTCCCGCTGCCAGTCACCCGACAAAGCAGACATTACACAGAAGTAAAGGATCGCAGTGGTTGGTATCTGAAAGTTTAGACATGGTCTAGAACACGAGTCGTGGTCCCCCGGGCCATCTAGTGACCCCAATAAGAATAATTAAAATGAAGGTCAACCAGTTGTATCGTCCCAGATCATAACGTAACAGATGTAACATTCAGCTAGTGACTCGACAGCTGGGTTTTTTTCCTATCGATGGGCCCAACGCCAAAAACTTGAAAAGAAACGAAACGTGAGTGGGGCCCCTGCAAAGTACATGCAGGAGCCCATCATTCCCGCCTGCCCCCTCTCCCCAACGTTCTGGACCCGGTCCGGAGTTCTCAGGCCATGGGCCTGCCAGTGCCCGGAGCGGGGTGGGGGCGGAACCGCGGGGGCATTTCCTACGCCACTGGTCCTGGGTCACTCGCGAGCTCTCCTGTCTGCCCATGTAGGGCTGTGCACCGTCCTTCCAAAAATGCGCTCCATGAAAGGCAGGCCGCCTCTCTCCTCGTTCATCATCTGCGGTGGGCGCTCCGTGCAGCTGATTTGTAAAACACAGCTCACGGGGAAGAGCGCCGAATGCTGAATATGTGGGAAAATATGTCTGCAAATACCATCCCAAACCCGCCCAGTCAGCACTGTTTAAAACATCCAGACTTCACTGTTAGACCCGCAGCTCGTGTGGTCTCCAACGGAAACAGCTTTCAAAGTATTTTATTTATGCTCAAATTTATCTGCGCGTCACCAGTGTAAACTAGAGCGTCAGTTTACACTACATTCAGAAGCCAGCACGGAGAGGTCACACGCACCAAGTAACCCGCAGAGGCTTAGTGAGGACACCTCAAGCTTTCTACTGTGGGGCATTACATTTTTAAATTCCTATACACACAGCTTCCAAGTTATGTGTGTGTCTGTCCCCTTCAGCCTGCTCGAGCCTGTTGTACAGCACTCTAGTTGTGTTTTAACTTTATATCCTCAGATTAAAAAAATAGCATGTGAGATACATATGCGGTCGTCTCTGCAATATTTAACCGCATGAGTCAATACTGTCCCAAGCTTGACTGTGACAAGGGCGGCCATCTCGTTTTTGCTGGGGCCACGACGCACCCTGCAGTTAGAAATGATAGCGGACCAGAGAGGGAGCATGTCTAAAAGGAGTACTGCATCCTGATTGGCTGAGGAGCCGACGCGGGAATCGAAACTAGTGGTGCGCGCGCACCAGAGGAGCGGGGGCAAGGGAGCGCGAAGACGCCGAGACGAGGTAAGGGATGTGTGTGTAAGCGCCGGGGGTTCTCTGTGTATGTGTGTGCGTGCGTGTGTGTATGCGGGGGGGTTCTGTATGTATGTATGTATGTGTGTGTGTATGCGTGGGGGGGCTGTATGTGTGTTGTGCATGTGTTGTGAAGAGCCTGTTGATGCGCGCGACCTGATCCCGGCAGGCTGCTGCTGCTGCTGCTGCGTGCGCGTGACAGTCTGTTGTCCTCTCCGGCTCCCCTTGAGTCCTTGAAAGCCGGAATGATAACAATAGTCTCGCTCTGCGACAGCAGGCCTTTGGCCTGCAATCGCAGGGCGAGACCTAAACAGCTAACATAGCCAAGTATATACGGCCTCCACGCCTGTTATTCCGGTCTGCACCAACCCCCAGTCCACACATACCAATAATCTTGTATACGCGGGCAGGCCCACAGCATATGAATAAAATCCGCCTCATCACCATTGCATCGGGGGCAGCAGTGTTGGGCCTCCGGGAACATACGGTGTACTCTCTTTGGGGTTAAATAGGATCTGTGTAGGATCATTGTTTGAATAAATTTCAATTTAACATTACAGGATACCCTCTTTGGATGTTCAAGCATGCTCGCCCAAGCTTTGTCGGTAAGTTCTGTGTCTGCGTCCTCCGCCCACTTTGTTCTAAGAGTTGTGAGTGTGATTGCAGCATGTGCCCTGATGCCAGTGTATAACCATTTGACTAGATGGCCTCCCTTCCCCATGTAGTATAGAAGATGGACCAAGACCTGTTGTGGAGGTTCCGTGCGTTGTGGTGCCCATGTTTTCCGGTTGTAATGTGATATTACTGCATGATCTAGATATAAACGTTTAGATGCTCCAGTGATCTGCACGAAGGTGTTGTGGTCAAGGAGGTTACCATCGCCAAAGAAAGTTCCAACATCCTCCACACCTGCCTCTGTCCAGGCGTGTATTCTAACCTTAGTAAGCCTGCCCCCAGGGATGGGAATACCTAGTAATATGATACTGGTCGAATAAGGGTGACGGAGCCTGCTCATGAGATGTAATAAACATGTGTTTTTGTTCCACTCCAGTGCTGATCCTCATTTTGTGAATCCGTAGACAAAGGATGTCCCTGCACCAGTGAGACTGATAGGAATCTCACTTTTACAACAAAACTGGATGACTTCAAAGTTAGAACAAAACACTTGGATCACATTGCACTTCATGACAAACACAGGACAAAGTCTAGTTCCAGAAAGAGCTTCACAAAGCACCATTATTGGGCACCATATGGCTGAGTGTAATTAGTGCACGCCCCAGAACAGGCTTATGCCCTGCTTGGAGATTCTAATCACATGTTCACAACACCAGTAGTCAGATCAGAATGGAACATATCCCCGAACCTAGACTAACCCCGTGGAGACAACCAGAGCAACCTACAAGCAGGAAGCCATAGGACAATCCACACAATACCCGAGATGTCATGCTTCCAATTGACAGAAAAATCCGCCACCCTTGAATGCGACTGGTGTCACAAAACTTTATAAACGAGGACTATTATATAACCAGTTGGTATCTTGGGTGACTATAATATTGCCCATTTCTGCAGGACTCAAACTCTCCTGACCCACAGAACCCACCTCCCAGTTACATGACTGAAACACTTAAGTATTTTGTATCCTAGTGACTACCGCAACAGCTCGCATCAGATTGCCTTTAAAGCAGGCAATACCTGAACATCTCTCACTTTTTTTTTTATCTCCAGCCCCTCCAAGATTATAAATAGTGGCCAATAACTGAAATAATAAGCACAGTAAGTAGTTTTCTGATTGGGCTAAGCGACCTGCAGAATAACTCACAGCAGCTGACTTAAGTAAACTATCTGAGCTTTAACTCTCACTCTTACCTCGAACAAGCTTTAATCGCAGTGACCCAAAACGGCACAAGAGCTCCATTCTGGCACACATGGCACCAAAACGTTTCGCACGTAGGCCACAATGCAAACTGAAAATTCTTCCAACCATGCACTCTCTTGCAGTGTAGAGCACTAGCCGTTGAAAAAGATGCGTCTGTGGCTTCCAGGGCGTACGAAGAGCTAAACAAATGCAATTACAACGCTGTAGTAGTGTGTGCGGTGTAACGGGGCTGCCGCTGTGCACGTCTTTAGAAACACTGCTGAGCCTGGAACAGGAATACTCGTGATAGAGTTTTAGCCAGTGCTTTAAATGGGCCGGTACTCACTGGTACTGAGTCTCGGCACTTCTAAATTTTCGGCGCCTAAGTACTGGAACTTCTCTTTGTCTAAAGAGAGTACCGGTACTCATGGGGATGTGAGCCAAGCTCAGTGAAATTGGCATTTTCAAAAAGAAGCGCAACACAGCTAACGAGTGGATCTGTTCACGTGAAACACTCTGCTCCAGTACTAATCTCGCCTTACAATCTGCTAATTGAGCAGCCTTCAGAAGGCATTCATTGAGAGCTGGCAGGAAGTTTGGGAGGGGGCTGACTCACTGTGATTCGCCACCTCCTGTGAATCCTCGTTCTGCTATGTCACAGGTTAGCACATTAATTGCCTGCAAAATACAGCCTGGGTCACAAACCGTTTGAAGTGCATTTTGCACACGCTACTTTTCACCATGTCCTCTGGATATTGGGCCCTTCATTTCAGCAAACACCACCAAAGAAGACAGCAGATATAGGGTCTATTGGCAGCGTAGTACTGATGAGAAAGTAGAAGTGTGATAGGAGGCTGCACTCTTTATAGAAATCCAAGGAAAGTGAATATCCTCCTCAGGAGACTCGGGAGGTGGAAGTTGTGGTTCTGAAATTCTGGACCCTACCGTTGTCCCGGTATCGAGGTCCAATACCCGTGTCCCGAAACATCAACGTACCATGACGAATTTGGTGTCGACGAACCGATAATGATTAGGACATCATTCCTATGCATTTGCGTCATGATCGAGGCATGCTAACACCCCTGAATCGTAGTTTCCGTCCCGACCCCTCAGACTCCATTTTGTAAACGGTATCCATCTTGTGTCTTGCCCTCATGATAAGTCAATTAAAGGTCGAGCTTGATCTAAAAGGACACGTCCACCTTCCCTGACTCCCCCTGACCTGTCCCAACTAACTCCCTTGCCTCCAACCAAACCTGTTTGGGCAGCTGCTCGCCCAGTGGCCAAACACGATAGCATCAATGCCCAACATACCACAAACCATTCACCGCGTACAGATCATGTTTTCTACACACATACACACCTGTCCACGCTCCCTGTTTTATGACTAGGAGGTGCCTTCTTTTATTGGGGCTTCACCGATATCTGATGGGAGTTCCGGGCCTGGCTAGGTAATCTATCACGAATTGGACATCTAAAATACGGGCTTGCCTACATGACTTCGCTCTTTTGTATTATTGTAGAAATATGTATATAGCCATATCATAAACTCAAGAATTCTTGCTTGCAGCTATTATTTTTGTATATAAGGAGAAGGCTGGTTCTGTAAAAACGAACAGTCTCCTGAGAACACATGACCCGTGTTTGTCGTGCTTCTAGGACACCTGTTACTTGGTAGCTGCCAATAAAACTTGATCTCTGACTGCGACTAGAAGACTCAGTGTTTCTGTGGTCCGGAACAGGGAGAACTCAGAGGTCTTCGGGTGTTATCCCCTGGCACCAAACGGGTTCCTAAAAACCCGTTACCTCAGTTGGCGCCCAACTCGGGGCGGTATCAAGCGGCGACGGTCCAAGCCAGATGTTCGTGAGGAGCTTCGTGTGAAAATTCCAGAGGACGACCAGACACTTCAGCGACCCCTGTATGTCGACGTGGTTCCGAAGGTCTTTGCTGCGAGGTTCCCCGCGTCCCGACGGCTACGAAGGACTGCTGCCCTGACTATCGCCTTGTTTTGGACCCAGTGATCCTTGGTAGAGCGAAACGATAGACGAGTCTTCTAGCGACGTCACCGATCTTCAAATACTTCAGTTAAGTATAAGTGGAGCGTCTCCCAGTCCTTAGTTTGTCCTTAGTTTTTGGTATCCTTGAGATACGCTTTGATTTGGTACTTGCAAGCCCCAAAGCCGAAAGACTTGTGTATTCACGAGAAATATCGTAACAGATAATCCTTTGAAGTTTGAAGCTAGACTAGTGAGCAAAGATGCCTGGTTTTAGCAGACTTGGAAACTTGTTTTGTCTTGGTTATAGTAAGGACTCCCGATTAGAGGATTCCTGTCCGGTTCCTCCGATTGGAACTCCAACATATGAGCTCTATGTAAAGCACGGCGTAGGTCCTATCACATATAATGAAGTGTGGATAAAATACACCCGCAAGGATGGTGTTTTAAAATGGCCCCAATATGGTAGTTTCGACTCAGAAATATTAGATAACCTAGAGGTCAAATTATTTAAGAGAAAAGCCCGGCCGGCGATGTTTGACTCTTTCCGCTTATGGCACAAAGAAGCCAAACAGAAAGAAATAAAATTAGCAAAAAAGAATAAAAGAGGTATGTCAATGGTGCAAGCTGCCGTTGCATACAGGGATAACGAGGAAGAGCAAGAAAGTGAACAAATACTTAGGAGCAAGAAACTAGCAGTAGATAAATGCTACCCGATGTTACCGAATATGGGACAAGGTCAAGAGGAGAGATCCGAGAAAGATCCATTAATGTCCCACTTATTGAGCTCACCTCCACCGTATGCGTTAGACGCTACTACAACGCCAAAGCATTTTACTATACCGCGCCCCGGCGCACGTAACCCAGCTCTTGCACGAACGCCAGCTCCTCTTCAGCTGGTTTCTACTTCTCCGGCGCAGCCTTCTCAAGGGCCGCCATCTTTGCTACCTACTCCATCTACTTCTACGACTTTGCCTACAGCTCCAGCTATTGTCTATGATACTATGTCTGCTAGTACTTCAACTTCCTCTGCTATTGCCTCCACTTCTTCTTTGCCCCAGCCTGTTTTTTCCGATGCACTTGCTCCTCCGCAAGGTTCTCCTTCTATTAGACAAAGAGTGACAGGTACCGTCACTGGTCTGCTTTCACCTTTCTTCGGGTCGCCTAAAACGACCCCTAAAACAGAAGATAGACAGTTACGTAGTCAACTGCCTGATTACGAGGAAAGAAAAGTGCTGAATGAACTAGCCCGTAAATGGATTACGGATACTGTTAGATATGATGTTCAGTCTGTTATGGAAGTTTTCCGTCAATGGAATGCACCCACTCAGAGATACATATTCGAAGAAATGTGTGTATATCTGGGCGAAGATGTGAAGACAAATGATCCCAATTACACAATGAACGAACTATGGCGTACACGCTTTAAGTTCTATGAAGGTATGATTATAGGTGCAGATGTTGAGAAAGCGATAGAGTTATTGCTCTCTTATAGGAGTAAGGGAAACGTCTCTAGATCATGTCACGAAGACGATGCACCAGGCGGGAAAAGAGCGAGACAGTACCCCATGAGAGAGGTTTCTCCGGTTTGGAGGGAAGGTGATGCGAATGCGAATCCACCGATTCTGCCTCATTTCCAGTGTGTATGGGTACATGTCCCCTGGAAAAGATCCGATGTCTTAGCACTCAAGCAGACACTGCCTGATCCTCGTAAAAACCCGACTGGGTATTATAAGGAGTTATCGCAAACTGCAAGCTCATGTATAATGAATTTAGCGGATATAGACATGTTGTTTGGGAACGTTGTTCCACATCCTCTATGGAGCAAAATACGTCATACGAACCATGACCAAGAACTAGGTGACTCATGGGCGAACATTGCCGCTATAGATGCTAGACAAATAGGTGGTTCTAAACCTGAGCCGTTAATAGCTGAACTTCCCGGTAGAATTATCACGTACATGAAAACGATAATGCCTGAAGTACGCGTAAACTGGGACAAGCTATCTGCGTGCAAGCAGAAGAAAGATGAGAATGTGTCTGACTTTTTCACAAGATTTGAGGAGACTTTCACCGATTATAGTGGTCAGGATATGGCTACCGAGGGTGGCCAAAGATTGTTTGTAGACAAATTCGTACATAATTTAATCCCTGAACTGTGTAATAAACTGAAAGATTCAGAGAGTGCTTGGGCTGTCTCTACGTCAGCTCAAATTTTAGCTACAGCCCAGTACTATGAAAATAGGCGCAAAGACGAGCTAGATAAAGTCGACAAAAAGACAAAAGATTTAAAAACTAAAGTTCTTCTCCAGCAAGCCTATCCGCCTCGCACGGCTAGTCAGCCCAATTATCAACCACAACAGCAGTATTCGAGAAACGCGCAAGGAAACGAGTTTTCCCATCAGCGTATTGCTTATGGCCCGAATCAATGTGCGTATTGCAAGGAAGAGGGTCACTTTAAAGGTAATTGTCCGGCTCTTGCGCGACGTTTGAGCGGTGCTTCAGGTGTAAGGGGAAGAGGTGTTCAACATGCCCCTAGAGGTAGGGGCCGTGGAAATTTCACGCAAAATACAACTTCTTTTCCGCCTCAGAATTCGATGAACAGCTTTGACCAACAGAATAATGCGTCGTCCAGGTCAGCTCAGTACTATGCTGACGACTATTACACCGAACACGAAAATGAGGGTAACGATTGCTAGGACAGCCATGGACAAAGAGAGGGAGTTGTTTCAGTTCCAGTAGATCAGAATGGACCTTATGTCAAGGTAATTACCTCAGGAGTGTCAGAGCCATTTCTGCTGGATACTGGTGCTACAAAAAGTTCTATCATGCACTCGAAACTTCCTGGCGCACCTTTGTCTGGCGAAATGAATGTTTCAGTAGGTTTCTCTGGCGCCCCTGTTAGAAACCCGATCTCCAGTCCTATATCTCTTTCTATTGGCCCGTGCGAATTAGAAGCACCCCTCATTCTTACAACAGGTTGCGGTGAAAATTTGTTAGGCTTGGATTTGCTAAAAAGGTTATATGCGACTTTGTACTGTTCCCCCTTGGGAGTACAACTTACTTTAGGTAAGAAAGTCATTTCTCCAATGTATTTGTCAAAGGACAATATTCCGACTGAATTGTCATCACGTCCTGATACACTTTGGGCTAATGGCTCTAATGATGTAGGTCGTTTGGAGATAGCACCGTATGTCATAACATTGAAAGCCAACGTTAGGTTGCCACGTATTCCCCAATACAAAATATCTAGCGAATGCGAAAATGCATTATTGACGATTGTTTATGACCTGATTGATAAAGACGTCATCGAAGAAACAACAGGAAATGTTTGTAACAGTCCAGTTCTGCCCGTCTTAAAGCGTACTGATCCTTTACAACAGCCTGTGTATAGGTTCGTCATCGACCTCAGAGAAGTGAACAAGATAGTTATCCCACAGTTTCCAGTTGTCCCTGACAGTACTGCTTTATTGACGATGGTTCCAGCTTCAGCAAATTGGTTCTCGGTGATTGACCTGAAGAACGCTTTCTTCAGCATCCCGATTGCTGAGGAGAGTAGAGATATTTTTGGATTCAATTTAGGAGGACGAAGCTTCCGCTTCAAGTGCGCTCCTCAAGGCTACTGCGAAAGCCCATCAATATTCAGTCAGGCCCTGAAAACACAACTAGACACGATTGTTCTACCGAATGGTTCAACTCTGATTCTGTACGTAGACGATCTGCTGATCGCTGCAGACACTGAAGAGATTTGCAAGAAAGCTACGTTATCATTATTACGTAACTTATGTGACATGAAGCACAAAGTCTCTCTTTCCAAACTACAATTTTGCCGATAAGAAGTAACCTACTTAGGTCACATCTTGTCGAAGGAGGGAAGGAGACTGACACCAGAAAGAATACAGGCAATTGCAGAACTGAGTGCCCCAAGGACACAGAGAGAGGTTCGAGCCTTCTTGGGCATTACATCGTACTGTAGACAATGGATACCGAATTTCTCACTACTAGCTAAACCCTTGCTGGCACTACTCTGCAAAGACACGCCAAATCCTATGCCTTGGTCTGAAGATTGCGAGACGAGTTTCCACGAGTTGCGTGATGCATTATGTTCGGCTCCTGTGTTGGGAAACCCCAACTACAGTAAGCCTTTTACATTATATGTCCATGAGATGGAAGGTTGTGCATTATCAGTTTTAACAACATTTTGGGGACAGACAGCGCCCATGCGCGTATTTTTCGGCAACTCTAGACCCTGTGGCTAAAGCCCTACCAAGTTGTCTGAGGGCTACCGCCGCAGCAGCTGTCTGCATTCGACAATCCGCTGGATTAGTCATGAATAATACTCTGATCGTTATGGTTCCGCATGCAGTAGACATTTTACTAAACAGGACGAAGACACAACACCTTACTAGCGCTCGACTATCCAGTTACGAACTTACACTGCTAGCAAGTCACATCCACATAAAGAGGTGCGATACACTGAATCCCGCAACGTTATTACCCATTCCGACAGAAACAGACAAGATTGATAACCATGACTGCTGTTTTAGGACAGAAGAAGAGACAAAAGGGAGAGTAGACTTACAGGACACTCCCCTTCCTGAATGCAACGATACTTTATGGGTTGATGGTTCATGTTTCAAGCTGCCGAATGGTGATACGACTGCAGCATATGCCGTAACGACATTACACACCATTATAGAGACCGCGCGCATTTCCCATAATTCTGCACAAGCTGCAGAGCTAATTGCGCTTACCAGAGCATGTGTGTTAGCGAAAGGAAAGCGAGTGAACGTGTACACTGACAGCCAATACGCCTTTGGTGTGGCTCACAGTTTTGGGAGATTGTGGCGTGAATGTGGGTTTCTTACGTCACATGGTGCAAAGATACAACATGGTCAGTTAGTTAATGAACTCCTCGAGTCACTGACCTTGCCACTACAAGTTGCCATTGTAAAATGCAGTGCACACAAAAAGATTCAGGATGATGTTGGCCGCGGGAATGCATTTGCAGACGAGGTTGCGAAAGAGACTGCAAGGAACACAATGAGTCGGATGTATGTTGTAGGTCCCGCTAGATGGATTACTGATGTGGGAATGTGTGAGGACACCATCGAAAGCGTGAAATCTATACAAGCCGAGGCAACTGAGAAAGAGGTGAATGAATGGAGAGAAAGTAAGGGTAGGTTAGATGCGAATGGTTGTTGGGTCGAATTGTCAGAACACCAGCGATGGCTATTACCTAACGCCTATGTACTTGCAGTAGTAACAATGGCTCATGGATTTGCGCACATCAGTTCAAAAGGAATCTGTAAAGTATTGGCCCCAGTATGGCAAAATAGCAATATCCCGAAATATGCAGAGAATGTGGTCAGAAAGTGTATGGTGTGTTTGAAGTACAATCCCGGTAGGGGAACCCCAACTCCAGCTGGTCATTTTGCGCCTCCAACGTATCCGTTCGAGGTTTTGCAGCTCGATTTCATTCACATGGAGAGATGCAACAATCTGAAGTATGTGCTCGTTGTTGTTTGCGCTTTCTCCAGGTGGGTGGAAGCGTACCCCCTTAAGGACAATACTGCCTTGTCAACTGCCAAAGCCCTTGTCAAAGAGTTCTTCCCGAGATTCGGCATGCCTAGAATCGTCTGGAGTGATAATGGAAGTGAATTTGTAGGACGCGTGATGAAGAGAGTGTGTGAGTGTTTAGGCATACAACAAAAGTTTCACTCTGCGAATCACCCCCAATCAGCTGGATAAGTAGAGTGCTACAATGGCACTTTAAAGCTCAAATTAGCCAAGATCCAAGCCTGTACAGGTCTTAAATGGCCTGACGCCTTGCCCCTAGCACTCTTGTCAAAGAAGAACTAAACTACTGATACCCTCAGGCCCTCAGTGGGCCCTTAACTCCAGTGGCCCCTGTAATGACCAAGGCGCGCAAATTGACCTCCACCTTCTTCATCAAAGTCAGTGAGAAATACATGCAACTTAGCTCACCCACCTATCCTTGACACCACAGGCAGACTCAAGACTGTTACCAGTTCAACATAAGGCCAGTGCTGCATTACAGGATGTCAGTCTTTTTACTGGTTGATTTCAGGTATTTCTAGTCCTTTAGTCTTCAACTGCACAATGACGTGGGCCTATCGTGCAAATGCCAACGTTGGGTTATTGTTCAAATTTCTAGATGATTTTAGTGTCATCTGCATAGTTGAACTAATAAGGCCTGAGGGCAAAATAAATGTGGCATGAGGGTCAATAGCAGACCCTTGAAGGACAGAATAGGGGGCAGTTAGGAGGGGTAAGGGGAAAGAGATGATTTGGGCATGTTCTGAAATGAGTGTAGTAATGAGCAAGCGGCCTTGTCTTATATGCCATGCTTCAAGAGATGCTGGAGAGTTGGATGATGCAATCCAGTATAAAAGGTTAGTGTGCTAAACTCTTTCCTGAAATCTGTTGGGACCATTAGGTATCAATTTGGAGCCCTGGCAAGGCCATGCCAACATTTCATCCTTCAGAGGTCTAGAAATGTAAAGTATCATTAATGTATCACTATGTACAAAACAAGCTATTCATAGGATAGTTATGCTGTGCTCTCACGGGGTGCCAGTGTCCTACCTAGATTTGAAATCTGGCCATTCACTGCTGTGACAAAAAACGTAGCAAGCGTTGTTTCCGACTGTTACTGAAGTGCTTGCTTCCCTGTGTTGCCCCGCCCACCCGAGTCTGCTGAGACCCAGTGAAGCAGAGGAATGATGGCTGCTGGACTTCCCTGCTTCTACCGTCTCTGCAGTGCCTGCTGCATGTTCCATCTGCCACATTGCCTGGCAGCCATCAGTCTCTGCTGACCCTTTCTGTCAGGGATTGTATAGCTGCTTTGGCACTTTGACAGGGCTCTGGTACCGCCTTTCAACGGAGAACTGACTTCCTATGCCCCGAAGAGCAAGGACCGCGGCTACAGCTTGGCTGTGGAAGTGCTTTAAATGGGCCGGTACCTTACCGGTACTGAGTACCGGCACTTCTACATTTTTGGTGCTTAAGTACCTTAACTTCTCTTTGTCCAAAGAGAGTACCGGTACTCATGGGGATGTGAACCAAGATCAGTGAAATTGTCATTTTCAAGCGCAACACAGCTGACAACAAATGGATCCGTTTACTTGAAACACTCTGATCGAGTGCTAATCATCAGCACTTGTTTGCAACCAGACTGAGGAGCAAGGTGGCGATAGTGATGCTGTAGGTGGGAATCAAGGTTTAGTAATGTTTCTAAACATGTACTGAATGCCCCGTCTGCGTGCATGAATGCTTAAATGGGTGCCCCTGCCCCGACCCCTTTGCGCTGCCCATAGCTCCGCCCCCCTAGTCCACATCTCAATTTGGTGAATACCTCAGACATGCCAACCCTCCCGATTCAGGCGTGAGACTACCGATTTCAAGGCTAGTCTCCCGCCTCCCGATTCCTGCAAGCAAAAACCCGATTCCTCTGGGTTTCAGCTGACAGGGCTTAGTATTGTGTAAAGTGCCAATTCTTCCAGCAATAGTCAGAGTGGCCATGCAGGGGCTCTAGAAGGTGTGAAAAAGCAACAAAGCGTCATTAACAATTGAATGGTCTTTTAAAGACCTGTGAAGTAGGGGGGGAGGGCTGTGTGTGTGCACAGGAAGCTGTTTCAGCCCGGGCTGTCACACAGGGGGGTGGGGCGGTGAGGGAGGGGGGGAGCATGCACTGCCAGCAATTTGCCAGGCCAGTGTACACCACTTGCATCACCCTCTCTCTGCCTGCCATTGCCTCCATGCTTGTGAAAGGTAACAAAAAAACGAGCATTTGTGTTTCAAATGGCCAATCCTGCAGCAGCACCCTTCCGAAGACCATACATGCCAGTAACCCGATTCAAGACCCCATTTTCCCGATTTTTTTTTTTTTAAATCTCCCTCTTTGCTCTTCTGAAATGTTGGCATGTATGATACCTGCACTTATTTTTTTCCTTTTAAAGCACTGGTTTTAGCAGTACCCTTTGTGCAAGGAACCAGATACAGTGTGGCCAGCCTGGCACGGGGTTAAGGCATAGGCGCTTTAGCATGGCGTCTGGTATACTGAATCAGTTTCTTGTTGAGTTCAGTCTGAACGGCACATAGCACAGGAACAACGCTGCTTGGTGCACGCGAGTGTTCCCATGGCGTTGTCTGGAAGTGCTGGCACAGGCTAACACGATACCGCGCTTCAGAAGTTCTACTTCGTCTGGGCTGGCTATTCACAGTTTGTTTTACGTATTATTCTAACTCTACCGACAACAGTATTACCGATGTTCAAGCGATGTGGCGTAGCTGACGTTCAGCAACGTCTGCTGATTTCCGGGTCACGCAGCGGCCATCTTGAGTTGGGGACGCTATCTGATGGGAGCCCTTTTTTACGGACTTCATGTACAATCAGTTGGGGCGATCCGACATCTTTCACGCGCCTATCTGACGTGGTCTCAGGGTCCAATGGGAGCGCACCTCGCTCTGGACTCGGTATAGTGTTTTGTGTTTGAGGCATCCAATCGCTGCTTTCGGCGGTTTGGACCACTCCACAGTGGACGTGCAGAGTGTAGAAGCATTAGGCAGAGCAGCTGTGACCATGGAGGAGGTAAGAACACCTATCCATACGTTCTTACAAACCATCACATCGTTTTCTCGTAGACCAGTGACTCCCAAAAGCCCCACAAGCACAGCACAGCAAACCACCTTTACAACCAGTAGGGTTCTCCCTAAACTGCAAACACCAGTCTCTTGAGACCATTTAGCACCCACACACCTACCCCGAAATACCATACCTGCCAATTACTGGACACTCAATAGAGACCAGCTAGTACAGGAATTCATCACCAATCTACTTTACATACCACCGCGAATATACAGAGAAGTCAAATGAATAAATCGCTAGTTAAAGAGCAACCCACGCATTCCTCGCATATTGTGACTGGCTGCCCAACTTTCTGTACAAGTCACTCAAAATAAAGCACAGAAGGCCCTTCGGATCTCTCTTGGCGTCCAACACAGCCTTCATTAACCACTTTCAAACGATCACTAGAAACTCGGTGGATATTACAAAAAGTATCTGTCTCTCGTATCCTCCCACAGAGGCTGCTTCTGTCAACTCCTACAGATCACTTAAAGCATCCCCCCCACACAACCCGAAAATAGTGATGTATCAAGGGTGCCCTGTAGTATCCAAAAAGTGATGGATGGAATGCGTGAAATAATCTTAGTCACTAGTAATTACTCGGGACAGCATCACAATCCAACGCTATTTTGCATACCTTGCTACTTCAGTTTGGACCCAGCCACATGCAAATCAGTCTTGATTCTGCTCCAGTGAGAACAGTCCAACCCGAACTGCCGAGCCTTCCTTGAACCAGAACACTAGCAGCCAAAGACCAAGGATGGCCTGTGCCATAATGCAAACAAGAAATATTGATATTTCCCTGAATCCTATATATATATATATATATATATATATATATATATCCAGATCATCGTTTACAGCTGGTGTGCAACCTGATCATCGGGGGTGCACGTGACACGCCCGGCGTATTAACATCCAGCTACTTCCATCGCTTATAACAACAGAACTGGCAAAATGTAAAATTGTATTTATTTCAATTTCAAAATTTACGGCGCACTCTGCAGCTCACCATGACAGCGTTGGGTGCGTCTCGGCTTGGTCAGCTTTTTTCACCGTGTCGTCATGGTGATCTACAGAGTTTGCTGTAAATATTGAAATAAGTTCAATTTTAAGTTTTGCCCGGAGTGCCGTTCTGTTGTTATAAGTGACTGAGGTATCTGTGTGTGTATGTATGTGTATATATATATATATGTATGTACCTATGCACTATTGCACTAAAAATAGACTTGAGGACTACCTTCAAACATTCTATACAGACCCCAACTCTCCCTACATAATCTGCCAGCAGCCCACCCAAGATGCCCCCAGCAGAGCTGCAAATAATCCATATAGACCACTCTGAAAAACACAAGCCATTTCAGACCTCTTAAATCCATCACACCACCAAAAAAGATCGACCATTGGGGTGCACGTAGAGGTCTGTTTGAGAGCAATTCTTCCCCCGAACAGCCACCCCAAGCATCCCCTACAGATTAACACCTCTCAAGACCATCTTCTGACATTACAAAGCAAACCCCACTGACTAGCCCAGACTCTTTTGAATGATTCGAAATCTCAACAGACTCCCAAAGCATGCCTCACATACATTTGAATGGCCTTGTAGAGCTCCATATGTTTTCCCAAAGACCAGATGAAACATCACATTTTACCACCCAGCACTTCTTTACAAACCTCCACAAAGCATCCCCAACCCAAAAGCCCTCTCCATATTCTGTACTTTGTCAGCTACATAGTTCTTACTAGGAAACTAAAATCGCCATCTCTCACAGACCACCTCAAAAGTCTGCAACCCGTCGACCACCCCAAGTACTCCTTTCTGATACCCCCACATGCCTCCAATAGGCCATTCCAAGCATGCTGTAAAAAATCCTACACGTCAGGACCACCTTTGAGCATTCTGTGTGATCCACTCTCAGAACACCCCAAGCTAACCCTATATATTCTACCTACAGATTGTCGACAATGCCCTCAACAGATCTGCAGCTATACCATACCAATAACTCTATGAACAGTACATGCCCTTACAGACCAATCTTAGTCACATCACAGGTCACCTCAAGCAATCTCTAGACCCCACCGAATATCCTTCACAGACCTCTTAAGATTGCCCTCGTATATCTCGCTACATTGATCCAAAGACAACAAAAAACACCACATACAGATGGCCTCAAACATCTACGAAAACTGTTATAGTGCACCCTCCATTCATTGTCCCTCCACATATCTATCCCCTATGTTTTCAGATACGCACTTATAACCTCAAGGTTCCTCATACACCACTGCAGTCGCAGCCTGGATCACCAAACCACAGCTTCCAAATTCTCACTGTCAGACCTGTCCATCAACGTGGCTTTGTTTTACTGACCATATCAAGCAGGCACTGTTCATGTTGGCTCCGTATGTGCAGACAATTTCACAACTCGTCTCTCTTAGGGCCTGGCGCGCAAATACCACTCACAAAGAACCCGTATGACATGGTTCCATCGCCCGTATGTGATATGTTTTGCTGTTATCAGTGATATGATTAGTCTTGTGATGTCCGGTATGACTTCAGCAATTTATTATTCATCAAATTCCTGCGTATAATTCTTATTAGAAAATAGGACTGAATAGGCTGCTCTTGTTGAGCGCAAGCAACTGATTGACATGTATGGCTTATTTAGCATAATTACTCTCCTTTTCAGTTTGGTAATGAGAAAGCAGATGCCATGTGATGTCTTATTTAGGAAAGTGCCTGATTGAGAGGCAGCTTTGAGTGAGAATTTTGTTCTGCTGAAGAGGCCAACTGGCATCCGACTACCACGTGTAAAGAAGACATTAAAGCAAACAAACATTGGCAAAGTCAATAGGTCGCCCCTCTATGGGCAAGCTATTGGCTTTACCAATCTGATGGGAGTGGACAACAGGAAGGTGGATGGGGTGGAAGTTGTCGTTTGACACTTATATTATTTATATTATTTTTCTTTTCTGTCTTATATTATGTATTGTTACAGTTTGGTAATTATGTATATTGTATAATTACATATAGTGTTAAGTAGTGTTTACTTTTGTAGATTCTCTTCCATTCCATGCATGTTCCAAGTTGTGTTCTGTGGGACTTGGGTAGGACAGTTGCTTGAGTGAGGAGACCTGGACAGGACGTGTCTTGTAAACTGTTATTTGGTTTTTCAACTTTAAATAAATCTACATTTAAATCATATGGTTTCTGACTTTAACAAATTTGGCGACTAGCTGGGAGCAGTTGGAACACCAGATAAGAACCTACAGTGCTTTTTGGGGGATTTTCATAATTTTTGGGAAATACAGAACAGCTTTGTATTTGTCCTCTTGCAGAGTGCCTTTTGTGTACCTGATGGGAAACTGTTGTGTACCGCTTCAGGAGGAATTGAACACTAGGATTACAGCAACATGGTTGCTGAAAGAGGATTCAAATTCCTACTCACTGATATTATTGGCGCATCCATTATCTGTTTGCGACTGCATTTTGCAAACTAGCATCCTTTGGATATTGACATGTGATATGGAACAGTGGTGCCCTGTTGTTAGCCATTCTTCACCATTATCTGCAAGGAGTATTAGCAATTGGAATGCGGCATTAAATGCTCCTGTTGTGTTTAGGTTATGTTATATTGCACACCATCATGTGTTGGGGGTGTGTTCGTCATGTCTGTGCGTTTAGGTTATGTCATATTGCACACTGTCATGTGTTGGGTGTGTGTGTGTAATGTCTGTGCGTGCAGCCATATTGGGTGTACAATCTTCCCAGTACCCGACAAGTCTTTGTGCGCTTACGTCAACACGCTGTCCAGTGCCGTTTGGGAAAATGATTGTTGACAGTGCTGCGGCCTAGCGGCACTATACTTATGTTGTTCACTGTTGCGTTTGTGCTGAGTTGCAAGCCTCGTGTGCTGACGTTGACATGCTGCGCAGTGCCGTTTGGGGAAGCTGTCTGTTGGCAGTGCTGTGGTCTAGCGGCACTATAACAGTGCATTTTGCCATTGCATTTGTGCCAAGTTATTCCAATTTAGGAATTTGGCAGTTAGATGAAATCTGTGCATTTGATCAGTAAGTATATGCTGTAGCTATATTTCTGGACCACCTTGCTACTGTAATGTTGAAATAGATCAGTGTATTATTTGATCTCAGTAACCGTTAGGTAAGGAGCCAAAATGTAGGGGGGTTAAAGATTTTGGGGCCTCTAACAATTCTAGCCATTGATTCTCTTGCCATTGTTGTTTGAGATCCCAGCGCTTTCTCCTATACTCTTTCATAATTTGAGACAGGGTGATTCTAGCTTGTTTGAGCCATCACGTGCCAATTGTCTTGCAGTAAAGTTTAACTTTCTTTTCAGCAGTCTAATTTCTTCACCTCCTTGGGGACTATTGATAGAAGACTTTCCTATGTCTGGGCAAACTTTGAAGAATTGAAAATGATCCTAGATTGTCTCTATTACTATGTGCCAGCTACTATACGTGCTACTAAACTCGTTCGACATCCTCCCAAGACAGCATTTGAGTTTCTCACTCAGATGTCATCTGTGGTCTCCATCTAATTTTGTAGACTAGTGTTAATTCCTCCTGGGATCCTGATAATCATAATGACTATTTACGGCGACCTCCGTATTCTAACTGGCACTTTAAAATTGTGTGATTGCTGATACCTGTATGCATCACTGTAAAGGTTTTAACTCTGGAGAAATGTTGCCCTGAGACCACAATTTAATCCAAGGTTGACATCTGATTTTGGGATATTCAGGTGTATGATGCCACCTGATCAGACAGGATTCTTCCATTGATGCTATGAAGGCCTAAGTCATTCAGGTGAGTAGCCGCTAGTGCAACCGCCTTATCGAATTTGCAGTTGTTGTTCTTCTTTTTTTTAAATTTTTTTTTTTTACTGTAAGAATTCCTCATTCTGCATCATCTACTTTCTGCCAAATTGGTGCGCTTGCCCAGTCCAGCAGGTTTGAGTTGAAGTCACCTGTCAGTAACCATATAGCTTCTGGATGGCTCATCCACTCCCTTACTACTGAAAGAATACTGTTAAGGTGCAACTTCTTTACCAATAGTGGGTTAACATATACATTAAAAATGATCATTGTTAAATTGAGATTTGTTGCAGAGAGAATACAATCTAGTTGAATTAATACAAAGTCATCAACGTCTGTATAGAGTGTTGGAATTGTTGCCCCCAGGCATTTGCTTATGTGCATTGCCACTCTGCCAGAACGGTGTCCTCCTTTTGTAAATGGTTGGGTGGAAGCAAATATTTCATTATCATCTTTCCAGCAGTTATCAGTTGTCTGCTAAGTCTCCTGTAGGGATATTATATCGTTTTGATACCAGTCCTTCATTACTTCTGGTCTTGTGAGCACTTTATTAAGCCTCATAATATTCCAAGAGCACACGGTTAGCCCAACAGCTAGATTGCATTTCGGCAGACACTGCTGCCTAGGAGACTTTATTTTGGGAATGCTAATGCCTATCTGATTGGAATTTCCCTTTGTAATTGTTTGTTCCCGCTTCTGGGTGGGTTTGCAGATTTTCTTCTGAAAGCTTCTAGACATTGAAATCCCATAGAAGGGTTGCCTATAAGCTCCGCTCCTCTTACGTTTATAAGGACAGATCTTCTCTCAGAAGGATGGTCAGTTGCTGAATATTTAGCTGGTTTTCTTTAGCTAACTTAAGAGAACACCTTTGGATATCTGATGGACGGAGGGTCAAATACTTGGATGCCCCAAACCTCTAGAGTTGCTTTCTCTGACAATAGTTTATTTTAGTTTGTCTGTTCACAAGGACTATCTTCGTCCGTTAGTTCACTTCTTGAATTTGGCCTGGTCTAAATGGATCCTCGGAATTCCGGACCAAGACCGCAACAGGTATTTGCAGAGGGCAGTGGACCTTGATGAAGTGTTACTACAGGCGCTGCCCCCTTGTGGGATTCATGTCTATGGCTAATCTACCATAATCACTATGGCACAATCAAAGGATTAATGGAGGAAACAACTGTTTTCCCTCCACTTTTTTTAACCGTACCTTAGCACATGTGACACTTTTTACGCAATCCGGTCTGGAAGACTCAACCTTGACTGGTTTATGCACTTCTTCACACTGGTCCTGACAAAAGCCAGCATATTAAATAGACTGGCTTAAACATGTAGACCTACCCGTAGGATATTTGAGTCCAAACCCAAAGCTCTGCACATGTCCACATCTCTTTATTTTTAACAGTGTCATAGGGCCCACTATTAAAATTAAATCATAAAAGGGACCCTATAGATAGTTTTAACACCACACTGCACAAAAAAACCCGCTCCGCTGTAGTTTAGGCGTTGGAGCACACCCAGGGTGCACTCAGCACCTTGGGTGGGACCCGATGATGAAGGATGCCACCAACTAGTTTGGTGGGTGAGGGTTTTCTTAAGAAACCTATTGGTTTCTCACAAATACAAACTTGAGGCTTCAAACTACAAGGCAGTTCTTTTTGATTACATGTATTCGTATTGGGCAAATGAACTAGCTCATCTTGACTCTTCCTAACTCTTATTGATTTGCATATAACTGGTCTAAATGCCGCTGATTCTATATTGGCTGTGTTAATCAACTCCAGGCCTAGGAGCAATAACCGTTTTCCCCTATTTAAGATTACAACATGGCCTTTTGATGTGTATTCTGGATAGAACATAAGTGATGCAAGATCTTCATCATCATGCAGTGAGTTGAGTTGGTGCTTAAGTGTACATTGGTGCTTAAGTGTACATCTTGGCTATAATACCTTTGCGTTTTAATGCAATCATTCTGCTACTCGAACTTCTCTGGTTAAGCTACTGGTTGCATTTGGTACAGTTTCGACAATATTTGTGCTTCATTTTGTCTGGGGTGTGGCACACAAGGGAAAGGGGCGAGCTTGCTTTAACTGTTGCTGAGCTGGAAGCTTTAGGTCAATTTTAGTGGGAGTACTGTCCTCCCTTGAAATAATAAGGCTCCATCTATTGAGAGAGCTTAAATTTGTTTCCCTTTTTGTTGCTTGAATTATTAGAATTCCCTACCATTTTTAGGTCTCGCCTGGCGTTAGCAGCACACAGCGCTACTGTCGTCATGCAAGGGCTTTTTGTAATCAATTCAACATGTGTATGCGTATGGAGGGACACAGATGGCTTCAGGCTGTCCACATACGCGTGCATTTTTTGTCCCTCCATATGGGTGCACATGTTGAATCGATTACTGCCGTGCTTGTTTTAATTAGCAGGGCATTGACGCACAGTGTGCCAGATGGTGGGCTGGCTGCATTCCAGCTTCAGGCTACTTCATCTCTATGATGTAATTCACAAAGTCCAGGGGTTTAGATCACGGAGACAATATGCTTTGCCTAATTCCCGAGGAATCATGCGGTAACTGGCGTTAAGGTGGATCCTGCCCTATTAATGTGTTTATTTCATAATTTACTCCAGAGGCAAACGCACCCTTTCCACGCACTGTCTGTTGCGGATGTTTATTCTTTAAAAAATACAATGTTAAAAAAAAAAGTTTACATTCCAACACGTTTTCTAGTTTTGAAAGGCTTTTGCTGTACATTTTTTATACTTGTGTGCGCCAGTATGCGCTTTGTGAACGATTTTATTAGAAACATTTTTTTAATTAAATAATTGCTAATAGCCTCGCCTAGGCCTCAAGAGAGCAAAGTTATTACTTTTGTCTTGCTGGTATGGCAGATGAACTAGGGTTTCACGACTCAAAGATGCTTTTCCTTGGACTTCAATTCCAACAAAATCTTCTATTTTTCATCGCTGCGATTCACACCTTGTGGTGTTAGCAAGCACCAGCGCCTCCTTTACGCACCCGGCGATCACTCACTGTAGGACCACAGCGGCTGCACTCAGTTATTGTATTTATGGAGACTGTGAGCGACTATGTCAGTAGAACTTAGAGCGGTCGACCTTGAAGCTGGGGACCTGGTTTCAAGTCTTGGCAACAACGCTCAACATCCTGTGATTCTAGGCGTTAGCAGCGCACAGCGCTGTTCTCGCCATGCAAGGGCTTTTTGTAATCACTTCAGCATGTGCACGCGTATGGAGGGACCAAGATGGCGCCGGGCTGTTCACATGCGCGTGCACTTTTTGTCCCTCCATACGCGTGCACATGTTGAATCGATTACGGCCGCGCTTGTTTTAATTACCAGGGCATTGGCGCGCAGTGTGCCAGATGGTGGGCTGGCTGCATTCCAGCTTCAGGTACATTCATCTCTATGATGTAATTCACAGAGTCCAGGGGTTTAGATCACGGAGACAACAGGCTTTGCCTAATTCCTGAGGAATCATGCAGTAACTGACGTTGAGGCAGATCCTGCCCTTTTAATGTGTTTATTTAATAATTTACTCCAGAGGCGCACACCCCCTTTCCACGCACTGTCTGTTGCGGATGTTTATTCTTTAAAAAATACACTGTTAAAAAAAAAAAGCTTACATTCCAACACGTTTTCTAGTTTTGATAGGCTTTTGCTATACATTTTTTATACTTGTGTGCGCCAGTATGCGCTTCGTGAACGGTTTTTATTAGAATTTTTTTTTTAATTCAATAATTGCTAATAGCCTCGCCTAGGCCTCAAGAGAGCGAAGTTGTACTTTTGTCTTGCTGGTATGGTAGATGAACTAGGGTTTCACGACTCAAGGATGCTTTCCCTTGGACTTCAATTCCAACTGTATCTTCTATTTTTCATCGCCACGCTTCACACCTTGTGGTGTTAGCAAGCACCAGTGCCTCCTTCACACACCTGGCGATCACTCACTGTATGACCACAGCGGCTGCACTCAGTTATTGTAGTTATGGAGACAGCAAGCAACTAGGTCAGTGGAACTTAGAGCGGTCGACCTCGAATCTGGGGATCTGAGTTCAAGTCTCGGCAACGATGCTCAACATCCTGTGATTCTGGGCAAATCACTTAATCCCCCCGTGCCTAACAAAAATGAATGAGTCCATCTGTAACGAAACTGGTGGTCATGTAAAGCGCTCTGATACCCGATTTCTCTGGTCTACTTCGCGCTGATTATATATATTTTTTAAAAACCTCACCCGTGCTGTGTGTAAAGGCACCCATTAGTGGAACTCACAGGAACTATCACCAAAAGCGCAGTGTGAGTGGAACTCACCCTAACAGTCGCTGAAGGTGTCAGGAGAGTGGAACTCATCCTAGCTGTCTCTGAAGGTGTAAGAAGAGGGGAACTCACCCCAGCTGCCTGTGAAGGTGTCAGAAGAGGGGAACTCACCCCAAGAGTAGAACTCACCCCAAGAGTAGAACTCACCCCAGCGGTCTCTGAAGGTGTCAGAAGAGTGGAACTCACCCCAGCTTCCTGTGAAGGCGCCCTGTGAGTGGATCTCACCCCAGCTGCCCCTGAAGGTGTCGAAGAGTGGAACTCACCCCAGCTGTCTCTGACTGTGTCAGAAGAGTAGCATTCACCCCAGCTGGTGAATGAATAATTTTATTTGATTTCATAAAAAATCACAAAAGGGTGGTAAACCTCACCCGTGCTGTGTGAAAAGGCAGCCATTAGTGGAACTCACAGGAGCTATCACCAAAAGCGCCGTGTGAGTGGAACTCACCCTAACAGTCTCTGAAGGTGTAAGAAGAGGGGAACTCACCCCAGCTGCCTGTGAAGGTGTCAGAAGAGGGGAACTCACCCCAAGAGTAGAACTCACCCCAGCGGTCTCTGAAGGTGTCAGAAGAGTGGAACTCACCCCAGCTTCCTGTGAAGGCGCCCTGTGAGTGGATCTCACCCCAGCTGCCCCTGAAGGTGTCTGAAGAGTGGAACTCACCCCAGCTGTCTCTGACTGTGTCAGAAGAGTAGCATTCACCCCAGCTGGTGAATGAATAATTTTATTTGATTTCATAAAAAATCACAAAAGGGTGGTAAACCACCATACATGAAATGTACATTTTGGAATAAAAACAGATGAGTATAAAACATACAGACAATACCATAAGTAAATTTCTGGATGGGTTGTACTAAAACCTATTAAGTTAGTTAATGTTTTCCTTTTTTCCATTTCTGTTGCTGTGGTTTTCAGGAATTGTATGGCTCTACAGGACAGTTGGATTAATAGTCCTCCAAGACATTGAATGACGGCTACTCTACATGACCTTATTTGTTCCTTCCTAAAGACCTCCCGGAGGACCGTTCTTCGGGTCTCTGCCAGGGACTGGCAGATGCATAGTAAATGTAGAAAAGACTTGTCCCCTCCTCCGCACAAGCGGCATTCCTTGGATTGCCATTGCCATTTTGGTGTCAAGTCTTTTGATGGAAATGACCCCAGCTGCAGTAACGTTAGGTAGTGCTTTTTCTCCGGGGAAAAGTGGTCTAGCAGGTATGGTTGGGGTTTCAGCCGCTGGTAGCCTTGGATCACAGCCTCGGCGTGTTTTTTTTTTGTTGAGAAGGCTGTTTTGTCTATTAATAAAGAGGTCCGTTTGATTGCCTTGTTGACTACAGTTTTGATACTGGAATAGGTGGGGAGGATGAGCCAGGCCTCCTCTAGCTGCAATGCCGTGAGGAAATCCTTCAGAACACTGAACGTCAAGTTATTTAGCCTGGCTTGGGTCTCGATTTCCTCCCAGCAGTGATGCGCAAGAGTATTGTCCTCAGCATCCCTCATTCTCCAGTAATATTTGGCTAATGCCCCTTGTCTGTCAGGAGTCTGCTTTCTTAGTCCATACTCCAGTCGGATTTGGGATTGTGAAATGTGTCGGGGGATTGAGAACAGGACATTAAAAAAGGTTGATTGTGCTGAGTTTAAGGAGATGGTGTCTTTAAGGTTTAACATTTCTGAGCTGTATGAAATCGAGGGTAGGAATTTTGCTGAAATGGGTTTAAGCAAATGACCTGTGGAACAACCTGTGAGATTTTTCTTTAAGACTCTGAAGGCAAACTACAGTTGTTGAGCTCTGGTACGGCCTTGTCCCAATTGTGATTTAAAATTAAGGTTGCGGTCTATTTGGAAACCTAGATATTTGTATGAGTCTACCTGGGACAGGGGTTGCCCATACTAGTGCCAGATAAATTTACGGTTTGCCTTTGTTTTGACTCGTCTGGCAAAACACATCATGTTTGTTTTTTGGTGGTTGATGGTTAGTTGGGCCGTGATGGTATAAGCTCCTAGTCTGGCGTTGAGTCGCTGCGAGCCTACAGGTATTTGTGCGAGGAGCACAGTATCATCCGCGTATTGTAAACTGGGTGTGGGGACGTTGCCCAGTTTTGGGGGGGGTCAGATTAGATTGACCTTAGTTGTTTGTTCAGGTCGGCAGTGTAGATGTTTAAGAGGCAGGGTGCCAGCACACGCCCTTGTTTTAACCCATTAAGAGTTTGGAACTTTTTGGTTATGCTGTGCCTGTCTCCTTTCCTGACCGGAACCCACGTCTGGGAATACAAATTGATGATGGCGTCCAGGAGTTTGGTTGGGGCACCCCAGGAATGCATTTTTGCCCATAGCTTGGCTCTCAGGACTTTGTCAAAGGCTGCTTTGCGGTCTATAAAGCATGCTTAAAGAGGCCTGGATTTTGCGAGAGCTTAGTTGGCTAGCAGGGTGACCGCGGATATATTTTACCCCAGCTGTCTCTGAAGGCGCCCTGTGAATGGAGCTCTCTGTGCTGTGTGTGAAGGTGTCCGATAAGTGGATCTTACAGAGTGTGAAGTGGTCAGTTAATCTCAGCCGTGGTCTCTGAAGACCAGATGAGCGGATCTCAACCCTGCTGTCTCTGAAGGTGCCAGATGTAAAATGGTGGTCCCGCTGGTTAACCCGCCCAGGAAGCCGGCACTCCGTGGTGGTCTCGGGCGAAGCTCCAAGTCCGCAGTGAGGGCTCTACTCTCGAGCCCAGCGCCTCCAAACACTGGAGAGCATTGTTTGACACGTGGCAGGCAGTGCTGAGACTGGCCTCTTCGCAGCACCTCATGTTAGTTTTTATATCATCCGACCCTGCAGTTAACGTTTTATAGAGGATGGAGTATTAAGGCGGCTCTGCTCAGATCTGAAGCTGTGCGCTGCGCTGATATGTGCTGTGGCCGCTGTGAGCTCCACTGATATGTGCTGTGGGCGCAGTAAGCTCCACAGATATGTGCTGTGCGCGCAGTGAGCTCCACGGATATGTGCTGTGCGCGCATTGAGTTCCGTGGGTATGTGCTGTGCCCACCCTGGTCTCTCTGAGGGCCTGGCAGCCATGGCCACTCTCAGGCCTAGTGTGGGCTTGGCACGTTGCTGTGATGATCAGGAAGCGTTACAGTCGGTAGCTCTGTGTGAACATCTTGTGCTGCCCTTGAAACGGAATCTCTCGGGACTCCAAGAGGCTTGTGTGTAGGGTGTGGTCATGTTGTTGGTTGTAAGCTTAGGTCGAAGGGGTGGCAGCGTGAATCTTCTCTTCAGTCGCGGTGAAAAGCAGAGGCAACAATCCCAGGAGTGTTTTGTTCAGTGCCACCCCCCTGGAAAACGGCGATACTCTGCGAAGGTGGGCCAGCCCGCCCTACTGCAAGCCTGCAGACAGAAACGGAGTGTTTTTCAGTCCCTGTTGTGAAATATTCCTGGTTTCCAATTGTGTAATCTAGTGTGATAATACGAAATAGCTATGGAAACCTAAGTTGATGCTTTCAGAGCTGTATTCTGTGGCCTTAGTTCCCAATGGCACTTATTGGCACTAGGTGTGTCCTGGCTGTCAGCGGCCCACCGTACAAGAGGCTGTTTCATCAGCCGAGTGGACTGGTGCTGCGTCAGTATGAGGTGCCTTCAGCAGCCCAGTGGGCATGGGATGGTGTTGGTGGATTGGAGGTCCTTGGATACTTTCAGGTGGCCCAAATTGCTCTGTTACTCTGTTACTTGGTGGGTCTGGGCTGCTATTGGCTTGCAGGTCCTTTTGGGGTTAGTAGCTGATAAGGGATGTTCCATATGGTTCAGTGGGTCTATGATTCTCCTACGACTTGTGAGTCTGGGGTTGCCCGTATCTTGGTGGGGTTGGGGGTAATGCGAATACTTTGCTGGCCCAGGGTGCCATCTGCGTTTGTGGCCCCTGGAGTGCTTTCTGTGGCTCGGTGAGCCTAGGGTGCCATTCGTGGTTAAGCACTCGTGATCGGCCCATGTTCCTCGTGGCTAGGCTTATCACGGACTGCAAACGATTTGACCACATCTCTCCCGCCCTTAAATCCCTTAAATGGCTCCCCATTGAAGGTAGATCCACATATAAAACCGCCTGCATTACGCACAAAATCCTCCACCAAAACACGCCGACATACCTCTCCAATAAACTGACCAAAGCAGGCTGCACGCGATCACTGAGAAGCTCCAACACCCTCCTACTTATCCCCCCCCTTCAGAAAAAGAATTCCACTCAGTCGCGCTCCTTTTCAGGCAATGCCCCACTTATTTGGAATGCCCTCCCAAAAGACCTCCGCTGTAACCAGTCCTACCCCAGCTTCAAAAAAGAACTCAAACTTCTTCTCCTTAATAAATACTGGGGTTTCTAATCCCTCCCTGGTAGCCTTGCCCCTCTGCATCACCCCGCCTAGCTGCTCCGCATATGACTTGTGACCACCCGCCTGGCCAACTCCCTTTCCTTCTATCTGATCACCTTACCTCCTCTCCTCATGACCCTCAGTTCTCTTACATGTTTTTTGTATACTTAAGTGAGGCTTCCCGCCAAACTGTGACCGCTATTTTGTATTACTCCTAGTGTCTAGAAATTGTTTTTACTTTTTTATCTAGATGTCATGTATCCTATGTGGACTTGCTCTTTTATTATTCCATTGTCTGTGCTTATACACACTGTACCTGTATGGAAACACCTTGTAAAGCGCTCTGATACTCCTGGGTCCAGCCAGCGCTATATAAAACCTCTTAAAAAAAAAAAATAATAACGTCCCAAGTAGTAGGAGTGTCCAGTGCAAGCCCACATGTCTCCTTTCCCATCCTGGATTCACACCAGCTTGTAACATGGAGTTACTGTATCCAGTAAGGATCTCACTTGAGAGGTTGCCGAGATTAACTTTTCAAGCTGTCTCTCCTGTCAAAAGGGGGCTCTTCACCATCGAGTGATATTATGGTATTCATTAAAGTGGTGTTGTCTGTCCACTTTCTCTTTGCTGTCGATGACCATTGTCTCTTCATCGGAGCTGACGATAATGTATGAGAAGGGAAGTACACCAATCTGCATAGGTGGGTAGAAATGTATGAGAAGTGACATACATAGCTCGACACAGGCATTGTGCAAAAAAGTGAAGTACACTGCTCTACATAGACAATGTATGAGAAATGAAGTACAGAACTGGACACAATGTATGAGAAGGAAAGTGCACACAGATAAATGATAATGCAAGACAGAAATACAATGCAAGACAGAAATACACAGCTCGACACAGGTGATAATGTGTAAGAAGTGCATTCACCCTTAGTACACCCTAAATCTATAGTTTTTTTTGCTCACCACGCCATTCTATTTTGGACGCAGCCATATGCAACTCATTCTTGACCCTGCTCCCTCTGAGAACAGTCCAACCCGAACTGCCAGGTCAGGTACTCCCCGGACTGCTAACAAGCGTCCTAAGACCGGTTTTGGTGTATCACACCTCATTAACCTGGATAGCTTGACTCCAGTGGCATTGTGAGCACTGGACCCATGTCTGGGCATACCCGCCCCACTCGGGGTGACCAGTACAACAAGCATTTGCAATTCAATAGGTCTCGCATTTACTAGAGTGTCATAAATGCGACACCTATTGCATTACAAATGCTAGTTTGTAAAAATACCCATGCGTCACTTACTCTGTAATGTCGGTCGTACCACTTTCTTTAGACAAGTTGTCTCTAAAAAAAGGAGCGTGACTGTGTTTTTTTTTAGAGACTCTAGTGGTTCATTCACCCTGAAAAGGACTGTGATTATTACTTGGGGTGAGTACCCACGGGATAATAACCTAATTTCTTACAATTACCAATACAATTGATTTAGCATGTCAATATGCCAGAGTTGCCAATGAAACAATTTTTCTACCTGAAGCAAAACCTATTTTTTTTCAAAGAAGCACTTAGAAAAATATGAACTCCACAAATGCCAAATAACCCTGCTGATTATTTTACAGACTGTCATATTTTAATATCTAAATTGGACACTTGTCAGGCAGGTGATGTTTTGACTTCCTATGTCCTGAAGTCATAGGAACACCCTTAAACAAAATAGTTTCAGAGTTCTTCTCGGAAAAAGCTTCAGGTACACAGCTAACCACAATTGCCAGTCTTCACTCACAATTATCAGGGAGGCTGTGAAGCATGAGGGGCTGTGAATGTGTGCCCCTTTCATGTCATTTCCTGGAATCACTTGAGTGAATCACAAGGGTCTGGCACCAGTGCAGATCGCACTTCACTAGAAATAGCTCATGCAGTGTGGATTTCTGTTTCTCCTGCAGAGATTCATACCGGGTCTGTGTCTTGTGCGAGTTTCAGGTGCAGAAATCTTCCATGAGTTGGTAGTAGGCACCTACGAGATCGTGCCTGGGTGAGAATGCTGCAGTGTCCATGAACTGCACACAGGTGCATAGATCGAACCTATGGTGTCCTGTGTGAGCTGCACACATGCATAGATCCAGAATGAGCTGGACAGGGCCCGAGCTAGAGCCCTGTGGGAGCGAGTGGTAGCTGCATGTAGGTGCGCAGATCGATAACCAAGTATGAGCTGCCGGGGTCACAGCCCTGCAGTGTCTTATAGGAGTTGCACAGAAGTGATTATGCTCTGCTTGGGTCTGAGCTATACAGTGTGTGCTGTAATGGTTGCACACAGGGGTATTTATCCTACCTCCGATATGTGCCCTGCACGTCCTTTTTAGGTCTCGCCTGGTGACGCAGCGCTATAGCCAGCGATACCTATTGTCTGGACTTGCCTCTCATGCGAGACAAGAGATGGGCACGCGCAGGCCGGACTGAAAATGTGAACGCGTGCGTTCACCACGTGCAGTCACGCGCTGTGCCCATCTCCTGTCTCCCTTAATGTAAATGTTTTTGTACTTGTATAGCGCACAGCTACCCGCAGTGGGTTTCCCGGCGCTTGATGCGGGGTGGCACACACTCACCGGGCTGACTCAGGACTCCCCCCGCTGTTCTCGAGGAGTCCCTGCTCACCGGGCTCTTTTTCTCATCAGCGGGGCAGGCTCAGCAGCAGGCTGGGCTCTCCACGAGCACGGGAGCACCGCTGGCTCGCACGCTTTCTTTTTCCGGCTGGCTTCACGGGCACAGGAGCGCGGGGCAGGCTCCCGTCTGCTTCCTGTCTTCTTGCGGCCCCGCCCCCGTCCCAACACAGGTTGCCTGACTTCCTGTCCGAGCCGGGTTGCGGCATTGATTTCCTTAATACGGCGGCTGCAATACGGGTTAGGCTCCCATTGCAAATTAAAGATAATAGCGGAGTGGGCACCCGCTTTTTTAACGAGCACCACTGCAATCTGCAGGTACAGATCAACACGGGGTTATTTTAAGCGACATTTGAAAATGTGTTTACTGCACTTAAGTATTTTTTCTGTCTGTGCCCCCTACCTCTCTCCCTGAGGCACCTTCAGGTTCGAGAACGGCAGCCGCGCATTTCTTTTGTAATGCACGGCTGTCGAAATCGATTAACACAAACTTGTTAGCTCTGTGTTGGAATGAACGTGTCTGGGTCAGAGACTTCCATCAAATGAACCGCAGGTGAAAGAAAGTTCCCCTAATGTCTCCGCACTTCACTTGCTTTCAATTGCTTACACTGTAATCTGAGCCAGATTTAACAACGGGGACTGCTGCTGGGTTCAATGAGGCATTTTGTGCATGTGTGCCCTGTCTTGTTTATTAACTGAATACTAGTTTACGGGCAGATTGTACCATTCTTGGGTTTTGGAGCTCATTACGCATAGTGGGAACGAGTCGCAAAAAATAGAATTCCAGATGTAAAATGCTTTATTTGCTAGTCTCAAAGTGCACGAGTGGGAAGTGATTTATAAATATTTCCATTTTCACTTTGGTTTTGCATGACACAAAATACGCATGGAATTGTTTGTGAATCACATAACAGATTAGCACTTTGCCCGCAATCGTGGCCGTTAGCCTTGCTTAGTGCCCGGTTACCATTAACAAAGTTGGATTTTATCACTGCAATTACAAAAGTGCAAAATCAGAGAGAAGGCAGTGTTCACCTACAGGACGTAACAAAAGTGATTATGTTCCTTGTGCCTCAATTCAGTTTCTAGCTTACACGTGTGTCTACGCACAAGGGCCTGGGAAACGGAACAAGCCACGGTGCAGGAACGTTCAAGGTTTTAACTACTTCAAGCTGCACTGCTAGTTAGCTGCCAGCTACTGACCGTGCCACCAACCAGCACGTGACCAGCTGAAACTAACTCAATGGGAGAGTTGTCTATTGCTAGCTAGAAGGCATGTTTTAAATGCTCCGACCTCAGCAACACGAGCTGCTGAACTGAGCGCTCCCAGTTAAATGAATGTGGGCAGCAGGTCACAGTTATCAGCAGAGACTGCTTAATGCACCGTTATATTCATTTGAAGCTGTTGGTGGTGCTGGCGACTTTATAATATACCACAAACCTCAGGATTTTTTTTTTTACAGATTTATATAGCGCAAACTCGACCCAACGGTATTGGAGCGCTTTACATGAGCATCATTTGCATTCATTTTTTTGTTGCTTTGAAGGGCCTTTGAGATAGACATTCAGTTATTATAATGCTCATGCATATGCACACCCGCGCATTTATATGTATACATAAATATTCGTTCTACGCGCGCCAAGCAGTTCTGCAGCATTAGCAGCTCTTAGAGTGAGTCCCTTCTTGCCCATCTGTCTAGTCTTCTGTGCGCGCGGCTCGAGACGCAGCTTGGACGTAGCACGCGCAGCCCCGACGCGCCCCTACAGTTCTTAGTGGTGGTGAATAAAGCCATTTCTCATTCTCAGGCATAAATAATGATACATATGTATTAATTAAGCAATTTTGTGTACCTTCAAAATCAATGAGAATTAAACATGCAGATAATTTAGAAATAAAATGTCAGCATGGACACTGGCCCCGAAAGTATTCAAAGTTGGTATGTTCATGCACAGTTGTACAGCATTTCATTGTTGTTTTAGTTACTTTCTAAGTACTCTTAAATGTTGGTAACTATGGTAACCCAGACACTGAAGATAGAAGGAATTTGCTAGGATCAGCATCGATGATCAGGTTTGGATTGGGGATGCAGAGACTGGAACAGTTCTTTTTGACTTAGTTAAGAATTTACATTCCAGCCTGATGTAAAGTAGGGTGGCAAAGGAAAATCCTGCAATTTTTGGAGGAAGAGCTAAATACCGAAGAGAATGCACCTGTGGTTTCTTCAATGTCACTATTACTGTGGGTGAAGAAATTCAGGTTTTGTATTCTAGCATTTGTACACCACTTACTATCTGTGTGGAGATCTAAATTGCTTGCCGACATGCATAGCAAGTGACTTCATGAAGGGTGTATAATTCAAAGGGTGTTTTGAGTCTATCTGGGAAGTGTTTTCATGTGTGATGGCCTCCAGGGCGGAGTAATCGTGCTACAGGATGCATCTCCGGGAAGTGTGATGGATGCGTGTGTGTGAGAGATATACTAGCAAATTATAACTGTAGTAAGTCCTCAAACATATAGCCAAAAGGGGAGCAGGATGCTGTGTACATGTTCATCAACAAGGGGGAAATCAAAGAAGGCCCTCTAATCCGTATGGTAACATGAAAAAGGCAGAGATGTTGTCAAATGAGTGTAAGGATCCCAGAAGAGCAACAATGGGAATTGATTACATGCGCAGTTGCCTGACACTTTTTTTTAAAAGGAAGGAATACTGGCTACTACTGAACAAACACACCTGGTGAACGGGAAAAGTAGTGGAAGATTTAGTAGGGATGTTTCCCCTACTTGACCGCCAAGAGCATCATCATACTATAGGGTTGCGATGGGTGGAAAGGACCGAATGGGAATGGTGGCTTCATGTTCGCATTTTCCCCAAAAATAAAATACTTGAAGGATTTTCCATGACTCTCGAAATCAGTCCCTAAATTAAGAGTTCATCACTTCAAGATTTGCCATGTCTGGGCAGACCACTGTGGATGTATCCGTAACAATGTAGAAGGGAAAATAAAAACATGCATTGGCATAGCCAATAGGTCTCGCCTTTGGGACCTTATAAGTATTTATTTATGCAGCACAATATCCTTGTTTCACTTTACTAGTGCATAGTGTCTAGCATGTGGTTTGGACCAGCACAGCAGCTACAAATGTCATTAGCTTTCCTCTGGATATTTTATTTTAAATAAAAAATCATGTATACAGTTGAAGTGCATTTTTTTTTTCACACCTGGAAACCGACAATGTAGACAAAACTACGACATTGCTACAGCACGAAACATCGCATCACAACCTGGCCAGCTAAAAACTCAAAATGTCCTGTTGATTAGCATCCCTAGCCCTACATTGCTGGTAACTTTTCCATCAGTACATAAACGCAACACAGGATGTACAAACCTCTTTCCGTACACCTTCTCAACAAAGGTAGGCACAAGGAGAAAAGACACAAGCCTTAAGCTGAAGTAAAATTCCCATATTTATGTAAACACTCACGAATATGGTGCCTTAAAATACTTTAATAGTTCACTACTGCAGGAGCTGTATCAATATAACATAAGCAAGGTCTCTCTCTTCAATACTGCAGGAGCTGTATGAATAAAACAGAAGCACAGTCTCTCTATTCACTAGTGCAAGGTCTGTGAGAATCCAACAAAGCAAGGTCTCTCTGCTCACTACTGGAGGAGCTGTACAAATATCAGACGCAATGCCTCTCTACTCACTAGTGCAAGGGCTGTGAGCGTCCAAAAAAGCACAGTCTCTCCCCTCACTACCGGAAGAGCTGTACGAATATAACAAACGCAAGGTTTCTCTACCCAATAGTGCAAGCACTATGAGAATTTAACAAAAGCATGTTCACTTCTAGAGGAGATCTATAAATATCAGACGCAAGGTTCTCTACTCACTAGCAACAGACACACAATTGATAGCCGGAATGCAGAACAAATCAAAACCTTCACCCCCAGTCAAGAGATCTGGGTTAAATCCATCATTCTTTTACTCACCATGCCACCCCAGTTTAGACCTGACCATATGCAATAGGTCTCGCGTTTGTGAGAGTTTAAGCTATTGGCATTGTAAATAACAATGCTTTTTATTTATGTTTTAAAAATCAACAAGTAAATAAAAGGCATTGTCATTTACAATGCCAATAGCTCAAACTCTAGTAATTGCGAGACCTATTGCATTGCAAATGCTTGTTCAACCGCTCTTCGGCGAGTAGATACTGGCCAAGCCGTGAAATATGACCTATGAGCTTTACGAGGGGACATAGGTCGTGACCTGGTCAGGGTTCCCTTGTAAACTGCACACAGGCGGAGATAATCCTCCCTGGAGGTTGTCCTTCAGTGTCTTGTATCATGAGTTGCACAAACACCCTGCCTGGATTACACCCTGCAGTGCGCTGTATGAGCTGCACACACACCCTGTCTGGATCAGACCCTGCAGTGCGCTGTACGGAACTGGTGCCTGGGTCAGAGCACTGCAGTGCGCTGTATAAGCTGCACGGAGCTGTGGAGCTGGTGCCTGGGACTGAGCACTGCACTGTCCTGTGTGAGCTGCACGGAGCTGTGGAGCTGGTGCCTGGGTCAGAGCACTGCATTGCCCTGTATGGGCTGCACGGATAGGGTGACCAGATTTTCAAAAAAAAAACGGGGACCGGTCATAGACATAGAAGTAGGACTACGGTTTGCAGTAACCATCAACCTAAAAGTAGGATTATTTGACAGCTGTCATAGACATAGAAAAGGGACAACAACAACAGCTCCCTCCACAGACCGAGATGAAGCATTACAGACAACAAATCCGAGGTCTTTTATTGGCACCCCTCTCCTTTACACAGCAGCATTAGTACTTCTTATTACATTTACACTTTTAAGGACAACAGCATATATTTGCCAAAAATCAATAAAACATCACAGGCTACAAAATGCCAGTGCAAACAGAGCATGCACGCGCATGCTCAACTGGCATGCTCAACTGGAACAATGAAAAACAGGGACATTTCTGTGTTTACCTGGGACACTGTTTGAAAATGGGGACATTTGAGTCACTTGGAGAAAAGTGTCGGGACACGGGGACACTTCTCCAAAAACGGGGACCGTCCTGGGAAAACGGGGACGTCTGGTCACCCTATGCACGGAGCTGTGGAGCTCGTGCCTGGGTCAGAACACTGCAGTGTGCTGTATGAGCTACACAGAGCTGTGGAGCTCGTGCCTGGGTCAGAACACTGCAGTGCGCTGTATGAGCTGCACGGAGCTCTGGAGTTCGTGCCTGGGTCAGAACACTGCAGTGCGCTGTATGAGCTGTGTGGAGCTGTGGAGCTCGTGCCTGGGTCAGAACACTGCAGTGCGCTGTATGAGCTGCACTGAGCTCGTGCCCGGGTCAGAACACTGCAGTGCGCTGTATGAGCTGCACTGGGCCGTGGACCTCGTTTCTTGGTCAGAACACTGCAGTGCGCTGTATGAGCTGCACGGAGCTGTGGCGCTCGTGCCTGGGTCAGAACACTGCAGTACTCTGTATGAGCTGCACGGAGCTGTGGAGCTTGAGCCTGGGTCAGAAGACTGCAGTGCGCTGTATGAGCTGCACGGAGCTCTGGAGTTCGTGCCTCGGTCAGAAGACTGCAGTGCGCTGTATGTGCTGTGCGGAGCTGTGGAGCTCGTACCTGGGTCAGAACACTGCAGTGCGCTGTATGAGCTGCACTGAGCTCGTGCCTGGGTCAGAACACTGCAGTGCGCTGTATGAGCTGCACTGGGCTGTGGAGCTCGTTTCTTGGTCAGAACACTGCAGTGCGCTGTATGAGCTGCACGGAGCTGTGCAGCTCGTGCCTGGGTCAGAACACTGCAGTGCTCTGTATGAGCTGCACGGAGCTGTGGAGCTTGAGCCTGGGTCAGAAGACTGCAGTGCGCTGTATGAGCTGCACGGAGCTGTGGAGCTCGTGCCCTGCTCGGAGCACTGCAGTGATCTGTATGAGCTGCACTGAGCTGTGGAGCTCGTGCCCTGCTCGGAGCACTGCAGTGATCTGTATGAGCTGCACTGAGCTGTGGAGCTCGTGCCCTGCTCGGAGCACTGCAGTGATCTGTATGAGCTGCACGGAGCTGTGGAGCTCGTGCCCTGCTCGGAGCACGGCAGTGCGCTGTGTGTGCAGCAGAAAGGTACCCATATCGAGTCTGGGCCAGCAAGAGCTCGATATTGTAACACGTAGCTGCACTCATCCATACATCGGTCCTTTAGGAGCTGCATATAGTCTAGCTTTTGTCGGAGAAATGTGGAGTCTTGTTTGCACTGCACAGCAGTGCATTGGCTCTGCGTGCGTGCTTGCCCTGCAGTGATTGTCAAATCTAGACCATAATCGTGCATGGTCCTACATGCGCAGCACGCATCTGCATAGACCTAACATGGATCAGAGTTTTCGAATGAACTGCACATACGTGCAGATATCCTGCCTGGGCCCGAGTGCTGTTCTGCAGTGCCCTGTATGAGCTCGGAGCCCTCCAATGCCATTTGATCCGCACTGAAGTGCACAGGTGCATATGCCCACCCTAAGCATTGCGGTGTCCCTTATGAGCAGGGCGAAGGCTCTGCCAGGGTGAGCCCCCGTGTCCTTTATGTGCTGCGTACAGGTTCATAGACCTGCCCGGGTCTGTGTTCTGCTCTGCTGTGCCCTGCCCTGTATGGGCTCCGAGCCCTCCAGTGCCCTGTATGAGCCGCACTGAAGTGCACAGGTGCATATGCCCTCCCTGGGTCAGGGCCTGAGTGATCGCTCCGTGTCCTTTGTGCTGCGAACAGGTGCATAGATCTGCCCGGGTCCTTGTTCTGATCTGCTGTGCCCTGTATGGGCTCCGAGCCCTCCAGTGCCCTGTATGAGCCGCACTGAAGTGCACAGGTGCATATCCCCTCCCTGGGTCAGGGGCGGGCCTGGGTGATCGCCTCGTGTCCTTCATGTGCTGCGAACAGGTGCATAGATCCTGCCCGGGCCTCTGCCCTGCGGAGTCCTGTGTGAGCTGAAACCCGTCATAAAGCGTTCGTTCGCCTTTGCTACACTAGGCCCCTTGCCCACTGCAGCCCAATAAATTCTGACTTAACGTACTTTGATTGCGATCGGTTAGTTGCGTGGTGTATTTCAACCTTCTACCCGCAGAAGGAAGGGTGTCACCTCTACGTTTATTGTGTAGCAGTTTGTTCTAGCCTAGGCAGCATCATAGGTCACTATGTGTGGGCTCTGGGTGCCTTGTGCGGTTTCATGCTGCACTGCATTCTGCAGCATTGTCTGCCATCTCATGGTCTCGTCTAGCAGGCTTTTCAGATTCTGGTCGTCCATTTGTTGTGGAAAGTGATTCTCCCCGCCAAACCTCGCAGGTGATTGTTCGTCGCTGCATACTTGTTCCAGTGGGTTCGTGTGCCAGATCCTTGTCGATAACACCCACTTCCGGTCTTCTTCCGTCTTTCAGGTTTGTCTGCATCTGGCATCTGCAGTCCATGCGATTGGTGTTTGTCTGTCTTTTAGTTTTCCCAACCCCACTTTAATCACCATTTCATCTCGCGCTTTGCCGTCGTTAGAAACATAGTTGATCTGGTTCATTATGCAGATATCCAGTTTCTGTCTTTTTCCACTTCCGGGCCTTTGAAATGATCGGTTCTGACTATTCTTAAAGCTTCCCCCCCCCCCCCCCCCGGTATCTCCGAAGCCTTTCTTTGCATGCATTGTTGGGCATATTCCGGTGCACCACGAGAGTATGTTTACAAAATAGTAGATGCGTGGTTTCTATTGGGTCATGTCCCCTTAACAACATATTGGTTCATGTGACCTTTGTCACATGCCAGGCAGATAAGGTCAGAGTGGGAGGGGTGATGAACCCGGAAACGCCACTCCCAGGGCTACTGCACTTCTTGTATACAAAGGGCTGCTCTGTGGAAAAGTCTTTCCTGTCCCTGACTGCTCAGCGAAGAAGCAGAATGGAGATCATAATCGGGGGAGCTGTGAAGTTTCAGGTAAGAAGTGGGGAGAGTGCACCTTCTGTGGAGAGGATGCCCTGTATTCAGCATTCTGCTTCAGTGCACCCTGTATCATGTGTCTGAGGGGAAACCTGCTTGGAAACTGGCTGATTTCTGAAAAGGCGTGCAATCCGATAGGCAAGGCAGGGCTGGTGCACAGTGATTCGTGTCAATATAAATCTGCAACTCTACATAAGTTTCACCAGATTCGACTGGCCTTGGAGCCACCGGCCTGCCGATTAGTTTGTTAATTTCTCTATTTCTTGAGTAGGTTGTCACTGTGTGTGCTAATCTCTGCTCCAATCAAGATGTCTTCAGGTTTGTCTCTCTGTTATGTTATAGTCTGTCCTCTGCTGCTCCTCTGATTGTATTCCCTGTGTCCGACCCCTGGTGTCTCTCTATTTTGAGTGTCTACTCTGCCAGTGTGTATCCCAAGATGTCTCTTCTACGTCACTTTTCCCAAGTCTGTCCCATGTCGCATTGTGTTCTCTTCTGCACCACTGTATGATCTCCCTCACTCTGACTCCTTCTGTCTCTCTGCGTCCTTGTTAGCGCCGGGCAATCCCCCGGTGCGTTGCACGGGTTGTGCCGGTTTTGGGTCCCTGGGGGCCGTTTTTGTTACAGGTTCGATTTTGCAGCGCCCTGTACTAAAATCGGCTGAAAAACGGCCCCAGCAAAGTGCTCGGCGGCCCCTCCAATCCCCCCCTAATCCCCTCCCCGAGTGGGGAGGGTTCTGGCCGAGCACTTTGCCTGGGCCGGTTGTGGTTCCCAGTCCGGCCCTGGTCATTGTAGGTCTCCTGGTGTCGCTGTTCTTTTGGATTCCGTGTCCCTTAGTTTCCCCGGCTCTTCTTTGTCACTTAGCCCAGTCACTCTCTGTCCCAGGTGACTTTAATCTCCTTTCCCATGTTACATACGTCTTTTCTGTGCCTCTGTCTATCCCCTATTTGTCTCCGACCTCCTCTCTTCTCGGTCTGTTTTATCACTGTTACCAGGTGGCCTGTTTCTGATGGATACTTCTAACCACAGATTACTAACCGTGGGAATGTTACCCAAGTGTGAGACTGGATCTGGAAACTTTAATGCAGGACTCTTGCGCACCGGTAGGTGGTGTCACAACGCTCCGACATGTCACGGTGTGGAGGGTTCCAATATTTGGCGACCTGGAACTTCACCTCACAGTCCTGCATGACATTCAGATTCAAATGAGCACAATCGATGCAGGCCCTAGAATTGTGCTCCGCCGCCAGGCACAGTAAGCAAACTTCGTGAGGGTCCGTCACAAACGTCTGTTCGCGATAGTCCTTACATGGCTAGAACCTGTTATTTGAGGGGGTGACATTTTCTCTTGCACACCATAGAAATAAAAAAATAAAAAAAAGGTCTAAAGAGACCATGGAGTTCCTCCGGATCTGCGTTTGAAGGCCCGTAAAGAAAGGAACGGATGTCAGTCTGCATGGGTGGGACTCACAGATTGGCTCTAAACTTTTCATGAAGGAGCCAGACTGGCTGACTTTTTTCTGAGGGGGAATTTTCATGCAGAGCCTCCAAACGGTGCCAAAGATGCAACAAAAAGCCTTTCCTATGGACTATAGAAACGCACTATACTTACACACTAGGTGTATTGAAGGATGTCTGTTTCAAAATGGATACAAAGCCTCAACTGTTCACATAAAGCCTCAGACTCTAGGGCGTGCAGCTTCTTCACAGGTAATTCATGAGTGCATCACTATTTGTTTAGTAGGTGGCTATGATGCCTTTGTGTAGTAATGGATTCACCCTCTAGCACCAATGTTGAGTACTGTCTGGTTCTGTGTACATGTCATCAACTCCAGAAGTGCAGCTCCCCCAAACCTTACTCACTACTCACCCTAGGGACGGTTCTGCCAACGTCTTCAGTTTTGGGCTTCAACTGTACGTGCCCTGTCTTCTGCCTTAGAAGCCAACAGCTCCAAAACACCACTCTACATCCACGCCCCAACAAAACTGTTGTGTATTGATTTAGATTCTGTATACATTTTCCCGATTCATGCCCTTATATAGGCATAGAAATCCAGTCCTTATTTAGGCATAGCCCATGCTACCCAAATACAGGCATGGCTACTTCCATCCATTCATCTACGTCACAACGATTTCTTGGAAAACCAGACTCTTAAGCAGAAGGGACTTCCCCTAGCCTGGATATTGATTTCTCCAAGAAACTAATTATTATGCTTGAACAACTATTCCTTAGGGGTTAATTCATGGCGTTCATATGCCCGACTTTCAGGCCAACACTGGCATTCCTAAACACCTTCAAGGTATAAATATACCTTCTCTTGCTATAGCAAAGCACGGTGTGGTTCGGTGCAGTTCGACTACCTACTTGCATGACGCAGCTCGCTACAGCAAGTGCCGAAGGAAGCCAACTCTCCAGCTGACGCACTGACCAGAAGCTGTCATCTCCTGGCTAGAATTCCAGCTCTGGTGTTTCTGACTCCCCTTGCGGGGGGTTGGGAAATCGAGTCTGTGAAAGAGATACCAACCTCTCTCATTCTAAGGTATGAGCTGATTAGAACCATGAGAAACCTTTGGCAGTTCTTGGCAAAACTAAACCTATACTAAAAGACAAACACCTACTTCTTCCCTGGTACTAGACCTAGGTTAGGTACATTGGGGTAGGCGTATTTTAGAAGCACTAGTTGAGTATTTTAGCCTGTGTTATTTATGTATGTATTTTTGCATGTCATAGCAGCAGACAATGCTATTACAGTATTATTTTATATTACTGTTTACGCTGTACGCATTATACTTTGCATTCTGTCTAACGATTGTAGCAGTTCACCTATCTTGCATGAGAACGAAGACTGTTCAATAAACCCCTTTTATTGAAACCCCGTCTCTCTATTTCTGTGCAACTCTGTAGAAACGAAGCATGCACGATTGACTGAGTAAAATAGTTATCTTTTGTTTCCACGGTTTCTGAAGATATGTTTCGATTCTTTGGGTAACAAAGTTGTCATGTTAATGTGGTTGTCAGGAACTAATCCCTTGTGTATTCGAGAAAGTTTCTAGTGACCTCTGTCTCTGGCACTCACAATTAAGTTTAGTATACTTGATGGAGGCAGACTGACCTCAGTCCTATGTCAGAACTATAGTTTATATTATTCCAATGTGCAGAGCCTATTGGGAATATAGGAACTGCATGATGCCTTTGTGTAGTAATGGATTCACCCTCTAGCACCAATGTTGAGTACTGTCTGGTTCTGTGTCCATGTCACCAACTCCAGCAGTGCAGCTCCCCCAACCGTTACTCACTACTCACCCTAGGGACGGTTCTGACAACTTCTTCACTTTTGGGCTTCAGCTGTACGTGCTGTGTCTTCTCCCTTAAAAGCCACCAGCTCCAAAACACCGCTCTACATCCACTCTCCAACAAAACAGGCCGGGTGCGGTACTGCAAAGCAGTAGGCATGCAGGGAAAGGGCACACTTGTGACCAGCCTTTTTATTGCAGTGAGGAAGAGGGGTTTTTGCTCTATGTTCTCTGCCACAGATTTCTAAATTGATCCTGAAGTAGGATTATTTAAATCAGTAAAATGTGTCCGGAATAACTGCCCCTAGGAATCCCCTTACTTTGTAATGCTAAACTTTATGGTGCACACTACAATATCAGACTCTTCACCACGATCAGTTGCAGGCTTTTTAACCCAGACAACATTGAAAACCAAGCTGGAGCTACTTTGCCCACCCTCTGTGACCCACTTATTTTGGTTTGTCTGCCCACTCTGCTGTCCCTGTCACTTTTACACTTTTGTGTGACCCTATTAAGCGTTGTGTCAGGGCATTTCTTAATAAAGGTGACAATACAGTGACAGATTGGGACATGTACATTTAAAATGGAGTTCAGGTAGGAAGTGAAGTTTTGAATGCATCACTTAAGAATACATCATCCCTGCCTTCAGTTTGATGCAGTATCCTCAGCATGACAGCACACACTTTGTCATGGGAAGCAGGGTATATTGTCCAGAGAGCTCCCTCACCCCTGCCATGTCCTTACAATTATGCCTGTATTCCCGGTCAGTTCTTAAGACACCTCCGTCCGCTTTCTCCCAAACCAAACTCTCTTCTTCCGAGGTCTTTATGTCTTAGTCATGCAGCCAATAGTCAGACCACCCAGGTCTGCACACTGCACCAACCACAATACCCACCTGTTATGACAGTGCAATGCGACAGAGGTGATATTGCACTATATATAAATACCACTTACATCTGTGTTTTCAAATATTTCCTCATTTGTTCTTTTGCCTTAGAGGGAAAGGTCAGCCTCAAGCAGGCTGACAATTGCACAAGCTGTCTCAATTGCAGGTACAGATAAAATCCTATGTGCATCTGTCTGCGTCGTGGGCTAATACACCTTCACTATCCTTCTTAAGCTCTTACAATAAGCTCATTAGGGCTTTGGGTAGCCAGTCACTTGCAGCACGTCCAGGATAGGAAGATGAAGCTCCGGAGAGCTCTGCTGAGGAGGCGCGATAGCGCCACTAGAAGTACGGTGGGTTTCCTTTTCAAGCCGTGAGTTCTGTGCTCAGAGGGATGGCATGGGCTTCCGAAGGAGGAATTAGTTAGCAGAGAAATCTTGGGCTTTGGCGAGCAAGGTTTAGATGTGTGAAGAGTTCAAAATGGAGATCTTGTTCTATGGGAAAGCTGTAAAGGATCGCCTTAGATGTTTAGGGAGCATTTAGGGGTTTGGCTGAAGTCCCTGGATTTTTTAAGTACTCATTAGGTTTGCTATACAGGTTAACGTTTCTCATTTTTAAATGATTTGTGCAGCACTGTTCTATAATTACTATTGCCTCCCTTCACTACTATTGTCCTGACACCTTCTGCTCCAGGTTTTGAGATTTTGCAAACTAGAGTTTCATTTGGCTTGCGATGCTGTAATATCTGTGGCTTGTTTCAGCTTCTTTTACTGTTGCTATTAATTGGGTATTTATTGCAAATCGGGGAGTGCGTTCTAGTGTTTAATGTGGTTTTATCAGAGGTCTTACTAAATACATTGAGTGAAGTCTCGGTTCTTTGGGGTGGGAGTTACAACTAAGACACAGCTCTTCCCCGTAGGTCTGTGTCTAGGGGGCACCCAAAGACCACCCTTCTGTGGTGAAGGGGTCTGCTGCCCCCTCTTCACAGGATATGATGGTTGGCAATGGTATCAGTGTACGATTGTAGTCAGAGATGCAGGCATTTTTTGTTGTACCCTGTAGTGGAAGGAGTCCACCAGGTAGAGTTCAGGTTGCTACCTATAACAGGGGTATTTTGCTTTCATGATGTGTGTGTGGCGGGTCAGTGGTGGCGTTCACACGTGTGTGTCTGCTGCACTAGATAGTGGTTACTTGTGTGCTTGTGTCCGGTGTCCATCTTTCACTTTGAAGCCTGCACATCACCTCTTCTTCTCCCCTCAAAAAGTCAGTTCTCGCTGTTGGGTGAAGTAGGCTAGCCAGCCAGATCACTTTGATGTAGCCGCAGTTTCCCTGACAAAGTGAAGTCCACACCTCCCCTTTCCCCTGTCCTTGATCCCCTTCCCCTTGTTAAATGACCTCCCTGTCTGAATCCATTCCACATTCACCTGAACTAGCCTATCCATTACCAGGTGGTCCAGCCTGGGCTGCATGCACAACCCACGGACTGATCATGCTGTAAGCGATTACCTACGGGATAGGATTGGAGGAGCACATCAACATTCAAAGGGTGCAGCCTCAAAGAAGGGCTAGGCATGCCAGCCAGAGGAACATTAGTATTTTCCTCCTCAGCCACTACTCTGTTCAGCCTTGGCCATCACTAAGGAACTCCTATATACCTGTGCAATAGAAAAGATTATTGCAGAACCAGGAGTGGGAGACTGCTGCTAACTCATCACTCTGCCTTCAGACAGGGCTGAAATTCGAGAAGTCTGTGGAGTTGCCCTGCTTCTGGACTTGTGCATAGAAAGAAAAATGTGCATGTTTGCAAAAGGGGTTGGAGTGCTTCAATCAGAAGGAGCTGACCTGATCTGCAGACTCCGACTGACGCGCCACTGACTGAAGTCCTGAATGCCGGACCTCCTGATAGACTGAGATTTCTCCGGAGTCATGAAATCTCCTGCCAGCTGCTCGGGAGTCGCAACTCCTGCTGTTGCGTGGAGCTGTTGCAGTATCCTCACAGTCTAGAAGGGTGGGGCTGAATCTTGGATCCCCTTCAAGAAAAAGTGCCTCAATTTCACAACCATTGAAGTACCCTTTCTAACTCTATAGTTTCGGAGATATTGTGGTGGTTTGAAGCCTAGTTAAACTCCCTCAATTCCTGTTTATGCGTACAGCCCACTGACCACTGGACTATACAGTGACCATTTTGGGTACCCCGATCGGCTGGTGCCACCATCAAAAAACTTTGATCAGTGGTTACAACATCTTGGCCACCTTTTCCGGAAATACAGGCCACCCTTCTTACTGATGACCTAAAAGTCGCCTTGTCTGAACTTGTAGTTCAGTCATGCACTGTACCCTTTACTTCCCAGAGGCTACTGAACTTTTGGTCTCAGTCGTCTGGAGTTGTGACCCTCATCTGGGGCTATTGTGGCCAGAAGCAACATCACCTTAGGTCAACTCTAGAAAGTACCCTTGGTGCACCTAGAAACATCATTTTGCAGCTTGGGCACTTCACTCTTTGGGTGGTTGACTGATTTTGCGTTCTTTAGATTTGTGATGGATGGACTGGGACGATTTCCTTAGAATATTGCTTTAATTAAAATCATTGCAACCAAACTCAAAAGAATCTTAGGGGGTTCCCTTTATTTCATTACATTTTGCAAAAAAGGTAATTTTTTTACAGATCCGAGTCGACATGTACTGTGTCCTCACAGGATAACATTGATCACAGGGCAGTTGATTCAACACCTTGTGCATAGAAGCTAGAAACACTTTTGGGTTTTAACTCTAGGACAGAAGGTGCAGATGTTCTTTGGGAACATGTAATTGCAGTGTAAAATAACTTACATGTACTTAAGTCCTTTTATTTTTGGAAGCCATGAATTGCCTGGACATTCTCATTATTAAATGTTTTAAGCTGTCATGCTTTTTCTGTTCGACAGTCAAGTGCTAAAAGGGAATACTTGGTCCATCAGTGTACCCGCATGAATGTTGACACCCTGGGTTCACTTCAGTCTGTTCAGTGACAATTCCTTCAGGCGATTGCTGTTTACCTTGGCTTTAAGTGAGGGTAAAGAGGCTTGCAACATACAGTTTGGAAGTAAGCCCCACAACCATTCATATGAAGCAGTGAGGATGTGCAGACTGGTTCTTGGCCTTCTGACACTTAGTAATGCAAGAGGGGCTTGATACCCGTCCATCCTTTAACTTATCTCTTTTCTTTATTTTTTAGCAGGATACAGTTGCTGCTGTTCAGAGGGCTCCAGAAAAGTTCCCAACAACTCCCGAAGGTGAGAATAATGAAGGCTTGAGGGAGACCACGATTTTGTTAAAGAAATGCTTTCTCATGCTTTTTTTTTTTAAACAGTTTAGAATTATTTAAATCTAAAGGTATTATGCTGAATTGATACAATTAATTTGTGTCAGGTGACTGTTTTAGATAGGATAAATTACATTAAACAGGGGCAGGCCACTACCCCAGCACCTGGGGCAATAACTAATATAGAAACCACGCTGGTTCAAGGATAACATTACAAAGCAAAGAGCATATCGCAACTTATTCAAACCAAAGATCTGCAAATCTAAGTAAAAAAAAAACAGAAAAAAAGGTAACCACACAGAAATTCTTTCAAAATGGAACCGTTTTTTGTTATTTGAATTCTTCTTTGCAAAACAAACAGTACCGTACAAAATCTGATACATAAACAGAAAAACAACAAAACAATATGTTCTCACAAGGTTACACTAAACATATATACAAAAGATTGCAGTGTAAACAAAAACTTATTGGCCGAGAAATAACAATCGGAAGGTTTCCCCTTATTGTAACAAGAACATGGTGCAATAAATGCTTCCTCTTGATTTGCCAAAGGGGAACATTGATGGCGGTTCAACCTTGATGATTTGCTAGGTCATCATCAGGACATATAAAATTGAGAGCATCCCAAAAATTTAATTTGAGGCATACAATTCAAATATCAACCCAGACAATGGTTCATGAGGTCAGAAATTAACGACTGTCTTAATTTCATTGTTTTAGGGAAAGCAATGTTCCCGTACCACCAGGTGTACAGAGAATTACACTGGTTCGGGAAACATCAAGTTCCGTCAGCGCGTCTAAATATTAAGGCAATTCATAATTTAAACCCAGCAGAAGTCAATTTGCTTTAAGGTACCTCAACTGTACTGCTGTCTGACCACCAAGGACTATATGTCCTTACGATTACCTAACAAATCTTCAAGGTCAAAACGCCATCGACGTTCCGCTTTGGAAAATCAAGGGGAAGCATTTATTGCACCATGTTCTTGTTACAAGACGGACAACCTTTTGATTATTCCTCTGCCATTTTGTTTTTGTTTACACTGCAATCTTTTGTGCATATGTGTATATTTAGTGTAACTTTGTGAGGACATATAGTTTTGTTGTTTTTAGGTCGAGCGTAGAGCTGTGCATGCGTATCATGCGCTGTCTAGCTCAGGGCCTATAGTTGTTACTTTCGGGGGAATCTGAGACAGCATTCAGCCACGAGCCTCTGCTGTCTCAGATTTGTCCTCGTGAGCGCGCCTCGCGCTTTTGTATCAGGCTGCCCGCCCCCTGGCTCCGAATCCCTGCAAACACGCAGGCACGCCCACAGAGACGCACACGCAGGCACGCGCGCGCGCACACACACACACACCCACACAGGCAGGCAGGCACGCGCACACACACGCACCCCCCTCCCCCACCACCACCACCACCACCACTCACGGGCCCACGCGCACACACAGACACACATATCCCCCCCTCCACTCACCGTGCTCGTTTGTGGCGTCGCCTCGCTGCGCTCCTTTTCTCCGGCGCATCTCCACACGCGGGGCACTTCTCTGTATTTTCACGCTACCGCGGGGCTCTCCCTCCATGATGGGAGCCCCGCATCAACGAGCAACACCGGCCTCTTCCGGCCGCGTCACAGGCCCCGCCCATTACACGGGCAAGGATGCCTGACTTCCTGGTTATTCTACTGAACGGCAGGGCTGGCTTATACTGTCCAGCGGTGGTCACTCTCAGCTAACGGGTGCAGTTACATTTTTGTAACGGTCAGTGTGAGCTGCTCGCACGACAGATATGAACTGTCACTCACGGCGCACAGGTGTGGACCGAATTAATGTGCAGTTGTTTTGGCCAGTGAATTGAAATGACAGGTCATGATGTCATAGTTAGAATGTAAGTTGGGGTTATTTACTTTGTGTGTTAGAATGCTGGTGACATGTACACTGGTTACTTTACTGTGAGCTGTGTGCCTTTGGGGGGCGTGTGTGATCCATGGTTGCATGTGACTTAGCTCCCGTGCTAGCGCCTTGCGGGCTCTGACGTCCTGGCGCTTGCAGGGGGCGCTGGGTGAATTCAGTGTGGGTGCAAGGGTGCACTGTGGCTCTCAGGGTGCGCGCTGGTGTGTACCGTGATAGGGTGACAGAGGCGGGCCTATGACGTGTACTCCTGTGACCGCTTTACAGTACTGCTGCGCTACACTCCTCCCCCTTAATGTCTCTTCCTGACTCAGCACCGCGTTATTCTGGGCTAGTTTCTTCATATTATCATGGCGCCCACTTCATGTATATGTTTTATGTAGACGCGGCGGGCACCACTACAGTGACATACGTTTTATGGAGAAGACGAGAGGGTTGAGTAATATTGTTGTTTTTTTTGGTGGTAAAGCCAGGCATTGTCGTGACATTCATCACTGTCGTTATGACAAGATTACACTGGCATTGTAATGACGTCGTCATGGCTCCGATTCCAACATTTTCCCCACCTACAAATACCTCCAAGGACCTAACCTCACCCGCTGGCGCTCTGACTTATTACAATGGGCAGATTCTGAAAAGGAAGCCCCACTGAGAGAAGCACGTCGCCGCTTTCGGCCGTGGGTCACGCACATGCCTAGCACACCAGATTGCAGGTTTGCCCTCAGATAGATGGTTTGGCCAGGATTATCTACCTCCAGCATAGCAAAATTGATACCGAGGACTGAGCGAACCACTTCTAGGTGAGACTTGCCCTCTAACCCCTCCCAACCAGCAAGTGATCTCGAGTTCCCCAATACTGAAGTTAACTATATCATTGTCCCCACAGTTCCATTAATAGGATAGCTCTACTTAAAGTAAGCTTGTTTCCTTACAGCGAGCGCACACCACTTGTGGGACGCTGTTTTTTTTTTTAAATTAATGGTAGGCGTTTTGTCTGTGCTTTTATTAGTGGCTTTTCCCCCTTCCACCTTAAATGCTGCTAATTGCTTATCATGGCATTCCTGGGCTGCTACAGTCAGTGCAGATCTAATGGCTTTTGTGAAGATATGTTGCTTCTGGTGGAATAGGCTGCTGCGTTCAAACAGTAATCTTCGCAAAATTGTTTGATGCTCCTCTGAAAGAATGCTGTTGCTGTAAACATGTAACCCACCACAGAACGAGCTCACCATGGCGCCTGTGAATGTGAAGCTGTTTGTGTAGATGATCACGCATAGAGATATCCCTGCATACCCCGCACAGTCAGCTGTCCTGCCTATGCTGACGGTAGAAGAGCAGGAAACAGGACAGGTTTAAAAAGAAAGGCGCAGCACCATGAGGTGAAACATGCCGAGGATCGGCCATGCAGAACGACCTGCGTTACGGGACAAATATTTTTTTACGGATTTTGGGCAACTTCATCAATGAAATTACACCATCTAAAGTATTGTATTAATAAGGATAGCAAAGGTGCTATATTTGATCAATGTATTCCCTGAAATAGCATTTAACAAACCAGATATTACATGATTTGTTCACTATGTGGTTTCCTCACACATCCCCATATATTTTGGTTAAAACATCTTGCATGTGTTAACACCTTTCAAGCAGAGGGCTGCCAGCTTCTTCAGTGACACTATAGTTCATTTGTAGCCAGTCACTTCCGCTCATATACATCGCAGTACCCAAATTGCTTTGCTAACATTTGCGTACATGTTTTGTTCATTGGACTATACCATAATTCTCAAACTCCGATTGGACTATACCATAATTCTCAAACTCCGAACGTTACATTTTACCCAGCTCTCCCGTGTTGCTTCATTGCTCTCTCCTGCTTTTGCCTCATTTTTTTTTGTTTGTGAGCACTGTTTTCTTTAATGAGTTTCTCCTACTGCAGGCACGGCATGCTTTCCTGCAACATTCAGCGCGCCATGCACATTTTAACTTTTTAAGCAGCAGGGTAAATGGCGGACGCTTCTTTGAACAGGTCTCACTTTTACAAGTGTTTGAGCGATTGGCATTGTAAATGTAAATGACAATGCATTCTATTTATGTGTTAAGTAGCAAAACAGACAAATAAAAGGCATTGTCATTTACAATGCCAATAGCTTAAACTCTTGCAAATGCGAGACCTATTGCATTGCAAATGCTTGTTCTGTTTATGTTTTGGATTTTGGACTGTACTGTTTGTTTTGTTTTGCAAAGAATAATTCAAATAACAAACAACTTTTCAATTTTGAAAGAATGTCTGTGTGGGTACCTTGTTTTTCTTTTTTTTTAACCTAAAATTGTGCATCTTTGGCTTGATTAAGTGGTGCAAATATGCTGTTTGCTTGTAATTTTATTTCTGAACCATTGTGGTTTTTATACTATGTTGGATAGGAAGCCAAGATCAGCAGGATGGCGGGACTTGTGCTTTTATAAATTTAATAAAAACACATTTACGGGTGCTTTGTTGCTGCCCAGTGGACCATGGGTGGTAGCTATTTAAAGAAATCGGGATCCTGGAAATAAAACTGGTTCGAGATATCTTAGTAGCGTGCTTGGGTTCATGGATTGTTGCTACCTCAGCAAGGTTTCTCTGTGCTCCAGTGCACTGGAAATGGGACATGCCCTGGGTCTCCAGAATAAAAGGTCTTTCGCCTTATGCGATTAACCCTTTCACTCCCCTCACCCACCCTGCCTTCTACGCTTTTTCTCACCCACTTCCTTGCTCCTGTCGTCTTCTTGCCTCCTCTCTCCCTCCCATTTTATCTTCCATTCTCTTTGTCCCTTTCTGCTCCTTTGTCCTCCTATTAACATCCAGGCCTTTCGCCTCCTCACTCCCTTTTGTTTATCCATTACAGCTTCTGAATCGGACAATGCTGTGTTTACTCGCTTCATGAAAGCGCACCGGTGTTATGACTTGATACCTACCAGTTCCAAGCTCGTCGTGTTTGACACATCTCTGCAGGTTTGTGAACTGATGGCACTTTTGGCCTTTTGTCTCTTATTTTCTTGCACACTTTCCGATCACGTTATAGACCTGCTTTAGATGTCTGGAAGACTATATGTCATCATACCCGTAAACATTATATGCATCCACAAAGTATTACAGAGCGCCATTGGTTAGCTGGGCTGTCCTTCAAGTCTGTGACATTTTGTGGAATATTACATTGTTCCATTACTGTTTAAATTAAGTTCTGGTGATACAGGGCTACATGTTGCCCTTACTCTCCATGCCTCTCACCCTACCTGCTTGCTTCCCCCTTACTCTTTACTCATGCACTCCTTTCACCCCCATGTTCAACCTCATCTATATGATTACCTTTCTTTTCATTCCATTCACACAGCTTGCTGACTCCTTACTCATTTTATGAAACACCTAAAGTGTGGTTACTTATGGAGTGTGCAGGTAGTTTGTCAATACAAGTAACTGGTATTAACTATGAACTTTATGGTAACTTCTTGAAAAACATAGCGAATACACTTGGTGCTTCCTATTGTCCATACTTGATCAAAACATATCAAAACATTTGTTTAGGCTTTAGAAAAGAAGCAACAATCATTAGACTTGCCAACTTGAATATGCAGATTTATATGTTGAAGCCACACCCTCTCTGTGATCTTCCATGCTCAAATAAAAGGACACTAAAGATTATTTGCTATTGTTCCTTTCAACCGTTAACAAAAGGACACATTAAAGGGCATCTGGTCTGTTCATATTTCTCTAGTATCTGCACTTTGACGAGGCTGTGGTGGAAGACGATGGAACTTTAGCAAGGACGTGTGGTATTGCAGCCTGCTCTATCAAGCGTTTGAGTCTCGCACAAGATACCTCTTGTAACAGCCTAACATACTGCTGTCTGTTACAGTGAGCATTTGGGTCTGATGAAAGGGACTTCTAGTAATGGCCTATGGTACTGCAGCCTTTATCAGGAAAGTGGTCTTTTGAAAAAGTGAGATGAATTGCCGTTGCCAATGCTTGTTTTACTTATTTGTGTATTACTGTTTTACCCTCTGCTCTTTACCTTTCCTTGGCCCTATTTCCTCTGTCCAAGGCACCAGTGGAACTCTTATCCTCTGTGTTTGATTCTACATCCTCTACTTGTGGCTTCTGTAGCCATGTGAAAGTTTCCAACACAGATTTCCTACTTGAATGGTAAATTCCAGTGACCCTTTAATGTCAGCATGTGTCAGTCTTTTGTATACCTTTTGTTCTGTGGTGTGCCGCACGATTGTTGGACTGTATCTGCTTTATCATGGCGTGACTCTCACTGTCCTGAACGAACTCCTTGTGTAATAAGTTTGGTTAAGTGATGTTCTGGATATTTATATGTGATCCAGTGATATTTCCAACTATTAAAGTGAGGGTGGCTAAATAGCCATCATCAATGTTTTATAGTGGAAGAGAAAATAATGTTGGATGGCATCCAGGAGGGCTGACAAAAATGCAACTGCAAAATTGAAAAAAACCAGCAATAGCAAAGCCAATAGGTCTAGCGTTTTAAAGACGAGTGCTGACTTAATCACTTTGTCAGCATTTGTTTGCATTGGTGTCCTGGCGTGCTTTCTTTTATCTTTTTTTCTGTATTGTTCTGAAATGTCCATTGGCCATGATGGAACCGGAAAGTTAAAAAAACAAAAAAAAAGCCAAAATGGCTAACAGTAAGTCATGACCTATACATGTGGATGCGTTGCGAAGCGTGCACTTCTGCACACACACACGATTGTCATCTTCCAATGGTAAGGAAAACCATTACGTGATGGTAGTAGTGCCTATGCTTCATTGCATGTGCATGCATGTGTTTTGAGTGCATTATTGTGTTGTGACATACTGGTGGCCATTTTAAGTCTTTATACTTTACGGTTTAATCATGGTTGACAGATATTTCAGAATAGTAAAGTAAAAATAAAAATAAAGTTCTCTGGAGAGTGTAAAAGAGAAGCAAGTGGCCTAAAAGCACTTTGTAGCTGCTGGGCCTTAAAAAATGTTTATCTGATAGAGACTTCTAGCAGCAGATTTATTACCTTAGAATATTCCCCAGGTGTCCTACTGGATGTGGAAGTTTTCGCGCAGTACCTCTGTGTTTCGGTAGGTGGTGGTGTTTGGCTTGGTGGCGCCAACACCGAAAGTGACGTGCGCTGTCCCTATATAGGTGCCACCCCAGCATGCTGATGTCAGTTCTTTTTTTATTTTTGCGCCAGCCGTGAAGAGCTACCCCATGTCACTTTTTGACTTTTTTTTCTTGACTTTAACAACACTTTTTTAAAAATTGGTTGTCCTGGTGTGACAATGATGTCCCCAAAGAAACCTGCAGGTTCAAACCACGTACTGCCTGTCACCGTGACGGACCCGCACTTGGTTTGTCTGTGGTACTTGGAGAGGTACCACAGCTCCAAGACCTGCGAGAAATGTCACACTGCACCTGAAGGCGCTGAGGGAGTGTTCCCTCAAGCTCCTCGCCACCCGAGGACTCCGCAACATTAACAATCCCGGTTGCATGGAAGGTCCCAGGACCGTTGGCGAAGCCGCACCCGACAGTCATCAGCTCGATCCAACTAGTCGAGTAAGTCCCACCGCAAAAGGAAGTTAGAGGTCTTTGACTTTGCCATGCTGTCCAAATCCTCAGATGAGGCGTGGAAGCGTTGGCACTCCAGGTCTTGCACTTCTGTGGAGCCTGTGCCAGGGTCCGCTCCACGCCTCCTTGACTTTCCCATAGCTGGATTGACCCTTGCCCAAGTAAAGGAGGTCTATAAGTCCATACACATATGGCGTGGCCATCTGGGAGAGGTGGAGATCTGAGGATTCGGGTCTGCGGCAGAGTCTGGGCTCCACATCCTTCGGGTGACCTGAGTGGCATTTAAGGCCGTTTTTTCCTATGTTCAGAGGAAGTCTGGTGCAGGTGTTCATAGACAACTTCAGCGCCATGTGCAACTGCAACAAACAAGGCAGGGTGGCGTTATGGACCCTTTGTCAAGAGGCCCTGCATCTCTGGACATGGCTGGAACGTCAGGGCATTTCCCTGATGGTTCAACGCCTGCTGTGCTCCCTGAATGGCGGGAGGGGCGAACACAGCCTTTAATGCTTAACGGATCACATATGGCGTCTCCATCCAGAGGTGGCGCAAGATGTCTATAATGAATGGACATCTTGGTTAGATGCTGGTTGCCACTGCTGAGAACGTGCAATCCAGCACTTCTGCATACTGGAGTTTCCAAGGCGGCTCTCATTTAGAGACGCTTTTCATTTTGAGTGGCGTTCCGGCCTCCTGTATACCTTCCCGCCGATACTTCTCCTGCTCAGAGTTCTTAAAAAGAGCAAGAATGACCAGGCCCAAGTCAATCTTGTGGCTCTGAATTGGGCACAGAGAACCTGATATCCTGAGCTATTGAGTATGAGCATTGTTTCTTCAGTCAGGGTTCCTCTTAGGAAGTACGTTCTGTCGCCACGACAGGGAAGGTTCTTGTACAAGTATTGTACACCCTCCTCCTTCATGCTTGGAGATTGAGCAGCGAGAGTTGACATCTTTCGACCTTCCATCCGAAGTCTGTGATGTTATTCTGGCAACCAGGTGTCGCCTCCACCAAGATGGTATACACCTGTTGCTGAGACAGATTTGTGGCATTGTGTATGTAGGCCATCGACGTTCTCTCTGCACCCCTTTCTTAGGTTTTACTATTTGTTCTCTATTTGACCCAGCAGGGTTCTGCTCTGAGCACAGTAACGGGCTCAGCCATTTTAGCATTTTTGTTGTTGCCAGACTAACCTTTTTAGGTCGAGCCTGGGCAGCGCATTGCCTGCTCAGTGGCATGCTGTATTGGAGTATAAAATAGAAGCCCCGCCCACTGTACGCCCATATTTGTCATTGGCTTGTGTCATTGCCCTTCGTAAATGCTGCCTTCTGATTCCTTAATAGGCTTGTTAGTCCCTCCTTAGTACTGCCATGACTTCATTTGTAACCACCAATGAGGACCGGCCCTTTTTTTTTTGGATGTTACATAATCAATACATTTGTAGAGCGCGCTACTCACCCGTGAGGGTTTCAAGGCTCTGCATGGTACGTCTTTTTTAGTCTGTAAGCCCTATTTTCTTTAATGAGTTTCTCCTACTACAGGCACAATATGCTTCCCTGCACCATTCAGCGCGCCATGCATGCTTTCAATTTCCGAGCAGCCCAGGGCAATGACGGCTGCTTCTTTGAATACGTCTTGCGTTTACAAGAGTTTGAGCTATTGACATTGTAAATGACAATGTCTTTTAGTCATGTGTTAATTAGCAAAACAGAAAATAAAAGACATTGTCATTTACAATACCAATAGCTTAAACTCTCGCAAGTGTGAGACCTATTGCATTGCAAATGCTTGTTTGTTCAAGTCACCTGTTGTGACTAGGTTCCTTAAAACTCTCCAACATATGTTTCCTCCCAGGCCGTTCATCATGCCTATTGGGATTTAAACTTAGTTCTGACTTTTCTGATGTACGCACCTTTTGAGCCACTGCACAACTGCCTGCTGCAGCTGCCAACCATAAAGGCTGCTTTCCTAGTGCCCATAAGATCGGCCAGGAGGGTCAGGGAATGGCAAACACTGTGTTTGCACCCTCCTTATACCACCTTTTATCCACTGCCTTCTTCCTTCCGAAGGTAGTAACACCCATTTACGTAGGCCAAAATATCACCTTGCCTACATTCCGTCTCACCCTTCTACAGACTCCACTGCCTAAACCGAAAACGAGCATTGTTGTTCTACCTTGATTGTACCAACGAGTTCCGGTTGGTCGGTCAACTCTTAGTAGGATATGTTGGAGCTAAGAAGGGGAAGTCCATGCAGAAAGGGACCATCTCCAAATGGCTAGTGCTCTGCATAAAGATCTGCTACACACTGGCCAAAAAGCAACTCCTGAGGGCCTGAGTGCTCATTCCACCAGAGCCAAGGCTGTGACCACTGCATTAGCTCAGAGTCCCTGTCCTGGATATATGTCAGGCAGCTATGTGTGCATCTCGACACAAATTTACCAAACGCTACAACCTGGACAGTCAGGTCCTTAGTGATGGGCACTTTGCCTGTTTGGTCCTGCAGGACATTTTGATCTAAATCGGTTTCTCAGACCCACCTCTGGGGAAGCATTGTTTGTATATCTAGTTTAAGGTAAATAATCTGCAGCTATAAGTCTTTATCAGATGAATGAGTTTCATACATCTGGTAAAGCCTTATCTGGCAGAGACTCTGTCTAGCTGCAGATTCCTTATTGACCCTCCCATCCACCCCGCTCTGCGAAGTGATTAGGGTGAGGGTCACCCTTCTAAGGGCTTTAGAAATTTACATCAGCTTTAAGTGTTCCTCATGACTCGTGCTCCCAGCGTGGAAAGTCACGAAAAGAAACTGATGTCCGTGTGCCTGGGTGGCGCCTATATAGGCACAGCGCACGTCACTTCTGGGGCGGCTGAAGTGCCAAAAGATGCCACCTAGCGGGTGCAGGGGTACTGCTCGAAAATTTCCGGATCCTGTCTGATGCCTAGGGAACCTTGTAAGGTAAGGAATCTATGACTAGATGGAGTCTCTACTAGATAAGGCGTTACCAAAGGTAAATAACTTGTTCTGCAGGGGCAGGCCCTTTGCAAAGGATTTATCTGTCCCTAAGCTTCTCCTGTGTTTGTGGCTTCCATGTTTTTAACCCTATGGCTTGTTACTTCTGTGAACAGTGACCAAACAGCATCTGCGTTTTCCTTTTGAGTACATGGACCTCTTCCTGTTAGTTGTCCTCCACTATGATCCTCTTCTTGTATTTTACTGCACAGGTGAAAAAGGCTTTCTTTGCATTGGTGACCAACGGCGTGAGGGCTGCTTCGCTCTGGGACAACAAGAAGCAGAGCTTTGTGGGTAATTGCATTCCCTTTTAAATACAGCACACATGGCAAAGAATAGTGGGTGCTCGAGTCGGGGTGATAAAGGTAGTCATTGGAATGATAAGAAAAGCAAATGTAGTGGTTGAGGGTCATGATTGTGGAGCGAGTACTCCTGCATTGTTCTCGGTCATTGTCCTCAGTTCATGCTCGCACCATTATGTGGGCAAGTAAAAGCTGAAACCCTTTTTTATCGAAATGTATTTCTGATTACCCAGGAGGTAGGATTTATTCATATGTTCTGCTTGTCTAACCTGGATCATATTAGAATGTGGTTTTCCTATTTGAAAGATGGAATTCAGCCAGTGCTTTCAGGTGCACAGTTGGGGTAGAGTGCTTTAACAGTGTGGCGTGTGCTTGGTCATGGGATGATATTGTATTGGAGCATGTCATTTCAGTTGATTTATTTTAAGTCTTTTTATTGAGTAAACAAACAAAAGACCTGGCAGTGCGTCCGTTAACAAACACGTTCCATGCATTTTCTCAAGGCTGTTCGTCTTAACATTTGTTGTATAGAATGCATAGGTATATCAATAAGATAGTCCTTGGGTACATTGCAATGTATTACAGTGTATGATGTTCCTCCCCATCTCTCCCACTCCCATTACTCCTACAGTTATTTCAGAGCCCTGAGTATTGTGTCCATTTACCCCATATTTTGTCCCAAGTATATTGATTTGGGTGAACAGGCAGCTGAGGACAAATATTTAAAAAAAATTAGGGTCTATTCAGAACAATTTTCGTGTCAGAGCTTTCCAAAAGACACTACCTGAGGCATTAATGTTTATGCATTGAACTTTGTTTGATTTCTACCCTTAAAACTATTTGAAGGAGTTGTGACCGTGAATTACCTCGGAAGATTTTTCTGTTCTGCAATGCTTTTATTTTATTTTTATAGTATCCTTGGATTTTACAAGTTTAGTTTTATCAACATAGATGATAATTAGCTTTCTCTTGCCATTAACCTTTCTCGTAATCTTTCTGTCATGTCTTCCTTAAGTCTTATTAGGTTCCTTTCTTTGCTGCTCTTTGTGGCTTACTCCCCTGTCCTAATATTTTTTTTAATTATAAAAAGCATACAAGTAATAAAAACATACTTCTATACAATGCTGCAAAAATAGATATAGTCACAATAGGAGTGCAATGATTTATTCAAATATTTAATCAATCATTTATCAGTTATAAAAAAATAAGGTTATTTCAGCCATATCTTGTTAGTCTCTAAGCTAAAGCAATATAAGATGCAACTGTGAGGAAAATAATAGCGAAGTCAGTCTGGTGACTTATGCCTAGATGCATCAAACAGAATTGCATTCGCAAACGGTGCGAATCGCATTTTTCGGCCGTTTGCGAATGCAATTGACTAATTTGGAATGCATCATGCATTTCGCAATTTTAGGAATCGCAACCACGTTGCGATTTCTAAAATTGCGATTGCATTTAAGAAATCGCAATTAGAGATTTCTTAAATGCAATGCATGATTATTTTTAAATTGCGAATTCGCAGTTTGGAAGGGGTAAAATAGCATGAAATTGAACTTCATGCTAATTTACCTAAAACTATCAAATATGCACAAATTGCATTTTTGGAAGTTTAAATTTACACACACACATGCCCTTGGGGCATGTGTGTGTGTAAATTGCATTTAAAGTTACATTTCAGGGGTGCATGGAGGGGTTCTTTGGACCCCCCCCTGCACCCTTTAAATTGCATTCACATTTTGCGAATCGCAATTTGAAATTCGCAAAATGTGATTGCCTTCCCATTCATTCCTATGGGCCTTTTGGCCCATAGGAATCAATGGGAAGGTTTTTCCTTAATTGCGATTCGCAAATTGTGAATCGCAATTGAGGAAAAATACAGAATCGCAAAAATAAATGCGAATTGTTCATGCATTGCCGTTTACGATTTCTAAATTGCGATTCCTTAATTTTCGCAATTTAGGGATCGCAAACGGCAACAATGATGCATCTAGGGGTTAGAACCATGATCTCGTTACAGGGCTTGAAGCTATGCTTCTAAATTAAAGAGTGAAGTAAATGATTCCCTAGCAACATCTTTTTTGTACATAGCAGCATGAGGGTATTCCTTGTCTTTAGTCTTCCCTAATCACAGATACAGAGCACTGTGCATTCCTTCTTCGTATGCCATTTTTTTGTTTAGACAAAGACTAGTAATATTCCCAGCCTAAATTTCATGTAAAGGCTTCTGTTTATCTCTGGTTGTATAATATCTACATATGGATTGTAGATTTTTAGGTCTTGGCTAGCGTAGGCTGCGCACAAGCGCAGTCTCGCTGGCGAGATTTAATGAGTTAGAGCAGTGGTACCCAAACGTTTGACTCCTGAGGACCCCCACTGAATCACTACTGGAAGCTGGGGACCCCCAAGCAATTTGTACAATTTAAATTTCTTTTAAAAAACGCCTTTTGAAGCAGAGGCAATTTTAAGAGGGAGACAGCCTGAATTGTGTCTATTGGCATGGACATGTATGCATACAGCAGTGTATTATTTAGTGGTACCCAAGGGCTTTTGGAAAGTGAGTAATCAGACAGCAGCACGAAAATCCAACTGCTGATCCTGGCTGCATCTATTTTTACCTGCCTGCCAAGTAACGGTAACCTATACACATGTGCCTTTCAACGTTTTATTGCTTTTATTGTTTTGCCTGTATTTTCATTGTTGTGTCTGTGACTGCTGTTGTCTGTCTTCCCCCGCTGCCTGTACGTAGTCCGTGCCCCTTTTTCTTCCCTCTGTTCCCCTCGCTGTCCCTGTGCTCTCTCTGCCCGGTCTTTCCTTCTGTACCCCTCGCTGCCCCGTGTCTCTGCTCGGTTTTCCCTTCCCCTCGCTGCCCCCGTGCCTCTCTGCCCATTCTGCCTTCTGTTCTTAGCTGCCCCTATATTTCTGTATTTTGCATCTGTGCCATTCGTTTTTTGTGCCCTTCTGCCCTCTGAAGAATTGGCTTGGTAGTCTGGTCTGCCCTGTTCCCATGATGCACTGGGCCAGGGACAGACTAATTTGCATATAGCCAGGTTCTGAACTGGGATGGGGCAGTGAGCTAAATAACGGTGATGGATCAAGCCCTGATATTTGGACTGGGTAAGAGTGGTCTGCTTAATTCAGACACTCTGTTCATCACCACCCCCTTTTCTGAATCCTTCTGCCCTCTGTGCCACTCGTTTTTCCCTAGTTTTTGTGCCCCTTTTGCCTTCTGTTCCACTTGTTTTTCCCTCATTTTTTGTGCCTTTCTGCCCTCTGTTCCACTCATTTGTTTTGCCTTTCTGCCGTCTGTTCCACTCGTTTTTCCCTTGTTTTTTGTACCTTTCTGCCCTCTGTTCCACTCGTTTTTTGTGCCTTTCTGCCCTCTGTTCAACTCGTTTTCCCCTAGTTTTTTGTGCCCTTTTGCCCTCTGTTCCAATCGTTTTTTGTGCCTTTCTACCCTCTATTCCACTCGTTTTTTGTGGCTTTCTGCCCTCTGTTCCACTAGTTTTTCCCTTGTTTTTGTGCCCTTGTGCCCTATGTTCCACTCGTTTTTTGTGCATTTCTTTTTTTGTGCATTTCTGCCCTCTGTTCCACTTCGTTTTCCCCTCGTTTTTTGTGCATTTCTGCCCTCTGTTCCACTTCGTTTTCCCCTCGTTTTTTGTGCCCTTCTGCCGTCTGTTCCACTCGTTTTTTTGTGCCCTTCTGCCTTCTGTGTTACAGCTCTTGTGTGCTGTGAGGACGTATGGGCGTTTTATTTTTCACTACGACAGGCACTCGAGTCCTGCAGACCCCCTGGGAATGTCTCACAGACCCCTGGGGGTCCGCGGACCACAGTTTGGGAAATGCTGAGTTAGAGTAAGTTTCACTAGCGAGGTTAAGCCCCGCCCCTCTTTTCCATTGGCTGGCATCACCGTTCATGCTAAACGGTGGCCAGCCATTGGAATAGAGGTGTTAGTGACGTACTCTTTTCTCTTTTGAAGCCGTCCCACTTGGACTGGCTTCCTTGACTTACTGCTGTGGTAAAAGGTTTCTTATCTTCTTTATGGGGCCATCTGTTTCGCCCCATAAAGAAGATAAGAAACCTTTTACGCCAGCAAGAAGTCCGTCCAAGTGGGACGGACTACAAAGAGAAGAGGATTTCCTGTGTAATCAATGATTAGGGATTCGGAACGTCCTTGCACGCTCGATAGAGAATTAAATCCATTCCCGAGTATTACGCTTTTATAAAGGAATCCATTGTCCATGAGCAACAACCATGTAGGCTAACAAGCAATCACACAGGTGGATACTTATTTTGTTTGGGGTGAAAAAGTATGGAGATCTCGGATTGGTTGCAGGAGCCTTTGTCATAATGCACAGAAGCTGCGATTGGCCTTATCGTGCCCGTCAATTGGCCGAACAAGCCTTTGCCATTTCTTGAATGGGTCAGTTCCTCTCTCGCCCGCACACATCCTTGGCACATCATTTCACTGCTCCACATCCCGTACTTGACGTCATGTAAGTGGTGAAACGCTGTCAGAATATTTGGAGATGGTCTCTGACCATCCAATTGTATCAGTGGGTAGTTTAGGGATTCATGTCTCCGGACTCTTCGCCCGGGGCTAGGTTGTCTTCCGCTCTGTTGCGCCCCGCCCGGCCCTCTGAAGACGCCGACGCTGTTGTAAGTACTCACCGCCTGAGCGGCCCAGCTCCACATTGCAATTTCTCTCTAGGCCTTCGCTGCCTATCGGTGCGGCTACGAGTGCAGTGTGACTCCGCTGCTGGCTGTGAGCTACATCTCGCGCTCCTCACACCCGGCAGCTCGGGGCTGGAGTGCGACTGCTTCATTTCAACACACACTGAAGTCGCTCTTCCCTGTGGTTTGAGATAAATACTTTTTTTCATATATCGCTTTCGTGTAGATCTGTGTTGATCGTTTATAAGCGCAGCCAATAACGGACTTTTTTTTTTTAATTCCCGGTTTAGTAGTTTTGAACCGACATTGAGAGGATGGTAACTTGAGTTGGCCATGTCGGCATTTGTATTGATGATCGCCCATGCAACAAGCCTTTAATCTATTAGCCCTGGACTTTTGTGCCGTCATTTTGAGAACGCCGCATTTTAATTTGTGAAGGCATGGGTAGAGGTTATAGAATTTGTAGTGTGTTTACTATTACAGGTTTAGGATTTTAGGTGTTTACACTAAAATGAAAACACCCTTGGTGGGAAAGTCTAGCTTCGGCAGGGATATTGTACACACGTAAAACAACACTGTTTCCCAGCCCCGTGATGTAGTGAGAGCTTGAACAAAGTGTTCATTCGTGAAGTACGGTACTTCATTGTAAATCAAGGGTACCTGCTATTGTGAACTGTTACGAGTATTATCGTGGTTAGCCCTCATGACTGACTTAGAGATGCTTTGAAGTGATACATTTACTATAAACACGCTACCCTCCCCAGCGCACTACAACTCATACTGATTACATAACAGGACTGTGATTCATAGATAGAGAAGATTTTTGCAAACGAAAAACGGCCACTCTGTTCAGGTCAAACATAATTATTTTGGCATACCGCACTGATACATACATTATTCCAAGATCTCGAGTGCAATGCGCCTTCATCCTAATTTAAAAAAACAAAACATTTCTTAACCAAATATTGAATACACGCTATTAATCACTAAAGCCATGAAACATCAATCGCAATTCAGTGGTCGCCATTGGGAGGGATGTCTCCGGATTTCTGGTTGGCCTTCACCTACGCCTCCCCTGCAAACAGGTCACCTGCAGTGAGCTGTAGTGGGCTTTGCATAAAATACCTAACTCCTTCCCCATAACAATCGATCATTGATCAGATTTTTCCTCGCCTATTAACCAATAAAATAATAAATACACATTAGTCCCCAAGGACTATTGTCTTAAACTCCCTTTGTTCAGACTAGTGTAATGTTGCAAGCCTGTACTGGCAGTGCCAGCTGAGGCGACACAAGTGGTTTTGTACAGCAAGAAAGTGAAGGCAACTTGGGATCCCATTGCTGAATGGTTTTACCCAGAGCTTGAACATGCCCTGAAAATGCCTACTTCACCATACTTCAGTTAAGTTTTGTCTCCATTCGTACCAAAGTTATTGTTCTACATCAACAAATATTTGGTGTGGCGGTGATCTTAAGGAAGATGTGCTTTAGGCTAGGAGTATAGGTGTATCTAGGTAAACGCATGCTTCCTTATACACCAGCTGCCCTTCAAACTGATACAGTTGGTATTGCGCATAAAAGCAAAAGGCAAGTCCAGAATAGGCCCAGGTATTGGAAAAATATTAAGAAATTCACAAATGAGTTTTCTAAATTGTGAGTACCAGCTTTCCCAAAATGCATTTATTGCCTTCCCCCTGAAATGTTCCACATCCTGTAATCTCTGACTCTACAAACTGTAGTGTGTAGTGTCTTAGGCTTGTTGTAGAATCTTAACATTGTTAAAACACTATAGTTCTATGATGACAGTGATGTATTCCAAGTGAGACAGTTGAGAGTCCGACTGAGAAGCTGTAACTGCCCTGCTTTGATGGTCCAGCTGACAAAGAATAAACTACAATTTACCTTGAATGCAGCGTGTCCGATTCTCCTTACGACACGCTTTTGATGGCGACGAGGGCTGGGCCATCAACAAGAACCCACAAAGTCTGTGACACCGATTTGATGAAGAGCGTAATTTAATGTGGTGGATTAGAGGATCCTTCTGCACGACGAAAAATTAAGGAGAGACTGTCCGATAACTGTCCGGTGCATATAATTGTAGTGAGTAGGGCGGGAAGGCACAAAAACGAATTCGGGGCATTGAAACGCATGAGGAAGGTTTGCGTTCCAGCAACGGTCGTAGTCACACATACGATATTGAGAACGTGTTTACATAAAGACGTGAAAGGCACGTTTGCCTTCCAACGGTGAAACGCATGTGAAGGGAGACGTCATAATGCTTCCCTGGCAAGAAGGGATTAGCGAACGTCTGAAGTCCTTTCATTAGCGTCACAGAGGAACAAAGGGAGCGTAAATAAAGGGAGCGGCTGAATGCTCCTTTGTCAAACAAAGCAAACATGTCTGCTGATTACAGTGCATATCACGAAGGAAAAGTAACGCTGATATGCACAGCATATGAAGAATTCTAAGTAATAGAAAAAAAAACCAAGGAATAAAGTCCATACTTAGGATTCCACTTCAGCGCTGATATATACAACCTTGCCATCATTTAATTTAAGAACAATTTTTTTTTTCCTTTTTACTTTTTCTCTTCTTGATACATTGAAATATTGACATTTTGAGCCAGAACATTTGGGTTTGTTGCCTTTTCTTTTACAATGCTGCCATCTGGTGGATTTTTCGAATAGTGCATTTCAAAATATTAGTTTTATTAGAAGAAGTAGCATATCTACACGTATAAATATATATGTTTTGCCTATTTCTTCTTTAAAAAAAAATGCAGAGTGTTGTAGCTCCACCACCTTTCTTAGTAACACCTGGTGACCCACCCATCAAATGGAAACAGTGGTATGATGGATTCGAGACTTACCTGGGGGCAATTGGTGCAACAAGATTTAGGCCAGAAAGAAGAAAATACCTTCTTTTGTATTTTTTAGGTTATGAAGGTAGGGAAATTCTTAAACATCTTCCTGCGCTTCCTGTGGATGAAGACAATCCTCTTGATGAGTATCAGGAAACATTGAAAAAATTACAAACTAGGTTTGATGTTCAACCTAGCCTTGTTGTGCTCTGTCATACATTTTTTCGGAGAAAACAACAGTCTGGTGAAGATGTGGATACGTATATTACAGCACTTAGACGTCTGATAGCGGATTGCTAATTTGAAAACTTTTCTGAACAACTAGTTCGTGACCAGTTCATTTGTCATTGTACTGATAAGAATATAAAACAGAAACTGTTGTCACTAGGTAATCCTACTTTGGAAGAATCTATCAAAGTGGCTGAAAGTATTGAAACGTCTCAACTCTCTGCTAAGGAATTGGAAGAGAAGAAGAATGAGCCGGTGTCTACTATTAAAATGAAAGACACTGAAAGTGATGAAAACAAAGGTCATGACAAACAACACACGTCTAATAATCAAAATTCTTTCTTTTCAAGGAATAATGTTTGTTTCAGATGTGGTTACAAACTGCATTTTGGGGGGACTAGGTGTCCAGTGAAGTTTGCAACATGTGAGAATTGTAATAGAATAGGACACTTCGCAAAAGTATGTCAAACTAGTAAAAATACCGTATGGTTGAAACCTGTACAAGAGACGTGTGTCACAGAACAAAATATCCAAGATGAAGAAGAAGATTGTGTAACAAAGGATCTGAGCAATATGGTTGTAGTTGTAAGGGATGTTGGTGTTATTGTGGGCAATCCAGAACTGTGTGTAGACCCTTACGTTGATATTTTAGTTGGAGATCGAACACTTTGTCTCCTTGTTGATTCTGGTGCTCGAATTTCCATGATCACTTTAGAGTTGTACAAAGCAACTTGGCCTTGCAGACCTTTGTTACCTCCTGATCGTAAAGCAGTATCGTATGAAGGACGTGAAATTGATTTGTCTGGTTATATCGAAGATATTTTAGAGTGCAAAGGTAGAAGGATTGCCGGGAAAATGTATGTGGCACACAAAGGTTTAAATCTATTGGGATGTTTCCATCAAGGTTTATTTGGGATGGTACTTAGACCGGGAACTAAAGAACAGGTTCTAGCTATAAGAGAACATCCTGACCTTGAAAGTCTTGTGAATGATTTTCCTCATGTGCTCCCAGGAGAGCTGGGAAAAATCAAAGATTTTCAACATGACATTAAAGTAAAGGAAGGGGCTTGTCCAATAAAACATAAATTGAGAAACGTACCTTTTAGTATAAGACAAGATTTAGAGAAAGAATTAGACTCTTTGTGCACTAAACGAATAATCGAACCAGTGGAGTCATCTTTATGGTTATCTCCTTTAGTAGTAGCACGCAAGCAAAATGGCGAACTTAGAGTATGTGTTGATCTTCGTTGTTTGAACATGGAGATATGGGTAGATTCTCATCCACTCCCCAACATCAATGAAATGTTAGCTACTCTTAAAGATGCAAAAGTTTTCACAAAACTAGACCTGGCATCAACCTATCATCAAGTTGAACTAGCTCCGCAATCAAGATGCCTTACTGCTTTTGTATCACCATTTGGTACGTTTCAATATGTACGAATGCCTTTCGCGTTTGCCTCAGCGGCATCAGTGTTTCAGCGTTTGATGCCAAAAATGTTGAAGGGGGTCAATGGTGTGTCTGTTTTTCAAGACGATGTTCTTATTTTGGCTCCTGACAATGATACACATGACAACATTCTTAGAGAAGTACTTTCCAGATTTCAAACAAATGGCGTAGTCTTACGGAGAGATAAATGTGTTTTCAAAGCAAAAGAAGTTGAGTATTTGGGACATTTGGTGAATGAAAATGGTATTTTTCCGAAAGCGAGCTTGGTTGACTCCATTGTCAGATCTAAAACTCACTCTGATAAAGCTACGTTGAAGTTTTTTCTAGGAGTATGTGAATTTTATTCGCGTTTTATTCCTGATTTTGCAAGCAAGCTAAGACCATTGTCCAGAATGTTGATGAAAGGAGTAGTGTTTGAATGGAGCCAAGATTGTCAAGAAGTGTTTGACTGGGTTAAGCAACAACTAGTCTCTCCAAAAGTTCTCAAACATTTTGATCCATCCCTCACTTGTACTCTTACAGTAGATGCAAGTACTGTAGGTTTGGGGGCAGTTCTTTCTCAAAGAAAAGGAAACGAAGTTAGGACCATAGGCTAAGCATCTACAGTTCTATCTACCTCAGAAAATAAGTATTCTGTTATCGAAAAAGAGTTATTGGCATGCTGGTGGGCTGTCATGAAATTTAAGAATTTTATTTGGGAAGAAGATTCTGTCTTCAAACAGATCACAAACCTTTCGTTTTTATTCTAAGTGGAAAAATTGTTAGGTCTTTGTTGGAACCTGGGATGTCAGGTCACCTAGGGTAGCCTGGCCTAGGGTAAGACATGCAATTCTAGAGGCACAAGTGTGAAGGTTGCAGACCACCCAGCAGTAAATCCACGCAATAACACTGAAAAAGGACACTACACCACTTTGTTGGAAAAATATGTACTGGTTTATAAAAATAAGATACTCTGCTCTTTGGTTTCAAAATTTACAATTTAGGCACTTCAGTTTATCATGGAAGCATTAACTACACTTTTAAGTTCTAAAACATCAACAACCAGCATTTACAATACATTACATTTAGTCAGTCCTCTTAACCAAATCTGGCAGGTAACTCTTATACTCCAATAGCTCACTTATGCATTTACTGTACTCTGCTTTCCTCTATAGCATCTCTCATTACAGCATTACTTTAAAAGAGACAATATCAGCACTTATGTTAGATCAGGTAAGCAATTTCTTTTACATGGATGACTCTACAATTCCCCTTCTTAGCCTGTTAAAGAAGAATTGGTTATAACCACTTAAATCAGCTTTCAATAAAACTCTTTCAGGGATTCCTCATGGACGCGGGGGCCAGAGTCTCAAACTATGACACCAGTTAATCTTATGGAAGTCACTCCCCCACGTGTTTACCTCCTTACTTGTAACTGTTGATGCTGGAATCGTCCTGCGCCAGAAGTAAGGGGGAAAAACAGCCGATATGGCCAAGTTATCAAGAGTGGCAAGGGCTTTCTTCCGCTTTACAGAACTCCCCTGCTCTCCCTCCCCACTCGGGCCAGCTCCTCTGCTTAGCACTCGAGCGGAAGGTAGGCCGATTTCACCATGCCCCCCAGGCCGCCACCGGGCCCCTCAGCTTCCCCCTCCCTGCCCGGCCAGCTCCTCCGTGTGGCTCGCGAGCAGGGGGAGAAGGCGGGACACTCACTCTGGCTGCTGAGGCAGCCGGCGCTCCTCTGTGTTGCTCGGCGGGGGCACTACTCTCGCGAACATGCGCGGTAGCGCTCGCGTTGATGCTGCCTCACACAGCGCCTGCTCCCAGGAAGGACGCTGTCTACCCGGGCCTGCTCGGTCCTAGGCCCCTCCTGAGGGGATGGCTGCGACGCTTTGGACATGCGCGAAGGCGCCTTCACTTTCCCTTGACAACCGGAGCTTGACAGGAAACGCGTCTGAAGCGCGGTTGGCGCCCCCGGGGTCCCGCTCACGAAGGGAAGCCTCGCAAGGCTTCTCAGGCTCAGTGGGTCCCGGGGAGGCGCTGACACGGAGCGCGAACAGTGCCCCAGGGGTCCCGCTCACAGCCAAGGTGGCGCTGCCTCAAGGAAACCGGCACTGCTTACCCCTCGTCAGTTCCCAAGGAAATCAGGGGATCAGCTGACTGCACGTCCGGCCAGGTTCTTCTGGGACACAGGGGCACAAGCCTTCCCCCACACCCAGGAAGGTAGGAACAGCGCTGGCTCTCTTCTTACTTCAGCTCCCACTTCCTAGCCCTACAAAGTCCTTTTACCTCTCAACACTGAATGGAGGCTGGTATCAAGGGATGAGGGTTATTCCTTCAGAGTTCCTCTATGAGGGGGGGAAAGAACACCTATCCCCTTGACCAACACCTAGAAAAAGCTAGTGGACACAAAAATTATTAAGGGTATGAGGGGCAGAAAGGGGACAAAATAAATAATAAATTGGAGGGACTACGCAAAAAAAAAACAGACAGGTCTAACAGTCTTCTACTTCAAGAATTTCACGACTATCATCTAAACTTCTTCAATTTGACTTTTCGGTAGAGTACATTTCTGGATCAAAAAATAATTGTGCACGGGGGGCGTGGCTAGCAGGCCATCATGGCGGACGGAGTCTGCTAAGCTCCGGTGCCGCCGGGGGAATAAAGATCCTGTGGGCCACGTTGAGGGGCCGTTTTCGCCCGCTGACGCACGCATCCTGTAGATAAAGCTCCCCGCCTGCCTCGCTGAAAACCTTGAAGGTCTGGAGGCAAGGGCTGCGGGACTGCGTCGTGCAAGAGCCTGAGGCCTAGCGCCACACCACATGCCGGGGCCTCGAGTACGGCCTGTGCCCGGAGAGCTGGAGAAGGAGGACTGCGATGCGGCGCAACATCCTGTGCCGGAAACAGGCCCCCGCAGCTGAGATTCTGCTTCTACACTGTGAGGGAGTGAGGCCCGTGAACTACGGCTCCCGGTGCCCGGAGAGGAAGAGGTGCCTGAGGCCGGCCCCGGACTGCGGACCGGGGCCCTGGACATAGGCGCAGGGGGCCGCCCGAACGCGCCGCCGACGGCAACGGCCAGCTGGTGTTCCCCGCCTGCCCCGCTGAACACTTGTTGAGGTCCGGAGGTGAGGAGCCCTGATGACCGGCGTGGGAGCCCCTGTGGCCTAGCGCCACGGTGTGCGCCGGGGCCTCAAGTGTAGCTGTTGCCCGGAACATAGGTGGGGACAGGCTGCGGTGCGCGAAGACTCCTGGGCTCGGAGCCGGCTCCTGCTGCGGGGGCCCGACTGCACGGGCGTGGAGGGATAAGGCTGAGCAGGTGCAGCTCTCGGTGCCTGAGGAGGTGGGAGAGCCCGGGGCCTACTACCGCGTTGCGAGCCGAGGACTCGGGCGCTGGCTGAGCCTGGGGCGCTGCGGGTGACACCCCCGCAACACACATAATAGAGCAGCCGCCGGACAGGCCTCCTCTACCTGCCCGCCCGCCCAATAGTGACTGAGTGGACACGCAATCCGAAGGTCTGCCAATATTGCTGCCGGAATCTGACCGCCGGAGTGGACCTGTTGGGGGTTACCCGATGGTGGACAATACTAGAGAAAGGGAGACCCTTTGTTGCCCGGAGTCGGTGAGAGACGCTCCCCGAAGACGCACTGGGATCCTGAAAGCGAATACTCCCGGCGATAGGAGGTACAGGCGGCCAGCAACGCGAGTACCGGGGGGACAGGTACGCAGCGGACGACTGTGACTCGCCCCACGTCGTGCCCCTGACACCGAACGGGCCTCCGGCGCTAACCACGGTACGGAAAGGGATGAAGGCCGCGGAGGGCAAGGATGGGTCACTCACGGGACCCACTCTGGATGCGGACCCAGGGGGCTCTGCACCGCTGACACTGACCTCCACCCTTTCAGATGCCCAGCAAGGTGACAAACTAGATCTGATACTTAAAGAGATCAGGGAATCCAGGACTGTGATGGTAACACAGATGGGCACCCTCACCACTAACCTTTCCTTACTTAAAGCTGATCATGAGAAACTGGCGGATAAAGTCAAAGACCAGGGTCTGACGCTGACTGACCTTGCCCCGGCGGTGGCAGAACACACGGACTCCATCCGACTGATCCAACACCAGGTGAAATCCCTGATGGACCGCGTAGAGGATGCAGAAGGGCGCAATCGACGCAATAACATCCGCGTTATTGGCCTTCCGGAACGAAGTGAGGGGTCCCATGCGACGGAATTCATGGAAAAGTGGTTCCGAGATAACGTCGCCTCCGAAGGACTGTCGCCCTTCTTCTGCGTGGAGAGAGCTCATAGGATCCCTCCTGGCCAACCAAGACCGGGACAGCTACCGAGACCACTGATTGTCAAGATCCTAAATTACCGAGACAGGGACACCCTACTGAGTCAGGCCAGGATAAAATCGGTCATACAGTGGGAGAACAAACGGGTATCACTGTATCCGGATTACACTACCCAGGTGGAGAAACAGCGGTCCTCCTACTATGAGGTTAAAAAGAGACTCCAGAGGGCAAAACTCCGCTATGCCTTGTTATTCCGTGCGCGCCTGAAGGTGATCCACGACAACAAAACTAATTTTTTTGAAAGCCCAACAGACGTGGAGGAATGGATGGAAGTGATGGAGATTGATGAGCATCTGGACCCGACGCCAGGATCTTCGGACACCGGATCTAAAAGAAGCTCGGGCCGTGAAGAGAACGAGACCAGCACCCGACGCACGGACCCGAAGCAGCGCAAACCTACTGCCCACCAGCAGAAGCAGGGCCAGGACGATGCTGTCGCAGCGGTGGGCTCCTTCAGAGAGGAACAAGGGACAATCGATACGGACACTGAAGACAGCACTATACACTCGGACTCGGACAATAGTATGGTGTTATTCCCGACTGTGACACCCAGAGCGGCGGACGAACTTATAGACAATGCCCGAGAATAATACCTTCTATGGATAAGCCTGCAGCTTAAGACACACCTGGTATCCTTTTCTGTATAAAATGGTGATACAGTGGGGCGGTGGGGGGAGGGGGGAGGTACTCACAAAGTATATATCTGTGTTTGCTTTATTGTTGAGAAGCGCTGTGTGGCTTCAAATTGGGGAGGGAAGAAGCTTTTTCTGCATATGGTTCGTAGGGCGAGAACTGTACACCTCCCGTACTCCTAAGGCATGCAGCTGTAGACTCTTGTGTGTGTGGGGACATGACCAACCTGCTTCCCCCCCTCCTCCCTTTTCACCCTATGTTCCCCCCCCCCCCTCCATTAGACGTGGCTACCTGTAATGGACAGCTCCAAGAGAAATCTCCCGGCGGCGCCGTTGAGCCGGCGGCGTGACCAAGTACGGCTCTTTTGACAAGGCACATGCTTGGCCGACCCCCCACAAGCGTATGCACCGTGATTTGTTTCAGTTTGTTTCAAAGTTTATGGTTTGGCACAGCAGAGTTCAGAGGCTGCGCTTCCAAAGTTGGGGTTTGGGTTAGGGAGGGATTCGTCTCCTGGTCGACACTGAAGAATTACCTGTTACAACATATAGGGACACTCACTACGACACCTACATGGGGGTATGGCTGACGACAGAGGAAAGTTTAGGCTGGTTACCTGGAATGTGCGAGGGCTGGGGGCGGTCCAGAAGAGGCACAGGGTACACGCTTTTTTGCTTAGACAAAAGGCGCACATAGTTTTCCTACAAGAATCACATTTAACGCAACCCGAGGCACTCTTACTACGAAAGAAATGGAGGGGAACTATATTCTCCACAACATACTCTGCCTTTTCTAGGGGAGCCACGATATGGATACGACACGATACTCCGTTTGTGGAACTGGAGAGACGAACTGATGAGCAAGAACGCTATATACTGGTGAGGGGCACCCTGGATGGGGAAGTGGTAGTCCTGGGCAGCATTTATGCCCCGAATTTCGATCAGGATAGATTCCTGGTCGCAGTGGGCCGGGCATTGGCAGACTGGGTAGATGTCCCCTGGTTGCTGGGTGGGGACTGGAACATGATACTGGATGTGGCCCTGGACAGATCACACCCCCCCCTTCAGGCGACAGGGATACACAAACTATCTGCATCGTTTGGGACATGGCTCCAAGGGTGGGGATTGACTGATGTCTGGCGCACACTGCATCCAACACACAAAGAATACTCATGCTACTCTCCTGTGCACAACCTGCATACCCGACTGGACAGATTTGTGTGCTCTAACTCCATAACGACTAAATGTGTCGCATCGGACTACCTTGCCAAAACATTTTCAGACCACAGACCACTAACACTTGACCTGCACTGGGGAAAGGTACCCTCACCGGTCCCTACCTGGAGACTTAACCCCACACTTCTTGAAGACGGCCCGTTCCGGAAACACCTATCCGACACCTTGACTGATTACCTCAGTGAAAACTGGGACTCTGCATCCTCGAATTTGATAGTGTGGGATGAAATGAAGGCTGTAGTGAGAGGGGCTGCTATCGGCCGACTAGTGGGAGCTAGACAGGAAATCCACGATAAACTAGGCGAAGTGGAGAATCGCCTGCGGGACCTTGAAACTGCGGTGGGGCAGGACCCTGGCCGTAAAGCTGACCTGCTGTTGGGTAACATTGAGCACGCTGAACTGCTGGAAACCCTAAGGGTAATAGACTATGGGACCTATCTGAAACGCCAACAGGCGGAGGCGGACAGATCCGGTGCCTTACTTGCTCGACTGGTCCGAGAGACCCCAGAAAGCCCTACGATAACGAACATCCGAGATGCAACAGGCAACCAGGTACACACACAACTGGAAATTAACGCTGTGTTTAAAACTCACTTGGAGAAACTCTATGCTCCCCCATTGGTAGTTGCCAGGGAAGAAATGATGGAATTCCTGGGAGAACTAACAATCCCAACCTTGACCCGGGAAGTCCAGGCGTCCCTAGCTGGACCCATAACACAGCAGGAAATAAAGGTGGCAATTCACACGCTTAATAGGGGTAAGACTCCGGGTATTGATGGACTACCAGGGGAGTTTTATCAAACATACTCTGACGTACTGGCGCCTGTCCTAGAGAAAATTTATAAAACTGCTTACGAGGCTGGCCACCTGCCTGCCACGACCATGCAGGCTTTGGTAATTTCTATCCCGAAACCCGGCAGGGATGCCCTAGACGTGAGTAATTACAGGCCCCTCTCTATGCTCTCCACGGAGTATAAGATCCTTAGTAAAGCTATTGCCCTGCGGATTCAACGCCATCTCCCTGGCCTGATCCACTCTGATCAGTGTGGCTTCCTCCCGGAGAGGAGCACCTCCCAAAACTCAAGACGACTCCACGCCCTTATGACAACCACCCCCCAGGACTTACCACATGCCGGCTGTATAGCCCTGGACCTCCGACAAGCATTCGACTCCCTAACATGGGACTTTATGTTCGAAGTCCTACACCGCTTTGGCTTTCCAGAGGCCCTCATAAAATGGATTCGATTGTTATATGCGGGCCCGACGGCCAGGGCACGCACGGGAAGGCATACTTCGGACAGTTATGGCGTCCATAGGGGCACCCGCCAGGGTTGACCGCTGTCGCCGCTACTGTTCGTGCTGACGCTGGAGCCCTTGGCAATTGCGCTCCAAACTAGAGCTACGGAGGAGGGCATACCAGTTGGTGGCATCAACAACTTGGTCTCTATATATGCCGACGATATCTTGGTGTTCCTCCGGAATCTACGTGGGGACCACTCCCACCAGGCGACTATTTTCGAACGCTTTGAGATCATCTCTGGCTTGGCCATAAACCCGGGAAAATCTTTAGGTTTCTTCTTCCGGGAAGGACAGCAGCCCCCCCACATACAGTTCGGGGCCTGTGAGATCCAGGTGGCATCGACCACGTTTAAGTACCTCGGGATAAATGTATACCGGGACCCGGTGGATCAAATTGATGGTAATATCCGTAAGGCAATCAATGGCCTCCGAGGTAGTATAAACTTCTGGACATCCCTACCCCTCTCAGTGATGGGACGAGTGGCGGTCTCGAAGATGGTCCTACTCCCCCGAATACTGTATTACTTTGTAAATCTACCGGTGCTACTCCCACAGCAAATTTTTACCACACTGAATACATTACTGATCAACCTTGTTTGGGGTTCGGGGAGAAGACGAATCAGCCTTAAAAAATTACAATTGAACACTAGACAGGGAGGCCTGGGCGTACCGGACCTCCGGAGTTATTACTATGAAAGCCAGCTCCAATGGTTGGCGCGGTGGGTAGCGGGCAGGGACCTACATGAGATAGCTTATACAACGGACGAGCTGGCAAGAAGGGATCTGCACTCCCTCCTTCTACCCACTGCCAAGATCCCCAGGGACTGCCACCCCCTCCTGCGCGTGGATCTGACCTGCTGGAGGAAGGCACTGACATACACGGCGGGGGCCACTCCCTATGCGGATAACATCCCCCTCATGGGACTCCCGACGCCGCAAGGGGTCCTGACACAACGCAGACTGCGTCCCTGGACGGAGGCCGGGGAGGATAGAGTGGGAGACCTGTTCGGTGATGACACAATACTGGACCATGCCTCCTTTGTACAACTCACGGGAGCCCCACCGCGCTTATACCTTTTGCATGCCTCGGTGACACACTATATACGGCGCGCTTGGGCTCCGCAACGCACAAAACCGGTCCAACATGAATTAGTACACCTGCATTATATGGGAACGGGAGGACACCTGGTGAGATGGTTATATACAGGCATCCAGGAACATGTAATGTCGCCAATCGCCACACTTAGGGAGACCTGGACTGCAGACACAGGAGAACCCATAACAGACGGGGAATGGAAAATCATACTTGGACATCATAGGAGAGTATCTAGGAATGTTAAGTTCCAATTCATACAAGCCATGATTTTCCATAGAGCCTACCTCACGCCCCAGAGACTCCACAAGATGTTCCCCGCCACTACACACTGTTGCCCAAGATGTCAAGAAGATGAGGCACACATCCTTCACATGCTATGGACATGCCCGAAGATACGAAATTACTGGGGGACGATCAAAAACACGTTACACTCCGTAACAACGCTCCAGATCCCCGAGGGGGCCTCTCCCTGTCTGATAGGAAACAGGAAACGACCCAAAACACGTAAAGCACAACTGAAATTTGTGGACCTGGCACTCTTGTTGGCCCTCAGGGTACTCACCATGAGATGGAAATCGCCCAGGTCCCCGCAGGCAGAAACGTGGCGATCTGATTTGTTGAAATGGGGCAAAGCTAAATCTGCGGCGCTGCGAGGGGAGGAGGGAAGGGGTCTACGCAAATACCCTATAGCACAAGAATGGGATTTAATGCTTATAGACATAGAAGAGATGGACCTGACCATTTCGCAAGACCCAGCGGAGTGACTACTCACACATAACGGGGGATGGCCAGGGCACACGAGCGCGACTACAAGGCACGAGGGGTAAGCCAGGCCTACGCACTATATTACTCTCTGGATAGACGGAAGCACCCAGACCCGTCGTGTAGAGTGTATGAAGGAGAATGACCAGGAGACGAGGGGAGGGAGGGCGGGGTGGGAAGAGGAGTTGGGGTTTAGCGAATTATGTAAGTCATGGATAAGATGTTTCTAGGCTGTGACTGGAACACATCCGGAGAACTGTAAGACAGACAACACATGATGAGGAAAGATATGATGCAAAAGTTAGTAGTAAAGAAAATGGAAAAGACTGATATAAAGTATAATGATGTAATGTAATGTATAACACCTTGTTACAGTCACGAATAAAGAGTTTAAAAAAAATAATAATAATTGCGCAGATTTTTTGTCTCGTTCTTCTGACACTATAGAATTTGAGGAAGAGGATAGAGAAGATTTTATTGTTGCGGCTGTGGATGTACGACATTTATGTGCTGTATTGGAAGAAAAATGGCGTAGTGCTCTTAAGGATGATGCTTCGTTAGTTCGAATCATGAAATTTGTTTAAAAAGGTTGGCCTAAAGAAAGGAATCTTTCTTTTGATTTTACAACTTTCTTACAAATAACAGATGAACTAACAATTGAGGATGGCCTTTTATTTAGAGGGGATAAACTTGTGCCTCCCCTCACGTTGAGAGCAGGTTTAATCAAGAATGCACATGAGCGGCATCTTGGTGCAACATTGACTAAAAAAAGGATAAGATTATCATTTTGGTGGCCGTCAATAGACAATCTTGTAGATGATTATGTCAAGGCATGTGTAATTTGCTCAAGATGTGATAAAACAGTCAAACTACGTAATCCTCCTCTAACCCCTATTGAAATGCCATCTGCACCATGGGTAAAACTAGGATTAGATGTGGTAGGCCCTTTTCATGCTCTTGACTCATCCTCCAGATTTGGGTTAGTTCTCATGGACTATTACTCTAAGTGGCCTGAGATTAGGTTTATAAGAGAGGTTACTACTAAGACAGGGATTGAGTTTCTGAATGATCTTTTTTTGAAAGAGGGATATTCAGAATTCTTGATAACAGATAATGGTACACAGTTTGTAAGTTCAGAATTTGAGAATTTTCTGAAAAATTGTTGCATTAAACATCTCAAAAGCTCACTCTATCATCCTCAAACCAATGGCTTGGTTGAACGTATGAACAGGGTGTTGGGCAAATGTATTCAATGGGCCATTGCAAACAAATGTCTGGTTGCTAATTCGGTGAGGAGTATGTTATAGTTTTACCGTACAACTCCTCACTCAACTACAGGTGTATCACCTTTTGAACTATTACTTGGTCGAAGGGCTACCACTATTTCATGTCCTGCGTGGATGAACAAATGGGTAAAGGGTACGCAATGGTCTGATGAAAGTATTAGGAAACAAGTTAAACTGGTTCAGGACAAACAAAAATTGTATTATGATAAAAAAATTAGAGTATAGGATGTTGATCTAAAACCAGGTGATTTAGCGTGTATAAAGAAACCTGTACATGTACAAAAAGGATAATCTAAAATTGGTTCACCAATTAAGGTACTAGATGTGAAAGGTAGTGCTGTAAAACTCAGCAATGGGTAGTGGTGGAATTAATCTGTGTTAGTTAAGAGAACTGTTCAACCTTTCATGTTAAATAACAATACCACTAATGTGAAGGAAGAAGGTGTAAATAAATCTAGATCTATTCCTAAGAATGGTAGTAATAAAACTTTCAATTCAGATTGTACCGGGGAGCTTACCCTGAGGCGTAGTACACGAGTTAAGCAGATTCCTTTTAGATATAGGAAGTAATATTCTTTCATGATTTTCGAAAGCTATATTTCTTTGTTTGTTTTTTATATTTTGTTTTTCTGCTTTTCCTTTGTTTTCTTTAATTTGTATTTACTATTTTAATATTGCCAGTATCACTTTTATTTTAATAAGGAAAGACCCATGTAGTCTCTTAGGCTTGTTGTAGAATCTTAACATTGTTAAAACACTATAGTTCTATGATGACCGTGATGTATTCCAAGTGAGACAGTTGAGAGTCCGACTGAGAAGCTGTAACTGCCCTGCTTTGATGGTCCAGCTGACAAAGAATAAACTACAATTTACCTTGAATGCAGCGTGTCCGATTCTCCTTACGACATAGTGGTCTATCACATAGACTCTACAAACTGTAGTGGTCTATCACGTAGCTCTTGGTTGCATTGGGTGCTATAAAGAGTGCTCATTTTCTGTGCTATTGAAGTCGTAGCCTCCCAGCATGGTTGGTGGTTATGTGATCATGTCTGGGGGTACCACATTTTTACTGTAAGCTTGGGTGAGGCTTACTGGCCTCCTAAAAAATTCAAACAGTTGTCTGTAACAAGGCTTTTGTATTTCTTGCGCTGAGAGCATTATTTGTTGTGAAATCTTTGATGTATGCGTGTGATCAGGGGTTATGCTCGCAATTAGGTAGCTGGCTTCCTGCCCACTAAGTAACTTCCTCCCTGGTGAACCACCTGGACCTTTCTATGGAGTGGTCAAGGTTATTGGAAGGTTGCTGTAGAACACTAATCCTCATGCTTAGTGATCTCCCTTCAAATCAGGCCTGCAAGATGCTAGCCAAAACGCTCTCTTCTTTTACTGGCTAGATATTTTTACTTTAAAATATAAATCCTCTCTGAGTGGATGCTAGACCATTGAACAACTGCCCTGAAAAATGTGTGAGTCTCAGAATTTTCCAGATAGTGCTTAACGGTTGTTTAAGGACCAGAGAATCTGATGAGGCTTTCCAGAATTTGGCACCGGCCTGGTGCTGTTTCTCTTTGCATCGGAACAGAAGAGATAGAATGCAGAAATCGGCAGACCACTCTGATGTTGAAGAGCGTGAGGACCGCATACCACTGCTTGTTTAAAACTTTCTTTCCAGGCAAAGTGATAACGGGCTGCCTTTGCCAGTGTTTTTCGGCATAATATCAGTACATTTCCGAAGTAACATTCTTTGATTTCACCACTGGATTTGTTCATTGAGTAATTTTCTTTTTGTAGAGTGTTTGCTTGCCAGAATAAATAGAAGAAATTATTTTAAATGGACATTAGCTGCAGGTTATTTCCACAGTCTAGCCCAGTTAAGAACCGGATTTAGGTAGATTGTGGATTAATGCTGTATGAGCCCAGTTCAGATACTAAAGCCTCCCTCGCGGTACCTGAGGCAAGATACAGCACAGATAGTAGGAAGAAAGTTTCAATCTTCTGTGTCTTGGTTATCTTTTTTTAAAGCCCCATTAATCGTCATCCTACATGGTTAAGCCACTGCTTTCATTGTTTAAACATCTAGGATTAACTTGACTGAGGTTCCCCTGATGCTGTTTTTTTTAGTTACAATAACCTACAAAGCCACTCACAAGGTAATGCATTGTTAGGAGCACAGCATTGTGTTGTAATGGAGCTGCTGTTGCAGAGCTATCTGAAGATTTTCAGGTATCCCTTGCTCCTCAGAGTAGACCTAAGAAGAGTTTTACTTTTATTTATTTTTTATTTTAGAGCTTTTATATAGCGCTGGCTGGACCCAGAGTATCATAGCGCCTTACATGAGTATAAGATAGTAACGGTAAGAAACAAAATTACAAACAGCATGGAATACCAACAAGTTAGCAAAAGAGAAACGGCTTGAGATTATACATATCATGTAAACAGTTAGAGCAAAGAGCTATATACATATATGACATGGTAGATCGAATTTAAGGCGCAATTTGAGACCCTCGCTATTAATTGAGGAGGTGCATTTTCAGGTCTTTTTTAAAGCTGATATAGGAAGGGTTGCATCGCAGGTCTTTGGGGAGGGCATTCCAGATGTAGGGGGCATTGCCGGAGAAGGAGCGGATGTGTGGATTTCTTTTTTAGCAGGGGTGGGACAAGGAGGAGGGCATTAGTGCTTCTCAGAGGTCATGTGCTGCCCGCTATGCAGAGTTTATTGGTGAGGTATGGCGGTGTATTTTGATGGAGGACTTTGTGTGTAATGCATGCGTTTTTGTAGGCGGATCTGCTTTCGATGGGGAGCCATTTAAGAGTTTTGAGGGCTGGGGAGATGTGGTTGAAACGTTTGCAATCGGTGATGAGCCTGGCTGCAGGGTTGAGTACAGATTTGAATGGAGTTAGGTGGACCTTGGGGATTCCGGTGAGGATGGTGTTGCCCTAATCAATTTGCAAAAGTACCAGGGATTGAACTACTAGTTTAAAGTCTTTAGTTGGGAGAAAGGACTTAATTTTCTTGAGATGACGGAGAGTGAAGAGGGCTCCTTTAGCCGAACTTAGGCTATTGTCTATGGAGATACCAAGAGATTTTACTGAGTTGGACAAGGAGAGTGAGCAGTTGAGGTCGGATATCCAGGTTTGAATGGGGAGAGGGTTATTTTTAGGGGAGAAGAGAATGATTTCAGTTTTTTAAGGGTTGAGTTGAGATGATTTAATTGGAACCAAGATTGGATCTTAGTGAGGGTGTTGTTAAGGTGTAGGATGTCAGCGTGGGTTTTAATCTTATAGTAGAGTTGGGTGTCATCGGCATAGAGTTCTATTAACCAAGTTGAATGCTATCTTCAGGCTTCTGAATGTCAAAAACAAGGTGGATTTCTTTAGCTTTGCATACTTAATACATGTGAGGTAGAGCCTCATTTCCTGATCGAAAGTGCCTACTCCTCTCTAAAGCCCTCTTGAAGGCCAGTCATAATCAGGTGCGGTGTCATCTTAAGGATTTTTAGGGCACGGGACATGATATGTTTTTGGGCCACCTTTCTCAGAATAACTTTGCATTTTATCATCCATATCCTGTGCATTCAAGCCTGTAAGGTGCCAAACAATATTGAATTATGCGTTTAAAATATCGGAAGAAAGGTGAAACAAAAAACTGCTAAGAAACAGCAGAGTTGAGAGTACAGGTTAGGCTGGTGGTGGTTCAGCAAACGTATTGCCTATTTTGCTAGTAATTAACTATTCCTCGTTTGCATTGATATTAATAATGATGTTGGCAGTACTATTAATAATACTATCTGTAATGCTGCTGATGGAAACAAGGAGAGGCGCAAGTATCTATGATCATCTCCTCCTCATTTAGGTGAAATTAATTATCTGCAGTGTTTTCATCTTTACTTTGATCACATCGCAAATCCTTGTACCTGGATAGTCAGAGGAATATAAAGCTTTCCTTTGCATATTAGATTGCAAACTGTTTAGATCAATCAATCATGCCATTTGTATAGCGCACTACTCACCCGGGAGGGTCTCAAGGCGCTTGGGGGGAGGGGTATGCTACTGCTCGAACAGCCAGGTCTTGAGTTGTTTCCTGAAGGCGAGATGGTCCTGGGTCAGCCGAAGGTGGAGGAGGAGGGAGTTTAGAGGAGATATAAGAGCCTGGTTCAAATGTTGTGGTCTCTTGTGTTTTTCTACTGTAGCAGGATCACTTCCTTTTGTTAGGTTGACTTTCACTAGCTCTCTTGATTAAATCATAGGGATTAGTTGTTTTTGATAATCCGGGGTCCCCTCTGCTGCATAGTGTGGTTGTTGAGATATACGTCATGTTGCCTGGTAGCTACTCTGGTTATTATTGTTATTTTATTCAGTATTTAAAATGTGACTGTTTCTTTTGGCCTAGCGGTGACCCAGGTAGCGTTTTGTTTTCAAATTAAGTTGTAAAGTATGGTATTAGGAGATGGTCATTAAGTCTCTAGCACTCTTATTTTACATGACAGCAGATTAGAGTGCAGTGAGTCCCAGAGAGTAAAGACTGAGTGATCCTCCCCCACACTTAAGATGGTCATGATCTCCATTGGTTCTCCTTGCAACGCTGTCCTTTGTAAGCCTTCATCGCCGATTTTCCTATTTTTAGCCAGTTTATATAAACCTTGGCACTCCCATAAAGCTCTAAGACAATAGTAATAATAAATGGTGCTATATTAAGTCTAATAATTACTTCCAGGACTGATTTTGTGTCTTATTTCTTATCTCGGCCAGCAAGGGAAATAACATTTTGTCTATACTTGCAATTGCAGAGAATAACAGGCATTAAAACTGGGGCTTCACAGTGAAGAAAAAAAGCAAGTTCCTGCAGCAATGACTAGAAATAATGATGATTCCAGAGCCAGTCAAGGAGTGAGAGAGTTACACAGTCACACGCTTAGCGTGAAAGCAAGGATTCCTAAAAGTTTGCCCTGTTAATGCCTGCTCCTTATTTTGATCAGATCGGGACAGTCTGTGCGTTTTGAAACTTAACACTCAGCAGCCAAAACATGGGTATATCAGGGAATGGCTTGTTGAATAGATGAGCAAATTAAAAAAACATAGGCAAACAAGTTAGAGGACTGTCTTTTATCCAGTATTAGGGGTGTCTTTCATAGATTCACATGCCTGAATCATTCCCCGTCGTCGGAATGGGAGTCCCCAGTACATAAATAAAGTAATGTCCCATAGATATATAGATAAATAGGTCTAAAGGCCTCACATTAGTAACCTATCTCTGTCCTTTTGTAGAAAGGACAAAACTCTAGAAAAGAGCCAATCAGCTGGCACCTCCCTCTAGAACCCTCCTGGAAGGAGCCTCAGTCCCTCAGATTTTCTACCGCACGTTGTGCTAAGGGAGTCTCTTCTGAGCTCTGCTTAGATTTTTCTTCACAACTAGTTTCCAGTGTTCTTAGATATCTTATTTTGTTTCTTCTGTGACTGCTGATACTATCATGGCTGACACACCAAAAAGGGTCTTTTTAGATCCTGTGGTTCATGTGGAAAGAAAAGGCTACATGTTGATGACCAGCATAAAGACTGCCTATATTGCCTGTATCCGGACCATTCTTCTAAAGACTGCAAGGTATGTCGTACCTTCTCCACTAAAACCCTCAAAGACCGTGAAGGACGCCTTTTAATCTGGCTCCAGAGGCTGAAAGACCGGGACCACCTTGAATCTTCTGAGGAAAGTGAAGGTTCTTCAGTCTCTTCAAGATCTTCTCTGAAGAGACCAAGGGTGGCTTCTCCTAGCCCTACGGCGCCTCCTCCAAAGAAGACATCAGAGGTTCTCTCTAAGGCAACTTCTGTGAAGGTTTCATCTCTGGAAGTTCATACCTTCAAAAAGCCTGTTTTGACACCGCGTCGAGAAAAGCTGTGTCTACTGCTTCACATGTATCTACGTCGACGACGACTGTTTCTACGTTGACGGCATCTTCGTCATTATCCTCGTCGATGACTACGACCCCATCGTCGACGGCAGGGAAGACTTTGTCGTCGACGATAGCCATCAAGAAAACACCGTCGACGTCGAAGACACCGTCGACGCTGGCCTCACCGACGACTGGATCGGCAACGACCTCGACAACAAAGCAATACCATCGACGTCGGCACCATTGACGAAAACATCGTCGACGAAGGGCTCGTCGACGAAGGCACCGTCCACGAAGATACCGTTGACGAAGACATCGTCGACGACAGGGATGTCTCCACCGTCGATGGCGGCCCCGTCGACGTTGACTTCACTTTCTACGACACCCGTCGACGTTCCACCGTCGATGACCGTGCCGTCGACGATGATGGATTCTGGCCTTCAATCCACATGTGTACGCCTAAGAATCACGAAAAAGGCACTCACGCCGGCTTTAACATCGCCAAGCAGAGTTCGACCACTGCCTCCAGCATGTCTTCTTCAAGAGGAGGATTCAGATGAAGGGGACATGTTTCAGACGGCTACAAGCCCTTCGGAACTTAATGTAAAATGCCTAAGTTCGGATGAAGATGAGGATCAGGAGGAGAAATATCATCCGCCACCTCAACCTATGGTTTGCCTTCCAGCCTCTTTAGTTACTTACTTAGGGTACCTCATTCAGGACTACAAACAGAGGTTTCCAGAGTCTCCTGCTCCACCACCTACCACAGTATCTCCTTCACCAAGACCACGGCCTCCACCTTTAAATATTCAGCCTGAGCGGTTTGATCTGCCACATCCTCCAACTTCTGATGAGGAAGAGGAAGAACAGCAGGAAGAGGGAGAACTTCAAGATACCCAATCTATGCGTGATGACTGGGATGACTATGTCATTCCCTCTCCCGCTTCTCCAGTGCCTGCGCCCGCAGATTCTCCACCAGGCGACATTGGAGGGTTCCATAACGTAGTTGAGAGGGCCGCTCAACGTTTTAAAATAGCAATGGTCTCTCAAGAACAAGACTGTTTCTTGTATGATTTTATAGAACCTCTCAAATAAGCAGTGAGATCAATACCCATTATTGATTATTTATGGACTCAGGGTGTTAGTCATGCAGAACCCTTTCCTCCGTGCTTCCGGTGGTACCTCGATTGGATAAAAAGTATAGAGCACCTGATTCTGCACCGGCTTGTTTGATAGGACACCCCAAACCGGACTCAGTGGTGACACAGGCGGCACAGAAGAATTCCAGAAATCCTTCTGCCCCATTATCGGCACCTCCGGATAAAGAGGGCAGAAGGTTAGACAACATTGGGAAGCGGTTCTCCTCAATGTCTGCAGTGACTGTGAAGGCAGCCAATGCATTTGCGCTCTTGGGACGCTACAATAGACAATTATGGGTGGATATAGCCCCATATCTATCGGAATTACCAGATACATCCAAAGAGGAGGTAAAGAAAATTTTACTAGAGGGTGAAACCTCGGCGGCAGAAATAATAGACTGTGCGATGGATATCGCTACAACTGGTTTCCGACAGCTGGCTGGAGCAGCAGTCTTGCGACGGCAAGGGTGGCTAAGAGCAACTTCCTTTCGTCCCGAGGTGCAAACGAAAATTTTGGATATGCCCTATGATGGCCAATTGCTCTTTGGCTCCAAAATTGATGAAGCGCTACAGAGTATAAAGAAGGACACGGACACCGCTCGGGCTCTGGGTACTCTTCAGTACATGAACCAGTCCTTTCGTGGGTCTAGAGGAAGAGGACAGTCCTCTTATAGAGGAAACTATCAATACAGGTCTTCATACTCTTCAGGCCAGTCGACCCCAATATCAGCAACGCCAGCAACATGGACAACAATCTTCTTATGGCAAGTCGTCCTTTCGTGGTAAAGGACAGCGGAAAAACAATGGGTTTAGACAATGACATGTCTCTTCAGCCAGTCCCAGATTTGTTTCCCTCATCAAAAATTGGAGGAAGGATTTCCCATTTCTTTACAAATTGGAGAAAGATTACCACGGACCGTTGAGTCCTTCAATTGATTCAGTTAGGCCATTTTCTGGAATTCACGCATAAACTCCTCCCCGCCCAATGAATCACAAAAATCTACGGCTGCTTCTCCGAGAAGTCTCTCTTATGCTCCAGAAAGGGGCAGTAGAAAAGGTACCTCCTTCTCACCGAGGAAGGGGATTTTACTCTCGCTTTTTTCTAATTTGGAAAAAAGAGAAGAAGGGGCGACCAATGTTGGACCTCAGGCCCCTCAACAAATTCCTGAAGAAGCAGTCGTTTCCCATGGTGACGATCTAGGAGGTCTTACAACTACTGGAAAAGGAAGATTTCATGACGTCCCTGGACCCTCAGGATGCTTACTTCCATATCCCGATTCACAGAAATCACAAAACATATTTAAAGTTTGCAGTGGCAGGCTGACATTTTCAATTTTGCGTCCTGCCCTTCGGGCTCAAGTCTGCACCTCGCATCTTCACAAAATGTTTTTCCCCAGTTGCTGCATATCTCAGGCAGCGCCTTCATCAAGTCTTTCCGTATCTGGACGACTGGCTGATCAAGGCTCCATCTTTGGAAGGCGCGTCCAGGTCTTCCAACGCTTGTCTGCAACTTTTCAATCATTTAGGACTCACACTTAATCGGGAGAAATCAGTCCTTCTACCTTCTCAGCGCATCAATTTCCTAGGTGCAACACACGACTAAAGAAAGCCTTCCCATCTCAAGAGAGAAAGAACAGGCTTTTGACACTGGCTATGCTCGTGACTTCAAAGAAGACCTTAACAGTCCGACTTTTCAAATCCCTACTGGGAATGATGTTGTCATGTATCCTCTTGATACCTCACTGCAGGCTACACATGCGCCCCCTCCAGGAGTCCCTGTGCATTGGACCCATTGCTTTGCGAGTGCCTCCCAATAAAGGTCACTCCTCAAATGGTCAAGGCCCTTCAATGGTGGATATCGGTTCGAAACCTTTCTCAAGGATTACCATTCCTGGTTCCGGCTACACCACATGTCATCACGGCAGACGCCTCCTTGGAAGGTTGTGGAGCTTTCCTCCGAGAGCTACAGATAAGCGTGAAGTGGTCCCCCTTAGAAAAGGGGCTTTATATCAATCTTCTGGAACTACGGGCAGTCTTCCTCGCCCTGCAAGCTTTCCTTCCAAGAATCAAAAATTCCCTAGTGCTCGTCCGTACAGACAACACTACGACGATGCACTACCTAAACAAACAAGGAGGGACTCGATCAATGACACTCTCTCACGAGTCGCAGAAAATTTGGAACTGGGTAATCGGACACAATATATCTCTTCGGGCGGAGTATGTTCCAGGCATGGACAATGTGCTCACCGATTCACTAAACAGACAGAGAACAACGTCTCACGAATGGGAACTGGATCAAGGAATCCTCAATCAAATCTTCTCGAGATGGGGTACTCCTCAGATCGACCTGTTCGCCACAAGGTCCAACACCAAATGCCCACACTTCGCAAGTTGGCATCCCCAGAAAGGGTCCTAGAGAATGCATTTTCGATCGCAAGGTGCAACGTCTTTCTGTACGCCTTTCCACCATTTCCAATGATTCCCAGGGTCCTCAGAAACCTGAAGGCGGAGCCTTGTACTCTCATTCTGGTAGCCCCAACTTGGCCACGCCAACATTGGTTTACGTAACTCCACCGTCTATCTCTGGAACCGCCGATGCGTATGAAGAAGTTCCCATATCTCCTCACGATGTGCAACCAGCAAGTCCAGCACCCGAATCTGGCCTCACTCAAATTAGCCGCTTGGCTCCTGAGTTCAGAGAATTTCAAAGCTTGCCTATCCCCCCAGAATGTAGAGCAATCTTGGCTCGGGCTCGGGCTGATAGCACCAATAAAACATATTTTTTGAAATGGAAGAGATTTTGCATCTGGTGTAGAGGTCAAGGTATACATACTTTCTCTTCTTCTCCGGAACAAATATTGCCTTATCTTCTCCATCTGGCGAACTCAGGCATGGTTCATGCGTCCATCAGGGTCCATTTGGTGGCGATATCCCTTTACAGAAGAACTCCTACTGGCCCTTCTCTGTGGTCTAACAGATTGGTCAAACAGTTTTTTAAATGACTCTACAGGACCTTTCCCCCTGTGAGAATTTTGCCACCTACCTGGCACCTGAACACAGTCCTTAACCAGCTTATGAAGCATCCCTTTGAACCGGTAAACAGGGCTGACATGAAATACCTCTCTTGGAAGACAGCCCTTCTACTTGCTCTCACCTCCGCAAGACAGGTCAGTGAGCTTCAAGCTTTATCAATACAAGAGCCTTTCCTGCAATTCAAGCAGGATAGAGTAATCTTGCGGACAAACCCAAAGTTTATTCCAAAAGTCCCGTCGGACTTCCATCTCAACGAGCCGTTGGTCTTACGCTCTTTCTTCCCGAATTCCACAACGGCAGCGGAAAGGTCGTTGCACTCTCTAGATCTTAATCGTTGCCTTAAATTCTATATTGAAAAGACAAAAACCTTCAGGAAGTCTCATCAGCTATTTGTTGCTTACAGTAGACCCAGAAGAGGTCTTCCACTCACCAAGCAAAGTATATATTGCTTGATTTTATGCAGCTATTTCGTTTTGTCATGAACAGGCAGGGCAGCCCCTGCAATCTAGGGTGCGAGCCCACTCTACCAGGGCAATATCTACATCCATGGCGCTGTTTGCAGAAGTGCCGGTAATAGACATTTGTAGAGCGGCAACATGGAAGTCGCCACATACCTTCACTAGGCATTACTGCCTGGACACAGAACTCATGAAGGATGCTGCGGTGGGACAGGCAGTACTTCGTCATCTATTTCAGTAGAGGTGAGCCTTCTTTTCATCCCTCCATCCTTCTCATGTATGCACATTTCTTTATTGTATAATTTGGTGGTATCTCTCGCTTGCAAATGCATGTTTCTATCACTTGTTTGATATGTTGTTATCTAATGACCGGCATATCCTATACCATCCGAAATGTGCTTTGGTCTTTGCTTGCTACTCTGATTCAGGCATGTGAATCTATGAAAGACACCACTAATAATGGATAAGAAATGCGTTACTTACCTGTAACTGCAGTTATCCAGTATTGGTGTCTTTCATAGATTCACATGCGACCCTCCCGCCTCCCCTGGAAGGGCTCACCTACTTGTCTCAATAATACGCTTACTTAGCTTTGTGCGTTCGAAAATCTGAGTGAGTGAGGCTCCTTCCAGGAGGGTTCTAGAGGGAGGTGACAGCTGATTGGCTCTTTTCTAGAGTTTGGTCCTTTCTACAAAAGGACAGAGATAGGTTACTAATATGAGGCCTTTAGGCCTATTTATCTATATGTCTATGGGACATTACTTTATTTATGTACCAGGGACTCCCATTCCGACGACGGGGAAGGATTCAGGCATGTGAATCTATGAAAGACACCAATACTGGATAACTGCAGTTACAGGTAAGTAACGCATTTCTTCTCTTGTGTATCCATAGCACACAGTTGTTTGGTATACCAATGTGTGGCAATCCATACTAGCGCAATTGAGGCAACAGTACCCCCATGGAAGTACCCTCCTTTTCCAAAGCACTTCTCACTCTCTTAATGGTGCAGTGCTGAAGTCTAATCTACTGTGTCCTAAACACAGCAACTGTTCAGTTCAGTTTGGATATTTCCTCTGCTGCCCGACTCAGCTCATACTGCCATTCCACCCTACTCCTGCATCTGATCTCCAGGAGGGCTGTCTGCTGGATGGATGCTAATAGAATGAACTGGGCAACTAAACAACGGCTTAGGCTGATTCGGAATGGAACAAGCACACCCAGACGCTTCTGCTGTCTTCTGACCAAAATTGAGGCAGCCGCCAATCGTTGCAATATGCTATGGTAAGGAGCCCTTGAGGTTGATGAGAGATTTGTCTGTCCTATTTTTGCCCTTAGTTAAGTAATCAAGAATGACGGGGATTTTTCTCTCATTTTCACTTTTCTCCTGTTGGATTTGTATGTGCTATGCATACCTGGGGTGGGTTAGAAAGATGTCAAAATCACAATTACACTGAATTGTAGTTATAACTGTTGTACTATGTTTATCTTTACATCAAATAAAATCTCTTTTAAAACTTTTTTTAAAAACTGAATTGTAGTACATTATTTAGATTTGAGACAAAGTTTCAGAAATATATTTGTAATTTATCATGAGAAGTAGTGAGTAGTATAAGGTGACAGTCATGTTCCTGACCAATACATTGTTAATAAGGAGGTACAATTAAACGTTAAAAAAAACCATGCATATCCTTTAATAAACCCAGAAAGCTGGGTTTTGATTCTTATCAACAGTACATTTTCAGGATCATTTTCAGGACAAATTATTCCGATCAATGCCCATAATTCTGAATCGATAATAAGAATCATATCTGGTCGAATATGTCTCCATGCATAACATAGTTAAGAAATTACTCATGTTTTGGTTACTTCTCCGTATTTGCCTACTAGTGCTTTTCAGTGAAATTCCTTAGCCAAATGACAACAATGTCTAATTCATTAGGTTAATGTAGTCGTTCAATTACAACTTTCAAAATTCCTTAATTAATGTATGTATTCAAAAGTTTATTCCAAAATTCGTTGAGTACTTAATTTCTTCAGTGCTGTATTGAAAACTAATCGCAACCTCTTTTTATCAACGTATTTGTTATATATTGAACTGTTTCCCACATCATACGACATACTGCTAATGATAATACATCGCAGGTTAGATGGTCAGAGTCTTCTAGATAATCTATTAAAATTCAGTTTTGATGGGAGTATCTAAAAATCAAATGGGTGCAAGTGATTGCCCTAGCAAGTCACTTTGGTTATTATACCTATATTCTTTGAGGGATACCAAGTTGATATATTCTTTGTACGGTGTGGTTAGAGCTGGGAAGGGTGATCGCTGGGTTTTACTAGGTCTGATACTTGAAATGTGGGTAGCACGTCATGGTACACTTTTTAAACCAGGCTGTCACCTTTGTTCTTGGGCTTCATTTTTTTACCTCCCTTATTAGAGGTCTGCAGATAAAAGTGTGCCATAAGAGTACTGTAGGGAATCCTGTGATCACTCTTGGGGGAGATTCAGATATGGGACTGTCAATTTCAATGTCAGTCTGGCTCTGGCGTACTGTTCTAGATGGACATCTGTATGAATGGGTAGGGTGTATACTGGTTCTTCCCCCACATATCACTTCCATTGGTAATAATTCTCAACTTGCCGGTTTTTAATATATTTATGGATAATATTGCCGGTTCGCTAAATTCCTTGTGCTGTCTCATTTTCCCTTGAGCCAGTTCCTTTTTACTCATTACTTTCTGGCTTACAGAAACCAATTCAGGACGGGGTATTGCAACTTTACAGCACAGATTAACCCGCTCAGAATCCCTGCTCTTGTCTGTTTTTTTGTCTTTTGCTTGAATAGGCATATTTAAGAACATTTGTGATATGCTCCTTTGGACCATGTCCTCAAACCCCAGGGTAAGAGGATGTTGCTTTTGGTTAAATGTTTTAGAGTGCTTTGTGAGCTGTGACATACTGCAAGAAGAGGTCTCTTGGACCATCTTTGGCAAGTTGGCAAGCTTGATCGCATTCCCTTCCCTTACATCCACCTTCTATTCCTAGAAACCCTTCAGTGGTCTATCTACCCGAATTTCTTTGCTCTTTCCCATGATCTGTGTGCACTTGGGTAGAGAACAATTTGCTTTCTTCAGATGCTAAAAAACAACAACGCCTATTTATGATTCTTAAGTTTAACTCCTGCTTATACCCTTTCAAGTTGTATCAGGCATGACCAACAAAGCAAGTATAGTGACAGTATAGGTGCTGAGACAAAGATGCATCAACTGGCTTTCCCAAACCTTGCTTGCTGCCTCCACCAAACCCCAGTGTCTCTGGAAAATACAGAGTGGACTTCTCAGACAGGGATTTTTTTCCTGCAATTGTATGAGAACAGTGTTCCTGGAAAAAATGTTTAAAAAAAGTGTAGGAAGAACCTAACCCTAGCCTTTTTACATCTTGCACACCATCCACTTTTAACTGTTTATTTGCAAAAGACCTCTTGGGGACCATTACATACATTTAGTGGGATTAGAGCCCGCCCATTTCTTACCATTGATTGGCTTTCTTGTCACAATCATTTGTTTGCTTCTCATTTGATGGCTCTCCTTCCTCCTCTGGTGATTGCCCCTCCCATGGAGCATAGTCTCATTACCATGCTTTTGATTGGATAACGTGTACCCTTCCACCAAAAACATTCAGGGAGACACTTTTTTCCTTTATATTTCAGTGCTCTCCCTCGTGTGCTTCTCCAACCAAATACCTCCCCTACATCACATGTCATGTGTTGCTTCCTCCTCCACCCACCTGCACCTCATCCCTTGCTTACCCCCATTGATTTTGTTGGGTTTATTTTTCTCCCACCCTAGCCTCAGTCTCCTCCATTGCTCGCCCTGCCCACACAATGTTGCACAGCCCTTTTATCCTTCTCCCCCACCTGCTTCTTCTCCCCACGCCTACAGTTATGGGCCTTAATTTTTTTATTTTTCATTTTTAAGTATTGGAGTGCCTAGCTGCATTTCTTTTCTTGATGCTGCACAGCATTAGCAAAAATCATTAGGAAAGCCAATACATCGCAAAGGCGTGCTCTATTGGCTTTTCCAGTGGTTCTTTTAATGTGCAGGCTACAAATGTGCACGGGTGTGTTAAACATAGTTGAGCCCTCTTTAGCCAACCTGGGCCTGTACTTAAGTCTCCAATTGGTCTGGGTATTTCATTGTTCCTCCCCTTGTATATACCTCTTGATCTTTATCCTTCCTGCCGCTTTCACACTTACAGATTCCTCTTTACCTTTCTTCCAGTACCTACCATGTTTACCTGCCAGGTAAAGGGGGTGCTATTAAGAGCAATGCCTTCTTGTGATTTCTTGGTTTGGGCCTGAAAGGGCTATTAGCCAGAACCCCTGCTTTTTCAATCCTCTAAAATTCTCTCTGATCCTTGTCTAAGTAACATAAATGCATGAATTCCACACAGTCATTGATTGAGCTTGGTTTACACAGCTCTACCCACATAGAGGGTTTGTGCAAGCACCTCTCCTGGGTTAAGATCATAGATTGTGATCTATGGCTAAATAAAGAATTCCCAATTCTATTACTTGATCTCCTCACTCCAGTGTGTACTTTTAAGTGTTATTGCTATGGCTGATTTTCTTTTTGGGTACCTCTCTCCTGCCTGACTGAGCTCTGCATAATTGTCTCTGGTAGTTTAACTGTACCGCCAGAGCTTCAGCTTCTGTCCCTCAAGGGGAGTGCCCTATATAGTACTCATTTGGTAGCTTAATAGTGCTTTCAGTGATTTAGGATTCTGTTAGCTTGTAAGTGGCCTGTATGTGGTGCCCGCTTATGAGCTTAACATTGCTCCATGTGGTTAAGGCTCCTGTTGCTCCTGGTTGGACTACATGTAGGTTTTCAATGGTGGCTTAACCGTGCCTCCCGTGTTTCACGTATAGTTGTTTTCCATATGGTATGTACCTCTGGTTTACCCCACTGGTGCCCCTGAATGACTGTTCTTCTTACGATGCAGTTTACTTCTTAAAATGGTTAATTACGTGCATGCTCACCTGTTCTGACACTTCTTTGCACATGCGACGGTTATGTGTGGCCTCGTTTTACTGCATGATGCTTATTCCACCTTGTATATATCTGGCTCCATGTGTCTCAAATAGGCCAAATTACAAACAAAAACCTTTCTACCATGCACTCCAAAGGACACACAAGAACCCAACCCAAATCAGAGGGTTCAGATGCTGTTTAAATGACACAAATGAAATGGCTAGAAATGAACCTTCATAAACCCCTGTGGACCTAGCAAGGACTGGGAAAGTGCTGCACAAATACCAATACAATACATTGTGGATTTAAAAAAGTAACATCTTTGAAAAGGTAAAAGCAGAGATGGCCGACTGGGAGTTAACATCGCTCTGTCTGGTATAATCTTAGCATCCCAGCCACTGCCTTCCTGATGTGGCCTTTCTGTTGGGATCTGGAACCCTCCAGCATTACAGGAACACTAACTATCACACTGCATGTGCTGCCTGCATGTCATCCAGCGCTGCATTAGGCTAGGTTCCATCGACCCACGTGCAGCTCCTTGCGCTCAGGCTTGCCGCAGGTCTTCAGTAGTCTGGGCCTAAGAACATCAGCCATACTACTCTCAGTGGGTCTGTGATATCCGTGTCAGGGGCAGTTATCAGGAGGGGGCAACGGCAATTTACTCTCAGTATATATGGAGAGATGTGTCAGGACAAGCTGCTCCTGGTCCCCAAGTGTGTGTGCATGCGCGTCAGCCATAGTTGAAACAGGCAAACGATTTGTAATTTCGATTGCAGAATTTGAAGGAAGGATTTTCATGGAATTGGATATGAATTAGGTTTTGTGTTAAAATGTGGGCATTGGCTTTAGTTGCAGTCTGTGTTGGGTGCTTGTGGATCTGCACAGGATACCAGTCTGCAGTGGAAGTGTGTTTTTGTGTGGAGTGATTTGTAGTGATGTTGGAATACTGCCTTGATGGTGACTGTCGAAAGCTTAACTCATTTATTTTTTTTCTATTTTCACAGGCATGCTGACTATCACGGACTTCATTAATATTCTCCATCGATACTACAAGTCTTCCTTGGTAAGGAGCACTCTGGAATAATGGTAGCATGGGGGGAGATGCCTACAGTTGCAAGACTCATGAGATGGGTTTTCATAGGTTTCAGCTGTTTTTAGCTATGCTGCTTTTTGTCCCACCTCTGGACAAAAGCAGCCTAGAGGGATGAACCGGAGAATGCTCCCAACGTTGTACTACATCCCTCTTCCGCATCCAGCTTTTTACTTTTTTCTGCTATCACAATATGTCTCAACTTATCACCACTTTACTTCCTTCCTACACTGTGACTCACCTCTGTCTCTTTGCTCCTCTTCTCTCCATTGGTACCCTGCCTTCATGTACTTTTCTATATGCTGCAAATGTATTTAAAAGATGTAGATAATATCCTTTATGAGGTACTCCCAACGCGGACTAGTCCTAGGGGGCAGGCATGTTTATTTAAGTTAAGATTGTGGTATGGTTGAAAGTGTCACTGAGAGGAACACATTAATAGGCTTTTATTCAATAAGGACCTACCTCTCAGTGCGCTTTCTGCTCACCTTACATTGTTCTTCCTGTTGCTGTAGAGAATCGTATTTCAGTGGTCTGCTACCAGTGTGCATTGTGTTAAGTGTCATTTATGTAAACTGGTTCTGCAATGACAAAAGTTGACTACGTACTGCCTTGGAGTTATCACCAAGCTGGCATTGGTATGACTAGACTGGTGGCTCTTAGGTGAAAAGTTCCCTGAGGTGACGTTGGTTAAAACACTAAACTGGCATTAATTGTCCAGGCCAAAGACACACTGAACTGACAGTGCCCTTGCCCGAGATCTTGTGGGCTAACAGGACTCTTTCCAGGGCCCCTCTTAGCTACCTTTTTTGCTGACCAAAGCATACCTGAGCTGACATTGTCCTGGCCAGAGACCTTCTGAGCTCATATTCCCTTGGCCAGGCCCACTTTGAGTGGATGCTGCCCGGGGCAAAGCCCCTCTGAGCTCGTGTTGCGTGGAGTAGCCCTCAACTGATGTTTCATTCACGAAAACCCCTCTGAACTGACCAAGGATATAGCCAAAACCCTTTGAGCTGAACGTTCATCATAGGTAGATCCTCTCTGAATTGACTTGGGTTTTTACCCCAGGCTATTTAACTTATGTAGGTTAACTATCGTTTATCTGAGTAAATGCTGGCCTCATGGAGAGCCCCTCTAACTGACACTGGCCTGAAATGAACCCCTCTGAGCTGATGTTGGTCTGGCCATACACAGTCACACTGTTCTGAAGCTAATCTAGCACACAATTGTCTAGCTCCTCTGACTTGACATTGAGCTGATAGTGGCCTGGCGGGTGACTGTTTAAGCTGACAGAGAGCTGCGACTTCTACCGCTTTGTGTTCTAGGTGCAAATCTACGAACTGGAGGAGCATAAGATCGAGACATGGAGAGGTAAGGGGGGACATCCATGTTTATCTCATTGCTTCCCCCACTCCAGCCGTCTTCCCCTTTCCTATTCACTTGCCCCATCTAACCTGATCACAGTCCTCTACTTCAGAAATCCACCCTCTTCCCTGCACCTGAGCAAATGAAGCTCTTTGGAAAGGTCTCTCCTTCATTGGACCCCTCTCCATCTCTCTTTCTCGCTCGTCCACTGTTTATTTGTGTAAATTATGCTGGTGTATTCTGCTCTTCACATGCACTTACTCTATTCTGTATAACTGATATGAGACACAAAATCTCAGAGAACACCAGGGCGCACACTGTATCAGGTCGAGGTTCACTGGAGATTCTTTTGTTGCTTTCATCTCTAATGGTAGTCTTTCTCTTTTTAGAGGTGTACCTGCAGGACTCCTTCAAGCCACTGGTGTGCATCTCTCCGAATGCCAGGTGAGGCTGTAAACATACACCTTTATGCCCTTGATCCTCTGTTTGCCCTAATATATAGAAAGCTGTCAACTGGCATCTAAACATTGCTGGTATGAGAGGGGGTCACGAGGGAAGTAGTGGCTTAATAGTGTGGCTGCAGCATCATAATACAAGCCCAGTGGGTTAAGAATGCCTCTCAGCCGTTTTCCATAGAGCCTGTGGCTCCACTGCAGCACAGAAGCGCAATCCTGTTAGTTCCTACACAAAAGAATAAGTGCAGCGGACTGCTTAGCATTTCTGCCAGTATTTCTCCTAAGCTCCTACTGTGTTGTTTTATAGCTCCTACTGGCCTAGTGCCCTTATGAGTAAGAAGCCTGCCAAATGATCTGCTGGCATGGCTTCTGCTAAGCAGAATCACCTGCTGCACTACACGTGTCGTTTAACCCCTCTCTCGCAAACTCTCCTAAAGTTTCTGTCTCACTTTCATCCTCTGCTTTTTTCAGCTTGTTTGATGCGGTGTCCTCGTTGATTAAGAATCGTATTCATCGATTGCCTGTCATCGATCCAGACTCGGGAAATACCTTGTACATTCTTACCCACAAACGCATCCTCAAGTTCCTCAAGCTTTTTGTAAGTAACCTCTTCACTACAATCTAGTAGAATTTCCCATTACACTGGTTTCCTTTGTATTTTTGAAATCCTTTTTCAGCAACCATTCTTTGCTTCAAACCAGTACAGAACCATTACCACTGTAAACAATGGGTTATGGGTTTTTTGTTGTTTGGCAGGAGAGTTTTTCTTGTGCGCTTGTGCCGCTCTCTTCTTTCCACATTTCCCTGTTCATCAGTTTGTTATCTACAGCCATATCTATCTGGTTCCCCTCCTCTCGCACTTGCTGTTTCCCTTTTTCTGTTAACAGATTAGATTTCATTGTTTTCGAAGGGAACTAGTGGCGATTACTTTCCTTGCCATTCATGAATTGTTGCTACATGTCAATACATGTTGACTACGTAGCATTCAAATAGATGATCTTTTACATGTTAATCAACATTTGTTACCTAATATTGTCATAATCCCTCTCCTTTGCTTAAGGTAAACCATTTATGTATTTGTTTGACATTTTAGGTATAGAAGAGTGAAAACTCACAACAGCACCTAATTAGAGAATCTCTTTCCCCATTAACACAGTTTTGAAACCGCAGCTGTTTCGTTTCAAATACAAACTCAACACAAAAAGCTTCAGAATTCTAAATCCAGTGGGATGTCTCAGCCATTAGGTGGAAGGGGGGGAAAGCAGAGTGACAAAAGATAAAGAAGACATAGCTAACCCATTGAATATACCCTTTACTAACATAGAGAAGGATCCTTGCCCTCCTAGTATTCAATTCAATTCAAGAATCTTTATTCGGTGATTAAAAAACACCATAAAAGCACATTTATATACACAGATAAACAATAAAACATTATTAAATACTAATTAGGATCCTTGTACAAAATTAATACACTAAAAAGAATGCCGACATAAGGGCCATATAAATACAGATCACAATATTTCATTCCTCTCCCCTCGTCGTTCTTAAACGAATTGCGACTTTGATGAAATTCAAAATACTACACAAAGTTAAAGGGTCGGAGGCTTTTAACAGAAATACTAGAGCATCCCTGGCGTGTTCCAGTTGGGCCTTTTTTAAAATATTTACAAGGAATCTACGCCTAGGCATGGAAAAATAGGGACAAAGCAAAACAAAGTGAAGGGAATCCTGCGGAGACCGGTTGTCGCAGCCGCATGGACCCTTCTGCTCAATAGATGAAGTAAACCCGGCAGGCATAGCCAACATAAAGGGGAGCAGATTCAGTCTGAGACGGCACATTAAAAATCTGTCCTGTGCATTATGTAGAAGAAATAGGTAAGGCTCCATGCCCTCCACGCTTTTTACCAAACTGTGGGCCCTTACAGTCTTTTTCACTCCTTCAGCACCAGCTCGCCGTTGGGTTTCTCGCTCCAGAAATAGTTCCCCTACTCGCTTCTTGTGCTGTGCTGAAATAGTAGCTGGGTTCGTGAAGAGATTCCCCACCCCTAAATCCTCCAGGGTATTTTTCACGTATTTGAGCCAGGGGATGCGCATTGAATGGGTCCTACCTAGGCAGTCCAATAGAATTTCTCTGCTTAGATGCGCATCTGGGTTTATCCATATTTTTAACCAGGCCACTATTGGCCTAAGTTTTAACAAGTCTTCCAAATATGGCCTCCCTAGCTCCCTGTGGGCTATAAGACCAGCCGTGCTGGGTGGCGCCCTCAGGATTGCTTTCAAATACCTATTTTCTTCCTGTTGGATTCTAGTTGTGTTCACGAACCCCCAGACTTCTGCCCCATAAATTACTTTGGAGCATGTTATGGAGCCGTACAAATTCATCACCTGTTCCGGACTCCATCTGCCCACCCTCCTGCCATATCCAGCTATCGCCCCGTTAGAGGCAATCATTTTAGTCCAACGTTCCGCTACCAAGGGGGTAAATTGCAGGGCACCGTCAAAAGTCACCCCGAGGTAGGAGAACGTCTTAACCTGCTCCAAACTGTGGGAACCAATTGTGTAAACAAATTTGGAGGAAGGTTTTTTGCCGGCCAGGAGCACATATGATTTACCTAGGTTGACAGATAGGTCCAGGTTACTCATGAACTCCGCAAACCCCTCTATCAGGATTTGTAGGCTTCGAGGTGTTCTTGCCAGTAAAACCGCATCATCTGCGTAAAGCAGGACGGGGATATACCGCGGCCCAACCCTTGGACAATCTGCCTTTAGACCCAGAAGGAACTGCTCCAGGTTATTGATATAAAGGGAGAACAAAAAAGGGGCAAGTATACAACCTTGTCTGACTCCACTCCTACATGGAAAGGAGTCAGACAGTCCTCCCTCCCTGTTAAATCTGACCCTGGCCGTGGTGTCACTATGCAGTTCCCTCAATATGGTGATTAGGCCACTCTCTATCCCCATACCTGACATCATATCCCACAACTTTCCTCTGTTGACGTGATCGAATGCTGCTGCCAGATCCATGAATCCCATATAGATGGGTTCATCGCTGGCCAAGGTATACTTGGCAGTCAGCATGTATAGGTTCAGGCACTGGTCACTAGTGGACCTCCCTGTCCTAAACCCATACTGGGTATCCGAGAAGATGTTGTTCTCTTCGGTCCATTCGGTCAATCTGTTCAGGATTGCCCTTCCCAAAAGTTTGGCCGATACGTCAATCAGGGAGATGGGCCGATAACACTTCGGGTCATCCCTATTGCCCTTTTTAAAAATTGGCACAATGATCGCCTTAGACCAAGATGGTGGAAGCCCACAGGTGATAGCGGTATTTAGAACCCTGGTCATCAAAGGAGCCCATAGATCTATATTACTAAGGAACAGGTCAGGAGGAATTCCATCCGGGCCCGGGGCTTTATTTTTAGTTAAACCCTCCATCCCTATCATGATCTCCTTAAGAGAGAATGTAACTGGTGGGACCTGTCTTGGGGATACCGGTGGTTCCACGTGAGTGCCCGACTCATAATTGTATAAACCCCTAAAGTGGGTTACCCATTGCTCCGGAAGAATATTAGCCCCCATCTCCGGAGAATCATTTTCTAAAAAGGTCGGTTTATTGATGATTCTCCAGAACCCCGCTAGATCTTTTCTTTCCCCAGCTTCTCTTAGATCTGCCCATGCTTCTGCCTGTAGGGCAAGTTTCCTCCGTTTGGTCTCTTTTTTATACTTTTCTCTGCTAACCCTAATGATCTGTGGATCCCGAGGTTTCATCTTGAGGGAGCATTTCAGTTCCCTCAGTGCCTTAGAGCAATCTCTGTCGAACCAACGGGGATTTACCTGGTTACGTGTGGGCGCACTAGACCTTAATAATTCATCAATTAAGTTAGCAATGTGATCGAACGCTTCCAAGACCCTTGGACCCTGTATTTCCAGATCTAAACAATCGTTAATGGCCACTAGGCCCTTATCGCCCAGAGTTTTATAAAACTGTGCCCCATCAATTTTAAACCATTTCAATCTCCTGCCTTGGTCAGTGACCCTCTCCTCGATTAAACAACGAGATTTAATTCCAGTGCCCGCCTTGTAAAAGAGCGTTAAGATGAGCGGGTTATGGTCGCTAAAACTGCTCCACTCTATCCCTACACTGATTATTTTATTGATCAAAGATCTCGAGACCAAGATGTAATCTATAATAGATGCACAGCTCCTGCCCTTAAAGGTTGGTGGGAATGTGCCATCTGTCTGTGGGTCTATCATATTAATAGTGTGCTCTAGGTCGTGCTTAAGCCGAAGCAACCCAAGACCCACCCCAGTCGGCGTGTGTGAAAAATGCGGCCCCTTCTCAATTGGGCATTGTGCCCAATCTGTATTTGCTTTAATCAGTGCCGGACAGAGGTGACAGTTAAAGTCTCCTGCCAAAAGCAGCCCATGGGACGGCCCTTTGTTCTGGGATATAATTTCTTGACCCAGCCTATGGTCAAGTTCAGCTAATAGGGGGGAATGGGTATTTGATGTCTCACTGTTATAAAAATTAAAAACCGACAATTTCAACCCCTTTCCAGAAAACCGAACTGCCTGTGTTCCATATAAATTCCAGCCTGGGGACGACCAGGTACCTGGGAGGGATAAATCTACATAAACAGCTAAACCACCCATTGCTCTCCCTGAACTAGATTTCCGGGCGGGAACAAAAAAACACTTATAGCCCTGGAGATGGTAATTATTCACCACAGCCCATGTCTCCTGTAAACATATAACATTAAATTTCCTGATAAAATCAACCCACTCCTTGTTGTTAAATATACCTGCTAAGCCCGCTACATTCCAGGAAATAATCCTCACATCCTCGCCTCCTAATACTACAACCCCCTGACTCCTTGGTCCTATCTCCTGCGACACCCCTTGCATAGCCCCCCCGCCTCCTTCTACCAAGCTATCTACAGCCATACCCTTATTTTCAAAGAACATAGGTTCCTCCGCCCCAATTATTTGAATTTGCAGAGCCATGTATCTTTGCTCCTCCGATATTACTACTTGAGCGCCCTTTTCTGTGTTCTCCTTAGAGGCCTTCTCTATTTGTCAATCCACCCCCTCTAGGCCGTTCAGACCATTAAACCGGTTATAAGTAGGGAGAGGTAGTGCTGATCTGCCAAATAATGGCCTCGGATGAAAGGCCTGGTGTCTCCCCCTTCTTCCAACCATCTCCCATCTATCATAATTTGGGAGTGGGTGGAGTGGACCTGGGGCGATGGGAAAGAAGAAGGACACACTGAGGGTTTGGATGGTAGATTCCCTTGAGATGTTTTCCCCTTGACATATATGCGACACCGTACCCTTGTCCCTAAAACTCACCAATAAACAGTCTCCAGGGATGGATTTCTGAGTTCTCCCCACCCATGGGACCCTTCTTACCATTATAATTTCGTTATTAAGATGTCTCGGTAGGGGTCTATTTCTGTTTAGCCACTTAATTACCCTGGTTTTTAGGGCACAAAAATCCTCAACTTCACCTTCGTCAAGTTGCGGGACCCCCGCCATGACCACAGTAAGGTCATTAGTCTCAGGTGGTAAGTTAGGACGACGGGGTCTTGCGGGGGGCTTCTTTTGGTAGTCCGGGATAATAATATCTACCGGGTGTGCCGGAGGTACTGGTGCAAGAGAGGGATTAAGTGTGTTTGCGTAGAGTGGGTTGGTAGTTGCAGGTTTTGGGTTTAAGGGTTGTTGAGGGACTACCCCATTTACAGCTTGTGGTGGAGCTGGGTTTACTACCCTGAGTGCCGACCCTTGCGGGACTACAGAGGTGGTAATAGGTTCTGGATCACTTCCCTGTCGACCAGCGCGAGTTTTCAGACTTCCCAATGTGGCCTCCAATATGGTTAGTCTGATCTCAATCTTTTTTATACTTTCGCTGATCGGAAGTAACAGCGACCTTAACAGGAATTCCAGATTTCCCAGCGGCACAACAGAGAGGGGGACATTAACAATACTAGTTCCTGTATCTTTGATCAAGGCAGTAACTGTATCTTCCTGAGCGTTAGGTTTAGGGTATGGCTCTGCCGGTAGTTTCACTATTGGTACAGGGGGTTTTAGGGATTTGCCAAAGTCCAAATGTGAGTTCTTGGGTTTACTGCTTCCCTGCGCTCCCTTTGCCCTCCTCCTACGCTTTTTTGGAGGGGGTCCCAAAATTACTTGTGTAGTGACTGCTTTCGGTTTGGGATTCCTATCATTATGAGCTGGGGGCGGTTGTGAGATTAAATCGATAGTCCCCCTAGCAGGGCTGGGGCTAATAGCTGGAGCTGTACTCATGATTTCAACTGGTGAGGTGTTAGTACGCTCCCTTAACAGGAGTGGAACATCCTCGATTCGAGTTAACTCCTCCCTAAATGTAATGGATTGTTCTCCCATAGGGGTATTTTTCAAGTTATCCACTGATCGTCTCCGTTCCGCCCTTAGCCGGGACAAATTTCCCTCTTTGTCAGCCTCCCCCACTGCCCGTGAGAAATAGTTTTCGAGAGTCCCAGTTTTCACTCCTCCCGACTTCAGAGGGGTACTCTCACTTGCCGGGGAAGGCATGATTTTACTCAGGAAAGATCAGTTATGCCTCACAGAGCGGATATAACAAATTAATAGTTCCAGGAGTTACCTGCACAATCTGGGAAACCAAGGGGAAACCAAGAGAGTAGGCCCAGCCCGGCCTACTCCGGCCTGTGACGGCCTTGGACGGTCCCGCCCTTGTCCCGGGCTTCTCCCGGCGCCCTCCCGCGCGCTGTGGCAGGAAAAGTCCTTCAAGGGGTCGGTGGGCAGCAGCAAGTTCCAGGCGTCCTTTGCCCTCCTAGTAAATGACTGCATCCTGTCTATCAAAGGAACCTCTCAGAAAAATGTGGTACGTCGCGCAGACTGCCTTCACTTTGTGTTAGAAGACCAAAAAATAAAAGCCCCAGCGGTGACCACCTAGGTTAACAACGTTTTCCTTTGTTTTAACCATAAAGGAAACCCTAATGATCGCTTTAGAAGCTTTTGTCACCTGTCATTTCTTCACATCTAGAAAGGCTGACTCCGTAGCACAGTGTTAATCAGCTGCCTCAGTGCTTCTGCATTCAACTCCAAAAGGTTACCAAACACCTAAGAGATTTCATCTGCGAGAGAAACCTGCAAAAGTATTAATAAAACTCTGATTGGAGTCCCTTCTCAAATTAACCATCTGTTCCACTTTTGCTTAGAACAGGATTGGTGTCCATCTACATGGGTCTGTGACTGTCTCTCCATTCTCTTTTGATTGGCTCTTCAGGTATCATAGTGTATCTCCTCCGTATCCCCTGCGTGTGTCTGTGCTCCTTCTACATTCACATCCTTTAGCAATAACTCCTCCACACTTCAAAATTAGCTTTAGGGAAGATAGTGTTCAGTAGTCCGTTCATCCGCAACTCAATAATGTAGAGCAGAAGCGCCCTTTCTCTTAGCGTCTTATCCAAATCTTCAGAAAACTACATTTGAATCTCCCTCCTGTATCTTCCTCTGGGGTTGGATGAAGACTTCCTTGTGTCGCTTTGTGTTTGCTGTAGCATCTGCAGGCCCTTATGGCTGGCACTGTCGTTAATGAAGTAATACTTCCTTGCTACCAGCACTCGTGGAGGTGGCAGGGAGACCACAGGGATCCAAGTGTCTTCTCTTCTGACAAAGCCTCATACTCTTCCCTCCCCTGGTGCTGTATGCAGTACTGCGAAAGAGAGGCACATGCTGAGCTGTTACAAGATGTGTGCGCTCTGGTCTGTTCAAAGTAATGAAGTGAATTCCATTCAAGGATTGTCCTACATTTCAGTTTTATAGCAAGATTTCCATCATGACAAAAATATTATCTAATGGAAGGTATTTAGACCTGGTGCATTTATATGCATTTATATGTTAGGTGTTAGAATCCCACTGCCCTTGCTGTAGAGAAATCTTTTCTTCATTAATTTAGTATTTAATGCTCATCTGTTAGGTCATTAACGGTTAGCCGAGTCGTCCACAGTGCCTGGTCTTCCTCTGTCTCCTAGTTTTTCTCCTGGGTCCTTCCCCTTTAGGATTTTGCTATCACTCGTCTGATGAATCTGGATGACAGCTGAGACACTGCACCCAACGTACCTAATCAGTTTTGTACAACCATGCAATTCCTGAAGTGTACCCTGTCACATACACCATGATCAATCATCCTCACTGTGTTCAATTCTTTTTAAAGACTATGACAGCAGTCAGTGCTTCACACTTGCACACAGCATTCTGTTCTCACTTTTCATGGTGTAATGTCCCTCTTTTGGACAACTGATCCCATGAAAAAGGAATCCCCTGTCACCAGCCTAATGCTGATCTAACTCATGCCTGTGTTTCTGTGGAGTCTGGAATTTCTGGTCTTCCACGCTGTGGTCATCTGCTCTGTATCTTCTCACACCGAGATGTAAGGAAGTAGACAGATATTGTGTTTGTCAAAAAGTAGACTGTACAGCGGTCCATCTTGCGCAAACATTTTTCCTTTTTACTACGCTAATACATATTTTTGGTTGTTACCATTGTTAACTACCTTGGTACATTCTGTCTTAAGAGTAGGCTGGTGCAACACCATGCTAGTCTAATAATGGAAGCCTTTCAGAATATGTGCATTTTATTTAGGATGAGGGGCACACTACTACCTCCACTAAATAGCGTTTTTTGCTTCTTGTGAAGGAAAGAGATAGCTATATTTGAACTATGACTCTTTGGGCCATATTCTTTGTATCCTCTTGCCATCTAATAGTTGGATCCACAATAGGGCTTAACGTTTTGAAAGACACTAATGGCCATCGATGGAGAGAGAATCTAACCAGATTCCATGAGATGTCAAAAAGCCCTCTCTGGTTCAGCCTGATCAGCGCCCTGTGATTCAGCATCATCTTCATATTTTGTCTGCTGGCAGTCAAACCAGGAATTACCAGCTCTAAGAGACTAACAACTTTCAGACCGTTGGTCATTTTTTCTATAAAATCTCAAACCGTAGCAACTCTATGGGATGGTGACTCTTTTCACATTTGAGAACATTTTGTCATTTCCATTTTATTTTGTGAGGTTACCCAAGATATTTAGATATTGGTGTGGAGAACTGAGCATTTGAGTTAAGTCAATGCAACTATTTTAAGTCGCTGAAGAACACAATTGCGCATCCACTTGTTGCAATTTGCTCATAATAAGTTTTTGGGTGACACATTATGTTCCTGGCTATGGGTTATCGAAGGGATACCAGAATGATGCCCTGCTAGCTCTGACCTATAACTTGATGACTTTTTCCTCTATTTAATGTCTCCTGGCAAAGGACTTTGAGGAATTGCTTGCTGTTGTGTGTCATATTACTGATCATCCATTTAAAATAGTCATAATGCATACTTCATAAATTCTGAGGTACTACATCATAGCCATCTTGAGTGAAACGTAATAAAAGCCCATTGTGAGAGTCGCCCTCCTTCATAAAGCTGAGTCGTGATTAGCTTTCGATACTCTATTTTTGATGTGCTCATCCCTGGAAAGGTCTACTGCTCTGTAAATTTCTTTTGCCTCAAAAACCTCTGCCTCAAAACTTATATACAGTCACCCTCTTACTTAAACTGTGAAGGTATTCCATGAAAAGTAAATTTCAACATTCTAAATCACCTTGCCTCCTTCAAATTTTTGGCTTAGAGGAAGTATAGTCCAACATATGAAGTTAATCGGTATACATTACAGCCAAATTTTAGGTTAAGCATAAGGTATGGACTAGGGGCCAGATGTAGGTAATTCTATTTTACCACTTCTTAAATACCGAATCTTAACGATTCGGTATTTACCGATTCGGTAAATACCGATTCCAGCAAGGGTGCAGGGGGTGTCACTTTGCCACCCTCTAGCACCCCAAATACAGGCATGTGTGCCATGTGGCACACAGACATGCCCTAAGGGCATGTCTGTCTGTCACATGGCATAGGTGTGCATGCACACATGTGCATGCACACCTGGATTCGGTATTTTACCACCCAATTGGATTGGGTGGTAAAATACCGAATCTGAAAGGCCTTTGGGACTCAGAAGAGTCCCACCTACATCTGGCCGTTACCGAATCGGTAAAAATACCGATTCTGTATTTTACAGATTCGGTAAATTTACCGATTCGGTAAATTTACCGAATCGGTAAAATAGGCCCCCTACATCACAAATACCCATTTACCGGTCGGTAACGGCCGAAATCGGCCGTTACCGGTCGGTAAATGGCCTCCTACATCTGGCCCTAGGTTGCTCCAGCTGACCATTTTGTTTATTTTTGCACTGTGCAATTCTTGGATAGTGTCTGTCCTTTTGGTCATAAATATTAACACTGTTGTTTAAACTCTCTTAATCTTCATAAATGCTGCTACTTTTCAAAATATGCATTTGTAGGAAGCTGTCTCAATATATGATATTACCACTAGGCGGTAATACCATGCACAGAGTCCAGGGGTTCCCCAAAAGTGTACAGGGCTCAATGTAAAACCCAAAGTGCTCCATTAGCGGTAGCGTGGGCGAGCAGCCTTAGGCCTAACACAGAGGAGTGTAAGACATTTATTGCACAGCAGTGATCAATAACAGACACATTGTGAGAAGTTGGCCTGGTATATGATGTTCACTATTCTAGTGAACACCTTGCACCAGTCCAAACAACACTTATGGTGATGGTTGTAAGTCAACCTTATAGACCAGCTATCCTAGTGGTAGCTTGGACAGAACAGTTTTAGGCTAAAAGACTCTTGAGGGCGTGTAAAGCCAGCTGTTTTACCATATGTAACCCCTTGAATATCAAATTAAAGGACACCACACAGGATATATATAAAATATATATGTATTTATTTACTAACACACTACTCTGAACTCTTTATGAGATCAGAGGCAACAGCACATAACAAGTTACTTTAGTCAGAAAACGTTAAGTTGCACAAAATACAGTTAGGCCCTAGGGGCGAAGCAAACCATATACTAAGAAAGTGGTATAAGTACCAGGTCAAGAGAAAAGGAAAGGCCTAGGGCCTAGAGAATCGCTGGGGCTACACTATCTGAACCTTAGGTCAGGAGTAGGAGGCCCACAGGCGGCACGTGCACTGTCTTTACACACACGCGAGAGTCAATGTTAAGTCAATGGGAACTTAGAGTTTAGAAAAAGAAGGATTTAGGACACTTCCGGTTTAGCTAGAAGGAAACAACTAAAAACCTAGACACTTGGATAGTCAATACCCTTGGGAGCACCGAAGTACTCGTGTTACCTCACCCACAGGAAGCGGGTGCATAGGTGTGAAGATGTGTCAGGTTTCGCCGTTGAATTCTATGGAGACCTGGAGGAAAGATGCGGCAGGCGACCAGGAGGAAGATGTCCGGGTGGATCCAAGGGTGGATCGAGGATGAAGAGGACCTGAAAGCAGAGGGGACAGAGTCTGGGTCACTAGCCAGTGACCGGGTGGAACCAGGAAGGAACCAGACGACGTCGAGGAGCAATCAGGTGCTGTCGTGAAGCTTGTCTCTTCAGCCACGCGGACCAGAAGGCGTCGAGGACGACCAGATGCTGGAGAGGAGCTGTCCCACGAAGGTTCTCGCAGATGGAGGGGTCGACTGCCGGATTGGAGTCAACAAGCCTTGGCAAAGGCAACCCACACAGGATATAAAGAAGGCTTCTGATGCAGACCAGCAAGGTCTGAGGTGCCTCACCTTTGCAGGGAGGCAAGGGCCAGTCTGGAGCAACCAGACCAGCAAGTTGATTCAAAAGGATTGTCGTCACAGAGGCTACTAGCCAATGGGCCAGTGTAGGAGGATGGATATCTGACTATGGTTACCCCAGATTTTTTGCCTAGTGTTTAGCTGGTTTTCGACTTAGTTGGCCTGGGATCCTGCCAATCAGGGTCCCAGGCTATCTGCTCTCCCTTAAAATGGACTCCATGTACCCTAGGTACATCACCAATTTGGGACTGGACACCTTATCAGCCCCTGTACAGTGCACTATAGGTGCCCAGGGCATAGGTGCATCCAAGGCCTACCAGGGGCTGCAGAATATCTTTTGCCACCCCTGGCTAGTCCTTAAATTGACACAACTGGCGGATCACTCAGCTGGGGCAAGGTGGTGTAATCACCCCTTGCTTAGATATGGTATACCTATATCTAAACCTCTATCTTGACACATATATACCTATAAGTCACTCCTATGGCAGGCCTTAACAATCCTGGAGGCAGAGTGCTTGGTTTTATGTGAGATGGTGCTCTAGCATGAGCTGAGCCTGTCTGCAGAGGTCGGAACCATTTCCGTGCAGCTGTTCTAGTGATACTGCCATACCATATACTCTTACGTGCATTATAATCCTCGCGGTTAATGCTAACTTTGGTTTGGGCTTTATCAAAACATGTCGTGTTTGGTGTCATACAATTTGGAATACTACCCCCTCGCCAGTTCTGGCGACGGGGGTAGCATTCCACCCTTCTAGAGGGAGAAGACATGTTACTTTACTGAAATCACGGTTAATCCTAACCAGAGGCCCAGCATCACAAAATGGATGCTGCTGCCACAGACACATGTCTGGCCTCCTGCTGCTGACCGAAATTCGGCAGAGGACGCTTGATCAAAGGATCTCCTGTCACAGGGAGGTGTCACACCACCCCAGACAGGAGATAGTGGATTGTAGCAGGGAGGGTTGAAAGAAACTAGACACTGCCTGGGGCACACAAGGTGTCCCTGGGCAGATTCCAGTCAAACCGGTTCTGGGGCCATCCTGTCCCAGTCCTGGCGGCAAACTGGACAAAGGAAAGGGGTGTAACCACCCCCTTCCCAGGTCCCACCCATAGGAGGGACCTAGCAGGTAATCCAACCCCCAGATTTGGAATAAAGGTAGGAGCTGGGCTGATGCACATCAGATTATCCTGACTGAAACTTATGAAACAAAACTCTGGACCCTTCGACATCCTACTCGACGTAGAAGACTGAAGAATCTCCCTTGTGGTCAAGGAGTGACCACCCTGTGCAAACAGGCACCATCCAGAACCTCGACGTTTGCTTTGTTCCAGTTCCCGCCGGAACTCGAGCGACAGAGATCGACAAGACCCAGCGTGCCTGCCTTCTAACAGCCCGATCCACAGTCTATGCAGAGCTGAGACCCGTGGAGGCGACCTGAAGCGTTGGAGCGGCCATCTTGGAAAAACCACGAAGCGTTGACCGTGCAGCATCCGAGGCTCCCTCGAAGCTGTGCATTGGAGTTTAAGAAGCTCCAGCCCCGAGCAGCTTTTGCACCGAAGCTCACCCCTCCACACTCGACGAGTGCTGCGTGGGGCCCTTTTGCATTTTCCTGCTCGACGCGTTGGTCCGGTCGCTTGCCCGTTGGCTAGTGGCCCCAGAACCGACGAACCTAAGAATTTACACAGCTAGTCAGGTTGCTCCAGACTGGCAATCGCTCCCCTGAAAAGTAGCACCCGCTCTGACCTTGCTGGTCCGAGTGTTAAGCCTTCTTCGAATCCTGCGTGGGTTGCCTTTGCCAAGGTTTGTTGACTCCGATCCGGAAGCCGACACCGCCGACAGCGAGAGCCTTCGTGGGACAGCTCGTGATTCACTCCAGGACATCCTTGGTGCCCCAGAGTCCTTATGGCAGCGGAGACAAGGCTCCCGACATCAACCTGATTGCGCCCGACATCGCCTGGTTCCTTCCTGGTTCCTTCCTGGTGACCCAGACTCTGTCCCCTCTGCTTTCAGGTACTCATCATCTTTGATCCACCCTTGGATCGCACCGGACACTTCTCTTCTGGACGCCTGCAGCATCTTCATCTCCAGGCACCCTAGATCTTCGTGACTAAACCCGACACATCTTTGCACCTGTGCACCCGCTTCCTGTGGGTGAGGTAACTTTTGAAAGCCGGTGCTCCTGTAGTGGTTAACACCTCTAGTGTCTAAGTCTAAAGATTTGTCCTTCTAGTCCAGTCGGAAGACTCTTAAAACTGTAACTCGATAACTTTTACGCACCATTGACTTTGCATTGGTGCATGCGTGTGCTTTCTGCACTGCACCCGATTCCAGCGGGCTACTCCCGTCCTAACTGCTGTTAGTCCAGTGTAGTCCCAGCGATTCACAAGGCCCTAGGCCTTACCCCCGATCGATTAGTGATTCTTATACCACTTTTTTGATATATGGTTTGAGAGGCCACCGGCCTCATCCATAAACGTGCAACTTGTATATGTTATATTGTGCTTTTGTTTAAACGCTTGTGCTTCATTGCTCATAAAGAGTAGTGGGGATTATTCTGAGAATAAATGCATATATTTTTATAATATATAACTTGTGTGGTGTCCTTTCATTTGATATTACAAGGTTGCATATGGTAAAACAGCTGGCTTCACATGTCCTCTTGAGTTAAGCCTTTAGGCTGCTTAGTCCATGCTACCACTAGGATAGCTTGTCTTTAAGGTTGACTTACAACCACCACCATAAGGGATTGTTTGGACTGATACAGGGTGCCCACAGAACTGTGGACATCATACATCAGGCCAACTTCTCACAGCCAGCAACCGGACAATGCGTCGAGCAGAACACAAGCAGAAGGGCCCCACGCAGAACTCGTGGAGTGTGGAGGGCTGATCTTCGATGCAGGTGGAGCTCGGATTTGGGGCTTCTCAATCCCCAGTGCACAGCTGCGAGGATACCTCAGGAGCTGCACAGTTAGCAAGTCGTGGACTTTTCAAGATGTCCGGTCCCACGTGTCTCGTCGCCTCCACGGATCTCAGCTATGCTGCAGACGTGAAGAGAGGGTCAGAGAGGTCTGGAAGTCTGGGTCTTGTCAGGCTCTGTGCTCGGGTCCCGGCGGGAGCGTCGACAAAGCAAGCCGTTGTTATGCTGGATGGTGCCTGATTGCCCAGGGTGGTCACTCCTTGGCCACAAGGGAGATTCTTCAGTCTTCAGCTTCAGCAGAGTGTCGAAGGTCCAGAGTTTCGTTTCAAGTTTCAGTTCAGGATCAAATCTAAAGTCTAAGGACACAGCTCCTACCTTTATACGGCTAAAAGGGGCCGGATTAGTTCCTAGGTCCCTCCTATGGGTGGGACCAGGAAGGGGGGTGGTTGAGAACAAATGCTTTACACTGTCCTCTGGTACTGTCTTACTGCTCGACCAAGCTCCCACTTTAGAGAGTAAGGTCACACCTGGCTTTAACCTCTGTTATACCTCTGGGGTTTGTGGACTCTATACACACTGTACCTTATTCTGTTTCAGTATATATAGAGCACTTTCTCACATTAGGTCATCGCAGATCTAGTTTCCAGATCTGAGGGACCTAGATTTAGGGGTGTTTTAGGGAAGTAGCAGGTATGGCCAATGGGCACTTTGCCTTGGGTGGCCAGACCTAGCCCTGATTGGAGGGGTCCCCCCATCTTCAAGATGGCAGGGACTGAAAGATATGCTTTACCTTGCCTCCCCCACCATAGTGGGTGGAGTTGGCAGAGTTGGGCACACCTCCTATTCTTAAGTTTTCCCGCTGGCTTTCACACCCAAAGTGGGGGTGTAAACTGGGGGTTGCCATCTGCTGCTAACAGGAGAGGCTGTGAGTAGCATTACAAAGGTGGCAGGCCTTTTCAAGATCCCCTCTTCTAGCACTGGCCCTCCTTGGGGAGGAAGCATGGAACCTCTGCCCAGGATGTGCATTGTGTCTGGTCCCAGAGACCAGGGGCTATCTACCCAAGGGTCCAGAAACATGTCTGGTGGTGGCTGGCTGCCTACAGACTGTCAGAGACCTCACCAAGATTGGCACGTTTTCAGGGGGCACATCTGAGGTGCCCTCAGGGTACATGGTACAATAGTCTCACACAGGCATCAGTTTGGATGTATTGAAAGGAGTAGTTTGGTACTAAACACTCCTGTCTTCAGTGAAGCCATCATGGTGCTGTGGAACTCTAGTTGAGTTTCCAGCCCATGTACTCTCTATGGCTTCACTGGCACTTACAATATTAGGAACTGGACCTAGATATTCTAGGGGCATAACTGGTCATTCAGGTATGTCCTCACCTGTGGTATAGTGCACCATGCCTTAGGGTTGAGAGGCCTGCTAGAGGGGTGACTTAGCTGTGCCTTCAGGAAATGCTAGTTTGCATGGTCCCCAGGCAGGGTGCCATGCTGACTTTATCATTTTCTCCTTCACAGGGGGATGCAAGCTGCAAAAGCAGTGACATGGTCCCAGTGAGGAGAGCTCCCAGGTCCTAGGTTAGTCAAGAGTACCATTTACTAGGGACTTACAAAGGGCAAAAGTGCCAATTAGGGATTTGTTTTTAGGGAAAGAGCACTTGCACAGGGGACCTGGTTTGCACGGACCCTGTGCACTACATTTGAAACCACATCAAAACCAGGCAAAAAAGTGGGGGGCTAACCATGCAAAAGAGGCACTTTCATACAGCATTGATGTTTCATGGACTGACATGGTCAAATTAATTCGAACTAAAATGATATAAAATAATTTGGAGTAAAGTGTAATATAAAATGTATTATTTAAAACTGTTGTGATCGAGTGTACATACCGCCAAGGTAAGGGCCAGCCCCCAAATTTAAATGTGGGTGGACTTAGGTTTAATCACGTCACAGCTGTAATTGAACTCCTACGATGGCCCTGTGCAGTGAGGGCTGTTGGACGCAGACCATTTTGGTGTTCATTTATAAATGAGGTGGGCGGTACCTTCATTTAGACCGAATAAGTAAATTACTCATTGTCCCTCACAGCGAAACAGACTGCCTGCCTATATATAAATTAGGGCCTAAATAACTAGAAATACCCTTTTAATTTAAGAACCCTGTTCAAGTCCAGGCAAGCACAATATCTGTTCAAACTTCAAAGCGGCTTAGTAGAAGATGCTGCTTACCAATAAAAATATTTAAGACCGCCATACACATTGGTCCTCCTTGAGCCATTAGGTTATATTTGTCAAGATATACCACCCCTCATCAGCCAGGCTAGCTTGACTCCAGTGACACAGTGAGTATGGGACCCACGTCTGGGCATACCCATTCCACTTAGGGCGACAAAAGCGAAAAGAATAAATTATGGATTGAATGCTAGGCCTAAATCCACAGTGTTTTTTGTTTGCTCATCACGCCATTCCAGCTTTCAGTTCCAGTTGTCACTGGATTCAAGCTAGCCTGGCCAAGGAGGGCTGATGCCCCAAAACCGGTCACAGGATGCTTGTTTCTGGTCCAGGGAGGACCTGGCCTGGCAGTTCTGGCTGGGGAGCAGGGTCAAGACTGATTTGCATATGGCTGGGTCCAAACTGGGGTGGCGTGGTGAGCAAAAAAAGATGGATTGAACCGAAATTTGTGATTGGGGGTGAATGTTTGATAGAGCAATGCCTCAAGCCTGGAACTGCTCACAAAAAATCCTTGGCAGTCGGCGCCACCCACCACAGCCGAGACTGCTCAACACTGGGCAAGACTCGAGATGTCAAACCCAAACCCTGACACAGAGACACCCCATCTTGATCTCAAGAGGGTAGCCTAACAACCTTTGACTCAAATTAGACCCCAAAGGCCACCTCAAAGCAGTGTGGTACTACTCCAGAAGATTAGCAGCCACCTGATGTAAGGCATAAAAGGATATATATTGATCCTGTCACAGGCCATATCCCAGCTAGACTACTTGAACAGCCAATGCGCACAAACCAGTCCACCCCCAAGCAAAGGAAGCTCACTTTTGAGGAGACCACCTCTGAGGATCTCAGACCAAGCCAAATCCTTAAAACACTGAGTCTCAGATACCAAACACCAACACCACCCCTTTTCCTTACACAATTTGTTTTATCGGTCCATTCTGTGGAAATCTCAGACAAGGACCCTACAAACCTAACTAACCCTTATGAAGAACCAATCCATGTGGATGAGGGAAATGACCCATGGCATAATTAACATTTAGCTCAACAAGGTGAATTATCTTTAGAGGCCTATCCAGTGAAACAGTCTTCCCCGGATGATACTACGTCATACCATGCAGTATTCTAAAGAGTCGCTGAACACAAATTTCAGCTTCAAGTTGTGGAGGAAGAGGGAGATTTGTTGGTGTTACTCACTGTGACGAAAAGGGCCTTTTCCCAAGGGACAGGAGAAACTCAACCTCCTGATAAGGAGAGTAAAAGGATCTGTGCATCAGGGAAAAGAGTAGCTAAAGGTGAAGTCACACAGCGTGAATAGCTAGCTTAATTGGGAGTTGATGGAACACTTAGTTGAGCACTTCTGTAAAGCATATAGAAACTTGAAAAGGCCCTAATGCAGAAAGGCAAGATAATTTCCAGCTTAAATATCCATCCCTCACTAGACGCAGCTGAAACTGCCTCCAGGGAGATCGGCACATCCCATCCTGCTGAAATGTCTTGCCTGGCTAAGAGTTTCAGGTTTCAAGTAAGTGGTTCAACCCACCTTCTAAATGAGCCCTTCCATGGTGCACCCCTGGTTGGGCATGATGTTTACATTGTACTCATTAAAATCAAGAAGGACTCAAACAGATAAAGCCTTGGGAGCCCTACAACCCGGTTTTGGAATCATTTGCCCGCAGCAGGGACAAAGTCAACAGAAACCTCTCAATAACAACCTTATCAGTCACAGCCGATTCTTCAAGAAAGTAATTCACCCAAGCAGTACCACTGGGGAGATTTCCAGGCCAACAGCCTTGCAAAGCAAGAGGTACCCAAGGAAGGGGCACCTTTGCTGCAAAATCGTGAACTTACACTGATTCCCCGACAGTTGTTGTATGGTGAGAGTGCAAACTGTTTGGGAGACAATAACCTTAGACAATTAGTTACTCTTCATCATCACCCATAGATACTGTTTTGAGTTTCATGCTACACCGCCTATAATTCAACCACTCAGCTGTCGCATCATTCAGGAACACCAAAGACTGCTTTAAAGAGAGATGCAAATTTTGCTTCCAAAGGGAACATTCTAGCCAGTTCCGAGATGTCAGCGCGGACACAGTGTTTACCTATTGCACTTTCTCATTCCCAGAAACAGATGGAGTGCTAAGTCTGATACTTGACCTACATCATCTTCGAGCAATTCAAGATGACAACTCTGCAAGATGTTCTTCTGCTGCCCTGCTTCAGGGGCTTCATAGCAAACCTCTGTATCGAGGAAGCCTACTTTCGCATTCTCATGCACCCTTCACACCACTAGTATATTAGGTTTGGAGTAAGCGGCAAATATTACGAGTTAAAAGAATTTCATTATGGGGTCACAACAGCCCCAGGAGTATTTAGAAAATGTTTGGCTGTGTTTCCAGCATACCTTTGACATAACTTAGTTCAAGTCTTCCGATATCTGAATGACTCGCTGGCAGTGCCTCACTCAACAAGCAGTAACCCTTCTGAAAACAGCATTTACGGTCATTTCGTAATAGTCTCACCTCTTCTACATTCACAATTCTTCTTGGGAGCAATATGTGCTACAGTAACAGGCAAGGTTTACCTCCACAACAAGAGATTGATTGCATTTCAAAGGCTGCTTCTTCTTTACAAGGCTTCATGTTCTCTAACTGCGAGGGGAATCCTGAAACCTTCGTTGAAGGTGTCTTGAATTGCAATAATCCTGAATGCTTGCTTATGCACCCACTTCAGGAAAGTCGTGCCAGAAAATTGTCACAAGTGGTTGGACAGTGGGAGGATCTAGTGTTGGTTGAGCCAAGAGTACAGCACAAAGTACAATGGTGGAACAACTAAAACTTGTTAATGGGTTGAATGTTTATCAACCCCACCACGCCCCCCCTCCCCCACATGCAAGTCACTATCACTAGAGACACATCCCTTATGAGGTGGGAAGCTCATTTGGGCTACCTAACAGTGCAGGGCCAATGTATTTTTCTGCAACAAAGTTTGCACCTCAATCTCTTGGGGCTAATGGCAGACAAGTTAGCATTTGCAGCATTTTTGCATTTTAGTCACAACAAAACAGTACTCAATCAAACAGACATCATGACCACTATGTATTAGATTTCAAACCAAAGCAGCACACACTCACCACAGCTCTCCATATTAGCAATTCATCACCAAGTATTTCTCCAGGCATATCTCTTATACCCGAAGAGAACAACAATTTTTTGGACCTGTTAAGTTGGACGCATCAACAAATGGATCAATAGGAAGCCATTCAGCAAGTACTTCAACACCAGGCACCAAACAATCTTCTGTTTGCATGATACAACATACAAAAACACAAAATGCTGCACCTTCTCTTCCAGGTACCCACACCCTGGGAAATCCAGTATGGATGACTTCATCAGAGATGTTTGCATATGTTTTCCATTACTATCACTGATTTGTTATGTGGTGAAGAAAATGAGACGAGCATCTACGAGGCTTATCCTCATAGCATCAATCTAGGTCAAACAGCCATAGTACTCAGTACTGCTGGAAATGTTGCTACATCCACACAAGAAGCTACCTTTATCCACTTCCTGACGAATATAGGCCGGTTCTGAAGGAGGCCCAAATGCCACTACAAGGGCATATTTTGCAACTAGATGGAAAAGATTTATTCTCTACTGCACTAATCTTAAAAAGCGGTCTTCAGTAGTGGCTGCAGCAGCTCACGTGGAAAATAGAGAATATCCGTCAGTATTCCAAGTACCTGTTGTTAAAGCATTCCTGGAAGGGCGTAAAAGACTAATTCCTCTTAAATTGCCACCCGTTTCTTTTTGGGACCACAACATTGTTTTAACCGCCTGATGGATCCACCTTTTGAGCCAGCCGTAACACCATTACAGTTTCATTTATTGATGGTGGTCTTCCTTATTGCAATCGCATCTCTACAGAGCGTTAGTGAAGTGCAACCTCATAGAATAGAGTCACTTATTCAAGTGCACAAAAACAAGGCAATGCTTAGAATGAAGCCTTGCTTTTCTGCCCGTTTCATTTCATGTCAATCAACCATCTGACTTTTCCCCCAACCACAAATGGTTACAGAAAGGCATTTACACACTTTAGATGGTAAAAGGTGATATATATATATTACAGATCTAAAGCTTTTAGAAAAGCTAAAGAAGTCTTTGTAGATGTTGGTAAACCTTACTTAGGGAAACCAATCTCCAAACCGGACATTACTCGATGGATAGTTAAGTGCATGCAAATCTGGTATGCCAAAGCCAAGCATATGTTTGACGCTGTGACCAGAGCACATTTTACCCGCAAAAAAAGGAGCTACTATGGCAATTCTTGGTAACTTCGTGTTTACAGACCTTTTTAAAGCTGCAGCATGCTCCAAAATGCACACTAAACAAGCATTGTTGTGTGTACATTCTAACCCGCCAAGAGGCACTAGTCAGGCAGGTGCTCTTAGAACTTTGTTTCAGACGTCTACTGTAACATCTCAGTAGACAGTGCTTTTGGGCAAGGGGCAATGATTTTTAGTCTATGCAGAGTATGTGATCTACAGCAGCATGTGCTGCCATCTGAAAACATTACTTACCTGTAAGTCGGTTTTCAGCTTGTAGTGCTGAAGATTCTCATGCACCATCCCAACTCCCTGGGTGCAAGATCATATTGGAACGTTTGAATAATTAATCATTTTAAAAAACTATATGCAAGTATGAATACGTCTTTCCTTTTACAAGTTACAACAGGTCACCAATATATGAAGACTGTCCTGCTTCTCATTACTGCACATACTTACTCTCACTTGCATGGGGAATCACAATCTGAGGTGAAGTCTCTGTTTTGGTACATAGTGTGTGTTTTAGGGGAGGGATCACAAGTCACATTGAAACCAAAACTTTTACTTAAAAGAAAACCAACTTGTAACATCCATACACAACACTAGATGGTAGAAGGGTCCTGAGCATATCATCTACAGCAGTACAAGCTACAAACCGATTGTTATATTATGTAAAGGTTTCCATACATCAATTCTATTTGAGACCATGTTCGCTGAACTTGTAACTAGCCAATACACACTACCATCCCATCAGGGAAGGGTTGATCATCATTATTTGTGTTGGAATCTCTTGCTGATAACAGTCTCTGTGCAGGAGCCTTTTCAGATGACCGCACCAGGCAATACTGGATGACTGCACGCAAGAGAATATGTATTCCTAACTGCCTGAGTATTTACACCATTGTTTTTCTAAACATTTCTGGAACTGCTTCACGTGGAAATGAGCATACAGTACCAGAAAAATGCGCAATACAATTGAGCCCAGAAGAGATGATAAAGCGGTGTTTCTGATCCTATCATTGCAGATTGATGAGCTGGGAAAGCCTGCCTTTTTATCCAAGAGTTTGGAGGAGTTGAAGATAGGCACATACAGCAACATTGCCATGGTGCGTACTACCACTCCCGTTTATGTGGCTCTGGGCATTTTCGTGCAGCAGCGAGTCTCTGCCTTGCCAGTAGTGGATGAATCAGGTAAGGGAAGATACAATTTTTAGTTGCCGCCGCCTTCAAAATGTTGCTGCCTTCTACTTTTTTGGGGGGCTTTGGAGAAACAAAGGTCTTACAGGTTTAACTCTAGACCACACAATGCTAATCCACGTGTAATCTAGGTGAACTCAGGCTCCTGCTGGAATGATTTGAGCTGGACTGTGGTGATGAGCCAAGATGAATGGCTTTAATGGAATTGCAGTAAACAGCAGTGATACGCATAGAGCAAAGTTGCTGGGGGAAGACAAGGTTCCTGCCAAGCGAACCAGGAGGATCTGCTGGCATGAGCTAGGGTGGGTTGAGGGTCCTGCTCTGGTGCATGTGAGTCCTGTCTCGATGAAGTGGGGTTAACTGCATGGGTGAGCTAAGGTGAATGGCTGGGATGAAGTGTCGGCAATGTGGGTGCCCAAACCTTTAGTTGGGCTGGGGTGAGTTAGGGTTCTTCCAGGAGGAAATGGGGTGAACTACTAGGATGAACTAGAAGAATTGCTTGTTGGAATAGTATTCTTTTCATGATTAACAAGAAAGAAAAAGGGAAGAAATACACTTATTTGTTTTGATGAAGAAACCCATATGATGAAAACTGTGTTTTAAATTGTATGGATAATTCTAATGCTATGATTGCGGAGAAAACAGAATGAATGCCAAATGCATTCTTAACTATATAGTCTTCATACTAATCTGTGCTGTAAACAACCTAAATAGACCTATAACCCTCACCCTAAAAGTAATATTAATTCTCTATCAAGGAATCTTTGTTAATATTTATAAACACCGATACTGTCAATCAAAGTGAGGGATCTTGGAACAGCTTTAAAACGAAAAAAAAAAATTGCACTATGGCATTCAGCATTTACTTTACATTTGTTATCTTCCTTTTAAGTAAAGAATGAAAAAGCAATTTCTGACAGGCATCCACCCTTTCTGAGACCACAAAGAACACTGCCACTATGACTGCCCCTGAATATCTTCCTTCCCAGCATGCCTCACAGTGACAGTTGGCCATATTAGCCGTCCATTTTTTTTTCCGGATCATTGAAGTAGGATTACAGAAAAAGAGCTCTACTCATCTCTTCTACTTTCATTGCTGTTTCACAAAAAAAGGCATTACTCTTATTTCATATGCTCTTCAAACACATTATACATGTTTTTAATAAACTATTAGCTGATGGGTTTGGAGGGGTCATTCTATGTTGACCTTAGGCTTGTTTGCTTTTGGATGTGAAGTTTTTTTACAGGGACTCTGTAAAATGAGAAACAGACTAGTTTGCTGCAAGACTACTAACTGTTTTAATTTTTGTTCATCTGGTTTCCGTGTATGGTAGGGTATACTCACATTTCCCAACATGGTGTCTAGAGCTAAAACGTTAAGCCATTGTATGACTAGGGGTTTTCAGTAACACTTTCTAGAGAGTTTAGGTTAGTGTCAGTTATGTTGCACAGTACAGTGGACATAGAATGCCCTTACCACTCTCTCACATTCATTGTAGGTCCCTCCGAGGCTAAAGGGGTGCCTCAACGTCTGAGCATTCTGATGTTTCAAGGACTCAGTGTCTATGAGATTCCACTTTTGCCTGGTGATGGCTTTAGACGAGGGAGCATATCAGCTGTTTAGAGACTGATGTGCTGTCACATTGCCTTGAAGTTGTTTGAATGAATAACATCATGAGCAGGCACGGTTCCATGATAATGCACATAATCATGAGCAGACACAACGTCATGAGGAGGCATAGTGGTTTGAATTCTCTCAGTGTTGTGAAGTGTGTTTAATGGCAGTGCTTGACTTGTATCAGTGATAAAGGATGCTGAGTCACCTTAGAAATATAATGAAGCTGTGTCTTTTGATTAGGTATGGATTACTCCACTATTAGAACTTTCATAGGGGGTCCCCGGTACCTTAGAAAAAGTAATGCCACAACAGATATAGCACATACCAGCCTTAAGGTTTTCGGTTTGGTAACATATCCTAGTCATTGTTTAAAAAAAGGACTAAACTTGAGTCAACCAGTCAGGTCCCACCACCCTGAAGAACCTTCCTGAGAGAAGCTCCAGTCACTCAGATTTTATACCGCACGTCATGCTAGGGAGTCTCCACTGAGCTCTGCTCAGTTTTCCTGTCAGAACTCTCCAGAAGATTTTTCTAAAGACGTTTTCTCTTGAAAATGTACAGATATACTCTAAGATTATATGTATCTATTAGAGTGTCTCAATGTGACTTATAATATGTCAGACACACCTAAGAAGGGGCTCTTCAGACCCTGTGGTACTTGCAGAAAGAAGAGGTTGCACGTTGATGACCCTCATCCAGACTGCATGTACTATCTTTATCCTGCGCATAAGACAAAAGACTGAAAAAAATATCGTACCTTTTCCTATAAAACTTGGAGAGACCACGAGGGGCGACTACTTCTATGGCTTCAAAAGGTCAGGACCAGAAAAACTCATGCCTCTGATGAGGAGAGTGACACTTCATCTATGTCTTCCTCCAAAACGCCTCTCAAGAGAGTTAGGCATGATCCTGCAGCTCATTTCTCTCATGAACCACCTAAAAAGGCATCAAAAATGACCTTGCAGGTCTCTCATAGACACCCCAACCCATCCAAGTTACCTCATAAAATTGACCTTCCTTCAGGACGAAAGGGGAAAAAGGAGTCAAGTTCCTCCTCCAAGGGACTTCAAAGATCGACTTCTGAGGCACCAACACCTCTAACTCACATGAAACACATTTAAGAAGCCGCCTTCTGCTCCCTTGACGGATGGCTCATCGACAGCATATACGTCAACGAGAAAATTGTTGGGGATGAGGACTGTCATAGCAGCATCAACGGCATCTACCACCAACACTATCACAGTGTCGACGGCGGCATCTTCCTCGATGACTACCTCATCACCGATCAGCCATACCGCTATATCGTCGACGAAAACGATTACCTCCTCATCGACGCTCCCGTTGGCGAAGTTTCCATTGATGACGACACCTCCTTCGTCTGAGAGTTTCCAGTCAACTGTGCCTACCCTGTCGCCAACTAATCCCTCATCGACGATGAGACCGAAGCCCTCAATCATGTTGACGCTACCATCGTCGATAGCCATAGAAAACATTGTAGTTAAGCAGAGACTAAGAGAAAAAATGCTCACACCGGCTCATACATCTCCAAGTAAGGTGCCTTCACTAATACCTTCCCATCTTCTGGACGATGAAGACTCTGAAGATGATAGCCTCTGTGGTGCAACACGTAGCCCTTCACAGCTTCATCTCAAATAACAGGGCGATTATGATGAGGATGACTACTATGAACAAAAGTATTATGCCCCTCAGAAGCACTACCAACACCCTCAACAACATCAAGAAGACATGGTATGTCTTCCAACAGCACTTGTATCTGACACAGTTTGTCAGATGACAGGAAAAGTTGTCCTCCAGCGTCTGCTCCTGTTCAAAACAGTCAGGCTACGACAACTTCAGGGCCTCTTCAGCCACCAACGCCCATGCAGCATTTGACTCTGCCTCCACCAGTAGTCCGTTCTTCACAAGTAGCGCAACTATGTTATGTTATGTTATGTTATATTATTTTTATATAGCGCAAATCACCCACCGGACTCTAAGCGCTTCTAGAGAAAATTAACACGTCGCTAGAGTAGAAAAACTAGCGGCAGCGGAGGCAGAACCTAAACCGATGTCAGTGTCTCTCTAAAAAGATAGGTCTTTAAGAGCTTCCTAAAGGTAAGTAAAACTGGTTCCTTTCGCAGGTTCTCCGGTAGATCATTCCAGATCTGTGGAAGGAGGACCGAGAACGCTCTGCCCCCTTTGGTTTTAACTACATGATTTCCACCTCTTCTAAGGAGGAACGAGAAGGAGGTGAACTCCCTGACCACCATGATGAGTGGGATTTACGTGTTGCCAACACTGTCCTCTCCATCACCGTCCCGTGTATTCTCCTCCGGAAGACATTGGAGGTTTCCACAATCTGTTAGAAAGAGCAGCATCACATATCGAGTTGCCTATACCCGCAAAACAAAATGACTGTTTCTTTTATGATTCAAGGAACCTTTTCGGAAAACGGTCAGTGCTATGCCCATCATTGATTACATTTGAGATGAGGGCTTAAAGGTTATGTGCAATCCAGCTTCAGTAGCAGCAGTGTTGCCACGACTAGATAAAAAATATAAGGCACTGAAGGTGGCACCAACTTGCCTAACGAGTCACCCCAAACCAGATTCAGTAATTTCCCAGGCAACACAGTTAAGATCCAGGAATCACTCCACACTCCTATCAGTGCCTCCAGACAAAGAAGGTAGACGCCTCTATGACATCGGGAAGCGTTTTTTAGTTATGTCAGCACTTCCAGAGAGAGAAGCAAATTCCCTGGCTCTACTTGGATGATAGATCGGCAAATGTGGTCCGATATTGCCCGTATCTGGACAAGCTCCCAAATGCCATCAAGCGGGAAGCAAAACAAATATCGCTAGAAGGTGAGTGCACATCATTAGAGATAATCGATTGTGCCATGGACTTTGCCACCATTGGATTCAGGTAGCTGGCTGGGGCAGCGGCATTATACAGTCAAGGCTGGCTTAAAGCTACTACTTTCAGGCTGCAGGTCCAGACCAAAATATTAGATTTACCTTATGATTGAGAAGCTTTGTTTGGTAATAACATTGACAATACTCTCCAAACTATAAAAACAGACACATACATGGCCACGTCATTGGGTACCATGCAGTACAAAAAAATGTCCTATCGGGGTTCTTGAGGAAGAGGGCAACCATCTTATTGAAGGGATACTAACAATACCGCTAGACCACATATTCCTCCACTAACCAACGATTTTAGTCGCAATACCACCAACGACAACCACCATTGGCAGCCTATAACAGACCTCCTTCCCAAGGAAAATCTGACGACAAAGCAAGGATACCTGCCGCCAACAATGACCTCTTCCAGGTGCCAGCTACTTCCCTCCCTTTTCCAACCAGGGTAGCAGGGAGTATAACCAACCATCTACACCGCATGCAGAAGTGGATGTTGACCCCCTGAAGTTGGGTATCTGATATGTTGTATTTGCATTGCCTCTTGCTGGGGCAAAGCTTTTCTGTTGTCACAGTTTGTCGACCTTTCTTTGTTCAAGTGGGCACTTTGTTCCTCAGACCTGCTCGCTACCTGGGAGGCACTGCTTTTATATTGGTTTAAGAGGTGAGGCATCTGCAGGTAGAAGTAGCCATCAGTAGAACAAGTTACTTAAACCTTTCTGGTGGATGCTGTTAGCTAGGGTTCCTTACTACCCTGCCGCCTTCCCCTTATGAACAGTGGTTATGCATTTTTCTTTTTAGTTCTCGCATAGCGAATGCAGCGACTGCGCTACTTCGCCTTGGCGAGACTATTGTTGTGGGTTTTGTTAGCGAAGCTAGACAAACCATGTGCGCGTATGGACAGGTCATGCGCATGGCGTCTCCTCTTAGCTTTCAGTTCATGTGCGTGCACACCGCTCGGCGTCTCATTTGCTTGCAGGCTTGTTGTACTTGGAGACACTTCTTCTGTCTCAGCCGGTACTCCTACGCTTCACCTCAGTCCCTGCTATTTTCTGCTGTATTAACCCTGTGCTCCCAGCCCCCTTCCTGCGGCTGACCTAGCTCTAACCAGCGAGCATTTCCCTGTATGCCGTCCCAGCAACTTACTACTGTGCAGCTCGTAAACTAAAATGTAAAATTCAGCCCTGGAATACTGCTCACATCCAACATCACCCTTACACTTCAGCGTGCAGTGTGTCGTGCTGTACACGGACATCTGTCGACAGCGTTACACTTTCATCGCTACTGAAAAGCAGATGTATTTAATTCAGCCCTGGAACACTGCTCACATCCATCATCATCCTTACACTGCAGTGCACGGTGCTTTTGCTCTGTACACGGACATCTGCCCACACTGCATTACACTTTCACAGCTACTGAACAGCAGATTTATTTGCATATGGTCTTGTATTATATTAGGCATTCATTCCTTTAGTCGCGTCAGTGCTTCAAAAGTCCCCCCGGCGATCATTCAAGGGACACATAATCATATTTATGAATTAATTTATCACTTACGTTTTAGGGCCGAAGTTACACTTTCTTTCCACTACTTCTTACAAGCCTCACACAGACCACTCAAAGACCCCTTTGGCCATAGAGCATTCTTAATGGACCACCATTTAAAAGCAGCATATAAAGGCTGCAAAGAGTGCATATACATTTTTATGCTGCATAAATCGCGTATGTAGTAGTCCGATTATATACTGGGAATTATCCAGTAATTGTAAACTACTGACGCTTACCAGATACGGCACCTACACCATATCCTCCCCTCTACTATGCACTACTCATGATCACATACAAGTCTGCCCTCGTGACAGACATCCTAATGACATCACATATGACGTGAGCAGATGCATCATCAAGCACCTCAGTGGTGAGGACACTGAATGACTTCTGAATGCGCCTTTACATTATCCTTACCTGAAAACATCAAGAATGTTGCTGATCACCGACCCTCTTCTAACAGCACGTGAGGACGCAGAGTGTAAACCAGAACATGATTAAATCAATGTAGTAGTGAAATGAGATTAATACAATGACGGGGAGGTGAAAGCAGCCTTAACTTCCAGACCATATGGGTACCTGAAGTGGGTGAGATAAGGGAGCCTGTAATAGCGTGATGTGTCGCGTGACTGCATTAAAACCACGTACAGAACAACGACGTGGGAGATAGAGGCCTTAGGTACGGTTTTGTCTTTTAATAGCTCATTGGTGGAGTCTGTAGGGGGAAGGAGGCTAGCGAGCTGCAGTGGTATGCAAGCAGTGCACTTAAGACTCCGGGTACGTCCGTGCCCAGAGCTTGCGCGGGAGTGTGCACATCCTTGCACCCAGTAGCCCCCAGTGACATATTCTCCAATACAGAGCCCACAGATGGCACAGCAGTCCATGGGCATGATGCAGTATCACAAAATAACTGCAATTGTGGGCTGACCAGCCGTTCAAGGTTTCAGGGCCATTCCTAAAATTAAGAAGCATGAGGACTAATAAATGTTTTTTAAATTGTACAACAATTAGTGAACAGAGTTAAAGTAAATTTGGAAAAAACACTCCGGAAAAAAAACTCCGCTCTGTTTGCATGCCAAATTTAGGGTCATTTGACCCATCTGCTTTATTTTCTCTAGCATAATCCTAAACTCCCTGCAGGAGTTAACAAGCATTTGCAATGCAATAGGTCTCCCATTACTGAATATTTGAGCTATTGGCGCTGCAAATATTAATGCAGCGTCAATAGCTCAAATATTCAGTAATGCGAGACCTATTGCATTGCAAATGCTTGCTTTTTGTTTTATCGTTCAGTCCCAGTCTATGTTTCTGCACTGCACGTTCGGTCACTCTTGTCAACCTCCTCTCCACCACCAAGTATATGGCTAAAAGGATGGGGGGGCTGACCTCAGTTTGTCAAGGTAGCAGCCTACGCAGTTCTGTGCCATGTGTTCCGGCATAGTCCGGAGACATGCTGCCATATAGTGGCGCAGGAGAGCTGTTAATGTTTCTAGATCCTGTCTGGCAACTGAGAGGATACAAGAGGTGAGAAACCTGCATAGTATCCACCACAAAGATACTTACCAAAGCAATGTTACTTGTTTGTCGTTCACCCCTACAGGATGAGAGGGGAAGAGTAACAACCATTCTGCAGGGACAAAAGCTGCTACCGCATCTTAAGAATTGTTTAGTAAAGCTTCTGTACTCAGGTTACCAAATTTCCTGCCTCCATTATATAGCTTTAAAGTGAAACTTTTTCTTTAGTTATGTAGATAGTATAACCTAAGCTGTAGTTGTACACTACACGAGTTTATACCTGTGATAAGTTGAACGCTGAGCCCTGGTTCAGTTAAATTCCTGTTTGGTATTTCTTGATTCTTGACTACAACTCTCCTCCAATGGCTTCACCCTTATGAGTGCTCATGCATTTTTGGGGGTCTTAACAAGATGTTTAATTGGTCTCCTTTCTGTGAACATATCCCACCACTTTCTCAAAAGGACGGTTTTGCTATTACTTTCACTGTTTACGAATATTAATGAAGATCCTTTGGTAGAGATGATAGTCCTTTACCTGCAACACTAGTTAATAACATTCATAAACTATCCTCCCTGGTGGGGGCATAGGAATGGAATTAGACATCTCTACGTCATATTTCTTGACCTTTCATGTCACCACCTTTTACTGACTCTGTGTCGCTGCTGGAGGGAAGATTTGCATGGACAGCCTTGAATTGACGGTGTATTTTTTTCCTGTCAAAGACTGGATGCCTGTGAGTCATTTCCAATTAATGTAACTCTTTTAAATACAAACTTGCATGTGTTTTTAGATAGTGAACTTTTTGTCTAATTCTTACACCTTTGCTGGTTCTGGAAAGAGTTTTTCTTTACCTATGTTACTCTTTAAAAATAGAAAGAAACAGAAAAATTATTTAAAGTGAATGTTGCCTGCCATATGGGTGGTCGTTTATATTACTTTATTGAGAGAATTTGCTTTAAAGATAGTCTGGGATCGCGCACATGGGCGGAGCTATTCAGTATTTTACTTTAATTAATATAATTCCTATAGAGAACCAGTGTTTCAGGCAACTATCTTCCCTAACCATATGCTTACCCCTACCCATACATTTACCAAAACCCTAACTCTAAATTTTAATGTAACCTTTATTCAAATCTTTTAAACTACCTTAGAGCGTTGACCTTGTTAATAAATAAAAAGGTTTCCAATATTTAGTATGTTTCTTCATGACTACTCAAAATAATTTGTCATTTTTATTCATTTTATGATCTTCATAATGACTTTATTTTCATGTAATATCGGGCTTACTCTCTGCTGGGATAGATAGGTGCCTTGCCTGGGAGGTCAGTAGGTTCCACCTGGATTGGCTGAGGCCCTGCTAGATGGAATGTGTGCCTTCATACTACACTACTGTACTATGATACTGTTAAGATTAACCTGGGTCCTGCTTTAATATGTTGTGGCTCCTTTGTTGACTGTCTTTAATTCTCAGTTTTCTGGTATCTGTTTGTCTTCCTATCAGGTCACGTGGTTGACATATATTCCAAGTTCGATGTCATTGTAAGTAACCCGCCAATATTTTGCCATTCTGTGCTATAGTTGTATGCATGTTTATTTGTGCCCAGCCTAAGTCAAAAACATAAGAGGGAGGTAGAGCGAATGTCTGGATTCTTGCTCCACAAGGGTACTTAAGTAAACACAGAGAATCCAACAGGAAAAATGGAGGGGAAAAGAGTGATCGACAAATGTTGAAGCACTCATTGTTTTGTAAAATACCCCTCACACACCAAAAGGCCCCTTGGTGTCATGCTTCATCATCGGGGTCTTCGCACCCCTCTATCGGGATGCGGCGTGCTACGACCTACGACTACGCGGGAGCACTAATAGTAATGACTATGTGTGGTGTTAGGTGTGTGGGGTGTATTAGTTATAAGTGAGTGGTGGGATGTGGTGAAAAAAGTTAAAAAGTACCTGGCACATGAGTTGAAAGAAAATTTTTTTTATTCTGAACTCTGGCTGGTACTGTTAAAAGAAGTGCAATGTGAGGTCGGATCTGTTATATTAAGGAACAGGACCTCTGGTGTGCATTGTCGACATGTTTCGGAGTCAAGCTCCTTCTTCAGGACGGGGGCACGACCTCCCCACCTTACTCACGTATTTTTAATAAAAAATTGTGTATTTTACAGAAAAGTGAAATAAATAGGCTAAGTGTGCCTACAGCGGTCTGCTACAAGTACAATGACTTGTGAAGCTTGCTTGTGGGCTTCATGAGCAAAATGGGACGTCTGGGGTGTTGCTTTTATTGCAATACTAACAGGACGCTCTGGTCACCGTCTTACCCCACACGCTGCCCAGCTACATTTATTGTGCTAAAACCCAGCTAAATGTGAATGTTTTCTAACACCAACCCTACTCAGACTATGGGGTTGGTTTAGATCTTGGCGGATGGAATATTCGGTCACAAACGTGAAGATATCCCGTCTGCCGTATTACAAGTGCGTACTATCCTATGGCACTTGTAATACGGCCGATGGAATATACGTCACGTTTGTGACGGAGAATCCCATCTGCCAAGATCTAAATCGGGTCATATGTAATGGAGAAGGTGCATGAAGGGGTTGTGGTCATTTAGAGGTGGGCGATTGTGGGGTGATGTGTAGAATCTTTGAGTAAAGCATTCCCAGTTCAAGGCCATTATAACTTCATCAAGTTTACACCATATTAATCTGGAGCTTTAGGTTAAGATTCTAAACCTGGCACATAACTAAGTCACTGCCCTAAGGCCCCTTTTTGGTGTCCAACTCTGATATGTGGAAGCTTATTTGACTGGATTTGTAATCGCAGAATAAATATTCTAGGGAAGCCTCCAGTTCACAAAGCTGGTCTCTCTGACCGAACTGCAGTGCTCCATAGTAATGTGTGTGTGTATACCTTTGCTGAAAAAAACAAAGGGTAAAGGGACGCTATAGTTAGCTGAAAGTCAGTTAAAACATAATGTTTTAAAACACCAAATTACACCACTACTAATGTAACTATAACTTGTGCCTCGCCAAGCACAGAGTTGTTATCAATGATGTAATTTGAAATATCATTAGGGGTGTTATCAATGCAGTCATTGAACATGTCGTGTGGGGTGTAATATGTGAGGGTTCATGGCAAGGGCACGAGTTATAGTTACTTTAGGGCACAAGTTATGGTTACTTCAGATAACTGTAAATGGTGACATTCAGTGGTTTTGTGAGTTTAAAACGTTATGTTTTAACCAATATATCACCTAACTATACCGTCCCGTTAACCTTTGTTTTTTCTCTGAATTTCTAAGGTTTTATTTTTTATGTAAAGTAAGATATTACAATTCCTAACTGGAATGTCACTTTAAGCTTAGGTTTTTTTTCATTGACCTTCTATGGTTTTTCTAAAATAAAGTAAGATGTATACCGCCATGTAAGCTGTGGGGGTTGGCCAAAGGGCCTGCCTTTATCCAACCGCCCAACGATGGCAACACCCCTGCTACGCACTACCTAGGCTAGACCCAGTTGCTGACCAACCCCGTGGTCTTACAGTGCACCACGGCCTGACTTTTGTTTTTGGGTTCTACCCCAGTACTACTGTGTGTTAGTATGGGGGATGCACTGTCCACCCCTGTAGTACTGCTGCACCACAGAATGAAACAATCTTTTTAATTTGACCCCCGGAGTGTCCCTCTGGGACTTCAACCCCCCACAACAGCCAGATCAGAGTTCCCCTACCCTGCCTCCATCTTGTTGTTTATTTTTATTCGTCTCTGATGATATGGGAACCGAGTTCCAGGGTCATAAAATGGCAGCTGAAACTTTATTTGAATGATGCAGCCAGCCAATCATAACTCATGGTTTGCACTTGCGGTACTCCACAGTAGCCTGCAATGCTAGATTATAACACATTTTTAACCTTATTTTCTCAAAGACTGCTGAACACATTTACACCATAATTAAAAAACACGCTTTCTGGAGCAGGATCTAGCTTTCTGACAAATGTGGTCTCATTCTGTTTAGCTGTTGTGACTGTAGCTGTGTCTAAAGTTTCTATAAAAAATTGCATGGGAAAAATGTGTGTGAGCTTTATATGGCCTTTGATGTTTTTAGTTCTTGCCTATTATATCTCGCAGGGATTAATAGGCGAGTATATAGTAGGCGAAACAAACTCTTGACCAAGCGCGGATTACGTGCATTTCATGTGATGGACTCGTGTGAGACGCGCGTACACGTCAAACCCATCAGCCTCGCACCAGACTTCAATGGTATGCCTCCCAAGCTGCTCCCCCGCCCCCGCCATTCAGACTTCCCCTCCATCGTCCGCTCCAGTTTAACGGCCACGCGGGATATTGGTTTCACTTTCACGGCAGTGTCATGCTTGTTGGGACTTTCATTTTGGTGAGTGAGTGAGCCTGCAGTCATCAGCCTTATTTAAGATTCATTGATTTTCTCAAAATCACAAGATGTTTGACCCTCTCGATACTACTCGAATCCTGTTCCCCAGCTTCAAAGGCGTACTCTCTTGACGCGCCCGCACTTCTCTTTCACCGAGGCGCCATCTGGAGCATGATTACTTTCCTGCTTCAGTTTCCTATCAGGCGCCATCTGTCTTTCCTTAGTTTATGGCTTTCCTATACCACTCGCAGGCACCTACCCCCTCGCTTCTCTCCCTCCCTCTTCGTCCGCTCCAGTTTAACGGCCAGGTGGGATATTAGTTTCACTTTCACGGCCGTGTCATGCTTGTTGTTTCGGACGTGCGTCTTGTCTTAATTTTTTTTTCTTCTCTCGGACGATCGCTGCAGACCAGCTAATGTCTCGCTCTACCCTCCCCACACCAACACTTTCTGTCACTTTCTACCCGTTCTTGCAGATCAGCTCACGCCTTGCGATGCTCTCCCCACACCATAACCTCCTATCGCTGCTTGGTTTACTTCTCCAGTCACTTCGCTATAGCCGCCTGCTAAGTAAAACAGGTAACCCGAGGCTGCTTCTCTGTGCTTCCGAATTGCTGGAGCACATCAAGCCTTAAGTCTCGGGCTCGCCCCGTGATGCAGCCCCGACAACTCCGAGGCGTCATCACTGCCCTGTTCATCCCACAGATGGCTGATCCTCCACTCCTATCGCACGCGGACAGTGCAGTCAGCAGCAGCTACATACCAAAAAAAACTGGTAACCGGAGGCTGGATCTCCATGCTTCCCGGACTAACACAAGTTCCGTAGCCTTTTTCTAATGTTAACGCATGTATACCCCATAATTTATGTGTTCTTTGACTCACAATGCTAATAAACCTACCTAACCTTCCAGCGGAGCCACTTGAAGAAATGTAAACGGTGCAAAACATTTTCTTTCGGGTCACTGTGTTAAAAGTATGTGCTGCGAAGCTCATTAAACCAGTTTCTAAAAAGTGCTTGAGAAAGTATTCAACAAACACAGAGCTGGTTATTACTTAGCTCTCACTTTCTTTTAATGAAGTCTTAGTCTGTTTCTCTCTAAGAACAAATTAAAACAAACTTCCGCGTCTGTACTCCTTTAATTATGTAGGCTGGCATCTTTCTGTGTGCAGCCACATTTGCTTCTTTCCACAGAACACTGTTAGAAACTCCTTATCAAAGGAGTTTTATTTCCTCATTATTCAAACTGGTGTCGAAGTCAAAATGAGTGCCTGGAAATGCTGCACAGAAGCAGGGTATTTAGAAAGTCAGCAGTCCATCTAACCTCCTAAGGATGCGATTGTGCTCCCGCATGCCCCATAATTATTTTTTCCTTACAATACTACAATGAGTACAACGTAGATTTACATAAAACATGTTTATTTACTACAAACAGTAAATAATTGTCATAAATTAACATGGAAAATAGAGTTAGTGATGCATGCTACGTTTTTTCTCACATTTATCAAGAAAACAGCTGCAACGTAGCCCTATCTATCGCCCTCACTCTATCTATCGCACCACCACAGCATCACTCAGGGGCACCACAGCATCACTCAGGGGCACCACAGCATCACTCAGGGGCACCACAGCATCACACAGGGGCACCACAGCATCACACGGGGGCACCACAGCATCACTCGGGGGCACCACAGCATCACTCGGGGGCACCACAGCATCACTCGGGGGCACCACAGCATCACTCGGGGGCACCACAGCATCACTCGGGGGCACCACAGCATCACTCGGGGGGGCCCCACAGCATCACTCGGAGGGGCCCCACAGCATCACTCGGGGGGGCCCCACAGCATCACTCGGGGGCCCCACAGCATCACTCGGGGGCCCCACAGCATCACTCGGGGGCCCCACAGCATCACTCGGGGGCCCCACAGCATCACTCGGGGGCCCCACAGCATCACTCGGGGGCCCCACAGCATCACTCGGGGGCCCCACAGCATCACTCGGGGGCCCCACAGCATCACTCGGGGGCCCCACAGCATCACTCGGGGGCCCCACAGCATCACTCGGGGGCCCCACAGCATCACTCGGGGGCCCCACAGCATCACTCGGGGGCCCCACAGCATCACTCGGGGGCCCCACAGCATCACTCTGGGGCCCCACAGCATCACTCGGGGGCCCCACAGCATCACTCGGGGGCCCCACAGCATCACTCTGGGGCCCCACAGCATCACTCAGGGGTACCACAACATCACAATGCGCTACTACAGCATCACTGAACGCCACAGCATCACTCGTCGCCACCACATCACTCAGCGCCACCACAGCATCAATCTGTGCAACTATTCAACAACTGGTTCAAATATGTTCTCTCAATGTTTCAAGCTTTATTACAAATGTCACAAAAAGATGTTAATATTTCACTTCTTTTCTTGTATTTTCGCCACAATAAAATACACTGAACATAATCTTCACAAAAGTTATTTACTAAAGTTTAAGCTATTGCCATTATAAATTACAATAACTTTTATTTAAGTATTAATTATTTAAAAAAAAAAACATTGTTATTTGTAATATCAATACATCTAAGTCACTTAAATACAAAACATGTTGCATTACAAATGCTATAGGTGTCACATTTGCAAAAGTTAAAAGTATTGGCATTGTAAATGGCAAAGCTATTAATTTCGCTATTTTCAAAACCAACACATAAATAAAAAAATTCTCATTTACAAGACCAATAGCTCAAACTTTCCTAATGCGAGACCTATTGCATTGCAAATGCTTGTTTACATTATTTTTATCCCACAACCCTCGGACTGAGCCCCCGAATCATTTAATAGGTGCCACAACATATTCTCCATGTTGAGGCCAGTCAATCGGGATCCACCCATCCACTTTGAATAGGCCTATATGAGCATGTCCAAATGCCAACGATCCAGCTATCTGACTTTTTATTAGAGTTAAACTCTTCATGCCCACCCAAGGACCTCTTTAAACGCTGATTTCTCAAACGGTTGAATAGCAGCAAATCACACTTTTGTCCACCATACCCTTCAACCCACTCCTTTTTCTTGGCCCCTGCTTGACTGGTCAGACCACAACTTTCAATGAAGGAGCCAAAGTGAATAAACTTGGAAAGTTCTGTGCAGATTTGTCAAAAGGTAGTCACAACTACACATTTGTGACCACCACCCCAAACCTACCCCCCCTCCCCTCCCCCGCTCCCTCGCCCCCAAATCCAGGAAACACATGTTTAGTGGAGGTGAGTGCCATATAGGACATGTATTTAGGGGTAGCACAATTTTGCCAGTGGTACACCAGGTATGTCTGTCAGGATAGCAGTTTATGGAAGGTGCAAATGGCACATAAGGAGGAAGTAGCAAGCTCTCAGGGTCTGTGTGATCAACAACATGTTTGTCATCTGGTGTCTTAGCTGTCCTTCCTACATCAACACATTTGCCTTACCACACTGATACCCTTAATCCTCACACATGCACTCTTCTCTTTCTGATTACAATGATCCTTTCTCCTCAGAATTTGGCAGCTGAGAAGACTTACAACAACCTGGATTTGTCAGTGACAAAGGCTCTCCGGCATCGCTCACAATACTTCGAGGGTGTGCTCAAGTGCTACAAACACGAAACCCTGGAAACTATTATTAACCGTCTTGTGGAGGCTGAGGTAATGTGAATGCTAGGGGTTATGGGAGGTTTGGGTGAGGGAGAATTTGAAGCAGAGGTTAGCTTCCCTAGAAAGATGGTGGTCGTGAGCCTCTGCTAATGTTAATTATGGAATTCAGGCGCTTTGGTAGTGTGGGATCTGTGAGTGAGGCAGATGTGGTAAACAGATGTGGAGGTCTGATGGGTAATTTGGGAATTTGGGTTGAGGCTGATTCCACATTGCTCAGTTCAACAGTTTATTTGTTTCTTCTTTCAGGTTCATCGACTGGTGGCAGTGGATGAGAACAACGTGGTGAAAGGAATAGTGTCTCTCTCTGATATACTGCAGGCGCTGGTACTTACGGCAGGGGGTACGTAGACATTAACCATGATAAGTTGGCACATTTCTATGGCCCTGAAAGTTGCATTCACCCAAATAGGAAATCCCAGTACAGAGAGCCTGATTATTGAACGAGCATGAAGTGTGAACTCCCTTCTCATCAAGTTCTATTAGTAGGCAGAAGCTGGGGTGACTTAGTCACGGCATCCGAGATAGGGTCAATGCATAGGAGCTGGGCTAAATGGTGCCATGCCTAAGTAATAGGGAGTACAGCGTCCAGCTGTGAAGTTTGAGCCTGCTCGATGTGGGACCTATTTTTTTATGTAACTAATCCAGGAACGTGGGGTGATATGCCTGTGATTTTTGCAGTGTGAACCATTTCCAGATTTTGTCTCTGTATATTATCCCACCATCTAATGGTTGTGTCTTGGAAAAGCACCTTGTTTACTAGTACTAAGCTTTATGTCCCTGTCAACATGCCCTACGCAATAAACCTCATCTTCAGGTTGCTTTTTTCTCCTTTCTGGTTGGAAAGCATGAGTGCCGTCAGGACCAACGAGTTGTAAATGTGAATGGTCTGTGACCAGATTTCAACATCAATGGATGGTTTGGATTTCATACCTCTATGGTTACCACGTTTATAAAATGACTCCAAAGTCAGAGCCTTGTAGTCTTTTTTCCATCTATTCGGAAATTAGATTGGACCATAGGCCCTTTGCATTGTGTACATGTCCCCATTAGTATCCTTGTGTAATTCTACACAAGATGTGTAATTTGTGTTCTCCTTGCAACCATGACACTCTGTGTTAGACTTGTACACAGTTCTTTTCATATAAACTGAAAAAACAGAGACCGGCCCTGGGTGTTTTCTTTGATGACATCCGGACCGGAACTGGGTTGCAGCCATCATTTCGAAGCTGTGCAGCACAGTTTGCTTATGGTTCCATACTTCACGTGAAAGCAGTTGTCTGCTCAGAATGACTAAATTTAATGAAATAATTAATAAAGCATTTGTAGAGCGTGCTATCACTCAAATGAGATCATCCGGGCGCTGTAGGAAGCTGGCTCTGCATATACTATACTAAAGTAGGGTATAGTGTGCACAGAGTCCAGTGAAACCCCAAAGGAAGGCAGAGGTAAAGGTAGATTATACCTTACTCTCTATTTGTGGTAGTGTGGGAAAGCTGTAAGGCTTTATCAGAGGGTAGTGTTAAGCATCTATTGTACACACTCAGGCAAGAAATGTCACACACTCAAAGACTGAACTCAGACCAATTTGTTTGTATAAAAAAATATATATTATTTAGTTGTATTTTATTTTCCAGAGCCAGGCCTGGTACAGGTAAGTGTAATAATACTTTTCAAGAATAATGCAGTTAAATACAGTTTGAGTGCAGTTGAATGCAATTGGATTGGTTACAGGTAAGTCACTTGTTCATAAAACCGTTGGAATTACTTTTCAGTTACTTTTTAGATTACTTTGTACGTTACTTTTCAGATTACTTTTTAAGTTACTTTTTCTACCCGCTGTGATTTGCCTAGATATCACACTGGGACATTTCTTAGAGAAAAGGTAAGTAAATCAGTTTTTGTACATATGCAGTTTCTTAGGGTTTTAGACAAAACCAACTCCACACTTAATGAAATTTTCACAGGAAAGCAGTCAATGCAGTCCTATGGGAGAAAACAATGTTATCAGTTTAACTGTAAGTACTTAGGTTTGGGAGTTGGTTTTCGGGCGTTAGAACTAGGGTTCCCCCAGGATCAAGGATGCACGCTCAAAGCACCGTTAGCAGCACTAGGGCTTCCGCTTGTAGAGTGCTGAGTCCCAATGTTATCCAATGGTATTTAGGGGGCCTTCGGTTGGTGGCTGCTCACAGGCAGGCCACAAGGTTGTGGGAGCGAAGCTCCTGGACTTAGGCTCAGGGCAAAGGGGGATCCGAGTTAGCACACAAAGTGCACCCACAGGGGCCACCGGGTGAAGTGCAGGGTGCTGTTTTGGCATTGGGTGCCGTGTTTTTGGATTTTGGCTGCAGGCTCTGTCCAGCAAGTCTTCCGGGAGGAACCAACAGCTGGGCAGGCAAGTTGGAGGGCTTGGGAACGTAGGTGCACCTCAGGTCCTCTTCTCCAGGGCACAGGGCGGCTGGATGCAGGGGTGTCTTGAGGTTGGATTTCACCTTACCGGGCCACTCGCGGTTGGGGAGTCTTCGTGCAGAGGCTGCAGGTGATTTCTGATAGATACATCTGCCGTGTGGATTCCTCACCTTGTGAATACCCCCCTTGCGTCAGCAACATTCGGAAATTCTTTTTTCGTAGCCTCGCGCCGACGTGGACTCCTGACGTCATAGAGACACGACCTCGCTCGCGACTCCGCTGACGTCACCGACGCCTATAATAGGCCCACGCCGGCGTGATGACATCAGTTCCCTTTTTTCCGCGTCGTCGACGCTAACGGTTATCGGGAATCTCTGTAGCCAACGGATACTTTGTTGTCTTTATTATTAACATTTTCTGCGTCTCTGTATCCTGTCTCTTCGACAATGTCTTCAAAAAAGACCGGCTTCAAGCCTTGCAGAGAATGCGGCAAAATGATGTCCATTACCGACCCACACAGCGACTGCATCTGGTGCTTGAGCTCGGACCATGATGTGGAGGACTGCTCTTCGTGTAAGAAAATGAACCCGAAGGCCCTGAGGGAGAGAGAGGCGAAGCTCCTGGTGGCTAAAATGAAAGCTGGAAAAGGAAAATCGTCGAAGTCTCGTTCTCGAAGGGCGAGGTCGAAGTCGAGATCGAGGTCCAGGTCTAGATCTAGAGGAAGGTCGTCTTCGAAGTCGGCTTCGGACCATGTTTCAAAGAAGAGGAAACATAAGAAGAGGAGACATGAGTCCCGACGTCGTTCTGGTAAGGAGTCGGGGTCGAGGTCGAGGTCACCGAAGGTTCGTTCGAAGGTGGTGACCATTGAAGTTTCGGATCCAGAACCTGAAGGTGAGGCTTCCCCTTTTGAGTCACGGGCGCCGTCTCCGGCTCCGTCTCCGACTCCGAATCCGGCTCCGAATCCATCTCCGGCGCCGTCCCCGGTCCGAGATGAGGAGGAGCCTCATGAGGATGAGGGTTCCGAGCCCTTAGGTGAGCCGAATCCGAACGCTCCTCGGGACAGGCCTGAAGGTTTTCATCCACCATTTCCTGCCCCAGGCCAGGACCCTTCTGCGTTTCTCAACGCGATGTATGGAGTCTTTTCGAGGTCGTGGTACCCCTCTGGTGCACCTTCGGGTCCCATGGGTCCTTTGGCTTTTAACTTAGGAGTCCCTCACTCCTACCCTCCGGCTCCGTTTATGCCTTACATGCCGGCTCCGACGCCGCCGTGGCATTTTCCGGCTCCACCGAAGCCGTCGACGCCGGTTCCGGCTTCGCCAGCTCCGGGTCGACCTAGAACACATCCCTCTGAACCTGCGGATTCGATCCCGACGTCGATTCCGAATCCGTCGGAGCCGATGGTGGATCCGAGGGCAAAACGGGTCAAGATGAGATCCAGAAGAGAGGCTCAGCGCCTTCTGGAGGAAAGGAGGTTTTTGGACTCACAATCTGACCTCGAGGAGGGTGAGTTGGATGAAGATACTTTTGAAGATTTGGCAGAAGCAGGAAGCCTGGATTTCTCTCCAGAGTGGGAGTTACCATCAGGTTCTAGTACTCCTTCTAAGGACATTCAACCCTATCATTTGATTATGAGAAAGGCTGCCAGTCTGCTTAAGTTGACTTTGCCTACAGCAGAATTCAAATCTAATATTCTGACTGAAGTACTCCATTCTCCGAGTTCAGTGGTGGAACCTCTTCTTCCTTTCAATGATGCTCTAACAGAGCCCATTCTGGAGGTGTGGAAAAAACCTTTGTCTGCTCCAGCTGTCTCTAAAAGTGTAGCCAGAAGATACAGGGTTGCCCCTGATGATCCTGCCTTTTTAACCTCTCACCCTTCACCGGAGAGTTTGGTCATTCAGGCTGCATGCTCCAAAAAGAACATTAGTGCTTTCCCTCAGGTTCCTTTTGAGAAGGAAGCAAAGAAGCAGGATCAGGTGGCAAAGAAGTCCTTCTCCTCTGCCAGTATGGCATTGAAGTCATCAAATGCCACTTGCTTGATGGGGAGATATTTACACGCTCTGATGGACTCTTTACATGTTCTGGTTCCAAAAGTTCCTGATGACAGCAGGAAGGATTTTGAGGAAGTCATCTCTGACGCTCAGGCAGCGGCTCGCCAGGTCATTCAGAGCGGTTTGGATACTGTAGACTCTGTGGCGCGCATTATGGGCACTGCTGTCGCTACTAGGAGGTCTGCCTGCTTGAAATCTTCTGACTTTTCGGCTGATGTTCAGGCGACATTATTAGATCTTCCTTTCGATGGTTCAGGCCTTTTTGGGAAGAAGGCTGATGCGGCCCTTGAGAGGTTTAAAGATTGCAAGGCGACTGCTAAATCCCTGGGTCTCCAAATGAGACGTTCTTCAACTGGCAGAAGATTCAGAGGTTTTGGCCGTCCTGCCTTTCGGAATTTCCGGCAAGGCCAGCAGCAGCAGCAGCAACAACAGCAGCAGCAAAACTCCTTATACAGGTCCTACAGGGGAAAGCAAAGAGTGCGTCCTCGTGGACGTCAGGTCTCTTCCTCCTCCACTTCCTCCAACCCTCCTGCCCCTGAGAAGCAGCCCTAGATCCGACATTCAGGATCATGTGGGTCCGGTTGGGGGCCGGCTTACCCATTTTCTACAGGATTGGGAATCGGTTACGTCAGATCTTTGGGTTCTCAATCTTGTAGAAAATGGGTATGCCCTTCCCTTTCGGGAATTCCCTCCCAATTTCCCTCCTTGCCAAGGGTATTGCTCCGAGGAGCATCTGTCTCTTCTGCAAGAGGAAGTTTTAACTCTGATAAGAAAGGGTGCGATAGAGGTGGTCCCAGAGCAGGAAAGGGGTCAGGGATGCTACTCCCGGTATTTCCTGATTCCGAAGAAGGATGGCAGGCTTCGTCCAATCCTGGATCTCAGGATCTTGAATCTCTATCTGAAACAGGAGAAATTCAAGATGCTCACCCTTGCTCAGGTTCTTCAAGCGCTGCAAGAAGAAGACTGGATGGTGTCACTCGACTTGCAGGATGCTTACTTTCACATCCCAATCCTGAAGTCGCACAGGAGGTATCTCCGTTTTACGGTGGGATCGCAGCACTACCAGTTTGCGGTCCTTCCGTTTGGACTTACTACTGCGCCTCGAGTCTTCACCAAGGTGATGGCAGTGGTGGCGGCACATCTCAGAAGGTCAGGGATTCCGGTATTCCCTTATTTAGACGACTGGCTGATCAAAGCGGAGTCGTCAGAGAGAGTGCTCCATCATTTGCGGGAGACAACCCAGTTGTTGTACAGGTTGGGTTTTTCAATAAATGTACCCAAGTCTCACCTGGTGCCCTCCCAGCGCAACCTGTTCATAGGTGCGGTACTGGACACAACCGTATGTCGTGCATTCCCTCCCCCTCAAAGGATTCGCGACATACGGGAGATGATTCCTTTGTTTTACAATGGAGCGGTCGTTCCAGTCCTGAAGGTCCTTCGCCTGCTCGGTCTGATGGCTTCATGCATTCTGTTGGTCAACCATGCACGCTGGCACATGAGGGCGCTCCAGTGGTGTCTCCGCAGGCAGTGGTATCAGCACAGCGGAGACCTCAGGGAGTCAGTGAGGATCTCCAGAGAAGCTGCAGCGGATCTGTCTTGGTGGGGCGTGGAAGGCAATCTGTCCCAAGGAAAGCCTTTTCAACTTCCCCCATCGGTGGCCACGGTGATAACGGATGCATCCACTCTCGGGTGGGGTGCTCATCTGGGGGATCTGGAGGTCAAAGGCCTTTGGTCTCCAGAGGAAAGGTTGCTTCACATCAACCTTCTAGAATTGCGGGCGATACGTTTGGCGCTCAAGGCCTTCCTCCCTTCCCTTCGCGGTCAGTCTGTTCAAGTCCTGACGGACAACACGACTGCGATGTGGTACATCAACAAGCAGGGAGGAGTAGGGTCGCAGTGTCTCTGCAGAGAGGCTCTGCGTCTCTGGTCCTGGGTTCAGGACCATCAGATTTGTCTGATGGCAAATCATCTGGCCGGTGTTCTGAACGTTCGTGCAGACAGTCTCAGTCGGCAGTTCTCTGCCGACCACGAGTGGAGGCTGCACCCGGAGGTGGTTCACGACATCTTTCAGATGTGGGGGACTCCTCGGGTGGACCTGTTTGCCACTCGCGAGAATGCGCACTGCCTGTCGTTCTGCAGTCTCCAGTATCCGATGCAAGGAGCCTTGGGGGACGCGTTTCAGTTGAGTTGGAAAGATCAACTCCTTTACGCGTTTCCCCCCATACCCTTGATTCCTCGGGTTCTGAGGAAGATTCGCCAAGACCGGGCCCAAGTCATATTGGTCGCTCCGGATTGGCCAAGAAGGGTGTGGTATACAGATCTACTCCACCTCTCCTCTCACCCGCCGCTCCGTCTCCCTCTCAGGGCAGACCTCCTCTCTCTGATGGAGGGGCAGGTTTTACACCCCCACCTCCAGACATTGCACCTTCATGCCTGGAGATTGAGCGGGGCAACCTGAATTCCTTTTCCCTCCCGCCTGACGTTGTGGATGTCATCTTGTCAGCCAGGCGTGACTCCACTAAGTCCATCTATTCTTATAGATGGGCGAAATTTGTCACGTGGTGTGGGGAAAGGTCTGTTGATCCTTTGAGGGCCCATTTGTCTAATGTTCTACAATTTGCTCTTTCTTTGGCGCGGCAGGGTCTGGCGGTTGCCACGGTAAAGGGTTACCTGTCGGCGCTGTCGGCTTTTCTCTGCTTGCCTGACCAGCCCTCTCTTTTTAAGTCTCCTGTGGTCTTAAGGTTTTTGAAGGGTCTTACTAATATGTTCCCTCCTTCACCTTTCATTGTGCCTCAGTGGGATTTAAATCTTGTATTGACCTTTTTGATGGGGGCTCCCTTTGAGCCTCTCCACAAATGTCCCATGAGGCTTCTTACCCTTAAGACAGTCTTCTTGGTTGCAATAACCTCGGCAAGGAGGGTTAGTGAGCTTCAAGCTCTTAGCTCCAAGCCCCCATTCCTGACCATTCATGTTGATAGAATGGTTCTTAGGACCAGGGCTGCTTTTCTGCCTAAGGTGGTAACTCCCTTCCATCTAGGACAGTCCATTACCCTACCTACCTTCTATCCTCCCCCTCACCCTTCCAAGGAGGAGGAGAGACTGCACCGTCTGGACCCTAAGAGGGCGGTGTCCTTTTACTTGGACAGATCCAAGGACTTTCGCTTGGAAGACCAGCTCTTCGTTGGATTTGCTGGCTGCAAGAAAGGAAGGGCGGTCCATAAAAGGACTTTATCGAGATGGATCGTCCTCTGCATAAAGATCTGCTACTCTTTGGCCGGTAAGGAACCACCAGAGGGTATAAGGGCTCATTCAACTAGAGCTAAGTCTTCAACCTCAGCATTGGCTAGAGGTGTGCCTGTGGAGGATATTTGTAGGGCGGCGACTTGGTCTTCCCTCCACACTTTCGCGAAGCATTACTGCTTGGATTCCGAAGTGAGGAGGGACGGCCATTTTGCGCGCTCTGTCCTTCAGGATTTCCTGGTTTAGAAGAGTGGACACCCTCCTCCGGGAGTGGGGACTGCTGTGGGACTCTATTCACAAGGTGAGGAATCCACACGGCAGATGTATCTATCAGAAGAACAAGTTACTTACCTTCGGTAACGCTTTTTCTGGTAGATACTATATCTGCCTGTGGATTCCTCACCGACCCACCCGCCTCCCCGTTGTCCACTCTTCTATGCCAGAGTTACTGTAGTGTAATATATATATATATTTTATTGTCAAGGAAATGTTTCAGTTGCTTTCCTGCTTTTGCTTAACACTGTGTGTTTTGCCTTGAGTACTGTGTACTGTGTATACTTGTATATTTCTACTGTCATTGGTCCGTCCGTGTGCCTCGATGGCACGGAAAAAAGGGCGGAACTGATGTCATCACGCCGGCGTGGGCCTATTATAGGCGTCGGTGACGTCAGCGGAGTCGCGAGCGAGGTCGTGTCTCTATGACGTCAGGAGTCCACGTCGGCGCGAGGCTACGAAAAAAGAATTTCCGAATGTTGCTGACGCAAGGGGGGTATTCACAAGGTGAGGAATCCACAGGCAGATATAGTATCTACCAGAAAAAGCGTTACCGAAGGTAAGTAACTTGTTCGTCGGGGAGTCTTGGAGGGGTCAACCTACGGTGGACTCAGACTCTGGAGCACTGGGGGACGTCGTTGGGACTGGTGGGTCACTCGGATTCGGGCCGTAGGCGTCTGGTGCATCGGGTTTCTTTGTCCTCAGTGGGCTCGGAGTCTCTCTTTGGTGCAAGGGTGAGAAACCGTGGGCTCTGGCTAGATTAGAGAATAACAGAGAGTGTCAGGTGCAAGGAAGAGCCAGGTCTTCAGACTCTTTTTAAAGCTGGCTTCACTGTCCATAGAACGAAGTGGACCTGGAAGTTGGTTCCAGGCTTTGGCACCTAGAAACATGAAAGACTTCCTACCCCGGGATTTTATTTTGAAAGGGGGAAGTTTTAGATGGTTGGTATTAGAGGATCTCTCCATCCTCTCAGTTCTGTGGCAGCAGAACCAGGCAGTGAGGTATTTTGGATGGTAGAATTAAAGGCACTGAACACCAGAATGATGGATCTTGAACAAGACCCTCTTGTAAATCGTTACCCAGTGAAGTCTTCTAAGCGGTTCAGATTCCGAACTCTGGGTAGTTTGAGCACCAATCTGGCTGCTGCATGCTGTACCATCTGAAGTTTGTGAAGCAGCTGCTTTGAACTTCATGCATAAAGACTGCTGCCGTAGTCAAGTCTGGAAGTTATTAAAGCGAAGGCAACTGTTTCTAGCATCTAGGGGGAGGAAGTCAAAGATTTTGTTTGAGATTTGATCAGATTGAAACACATGCCAGCCACTGCTAGAGGTTGTGGGGTAAAGAATTATTGATTTGGAAGATTAGTCTCATCACAATTAGGAGGTACAAAATTGCACTTTCCATTTCAAAGTCTTTCAAGGCAAAATCCTGACTTGCTCACAGCGCCATAGAAAGGGTTACATTCTCAAGCAGGATCTCCACTTGTTGCCTTCTTAAGAACTGCTCCACGAATTTAAAAAACAGCCAAATAATCTTTGAAGAAGCACTACTGTGAGAAGTTGGCCTGATGTGCAGTGCTCACTATTCTAGTGATCACTATATATCAGTCCAAACAACCCTTATTGATGATTGGTTGTAAGTCAACCTTATAGATCAGCTATCCTAGTAGCATGGATACGAGCAGTCTAAGGCTAAGACTCTAGAGGGCGTGTTAAGCCAGCTGTTTTACCATCACATTACCCCTTGAACACCCAGTGAAAGGACACCACACAAGTGTTATGAAAATAAACAGTGTATTTATTAGAATCACAACAACCCTGTACTCTTTATGAGGACAGGGTGCTAGGCACACAACAAAACTCTTACGAAAATACTTAAGTTAGCACGGTATACACAAATGCCCGAGGGGCACGAAAAACCATATACTTTCAAAGTGGAATGCGAAATTACTAGCAGGTAAGTACAGTACTAATAGGCTTTGGAATCGCTAGGACTGGACTAGGGAATCGTTAGATTATTTCTAGGAGGCCTAGGGGACTCGGGTGCAGAGTGTGCACTCTCACGCGGGATGCGGGACAAAGTCTATGGTAGCTAGTAACGCTAAAGTTAGTGTTCACGGGCGAACCCGACCTGGTAGGGAGAAAACGACAGTGGATCCTGACCCTTGGATAGTGAGGCTATGCTGGGGCACCGAAATGCCGAAGTTACCTAGCCCAGGGGCTGCAGCTGCATATGTCTCAAAAGACGTCGGGAATCCTCGTTGCCGGACCAGGAGCCTGGAAGAAAGATGCTGGCAGGCGACCAGTGAAGATAGTTCGAGTTGATCCAAGCCTGGATCTGGAAGATGGATGACACCTGAAAGCAGAGGGGACCAAGTTCGTGACTACTAGCCAGTAGTCAGTGGGCACCAGGAGGGCACCGGATGGTAGTCACCTCGACTAGGTGAGTGGGCGACGCTGGCTCTGCAGATCTCACGGACCAGGAGGCGTTGTCGGCGACCAGGATGGAGAGGCGAGCTGTCCCACGATGGATGAAGCTGTCGGCGTCGAAGTACCCGGATTGGGCAACAAAGCCTTGGCTAATTCAAGCCCACGCGGTGGACTCAAAATGGCGTCTGGAGTGGACCAGAAGGGTCCGGGGTGCTCCTCTTCGGGAAGGGAGCAAGGGCCAGTCTGGAGCAACCAGACCAGCAGCAGTGATGTCGTCGGGCGTCGTTCAGAAGGCCACAAGCCAGCGGGCTAGTAGCCAAACAACGCGGTGAGCAGCAAAAAGCAGAAGGGCCCCACGCAGATCGTGGAGATGCTGGGAGGCTGCACTTCGGTGCTGGAGCTGCTCAGGGTCGGGGCTTCTCGGACCCCAAAGCACTCACCAGGAAATTACTCGGCGGGCTTGCTTTGCAGAAGTCGTGCAGTCTTGCAGATGGCCGGTCCCTCGAGGTCTCGTCGCACCCACGGTTCTCAGCTGGGCTGTAGAGGTGGGTAGAGGTCAGAGGTGCCAGGGAAGCCGGTTCTCGTCGAGCTGGGCAGTCTGATTCCGGAGGAAGGACTTACAGCAGACCGCAGTGTTCTTGCGATGGTGCCTGCGGATGCAGGGTGACTACTCCTTAGTCACAAGGGAGAAATCTTAGGAAGAAGTCTTGAGTTCCTTTCGTGGAAAGTAGTTTCAGGATTCAAAGATGATCTAATTTGGAAGGGGGCCTGCTCCTACCTTTATCTGGGAAAAGGGGGCTGGCACGCGACTAAGTCCTGCCCTATGGGTGGGACCAGGAGGGGGGTGGTTACACCCCTCTCCTTTGGCGGGCTTTCCCCAGGCCAGGGGCTGGAGTGCCCCTGGAACTGGTTTCAGCCGGCCTATGCACAGTGAGCACCGGGGTGCCACTTGCAGTCGCCTTTCTCTGTAGCCCTGCCTACCTGGAATACACAAAACCCTGTCTGGGACGGTGCTGGCACCGCCCCTGGCAGGAAACCCTTTGTCCTTGCCTCCTGCTCTGGGAGGACTCCCAGCAGCAGGAGGGCAGACTTGTCTCGGTGGCAGCATCCATTTTGTGGATGCTAAGGCTCTGTCTGACTTTAACCGGGGTTACAGGTTACATACATGTCGTGTCCCTCTAGAAGGGTGGAATGCTAACCCCGTCACCAGAATTGGCGAGGGGTTAGTATTCCAAGTCGTATGACACCTTACTCGACATGTTTTGATAAAGCGATACCAGAGTTGGCATTTAACCGCGAGGATTATAATGCACTTAAGAGTATATGGTATGCGATATCATGGAAACGGCTAAGGGATGGATCCCGAAAGCCGCAGACAGGCTCAGCTCATGCCAGAGCACCATCTCACACGATTCCAAGCACTCTGCCTTCAGGATTGTTAAGGCCTGCCATAGGAGTGACTGATAGGAGATCTGTGTGTCCATTTTAGGGTTAGATATAGGTATACTATATCTAAAGCAAAGGGTGAGTACACCACCTTGCCCCAGCTGTCGTGCAGCCAGTTGTGTCAGTTTAGTTAGTCAATCCAGGGGTGGCACAATACATGCTTCAGCCCCTGGGAGACTTCTGGGTGCACCTCAGCCCTGGGTACAGGGACTTGGAGAGGGCCCAGTGCCAATTCAGTACCTGAGTACAATTTGGATAGAGAGAACAGCTAGGCTGTGGGTCTGATTAGCAGGCCCACAGCCAGGGAAAGTCGTAAACCAGTGCAGCAAAAAGCAAAAATCTGGGTGATCATAGGATTGCAGACCCTACTCTCCTACAACTACTCTCCTACACACTCACTAAAAGCACACATAGAATCTGCAGGATTTATCTGCCTCTACAAAGCATCAACCTCGCCCCCCCCCCCTCAGTGCCACCCCGGTAGATGAGTCCAAGTACAACAATGACTGTTTCCTATTCTCACCAAAGCCACCATGCAGGAACCCCAAGATGATATACAAGATTTCAGCTGTGTTCATGGTGAGATGAAAGACCAAATTGGCTATGAATAGATTGTGGTTCCCCTAAAGAGAATTAAGAATTGCATTTCATACATACATCCCACTGTTATGAAATGGGATCGTACAATGCTGTTCTGCAAAAAAGAGACGGTTTTATGTGGTGTGCAATTAGAAGTAGAAGACGATACTCTGCCTTCTCTTTCGCTTGCTCTTCCACAAGGTATTAAACACCAATTGTTATCAGCACCCCAACGGGTAATGCAGCTATGGGCAGACGTTTGTAAGACAGCATACACTGACAAGACAAGAGACCTCTTGTGTGTTTTTAAGCTTTTTCCTGTACCTTCGGGTCAGCCATTCCTTAGTTTCCAGTCAGAGCTTTACTCTGTCTTTTTAACAACATCCTGAAAGAGGTTGGTGATCTCCTTCGCCACATTGGAGTCTCCTCCAGATAGAGAGCAAATGGTAAAGGAAAGAACTTTGAGGCAGCATCAGCCAGACTGTGGGATGTTGCTGATTCTGTGGCACTTCTTGACGGGTAGGCTTCCCAGCAATGGGATATTACAGATAGAAACGCTTTTACAACATTTCCCAGGGGAACATATACTGTAGGCTACATCTGTTGCCATGTACGTAAATAATTTTGATAGCCTGCTTCGAAGACTCCCTTGATTCTCCTGGTACTGCCAGTATGAAGATGACACCTGGCTTAGTTTTGAGACATTGGTCCTAATTGACGTTCTCAGGCTTTCGCCCAAGGTGCCAAGTCACTTAATAAACTTTCCTTTAGATCCCAAATATCAAGAATTAGAGCACGCTGTAAAGCTTATGAAAAGTACAACAAATAATTTACTTGAAGAGATTTTACAAAGATCACTACATCTGCTAGATTCACATTTAAGTTAACTAACTTTTATGGTCTTTTTGGCAGCTTCAACAGTTTTTTTTATGTCTGAAGCTACACCTTCACTCTTTAAGTTATCTATGCTTGCTTTTCTATACTGTGCATTCCTAAACACAGTGCTTTTCCAACCTACAGATGGTTTAATGATGCACAGAAAGTGAATGTAGAATAGAATGAAACTGCAAAATTGTTGTTGCAGTTACATAGCCCATTTCTTTCTATGCATCCCTGGGTGTTTTTCACAACTTACCAAAGTAGACTTTTTCGCCTTTCTTGTTCGTGATTATTGGTATTGATGTGATATCTAAAATGTATCCATTAGATGTTTAATGACATTCATGACCCTGAAATAGCTCCACCTATATGCAGGGTGCAGAACACTTCACATGAGACATTTCTTTTTTAGGTCGAAGCATACCAGACCGCGCAGCTGCCTGGTTTGCTAAAGACATCATGAGGACATTCAGAATGCTGATCTAGGAATGCATTGCTTACCATTGTCTTTGTGGTTTGTAACTCACATATTCTTAGCATATGTTGGCTGCAGATACACATGCTATGCATACTCCTGCCATCTGGTGTTGGGCCTGAACTCTGCAAGTTGCTTTTCCTCAAGGACGTTTTATGATCAGCGTAGTGCGTTGTCTCCTCCCCCTCGAGGTATTGCGCATATTCAACGGTTCCTTTTTTAGAAAAATCTTTCCTCCATCTGGCTCGGATGGACTGCGTCGGAGATCTTCAGCATTTTACGCCCACTTGGCCTACGGTCCAGAGTAAATGTGACCAGAGATCTTGTGAATGACACCACCAACGGATTTCTAGACTCTGGGGACTTACTGCCCACTGATCGGCAAGCCCGTCAAAAATGCCCATCTCCAGGTGATTAAAACGAATAAGGACCTCATTCAACAGTGCCCTTGGTGCGGGCCAAATATGCACATTCCGACACACATGAAGTGTGTAATTATGGGGGGGCGTGGCTATGCACGCAGCGAGGCTGGCTGCGTTTTAGAGGAGCTCCGGCGTGACCCTCCACAACGGGGGTGATTTATCCGTCAAATTCCTTAACTGGCTGGCCGCGACTCGGAGCATCCCACCACGAGACTGCTGTCTAACAGCGGACCAAGTTTCAGGGTCCAACAAGCTCCGGGACCGCACCGGTCCTTCGGGGCCCAGCTGAGCCGGGAAGGGAGCGACGCCGCAGGCAGGGCTCCTCAGGCAAGTCCGGGGACTGCACCGGAAATACGGGCCGCGAAAGCCGGAGACACTTGGTGGCCATGCGGAAGGAGTGGATCCGGGGTGCCGCCGACCATCGCTGGCCCCCGGTAAACATCGCGAGCTGCACGGACGGCAGACAACTGCGCTGGACTGAGACCGGTGCCGACAGGGGCACGGGCTGACAAAGGAGCTCCCGATGCAGTAAGGAGCCCCTCCCCACACGCCCGCTGGCCGCGGTATCCACCGAGGAGAACCCTAGGGAGACCAGTAGCGGACTACGGTGAGCGGAGCCCGGCTGCCCAGCGACCAGCACGCCCGCCCACGACCACTGGCACCGTGAACCGGCGAGAGCACCCGGGGGACCACGAGCGCCCGGCCCAGATGTTAGGGGCCCCCGCGCCGCCGACTCGGACCCGGGGTGCGTGAGAGACGCGGCGGGCACTGCCGGGGCACCCTCCCGGCAACTTTGTGAAGGGACGCCTTAACCAACATGGCGGCGCCGGCCGGCGACCACTTCACACGGGCCTTCCCTACCAGCCCAAACATGAACCTGGAGAGGCGCCACTGACCCGAGAGACCCTCGGAGCTAAAGCTTTGCCCCCACGCCACTGAACAGGTGCGGTGATTAATGAGAAGCGCCGGGGTCGGACCCGGGTATGGGCCACACGGGCACCGGGGCACACATACACCTGCCCCCATCGGCCGCCTGACCGAAGAACGCACCGCCCGGCCGCGCCCGACGTGGCCACAGAGGTACAGCGGGAAGGATCCACCACGACCCACAGCAGGAGGCGACCCCCACGCCCTCTTGGCCGGGACCGGGAGGTGTGGGCGGCTGCATGCAGCCCTGCTGACCGGGAGCCTTGCACACAGCTAGGACGCTGTGACTCACGACGTGCGCGGCCAGCTGCCTGCAGGACCCGGTCCCCTCTACACTCCTGCCCCGCCGACTGACTAGCGCGGGGGCGGAACAACACAGACCTCGCATCCACGGCCTCTGGTGCCAAGCAACGCAACGGACCGTGCCTGGCCGAGCATCTGGGAAGGTTAACCTGCACGGCCCAATCGGGCCCAACAATCCTGACCTTGCAACCGGAGGACCCACCCTATTTAGTGCAACTGGACCCTGGACTGTGGACAGGCAGTAGAACCGCATACCACTCCGACAACCACATTGAAGCACAGGACTCTGCCCATGTCTGGAGGTGCGGGGAAGCGCACGGGAGCTGGGAGCACACTCCCAAAGGGCAAGATGGACAAGACTCAGAAGTCGAGCGACACGGACCCGGTGACGGCCAGGTTGGACTCGGTCCTGGCGGCCATGGAGCGGCTGGAGCACTCAATACAGTCTACCAGGACGTCACTTGAGGCGAAAATAGACTGGTCGCCATAGACCTGACGCACCTGAAGGCGGATCACAAGAAGCTGGCTGAACGTACCACAATCCCTGGAGCACGCCGTAACGGTCCTGGAGCCCCGGGTCACACAATCGGATAAACTAATTAAAGGTCTCCTCAACAGAGTGGAGTTTCTGGAGGACAGGGCGGAGGATGCGGAAGGACGGGCGAGACGCAACAACGTCCGCATAGTGGGACTGCCTGAAAAGTGGGAAAGGAGAGATCCGACAACGCACGTGGAAGACTGGCTTCGCACCTTGCTGCCGGAGGGTGCCCTGTCGCCCCACTTTGTGGTTGAACGGGCACACAGAGTCCCGACCAGACCGCTTCCAACTGGCTCTAATCCGCGCCCACTTCTCATCCGGATCCTAAACTACAGAGACCGAGACTCGGTTCTGAGAGAAACGCGAAAGCTTGGCACCATCCAGGTGGATAACGCGAGCATAATGTTTTTCCCAGACTATACCATCCAGGTGCAGCGCCAGAGACATTCTTTTCTGATAGTGAAAAGGCGATTGTGCCAGCTTGGACTCACGTACTCCCTCCTTTTCCCGGCAAGACTGAGAGTCATAGCTAATGAAAAGACCCACTTCTTTAATGCCCCGGAGGAGGTGGAAACATGGCTGGATAACGGGACGGACAAAAGCACGAAGAGGCGAGGAGACCAGCCCCGGACGAGGAGACGCAGAGGATCCAAACTGAGGCGCGGTCACAGATCGCCCTCACCGGCAGCGAGCGGAACTCAACATAGCGCAAGCCCACCCGAGGAGGAAAGACGCCGGGAACAGCAGTAAGCCCTGCGGATGGTTACGGAGCTCAGCAGTTCGCCGCCCCAACGCTCCCAGCCACTCAACAGCCCCGGGACACAACCGAGCGACGATGAGGCGATCTATGGACTACCAGATTCGCAAGTCTCGGGTGACCTGCCTGATGTCACACCGCAAACCGCGGACCTGTTCGGCTGACGGAGCGACACGCATCAACGGCCCATCGGCCGAGCTCCACCCACCCTACTGTCCCCCTCCCCAACGGCTCCCGATCGGAACGTGCGGAGCAATCAGGGGAGGCGGCCACAGGGTGTCGAGTACCTGCACGCGATGGAAACGGCAAACCAGCCCCTTCCTACGGAAGCACCGCCTGGGACGCAGTGAGTAGACACTGAGACATGCATACTGCTGGCTACTGCCGGGCGGATGGCCTGGGGTGCCCACTTCTCACTGGTCATGCTGCCGCAGGGGTGCCCCCAGGTGGGTCCGGACCGCCGCCATACTCTGAGATCCGGTAACATTGGTCCCACATGACTCATTGGGCGCACTGCTCTGCCATCGGTGGGGCCCACTAGGTGGCCAGCCTGAACTATGCACTTCCCCCCCCCCATGTGCGATTGTACACGCATCCATGCACTGTTTGATGTTTGTTTCTCATTCGCCCTGCGTAGCGGGCAGCAACCCCCCAGACTTGAACGTTAACTGTCTTGGCAGAGTGTTTGGATGGCTGCACGTTTGGCAGCCGACCCTGTGGTATTATCCCCAGTTCATGTTCTCCCTTCTCCCTTCTGTTGAAATGTGCTGCATCTACAGTTTGGCGGTGACTCTGCTGTATTCACTATTGTGCCCAACAGGTTTACGTGGAAATGTTGTTGAGACGGGTGGTGAAAGGTTATCCGTGGGAACGAGTGGAGTTGGAGGGAGGGAGGCTGTGACCCGCCTGACATACTGTGATGGCTGAGGTTAGGATCTGCACGTGGAATGTGCGTGGCATACACACACCATCGCGTAGATATATGATTTACTCATACCTGAAGAGGCACAGGGTCCAAATAGCACTCCTGCAGGAGACACACCTGACGACACCTGAGGTACATACACTACGCAGACGGTGGCGAGGACAGTTGCATGCAACTGGGTTCTCCTCCTATGCGAGGGGTGTGCTAGTGTGGGTGAGGCCGGGGATCCCGTTTGCCATTGAGGACACACACATAGACGGAGAGGGGAGACTGGTGGCTGTAAAGGGACGCCTGGACGGACGCCCATTAGTGTTGTCGTCGATCTACGCTCCCAACACGGACCAGCAGGGCTTCTTCGCACAAGTATCGGCGACTCTATCACACTGGCATGGGATACCCTGGATACTGGGAGGGGACTACAACTGTGTGCTGGATACCACATTAGACCGCTCCTTCCCACCATTGCCTAATGCGCCAGTGGTAAGTGCCATGAAGGCCCTCAGGGCCTGGGCCGTGCATTGGAACCTCTGGGATGTGTGGAGACACCGAAAACCGACCACCCGGACATACTCATATTACTCGGGGGCTCATACCTTACATACTCGACTGGACAGGTACATGCTCACTGAAGACTTACTCCCGTTGGTGACAGATGCACATTACATGGGGAAAACGCATTCGGACCACAACCCTCATATGTTGACGGTTTCTTGGGCAAGCGCACACCCCCCTATCCCCACCTGGAGACTGCAACCGGATCTCCTGCTGGACGCACCCTTTCGGGACTCACTGTTCACGCACATAGTGCACTACTTTGAGGAGAACACGGGTTCCGCCACCACCCCCCAAATTGAATGGGCTGAGTTACAAGCAGCGCAGGCGAGACACGACAAGTTACTGGAGAGGCTACGGTGTTTGAACTACGCTGCCCATGCGGCGCGCACTCATGATAGAGGGGACAGACCAGGCAAGCTATTGTACTGGCTAATCAGCAGGGAGGAAAAGACAAAATCAGTCACGAAAGTGCTGGGAACCGATGGGACGCCTCTACACACTCAACAGGGAATACACTCCGCATTTGCTGAGCATTATGACACGCTGTACCGCTCCTACCTGCCCACTCCAGACACGGAGGGATACCTCAGCCAAATACCACTGCCGGCACTACGTGACACACAACGCGAAGACCTAGCGGCGCCCATTACCGCAGAGGAGCTACGGGTGGTCATAGCAGCGCTCTCCAATGGGAAATCCCCGGGCCCCGACGGACTCCCAGCGGAGTTCTACAAGGCGTATCCGGACCTCCTGATCCCCGAACTAATTAAAATGTATGAGTCGGCGATTGAGGACTCCTCCCTACCGCCCTCTCTAAATGAGGCCACCCTGGTCTCCCTCTTGAAGCCGGGGAGGGACGAGACGTTGTTGGGTTCGTACAGGCCACTTGCCCTCCTGAATACCGACTATAAAATACTAGCATCCACACTAGCCCGACGGCTTGCTCAATACACTCCCACCCTGGTCCACGCAGACCAGAACGGTTTTGTGCCCGCACGCAGTACGTCGCAAAACATCCGCCGGCTATTTAGGGTGCAGGAGTACGCGAGGGAGCCCTGGCCACAGTCAGGATGCCTTGTATTAGACCTGGAAAAGGCATTCGATTCAGTCGAGTGGCCGTACCTCAGGGCAGTCATGCGGAAATTCGACCTGGGAGAGGAATACCTGGAAATGGTGGGCCTCCTCTACCAAACGCCTAGCGTTCGGGTCCGGACTGGGGGCCTCCTATCAGACACCATACGAGTCAGACGAGGCACGAGGCAAGGCTGCCCCCTGTCGCCTCTGCTCTTTTCCTTAGCAATGGAACCGCTGGCGGAGTTGCTGCGGAGACGGGGTGCAGAATGGGGCGTCCCATTGATGGACGGCACGCACACGGTCTCGCTGTATGCAGACGACCTGCTCCTCTACATTAGGGACCTCACTCGGATACCGCAGGACCTCACGGACACCCTACGCGAATTCACAGCCCACTCGGGACTGAGAGTCAACTGGGGGAAATCCGGGGTCTAGCCCTTCCACCCCGACATGCAGGAATGCGAGGTGCAACTGGGTGGGACGACGTTGGCTTGGCACGCGGGTACCTTCAAATATCTAGGCATCCATATATATCGGTCTCCGGCAGACATACTGGACGGCAACCTGGTCAGGGCCATATCCTCCTTGCGAGCCCAGGTGGCTTTCTGGGGCACACTCCCGTTGAATGTCCCAGCCAGAATCACTCTAACGAAAATGATCGTCTTACCGAGACTCCTTTATTACTACTCGAACATACCGGTCTATGTCCCCGCCCGGATTTTTAAAGAACTGGAGTCAATGATACGAGCACTCATATGGAACAAAGGGAGACCCAGAGTGGCCCTGAAGAAGCTATACGCCCCGACGTTACTGGGGGGACTCGCGGTTCCCAATCAGGAACTTTATTACCTTGCAGCGCAGCTTCAATGGGTGGTGGCCTGGCTTGCGGGAAGAAACCTAAGCGACACGACCTCGACGGCACCGGCCCTGACACACGCGGGGGCTCTCGCGATGTTCCATCCCTTAAATGCAGCTGCCCGTGGGGCACAGCTACATCTCACGGTGGCACTTAAATGCTACAGACGCGCACTTCGACTCACGCGGGTGGCCACCCCCTATGCCCCAGCACTCCCACTACAGGGCATGCCCAGACCGGGAGGGGCGGTCACCGCGGCGCAGTTGGACAGCTGGGAGCGTGCGGGGATAGAGTCGATGGCGGATCTATATAATGAAGGCGCCCTAATCCCGTTCGAGAGACTAGTGGAAGACACTGACGTACCGGTGGGGCAGTTCCTGTTACACGCCTCCATGGTCCGGGAATTCACGAGACACTGGGGAGACATTACGGAGGAACCTCAGACGCACCTGTTGATACAATACCTCCGCGTCATGGGGAAGGGGTCCCACGTGATACATTGGCTGTCACAGGCATTACAGTCCCACACAACATGCACGCTTCAGCCACTGAGAGACAAATGGACGGCCGATAGAGGGAGGGACTGGACAGACAAGGAATGGGAAAGAATCCTGGAAGGCCCCCGTCACATACCCCGCAATTCGAGGTTCAAAATTATACAATTCTACATCATACACAGGGCGTACCTGTCCCCGGACAAGATCAACCGTTACTTCGCGCTGGACACCTCCGGCTGCCCGCGATGCCCGCTGCTGAACGCAGACCTCCTGCATATGCTGTGGGCGTGCCCCAGGCTTCAGGCGTACTGGCGGGATGTGACCACGCTCTTGACTAAGGGGACAGAAATTGAACTATGGCACGATTGGGATGCCTGCGTGCTAGGCCTGTTTAAAAGGACTAAACAAAACAAAGCTCATGCCAGGTTCTGGGATTTGGGGCTGATAACCGCCAAGCGACTCATAACGCGACATTGGAAGGACGCAAACCCACCACTGACGAAACACTGGTGTGCCTCTCTCACCTACTGGGCGATGGCTGAGGGCACGGTCCTCCGCAGGGAAGAGACCGCGGGAAGGAGAGCCATCCCAATAGCGCAGATCTGGGACGACATCCTACGGACATTTAGCAAGGCCTGCCGAGAACAGGGGATAACACAGACGGGACGTCTCTCCCCCTCCCCCCCTCCCCCCCCTCCTAGTAGCGCGGAGGTGTACTGCAGGGAAGTGGGACACTGGGTAAGAGCAAAGTGATAGGCACACACATATAGGGGCACGCGAGCAACACCATCTCTGTTCCTCCCCCCCCCCCACACACACCGACCCTCCCTTCCCTCCCCCATTCCCTTCCTCTCCCTGCTCGGGACGACCGATCACTCGACCGACCCACTCAGGACCACATCGCCCCACAGCTAGTAGCCCCCATAACTCACCCACATACACCGACTCACATGTGTAACACATCTTTGCCCCGCATAATCACGATACCTGGACACGGGACTTAGACAATAGGAACCGCAACGCAGTACCCCCCTTCCCCCTTTTGAGCTCAGGTTCACTTCACCCCCTGATTTTTCTATTATTTCCTCCCCTGACTTGGAGGTTAGTTCTGCAGATAGTCGCCCCCCAGTTGACTGACCTGCACTTTAGTAGCTGATAGACATGCACGTGAACACACGATATGCGGCAACCCGGGCCACAACCCTCAATCACACTGCGACCATGATCAGGAAGCACACATAGACACCGGCACAATTGCTCTGCTCTCCACGACGGATCTGACCGGCGAGGTCGGCTCCTTGGGAAATTGGCGCATTATAGTACCGAATGGAGGGTTGTGGACATCATTGGGGGCTCTGATCAGGAGCGCACCCTGAACGACAGGGTGGGCCGGATGCTCTGGTGAGATAGATGACGCAACGTATGATGGTGTGTAGTGAGAGTCTGTTATTTTGTGGCACCAACAGGATTACCCACCACCACAGCCGATCACGGAGTTCAAAGATGATTGTCTTCACTGTACTTTTGCTGATGTGATAGCTCTCACAAACTATGCCCGAACTGATTGTCCTATTGTTACCAGATTGTACTATGCTCACGATACAGTAACTGTATGTTAAATGTTTCAATAAAATATATTTATATTAAAAAAATAAAAATACAAATTTTAAAAAATGAAGTGTGTAATTATTGCCCATCCCCAGAGCACAAAGAATACGAGTGCGCGTCTTGCTCACAGTAACAGAACAAAAAGGCACTTCAGACCCATTGGGATCTACGTCCGGCGCACAGCATGGAGCTGGCGGCCAAGGTGAAGTACTCACACGACAGCGACGCAGAGAGAGAGAGAGAGAGACAAATTATCCGGTAGGAGGCATGGTGGTCATCGCCAGGCCCCACTGTCGCTTTTGAATCATTCTCCGGTGACAAACTCGCTCCAGTACAGGTCGAGGGTCCCACATCGCCTACGCTGATTCCCATATCTGGGCTGGGGACCAAGACGACGCCACGTACAGTGAGTACTACTGAACCACTTGCAAAAAAGATCTTGCATTCACCATTCCAGCCACGCCACATCACAGCCTTCCGGGTCAGGGCGACACCGTGAGTACACTTCGGGCACCAGAAAGTTCTTGATCCCAGTCGGACGACAAGGCCAGAGCACGGGTCAGTTGCAAATCTGCACCAAAATATAAGTCTGTATCGACTGACCTATCGGCACCCAAACGCTAATCGGCACAGAAGGATGCCAAGCAGGATGTGACCCAATTAAAGTCATCGGATCCGAAGAAACACTCAGCCTCGAGCATCTTGGAATCGAAACAGCCCTCCTCTCCGAGGACTTAAAAACAGCACAGCCATTCTTCTAGACAGAAGAAAAACCAGACATCTGGGGTACCAAAGCTGAGTCACCGCAAACATATTTGCCCTCTCCACAACAAGAGGAAGAGGGGAGATCCAGGACACAGATTCGCAGGGGACACAGGGAACACAGGACACCCACCACACCCCAGACCCATACGAGGAATATGATGTGGCCCTACAGGCCTCAATCAGGATTTGGAAAGTGCGGCTACTGAACCGTGAGGGTCTCGAGGCACTGTCTGAAAGTGCAGCCTGTTCTCCTATTAGTTGAACATTCAAATCATGAGGGCCTTCTTTAATTGCTGGAGTGATGGTGAGGCTCTGAGGTGCAGGGGAGGTCATTCCAGGTCTGGGCCGCCAGATGAGAGAAGGAGCGGCCTCTGCTGTTTATCCAGCGGGTGGCAGCTAGGGCGAGAGATCCCGATCTGAGATTCCTGGTTGGCTAGTGAAAGGTAATGTCTAGGTTGAGGTACACGGGTCCTTTGTTGTGTAGCACCTTGTATGCGTGGATGAGTAGCTTGTACTGGCATCTCTTCATGACTGGAAGCCAGTGGAGATTACGGAGGTGAGGGGTTAGGTGCGTCCGTCCGTCTGGGGAGGTCGAGGCTGAGCCTGGCTGCGATGTTCTGGATCGTCTGGAGTTTCTTGATGAGTTGGGCTGTTATTAGTACGTAGAGGGAGTTGCTGTAGTAGAGTCTGTTGGTGATGAGCGCCTGTATGACAGTTCGCCTGGTGTTGATGTGACGCAGATATGGAGCCGCCAGTACCAAGAAAAGTGTCACCACCAGATGGTGCATCCTCATACCAGGTGTCATACAGAGAGTTTGCAGAGTACCACAAGCTCCCCATGCACCCCTGGGGAGCAAACAGACTTCCTGGTGGAAACACTTTCGCGCACAGAGCGCACTGTCCAATACCTGTCAATGATAGGATCCGTACTCCACGTATCCAAGGAGATCTTTAAGGACCCAGTCAAATCTAGGGTCCTGCCAACTCGCATGGAAAAGAAATACAAGCCATCGCCAACTGACCCAATTAACATACTTAGGCACCCCCAGCAGACTCCAGGAAAAGAGCTGCAGCACAGGGCACTGGAGAAGAGTCTCCTCCAGATAAAGAAAGTAAAAGAATTGATACTGCAGTCAAACATGTGGCAGCAGGCCATGCCAATCACTGGAGGATTACCAATTCAATTTGGCTACTATTCAGATATAGCCGGGCTACCTGGAACGAAATGCAAGAACTCAAGCAAAAGCTCCCAGACTATTATTAGAAGCAAGGAGAAGACGTGGTAAGCGAGGGCAGGCAGATATCTAATGCAAAATCAAGTGTGCACTAGACAGAGCAGACACTGCTGCAAGGTGCATTAACACATCCATCATGCTCTGCAGACATGCGTGGCTGCGCTTAGCAGGGTTAAAACCTGAGGTGCAGCTACATATTCTCAATGTCCCATTCAATGGGTAAAAAATATTTGGGCCTGCTGTGGGCACACAACTTGAGAAAACCAAGAAAGACACTGACACAGCATAATCAATTGTATAATCGATGGGTGCCTTACATATGAAACCTCACAAACAGCAGCCCTTATGGCGTTACCAGGGTAGTCGGGCAACTAAAGCATCTATGCCTGAGAATACATCCTATCAATGGCAGGAGCAACACGTCATTACGAATTCAAGGTCCTACCATTTGGGGTAACAACCCCTAGGGTATTTGCAAAATGCTTTGCGACAGTAGCTGCAAAATTACGAAGAGAAAACATAGATATCTTCCCTTATCTGGACGATTGGCTGATCAAGAGTCGAACCTAAGCCAAATGTCTAAAAGAGACACAAAGCACAATCAACCTACGACAGCAATTGGGCTACACAATTAATGCGATAAAGTCTAATCTCCAACAGCTTACCCCAATGCACAAAGGGTTCAAAATCTCCAGAACCAACTGAGTCTTTTTCAACCACATCGTCACCTACCAGTCAAAACAGTGCTGTGCCTTCTAAAGATGATGGCATCATGCGTAGCAGTAGTACCACATGCAAGCCTACACGTGAGACTTCTCCAAGAGTACTTAGCATCGCAATGGTCACAAGTGGGGGGCAACATGGAGGATCTAGTGTTGGTTTCACCCAAGGTTCATCAGCACTACAATGGTGGAACAACTCAAACATACTAAAGGGAAGAGCTTTCAAGGACCTAATCCTGCAAGTAACAACCACAACCAATACACCACTCATGGGGTGGGGTGCTCATATGAAGGACATATTGGTTCAGGGACACTAGACCACACCACAACAGACATTGCACATCAACATCTATATGGCTCTCAAAAAGTTCCTACCAAACATAACCGGGAAAAATGTACTTCTACGAACTGACAATATGACTGCAATGTATTACATTCATAAACAGGGAGAGACACATTCCATCCTTTTGCCACAGCTGGCACGGGCCACAAAATACTACTCCTGGCACAATATATACCAGGGCAGGACCACTCCATTGCGGACCTTCTCAGCAGGACACACCAACAAGTTCACAAGTAATATTCACTCCGTTAATACAATGATACTTCCATCGGTGGGGAACCCCGAAAATAGACTTGTTCGCCTCCGCCGAAACTCAAAATGCCAAAGCTTCGCAACTAGACACCCACACCCGCAATCCAAGGGGAATGCACTATGGATGAACTGATCGGTATATTTGTTTACGCTTTTCTGCGTCTCCCACTCATTCCATACGTGGTCAGGAAACTCTGACAGACTTCATTAACCTTGATACTCTTAGCTCCTACATGGACTCAGCAACCATGGTACAGAACAATACTAAAGCTATCCCTAGTACATCACAAAGTTACCCAACTACCCAAACCTTCTCACTCACAGCAGGGGCAGGTGCGACATCCCAGTGTTATACAGCTCAATCTTGCAATTTAGCACTTGAGGTCATAGAGTTTGGATACCGGAACCTACCTCCAGAATGTATGACTATTCTAAAAGGGGCCAGAAGACCAAACACAAGGGCTTGCTATGCAGCAAAATGGAAACGTGTTATGCACTATTGCGCTTCACTAAACATTAACTCTTCTTCTCCAACAGAATAGCAACTTGTCTGTTACCTATTACACTTCCAGAAAACACATTTAGCATATACCTCCATCAGGGGCGGACTGGGAACCCAAAGTAGCCCTGGTAAGTTGTCAGACCAGCCTCCATACGGTGTATAACGAACAAGCACAGCAAGTGAGCCTGACAACTACAAGGTTGGCTTAGGCAGGTTCTCCCCCCCAGAAAATGTGGGGAAACAATTGTATTAGCTTTTAAACCATAGTAAATGATGACCTTACAGTGCAACATGATACAACAATCTTTGTTGGGGCTCTTCATTAACTCCCTCAGTATCACCCTCCAACGGTGCCTCTCATCTCTCCGTAGCACCTCTCTCACATGTATTTTATTTGTTTGTAGTGCTTTTCATACCGGTGTAAGGTGTCAGATCACCGTACATCACACACACATACAGAGACAATGAATCATAGATGTGTAATTCTGTGTACAGAAAATATTACAATGTACAAAGGGAAAACCAAGGTCTAGGATTCCCATATTATTCATACTGGTAGGCATTTTTTATGTGTGCTTGGTCTGGAGAAGCACACACTCCGTATTCAGAGTATAACACAGTGGTTACAGTTGGCTTTACTAATAAGAACTTGTTTCTACCCAAACAAACCCCTTTTCACAACTTTAGGGTAATAAAAGACTGTGAAAAAACATAATTTTCTACTAATATGTACCATGCAGTTTGCATACAGCTCTTTGAGAGTTCATAGCTCACTGTGCTAGATTACAATTGTAACTTGTGAACTGCATAGTAACAAAAGAATCTCTGTTACGAAAGCAGTAGCCCACTGAGCTACGTACATAAAATACTGTTCTGTGACCTACATGAAACACATTTATTGAAGTAGTCATATTAAATTAACCCTCTGTGCTACCTTAGATGAGTCACAACTGCCACTAGATAAAGGATCTCTCTCCAGCAGGTACATTAATCACCAGAGTTATCTTGACGCTTTTACAGTTGTCTGGAAACTGCTGAACCTACAAGGAAATCTGCATTGGGTGCTTTTAAAACTACAGCACTGCCACAAAACCGGCCCCTATTGACCAAATCTGCCCCCACCCTTCCCAGGAAAACGCCTGGTGCAGTCAGCCTGGCCTTGACATCCATACACCCACATTTAGCCGCCATTGCAGCATATCTACAATACAGGAAGCAAAGCCTTCATGGAAGGATTAAAACTAATCATTCCACCTCGTACTCCTCCTGTACCAGTATGGAACCTAAACATTGTACTAACAAGATGCATGGGGCAACCATATGAGCATCTACATAGCTGTCAAATTCAATTCTTAACCTGGAAAGTGTCTTTCCTTGTAGTTAGCGAAGTACATGTGCTCACTATTAAAGAACCATACTTACAAGTGTTCCCAGATAAAGTGTGCTTACGTACAAACCAAAACCTCCTACCAAAAGTGATATCACCTTTCCATTTAAACCAAGCTTTAGAGTTACCAGTTTTCTTTCCAAAGTCAGAAACTGTAGCAGAACGTACTTTACATACTCTTGATGTTAAAATGGCACTTCTGTACTATTTGGAATGCACAAAACCCTTCAGAAAAACACAATTGTTTGTTTCTTTCTGAAATCCTCAGAAAGGGAATGCTATTTCTAAAATAAGAATAGGAAGATGGATTGTCAAAAATATAAAGATTTGTTATGCCAAAGCAAAATAAACTCTACCAACCATGCCAATGATTCATGCAATTGAAAATTTGTTGTCAGTAATGGCAGTGTGCTACCACAATATGCATAATCCACACTTCGCCACGCCCCTCCACTCTATGCCACACTACTCCTTTCTAGGACACTCCACTCTACAGCATGACATTCCAGTCTACGCCCCTCCACTCTAAGACACGCCACTCTACTCCACTCCAGTCTTCACCACTCACTCTATTACACAATATGCCATTCCACACCACTTACCCCACTCCATTCTGCCCCACTCCAATCTAGCCCACTCTACTATATCCCAATCTATCCCCACTTCCGTATACCCCAATCTACTCCACTCCACTCTACCCTACACAATCTACCCCATTCCACTCCACTCTACCCCAATCTTTCCCGCTCCTCTGCAGTCTGCCCCTGCTCCATTCCAGTTCCAGTCTACCCCTCCCCAATTTACCTAGTCTACTCTAGTCTTCCCCACTTCAATCTACCCCACTCCAACTCAGTCTCCCACACTCCATCCCAATCTACCACACTCCATTCGTCTATCCTAATCCACTCAAATCACTCCACTCTACTCCAGTCTACCTCAGTCAATCCCACTCCAATCTACCCCACCCTACCACACTCCACCCCAACCTTCAACACTCAACTCTACCCCACTCTGCTCCAATCTACCCCAGTTGACCCCAGTCCACAATCTACCCCCTCCAGTGTACCTCAATCCAACCCACTTCACCTGCGAAACTCAATCTAATTTACCCCATTTCATTCCAATTTACCCCACTCGCTGCATTCTATCCAACTCCTCTCTACCCCAGTCTACCCAAATCCTATCCACTCCATCAGACTCTACCCCACTCCAATCTACCAAAATCTACCCCACTCTTGACTTTAATCTACCCCACTCAAGTCTACCACGCGCCGCTCAAATCTAGCTCACTCCACTCCACTACCTCACTCCACTCCAATCTAACCCACTCCACCCTACCCCAATCTACCCTACTCCAATCTACTCCACTCTGATCTACCCTACTCCTCTTCACTTTAATCTACCCCACTCAAATCTACCACACTCCACTCAAATCTTCCCAACTCCACTCCAATCTAACACACTCCTCCCTAATCTACACTACTACAATCTACCCCGCCCCAATGTACTGAACTCCCCCACTCCAATCAATCTACTCCACTCAAATCTACCACACTCCACTCAAATCTTCCCAACTCCACTCCAATCTAACACACTCCTCCCTAATCTACACTACTACAATCTACCCCACTACAATCTACCCCGCCCCAATCTACTGAACTCCCCCACTCCAATCAATCTACTTCACTCAAGTCTACCCCACTCCACCCCACTCCAATCTATCCCAACCCACCCCACTTCATTCTACGCCAATCTACCTCACTCCACTCTACCGCACTAACTTAGCTATGCCAAGCAGCAGCAACACTGGTGTACATAATGGCTAAAACACATTGCCGCATGGATGAGATCTACTGGCTTTGCCAATGCCTGTTTATGTAACATATATGCATAACTAAAGCCAAAGTTTTTTTTAGGTCTGGTAATAATGGTTCCATTAGCTATTTTAGTATTAAAAAAATATATTAAATAGAGACAACCTTACTGCTGTTGATTCATGTCTGCGAGAGATGACTTTTGCTTGGTAAGTAATTGTCTGTTTTCGCCTTGGAAGAAAGGCATTCTTTTTACATCGCGTAAGAAATACATATAGAGTGTGGCTTTGCGTCCGCTCCACTCACCATCATAGCTTTGTCAAATACTGCAAGCACAGTAGTGGACCGTATGAGTGACCACTGCTAAAGCCATGGCACAGACCGGACTTGGAACAGGCCAGTGACCACATCTTACCCTTGACCGGGAAAAGGCCGGCAGCAGCTGTGACAGTTCCCACCGCAGCACTGACCACAAGGTTCACCAACGCAGTGACCACAACAATTGTCAGAACTTAGCAAGCAAGCTTAGAAAAAAAATGCACCAACCATAGTTGCCAGCACAGCACCCACAGCTGAATCGGCAATAGCTTCTACCATAATAAGAACTACAGGAGCCATGACAGTAGCCTTATCTTTATTAGCTCCTACTGCTGCCACAAGCAAAGTGGTAAAAACAGCTGCAGCAGTACTTAAAAGCACAGTAGTAACCAGAGGAGTGATGGTTTAACCACACCAGCGATCACACATGATCTCATGATGGGGACAACAGCAGCAACCATAGCTGAAACACATCAGAGACCATAACAGCAACTAGATCTACCACTATAGCAGCAACAACAACTGCCATAACAGCAGCGACCACAGAACTGACACAGCAAACGCAACAAAAGCAAAAACAGCTGCCAGTAAGGCAGGGACTGTAGACGTGACCATAGATATAGTTACAGCAGGAACAATAGCTGTCACAACAGCAGGAACAATAAAAGTAGCAACAGCTGCAACTACTGCAGGGACCACTGAGACAACAGCTGCCACAGTGACAGAAACCAGGGCAATGTCCACAGCAATACCCACAGTAAGGACCATAGCAGGGACCACAGCTGCCCCACAGTGGGAGCAAGACAAATAATGGCAACTGCAACCCCAGTAGCGACAACAGCTTTCACTATAGCAGTGATTTCATGTGGGAACCTTTTCAGGCGTCTTATGGCAATCAAGGGTTACTGGGCTCAAGTTGTAATAATGGGAGCCTTTTACCTCTGTTGTTCTGTGGTTACCTGACCAGGGACACAAAACTCAACACCATATACACCTCTTTAGCACTTGACCCAGGCGATAACAAGGCATAGGGGTTGAAGGCTTTCTCAGGCAGGTAATGTGTGGTAGAGACTCAGAACTGAGCCTGCAGATAATAGCTGGTAATACATCATTGTCCTGTTAGTGCTTTGACTTGAAAAGAAAGAGTAGCTATTCATAGTTCCCAGCTAAATACTACTGAAAAGAGCAAAAAGTGCACAGTTAATGGTTGAAATGTAGGGAGATAGCCATTGGATTATTACAGAATGTGGGTTAAATTCGGTGCAGTTTACATTAAGTGATCCTTTCTTTCCCAAGGGTGACCGATACACCACTGACAAAAATAGGTCGTCTCTGTTCCTGGGACACAGAGGCCCTGGTGTTTATAAATGTACTTCTGGTCTTCACACTTTTAGTGGCACTCTGTTCTCTTATGTCCTGAGGCATCTGCTTCTCATTGCTGTGTGTTGTTGCCAAATACTAGGGTGGCGCTTCGTACATGTGCCTGTTCGCACACAATCTCCGTCAATGCCGTGCTTGTTCCAACAATGTTCTCCAATGTTTCGGAAGTACCTAGGGGCATGCTTCGAGTCCAGAAGAATACAGTCTTTGCAGTTACCGGTATGCAGAGACACACTCTCGTGCCTGCCAGACCAAGGGAATTTGTTCTTTTTGGAATCTTCCTTAGTCTCAAAGATCAAGCCTACCAAACTCATAAATGAAGAATCCACCCAGATCACAGCTGTAATTGTTTTTGAAGGTTTAAAGTACAACTGCGGAATGCTGTTGCATTTTCTACAGCGCCATGCTGTCCTAGATGCTTGTTTCTTTGGAGGAAACCAACGAAGAGTTTTTGATTTTTCCTTAGCCCCAGGCTATCAAAGGAACTGATTTGTTTTGTCTTTCATGATAGCCTTTGTCTAACCATGGCTGGTTAGAGGATACCTGACGCAAGCAACAATTCAAGGTGCCAGTTGCCTTTCTCAGGAGCCCACTAGAAGGGGCCCTCAATCACAAAGCCTCGCTACATGGCCTGGCATTGCAGATCCTTCCCTGGGCAGTACAGTTCTTTCTGCATATTTCCTCCAGGCCCTTGCCTTTTAGGAAGCATCCCCTTCATGTAGGAATACCTTCACTACCCCTCTCCAGCAGAAAGTGGGCTCCTTCCTTCAAGATTGTTCAAGATGGCTTCTTCCAGCAGGATACACAACGTCCATGTTCTGTTTTTTTTAACCTGAAAATGTGGTGTGCTCAGTCAAAAACCTCCACCCTAGTGCTCAGAAGTCTTTCTGGGTCTCCACTGGTTTGGAACCCCTGACACTTGTCAATGTGAAATGCTGGCACATTGAGTGGAGCTTTCTGTCCCATTCTTATAGTCTCTTTCCATTGGTCGTAGTTTGCCCATCTCAGTTCTAGGACAGTTGAGACGGTTCATCCCAGGCTGCCTGCACCCTGTAGTATCAGCAGGAAGGAGGGGTGGGGATAGAAGCTTCCTTGCAGGGAGAACTAAAACAAAAGGAGGAGGGGCATCTCCACTCGGCTATCTCATAACTTGGGAGGAATAATGCCTCTTGGAGGATGCAGCAGGAAAAGAGCAAGGTCTGTCTGTGTACTTCAAAAGAGCCATCTCTCTCCGGTGCCCCACGCCGAGGGTCAGCTACATTTAAAATGACATCAGGTAGGGTTTGGAGAAGCCCTGTAATTACCATTGCTGTGTGGTTGCCTCCCTCCAACCTCTGTCCTGTGTATCATCAACACATAGTCCCTACCATTGATTCCTGGACTGTAGCAGTCAAACACAGCACATATGCCCACCCTACTACACTTACAGTAGTGTAAACAAATATTCAGTACCCACTTTTCGCAAGGAGGAGTGAAGTACCCTGAAGCGTGGAACTGGCAGACTATTTTAAACAGATGAGGCCAGGGGCAACTCTTCTTGGGCAGGCTACAGGAAGGCTCAATAATATCCATCAAGGGATCTTCATTGATAATAAACAATGGATAGTCCCCCCGTTTGCTGAATCGTGGAGCCCTTTTTACAAAATATTGTACCCTTTTCTTTAGAAAAAACAATTTGTATAAAATAGACCATTTGTTTTTTTGATAACCAATTGCACGCTGAATCAGCTAATTTTCATTTACTTTTTATTTTTTATTTTATAAAAGCCCGTTTTAATTTTTAAAAAGGCACTACATCAGAAAATGTGATATTTCACAGATATTTTGTTAAAGGAAAAGTGAGAAAAGCAGGGCAAAGTAGTTAAATAGGCTGTAGTCCATGAGGGGAAACGTGACTTTGCTCCTTAGAGGAAGCACAATCCTTTACTGTCCCATCATGCCCTGTCAGTGGCATTTCCTTCATTTTCTTTGTATTTGCTCTTGGCTTTTTTCCTTGGAAAGCCTTTTTATTCACTTTCAAAATGCCAGCACTTTTTGTGAAGTGTCCGTGTGTAAGAAGGAAGGCCCTGGCAGACCCTAAACAATCTCTATACAGTTTGTCTTCCAAAATTCCATTCCACCTAAAGACTGCACACAACTGCAAGAAGATGTCCAGGAGGGTATTAAAAGACGAGAAAGATCGGTCTTCATGGCCTGCAGGAGGGCCATCAAAGACGTGTGAAATCATGAAGAAGATCTGGGGAATGTGTCCTTCCCTTCTCTCTAAAGACTCTCAGCGAAGGAGAATAAAAAGAGATCAAAAGGTGAAAAGAAACTCGACCTCAGTCATTATGGAGATCTTTGATGGTGAGGACCAGGAAAATAACTATATGTGCACCATCAAGACCCCGCTCGGCATTGAGAACCATCTTGATTTAGAGTATCAGTTTTGCATTGAAAAACATAACATCAAAACATTGATCAAAGTTGAGCCACCACTCTGTTGATATACATGTTATCGAGTAGATTGATGCATTTGTTAGTGCACTAGATGCGCACGGTAAAGCTTAGGAGATCGCTTCATGTTTTAGACACTGAGCCCTCAATAACCTACTCTCCATTTCAAACTGTTTTACCAGTGTTCAGTCTTTCTCTCCACCCTCACAGAGATCGCCACCTTGTACTCATCAAGCATCTCTTGTATCCATCTCTCCAATTCCTGGGTCATCTGAAGTATCTACTACTACACAAAAACCTGTCGCTACCAACGCCAACATAGAGATACTCCATGGATATCAAGATTCTTGAGGCTATGGTCCCGTTTCTCAAGAAGACCTCATTTTTCGAGGTCAAGGCTCCTTTGTAGACCCTCGAGGAGGCACACCTCTCATCCAAGATCATGATATAACTCAGATGAGCTGAGAAACATAATAGTCCAATACCAACACCACTGGTTTCATCGTATGTTAATTTTGAGACCTTACAACACCAATCCACCTCAAGACTTTCCTACTTTAAACCAAGGTTCATTGGAACCAGTGCCGGAGTTTTTCCTGACACCTGCATCAACCAAGGTGGCTCGGGCTAGGTTGAAGAAATGCAAACCACCTGCATATGGCCATTTGTTTCACCAGTAGACCCCCCCTCACTGTCTCATAGTGACAGGCACAAGGCAATACCTTGGGTCTGCTCCAGCCTCCACTGCACCCGTGGAGTAAGAATGTAAGAAGCTGAACACAGATGGGAGAAATGTATGTGGGGCCTCAGCAACAACAATGAATGATGATAATGCTACTGCCTTGATAGGCCGATATGAGAGATCCTTATAGTATTCATTGCCGGGTTGCACTGACTCACCCAAGAGAGGACTTTCAAATGTTTTGAATGAAGTTAAGTGGTTATTTCACAACTATACTCACTGCTGCCACTACAGAAACAACTACAGCAGCCTTCGCGGCAGCACGCACAGCCGTAACCACAACAGTGAAGATCGTAGCAACACCAGCGATCATAACAGCCCTGGCCCCATTTGCAGCAGCAGAGCCCACAGCTGCCACGATGGCAGAGGCAACAAAAACAACTGCTACCAAAACAATAGCAGCGACTCAACTGCAGTCACAGCAGGAAGAGCAGAGACAGCTGCCATCAGAGCTGCGACAGCAGACACAAAAGTTGTAACAACGGCAAGCACAGCAATAACCACAGCAGGGATAACAGCAGCATCCACAGCTCCAACCGTTGTAGGTACAACAGCAAGGACAGCTGTCACCACAGTGGAGACACCATCAACCATAGCAAGGGCCGCAGCTACCACCTCAGCATGACTGATTTCGTCACTGACCACTGGTGCAAACTCGGCGGGAACACCAGCATGAAGCTCAGCTGCCACCACGGCACTGAGAAAAGCAAGCGTTGGTGAAGCCAACCAGCCGGCCTTTGATTGGCTGATGCATGTAAAATAGACCTGCACAAGTGTGCAAAGGTTAATAGTGCCTTGTCTCCGTGGAACCTGCCTCTTTCTGTGCTTCCTATTTATGTGCCCTGTTTTTTTATTGTATTTTAATCTTTAAGCTTAAAGTAGCAAGCAACATTCTATACAGCGGCATTGCAGCTCTACTGTGGCCATTAGCATGCACCTGTCGGTGCTTGTGTTAACACATTAAAGCTAGACCTCTCGGCTCTACAAGGACTTGTGTAGCTCGTCAGCAAAACCCTTAAAACAACATACACACAGTAACCTCAACACATTTTACTAGTTATTTTTTAAATAAAAATAGTGACTGAATGCATGCAGATAAGCACTTTAGTTTACACAGTAATGAACTGCACAGTCCCTCTAGGTCTCCAGGCTGATCTTGCAGTCCCAGAGGGCATTTATTTGGCTGTTGGGTCTTCGTTTATTTTTTTGCTCTGGGCAGTTTGGAGTTTGAACTTTTAGTCTGTATTTCGCAAAATCAAACTTGATGGTACAGATCTGAGCACTATTCGATGGTTTTTGTGTAGTCTTTTGCTTAGTGGTATTTTTCTTAACTAAGTTTGTTTAGGTCATATTTTCACCCATAAGAATCCGTTTTGCCTTCATTGTTTGTGAAATATACCTTAAGTATAAAAAAAAAAAAGCCAGAAAAGAATGCCTTTGCCTTATGCATTCCCAGCCTACCTGACAGCCATACTGTTCGGGGTGTTATTTTAAAGAAATGTATATAGCGCGTGTATACGCTTGGGTTTCTTGGCGCTGGCTGAACGTGAGCATGCTGAGATTGGACCCATTAGTTGCTTTAGAGGCACTTTTTAAGTTCCTTCCTACATGAGAGCAGGGCTGAAATAGCTCTAAGATGTGGAGGGAGAGTGTTCCAGAGCCTGGCTGTGCGGGCGACAAAGCTCCTTCCTTCCTAGTTCACTTTCTTGAATCTGGGCGTGGCAATAGTTCTAGCTGTAGCCAAACGCAGGTGTCTGTTAGGGGTGTACCACCTAAGTTGGTCCCATAAGAATTCAGGGTCTTGTGAGCCACACAAAGGGCCTTGAATTGAATCCGCTTGTGAACTGGGAGCTAGTGCAGCTCTCAAATTCCTGGGGCGATCGAATGAAATTTAGGGAAATTCAAAATCATTCTGGCTGTTGTGTTTTGGACCAATTGGAGCCTTCTAATATGTTAATTACATACCAAGGTACATTGAAAGTACTGCAAGGGAATCTGCATTAGACCTACCAAATTTTTTCCAGAGCCGCCTCAGTCTTCAGTTGGTATGTCTCAGTCCTCAGCAAAAAAAAAGTATGAGCGTCCACCTTCATATCCACAGTAGCTGAAACCACTTGCAATCCTCCCCAGAAGGGATCAAAGAAAAGATGACAAAACCATTGATTGTGACACCCCCCACTGTTTGCATTTAGTGTTATGTGGTATGGTGGTGAAGCCCTTTATCACACGGAGAATAAACCTATTTTTCTCCTTGTCAAGGCACTTGATGTCCTACCAGTTAGAGGATCACAGTGCAGCAGAGACACATTGTCAAGAGGTATACATACATACACACGTAGACTTGGACTTGGAGCTCGTCATCTCGGTTTCAACTTCTAGTCGAAAATACACCACTTTCTAATTCCCCTAGGAGGCACCTGAGAATCGAGAGGAGCTTCTGATGCAGGCCCTTAAAATACTTCATCCAAAGACATCCACTGCTTCACCACAAGAAGCGCCTACGAAGAGGAGAAACCCCACACCTCCTCCACAGGAGATATCCAGGTAGAGTCTGCACTGAATCCCCTCGATTGCTGTGTAGTCATTCCTACCAAACACTGGCTAATAGTGATAAAAGACCATTGAGTCTGATAATACATTTGTCGTCATATTAGTCAAGGAGATCATATACATCTACTTGCCTATAACATCTTCAGTTAGAAACCACAAGTGTGTTGTATGTATGTTGGTGAAGGCTGTCATTCCTATGTCAGACCCGCTGCTCATATCGCAGAATAAATCTATCCCTAAACGCCAGTGGTATAAATTAAAGTTAGAAGACTTTTACCTTTTATTGGAAAAGTCACCTTTGCCTTCTTTCTCTGAGGTTAACTTTGGTTATGACTTATTCTGCAGCTGGATCTCCTTGGCCTTGGACTTGCTAATTCCTCTGGTTCGATCGAATTGTCGGACGAAAAATCATAGTCCTTGGTATGATGAGACTTTAGCGTCTCTCAAGAGAGATTGTAGAAAAGCAGAAAGGCGATGGAGGAAAACCTATACCCCCGCGCTCAAGACCTGCTACACTACTTTAACTAAGGCATACCATAGAGCGATTTGTCGAGCCCGAGCCACATTTTATGCAGAGGAGTTTCGGAATAGCCCTAATCCCTCTAAATTGATTTTTAAGGTCCTAAAGGACCTTATGACGAAGAGGGCTTCTGCAGCTGAAATTTGTACCGACTCCCACTGCGAGAGTTTAGCTGCCTTTTTTATTCAAAATGTTCAGGCAATCTACCGCTCCTTTCCTACGGGGACGCAACAGCCGATCTTAGATGGCTGCCCGAGGGATGACGGTGTGACGCTGGACCTGCTGGTCCCCCTCTCTGATGAGGGGTTTGATTTATTGAGCCAAAAAATTAAATCTGGCTCCCCAATGGACCCGCTCAAGCCGGCCCAGTTTAAAAACATGCAGGCTTTATGTCGCACACCTATGTTAGCCCTTATCAATCTATCATTGTCCTCTGGAATTGTGCCCACTAGGTGGAAGCATGCGGTAGTAACACCTATCCTAAAAAAGCCTTCTTTAGATCCGGTCAAACCAGAGAATTATCGCCCCATCTCACTGCTGCCGTGGGCCGCCAAAGTCACCGAGGCCCACGTGAATGGGATCCTGGCTGATCATCTCGCCAAAGCTAATATCTTGGATCCCACCCAAAACGGATTCCGCACAGGTCACAGCACGGAGACTGCCTTGTTGTTTATGACCGAACATCTGCGCTCCGTGTTGGATGGTGGACGAACAGCGGCACTCTTGTTAGACTTGAGTGCCGCGTTCGATACTGTATCCCACGAGATCCTGTTACGGCGGTTGGAGGAAGTGGGCGTTAGGGGATCCGCTCTTTGCTGGTTCCACTCATTCCTCTCAGATAGATCGTTCCAGGTTGCTATCCCTCCCGGGAAATCCACCTCTTACCCGCTCACTTTGGGGGTCCCACAGGGATCAGCGCTGAGCCCCACTTTATTTAATATCTACGTTAGACCGCTGGCTGATGTAGTCAAACGCTGGGGCCTGACAATGGTCTCCTACGCGGATGACACACAGCTGGCGGTCACGTTAAGTGGGGACTCAGCAGGGGAGGCCCTCAAGTTCTGTGAGGGGCTTCGTGCGGTGGCCAATTGGATGAATCAGAACTGTCTCCAATTGAACACTATGAAAACAGAGGTTATGGTGTTTGGTAAGCAACCTGGATGGTGGAATGATCGCTGGTGGCCTTCTGAGCTTGGAATAATCCCAACTCCTATTACAGAGATGAAAAACCTTGGAGTCTGGTTGGACCCCTCCTTGAGCTTTACGTGTCATACTGAGAGGTTAGCCGCTACCTGTTTTGGTGTTATTAGAGGCATCAGGCCGGTATTGAAATTTTTTGATGCCCCCACCAGACAGCTCGTGGTCCAGGCCTCAGTGCTATCCAGGTTAGACTACGCCAGTGCTCTGCTAGTAGGGACCAACCAGGCGGAACTAAAACGGCTGCAGCGAGTACAAAACGCCGCGGCAAGAGCGGTAGTTGGCCTGCCTAGGAGATGTTCGGTCTCAAGAACATTGCAGGCGCTCCACTGGCTTCCAGTAGCCAGGAGGATTGAGTTCAAGGTGCTCTGCCTGGCTTTTAAAATTTTAAAAGGTACAGCCCCACCCATTTTGGAGAATCTTCTGACCCCTTATGTTCCCTCCCGACCCCTGAGATCGATGGGTCAGAATTTGTCTGTGGTCCCACGTTTTCTGCTGAGCAGGACTGGTGGCCGCTCCTTCCGAGTGGTAGCCGCAAAACTCTGGAACTCCCTTCCTGCGGAAATTCGAGTACTGGAAGATCTTCTCCAGTTTAGACGTGCGATAAAAACAGTACTTTTTAATAAAAACCTCTGATTCGGCAGCTATATGTAATGTTGTGTTTACCTTCCTGGGCGCCAGGACGCCCCTTTGCTGGGGCAGCTGTGCGCGTTACAAAAGTAATTAACATAACATAACAAGTGAATCATTTACTAAAGTTTGAGGAGCTTCTGATGAGGAGGCCCACAAAGCTGAACATGTGTTTCAGCTTCTCCCGGCCCCTCTCTCAACCAGGTCAACTAGTAATATTTGAGCACCGAGCGCCTTCAAAACTCTTTACACCCTTAGTTTTAGGTCTCTCGAGTCGATGATGGAAAGAAATCTTTTCAGTACACAAATCAGTGGCAGACGCCCCTCGTCTCTCGAAGTGCAAGCCGTCGAAGCATCACCCTCGCTTATCTAGACTGGATTTACCACCTGATTTGGTAATTGTAAATTGTATTGGCATTAAAGTATTGCCAGTGTATTTTTAAATACTTGTTTGGATCTTACAATGTAGTTGTTTCTTTCTAAAAGGCTCTGACCGCCTTTATTATTTCAGTTTAAAAAAGAAGCAGAACAAAGCTTTAGAAGCCGCTCTCTCTACATTGCCGGGCTTTCTTTAAATTAAAGAAATTGTGACTTAAGATGGGCATTTGTGTTTCAACAAAAAGGGGGCGGGGGTAGAATGTCTCTTGTAAATTGCTCTTGGGTCTCGCACTCCTGCATTGCTAGTCATTAATGAATCCAGGGAAGTTATGGAGAACAATGATATCTACCAAGTAATTAACTTTTCCATCTCTTTCCACCCCCAGGAGAGAACCTGCTGTAAAGCAGGCAGCGGACAAAGGCTGGTCTGTGCGGCATGTAAGCCCCCCTCCCTTCATACCCCAGCCACCAGCAGACCAGAGGCACGTGCCAGCCGCCTCAGTATCTCGCACCTCAACTGCTCGCCGGAGAGCAGCCTGCCAAAGAGCACCCCCAGGGCTGCCACGAGAACCCTCGAGAAGGTGCTTCTGCAGACCAACATGGCCGCCGCACTGAGAGAGCATCCCAGGCGCGCGCTCATTGGATACAGCGTGCCGGAGGGGACGCCCTACAGACATCAGCACTGCGAAAAGACGTATTTGTGTGAAATACAGGGTGCACGAGTCAGCAGGCCGCGGACACCAGCACCACACCGAGTGTCGGTCTCCCTGTAACCCTGGGATGGGACAGAGCGCGAGACCGTGTCCGAGAGACACCAGCACTGCGCTGAGCATCATGGGATTGTTTGTGTGAGCACTCCAAAAATACCAGCACTCTACTGATCAACATTTAGTTGCTGCATGCGAGAGAATTCGCGGAACTAGGCCCTTCTTTCTTTTCCCGCGCATTGGATAAAGCATGCTCAAGAGTCTGTGGCCTCCAACTCCCGCGCAAGGGACTGGGCCCTTGTGACACCGTCATGGGATGTATTGCGTCACCAGCGCCTGTGTCTGAGGGAGGGGGGTGGTCAAAGTATGATCCTGCCTGTGGACACCACTAGCACCTTCTGTCTGAAAGAGCGTGTCCGAACCCCCAGTATTCTCGGCCAAGCTCCCTGGTCTCCAGGCACAGCTCCCTCGGCGCTTTCATTGAGGCGCTGTGCATCGGGACTGTTGCAGGCTCGCCGGGTTGGGGATGTTTACTTAAGGATGCGGTTTTGCTTTTCAAAAGTTGTTGGGACTCTGCCACCTAGGCACAACAGGTTAATATTTTTTAGTTAGTGGTTATTCTGCTGTTTGTGTATTGTGCATTCATTTTTTCTGTATTTCTTTATATTTCCCTGATCATAACATACGTGTACCAACTGCTCCTTCCCCTTAATTCAGACAAAAATTGCACCATTTTTGCAATCAAAAATCCACTACTTTTGGGAAACTCTGTCCCCGCCCTATCTAACACTCCAGAAACATCACTCAAACAGGGCACTGCCTACTGGACCACTGGTGCAGCCAGGGCTGTGCAGTGACTGTGAACAAGCAGTGCCAGAAGACACGGCCGGACTGGGAAACCAAAGCAACCGTGTCAAAAATGCTCAATCCAGCCCTGCTTCCTTTATCTCCTTGCAGTCTCTCTTTCCATCCATCCATTCTCTCTCTCTCCATTCTCTGCTCGTTTTTTTCTGTATCTTCAGCCCCTCTTGTTCTCTATTGTGAAGCCTCCCCTTGCTTGCTACAACTAACCTCGGGGAGCTGGGGAAAGTGTCAGAGGCCCCAAGAGCAGCTCCTGTACACTAAAACAAACTGCTCCTGCCCGCAGGGAAATGCCCAGTGCAATAAAAGACCTGTCAGGCCCTGGCTGTAAAGCCAGGAAACTGAGAAAGAGTGTGAGAAATGTTACTGTATCCTCCTAAGCTACATTTATAGTGACCTTTGTCGGGTACCAGGTCTGCCTGGTTTATGCCTGAGGGCCCCGGGTAAGTGTCTGAGTCCAGCTGTTACCTGAACATAGTGACCCATGAGTACAATGCAGTTCTGACCGTAGCAATAAATGAAGACATAGTCCTTCTGAGCCGCGTTCGCCCAGCTCTTATATGGTTTGTTTATAACATATCCATTTATGATTCCCGGTCTTCATTTAGGATGTCATGTCGGTCTCCACACCAAGAAAAAAAATCATGCACTTCCAGTGCAGAAAGCTGTAGAATGTATCAAAATTCTTTCTCACTAGATTGCTTTGCTTCATTATATTTTTCGATTACCGAAATAAGACCAAACTGAAAGCTATCGTTTGGCTAAAAAAATTGGAGGCAAAAAAGTTGTACTGTTGAATCTAAGAAGGCCTCACACCACATAAATTACACAAGCAGACCCACAAAACACCTTATCCCAGAGTGAGGTGACAGTTCTTTCTTGAGTGTGCCGCTAGTCTGCTTTGACGAGCATTTAAACTATATTAATATGTTGGGCTTGTGAGTGACACTTAGGATCATTATAAACCAGTTACTTACCTTTAACACTAGTTTTACAGGCAGGCTTAGTCTATAGCTGGACAAGCTCTACATAACTCCCGCCATCTAGTAGTTGGGCTAGGAATAAGCAAGTCAGTTTTTCTGTTGTATGCAACCTGTTGCCATGCCATACCTCGTAGGTGTGTCTAGAATGACTCCGGTCAAGTCTGAACTCGCAGAGCCTAGTGCAGAACAGTTGTGGCTGTCTTCTCGCAATTTCGGTTTTACCGCTGATAATGAAGACCGATCTTGCTTGCACTGTCTCGATTTGATGTGTGGTGTCAAAAAGTTTTCAGAGGAACCGCTTTTAGAAATCTATGCTGGTTTCAATAATGACGTGTGGAGAGGATTCCAGAGTTTCCTAAATGTTTCCCTCTTGGAGTATCCACCCTTCTCCTTTATATGTGGCTTTCGTTTGTCCCCCAAACCCAATTTCAATGTCACTGCAATTGCAAGGGTGATACACCAAAGCAGTGCCCGCTTCATCACATGGTATTATCTTCATATTTATGTTTCTGGGGGATAAAAATTAAGTATTAATGTTACTGCACATGTTTCTGTTAATCTTTGCACACATTTCCCCACATGGTTACCAGTAGCCTTTTGCTGATGGAAATCTGTCCCAGATTTTCCAAAATTTGATCTACTAATGTTTTTGCGTAAACCTGTGTTAATGGCATAGATGTGCAATAATTCGATTTGGTAGGGAAACAGCCTTTTCAACGCAACCGTTACAACGCATGCAATTACATTGCATGCCGTTGCAACGCAAAAGGTGTGCAGCAGTGGGTAGAAGGTGTTGGATTTAACTCCAAACACCTTCCCTACTGTTATACACACTGGAGTTGGAATAGAAAATTAATCTATTCCATCTTCCAGCGCTCCCCCGACAGAAAGTCGGGGTAAAGTTTTGCGTTGCAACAGCATGCGATGTAATGGCATGCGTCGTAACATCACATGTTCGATTTGGTGCATATTTGTGTGAATGATGCAACAGACTAGCAACCTCTGAGTAGGAGAAAAATAGACTCCCCCATTCATTCCTCCTGAAGGTTGCCTTTCTCTTGCATAACCTTTTTTCCAATCTCGAAACACGTCGCCCTTCCAGCAGGGGCTCAGCAGCATCATTGAGACTTTCCTTACCTTATTTTGTTTGTTGGTGCTCTCATATCTTTTATGCCCGTTTGTGTGTATAGTTTTAGAACCTTGTTCATCCATTTATTTTTTCACAAGAAACTTTGAGTTATTTGTTGTAATATCTGGACCAACATTTTCGTATCCATTTTACCCTTTCTACCATGTTAGCTTAACATTGCCCCACTTGGTGGACGGAAACACGTTGCAGGAATTTATCGTTTGACCTGTTGGGTGTCTGTTCTTTTAAATTATTTAGATTGTAATAGTTTGGATTTTTTTCGGTGGTTCTTGCTCCTTACCACCAAATCTTAGTCCAACAATAGTTTATCGTCTTCTGAGCTTCTGTGGTTCTCCGGGGTCAGGTTGGCATTACGATTTGTAGAGACATGTTTCTCTTCTGTAGAAAAGCGCCATTGTTTACAGCATTTTTATGCTGAAGATTGATGTTTTTCTAGCCATAGTGGAAGATCCTGTGATTGTGCTATGGAGAAGCAAGCATTCCAATAGCACTCGCTGATCCAGTTTGAGGCGTGCATGTAGAATCATCTGGACTTCCACATCACAGGGACTTCCAAACATGGAGAATGTTCTGGGCATCTTTATTGAAGGCTCCTCAATATGTATAGAACTCTCAGGACTTTTCCCTCCTAGGGTTAACCACTCATTGACCATTTTAGTGCTTGACATCAGAACTCGTCCACACGTAAAACTTTTTAGGCATCTCTTTGGAAGGTGTTGCATATGCAGAATTATCTAGGCATTCCCCGTAAACGGTGTGAGACACATGTAGAACCTTCTAGAAGGCTCAACTCCACGGTCCTCCACAAAATTAGCTTCTAGAAATTTCCATGTATGCATGTATCGCCACCTATGCAGAATCTTCCGGACACCTCCATTGCAAGTTTCTCCACACAAACAATCTTCTGGCGATTTTGCCCCTGTATATGCCTCACATGCAGTTAAACCCACAGCCTGCTGGAATAAAAACAATTACCAGTCTTCACAATGTATTCCTTTCAAGGCCTCAGGGTTCTGTACACAGGTGAACTTTTGGAGTGCTTTAATTATTGGGGACTCCACTTGTTGCAGAACCCGATGGCTTGTTCTCCCTACCTCCATTTCCGGGGCCTACACACATGTATTTAATTCACTTGACTCACAGAAGCATTTTAGGCACCAGTCGGAAATCTCTATATCGTTTTTATTTTTACAGTTGTCATCGTTTTTATCAGTATTTAAAAATGTTTCTTTTCTTTTTTTGCTGACTCTTGATTAGATTTTTCTTTTTGCCTTCATCTTTAAGTTTAAAATTGTATCGAAGCAGAACGCCTTTACACAGAATATGATGACACGATTGTTCTCATGGTATAATTTCTTCATCTTTTGATCCATGTTTATATTCCATACAGGTTATTTTTTTGTAGATCTGTAATTCATAATAAAGTGAAACCTTTGCACTCCGTGTCTGAGCTCCTTTCGTAGTGCTGTCTGTAAAACGCTATGCCCCAGGAGGACAAGAGAGTGATGAAAACCACCCACTGGAACATCCAAACAGAAGCAATGGAGTCGATTGATCCTTTCAGCAGATTAGCATAATTTGGAGTGCGACAATATGAGAGAGGCCAGTAAATACTTCTGGGATATACATACAATTGCGAGGGCGAAGTTCCACGTGATCGAGACATTTCACAACCTCATGGGGGAGCAAAGGGGTTGAATGCAGAAAAGCCATACATTGGAAATTATTAGAACAAGCATTGGCATAGCCAATAGGTCTCGCATTTGGGACCTTATAAGTGTTTAGCCATGCAACAGTTGGACCAGCGATATTCTGCTGCATAACTAAATACTTATAGGGTCCAAAAAAAACCTATAAGACACTTATTGGCTATGCCAATGCTTGTTTATTTTTTGTTGCTGTTTTGTTTAAGTTGCCAGATCTACAATAGCTGGACATGGTTTTTGTTAACAGTGCTTTGCATCAAATGAACTTGTTTTCATTGCTCTTAATGTTAATTCCATTCTGGTTGTAGGAAGCAGTCATTCACTGGGGTGTGGGGGCTGCCTAGCTGTGCGCATGCACCGAACTTAGCAGATGAGAAAAAGCCTGATGCAGGCGCAATTTACAAGTGTGGAGTGCGAGCCCCAGGCAGCATGACTCACTCACACAGGAGTGTATGCACTGCACCTGCATACTCGGCATGGTTTAAGGAAACTCGACACACTTCCTCCCAGGCATCGAACACATATTTAAACACACAAGATGTGTATTTTATCAAACACATATTTACCAAGAAACTTAGAAGAGCCTGCCTGCTGCACTGACGGCTGGTGGTGTGCGTGTCTGGTGAAAGCGTGCACTGACGGCTGGTGGTGTGTGTGCCTGGTGAAAGCGTGCACTGACGGCTGGTGGTGTGCGTGCCTGGTTGAAGCGTGCACTGATGGCTGGTGGTGTATGTGCCTGGTGAAAGCGTGCACTGATGGCTGGTGGTGTGTGTGCCCGGTGAAAGCGTGCACTGACGGCTGGTGGTGTGTGTGCCTGGTGGAAGCGTGCGCCTGGTGGAAGCGTGCACTGATGGCTGCGTGCACTGATGGCTGGTGGTGTTTGTACCTGGTGGAAGCGTGCACTGACCGCTGGTGGTATGTGTGCCTGGTGAAAGCGTGCACTGACAGCTGTTGGTGTGTGTGTGCCCGGTGAAAACGTGCACCGACGGCTGGTGGTGTGTGTGTGCCTGGTGAAAGCGTGCACTGATGGCTGGTGGTGTGTGCCTGGTGGAAGCGTCCACCTACAGCTGGTAGTGTGTGTCGGCTGGTAGTGTGTGTCGGCTGGTAGTGTGTGCCTAGTGAAAGTGTGCACTGATGGCTCGTGGTGTGTGCCTGGTGGAAGCGTGCACTGACGGCTGGTGGTGTGTGTGCCTGGTGAAAGTGTGCACTGACAGCTGGTAATGTGTGTGCCTGGTGGAAGCGGGCACTGACGGCTGGTGGTGTGTGTGCCTGGTGAAAGCGTGCACTGACGACTGATGGTGTGTGTGCCTGGTAGAAGCAGGTGCATTCACAGTGATATAAGACATAAATTAAACTGACGAAGAGGGAGCGGGAGAAGGGAGGGGGAGTGCAGCACAGGAGCATGATTCACAGCTAGAAGACACAAATGAAGCTGACCAGGAGGGAGGGGTAAAAGGGAGGGGGGTAGTGCAAGCAGAGGAGCCTGATTACAGCAATAAAAACACAGATGGCAGCACGTGCACAAACTGGTGAACGCAAGCTGTAGGCCTGCAAAAGCCTCTGGTGGCACTTTTAAACGCCACTTACTAAATGTCTCGAAGCAACAGTGTGAGAAAGTGCCATCTTTCTTGCATTGGTATGCCCCCACTTTTTGCTGAACTGCTGATGTACTTGGACTGAGTGTGCTCTGGGCTCCTGCCAACCAGGTACCCAGGGCCTGTGTTCCTTCCCTAAAGCTGTATTGAAACAAAACCCAATTGGCATCTCTGGCCACCTATCAGCCCCTAGTAAATGGTACCCTAGATACTCAGGGCATGGTGACCAGGGAAGATCCCTAAGGGCTGCAGCACTTATTGTGCCACCCTTAAGGGGCCTGTACCCTGACACACACACACTGTCTTTGCAGGCTAAGTGTCAAAGTACAGAACTAAACAGAGTGTCGACATGGCCCACATCCCTGTGTGCCATGCCAACAAACCCCACTGCCCTGGCATACATCCGTCACCCCTCTAGCTGGGTGCCCTATGCCAGTGGTGTGAGCACAGGTGCAGGAGCCCTGTGCCCCTACAGTGCCCAGGGCCATTCCTGGGCACTGTAAGTGCAGTGCTGCCATTTAAGAGTATATGGTGCTGGGAGGTTGTCATTACGAACTCCACAGCACCATAATGGCTTCACTGAAGACTGAGAAGTTTGGTGTCAAACTGCTCAGCACATTAAACCCGCACTGATGCCAGTGTGAGGTTTAATGTAAAATGCACCAGAGGGCATCTTAGGGATGCCCCCTGAAACATAAACCTACAATCCACGTCTGGACTGAGAGGCTGCCTCGGCTGCCACACAGCAGACATGTTGCTGGACCCCTGGGTGGAGAGCCCCCCCCGCTCTCCTCGGCCTGCAACAATGCACATCCTGGGCGAGGTGCTAGGTCTCCTCCCCCAGGATGGAGAGGGGGAAGCTTCAAAGGCATGCCGCCTCTGTGAGCTTCTCCAGACCATTTGCTGTACCCAGCAACTGGCCCCCATCAGTTCTGAACCCCACTCTCGCGGGAAACCCTACGTCAGAAAGGGGGGGGTGCCAGCCTGTGCCAACCCCACCCCTCAGGTGGGGGAGGCAAGGTGGAGCACAACCCCGGGCTCCGGCCAGCTTGAAAATGGGGAGCCCTGCCCAATCCCAGCTAGGCTCCTGCCCCCCTCCCACAGGAGAGGAGCAGGCTACGGGGTGTACTCACCCCAGGACAGGGACCCATTGGTCCCTGCCCTTGCCCTACCTGTAACGCCCCTAAATTTAGTATTTAGGGGCTCCCTGAACCTTCCTTCCTCAGATCCCGATGAAGAAAGAAGATCAAGAAGAAGAAGACCCGCCGTGCAGCTGCTAACAGGACGACAACAACTGACTTGGCCCCAGCCCTACCGGCCTGTCGATCCTGGAACCTGCTTCTGCCTAGTCCCGGCGACTCCTGCGGACAGCAACCTTGGGACACCCAGAGGACCTGCCTGCCTTGACCCTCTTAAAGACTGGGACTCCCATCAGCAGAGGCTCTGCTGCAACAACACCCCTGGTGCCAGCCAGGAAGCTCCGGACCAGCCACTCTGCACCTGCCGAGCCCGGCCCGTGCCAGAGTGATCCAAGACCACAAGGAAGTCCCCCGGCGACTGGGACCCGAAGTCCAGTGCCCAAAGACCCTCCTCGACGAACCAGACGACACCTGCAGACTCAGAACCTCCAACCGCAACCAGCCGAGGGTAAGATTTCCCGACACCCAAAGACACCCCTGCACCCAGTGCCCTGCGTCTCCCTGTGCCTCCCTTTGGGGTACCTACTTCTTCTCCAGGATCCCAAATTACCTCTCGAAGTGGTGGTCGCACCTGAAGAATCTCCGTCCCGAGTCAGCAGCCTTTGTTCCCTTTTGACCTTTCCCATTGAATAACATTGAGCGCCCAACGGCTCAAAAGCACCCTGCACCCAGACGCCCGAGTGCCTCTGGCAGTGCAACCTTTGCCCTATCCTACTTCCCCCTTTACCCTGAGCAAGTGACCAGGATCCCAGCTCCCACAGCCGCGTGGCCTGCTAGCCAGCAGCCACCAACCGAAGGCCCCCTGCCCCTCATTGGCTAACATTGGGCCTAACTACCTCTGCACCCGGCCGCCCCTGTGCCGCTGAGGGTGAACCAACTGTACGTACCTGACCCTGGGGGACCCCTAAGTCTATGCCCAGAACCTTAACTTCACCAGCCGAGTACTCACCTGGAAACCGGTAACTCACCTGCCATTGAATAACATTGACTGGTTTGACTAAAAAAATCTTCCAAGTGGCTACTTTTGAAAATTTAAAATATTCCTATAAAATCAGCCGAGTAACTAATTCCGAAGTACTCACCTGTGATCAGGAGAGAAGCCAGTACTGTACCTTGTAGCCCAGTATTGAGCCACAAAAGTAATCCGAACTGGGTTTACCCTCAACCTGTATTTTCTCCATAGGAATCCGTTGTCTGCTTTTCTATGAAATTTCTTCTAAATGTCTACTTTTGAAAACTTGAAATATTCTTTAAAATTCGCACATACTACTGAAAGGTAATTACTCACCTGTCGTAAGTCGAGACCCCAGTGCTGGACCTAGGAGCCCAGCACTGGATTACAAAAGTAACGAGATCATACTTTACCTGCAAAATGAATTTTCTCCCATTGGATAACATTGTCAGATTTTCCCTGAAAAGTTTGTAAAAGTGAACTTTTAAAATACCTTTTTATTCCTTAAAAATCATTGCAATAAACAAAACGTTTTCACTAAACTGTTTCCAGCTTAGACCCCAGGACTGAATCTAGGATCCAGTCCTGGACTTACCAAAGTAATCTACAAAGTAATCAACTGTAATTGTGTAGAAAAACCCATTGAGCTCAATGCTAAATTATGTATAGAACTGTGTTGCCTACTGCAACCCCTGTACCTATTGTGTTTACCAAGTCATTGCCTTTTTGCAAAGCAATAACCTGAGATTACTCATCACTGAGAAAAGTATATTTTGATACCTGTTGGTTCTAAAAATAAAGCAACTATATCTTTTGATATAAAAACAATTGGCCTGGAGTTCAGTTCTTGAGTGTGTGAGACCATTTGCTGTCTGAGTGTGTACAACAAATGCTTCACACTGTCCTCTGGTACTGCCTTACTGCTCGACCAAGCTACCACTTTTGAGAGTAAGGTCAGCCCTGACTTTAACCTTGGTTATACCTCTGGGGTTGGTGGCCTCTATACACACTGCACCTTACTTTGGTACAGTACATATAGGGCCACTTTCTCACAGACAACGCATGCGCTGTCTCAGGCGAGACCTAAAAAGGAAACTACATGAAGAGAACACGTTTGTCACCACCATTTTGATTGTGCTTTCTACCATTGATATGTCAGTTAGCTCTTTGTTAACCTGGGTGCGTTTTTTGCACGGTTCTAGGCTCTTCGTCAATAGGAAGTATCTGGTTTGGTTGTGTGGTTAGTAGACATTTGTTCAGTGATTCGATCATTATTAGGAGTTTGATTCCGCTTTACAATTTGTAGTGAGCTGTGCGTTTGGGTGGATGTGCTAAAGGAACTTTGCGGGTTTTATTTGAGTTGAGTGGTGGCTTGCGTGTAGCCTGGCCTCTAATTGTATTCTAAACCGCAGGCCAAGGCAGCTAAAGAGCCATGAGGCATGATTGTGACTGTGTTAAGCTCGCTTTTTCTGCCTGGTTCTAAGATGTCCGCTGGCAAGGTGAGGGGGCATACCACAGAGTTGGCGCACTTTACCACCTACATTGCTTTAGTGCTGTGTTGCACACCTGATGTTGAGGAGGAGCGCTTTGTCAGTCGTGTTATGTTTGAGAAAGGCAGAATCGAGGTGCACTTGGAAAAGACTTGTGTAGTGAGTATGGTGGGGAAAGGTGCTATTGGGTGTCTTGTAATTGCATTTATATGGTTCTTACTACCCCTGACGAGGCGTTGAAGCACTTTTTCAACGAGTAGCACGCTACTCCGGAACCCAAAGCATTAGTGGTGAAAGGGTATTGGACACTTGTTTATTGGGATTGAAAAAGCATAGTGGAGTAATAGAGGAGGGAAGGGTTTTCATTTATATAACGCTTGCTAACCCTGATGAAGTGTCAATGCGATTTTCGTCGGGTAGCACGCTACTCCATACTCCTAAAGGCTTATCGGAAGTGAGGAGCGTATATGATGACGTCTGATAGGGTGGTTCTCTGGTGTTTATTGAATGTGGTTGATGTCTGTACCGTTGGGATAGCCGAATATAGGCCACGTGTTGGGTCTTGTTGGTCAGACGAGAAGGTAGGAGCTGACATGCCAAGGAGGTGGTGAACTGGGAGGTTAGAGAGAGGGAAGTGGAATGCTTATGAGTGTCTCTGCCTATATGGTGATTGGGCCTGTGCAAATAAAGGTCAGTCTATGAGACGAATACCGAGGCTAAGGAGAAAGCAGGGGAGTGAGAAGCTGGTGTGATCCAAGGGCATCTAAAGGCGAGAGACGAGATGGCTCAACCTAACCTGTGAGGTGGGGGTGATATATGAGCACGCCAATGAAATGCCTTAGGCTTAGGGCGATAAACAAGAGACACGTGTGAGGTGAAATGCTTTATAATAGCACAAGGAGCGTGTGTTACAGATGTGTGCCTGCAGGTAGCTTAGACAGAGAAATGCAGGCGATCGAAACATGCGGGTGCAGAGACCATTAACTGGGTACATCAACAAATAACGAAGGAGATTTGAAAACGCACTGCTCCGGATTTAAATAGGTCTATGGTGCAGCGAGGGTGCTATACAGGTATCTCAGGACCTCTACATAAATACAGTAAAATGGTGAAAGCGGAGATAAGCCGTAGGCCTTGTAGTACTGAATGGTCTGAAAATAAAATAGAGAAGGAGAGAGTATTCTAACAGCGGTATGCCTGTAGAACGGGTTCTCGCTTGAGGAACAGGGTTATGGTCCCATATGCTCAAGCGGTTTATGCAGGGTTAAGGTAAAATGAGCCCTGAAGCATACAATCTCACTTAATCGAAATGTAGAGGCCACTGAGCGCCCGAGATTAGAAATTCTACAATCGAGCTGTTTTGGCAGAGCTCTGCGTGTCCCCCAACATTGGAGTGGCCATGCTGCTGTCTGTCAGGATTCACGAGCACCTGCCAAGTAGTGCCAGGGTCTCAGAAATGGAATAGCAGGGCTGCTGCAGTGTCGCAGGCCAGGGTTGAGGTGCATCAGTAGTGCTGCGTGTGTGTGGGAGGGGGTGTGCTGCAGGCCAGGGATGAGGTGCATCGGTAGAGCTGTGTGTGAGGGGCGTGCTGCAGGCCAGGGATGAGGTGCATCGTAGTGCTGTGTGTGTGTTTGGGGGTCTGTGCTGCAGGCCACGGTTGTGGTGCATCCGTAGAGCTGTGGGCGGGTGATCGGTAGAGCTGTGTGGAGGGCTTGCTGCAGACCAGGGTTGAGGTGCACCGGCAGAGCTGTGCGGGGGAGTTTGGGGAGTGCTGCAGGCCAAGATTGAGGTACATCAGTAGTGTTGTGTGTATCCAGCAGGCCAGGGTTGAGGTGCATTAGTAGAACTGTGGGGGGGGGGCATGCTGCAGGCCAGGGTTGAGGTGCTTCGGCAGAGCGGTGTGTGAGGGGGGTGCTGCAGACCAGGGTTTAGGTGCATCGTCAAAGCTGTGCAGGGGATTGGGTGGGTGCTGCAGACCAGGATTGAGGTGCATCAGCAGAGCTGTGTGGGGGAGCGTGCCGCAGGCCTGGGTTGAGGTGCATTGGTAGATCTTGTGTGGGGAGCATGCTGTAGGCCAGGGTTGAGGTGCATCAGTAGTGTGTGTGTGTGCGCGGAGCGTGCTGCAGGCCAGGGTTGGGGTGCATCGGCAGAGCTGTGTGTGTGGGGGGGGGTTCTGCAGACCAGGGTTGAGGTGCATCGGCAGAGCTGTGTGTGGGGGCGTGATACAGGCCTTGATTGAGGTGCATCAGAAGAACTTTGTGGGGAGCGTGCTGTAGGCCAGGATTGAGGTGCACTCTGTAGAGCTGTGTGGGGGGAGCGGGCTGAAGGCCATGATTGAGGTGAATCAATAGAGCTGTGTGTGAGGGGAGGCGTGCAGCTGGCCAGGACTGAGGTATATCTGTCTGAGCTGTGCTTTGGGGAGTGTGCTGCAGGCCAGGGATGAGGTGCATCGGTAGAGCTATACGTTGGGGGCATGCTGCAGTCTTGGGTTGAGGTGGATCGGTAGAGCTGTGTGGGGCGCATACTGCAGGCCAGGGTTGCGGTGCATCAGTAAAGCTGCGCAGGGGTGTTTAAGGGCTGTGTGTAAGGGGTGCTGCAAGCCACGATTGAGGTGCATCCGTAGAGGTTTGAGTGGAGAGCGTGCTGCCGGCCAGGGTTGAGGTGCATCGGTAGAGCTGTGTGTGGGGAGCGTGCTGTAGTCCAGGGTTGAGGTGCATTGGTAGAGCTTTGTAATGGGGGGGATACTTCAGGTCAGGATTAAGCTGCATCAGTAGAGCTGTGCGTGGGGGGGGGGGGGGGGGCATGCTGTAGTCCAGGATTGAGGTACATCGTTAGAGCTGTGCGTGGGGAGCGAGCTGCAGGCCAGGCCTGAGGTGCATCAGTAGAGCTGTGCGTGGGGGGGTGTGCTGTAGTCCAGGGTTGAGGTGCATCGGTAGAGTTGTGCGTTGGAGGCGTGCCGTAGTCCAGGTTTGAGGTGCATCGGTAGAGCTGTGTGTGGGGGGGAGCATGCTGCAGACTAGGACTGAGGTGCATCGGTAGAGCTGTGCTTTGAGGTGTGCTTCTGGCCAGGACTGAGGTGCATCAGTAGAGCTGTGTGTGGGGGGTGTGCCGCTGGCCAGGACTGAGGTGCATCTGTAGAGCTTTGTGTGTCGGGGGGCAGCATGCTGCAGGCCAGGACTAAGGTGCATCGGTAGAGCTATGTGCGTGTGGGGGGGTGTGCTGCTGGCCAGGACTAAGGTGCATCAGTAGAGCTGTGTTTGTGGGGAGGGGTGATGTGCTGCTGGCCAGGACTGAGGTGCATCGGTAGAGCTGTGTGTGTGGGGGGGGGGTTGCCTGCAGACCAGATCTGAGGTGCATCGGTAGAGCTGTTTGTGTGTGTGTGTGTGTGTGGGGGGGGGGAGGGGGCTGCTGGCCAGGACTGAGGTGCATCGGTAGAGCTGTGTGTGGGGGGCATGCTGCTGGCCATGACTGAGGTGCATCCGTAGAGCTGTGTGTGGGCGGGTGTGCTGCTGGTCAGGAATGAGGTGCATCGGTAGAGCAGTGTATGGGGGGCGTGCTGCTGGCCAGGACTGAGGTGCATTGGTAAAGCTGTGAGTAGGGGGGAGCATGATGCAGGCCAGGACTGAGGTGCATCGTTAGAGCTGTGAGTAGGAGGCGTACTGTAGTCCAGGGTTGAGGTGCATCAGTAGAGCTGTGCTGGAGGGGGGGGGGCGCTGTAGTCCAGGGTTTAGGTGCATCAGTAGAGCTGTGCTGGAGGGGGGGGGGCGCTGTAGTCCAGGGTTTAGGTGCATCGGTAGAGCTGTGCGTTGGAGGCGTGCTGTAGTCCAGGGTTGAGGTGCATCGGTAGAGCTGTGCATGGGGGGGGTGTTTCAGGTCAGGTTTGAGCGCATCGGTGGAGCTGTGTGGTGGGGAAGCATGCTGCAGGCCAGGACTGAGGTGCATCAGTAGAGCTGTGGGGGGGCGTGCTGCGGGCTAGGACTGAGGTGTATCGGTAGAGCTGTGTGTGGAGGGCATGCTGCTGGCCAGGACTGAGGTGCATCGGTAGAGCTGTGTGTGGGGGGGGGGGGTTGCCTGCAGACCAGATCTGAGGTGCATCGGTAGAGCTGTGTGTGTGTGTGTGTGGGGGGGGGGGGGGCTGCTGGCCAGGACTGAGGTGCATCGGTAGAGCTGTGTGTGGGGGGCATGCTGCTGGCCATGACTGAGGTGCATCCGTAGAGCTGTGTGTGGGCGGGTGTGCTGCTGGTCAGGAATGAGGTGCATCGGTAGAGCAGTGTATGGGGGGCGTGCTGCTGGCCAGGACTGAGGTGCATTGGTAAAGCTGTGAGTAGGGGGGAGCATGATGCAGGCCAGGACTGAGGTGCATCATTAGAGCTGTGAGTAGGAGGCGTACCGTAGTCCAGGGTTGAGGTGGTGCAACAGTAGAGCTGTGCTGGAGGGGGGGGCGCTGTAGTCCAGGGTTTAGGTGCATCGGTAGAGCTGTGCATGGGGGGGTGTTTCAGGTCAGGTTTGAGCGCATCGGTGGAGCTGTGTGGTGGGGAAGCATGCTGCAGGCCAGGACTGAGGTGCATCAGTAGAGCTGTGGGGGGGGCGTGCTGCGGGCTAGGACTGAGGTGTATCGGTAGAGCTGTGTGTGGAGGGCATGCTGCTGGCCAGGACTGAGGTGCATCGGTAGAGCTGTGTGTGTGTGTGTGTGAGGGGGGGGGGGTGTTGCAGGCCAGGAGTGAGGTCCATTGGTAGAGCTGTGCTTAGAGGTGTGCTGCTGGCCCGGACTAAAATGCATCGTTAGAGCTGTGTGTGTGTTGGGGGGGGGGGGCGTGCTGCTGGCCAGGACTGAGCTGCATCGGTAGAGCTATGTGTGTGTGGGGGGGTGTGCTGCTGGCCAGGACTAAGGTGCATCGGTAGAGCTATGTGTGTGTGGGGGGGTGTGCTGCTGGCCAGGACTAAGGTGCATCAGTAGAGCTGTGTTTGTGGGGAGGGGTGATGTGCTGCTGGCCAGGACTGAGGTGCATCCGTAGAGCTGTGTGTGTGGGGGGGGTTGCCTGCAGACCAGATCTGAGGTGCATCGGTAGAGCTGTGTGTGTGTGTGGGGGGGGGGGGGAAGGGGGCTGCTGGCCATGACTGAGGTGCATCCGTAGAGCTGTGTGTGGGCGGGTGTGCTGCTGGTCAGGAATGAGGTGCATCGGTAGAGCAGTGTATGGGGGGTGTGCTGCTGGCCAGGACTGAGGTGCATTGGTAAAGCTGTGAGTAGGGGGGAGCATGATGCAGGCCAGGACTGAGGTGCATCGTTAGAGCTGTGAGTAGGAGGCGTACTGTAGTCCAGGGTTGAGGTGCATCAGTAGAGCTGTGCTGGAGGGGGGGAGGGCGCTGTAGTCCAGGGTTTAGGTGCATCGGTAGAGCTGTGCGTTGGAGGCGTGCTGTAGTCCAGGGTTGAGGTGCATCGGTAGAGCTGTGCATGGGGGGGTGTTTCAGGTCAGGTTTGAGCGCATCGGTGGAGCTGTGTGGTGGGGAAGCATGCTGCAGGCCAGGACTGAGGTGCATCAGTAGAGCTGTGGGGGGGGGGGCGTGCTGCGGGCTAGGACTGAGGTGTATCGGTAGAGCTGTGTGTGGAGGGCATGCTGCTGGCCAGGACTGAGGTGCATCGGTAGAGCTGTGTGTGTGTGAGGGGGGGGGTGTTGCAGGCCAGGAGTGAGGTCCATTGGTAGAGCTGTGTGTGTGGGGGGGCGTGCGGCTGACCCGGACTAAGGTGCATCGGTAGAGCTGTGTGTGGGGGGGCGTGCTGCTGGCCAGGACTGAGGTGCATCGGTAGAGCTGTGTGTGTGTGTGTGTGTGAGGGGGGGGTGTTGCAGGCCAGGAGTGAGGTCCATTGGTAGAGCTGTGCTTAGAGGTGTGCTGCTGGCCCGGACTAAAATGCATCGTTAGAGCTGTGTGTGTGTTGGGGGGGGGGGGGGGGGGGCGTGCTGTTGGCCAGGACTGAGCTGCATCGGTAGAGCTGTGTGTGGGGGGGGGGGGCGTGCGGCTGACCCGGACTAAGGTGCATCGGTAGAGCTGTGTGGGGGGGGGGGCGTGCTGCTGGCCAGGACTGAGCTGCATCGGTAGAGCTGTGTGGGGGGGTGGGAGGGGGCGGCGTGCTGCTGACCCGGACTAAGGCGCATCTGTAGATCTGTGTGTGGAGGGCATGCTGCTGGACAGGACTTGGGTGCATCGGTAGAGCTGTGGGGGGGGGGGGGGTCGTGCTGCAGGCCAGGACTGAAGTGCATCGGTAGAATTGTGTGGGGGGGGGGGGCGTGCTGCTGGCCAGGACTGAGCTGCATCGGTAGAGCTGTGTGTGTGGGGTGGGGGGGTGCTGCTGGCCAGAACTGCGGTGCATCGGTAGAGCTGTGGGGGGTGCTGCAGACCAGAACTGAGGTGCATCCGTAGAGCTGTGTGTGGGCGGGTGTGCTGCTGGTCAGGACTGAGGTGCATCGGTAGAGCAGTGTATGGGGGGCATGCTGCTGGCCATGACTGAGGTGCATCGGTAGAGCTGTGGGGGGGGTGCTGCAGACCAGAACTGAGGTGCATCCGTGGAGCTGTGTGTGGGCGGGTGTGCTGCTGGTCAGGACTGAGGTGCATCGGTAGAGCAGTGTATGGGGGGTGCTGCAGACCAGGACTGAGATACATTGGTAGAGCTGTGTGTGGGGGGACGTGCTGCAGGCCAGGACTGAGGTGCATTGGTAGAGTTGTGTGTGGGGGGGCGTGCTGCAGGCCAGGACTGAGGTGCATTGGTAGAGCTGTGTGTGGTGGGGGGGCATGCTGCTGGCCAGGACTGAGGTGCATCGGTAGAGCTGTGTGGGGGGGGGCGTGCTGCTGGCCAGGACTGAGATACATTGGTAGAGCTGTGTGTGGGCGGGGGGTTGCCTGCAGACCAGATCTGAGGTGCATCGGTAGAGCTGTGTGTGTGTGTGTGTGTGGGGGGGGGCTGCTGGCCAGGACTGAGGTGCATCGGTAGAGCTGTGGGGGGGGGGTGCTGCAGACCAGAACTGAGGTGCATCGGTAGAGCTGTGTGTGTGTGGGGTGTGCTGCTGGCCAGGACTAAGGTGCATCAGTAGAGCTGTGTTTGTGGGGAGGGGTGATGTGCTGCAGGCCAGGACTGAGGTGCATCAATAGAGCTGTGTGTGGGGGGGGGGGGGGTGCTGCAGGCCAAGACTGAGGTTCATCGGTAGAGCTGTGTGTGTGTGTGAGGGGGGGGGGGGTGCTGCAGGCCAGGAGTGAGGTCCATTGGTAGAATTGTGTGTGGGGGGCGTGCTGCTGGCCAGGACTGAGGTGAATCAGTAGAGCTGTGTGTGTTGGGTGGGGCGTGCTGCTGGCCAGGACTGAGGTGCATCGATAGAGCTGTGTGTGGAGAAGCATGCTGCAGGTCATGACTGAGGTGCATCTGTAGAGCTGTGGGGGGCGTGCTGCGGGCTAGGACTGAGGTGCATCATTAGAACTATATGTGGGAGGGGTGTGCTGTAGGCCAGGAATGAGGTACATTGGTAGAGCTGTGTGTGGGGGGGGTGCTGCACACCAGAACTGAGGTGCATCGGTAGAGCTGTGTGTGGGGGAGTGCTGCTGGCCAGGACTGAGATGCATCGATAGAGCTGTGTGTTTGTGTGTGTGTGGGGGGGTGCTGCAGGCCAGGAGTGAGGTGCATTGGTAGAGCTGTGCTTGGAGGTGTGCTGCTGGCCAAGACTGAGGTGCATCAGTAGAGTTGTGTGTGGGGGGGGGTCTGCAAGCCAGGACAGAGGTGCATCAGTAGAGTTGTGTGGGGGGGGGGGGGGGGGGTTCTGCAAGCCAGGACAGAGGTGCATCGGTAGAGCTGTGTAGGTGTCAAGGACTGGTTGTATCGCCTGGTGTCTGTACTTTAATATAAAGACCCCTTCCCCATGCCTTGTATTTGGAGTTTAGTGTGCAAGTGATGGCAGCCGGGGCTGTTTACGCGCTACCTGGCTCCAGGCAGAGAGGAGCGCAGGTTTCTGCTGAGTATGTGGTGCTGTTGAAAAATTAAATCCGTGTTTGTTCTGCTCCGTGGCTTTTTCAAAAAGACAAAAGCGTGAACTAAGGCCTCCGGAACTTCTGCCAGCCAGCAGCTTTCACTGACCGGGGGCAGCCAGCTTTCCCCCGGGGTGCCCGGCTGCAGCGGGTGAGCTGCACTCCAAAGAGGGGTGCATTATTCGCCAATGAGGCAGTCACAGACAGAAGACACCCGGCTCCCCTCGGAGACACCACCCAGCAGCAGCTCATCTTAATCACTGGGGTCAAGAAGCTGGCCCTGGACGTTGAGATGCTGAAGTGACCAGATGGCTCGAAAGACAGCAAAAGTGAGGCTTAAATGTAGACATTTGGGGTTGGGGCACACAACCTCATGCACTTTGGAGTTGGCCCATCTGCGTGGTGGTCTGTGGAGGGAGGTCCTTGATTACGGGTTGGTTTGAATTGGCAGCATACACCTTTGACCCTGGGTTGGTTTGTAGTGGCTTTATTTTCATCCACATTGCTTTGATATGGAGAGTAGGTTTATGGAGACACTGGATTGGTCGAGGCAGAATGATATTAACAGGTTGGTGGGGAGCATTGAGTTGGTTGAAAGTGGAGGGCTCTCCACCACCATAGGATCGGTGTTCTTGGAGTTACCTTAATTGTTGATGGGTTGGCGGGGAGTGCTGGAGTTGCCACTGACAGTAGTTTGGTGTCAGATGAAGAAACCCAAGTTAACAATGGGTTGGAGCGAGTGAGTTTCTTCATTGATATTGGGTTGGTGCAGCATAGGTATTCTCATTGACGTTAGGGTTGTGGCCTGGGGAGGAGAACTGTCTTTTCAACAATGAGTTCACTGAGTGTGGTTATCTTCATTGACAGTGGGTTTATGGCAGTGGGGCTGCCTTTAACAATGGCTTGGGGGAGTGTAGCTTTCTTCATTGACATTGGGTTGGTGTGGGGAGTGGAGGTGTTTTCAACAATGGGTTGGTAGGGGAGTAGTTATCTTATTGACATGGGGTTTGTGTGGGGAGTGGAGGTGTTTTCAACAATGGGTTGGTGGGGGAGTAGTTATCTTATTGACATTGGGTTTGTGTGGGGAGTGGAGGTGTTTTCAACAATGGGTTGGTGGGGGAGTAGTTATCTTATTGACTTTGGGTTTGTGTGGGGAGTGGAGGTGTTTTCAACAATGGGTTGGTGGGGGAGTAGTTATCTTATTGACATTGGGTTTGTGTGGGGAGTGGAGGTGTTTTCAACAATGGGTTGGTGGGGGAGTAGTTATCTTATTGACATTGGGTTTGTGTGGGGAGTGGAGGTGTTTTCAACAATGGGTTGGTGGGGGAGTAGTTATCTTATTGACATTGGGTTTGTGTGGGGAGTGGAGGTGTTTTCAACAATGGGTTGGTGGGGGAGTAGTTATCTTATTGACTTTGGGTTTGTGTGGGGAGTGGAGGTGTTTTCAACAATGGGTTGGTGGGGGAGTAGTTATCTTATTGACTTTGGGTTTGTGTGGGGAGTGGAGGTGTTTTCAACAATGGGTTGGTGGGGGAGTAGTTATCTTATTGACATTGGGTTTGTGTGGGGAGTGGAGGTGTTTTCAACAATGGGTTGGTGGGGGAGTAGTTATCTCTATTGACATTGGGTTTGTGTGGGGAGTGGAGGTGTTTTCAACAATGGGTTGGTGGGGGAGTAGTTATCTTATTGACATTGGGTTTGTGTGGGGAGTGGAGGTGTTTTCAACAATGGGTTGGTGGGGGAGTAGTTATCTCTATTGACATTGGGTTTGTGTGGGGAGTGGAGGTGTTTTCAACAACGGGTTGGTGGGGGAGTAGTTATCTTATTGACTTTGGGTTTGTGTGGGGAGTGGAGGTGTTTTCAACAATGGGTTGGTGGGGGAGTAGTTATCTTATTGACATTGGGTTTGTGTGGGGAGTGGAGGTGTTTTCAACAATGGGTTGGTGGGGGAGTAGTTATCTTATTGACATTGGGTTTGTGTGGGGAGTGGAGGTGTTTTCAACAATGGGTTGGTGGGGGAGTAGTTATCTTATTGACTTTGGGTTTGTGTGGGGAGTGGAGGTGTTTTCAACAATGGGTTGGTGGGGGAGTAGTTATCTTATTGACATTGGGTTTGTGTGGGGAGTGGAGGTGTTTTCAACAATGGGTTGGTGGGGGAGTAGTTATCTCTATTGACATTGGGTTTGTGTGGGGAGTGGAGGTGTTTTCAACAACGGGTTGGTGGGGGAGTAGTTATCTTATTGACTTTGGGTTTGTGTGGGGAGTGGAGGTGTTTTTAACAATGGGTTGGTGGGGGAGTAGTTATCTTATTGACATTGGGTTTGTGTGGGGAGTGGAGGTGTTTTCAACAATGGGTTGGTGGGGGAGTAGTTATCTTATTGACATTGGGTTTGTGTGGGAAGTGGAGGTGTTTTCAACAATGGGTTGGTGGGGGAGTAGTTATCTTATTGACTTTGGGTTTGTGTGGGGAGTGGAGGTGTTTTCAACAATGGGTTGGTGGGGGAGTAGTTATCTTATTGACTTTGGGTTTGTGTGGGGAGTGGAGGTGTTTTCAACAATGGGTTGGTGGGGGAGTAGTTATCTTATTGACATTGGGTTTGTGTGGGAAGTGGAGGTGTTTTCAACAATGGGTTGGTGGGGGAGTAGTTATCTTATTGACTTTGGGTTTGTGTGGGGAGTGGAGGTGTTTTCAACAATGGGTTGGTGGGAGAGTAGTTATCTTATTGACATTGGGTTTGTGTGGGGAGTGGAGGTGTTTTCAACAATGGGTTGGTGGGGGAGTAGTTATCTCTATTGACATTGGGTTTGTGTGGGGAGTGGAGGTGTTTTCAACAACGGGTTGGTGGGGGAGTAGTTATCTCTATTGACATTGGGTTTGTGTGGGGAGTGGACGTGTTTTCAACAATGGGTTGGTGGGGAGTTGCTGTGTGGAGAGGATGCGTTTTCAACAATGGGTTGGTGGGGGGAGTAGTTATCTCTATTGACATTGGGTTTGTGTGGGGAGTGGACGTGTTTTCAACAATGGGTTGGTGGGGAGTTGCTGTGTGGAGAGGATGCGTTTTCAACAATGGGTTTGTGTGGGGGGAGTAGTTATCTCTATTGACATTGGGTTTGTGTGGGGAGTGGAGGTGTTTTCAACAATGGGTTGGTGGGGGAGTAGTTATCTCTATTGACATTGGGTTTGTGTGGGGAGTGGAGGTGTTTTCAACAATGGGTTGGTGGGGAGTTGCTGTGTGGAGAGGATGCGTTTTCAACAATGGGTTGGTGGGGGGAGTAGTTATCTCTATTGACATTGGGTTTGTCTGTGTAGTGGAGGTGTTTTCATCAATGGGTTGGTGGGGGGAGTAGTTATCTCTATTGACATTGGGTTTGTGTGGGGAGTGGAGGTATATTCAACATTGGTTCGCGGGGAGTGTCTGTGTGGAACGGTGGTGTCTTCTACAGTAGGTTCTCTTAATTGAAAATGGGTTTGTGTGGAGTGGAAGTGCTTCAACAATGGGTTGGCAGGGAATATAGTTATATTCATTGACATTGGGTTTTTGGAGTTACAGCTGCATTTAACAAGAGGCTGTTGGTAGTGTAGTTACTTTCATTGACTATGGGTTTGTGGGAGTGCAGGTGTCTTCAGTCTGCTAGCAGCAGGGAATGCCTTTATCGTCATTGACATCAGACTTTAGTTGTCAATAATGAATGAACATCTAGTGCCCCTATGTTTGTGGACAGAGGCCTGTGTTTTGGTGTTTGTGGGAGTATGTCATTGAGATGGTAGGGATTGATGGAACCTTCCTGAGTTTTCTCCTTGGGGGGTGGGGAAGCAGAGGTATCTTTGTCATTGAACCCGCCAGCAATGAAGGTACTTGCAGGTGACATTTGATTGTTGAGAAGTGGGGACATCTTCATTGACACGGACTAGTAGAGTGGAGGTATCTTTAGTGACAGTAGGTTGGCAGAGAGTGGAGTTACCTCTAGTGACACTTGGCTCATGGGAAGTGGAAAGTGCAGATGTTGTTCACACTGGATTGGACATAGAAGTACCCCATTGACACAGGATTGGTAGGGAATGGTGATATTGTCATTCTTACCAGGTTGCTATGGTGGGATGGTATCCCTGCTGACTCAGGATTGGTGCGAAGCAGAAGTATTGGTGGATTTTGTGTTTGTGGGGACTGAAGATATCTCCGTTACTGTTGTACTGTAGGGGTGTTTTCCATTACAATGGGTTGGTGGTCATAGAAGTTACTCACTTTACACTTGCTTTGGTAACAACTGGTGTCAGAAACCAAATAGAGGGCCACTGGGCAAGCAGGAGCTACTGGGCCCAGCCCTTGGGGCTGAGACCTTTTACTGCTGATGTCCCGGGGCCACCCTACTATGGGTCCTGAGCAACTAGGCCAACTACCCTTTCAGCACTTGGCTGTCAAGCATAGCGTGGGTCAAGCAGGCCAAGGCTTCTCGGGGGAAGAGAGATACAGGGGGCTGAACACAGGGTCACAACTCAAAATACACACGGCGACAACAATAATTTATGGCCCAGTTAAATACCTGCTTTCATGAAAAAAGTATTTATTTTACAGCTAGGACCACAAGGGGAAATTCATAATTCACAGACAATTTCCACAATCCCCTGAGGTCAGAGCGCTGGTGGCATATGGGGTCACCATCTCTCCACTGCACACGGATTCCGACCCGATTGGCACAGCAGATTCCTTCACTAAAAACCCTCATGGCATGCAGGGCCTCCGGCTCAACACCGCACATGGGCTACACCCCACTCAGCATTGCAATCTGTTCATGGTGGCTCCTCCTGGCATACAGGGTTACTGAACTTTCCACCACACACGGTCTGAGGCCCACCTGGTATGTCAGTCTCCTCAAGCCATCCCCTGCTGGCATACGGGGTCGTCTGTTGTTCACTGCATGTGGCCGATGACACCTTTGGCGCAACAATTATCACGGCTCACTTCACAGCAGCCCTCCTCCGGCATATGAGAGTTGCCAACTTTCCCTGAACCTGAGCAATGACCTGATCAGTGCAGCAGCCATCTTCTCATACCTCACTATTGGAATCCACTCAACAGGATCCCCACTGGACCTCGTACCCTCCAACACTGCCTCCTCGCAGGGCACACTACTCTTGGCAAGCAGGCAGCCACTAGTACAGACCTGCCAACTCACACGGTGCCACAGTGTGTGACATGATTTAGTCTCCCTTCACCTGGTCACCTAGTGAGGAGCCCAAATCCCACAGTTTGGAGTCTCACGCTCTGTTTCTTGTCGTCCTCTCCCAGACACCAAATGTGATTTAGAGTTTGAGTCTTTGAAGTTTATGTTGGGGTCTTTTGACGTCTTCACTCCTCTGTCCTCTCTTCCTTCAGAAAGCAGTCTGTCACAGAAGGAGTGACTCCAAAGCTGATAGCCCAAAGACACAGACCATGGGAGTGACTACGTTCATGCCTGTATGTCAGCCCATGTGATATGTGGTACCTCAGGGCCTCACCCATACCCTTTTTAGGTTTTGCCTCGCCAAAAAGATGCGCTCTGCGCATCTTTTTCGCGCAGGCGAAAACCTGATGAGAACTGTAGTGTGCTTTGGGTCGGCCCTCGTCATTCATTGGCTGGCTCCGTAAATGGAGCCTAGCCATTGGATGAGGGGCCTGTCCGTCAATGCCGGACCAGACACGGGGGCGTTCCTGACATTCTTTGGCTTTTGCCGACGTCACGCGACGCCGGGAACGCCCCCGAGTCTGGTCCGGCATTGCCGGCACTTCTGCGTCTCTCCTCCCCCGTTTCCCGCCCCGTGACTGGCCGGCCGGCCAATCCTAGCGCGGCCGGCCGGAAGTGCCCGCCCCCCGCAGCCCGGGGGAAGAAGGAAGACGGCAAGAAGTATGGCGGCGCCCGCGGGGCTCCCGTGGCCTGGAGGGAACCCCGGGAGATGCGGAGGACGTTGCCGGTCTCCCATGCCGAAGAGGGAGACCGGAGAAGTGCCAGAGAGATTGTCGACGTTGCCGGTCTCCCATGCCGAAGAGGGAGACCGGAGAAGTGCCGCCGTCGCAAGGTGCAGGTGAGTCGATTTGTTTTTTTTTTTTTTCCCTCCTCTCTTCCCCTGCCTTCCTGCCCCAACCTCTCTCCCCCTGTCTCCTACCTTCACTCGTCGCTCGTCATGTCCTCCCGCAGACCTGACCCCGGTGGCCGTACTTCGGTTTAAGCAGGCTGACTTTAGAGAGCGTTGATTGTCATTGAGCAAGGAGGGGCAGAGGTAAAAGTGAAACTCTATGCTTGCGAGTTGGAGCTTCTGCTTTAAAGTTTTGCAAAGCATGTGCTGGAGTTAATGGAAGCACCCTTTGCATGTTTAGAATGGACATTCCGTCTGTGAAGATTCCTCGTGCTCTTGCTCTCAACAAATCCTTAAGAATTTCTATTCCGGTAGAACCCGCATCAAAAGAACATTATCAATGACATACTTTGTATTTTATTTTATTTTGGTCGCCCAATTACTTTCATTCATTTCCACGACAACACTTTACAAGTGTTTTGCGGGTTACACTCATCCTCTGGTCTTATGTCTCTGTGTGTCCGTTCTATGAATGGTGAGTTGTATGGAAAACGTTGTCAGGACCTGATCACATTATGCAGAGGCAGGCCTTGAAAATTTTCCTTGTCATTGGCAACCAGAATGAAGTCAATGTTGAAACGCTTGCCGTCGTCTTTACTTCACTCAGTTGTCAGTAACTGTGTCCCTTTGAACCTATAGAAACGCTGCATCCTTGAGAGCACTATTGTTAAAGACCTTCTCCAGACCGTTTGTAGGTGAGTTCATTTAAAGTGCTTGTAAGGAAGTAAATCAGATGTGGACAAACTTCAAGGAAATAAACTGCCAATAAAAGCTTTGGTGTTTTAATTTAGTAATCCGTATTGTTATTTAGTCCACATTTTCCAGTATGATATTGCCATTATCAAACTTTGTATTTATTACATTTAAGACTACCGATGTATAACTTGCCTCTGACATATGTTGGGTAGGGGAGCAGTTAGTTACAACTCTGCTAAGTGGTCCCAAGTCAAGTATGTTACACTCAGAACTGGTTTATAAACCAACATCATTTAACATGTCTTGACTTCAAAGCCTATATTTCTGTCAACAGGCATTGACAAAGCCCGTAGGTCTTGCTTGTGAAATCTGTTGGACTTTGCCAATGGTTTTTTCTCTCTCCCAGATGGATCCGCGATGGCGAGCGCATCCTTGATGGTTATCTTTGAATTAATTTTCTTATGCTTTAAGAAACTCAAAAATGTCCACCACAGATTGGCTGATCCAAAGCGACCATCTGTGCCATTTTAATATGTCTGCTACTGATGGTGCAGGAGGTAGCACTCAAGCTCCACCGATGCACCCACCACACAGCTCCACCGACACAGTTCCACCGATGCACCCACCACACAGCTCCACCGATGCACCCACCACACAGCTCCACCGATGCACCCACCACACAGCTCCACCGACACAGCTCCACCGATGCACCCACCACTCAGCTCCACCGATGCACCCACTGCTTGTGCCTCCGTGTGCCCCTGTTGCCTGCTTGTGCTGTGTGGGTGTGTGTGGAGGGCTCTGTGTAGCTGTGTGTGTGGGAAGCTTTGTGTGGCTGTGTGTGTGGGAAGCTTTGTGTGGCTGTGTGTGTGGGGGGCTGTGTGGGTGTGTGTGGGGGGGCTCTGTATGGGTGTGTGTGTGGGGGGGCTCTGTGTGTGTTTGTGTGTGTCATTTGCGAGAGATAAAGCTAGTGGCATTGTAAATGGCAATGCCATTTATTTATGTTAAAAAAACATAAATAAATATAATGTCAAGAGCAATGCCAATAGCTCTAACTTTAACAAAGGCAAAACCATTGCATTGTAAATGCTTGTTGATTCTCTTATCAGTCCCTTCTCCTTCCTGAGATGTTCCCAGGCCTCTTCCTTGTGAGCTCTCTCTGAATCAAAGGGCACCCTTTGGAGTGTACTGGAGGGGCCTGGCTGTCCCTCTCGTCTGTGTATTCCACCCGGTTTACAGGAATGCAGCAATATAGAAATCTGTGGGAATTACTCCACCTCCTCTCCTCATATTTCACCATGCATACCTGGGTCTCCCAAAATAGAACCCCAGAGTTAGCCTTGTATTATACCACTTGCAGTCACACATACACCCAGCGCACATTTAAAACATACATGCAGTGCACAGTACTGCATTAGCCCTGTATTTTAGCATTCACAGGTAGGCATATACCCAGCACATGTGCACAGCATACATGCACTACTCAGTAGTACATCCTGCATGTACTGTAACACTCAGGCACACATACACCCAGCACGTGCATTTAACTTAGACTCACTGCGCTACTTGATTATGACTGTATTGTACCGTTCAGAGGCACACGTATATCACACATGCACTGCGAAGCACTATGTCCCACACAGATGTAGGCCAAGAGTGAGCTAAGCACACAGGAGCTGAACTCTTTAAATGAGTGAGCCCACCCGTCTAGCGCCATATACGACCCAATTAATAGAACCTGACCAGGCCGGCTTTATTTCATAACGGCAGACAAGTGACAATACCAAGAGGATACTTCACCTAATAGAAAAGGCGTCCTGCACACCCGGAGAGTATATGCTGCTGGCAATCGATGCCGAAAAGGCTTTCGATCATGTGCACTGGCCCTATCTGGAACAGGTCCTGCCTCGGTTTGGCTTTGGTGATAAACTGCGAACCCGTATACTCAACTGCTATCGTTTACCTAAAGCGACAGTGCGGGTGAATGGACAGACACCCTCGCTTTTCCCCATAGGCAGGGGCTCTAGGCAGGGGTGCCCGCTTTTACCCCTCCTATTTGCGCTATACATGGAGCCGTTAGCTCTACGGATTCACAATCACACCCTTATAACAGGCATTAAATTTGGTGGGGACATTCATACCATCAGCCTATACGCAGATGATATCCTGCTTTCACTCCCGAGCTCGATCCCTGCAATGTGAGCCATTTTCACTGAACTGTACTACTTTGCGCAGGCGTCAGGCTTTAAAGTCGACATCGAGAAATCCGTCGTCCTCGATATCTTTCTCTCTCCTACCACGCTAGCTCACTTGCAAGAGGAGTACCCCATCCAGTGGTCAACCTCCTCGATCCCTTATTTAGGCATCCAACTCGGCCCCACGATACCGGCTACCTCCACCATTAACTACTCCAATCTCCCCGTGCACATCCGCATGGAGCCTGGGCAATGGAAACACCACACATTATCATGGCAGGGGAGAATTGCAGCCACAAAAATGACCATTCTTCCCCAGATCCTGTATCTCTTCCAGACCCTCCCTCTCCGAATCCCCCCCCCCCTCCCAGGGTGGATCCAGCAAACCCAAGCCGACCTGGCGAACTTCATCTGGAAGGGTCGCAAGCCCCGGTTTAAGCACGCAGTTGCAATCCTCCCACCCGAAAAAGGGGGAGTTGGGGGTCCCAGACCTGCAACTCTACTTTCAAGCTTCACAACTGCGTTACCTGGTAGAATGGCATCGCCTCGAGTCGGAGAAACACTGGCTCTTCCAGGACCAAACGGTGGCCGCTGTGCCCCTGCAGGGCATCCCTTTTCTTTGTAAATCGGATAGGCCGACTAACCTATATGCATCATATGTCACGGGTTCGCTGATGGAGGTTTGGGATCGAACTATTTTAGCACACGACCTGACTTCTTTTCCCTCTCCTCTAACACCCCTCTTTAACAACCCAGACTTTCTCCCGGGTACTGACGCGAAGGCTTTTGCGGCTTGGCACCCCACCCAGTGCCTGTCTCTTGGCCATCTCTTTGATTTAGAAGGGCTTATTCCATTTCCTCAACCGAAGACGCACTATGACATACCTGAGTCGGAACGCCTCCCCTACCTCCAACTCAGGCACTGAGCGCTCCACCCGTCCATCAAACCAGGTGCCCAACGCCCACTCACCACCTACGAAAAATGGCTCGACACCCGCACCTCAGACAAAAAGCTTATATCTGACCTCTATAAGCAGCTATTATTGACTTCCACCTTCACATACAATGCCGGCCGCACACGCTGGGAGCGGGAGCTGGAGCTGGGTCGCACCCTTAGCCATAAAGAGTGGGAGGGCATATATCACCGGGCACGACACTCAGCGTACCATATGGGGCTCACTGAGACATTGACGAAGGTAGCCACTTACTGGTACTACACACTGGAACGCCTCCACCGATTCGATACACAACAGAGTGCACTGTGTTGGAGAGGATGTGGGGAAATAGGTACCCTCACACACTTACTGTGGAGTTGTGACCACATCCAAGCATATTAGGCTCATGTCTTAGATGATACACAGATCTCGCGGTTCCCCGCCTATGTCCTCTTGGGGCAACCCAATCCTATTATGTATCCTCTAAAATCTAGGAGGGGACGATTGATAGCAATCGCACTGGGGGGCGGCCACCCAAAACATTCTCACACACTGGCGCTCCACCCAGCCACTGACACACTCTGGATGGCTGCAGTGGCTCTGGCATGTACTAGGAATGGAAAAGCTTACCCTCACTTTGACTGGCAGAGGGGCCGAATTCCCAGATTTGTGGCGCCCTTTCTTGACTTTGCTCACAGCTGAATTCCGTGAACTAACTTGTCCTCGCTATCTCAGACTCCTTCGCCTCGCCGATACACAAATCCCGCAAGCAGGCTCGGCGCGCAAACCCAGGCAGACGCGCTGATTACGTGAGCACACACTTTTCCTTCCCCTTTTTCCTTTTACCCGGTTGTGGACGAGGGAGGGGGGAGGGTTTAATGTTTGTTCCCTTTCCCTATCCCTACATATTGTCGTTTTCTGGTGACTCGCTCCTTGCATCTTACTTTTGTTATACTGCTTTTTGCTACACTATGTGTCTCCAGTGCACCGTTCTCAGGAGCTGGGGGTCTATGTCTTTCATTGTTAAAATTAATAAAAGATTTATACCATAAATGAGTGAGCCTGTAGACGTTAATGCAGGGGAAAAAGAAAGAGAAACACTTACTGACGTGACGAAGGCTGGGTAATGCGCCGTAGATGTTCCATATTGGAGGGGACCCGTTTCTCAAGGGCGCTGGTCACTAACAGGCTTGTCTTGGTATGGAGTGCAAGTCTCACACAGGTCCCCCCTTACTAGGAAGGCCCAGGAGACAGTGTCAACCCTTCCGCTCTCTGGCAGGGTGCCAACAAAAACACTGGGTCCTTCCTTCTTGGCAGGTACTAATCGTCACTCCCTGGCATGGCCAGCCAACAGTGGCAGGTGGTGCGGCGATCGGTTTCCATCAGACAAAAGCCGCCGCCGGCTAAGGTGCGGCCAAGCCGCTCCCTAGCCCCAGGACAGTGCAGACCAACAAACGAAGAAGATACACTACGAGCCCTGCAACAAGCTTCCCGACCGGGCTCCTAGAGGCGTACAAACCCAATTGCAGGTTGGTTCCACCTTCCCTCTGGCTGCAGCTTCCACCCTATTACCATGTCTAATTTCCACAAAAACCCATTAGCTGCAGGCTCTCCCCCGTCCTAGCTGGCTGCATGACCGACTCCTTGCCTGCATGAAAGTTATTTTACTGTACGAGCTCCTCTTTCTACTTCTTGGTCTAGGCTCAATCTTCTTTACCGGCCTTGTTACTCCTCTACTTCAACTAGATGTACGCCTCCATCCCTTCCTGGTCAACGTTCCCTTTTAGGCAGATTATTTTCTCTTTCCTATAGTGGTATTGCTTCTTCGCCCATTGGTGGACCGTGCACACCAGGCCATGGACCCCCAAGCCTACTGCATAATAAGGTGTCTCGGCCGCTTAACAGCCTCTAAAATGCCGCACAAAAGGAATACAGCAATTTGGGGGGGGGGGTGCAGGTAGCTGTGACCAAGTGCAAGTTCCCCCTTGCACCGTGCGCTGACCAGCATCAACAGCCCGCGATCGAAAACCGGAAACAGTGAGCCTCCGCTACCCCAATCTACACCCACACCCGTATTACGGATCCCGGGTACTAGCCATGCGCCCGACGTGACCCAAACCTAGCCTGCAACCTTGATGGTAACAGAGCCTTTGCTCCGATCATGTGTCGGTTACGCAACACAAAGACACATTCCCAATAAATCTCGTCCCAACCACCGATGACGGTGCATGCCGCCAGGTAAGGAGCCTCGGCGGCCGACCACCAATCCCCCAGCAAAGAACAAGGGGCCTGCGACATTCTGCTAAGTGCACGGCGGGGATACTCACCGCCCCACCGGCCACCCATGTCCGCAATGCAATCAGAACTAACATGCAAGCGCCCCATGCTGAAAGACGGATATACTTACAAACCCCGCTTGCCGCCATGCTAGAAGCCGTGCAGACTAAATTACCTGAAACGGATTAAATGCGAGACATGTGCATCATGCAATCAGACGTGCCATGCTTTTAAGCGGGGATACTCACCACGCCGCCTGCAGTCGACATCAACAGACCACGAAATGCAGCCACAAACAAGAAAGAGAAACAAGCTCTCGCCATGTCTGTAAGCCCCGTCCTTTTGCGATTGGAGGCCGTGTTTTTCTTTCTCCCCGCTTCTCCATTGGCTGGAATGTAAACAACGGGTGTGTTTTTGACTGTTGTTTTTACATTCCAGCCAATGGAGAAGAGGGTAGAACAAAACTAAAAAACACGCCCCCAATCCGAAAAGGACGGGGCTTAGATGGAAAGAATGACGTAACTGAAACCACTTCTCCAATGGCTGGCCGCCGTTTAGGAGGCCAGCCAATGGAGAAGAGGGGCAGGGTTTAACCTCGCTACTCAGTCATTAAATCTCGCCAGCGAGACTGCGCATAAGCGCAGACTACGCTAGCGAGACCTAACATGAACATATCATGGACGGAATGCTGAACCAACAAAACATTCACCCAGTCCTCAGATCTGGTTTAAATCCATCATTTCTTTTGCACACCAGGCCATTCCAGATTAGGCCCAGCCATATGCAAATCACTCTTGACCCTGCTCCCCATGGGAACAGTCCAGCCTGAACTGCCAGGCCAAATCCTTCCTGGACCAGGAACAAGCATCCTGGGACTGATTTTGGGGTTTCACCACTCATCAGTCAGGCTAACTTGAATCTGGTGGCGTAGCGAGCAAGGGACCCATGTCTGGGCATACCTTTCCCACTTAGGGTGACAAATGCAGAAAGAATAGATGATGGACGAAATGCTGAACCAATCAAACATTCACCCCCAGTCACATATCTTGGTTAAATCCATCATATGCAAATGCCACTGGATTCAAACTAGCCTGGCATAGTGAGCAAAAGAACGATGGATTAAACCCAGATCTGTGACTGGGGGGTGAGTGGTTGAAAAGTGTCAGCACTCCGTCCATCATCTTCTTGTGTTTGCTATGTTCGCTCTAAGTGGCCATGGGTATGCCCAGATGTGGGTCCCATGCTTGCTGTGCCACTAGATTCAAGCTAGCCTGACTGATGAAGGGTGACACCCAGAAACCAGTCCTAGGATGCTTGTTTCTGGTCCAGGGAGGACTTTGTGTGACAATTCAGGCTGGTATGTACCCATGGGGGAGCAGGTCAAGACTGATTTGCATATGGCTGGGTTCAAACTGGGTGGCTTGGTGAGCCAAAAAACGGTGGATTAAACCCAGATCTATGACTGGAGTGAATGTTTGATTTATTCAGCATTCCATCCATCCTTTGTTCTTTTTGCCTTTGTCGCCCTAAGCTAGCCTGGCTGATGAGGGAGGGGTGTTACTGTGAAACCGGTCCCAGGATGCTGGTTTCTGGTCCAGGGAGGACCTGGCCTGGCAGTTCGGGCTGGACTGTTCCCATGAGACACAGGGTCAAGACTGATAAAAACATGGCTGGGTCCAAGCTGAGGTGTGAGTGGCACCCGTACAGATGTGTCTAGCTCTTTGGGCAAAGCTGCGATTGGCAGGGGTGTAATGGTATAGATTTGTTTGGCTCTATGAGGTAAATGTGCCTGGCGCTGGTGCCCATGTGACGACAGGGCAGACCAGCTGCAGTTAGACTGGCACTGGCATGTAGTTAAGAGTCCAAAATGTGCTGAGCTGGTCCCTCCTCGCGCCTCCCCCGGCAGGTCAGCCGGGTGCATTCCATGTCCCAGGGGACCCCACACACTCCTTTTTTAATTAGACAAGTTTGTTTCCTAAACTCTTTGTTTTTCCAAACTCCAGGAGTGGACGCTTGCTGAATTCCTAGTCTTGTAGGAGAGCCCTGTGTCACGGCCAGAGGGCCCCGAGCAGTCCAGGCGAGACTCAGCACCGACTGAACCCTCTGCGGAAGACACGACGCGCTGCAAGGTGAGAGTGATCGGAGGCCCAATGGGCTCAACTTTTTGATGGTCGTCTCGGTTAACACCCGCCCGATAGACCGACTCCTCCCGAATCTCGCCTAAGCACCCAAAAGTGGCCTAGGTCATCAGTGCAAGGTTTGTGCATAATGTGAGATATGTAGCCCCTCGTTCACTCTTGTGGTGCAGGCTGTACAAAACAAACTTCCTCACCCCTCGCTGACTCCTGTTTCCTTCCCAGGTTCTTGCCCCATTCGTCTCTTCGTGGCCTTGGGTAGCCCAAATGTTTGCCCTATAACACCTCTGTTCTCTCAACAGTTCCAAATTGCTGCCTCTGCTCTTGTAACTACTTTCTTGTTTGTCTGCAGTTTTATATAGCGCGAAAACGACCCGGAAGTTTCGGAGCGCTTTACATTAGTACCAGTTGCATTACAGACGGACAGATTCGTGTTTTTTAGGCAGCGGGAGATTAAGCTATTTGCCCCAAATCACAGGATGCTTGAGCCTTCGGCCAAGACTCGAACCTGGTTCCCCAGCATCAAGGTCGCCCGCTCTGGCCGTTACGCCAGACCCTCTACTTACCGTTGCCCTGAATATTGCCCCCTTCCTCTTGGTTCTTCTTGGAGTGAGGATGTGGTGTTACAGGCCCCACAGCTGACTTTTGAACTGGGGAGCCAGGTTCGACACCCGCCGTCGCTACACGTTCAGTAATTCTGGACAAATCACTTCATCTCCCCACGGCTACAACATACGAATGTGCCATTGGGTGATGTACCTAGCGCTCAAGTAAAGCGCTCCGATGCCACTAGGCCGAGTTAGCGCTATATAAAGCTGCCAAAGTGAAGTGCCATGTTCCGTTCTTGCTAGGCTCAGTCACCCCGTGCCCCCAGTTGGCCGCTGCTGGGTGGGCGTTTGTTGCAGGCCCCCCTCGGCGGCTCTGCTTTAAAAAAACGCCCGGGGGTGGCATGCGAGTATGGGGGCGGTTTCTATGGTGATCTTTGCATCCGTTCACCCCCTCGTCGCCCGGTGCTTTCTCTGCTCTGCACCCCGAGTCCCACAGTGCCTCAGTCGCCCCCCCCCCCCCCCCGTGTTCTTGCACACCTCGCCGTCCGTGCTATTTTTACGTGCGATGCGAGTTACTAACAGCTTTTAATAATATCTGATGCCAGCTCTGCAGAGAAGACGGCGTCAGCTCCAGCCCTGGGTGCCAGGCGATGGGGTGAGGGCGTGGGTTAGTGCTGTGGGGAGGGGCAGGGGTCTGAGGGTACAGCACAGACCCAGCTGTGAGTTCAAGGCACTGGGGCGGGGGGTGGCCTCGAGTGGGGGGGTGTTGAGGTCGCTGCAAAGGAGGGGGCGAGGGGCCAATGCATGGACCGGGGTGGGGGTGCAAGAGTTGAGAGCTGGGTTTTGGGGGTACATCTGAAGTGAGGGTTCTCGGTTTGGGGCACAGCATCTTATCCAGCCACAGGTGCAGGGCATTGGGCCAGAGTGTGCGGGTGGGGGTACAGTACCTGACCCTGCCATGGGTGAAGGACATTGGGGTGATGGTGTGGGTTAGTGCTCAGAGCAGACCCTGGGGAGTGGAGACACTACGCCACACTACGCCACCCTCAACTATAGACCCGTTGGGTTCGAGGCTTGGGTTAGTGCTGGGTGCAGTGCAGTGGACACCAGTAGTTTTGATCAATGCCAGTGCTAGCTCTGCGCAGGAAGCCGCGTCAACCCACGCCTTGGGTGCGACAACCTGGGGTCACAGATTTGGGAAGTGGAGGGGACGGGGGGTTAGGCGTGAGGATACTGTTTTGTTTAACTTTAGGTGCCTGCATCTTGTAATTGTGTTCAAAAGCAACACTATGGCGGAGCCATCATCTCCCCTGGCATGTAGGGTGCAAGAGCAGGGGTTGACACAGCAGCTTGATGTCAGTGATGATATTCTACACAGCATTAGTGCACTGCAGCTTTAAGGCAGTTGGGATGTTATGTGGCCTTATGCAGAGGATGCAAGGCCTAGCTTGGGGTGAGAACGTGGTAGGATTGGCCGTTAGGGCCATCTCAAACCAAGCAAGGGGTATGCATGTCCTATCCGCTTTATGACTTTACAAAATATTAATTTTTTTCTGCATTTAAGCTTGGAAAGTCTCCATTAGTGTTGAGTGTGACAATGCTTACTTATACCACCTCACTCTGCAAAGCATTCAGCATAACTATTATTCTGGGGTGCAGCAGTTGTGACCGGGAATGAGGCTAAGTGGGCTTAGGTTTGACAGACAGTGTTAGTGATTTGCACATGAACCCATTTTACGCTAATTATTTGCTGCTTTTAACTTTTAATTATGTCCAGTAAAGTAGATTCAGCATACACACTACGCAGTGTTGCAATGGCTGCGGAGGGCTTTGAGGTGTAGTTTGGTGCTAGGGTTTATGTTTGGGTGTTAGTGTTGATTTTATGTGTGACTCGTAGATGTTCATTCTGTTTCAAATTGCATGCGTGGGGGTGAGTGCCTGAAAAGTGTCAGCGCTCCTTCCATCATCTTCTTGTGTTTGCTTTGTTCGCCCTAAGTTAACAGGGTGTGCCCAGCATGGGTCCCTTGCTCACTTTGCCACTGGATTCAAGCTGGCCTGGCTGAAGAGGGCTGTTAACCGGAAACCGGTCCCAGGATGCTTGTTTCCGGTCCAGGAAAGACATGGCTTGGCAGTCGGGCTGGACTGTTCCCATGAGGCACAGGGTCAAGGCTGATTTGCATATGGCCATGTCTGAACTGGGGTGGCAGAGTGGGCTAAAGAACGGTGATGGATTAAACCCAGATATGTGACTGGGGGAGAGTGTCTGAAAAGTTTTAGCTCTCCGTCCATCATCTCCTTGTGATTGCTGCGTGAAGGAAAGTCCAGGAGTCCCAACTGCTGGTACAAACAGCTTCATAGCAGGATCAAGGGCGATATAGGTGTTTGATGAAGGCAGTGCTTTAGGGCATCACCTGGGCACGTCAGCCCAGGCTATCGTACAGGCTCTCCACGCCAAGGGTAGGGACTTGTTGATACAGTACTAGTTCATCCTTCGTGATGATACTGTTGTCACCTTCCTGCGGAGCCCTTGTTATGTTGATTTATATAGTGCACTAATCACCTGAGAGAATATCCAGGCGCTTGGGCAGGTGTGTGGTCCCCAAGTTGTGCTCCCCAAGCTGCTTATACAAAGAGCCAGGGCTTCAATTCCTTGTGGAACTCAAGAAGGCACGAGGAGGCTCTGATAGGTTGAGGGAGGTTGTTCCATGTCTTGGGTGCTATGCAGGAGAATGAGTAACCTCCAGTTTTGCTTCTGGAGATGCGGAGTGTCTATGCAAATGAGTGAGGCAGAGTGTACGTGTCTGGTGGGTTGGTGAAAGTGTAAGCGGCCGTTCAGACATTCTGGTCCTATGTTGTGTAAGGCTCTGTATGTGTGCATGAGAAGTTTGAATTTGCACCGCTTGTGAATGGGGAGCCAGTGTAGCTTCCTGAGGGGTGGAGTGATGTGGTTGTGGCACTGGAGGTCGAGTATGAGTCTTTCAGCTGTCTTTTAGGTGGTATGAAATCTGTATAGGAGTTGTTTGGAGATTCCAGCGTAGAGAGTGTTGCCATAGTCGAGCCAGCTGGTGATGAGTCTTAGATTCAGAGGTGCCCTTATAGCTGCTCTACTGCTTGCTTTTGTCTGCAGGTGGCACAGATGGAGCGCGGACAGAAACAGGCAAGAGGCCTGGAAGTGCAGGCCCACAACAGCATGGACCAAGAGGTCTTGGGACAGTACGGCACGTACCCAGAAGTAAAGGAGCAATATGGCACATACCCAGAGGCAAAGCGGAAGCACAGCAGATACCTGGAGGCACAGGGGCTGTACGGCATGGATCCCAACCAGTATACGTAAGTCGTCTAGTTCCACTTTTACTCCCATGCTATCTAACTCGTCAGCAGACAGTTATGGCTGCCTCAACTTGGGGTCAGACTGACCTATAAGGCAAACAGCCAGTGCCCAAAGGGCTGGTCTGACAGATCAGTGTGTGGTCCAGCTTTTCAGTTGTTTGTGTGCCGGTTTTATGGTCTGGTGAGCTGTTTTATACTGTGGATTTCTCTGATATTACCACAAATATTGATTTCAGCAAGCACAAATGCATGTAGTCTTCCATACATTTCAAAACACCTATACAGCTTGTCTTTACAAGTTTAAAACTGCCCTGATTTGCAGATGTGGGCACTTTTCTAGCTATCTAATTTTTCTAATGCTTGGCCTATTTTCTGTACCAGTCCGAGACTGACCGTCTAAGCTTCCAACAAACATCCATCAGAGCTCTACATGGTAACAGGGACTCACAGTGGGGCAGTGTAAAGCATGCACTTTAATTGGGCATTCACTCTTGATTAACTGACCCCTCAGTTTTTACCAGCCTGCCCCACTAGGTATATCATTTCACAAATACTCAGAATGCTGGATCGAGGACATTGTATTCAAATTCAATCTTCGTATTTTATGGTAAGATCTGGCATGTATGCTTATGAAAAAAAAGTTTTGGCAGAGTAACAGGTTTAGTACCTTAAGTAAAATAATATGAATGGTAGCGAGAAACAGAGGAAAGTAACACAATACCCCTATTAAATGATTGTGTTTGGGACATATCAGGCCCTGAAGAAGCCATTCAATTGCAAACACTTGTTGGCCAGATCTTAACATAAAAGACAAACATTGAATTTGACTACAGTGCCCTTGACCTATCATACTTAGCCATCAGTGTAATGCGTGGGCTGTTTTGAAAGCTGATAGTGGGTAACTCTTACTACACATAAGCAAATACATTCCCAAAACTAAAACCCTATTCTGTGTAAGTAGAGCAAATATATAAAACAATTTTCAGTTCTTGTAGATTCCTGCAACAATCAAGTCCAGACTTCATGTAGAGTGGCAGGTGGTTATTTACTTATTTTCGAAACAGTCACACAGTCAAAACAGTTGATAAACAGCAGATGATGTAGCTCAGTAATGACAAGTAACTGATGATTCAGCTGACATGTTTCGTCCAATACTTTGAACTTTTTCAAAGCTATGTCTTTCTGGATATTCTCCTCCCAGAAATATATTAAGTAGAAAAACAGCCAAGATTCTTCCAGACAGTAAGAACTAATTGCAAATGGCAACAAATAAAAGAGTTTTCACCGTAAGTCTCCAGAACTGGGAAAGGTTGAGCAGCTAAACGTCATAAAAGATCCTGGTTATGTATGGTCCCACAACATCGATTTTCCGAAGCAGCTTGTGCCCTAGAAATCAATGAACCTTGATAAAGTCCTAGCGTAAACCGTGTATAATGAGGCGTGTTGCAGTGGTTTGCGTCGACCCGTAGAAATAAGAAACGTTCTTATTTCTACAGGTGGTCCAGAGATTGCGGGGGAACAAGCTGCTTTTGAGTGTTCACAAAAGTGAGGGGGGCGGTTGCAGCACATCACCGGAAGTTGGGGATACTGTTCTTCCCCCTACGTTGATGGCAGGGTGTTGAAGGAGGGCTAGCCACAGTCAGTCATAGACCACTTCCAGACGGCATCAGGGGCCAGATGTAGGTAGCCAAATACCGGTCGGTAACGGCCGAATTCGGCCATTACCGACCGGTATTTGGCTTTCGACATGTAGGGGGATTGCAACAGGGCATTTCGGTAATTTTACCGATTCGGTAAATATACCGGTCGGTAAATTTACCGACCGGTATTTTTACAGAATCGGTAAAATTGAGATGTAGGTGGGACTCTTCAGAGTCCCACAAGCCCTACAAATTCGGTATTTTATCATCAAATTCAATTTGATGGTAAAATACCGATTCAGGTGTGCATGCACATGTGTGCATGCACACCTGTGCCATATGACAGGCAGACCTGCCCTTAGGGCAGGTATGCCTGCCACATGGCCCCCGAACCTTTTTTGGGGGTGCTAGAGGGTGTCAAAGTGACACCCCCTGCACCCTTGTCAAAATCGGTATTTACCGATTCGGTAAATACCGACCGGTAATGCCCCATTCATTCCTATGGGCTTCAAAGCCCATAGGAATGAATGGAGCATTACTGGTCGGTATTTACCGAATCGGTAAATACAGATATTTACCGATTCGGTAAATGGAACATCTGGATGTTCCTACATACCCCCCCTTCTTATTTACCGATTCTTAATTACCGAATCGGTAAAATTCGGTAATTAAGAATCGGTAAATAAGTTCTACCTACATCTGGCCCCAGATCTCTTAACCTCTTTGGGTTTTTCGATCAGTATGCCAAAGACACACCTACCTACCTCCTTCATTAAATCCATCCTAGATACAGTGCCCTTTCGGGTCTTCCCTCCGGAATGACTCCAGGACATTCAGGCTTTGATCCTGGTGTTTCAACTTTGATCTTGGGTCTCAGTGAGAGTGACTCTGAGACTTCTTGGCCTATTGCATCCTACTTGTAGACTACTCCAGATTGTACATCTGGGCTCTGCAGTGGGATCTGAAGTCTGTGTGCTCAGCACCAAAGTAACCTGTCAGATTACATCCAGGTTTCGGACAAGACTGCAAAAGACCTGAAGTGGTATCTGCTCAACTACCTTTGAAACAATAGCAGCCCACTCTCCCTACCCCCCTCAGAGCTGATAGTGGTGACAGATGCATCAATATTGGATTGGAGAGGTCATCTGGGAGAGGTTGAGATCAGAGGATGCTGGTATGTGGTGGAGACTTGCCTCTTCATCCACCTGTTGGAGTTACAAGCCATTTGGTTGGTGTTGAAACCCTTCCTACATCCATCAAAGGAAGACTGTTCCAGGTTCTAGTGGACAACACCACTGCCATGTGGTACTGTACTAAACAGGATGGAGTGGAGTCTAGGGTTCTGTGCCAACTCAGCCGGCAATGCCGACCGGATCATGAATGCCAGCTGTGCCAGGAGGTGGTGCAGGGTGTCTTCCAGCATTCTATTCACCACTGCCAATAATGTGCAGTATCCGCACTTCTGAGTTCTGGAGTTCACAAGCAAGCTGTCTCTCAGAGACGTATTCCACCTAAGTGGAGCACGGGACTCCAATATTCCTTTCCGTCACTTACTCTCCTGCCCCGAGATTCTTAAGAAGGTCAGTAACACCATGCCCAAATCATCTGAGTCACTCAGACTGGGCCTTGATACGTGTGGTACCTGGAATTTCTGAGCATGAGCATCTGTCTTCCAATCAGGCCAGCACTTTCTAAGGATCTTGTGTCACAGCAGCAGGGCAGGGTACTCTACTCAGGTCCGCACAATCTACATCTCCATGCGTGGAGATTGAGCATCAAAAGTTGATGACTTCCGATCTCCCTCTTGAAGTAGTGGATGTCATTCTAGCAGCCAAGAATCCTTCGACGAAAGCTGTTTGCACCAGATAATGGGATACATTTGTGGCCCGGTGTACTTTCCACCATACAAACCTATTAAAGGCAAAGTTGGTGGATGTTTTGCTTTTTGTATTATCTTTAGCCCAGAGAGGACTTGTTGTGGGCACTGTTAAAGGTTCGGTTGTGGATTTTCAGCCATTTTGTGTTTATCGGACCAACTGTGCTTGTTTAAATCACTTGTTTTTATACATTCCCTTAAAGGTCTGCTTCATATGTTCACACCGAAACATTTTGGTAATGCCACAGTGGGACCATAATTTGGTTCTCACTTTCCTTATATGTTCCCTTTTTGAGCTGATGCGCAGCTTTCCTTTAAATTTACTGACACTCAATACAGTCTTCCTGATCTCGATACCTCAGCTCATCACGTGCATCGGCTACAAGTTTTGTCCATCCATCCATTATACACCATCCCTTTTCCAGACAAACTGAAGGTACAGACAAGGGCCATATTCCTGCCCAAGGTTGCAACACCTTTTCAGGTCGCACAATCCATCACCCTTCAAGCATTCTTTGCTTGATGTGTAGGGGGTCGAGCCCGAGCCTCGGCACCTACTTGGCGCCACCCTCCCTGGATCACAAGCGGAGTGATGGTGTGGAAAGGAAGTCATTCAAAGGAGTAAACATTTGACCTCTCCTGTGCAGGCTGCCCGCAAGTTTGCCCAACAGGAGGGCCAATCCGCGGTTCAGGACGGCCCTGAACAGGAAGAACCTGGTCAGAACCAGGAGGACGCCGTACGAAGATGCCCAGAACCGGAAGCGGACACCCAGCAATGCAGAGACGAGACACGGACACCGAGAGCAGGAGAGGACGAGGAGTTCATGTCCGGCGGCGAGACCAACGACGAAGGATCCGAGGGCGATGCTCTAGAAGTCTGGAGCGAAGATTGGTGGACGCCCCAGGAGAACGCGGTGTACTGCCGCAACTCAAGAGAGTTGCGGCTATTGCGGTGAGTGATCGGGAAGAGGGGAAGGGAGCATATCGAATGTACCACATCTCCCCCGGAGCCTCATACCATCAAACGTGGCTCACTGTGCGACACCCACCCCTTTCTTTGTGACCACGCATAGTCTTTTCTTTTTAATAGTTTGTTTTGTTGATGTACTCTGCTCATTCATGGTTTTATGACTGTTAGTCCTATTTATATATATTTAGGTGTATAGCGCTGAATAACAAATAAAAAGAAAAGGGGAAACCTTGGTCAACACATAGGAGGATCAGCTTGCACCCTCCATATAGTACTTATCATGTACAGTTGAGAAACAGGGGAAGAACTGATTTCATTTTCTTTTTTTAAATGCTATATAATTCTTCTTATGCTATAAATTTCTTAGAGAAAGTGTATTCTCTTATGAAAGGGACGTGAGAAAAAAACGTAGACGAAGACTTCCCTTAGTCCTCCTACTTCTTGTTCTCCACACTTCCAACAGCTTCAGCTCACCTTTTTTTGGTGTGGTGAAGGCCTATCCCCATAACCATATAAAGAAAGGCCAAAATACTCACTGCCCTCTCTCCCTTTTCTTTTGAGCCTTCTGGGAAACATTCATCATCCGCGATTTACCCTTTGAAAGAAGGAAAGAAGAGAAACTGATTAACATCACAACTTAATTGCATGGTGCTAGAGAAGAGAAACAAGACATCCTGGCCACAAAACATCATAACATCAAGGAGGAGACCGAGAGAAAACCTTTTTTGTTCAAAACTGTTTTATTGTGAACACAGCGATAAGCCTACAACCCCATGTCGGGGCCGGCCGCGCAAAAAAGAGTGTGTAGACTCATGTAGTCAGGGGAGGATGAAGCGTTAACACAGCGCCCTGCCTACAACCCCTGGAGGGGGCCGGCTGCATGGCTTAGGGGCAATGATGGCAAGAGGCGGCCATACGCTGGCGATGCATCGTTGTGCGGGGGAGGCGCGTATAGGAGGGAGAGCAGTGATGTCACATTTTCAAAAGGCCCAACGGGGCCCAAACTGCCCCATAGAGGGGCGGAAGCCAGAGAGGCAAGTAGGAAAGAAGAAAAGGTCGGAAGAGGAGTGGGCAGTAGCGAGACGGAGAGGGGTCTAGGGGGAGAAACTGCAGTAGCCGGTCGGGGACAGGAGACGCAAGCCTACACCGGGGGAAGCGACTAAGAGCCTAGTCTGCTCGGATCAGCAGGGATGAGGGCGTCCTCAAATAACTGCAGGGCGCGAAGTCTGGGAGGCATATGGCGGGCATAGCTGATGGAGCACAGATGGCGCACAAGAGGTTCCCACACCGCCTTGAAGCGCACCCCCCTCGATTGTATCCGCGCCGTGAGCAGCTCCATAGTCAGGACCTGCCAGAGGCGCACGAACCAGGAAGCTATCGGCGGTGCCTCAGCCCGCTTCCAGTACAGAGCAATGAGTTGTTTGGCAGCGCCTAACATGTGAAGGGTGAGGATCCAGTCGCTGCGCGTGAGGGCCCTAAGTGTGGGGGGTCGAATGCCCAGCAGGAGTGTGCAAACCTCCTCAGGGAGGGGGAAACCCAACACCTTCTTGATGTGACTAAGGACCTCTTTCCAGAAGACAGCCAGGGTAGAGCACGACCACCAGATGTGTACGAAGTCGCCAGTCGCAGTGCCACACCTCCAGCACAGTGGGGAGGAAGTGGGGAACATTTTGCTGAGTCGCAGGGGGGTGTAGTACCATTGCGTAAGCATCTTGTATGCATTTTCCCTCTGCGGGATGCTGTGATAGGTTTTGGGAATGTCAGTCCACAGCCTAGCCCATTGAGAAGGTGTGATATCGGCGCCAGTTGCCGACTGCCACTGCCTTTGGTAGGGGTGTGCGGGCGGAATGGTGGGGTGTTGCAGGATGTTGTAGATCTGGGAGATGAGCCGCTTCAGTCCCCCTAGGGAGCGTGCCAACTTCTCGAATGGAGTGTAAGCCCTGGTAGCAGCCCGAAACATGTCGTCTCCCGAAGTCCAATGGCGCAGCTGCGCATACTGTAAGCTGGCGGTTAAAGGGAGGTTAAATTCTTCCCTGCAGTCTGGCCATGATTTAGGCGACCCCCCAAGAAAGAGGTCCCCCACAACCCTGCAGTCTCCGTGTGTCCAGCTCTCAAAAGCCCGGGTCCGGGCAGCAGGAGGGAAGTGCGGATTACCTGCAATGGGGGTGTGTGGGGAGGGGAACGTCGTCAGACCCTTGGGCACTGCCACTCTGTCCCACACGTCAAGAACCGTCTTCGTCGGGACCGCCATGTATGCACTTCTGGAGCGCGCCACACGCGGCAGCCAAGGGAGATCCCATATGGTGCGCCCCGTGACTACTCGGTCCATGTGGAACCAGTGCTTGTCGCTTTCGCGTGCACCCCATTCTATCACGAATCGAAGATGCGCCGCCCAGTAGTAGTGGAGGAGATTTGGGCAGGCGAGACCGCCCCTGTCTCTCGGTTCCATGAGAACCTTCTGCGAGAACCGGGGTCGCTTGCCACCCCATATGAAGGACGTGAGGTCACGTTGGAGATTCCTGATGCAGTGGAGCGGGATCGGGGTGGGTAGGCACTGGAAAACATATAGAATACGGGGGAGGACCGACATCTTGACCGCATTTAATCGCCCCAGCCAAGAAATCATCAAGGGCTTCCATTTCCGCAGGTCCGCCAGAACCTCCTTGCGGCAAGAGGCCCAGTTCCTCGAGGACCACGAGTCGAGGTGGGGCGTGAGGTCCAGGCCCAGGTATTTAATGTGATCTTCCGCCCAACGGTAGGGCGCGACCCCCTTCAGGAAAGAGACCTCCTCCTCGGGGATGGTAAGGTTAAGAGCCCAAGATTTGGTGTGGTTAACCTTAAGGCCGGACGCTTGTTCAAACAGTGTAAGGGCTTTATGCACCGCTGGGAGAGAATCCCGAGGGCGCGTAAGAGTAAGGATCAGATCATCCGCGAACAGTGCTACCTTGTTGGAGCGCCCCCCGTGGGGGATCCCGTGAATGTCAGGGGTGCGCCTAATCAGCTCCGCCAGGGGTTCCACCGCTAAGGCGAACAGGAGCGGTGAAAGCGGGCACCCTTGCCTCGTGCCCCTGTGGATCGAGAGCGGCGATGTCAGTTGGCCGTTGACCCGAATTCTGGCCTGCGGCCCGAGGTACGGGGCCATGCACCTAGAAATCATGGTAGGACCTAGGCCTAGTTTCCGGAGGACCGCCCGCAGGAAGGACCAATCCACCCGGTCGAAGGCCTTTTCCGCGTCTAGTGAAAGGAGGCAGGCCGGGATATCCCAATGCTGCACCTTCCCCACTAAATGTGCCAGCCTGCGAACATTGTCGGCCCCCTGACGATCCCGTATAAAACCCACCTGATCCGGGTTTACCAAACCCGGCATGTACGGGTCCAGCCGTTTGGCCAGGATCTTAGTGTAGATCTTAAGATCAGTGTTCAGGAGGGCAATGGGGCGATAGGAGGCACATAAGGTGGGGTCCTTCCCAGGCTTGGGGATCAGGGCGATTTCCGCCAGGCCCATGTCAGGGGACGGGCCGGTGGTGTCCGAGAACGAACCGTATAACCGCAGCAGGTGCGGGCGGAGCTGGGTCAGGAACAGGCGATAGAAGGCCAGCGGCAGGCCATCCGGTCCCGGGGTCTTCCCAGTGGGAAGGGCTTTAACAGCTTCCGTGACTTCCTCCTCCTGCAGAGGGCCCTCTAGTGTAGCTGCACACGCCGGAGACAGTGGAGACCCCTCGAAATCCGCAAGTACAGCCTCCCGTGCCTCCGCGGAGGTAGGCTCCTCAGCATACAAAGAAGTGTAGTAAGCGACAAATGCGGCCTGCTTGGCTTTCTCAGTGGTGGCGCAGGTGCCGTCTAGCCGCTTGACATTGGCGATGTGGGCCCTAGCGGCACGTGCCCGCAGCCTGCCGGCCAGTAGGCGGCCAACTTTGTCCCCGCCCTCATAGTAGCGTTGTTTGAGCGCCAGTAGCGAGTGTTCCGCCTTGTTGGTGCGCAGGGCGCGGAGTTGCCCCCTGAGGTTGGCGAGAGTTCTCTTTGACGCCCGTGAAGGGGAGTCCCGGTCCCGGGCCTCCGCTTGTTTGATCTCGCTAGCCAGGTCGGTTTCCATCTTGAACTCCTCCTTCCTCCGCGCCACCGCCAGGGAGGTGATATGACCCCGAATGGTGGCCTTGAAGGCATCCCAGATCGTATGAAAGGGCAAGTCGGGGGTGTCATTAACAGCGAAATACGAGTCTATGGCGTCACGGATGCTGGCGACGTCCTCCGGGTCCCGAAGGACTCTCGGCGGGAGCACCCATCGGCGCTCACGAGTGGCATGGGCCAGGGGGTCCTGCAGCAAAAGTTCCACGTGGGCGTGGTCTGACAGGGAAATGTCGGATATAGCGGCAGCTAAGGAGTCTCGGGCCAATTCAAGGGATGTGAAGAGATAGTCGATTCGGGAGTATGTCCGATGGGAGTGTGAATAGAAGGAGTAGTCCCGGGTCCCCGGGTTGTGGTGGCGCCACACATCCACGAGTCCCAGGTCAGTAAGCTGCGTTCTAAGGGTAGCGGACATCGCCCCCGTGCCATTGAAGGAGGCCCCCGCACGATCCAGCTCAGGGTCCCAGACAAGATTGAAGTCTCCACCCAGGATCACGTTAGGGTCACTCGACGGGAACTGATCCCGCAGGAGTGTCTGGAGGTATTTGTCCTGCGACTGGTTGGGCGCATACACACATCCGAGGGTGAGCTGTATAAGACCCACCTGCACCGTGGCTCGGAGGAAACGCCCGTCAGCACTCTTGAAGGGTTTCGTGGGTCCCCGCCTAATGCCAGCCCTGCAGAGGATTGCCACCCCCGCTGTCTTGGTGTCGGAGGATGCCCAGAACTGTGTGGGGTATCTAGGGTGCGCCATGCGTGTGGTGTCCCCCCTGAGAAGGTGCGTCTCCTGGAGGAGGATAATGTCAGGGGAGTGGTGTAGGAGGTAGCGCCATATCTGATTCCGCTTGTTGGGGGAGTTGAGCCCTTTGACATTGAGTGAGAGGACCTTCAAGGGTGTAGGGATGTTCGCTGTCATAGTACCGATGGGAAGCGGAGCAGCACAAGACCCAGTGTAGCAAATCCCCCCGCAGCCAGGGCAGCGGCAGCCTCACCTCGCCTCCAGCGTGTCAACCCCCGTAGGACCCACCATGCCGCCCCTCCGCAGGCGCGGGGAGAGAACAGTAAGAGAAGGCAGAGCAAGAGAGAAGTAGGAAGAGATGAGAGAGAAGGAATATAAAGGGCGCAAAGAAGAGATATAACCAAAACAGGCCAACAGGGCCAGTGTACATTGTCCCAGGTACCAGACATCCTCTACCCGAGGGTTTGGATGAACTCAGGAATGTCACTTCCTATGGGACAAAGGGAGGGAGCAGAGATCTGGGTAGATGAAGTGAAATCCAGTCGTCTCGCAGCTCGTCCACCCCGCTGCCGCTAGGTAGTCCGGGGGTGAGTCATGGGTCTGCATGCGCAGACCTGTCGCCGAGAGGGTACCGAAGCTCAGTGGAGTGGTGTAGGACCCAGGAGAGGTGTTGTCCAGTGTCAGATGTTCCCGACCCCCACAGGGGGGGGAAGCCACAGGGGCGGCCCGCTAGGGAGAAGGGGAGGTCCCCCTCCAAGAGCAGTAGGGACAGGCCGCCGTGGCACGATAGGATAAGTCCGTGCGCCCAAGGGGCGAGTGCAGTCGTAAGGCAGCTCGGGTCTCAGTGGTCACGATCAGTGGCTTTCTGGTGTCGTAGGACGGTCCCCGCCCTCAGCGCCAGAAGCGGGAAGCTGTGAGTCCTGCTCCCCGCGGTCGCCCTCGAGGGAGCGAATGTGAGCAATAATGTCCTGCTTGGTCTGCGAGGCAGAGAGGGCGTCCACAGGGGGGGACCGGCGACGTTTACGCACAGTGGACCAGTCGGGGCGCGGAGGGGCCTTCTCTGGGCGGTGAGAGCGGGCTGGGCTGTGATCCGGGGACTCCGGCATTCCAAGCAATTGCGCCGCTTCATGGTAGGACCGGAGGGCCCTTCGCTTGCCCTCTCACTTGAAGATGAGAGCAAAAGGATGGCCCCATTGATAGGAAATGTTGAGGGTCCGGAGCTTCTCCGTGATCGGGCGGAAGACCTTCCTCCTGTGGAGCGTGGTGGGGGCCAGGTCCTGGAAAATCTGGATCTTGTGGCCTTCGTACCGCAGGTCCGGGGCGTCCCTAGCCGCCTTGAGTATGGCCTCCTTCTCCGTGAAGTAATGAAGTCTGACGACAATGTCTGGGAGGAGGCCGGCTTTGCCCCCCGCTCCAAAGACTCGGTGTGCGCGGTCAAGACGCGGTGGGGGAGCGTCCTCTTCGCCCCACACCGCCTGCAGGAGTAGCGCCACATAGGCCATGGTATTAGTCCCCTCTTCTCCGAGTGGCACACCCCGTATGCGGAGGTTGTTGCGGCGCCCCCTGTTTTCCAAATCCTCCTGCTTGATCTGGAGCTGGATGTGTTGCTCTTCGAGGGTCGCCACTCTCTGCCAGATCTGCTCGAGGTCGTCGGTGCGGGAATCGACCGTCTTCTCCAGGCCATCAACCCGGTCGCCGAGGTCAGTGACCTCCTTGCGCAGTTCCTTGACGCATGTGTGGACCTCCGTCCTGAGGGACCCAATTTCGGACTTAAGATCTGCCATGAAGGAGGACATGAAGGCCTGGGTCACCGGAGGGGAGTCGGCCGGCGGTATAGGCTTCTCCCCCGATGACGGGGGACCCCCAGTAGATGGCGACGAACCCGCCTTACCCCACATGGAAGCCACAGATGTACCCCTGGTCGTCGCTGGGGGGGGGTCCGGCTTGGTCCCTCTGCCCCGCGTCATGATCTACTCGGAGTGACCAGGGATAGTGAGAGGTAGGGCAGGCTGTTGCGTGGAGCCTCCTGGACGTGATGAAGAAAAGTTCAAGGGAGGTCGCACCAGCGCCCCGGTGGTCAAGCAGCCCAGGTCCTACGGTCAGGGGCTCAAGGCCGGGAGTCAGGAGACGGCGAGGGACGACTTCCAGCTCAGGAGGGCAAAATGGCGGGCCGCTCTTCTAGCGCGCCAACCCCCAGCGGAACAGCGCAGAACGCCCTTTCGGCCGAAAGCGGCGGGGTAGTAAGGGTCCTCCGGGCACAATGCAGCAGGCAGGCCCCCCAGCGACTCCACAGGCGCTCCCACGGAGAGGCAGCCAGGCTTCAGGACCCTCTAGAAGAGGAAGGGATACTCACTGTTGGTTGGGGGCACCAGTCCCTGCCCCAGGCCTCTCAGAAATCGCCACCAGCAAGGCGCCAGACCAGTGAGTGTCTCCAGGAGTGCAGATGAAGGTCCAGCGCGGGCACCGGAGCCTGAGCAGTGGGGCCCGGCTCTCCCTAATGTCTCCCAGAGGGCCCCCAAGGGTAGCGGATGCAAGCAGAGGCACTAATGCAGGGGTCCAAAATGGCGGCTCAGCCCCAGGACAGGGAGGCAAGCCGGCAGGGAAGGCAAGCAACGTGGCCGGTCTCGACACCTCAGCCCAGAGCGCCGGCAGAGCAGCAGTCCGCAGGTCAGGAGGGGGGGCGCCGAGAACAGTCCAGCAAGGGTCAGAGGGAGCAAGTCGATACCCCACCAGGGGAGCCGGCAGTCGTCCCGCACCCAGAGCGGCCTCACCTCTCCACTGAAGCCGGGTCCCGGAGTAGGACCGGCGGCCGTGCAGTCACTCCGCCTCCGTCCGGGGATCGCGCCGCCACCCGCAGCTCCACCACCCTGCTCCGCTGGCAATCCGCAGGTGGGGCAGGGACCCGCTGTGGCTCTTAAGGCAGAGTCTGGCTCCCGCAACCCCAGTGTCAGCGTGATGTGGGGTGGGCCTTCTCCTCAGCGCCCGTCCCCGCTCCAGCAGGCGGGCACCACCCGTCAGGGCCCGCAGTGTCTAGCCAGGTCGCACTACAGCGCGGGAGGGCAGGCACCCGGGCGGCGGGCGGCCGGCAGGGGAGGCAAGATGGCGGACAGTACCTTGGAGGAGCCCGGTCGCGGCTCAAGGGTCCAGGGCACAGCCGTCAGCAGGCAGGCGGCGGGCACAACGGGGACAGCTCTCCAGGATATCGCAGCAGCCGATCGTGGTCCCGCAGCAGGGCGTCGCAGCAGCAGGTCCGTCGGCTGTCTCCCCGCGCCAGTTGCGGCCTTGCGCCTCCGCAGAAGCCGGGGCCTCGCGTGATGTCCGCAGCCGGGCTCCAGCAACACCCCCGCCAGGGGGTCGCCTCGAAATCGGCTGCAGCTTCCCCTCCGGTCTCTGGTCTCCCGACGTGCAGTCGGCAGCTGGGGAATCCGCCGCTGGAGACCGCTCGCTCCTCCGGTGACCTCTGTAGCCCAAGGGGACACCTGCTTTGAAGACGCGCTCCGGGCGCCAGTCGCCGGGCTCAGTGACAAAATGGCGGGAGCACCCTGGCCGGTAATCGATCTGGTCACTATTCGGCCCCCGCCGGGTCTCTCTCACCGGGGCGATTTCCCCGGAGGTCACCCCCTGTCCAGGGAGCAGTTAGCAGGCAGGTTTCCCCAGAAAGCCCCCCGAATTCCGCTTATTATGGCTAAATGAGGCAGCGGGGCGACGGAGCTCGCCCGAGATGTGTCTGTTCACATCGCCGCCTTGGCCACGCCCCCGAGAAAACCTTTTAAAGAACAATACAATGCTCTATTGTTGTACTGTTTAATAAATTAGTAAAAATTGAGAACCTCATTAGGCCTCCTAGATTCTGTTTCCACCCATCCCTCCAACACTCCCCCTTTCCCTTCAAAGGAGGAGAGTCTTCATCGCTTGGACCACAAGAGAGCTTTGAGTTTTTACACTGATCGCACCAAGGGTCATAAGGTGGACGAGCAGCTCTTCGTGTAGTTTCCTGGGGACAAAGAAGACTAAGGCAGCGCAAATAATGGCCATATCAGGGTGGCTAATCCTCTGTATAAAAATCTGCTATGCATTAGCCTTAGCCAAGCAGTTGACCCTGGCAGGACTGGGGGTCATTTGACTGGTGCCAAGGTTGCTACCACTTCATTGGCAGGCGGAATACCTGTCTGGACATCTGTGAGGCTGTGACGTGGGCATCAACTCATACATTCACAAAGTATTACTGCCTTGATAGTTTGGTCTGGCAAGACTGGCATTTTGCCCGTTTGGTCCTGTAGGGCTTTCTGGTTTGCATTATTCCAAACACCCACCACCTTGGAAGGTGTTGCTTTGCTATCTAACATAAAGTGAGGGATCTGCAGTTAGAAGTAGTCATCAAAAGAACAAGTTACTTACCTTTGATAACACTCTGTTTGGAGGATAGTCTATCTAACCAAAGATTCCACACCGTCCTCCTCACCTTCCTGTCATGTGTTTGAACCCTTTTCATCTTTCATAAAAGATCCCACTTTAGAGAACTGCACAGATTAGTTAGTAAGCTCTGCGCCCAATGGCGCGGACAGAGTCAGGAAAGAAACTGATGGTGCACAGGGGTGACACATATGCTGCCCCGGTTTTACTTCCCGGGTGGTTTGAAGTCGATGCAGAACCACAGGGGGCCACCTGCTGGTGCGTGGGGACAATGCGGAGAAAATGTCCTGATCCACTGTGACTTTGCGTCACTCTTGTGGCAGTACAAAGACGACATGGAGCTGCACGATGCCACCTGCTGGTGTGACGGAGCAGTGCTGAGAAAAATCTCCGGATTTAGTCTGGTGCCTTAGGGTATTCACATGGTGAGGAATCTGCAGTTAGATAGAGTATCCACCCGAAAGAGCGTTAGCAAAGCTAAGTAACTTGTTCATCAAGGGAAGAGATGTGTATTCTTTCAAAGTTAACCAAATAGCTGGATTTTCAGGACAAGGGCCCAAGAGCATGTTATCACTTTCGACGAGAATGAAGGCGCCCTGAAGGGTACGACCATCTTGTGCTTACCTACACACTGATTCTTCGATGGGTATCATTCACTGGCACAAGGTCTTCTGGTCACTCAAGCACCGCACACCACAGCACTGCTTTGAATCTAATCTATAAGGCGCATGGATCTATTGATAAGGGACTCTTTGGATTTTACACAGGTAGGTCATCTCCCTAACAGCACACAGTCCTTGTTACGTGTACTCCCTGCAGCTACATTCAGATGCTACTAACTATATGTTGCCCCATAATCTCAATGAGGGTGCCATTTTCCTCGACTTTGAGTGGCGGCTATACTTTGTGTGAACCCTCTTACTGGGAGGTGATAGTCAATGGTAAACAAAATCAGTAAGCTTCTGCAAGGGACTTGTAGATTTTTAAGTCTACTGGAGGGTGGGGATGAGGGGAACATGAAGTATGCTAGATTTTTAAAAAACTAACCACATTGGGTGGCAGAGCTTTTCCAGCTTATACAAGGACTTTTGTCACTACAAGAGCAATCTGTGTTTCTGAATAATTACTTTTAGTGGGGATTTAGAGCTTCCTAAATTGAATTGTAATCTCCTGAGTTCGATGCAGGGTTCATGAAGGTAGCTTTCAGTCTTCTACTTTCGTTAATCACAAACATGTTTTGACAGCCAGGGTTACAAATCTTTGAAAACAGAATCTTTTGTATAATAGTGTGTCACCTGTTATGCAAGACTAAAACATATTATTATTTTTATTTTATTAACTTTCAGCTACTTTGAGAGGCAGTATGTCACTGACCTATCCTCCTCCAGACCACAGCATCACGCCAAAAACCTTGGTTCTCGGCAAGTTCCTGGAATTCTTCAGAAACGCCCAAACATCAATGAGTTTTCAACCCTGCCGTATTTAAGGAGCCTTCCTTTGGAGAAACAGCTATCCGCTAAACCGCCCCAAAAGACTGAGAAAGAGAAGAGGCGAGGAAGGGAAGATAAACGAGAGCGGGAAGTAATCTACAATGAGATGGACCATGAGAAGATGCGAGAGACCGCTCTGGTTGCGAAGGAGACAAGGAGGAAGCTAGAAAAAGACCATGAGAGGAAGAAGAGGAAAGAGCTGGCAGAGGAAGCAGTGACATCCCGAAGCCCTACGCAGTCCCGAAAGCACCGGAAGAAGGAGAGAGTCATTGAGCAAGCTTGGGATCAAGATATGGTCTATGAGGATTGGGAACCACTTCAGCAAGTGAGACAACGACGTCCATCACGGGCACGTGTGGCCCCATATGACTTGGTGCCGGGACAAGAAAACAGAAGGAGGGAAGGCACAAGGGCAAGGCTCCCAAGAGACTCAGCTACTAGGTTCCAATGGAGAAAGCTGGAACTTGATAGGTTACAGAAGGCAGGGTACAGAACAATATACTCTGATGGATGGGAGGAAGAAGAGGGACTTTATGAGGAGACTGAAGGTCCGGCAAAATATGACGCCTATAGTGTGAAGAGATTTCATGACCCATCACCCCAAGTGAATTCGCGACGAGAGCACAGGTCAAAGCAAAAGAGGATTTTAATTCGGCCGCCCCCCTATGTACCACCACCCGCCTATACTGCTCGACATCGTACCTTTAGTGCTCAGAGACGACACCACCCCTTGAAGGCAATAGAGTTGAGGAGAATCAGCCTGGATGACAAGACTTCCTCCAGTGGTCCAACAAGAGCACCATCCGTGCAGGTGGGGAGTAATAGTCATGAGCTGAATGATGTCCATTCAAAGTTAATTCCATCCCATAACTTTACCAACGAGGCCACAGAAGCCAAAGGCCAGGTGGGGCTGAAAAAAGAGAAGGAAGCTGAAACAGAAAAAAGGAAGACATTTAATCAGATCTACAAAAGTCTGATGGGCTGGAAGGTCTCTCAAGGTTTCGGCACCAGGGGAGGATCCTCAAAACGGCAGGAGGAAGAAGTGAAGTCGAAGACACAGAAGGCGGCATGCCTTCCTCAGGTGGAGAAGGTTGAGGATATCTACGAGACCATAGAGTTTGAAAGTGTGTCGCCGAAACCAAAGAGTGCATTTGAAAAAAAATCCAGGAGCACTAGTCCTCCAAAGCTCTCTAGACCTGGGATTCAGTCAAGGGATGGGAGGGCATTCTGTCTGGTTTTCAATCACAATAAAGAAGACTTGCCCACTGCAAAGAGTTTTACTCTGCCAAGAGCTGCCAAGGAGCCACACTGGCATGGCCAGGACATGGTGGAAAGGTTTGAGGAACAGGACATGCCCACCGAAATTCGCAAGAAGATGGTCACGAGGGAACGAAATGTGGGAAAGCTACCCAAACCATATCCCCTCATGTTAAAGGAAGATGAAAGGCAGAAAAACAACTTTGGGGACTATGAGGATATAGCCCCTTACTCTCCTGTCAAGCCAACACCCCGAGTAGGTCCCAAAGATGAACTGCCTTATGACTGGGGCTTGACATATGCTTCTAATCAACCACAGTTTGCACGAAGGAGGATGGCTTTTCAGGAACTTTCCAATAACAGAGACCTGGCAGAATCTACACAAAGATATCCGGTACAGTCAGTTTATGCAAGGGAACCAAAAATACAAGACCAAGCTGACTTTGAGCATGCGGGTGGCAGGATGTCACATTACAGCCAGACTTTACCTCGAAGAAAGCCCCCCTTGGGAATGGTAGCAGTAGGAAAACAATTCCTGTATGGTAGGAGACGGAGTTTGGAGCAAGTGGAGCCTGTACTTTATGGGGGGGTGTTATTGGAAAATGTAGAACAAAGAAGAGTGTCTAGACATGACCCAAGCCACCCTAGATGGATGGAGCAGGTCAAAGCCAACACGCTGCCACGCCAAACTGCAGCATCACAGAGTCAGTGTGAGAAAGATTTTCAGCAGTTTAGAACCAGTTCTGACTCTCCAAGGGCAAGATCCCACCAGAATGAAAGAAGACCTGCCAGCGAGCAGCCACCCGAATGGACAGAAACATCAGAGAGCTTTGTGAAGGAGAATCAAACTTCTAAAAAGGAAAGCAATGGGATGTTCGTCATAGATGCAACTTGTGTCCTTATTCGTGCAGAGTACATCTTCCCCCCAAAGAAGGAGCAGGTGAAGTATTTGCACCAGGGAGGAACAAAAATATCAGATGATAAAAGAAAGCCTGATTTGACATGTCTCAGTGAACGAGACCAGCAGAGCCCTGCGAACAGAGACGACAAACACTCAGTGAGGTCTCCATGCCAGAAGCGCATTCTGAATAAGCAGCTAGGACATCAACTGGAAATGCCAGGACTGGAAACAAACAATGGCTGGTCCACTTCCTTTCTTCATTCTTCTAGAATGGAAAGAAGTGACCCCTTTCCTGTTTTCAAGCCCCATGTTGTACAGGAAAGAGCATCCAAGATTTTGGGCCTCCCTGTGATTGATTTGGAACATACATTAGAAGTAAAACCTGTTAAATCTGTAAACTCTGAATGTTCTACATACAGGCCTAGGGGTTCAAATCTTGGAGCATTATCTCAAGCTAAAGAGGGAGATTACAGTCACCAAAATGAAAGCATTAGAAACCAAAATAAACCACAGTCAAGCAAGTATTCAACTTCAGGGCCAGCTAATCAACAGGGCTTGCATGCAGCTACTCCTGCCCAGGAGAGTCAGCAGGAGTCCTTGCTTAAGGAAAACAGTTTGGGAAAAATTAACTTTTCTGCAGAAACGGAGATGAGCGAAGAGCATGGGGACCACCATTCCAAAGGTACTCCTTTGTTCACTGCACAGGCAGCTCCTGGCAATCAATGTACAAGAAGGCGACAAATGGAAAGAGGCGAGCCTGGCTCACTTTCAGTGACAGAGGAGCCTGTTGCTGAATGCAGACTTTCTCAGAAAATGGCTGGTGAGAGTGGTAATGAACCATGTCACACTAAAGAGAAAGGTTCCACAGGTCAGTTGGTAGCATCATTAGTTGAAAACAACATTGCAAATGGAATGGTGGAAGAAGACAGTAACCAAGCCCAGGAGCACCCTGAATTGTCATTCCCACGTGAAGCTGAACCTAAGAAAGCAGATGTAGAACAAAGCTCGGATCTAGAAGAGGAGGACACATGGGATAAGTCAGCAAATATAACAGTCAGAGGTATAACTGATGGAGGAGAAAGAAATGACCAAGTCTCTATACAGGAACAAGTTTACCTCCAAGATGCGCTTCCCAAAGAGACCGGAACAACAGAAGTCCGTAAAGAGAGACCTCTTGCACAATTTCATGTAGAGGGGACAAATGTTAAAAAAATATTGGTCACTGATGAGGTTTGCTCTGGGTCTCTAGATGAGGTTATAAGATGTACCTTGCAAGAAGACAGGTATGACACTGGATCAGTTCACCAGAAGATTCTGCCTACATCAGATTTTTCAAAAGCTGTTGGGAGTGTAGTGGTTGATAGCCTTCCTGGTTGCTCAAGTAGTGGTTACACTGGTAGAGCCGCTCCTATTCTCCCATCCACCAAAAGACGAGGCTTCTATGCAAAGGACCTTCATGAGGCTGTTTCCCGCATACGACGCCACACAGCGCCAGATTCAGACTCGGATGACGAACAGGAGCATGAGCCCCCCATCGGTGAGAGAACGGCAAGTCAGAAAATTGAATTGCTCCAGACAGAATGTCAGGAAAAAGATACTATGGTCTACAGCAGTTCAGAAAGTAATGACTCGGATGCTACAGTGATTATGCGTGACAGTGAAGAGAAGAAAGATCCAGATTTGGAATTGGAAGAACCCAGCCACGCAAGTTCGACAGATGCTGTAAGCAGGTGGTTGGTCATCAATGAACAAGTCCAAGAAAAAGCACTGCAGCCTAGTGAGTCAAATGACTTGGGCTCTGAACCTAATTCTTCAGCAGCTACACTGGCCCCTCCACCTCAGAATCACCCAGGGACTATTGTGACAACTGAAGCTGGACCCCTGTTCACAGCTAAGAAGCCAGGACCTGACCTGAGTGCCTGCATTGAGGAGATCCTGCAGGAATTAACCCAGGCTGAAATTGACTTTTTTGGCACAGCAGGTGCGGATCAAGGGAGCAGCACCGATCCAACAGACCATCTCGCGGAATAGAAGATGCCGGCAGATTTGTATCTAAGTTGGATCAAAAGGTAAAGTGAGCACAAGAAAGAATCGTGACCCATTTGATACATTGGTTTGACTTATGACAAGCATACTAAGTCCCCCGTCATCTACTGCAAGCCCTTTGAATGGTTGTGGTGGCCCCCACTCCTTTTCTTGAGTCCTTCCACCTTACTTACATTGTCTAATTGGGTAGCCTCACTCACTCCTTATTGACTTTGTCTTATTGAGCAGAATCTACTTTGTGTCTCTGTTTTATTTAGATGAAAAATGGTGTTATAACTGATATTTTCACAAAACCATAATGTCACTTTGTTTTTCTCAGTGTCTTCCCGAGTTTAAAAAAAATGTAAAGTAGATTAAAATACCTTTGGGGACATTCTGAAATCATATTTGATCTCTAGTTAGTCATGACCCTACCAATCACAATACCCACCCACCTATTCTAAATACCATATCACCATATAATAAATCAATCAGTACTTGTTAAGCATGCTAATCACCCCAAGGGGTATCTAGGCACTGTGTGAGGTGGAGCTAGATGAAGAGCGAGGTCTTGAGTCCACTCCTGATAATTGGCGAGGGGGTTAGAGGTTCAGAGGTGGAAGGGGAGGTCTTTCCTGGCTTTGGCTGCGAGATGGAAGAAGGAGTGTTCTCCGGCTCGGGTACGATGAATGCAGGGGGTGGTGGCGAGGGTCAGGGAGGCAGACCGAAGGTGTCTGGTGAGCTGGTGTAAGGTCAGGCAGTTGTTCATGTATTCTGGTCCCGTGTTGTGGAGGGCTTTGTAGGCGTGCATGAGCGGTTTGAAGTGGCATCTCATTGGTGACGGTAAGCCAGTGCAGGTTACGGAGGTAGGGGGTGATGTGGGATCATCTGGGCAGGTCCAGGATGAATCTTGCTGCTGTGTTCTGGATTGTTTGGAAGCACCTGAGGAGGAGGGTGGTGGTTCCGAGGTAGAGGGCGTTCCCTTAGTCAAGTCGACTGGTGATGAGGGCTTGCGTGCGAGCGATGGGTGCCAGCAGAGTCATGTAGACGTTGAAAAGTGGGGGGCTGGGTGAGAAGCCCCGAGGTACGCCGCAGCTAATTCTCTTGGGGTCAGAGGTGTGTGGCGGGAGACGGATTCTCTGAGTGCATCCGGTGAGAAAAGAGGATAGCAGCTTGAGGCCGTTGCCATAGATACCAATGTGGTGAAGACCTTGGATGATGAGGAGGTGGTGGGAGATAGTGTTAAGGGTCACTGACAGCTTGAGGAGGATCAGGGCTGTTGACTCGCCACTGTCAAGGGTGGCTTTGACGTCGTCCGTGGCGGCTATTAGGGTGGGTTATGTGCTGAGGTTCAAGTGGAAGCCAAATTAGGAGGGATCGAGCAGGTGCTTGGAATCCAGGTAGTCTGTGAGTTGGCAGTTGACGGTTTTCACTAGTGCCTGGCTGCGAAGTGGATGAGCGATATGGGGCGGGAGTTCTTGAGGTCTGATGAGTCTGCTGTGGGTTTCTTCAGGAGGGTTTGACTTCAGCGTGTTTCCGGGAAGGTAGCAGAGCTGAATGCCGAGTTGATGATGCTGGTGAGCAGGGGGTCCGATTTCTTTGTCTTGGAGGTTGAAGGCATGGTGGGGGCAGGGGTGTATGTTAAATCAAGTTAGCTGATTGGCTTTGTCAAAGGGTCACTGCATTAAACTATAAGGCAATCATTGTGTACTATAATTTATCATTAAAACAAATGGATTCCGTAATCATGTTTAAATGCATTCATTATCAGTGAGTATTGAATTGTTCTCCAACAAAACGATCAATAAAGCCTTTGTTTTCAAAACAACATTAAATATATATTAGAGTCTTTTTTTTACCTGTTCAGGCCTTGTAATGCAGCCAAAGGACCAACCACTAGAGGGCTTGTTGTGAATGAGGAATCTTGTACAAGGGTGGTTCTTAACCTTTTGACTTCTGAGGACTCCCACTTCATCATTACTGAAACCCACTGACCCCACCCCCCCCCGAATCATTTTTTCAATCTCTGGACCCCCACTGAGTTATTACTGGAAGCCTGGCACCCTGATCTAAGAATTTTCGATGATTTGAACAGCAAAACAAAACACAAAAATACAGACACATGCATTACACAAATTAATGAATATTTGATACACAAATATAATTTATTTTTTATTTTAATAGGAAGGTTGCAACGTCTCTAAGTTCAGGCCACTTATTGTCCATACTACTTTGTCTGATGCACTTGCACTGCTCGCACACATCTCTGAGGATTCTAACTTAATGTTTAGCCTACAATTTCAAATACCTACACATTTGCAGAACATTTTAAATTTACCAATTGTACATTTCATTTCTTTATTTATATACACTTTATTAATCTGGAATAGCACTTTTAGAACTTAGAATACAATACTTGTAGGCCTAGAACTTAGAACATAGAGCCTATCGGACAGTACCTTCCGTCCTGGTTGCGCGGGATAATGCGAGTGATCTCCTTAGTAGGCTTGAGCGGGCGACCGGCTAGCTACAAGCGTCTGTCTGGGGCGACCAATGTGTGCGGCTCAGAGGAGGAGGGGGAGGCAAGATGCGCGCGGCCCAGCGAAGTGGCGCGGCTCAGGGGAGAGCGGCGCGGCTCGAGGCTTGGACGGGCGGCCGGGCACGAGCTGCCAAGGGGAGTGAGCGAGGCACACTTCAGCGAGGCCCCAGTGGCCCAGGGAGATCAGACAAGTCCCAGCAATTTGTCAGGGAAGGCACAATAGAGTCTATTGGCCCTGGGACTCTGGTCAGGGGGCGAGCTCAGTATCAAGCCCTTGGAATATCACTTAGAACATAATATAGAAAATCACTGTAGCACAATATAGCACACCACCAGTAACTACTGGTAATCAGGTAAGTACCACCTACGCAATCCTAACCACCTTGGGAACAGGTCACGCAGGGAACCAGACCTCACTAGCACCACATGTACTAGCAAGAACAACCACCTAAGTATCCCAATACATTTAGGGGTATAGACCTGGGGACAAAACACATGATGCATCAAAACACATTCAGAGGTGCAGCACAGGAGAACACATGATGCATAAACACACATTCAGAGGTGTAAGAACAAGGCACATGATGCATCAAAACACATTCAGAGGTGCAGCACAGGAGAACACATGATGCATAAACACACATTCATAGGTGTAAGGAACAAGGCACATGATGCATCAAAACACATTCAGAGGTGCAGCAAATAACAATTCGAAGAATTCACATTAGCACAGAACTTGCATCAAAGTCCAGGTTGCGCCACTGCGCCAAAACCTAAACGTAGCAGCTGCCCACTACTTGCTGGGCAGCTGAGGGCAGGGACAGAACAGGGCCTAAATGCTGCAGCTGGCACTAAGTGCTGCGCAGCTGGGGAAGGCCAGGGAGGGATGAAGGAGTGCGTCTCACTCCTAAGTCCAAGAACAAGTCCATAGAAAGGAAAGAACCCTAAACGGTGCAGCTGCCCACTACTTGCTGGGCAGCTATAACAAATTGCGACCGGGGCTCTCACTAGCCCCTCAGGAAACAGAACTGAATCAAGACTGCGCAAATAGGTTGGAGCGCTCTGGGCTCTAAAAATAATGCTGCGCTCCCTCTTCATGAAGGAGGACGCGCCCCCCCCAGTACTGTGGCGTGCAACAGTACTTTAAATACATATGCCCAGGGTAGGGGCCACACGGGGCACCTGAAATTACAGTCAAAGTGGTGTGGGAAGGAAATAGGCCTGCTGAAACGTTGGGGCGGCCCACTGCCATCCGGGGCCGCCCGACATGTAACTGAGTCACTGTGCAGCGAAGGCACCACGATGCCTACCCGGAGCTTCTCCCCGCAGCCCTCCACACTTACCGGGCTGTTCTCTGGCGGGGGGGTTCTCCGGGCAGCCATAGGTCAACTCCTGGCGCTTGCGGTGGGGGCAGGCACCGGCAATGTGCCTCGCGCCCCCACCCGCTGTCCACTGCTGCTTGCTGGCGCCCTTCTTCACCCGGTCCCCCATCTCGGGACTGGGACTCCAGGAAAGGTGCCTGCTAGATCCGGCTCGGCTTCTTTTCTCTCTCGGCCCAACACCAGGGGGGGGGGGGGGGACTTCACTTCCGGGGCTCCCTCCAGCACATGGGAGCCCCGGGCTGCAGGGAGGCCATCAGTCGGCCGGCTTTGTTTCTTTCCCTTTCCCGGCGGCAGCGGGCAGCCAATCGTGGCGCGGTGGCGGGCGGGACTTCCCTCCAAAACCGGAAGTCCCACTCCGCGTCAGGCACCGTAGTGCCTGGCTTCCTGTTTTGCGGCGCTAGGGCCGCGGCGGTGAACACTCGGGCATAACTGAGGGGTGGGCACCCTCAAAGTCCAAAATAAACGGCAGAAGCGAGGTGGCACTCGCAAAGGACCATATAAACGGGATGGGCACCCGTAATTAAATAAATAAATACGAATAATGACGCAGGGTGGCACCTGCGCGCTTGGGGGCAAAGAAAGGGCAGGAGCGCTTCCCTCCTCGGGAAAACTACAGCGCTCTGCCCAGAAATGAGAAATAAAGTGCCCTCAAGGCGCTAGGGGCACAGACAGCATCAGGCCCCTCATGAATGACCCCTACAGCAGGAAGGGTCCAAAGAAGTCCTGGAGCATCAAGATGGAGCACAGCAGCTCCCAGCAAGGCAATTCCTCCAGCATCCAGGGATCCAGGGGCTGGGCAGGGCCCAGGGAGGCAAGCCTTTCCCTGGGCCCACGCAGCAGCACGCCCCTGGTAGTTTCAAGTTGGCAAACAAGAACATTTTCATGGGGTCACAGCCCCTCTTTTATACACCTTTTCCCTTTGTCTTCAGGTGCAGGGTGGGAGAACCAGTCGCAGCTGGTTTTGGAGCACTGTGTTTACCTCAGCCACCCTTTCCATTCACCAGGCAGGCTAGGGTCATCAGTCGCACCACAGGGGGCGGAGCCAGCATTGTGTGGGAAAAGCCCAGCCCTATTCAGGACACAGGTGCAGCCCCTCCCTCACATCAGCATGCTAATCTCTCCATTCACCACCGGGGCAGACCCACACAGACTCCTGGAGCCAGGCTCCCCAGCCAGCTTCAGCCAATCACGCGCCAGCATACTCACTGCACAGACAGGCACACATCTAGAAGTGGCACTTCCATACTAGACACATACACGCCACATACATCATCTTGCAGCATTCAATCACCCGAGTCCGCACATACCAGACTCGAGCCTGTACACCCCATGCATCAGGAACTACCAGGAACACATACATTCCCCATGCATTCCTATGGGAGGGCAGGCCTATCTCACACACGCACTCAGGGAGCGCAAGCACTTTACACTGCGCCACAGTGTCAAAGTGGGCAAAGACCAGAAATCACTATAATTCAAGGCAAAAAGTTCAGGGGTGAACCTGTCAGAAGGGCCAAGTCCAACAAAACCTAACTTTTTTCCTCTCTTAATATTTTTAACTTCAACCAAGTAGGATTACATTTTGAATGTTGGGGTCTTCCTTTTAAAATAAAGCAAGTGATGTAATATATTAGGTAATTAGCAGTGCATGGCAAGGACACGAGATATCGTTAATTTATGCACGAGTTATAGTTGAGATAACTGTAACTGGGGAATTTCAGTGGTTTTGTTCATTTAAAATGGTATGTTGTAATTGACATGTTCACCTAACTATATTGTCCCTTTGCTGTTTTCAGTGAATTTCTAAGGTTTTAAAAAAAATATATAAAGATACGATATTATTACAATTTCTTGCTATAATGTCACTTTAACTTTTTTTTAAGTGCATTTCTATGGAATTTTAACATAAAATAAGCATTTTCTTTGGAGCGTGGGTGTGGGTCCACCCCGCCACAAGCCATTCAGTGGCCCTGGAGCTTGATGGCAGCAGTGTCCAGGGTACCCCATCACCTGGGACACTGTATTTCCCTGCCTGCAAGAGCACGGCAGGGAGAACTTCAACTCCCTGCCCGCAAGACAACTCCCTGCCCACGCTCTTGTGGGCAGGGAACACAGGTTTGCTCCTGCCTGGCGGGATCAAGAAAAAATTGCTCCAGCTGGCCAGGAGCCAACAAATGCGGCCAGTTCCCGCTGCACCCAGGATGAGTGCAAGCAGCCAGTAGGGACCAGTGGGGCTTCCCCTGAGGTCCTGTGGGTGGCAATTGCTGTGTGTGGGGAATGGAACAGAGGCACCCACAGTATTTTAAATGTTTGTGGCCCTTGGGTATGGGATTCTGGGGTCTAATAATGGCCTGGGAAGGGGGCCACAAACCCCTCCCTATTATATTGTAATGCTGATGGGGTCCCCGGGCATCGTTATGACTTTGGGTGGGGGGCTGCACACCCCTCTTCCTTTAAAAATGCAATCCGACTCTGGGGGATGGGGTCCTGGACGCCTGGTAATAGCCACATGCCACCCTCTTCTTTTAAAATTTTTTTTTTTTTAATTAGTATGAACATCAGGGCAACATAAATTCATAAGACACATATGTATGGCTGTAATTATAGCGTCAAAGTTCAGTGACATTACATATTCCTACAATACCTGCTGTAACATAAACAGTTCAGCTGACTTATTTCATGTCCATTCCCTTTCTTTCCCCTTCAGTCAGACACATCCTCTGCACCCTCTTCTTAATAATACAAACAAACCCTCCCATCCCCTTACCCGGCACACTTTTTTTATAGGATGGTGGATCCATGGCTCCTCCACATACTGTTTTACTAGGCGTGGTGGGGCGGGGTCCTCTGGGATCCCCACCACTTAATTAGCTCTAGGGTACACCAACCCTACCCCCTATAAGTCCCAACGTCCTAAAATTGCTGCCACTAACTTTGATGTGTTGTCAGCTATTCAAATCGTATCTTTAGATCTGTTCGATACAAGGATCCTCCACATAGTGATATATACATACATTTTAAACCTTAACTTCTCAAAAACTACTTAATAAATGTACACTACATCACAAAAAGCACACTTTCTGGACCAGGATCTAGCTTTCTGGCAATTGTGGTGTAATCCGTTCAGACGTTTTTTGTGGTATCCTATGGAAAATTTCATGGGGAGAATGCGTTTTTGGACCCTCTTTTTCAGTTCCTGATTGATGGATTACCTCAAAACATTCCAGGTAGGAGCTAGGGTGGATGAGATTGTTTTGGGAAAAGTTTATGAAAATTCATCAGTGGCATCAAAATATGAGGAAACCAAAAAAAATTCTTTGGAAACGTGGTGTCTTAACTATAGATATGAAGTTGCGACTGCCACTGTAGGATATTTATGAATATATGTATATACAAAGGTTAAAGTGATGTTATAGTTGGGTGAATATGTCAGTGACAACAAAACTTTTTTAACTAAAAAAAACACTGAAATTCACCAGTTAAAATAGGCAGAGCTATCTATAACTTGCGGCCTCGTCATGCATTGCTTATGACCTCATATATTATATCACTCGAGACATTCCAAGACATCATTTAGGACATCATTGATGACATCTCAAAATAACATCACAGTGAAGTTTTTTTTTTTTTTTAAACAAAATCAGATCTTTTTATCACACCTAACTATAACATTACTTTAACCTATGGTTTGCTTCATAGGATTTCTAGGAGTTTTCTTAACATAAAGTAATATTTTATTACCATATTTAAAGCCACGCCTGTTTCGTACGGGCTTTGAGCATGCATGGCATGGGGTTGGATACACAGCATGGCCTGCTGTTAGACCTGCTTCCAAACCTCTGCACACAGCTAATCCCTCGACAGGAAGGAGCGGAGGCCACACAGCCCCCTCCTCAAGTCACTATTGGCCCTAGGACCCCGGGCCTTTTCTTTTTCAAATGGGGAGGTAATAGTAACAGCCCTCCTCCCCAAGCCACTATTTACCCTGGGGACCCCATGCCCCAGGCTCAAAAAATATATTACTGGGGAGGGGACGTATGCATCCCCTCTCCAAGCCTTAAGAGACCTCGGCAAAACCATTCCTAGGCCAAATGCTTTTCCATTATGCACATGCCCCCCCCTTAAGCCCAAATGGGTCCTGAGAACCCTATCCCCTCGGGCTATATTTTGATTAAAGGGGAGGGGCCTGCACCCCTCCCCGAGCCTAATGTGGCCCAGAAGATCCATTCCTGGGACCAAATGTCATTAAAAAAGGGAGGGGCTGTGCGGCCCTCCCCTCCTAATCCTTAGTAGGCCCCTCAGGAACCTAACCTATATATAGTTATATTCTGAAGTGGAGGGTCCACAGGACCCCCCTCCCTAAGCCCTCATAGGCCCTGGGACACCCTCCCCCAGGGCTAAATTCCATGGGAAGGGTGCCTCCCAGAGCTTTATTAGACCCAGGGTATCCCATCCCCAGGGGGTGAAGCCCAAAATTAAGGGCAGGGGGTGCGGCTCCCCTGCCCGAGCCTTCTTGGTCCTCTGGGACCTCATCCCCCAGAACTGAATTCTAAGTGGAGAGGGGAATGCGCCTGAGCCTTATTCGGCCCCGGAAACCCCATCCCCTTGGGCCAAATTGCTTAATTAAGGGGAGAGGGGGTTTGTGGCTATCTTCCCTGAGCAGGGCTGGCTCTAGGGCGGTGCGACCGGTGCCACCGCACCGGATGCCGACACTTTGGGGGGGTGCCGTGTTTGGAAGTATTATATGGTTTAAAAAGCACCTGCTGCTGTGTTGCTGGCCTCCGGCAATTTTGATACAACAATAACAATGTCAAGATAACCCCAGTGATTAATGTTCTTCATGGAGAGAGAAGGAGTTTTATCTAGTGGAAGTTTTAACTCATTTTATGGTAGCACAGAGGGTTATATGCCTGCTGCAAAGAACATGTACCATGCAGATCACAAAGTGCATATAATGTAATAGGTCAGTGCTTTTGTCAGAGAGATCCTTTTTTTTATTACTTGCAGGGTAGATGTTAAAATCCTAACATGGAACAGCAAGCTAATTACTGTCATCAAAGAGCTGCATGCTAACTGCAAGGTATAATTTAGAGCATTATGATTATTTCCCCCGTCTTTCATTATTCTAAAGTTTCAAAAAGTGCTCATTTCGGATTAAAAAAAAATCTTATTATTAAATGTAACCCTCAACCATGGGGTTATGTTTTAAATTCGGAGTCTGTGTTTCCCAGACCAAGTACTCTTAAACTATACTGTCTACCCGTATGGATGACATGTGGCTCATCTTGTAGTCTTCTGGCTTATGTATCATTTCCTATACACTCATTCTGAAGGATACATCTGCCAGTGGGTTCCTCACCTTGTGAATATCCCCCTGCGTCAGCAACATTCGGAAATACTTTTTGTAGCTTCGCGCCGATGTGATTGACGTCACAGAAGCACGGCATCGCGCGCGGCTCCGCTGACGTCACCGACTCCATAATAGGCCCACGTCGGCGTGATTACATCAGTTCCCTTTTTTCGGCGGCGGCGACGCTAACGGTTTTCGAGGGATCCTCTGTAGCTGTTGGTAACTTTGTTACTGTTATCTGTCTGGTGTCTTCTTGCTTCTTTGTCTCTTGTCGAATATGTCTACTAAGAAGACCGGCTTCAAGCCGCGCGGGGAGTGCGGAAAGATGATGTCGATTACGGACCCGCACGAAGACTGTATTTGGTGCCTGAGTTCGGACCATGATGTGCAGGGGTGTTCTTCCTGCAAGAAGATGAACCCGAAAGCCCTTCGTGAGAGAGAGGCGAAACTTCTGGTGGCCAAATTAAAAGGTAAAAAGGAAAAGAAGACTTCGAGGCCGCGGTCGAGGCGGATGAGGTCGAAGTCGAGATCGAGGTCCCGCACGGCGTCGCCTTCGAAGTCATCATCGGGACATGCTTCTAGATCAGAAAAAAAGAAGCATAAGAAGAAAAAACATGGATCTCGTCATCATTCTGGAAAAGACTTGGATTCGAGACCGAAGTCGCCTAGGAGGAGACATAGAAAAGATGAAGTATCTCCTTCACCAGAGGTTCTGGATCCGAAAGGTGAGGCCACGCCCTTGGAGTCGCCGGAGCATTCATCGGCTCCGGTATCGAATCCTTCTCCGGCGCCGTCTCCGGCTCGAGAGGAAGAAGAGGCTCCTTTACCAGAGGGTTCGATGACTCCGGTTCATCCACCTGTAGAAGAGGAGGTGAATCCGGAGCCTCCATGTGAGCATCCTGTGGGTCCTTACCCGCCCTTTCCAGCTCCAGGTCAAGACCCTACACAGTTTTTGAACGCGATGTATGGCGTCTACTCAAGAGCTTTGTACCCCTCTGGTGCACCGTGAGGTCCCATGGGTCCATTGGCATATAAACTGGGAGTTCCCCATTCTCATGCTCCAGCTCCATTTATGCCGGCGCCGACTCCGCCTTGGCATTTCTCGGCACCGCCGAGGTCTTCGACGCCGATACCGGCATCACCGGTGCCGGTCCGACCTCGAGAACATCGGCCTGTGCTCCCGGATCCGATCTCGACGCCGGCTCTGGATCCGTCGGAATCGATCGCGGCTCCGACGACGCCGCTCTTGAAGGAGAGATCGAGGCGTGAAGCTCAGCGCCTTGTTGAAGAGCAGAGGTATAGAGAGGCTGAAGCTGAAGTCGAAGAAGGTGAGCTTCATGAGGATTATTTTGATGACTTGAGGGAGGCTAGCGGTTTGGAGCTTTCGCCTGATTGGGAGCTATCTTCTGTGTCAGATGCCCCTTCAAAAGACGTTACACCATGCCATGTGGTCATCAAGAAGGCTGCAGATCTTTTGAATTTAAGCCTTCATACTGCTGAATTCAAATCTAATCTTTTGACAGAAGTCCTCCATTCTCCATCTTCTGTTGTGGAACCATTACTTGCTTTTAATGAGGCTTTGACAGAACCTATATTGGAGGTTTGGAACAGGCCTCTCACAGCTCCTGCAGTTGCTAAGGGGGTTGCAAGGAGGTATAGGGTGGCGCCTGGTGACCCAGATTTTTTATCATCACACCCTTTGCCGGAAAGTTTGGTGATACAGGCAGCCTGTTCAAAGAAGTCTGTTGGTGCTTTCCCTCAAGTGCCTGGAGACAAGGAGTCTAAGAAACAAGATCAAACTGCGAAGAAAATATTCTCATCGGCGAGTATGGCTCTTAAGTCAACTAATGCCACATGCCTTTTGGGGAGATACATACATGCATTAATGGACTCTGTAAAGCAGTTTGCTCCTAAGATTCCGGAGGAGGACAGAAAGGATTTTAATGAGGTGTTAGCTGACACACAAGCTGCTGCGCGTCAAGTTATACAAAGCGGACTTGACACTGCTGACTCAGTAGCTAGGGTAATGGGGACTTCTATTGCCTCTAGAAGAGGAGCCTGGTTAAAGTCATCTGACTTTTCTGTGGATGTTCAAGCAGCCTTATTGGATTTGCCCTTTGATGGTTCTGGTCTTTTTGGCAAAAAGGCTGATGCAGCTTTAGAGAGATTTAAGGACAGTAGGGCTACTGCCAGATCTTTGGGGTTGCAGACCAGGGGCACTGGGAATAATAGATATAGGGGTTTTGGAAGTTCCTCTTTTCGACCCTACCATCAAACTCAACAGCTGCAGCAACAACAAAATCCGCTGTATAAATCCTACAGGGGCAAGCAAAGAGCTCGTCCTCGATGACGCCAAGTCTCCTCCTCTTCCTCCTCTTCCCACCCCCCTCCATCATCAGCATAGCAGCCCTAGATCTGCCATTCCGGATCAAGCGGGTTCTGTAGGGGGTCGGCTTACCTATTTTCTACGGGATTGGCAATCGGTCACATCAGACCTTTGGGTTCTCAATCTCGTGGAGAATGGGTATGCGCTTCCCTTCAGGGAGTTCCTTCTGAATTATCCTCCTCACCAGGGTTTTTGCTTGGAGGACCACCTGCTTCTCTTGCAAGAGGAAGTCCTAACACTACTGAAAAAAGGTACGATAGAGGTGGTTCCAGAGCAGGAAAGGGGTCAGGGATGCTACTCCCGTTATTTCCTGATCCCAAGAAGGATGGCAGACTTTGTCCAATCTTGGATCTCAGGATCTTGAACCTTTTTCTGAAGCAGGAGAAGTTCAAGATGCTCACCCTTGCGCAGGTTCTTCAAGCGCTGATGGAAGAAGACTAGATGGTGTCAATAGACTTGCAGGATGCGTATTTTCACACCCCTATCCTGAAGTCGCACAGGAAGTATCTCCGTTTCACGGTGGGTTCGCAACATAACCAGTTTGCAGTCCTTCCGTTTCGTCTTACTACTGCGCCTCAAGTCTTCACCAAGGTGATGATGGCTGTGGTGGCGGCACATCTCAGAAGGTCAGGGATACTAGTGTTCCCTTATCTGGACGATTGGCTGATCAAAGCAGAATCTCCAGAGATAGTGCTCCATCATCTGCAAGTCATAACTTAGTTGTTGTACAGGTTGGGTTTTTCCATAAATGTGCCCAAATCCCATCTGGTGCCCTCCCAGGCAACCTGTTCATAGGTGGTGTACTGGACACAACTGTATGTCGTGCATTCCCTCCTCCTCAAAGGATTCTCGACATACAGGAAATGATTCCTTTATTTTACAATGGAGCGGTCGTTCCAGTCCTGAAGGTCCTTCGTCTGCTCGGTCTGATGGCTTCCTGCATTCTACTGGTCAACCATGCACGCTGGCACATGAGGGCACTCCAGTGGTGCCTCCGCAGGCAGTGGTATCAACACAACGGAGATCTCAGAGAATTCAGGATCTCCAGAAAAACTGCAGCGGATCTGTCTTGGTGGAGCGTGGAGGGCAATCTGACTCAGGGGAAGTCCTTCCACCTACCTCCATCGGTGGCCATGGTGATAACGGATGCATCCACTCTAGGGTGGGGTGCTCATCTGGGGGATCTGGAGATTAAGGTTCTTTGGTCTCCAGAGGAAAGGTTGCTTCACATCAACCTTCTAGAGTTGCGGGCAATACGTCTGGCGCTCAAGGCCTTCCTCCCTTCCCTTCGCGGTCAGTCGGTTCAAGTCCTGACGGACAACACTACCGCGATGTGGTATGTCAACAAGCAGGGAGGAGTGGGGTCGCAGTGTCTCTGCAGAGAGGCTCTGCGTCTCTGGTCCTGGGTTTAGGACCATCAGATTTGTCTGATGGCAAATCATCTGGCCGGAGTTCTGAACGTATGTGCAGACAGTCTCAGTCGGCAGTTCTCAGCCGACCATGAGTGGAGGCTTCATCCAGAGGTAGTTCGTCACGTCTTCCGGACGTGGGGAACTCCTCGGGTGGACCTGTTTGCCACTCACGAGAATGCTCACTGCCCGTCATTCTGCAGTCTCCAGTTTCCGATGCAGGGAGCTTTGGGGGACGCGTTTCAGTTGAGTTGGGACTCAAAACTCCTTTACGCGTTTCCTCCCATGCCCTTGATTCCTCGGGTTCTGAGGAAGATTCGCCAAGACCGGGCCCAAGTCATATTGATCGCCCCGGATTTGCCAAGAAGGGTGTGGTACACAGATCTTCTCCACCTCTCTTCGTGCCTGCCGCTCCGTCTCCCTCTCAGGGCAGATCTCCTCTCTCAGATGGAGGGGCAGGTTCTACACCCCCACCTCCAGACCTTACACCTTCACAGTGGCGTCACTAGGGTTGGTGTCACCCGGTGCGGGTAACTCATGGTGTCACACCCTCACGACTTACCGCATGGACCTCCTCCGCTCCGAGTCCGCCAATGGACACAGATGGCAAATATATATATGTTCATACAGTTTCTCTTTACTGCGTCATGTGATGAAATCACAGAACCATTTTTTCATCTCGTGATTGACTGTCTCTTTCACTTTAAAATCTGGTTCCTCTCTTCTCTTTGTGGGCACTTGAAAGCCGCAGCATGAATGCTCTATTTTCTAACTGGTAACCCCATAATGCTGATTTTACCTCCAACAGACCAGACACCCAAAAGAGAAATGGCACAGCCAGTGTACCCAGAGAAGCAGGGCCCCAACCGAGGGAATGACCAAAATATCAAATCACAAGTCAGCAGAAACACAAATCCACAGCCAAAAACACAGGGACATAAAAGCTGTCACTGCCAGGATGGACAATAACGGTACAAAAGGGGGTGGTGATGGACGGAGCATCTGAATCAATCAAACACTCACACCCAGTCAAAAGATCTGGGTTTAATCCATCACCGTTCTTTAGCCCACTCTGCCACCCCAGTTCAGACATGGCTATATGCAAATCAGTCTGACCCTGTGCCTCATGGGAACAGTCCAGCCCGAACTGCCAAGCCATGTCTTCCCTGGACCGGAAACAAGCTTCCGAGGACCGGTTTCTGGCAGTCCAGCCGTCTTCAGCCCGGCTGCTTGAATAAGGCAGCAGGATGAAGACCGGCCAGCAAAGCAGGCATATTTCAGCCAAAGCAATTCACTTCATAGGATAGGTATGAAGTGAACTGTGAAGTGAACCACCTGCAAGTGAAGTGACGAGTTCAAAGAAAGGCCTGCTCCCTGCCTTCAGCAATGAATCATGCAGGCTGGCCGTGTGCAACTGCAAGCAGAATGCACCGCCCGGGTCAGGACTAGCCTAGGAGGCTGGAAGGGCGGGGCCGGACAGGGTCTTCTATTTATTTATGCCTTTTTATATAGCGCAGACTTTACCCAAAGGCGTCAAAGCGCTTCACATAGGAACAGTAATGAAACATGAGTAGAAAATTACAAGTGAACAAATTACAAAAGCAAACGTTAAGTTACAAGAGGCAAAAGTTGCAATTGTGAGCAAACAAAATACATGAGGTTGCAAACGGTGCATTACAGGAGGAAAAAGTGACATCTGTGTGCAGGTTACAAGAGAAAACAAAGTATAATTAGAGGTATAATACTGCAATATATGGTTGACGCACAAGAACAAATGTTACGTAGGCAATGGTGGCATTTGTGCAAGTATCGAAAGCAAACAAAATGTACACCCCTGCCATACAGTCCGCTTCAATGAACAAAGCAACCTTTCCCCGAGAGAGCTTAATAGGCACGCAGCAGCTCATTAAAAACCCATCCCTGCCTTTGAAGGATTAGAAACCCTCGAAACCGGCCGCACGCTTTCTGATATAATGCAATTTTGCAATGTTTGGCAAATTTGGCAATAAAGGCACTGGAAGCGCTGGAGGGTCGGCCCATGATTGTGTGTGATATACGAGCTGGCGTGTGATTCTTTTGAAAGCTAGATAAATTGAAAAAGCAAACAGTACTAACACTGTGTTAGCATCCTGCCTTTTGCCACTGGATGACATCTAGGCTGTGATGACTTGCACTCAGAGAGCAGCGGCTTAAAGCAAACATTTCAAATGCAGGACGATGTTTTTTTCTAAAGGATCCCAACTCGTTAGAAACCATTTTCCTGCCATAGGTGATTACAGTGCGTGAACTTGAAAGGGTATTACATTTTAAATTGATAAACAAAAATGAAATGATAATGTTTCACAAGCTGTGTTGATAGAACTTGCTGATTTATTATGAAAAACAATTCCTTGCAAATGTGTGAGTCGTGCCCTTTTCCATTCTCATAGGTTTGAATCATTTAAATTATAAAAACTCCATTTAAATCCCTTTAAAATTTTATTTAGAGGTTTTACAAAGTGCCAGTGCCACATTCAATGGAGCATTGTGATCTACAGAACTCATTAGTGAAACGAAGCCCGTGGTGCAGACTGCCGTAGTGTGTTAGGTACAATCAGATAGGGAGGCCCTCTGTGTGTTATCTGCATACATACCACTCCCAATGTGTGGAGAAGCAGAATATCCTCCGGCCCGACCGGCCGGACATAAAAATACTCAACAGGTTCAGGGACAGTTCTAGACTCAAAATAATGAAAGAATATATGCAGGTGTCTGCAGAGAATTAGGGGCATATTATCAAGCCTGCCTGGGCAATAAAAATATGCAAGTTTGTAGTTATGGCGGCGGGGGTGGGGGGGGGGGGTGGGCTGGGCTGACTCGAAAAGGGCATGTGTGGGGCATAGGAAGAAAGCCAGCTTGAGCCTGGCTGGTGGTGCACCCGCCCGAAGAGGGCCCTGCCCTCAGGGCCGTGTTTTCATTTGTGTGCCACTGCACTGCCACATTTTTAACTTACTACTACTTACTTCATGGACATGCATATGATATATACAGTATATTATAAATTAAAATTAATTATACTATTCTCTCTCTACTAGTGACAGCAGCAGTCTCTCACCGTTCCAAATTTGAAGGGGAGAGACACACGCACAGCAAAAGATAGTGCCGGTCCGGACTCCGGAGTCGGACCGGTGGTCTCTGATGTCGTCTCGTGGCGTCGGTAATAGTTCTTTATTTCACGACGGACAGTCGCACCACCATGCACGCACTCTCCCTGGCGGGCGCGTGACCGTCGTGACGCGTCAGAGGCTAAGAGCAGCAGGTGCAGTTGCGCACTGCGCACAGCGCACGGGGGCTGTCCCAGGGCCGTCACGGCATTGGTAGTAGGGCTAAGATTGACTGCCCTGGGACCCAAACTGCTGGGCAAGTGAAGTGACTGTGAAACTGAAAGTTTGAACTCTGAACAACAACGCCGCAGCTCATGCCATTGCCTGGTATATGCATGCATAACTGGGTTCGGCTTCGGCTTCGGTTTCGTCACACTCACTCACAGAACAATTGCAAACCCTTCGTTGTGTGATAGTGACTGTGACCCATCCGTGCAGAATGCAGATGGCGGACGATGGTCTCATGGTGCACGTGCGATCAGCTACGGGCCGGGGTGGTGACGGTGGTGCGCTTGACTTGCACTAAAGCAGGTAGTCGTAGTCAGTGAGTGTAGTAGATTGGTGTCACCCCCAGATGGGGTGACACCCGGTGCGGTCCGCACCCCCCGCACCCACCTAGTGACGCCACTGCACCTTCATGCCTGGAGATTGAACGGGGGCAACCTGAATTCCTTTTCTCTCCCACATGATGTGGTGGATGTTATCGGCCAGGCGTGATTCCACCAAGTCTATCTACTCTTATAGATGGTCTAAATTTGTCTCTTGGTGTGGGGAGAAGTCCATTGACCCTTTGAAGGCTCGATTGTCTGACATACTTCAGTTTGCACTTTCTTTGGCTCAGCAAGGGTTTGCTGTAGCTACAGTCAAAGGTTATTTATCGGCATTGTCGGCATTTCTCTGATGCCGGATCAGCCGTCTTTATTTAAATCTCCTGTTGTTTTGAGGTTTCTAAAAGGCCTTACGAATAAATTTCCTCCTACTCCCTTTATTGTGCCTCAATGGGACTTGAACCTTGTACTTACTTTCTTGATGGGTTCACCCTTTGAACCTTTACACAGGTGTCCTCTGAGACTGTTGTCTTTTAAAACGGTCTTCCTGGTTGGAATTACCTCAGCAAGGAGGGTAAGTGAGCTTCAAGCTCTTAGTTCTAAGCCCCCATTCTTGACCATTCATGCTGAACGAATGGTTCGCAGGACCAGGGCTGTTTTTCTGCCTAAGGTGGTAACTCCCTTCCATCTAGGACAGTCTATTACCCTCCCTACCTTTTATCCTCCCCCTCACCCTTCCAAGGAGGAGGAGAGACTTCACCGCTTGGACCCGAAGAGGGCGGTGAGCTTCTATCTGGACAGAACCAGAGAGTTCAGGGTGGACGACCAGCTCTTTGTGGGTTTTGTTGGAGCCAGAAGAGGCAAGGCGGTGCACAAGCGCATGCTGTCAAGATGGATTGTCTTGTGTATCAAGATTTGCTACTCAATGGCGGTAAGGAACCTCCTGAAGGTTTGAGAGCTCACTCTACTAGAACAAGGTCTGCTACATCTGCTTTGTCTAGGGGTTTACCTGTAGAGGACATTTGTAGAGCGGCGACTTGGGCCTCCCTCCACACTTTTCGCTAAGCATTACTGCTTGGATTCCGAAGTGAGGAGGGACGGCCACTTTGCGCGTTCTGTCCTCCGGGATTTTCTGGTTTAGGAGAGTGGACACCCTCCTCCGGGAGAAGGGACTGCTGTGGGACTCTATTCACAAGTTGAGGAATCCACTGGCAGATGTATCCATCAGAAGAACAAGTTACTTACCTTCGGTAACGCTTTTTCTGGTGGATACAGTAGATACTGTGGATTCCTCACTGGCCCACCCGCCTCCCCGTTGTCCACTCTTCTATACCTAAGTTATTGGCAATGCTTTAATGCATATGTGTTGCTTTCAAAAGTAGCGTGTTATTCTACTTGATTAGCTTTATTGTCTTCACACTATGTGTGTTATCTTGACTATTGTGTACTTTGTATACTGTGTATATATTTCTACTGTGATCAGTCCGTCCGTGTGCCTCGAAGGCACGGAAAAAAGGGCGGAACTGATGTCATCACGCCGATGTGGGCCTATTATGGAGTTGGTGATGTCAGCGGAGCCGCGCGCGATGCCGTGCTTCTATGCCGTCATCCACGTCGGTGCGAAGCTACAAAAAGAATTTCCGAATGTTGCTGACGCAGGGGGATATTCACAAGGTGAGGAATCCACAGGCAGATACTGTATCCACCAGAAAAAGCGTTACCGAAGATAAGTAACTTGTTCTTTACACACATATGATTGATTGTCTCTGTGTGATGTAGAGTGCTCTGACACCGTACACTGCTATAAGCGGCACTATAAAGCTTATTAAATGCATCTGCGAGAGAGTGGTTATGGAGACTTGAGGGTGCACTGTTAAAGGGTGGTAGTGAGGGAGTTCGTGGGGGGCGCCAACAAACATTGTCACACATGGCGCCACCAGTGCTAAAGCTGGCCCTGTCCCTGAGCATTATTAGGCCCCGGGAACCCTCTTCCCCCACCACCCTTGCCGACTAGGATCAAATGCAATTAAACAGGCCGCAGGCCTCCTGCAGCCGCAGCTGGCTTCCCGCATAGTGTGGGAGCCTACATTACTCCCACCCGGAGGGATCAGTTCTCTTTGCATGTGCCTTCCGAGCGGGAGTAATACTGCAGACAGGGAAGTGGAAGTCTGCTCACACCCAGCAGTGCATGTTTAGCAGCCAACTAGGAGCAGACGCCTCCCCTGACTGTGCTGCTGCAGGCAGGGAAGGCATGTTTGCTCGCAGAGCCCATGACTTTCATTAGTTCCCTTTTTAATTCTGATTTTTATTGTATTTTTCATCCTTCTCACTATTTGTCCAGTCTCACATTTCCAATCCCAGTTGTGTGAGCTCCCCTGTGGCGTGAGGTTTTCTCATCCCCATGTGCCATAGTTAAGGACAGCAAACTCTTTCCTTGTAAGTTTATGGCCTTTGATTCCTGTGTGGTAATATTAGTGTATTTCTCTGGCATGTTCTCTTGCAGCACTTGGACTGATGTCTGAGTTAGGACATCTGGTCGTGTTCTTTGGCTTTACCGCCAAGCTTTTATGAGTATCATTCTTCTGTCTATAGGTGTTGGAGTTTATTTACTATGTGATAATACATGCTGACCACAAGCTAACCAGTGGTGCTACCCTTGCTAGCTTTACTACAGGGTGGCAACAGTGACCAGTAAAATAAAGAACTTATGGACTATTGCTGGACATTTTGCCGTTTGAGGATGGCAGCAAATATCTTTGTTACAAATCAGGTTTAGTATAGTTTTGAATCATATATGTTCTGGATTTTGGTGTTTTCTGTGGGTTACTGTCCAAGATTGGTGTATTGGATCTACCAATGAGATTGCAAGTGCCTGCGTTCCTGGTGCCCTTTTAGATGCCAGTGTTATACAGGGGTAATGAAGTGTAATTGTTAGGTATACCCTAGCAACAGGAGGGCTGTCTAATGGTCTACTGATGTAGGCTTGGCTTCCAGTCTACTTGTTGTCACCTGGACAAATCGCAGTGCCTGAAGCCTGCCTGAACCCGACTGTGATCTTGACATACAGTTCTGTCGATTAGCGCTGAAGGGTGCGTATGGCTCTAGTGAAGGAGGTGCACAGAACCCTGCAGGGTGTATCCATCAGAAAGGCAGTGGCCTAAGAAGTGCTTTTCCTGGATGGAACAGGACCCAAGGGGCCCCCCAGGGAAAATTCCAGTGGGACCTAGGTCTAGCCTGAGGGACTGATGGCTGATACTGCAGCATGGCTTGTTCCGCACACTCACAAAGTGCTTTCAAGGAGTAGGTACTGAGGACATACAATTCTCTAATTTAAAAGGGAGAGTAACAGCACTTCTCAGCTCTGTTGCATTTCTTATAATGGGAGAGTATCACCTCTTCTCATTGGCAATCATGGACTTTGAGATATTTCCTGTTTCAAGACTGCACCCACTGAACCATGGCTGTTGACTGGATGGTCCTGTGCAGGCATCCCGCCACAGGGGGGCTGCCAACTTCTGGGGTGGATTTGGGTTCGGCAGCTGGTGCAGGGGCGTCTGACAATGGGTCACTCTCCAGTCCTGTTCTGGGTAGGTGCTGTCCCCCGTCCTGGTGGGCTGCCAGGCCAGAGCTTAGATATGTATTTGTGAGCTAAGTGTAGCTGAATCTCAAGGGTTGTGTCCTTAAAGAAAGAAAGGGAGAAGAGTATTCCTCAACAGATTTGCATTGACCTTCCCAAGTTCCCAATGTCTGTTTCCACTGCAACTTGGCAGGGGGGGTGGGGGGGGTTAAGGTATAAGGTCAGGGTAGCCTAAAGGCTGGCAGTGGTAAAATAACTAAGCAGCTTTTAGAGCAAAGTGAGGATGAATCCTTGAATGATTATGTGACCCGTAGGCAGTTATCCCAAATTAAGCCTGGGAGGGCCTTATTCATTTTCATGTCCATTCCTCAAATTGAGTTCACAGCCTTCATACGCAGAATATTTTTCCATAATAAGTGTTTGCTACAAATGTTTTGCGCCCCACCGGGTGTGCAAAGGCTGCCTGTTCCACTGGAATGTACCAGTGACTCTTGCTTCTTGCATGCCAGCTTTGCTCAGGAGCCTTTGCCACCTTACTGCCGTCCATTCTCTAGCCAGTAAATCTCTGTGTTTTGTGATGCATCATGGTGTGTCCACAGTATCTGCTTTAAGGGCGTAGTATCTAGGGGCCTGTTGGAATTTTAGATTGTGGTTGTAGACGTTAAGCAGCTATAAAAAGAGGCAGAATCAGAAACTTTACATTCCAAATCCAAGATGGCAATCCCCATAGCTTTTGCCATCACTTCCCCATCCCATATTGGTGAATTTGCTCTCTCTGCCTTGTCACAAGCAGGTATGGGGAAGTGGCCAGACGCACTGAGCATTGCAGTGCTGTCAGTGTCCTCTTTAAAAGTCCGTTTGTCACCCCATTAGCTAATTCTTTCGTCTATTTGATTATTACCTCTTTTTTTCTTCAACTTCTAGTGTTTAGTGCTCTTATGTCAATGTTTTCTTGCGCCTGCCTTTTTAGAACTACTCTACCTTTTCAGTCAGTTTAAAAAAAAAAATTATACTCCTGTTTCTCTCGCCACGTGGTAGATTTGTTCAAGCCTGTTGCATGTCTCCGCTGTGAAGCTACTCGTTTTTTAAAATAAATATCTGTCTGTTCATGTTATACTGTGAAGTGCACAGTAGCTTCTCAAAAAGATCACGTTTACCTCTACTTCACCAAAAATAGGCATGGGAACGTCTGCTGCATCAAGCCATCAATAGATAGTGATGCTAATATCTCTGAGACTTTGGGCGCCAAGGTTCCTTCATAGGATTTTCTTGAGACCATTGAGCAACACCCTCTAGAGTTACTGTTACTCTGTAGCAGGAAAGCTGCTTCATGGAGTACTTGCAACTCTTCAGGATGGTTCCGGATCCCTCTGTTGTGCCTTTAGGCCCCACAGATCCCTTTAGGCCTCCAGCTGGGATCCCACCAAGCTGCTCCGCTGATTGGCCACATGCCACCTCCTTGTACCAGGCTGTGCACCAGCTCCCTTGCTGCATTCCGGTCGGTTGTGTCGATGCTACTCCCGGCTCCAGAGGCGATGCTACTGGATTCTGCTGACTCCCGATTGCAGACCATCAATTTGTTTCAGCGAATGCATGCCCCATGTGACGCTATACAATTATTTTTTTTTAATGGCTCAAGATTAGTTTGATGACCCTTTACCTCGGAGGCGGTATTTCAGGCGGATGGAGGCCGTCTTTGGCTGCGACTGAGATTCTATTCAAGGTGATGAGCATGATCCCCATAAGGTAGGTTGAAGATTGATGAAGAGGTGGCCCATTCCCCCCTCACCCACACATTACACTGATGCTGGCTTATACCTTCATCGACAAAACACTGATGGCTTGGACACTTCACCAGAGATGGCACTGAATCAGCCCTTAGTGGCCCCTCCAGAAGAAAAGGCTGCTTTTGGTGTAGTGGCATGCATGGCTGCATGGCTGCTGTATTTACAGCTTGGAGACTAAGGCCAATCAAAATTTTGCAGTTTGGGATCTCTACTTCAGACCTGTTACTGCTATTAATGAAGCCTTGACGGGAACCCCTAGCATGGTCTGGTCTTAGGCGTTCTCGACCAGGCCAGTGAGTTGTGCGATCACTAGATGGCGCACACCTGCTCCAAATGATCCAACTTTTCTGACACAGCATCCTACCCCTGAGAGCATCACAGTTCAGGCATCTGTGAGCAAAGTCAATCCAAATTATTTTCCCACTGATCCACCTGACATAGAATCAAGGAAAATAGATGCTGTGGGCCAGACAGTCTTAATCATCTAACCAAATGCTTAGATCATTACATGCTATTTGGTTTCTCAGGTTGCTACCCATGCTGGTACAAGGTGAGGGGGATTTTGGCTACTTTGTCGGAGGTTTTCTGAACTTCCTAAGTAAGTATAGAGAGACAGGATGGCTAAGGTGCTGCAAAATATATTTTGAGATCCAGCTAAATAACACTAATTGTTTTGCCCATGATGTGGTCACTCGTGTTGTCATTTGACATCGTGCCTAGATGCGTACCACCTGGTACTCAGTTACAAAATTGCCTTTTGAGGAGGCTTGATTGTTTGGTGAGAAGGTAGATTCTGGCCGGGAACATTTTAGGGTTAACAGCGCTGTGGCTCAGTCCATGGACCTGCTTTCACTTGATCGCCAATTCCACCGGCAGTGTTGGAAGTTCTTAAGCTATTCAAGGGGCCTTGCCAAGCGTCATATGCAGCCCTAACAACCTGTTTGGTCGTTTCATGGCTCCAGGCACAGTAGTAGTGCACAGGTCACTAATAGCAGAATTCCTCCTCCTCCCCTGGTGCTGCTCTCGCTAAGTCTTTCTAGTTTCTCCTCCAGCAATGGGTCTTTCTACTTGTTCATCAAAGTTATGCACATCCCTTTTAGTGTGTCCCGCCTTGTGTTCCTCCAGTTTTTGCTCAGGCTTTTGTGTATCATGCCAGTATTTTTTCCTAAGTGGTGGTGATATTGCTTGGGGCGAAAATTATACCGAAGTGGAAAGGGCCTGGGTTGCTATTCCAGTTACTTCCTGAGCTGCAAGGAGGACAGGGGTCTGAGACCAATTTTGAACCTCAGGGAGCTTGTTCTTCAATGAGAGGTTAAAAATGATGTCATTCGCTCGGGTTGTGTTGGTCTTGGGTCCTAAGTACTGGATGGTGTCCCTACAGCTGCAGGACACATACTTTCATGTGCTGATCATATAGCCCCGCAAAATGGTTCTACGATTTCTATTGGCGGCAAATCACCTCCAATTCACCATCATAAGCTTTGGCAAGACATTGTAGCTCCTCGGGTCTTTATGAGAGTCATTTCAGTAATGGAGTAGCCGCATACACCTGTATCTCAGTGACGTGCCTTCGAAGGCAGATTCGGTACAGGTCATCTCGGACCACTCTACAGACAAGTCTGCCATCGCTGTCTACTCTGGGATTTTGCATCAATGAGCCTGAGTCCCATCTTCAACCTTCTCAGAGGCTTATCAGACCATTGTGGATATGGGTTTTATGAGTGCGTTCCCACCACCATAGAGAGTCTAGGACATTCGGACTATGACCCAGCTGTTTCAGGCAAGGGCTACTGCTTAGTTTCCTAGAGACTTGCATCCTCCCATGCTCCCTGGCACAAGCAGGCCATTCAACGGAGTCTACATCTGCAGTCGGACCAGGATTGGAGGTGTCTAATGACAAGATTTGGCTCCCTGACAATATAGCTCAGAACTTTCAGTTGTGGATATCTGATGGCTACCTGACGAGTGTGGCCGGCCATTCTCCCTGGTGATGACAGTTGTGTCCACTTTAGATTGGGGCAGTCAGCTGTACGAGGTGAAGATCAGAGGTCTGGAGGCACTGGAAAACAAAGGTGGTATTCACGTCTTGGGCCTCCACCCACACGGCCTCTGAGAAGCCGATATCGGAAAGGATACACACTTTTTTAAGGATCATCCGTCCCTTCCAGAATAGGGTGATGAAAAGATTATCTACATCGCATACCGACTACCATCCAGGTCAACTAAGAGGATTGCAGCCTCAGTGGGGCGGGTATCGTTATGATCATCCTGAAGGCAGCAATTCATTAATCATACCTTCTGATAGATACATCTGCCGTGTGGATTCCTCACCTTGTGAATATCCCCTTGCGTCAGCAACATTCGGAAATTCTTTTTGTAGCTTCGCGCCGACGTGGATCCGGACGTCACAGAGGCACGGCATCGCACGCGACTCCGCTGACGTCACCGACGCCTATAATAGGCCCACGCCGGCGTGATGACATCAGTTCCCTTTTTTCCACGTCGTCGACGCTAACGGTTTTCTGGGATCGTACTGTAGCTTCATAGTAACTTTGTTACTGTTATTCTATTATTACTGTATCTATCTCTGTTTTCTTCGAGATGTCGTCGAAGAAGACTGGTTTTAAGGCTTGCGGTGAATGTGGCAAGACAATGTCTATTACTGATCCACATGAATGCTGTGTCTGGTGCCTGAGTTCCGACCATGACGTCGAGGATTGCCCTTGCTGTAAGAAGATGACCCCAAAGGCCTTACGAGAGAGGGAGACGAAACTCCTCGTGGCAAAACTAAAGAATAAGAAGGTTAAAAAGGCTTCGAAGTCTCGATCTCGACGTTCGAGGTCGAGGTCTCGATCGAAGTCGCGATCGGAGTCGTCTTCAGCTCATGTGTCAAGGTCTTTGAGGAAAAAACACAAGAAGAGGAGCCATGAGTCACGTCATCACTCAGAAAAGGACTCTGGTTCGAGACCGAAGTCGCAGGTCAAGCTTCTTAGTAAGGAAATGGAGATTTCGGCATCGGAGGATCATGACTCTGTTGGTGAGGCTTCACATCCGAATTCGCCCGAGTCACCGAAGCAGGTCTATTCTCCGGATCCGTCCAATCCTTCTGGTCAGGAGGATGAAGGTGAGGAGCGGGGGCTGGTGAAGTCGAAGTTCCGGTGCCTGCGGGTTCGTCGACCCCGGTTCCCGGACTCGATGAAGTGATCGACGTCGTATCGACTCCGCCTCCTCGGGAACAGCCCGGAGGACCGTATCCAGAATTTCCGGCTCCAGGTCAGGACCCTTCACAATTCCTGAACGCCATGTTTGGTGTTTATTCCAGGGCGATGTACCCGTCTGGTGCACCTGTTGGTCCCACGGGTCCTATGGCTTTCAACTTGGGTGTTCCCCAGGCTTATGCTCCTGCGCCCTTCATGCCTTTTATGCCGGCTCTACCACCGCATTGGCATTTTCCGACACCTCCGGTGTCGTTGACGCCGAAGCGTACGACGCCGACTCCGTCGACGCCGGTTCCATTGACGCCGATACCTACGACTCCGAAGCAGGATTCTGCTCAACCTCGTACAAAACGACATCATCCGACTTCGGGTTCGACACCAGCCCCGACCCCGTCGGAGTCGATTCCGAATCCTTCGACTTCTATTGTGAAGGAAAGATCTCGGAGAGAAGCCCAGAGACTTCTGGAGGAAGATCAGTATCGTTATAGAGAAATGGAGGAAGGGGAGTTAGAGGAATCTGAAGATCCTTTTGAGGATCTGGGTGAAGCCAGTGGACTTGAACTGTCTCCTGAGTGGGATTTAACCTCAGTATCAAGTGTACCTTCAAAGGATGTGGTACCTTACCACACTGTCATCAAAAAGGCGGCAAATTTGTTGAACATTACTCTGCCAATTGCTGATTATAAGCCAAATCTTTTGACTGAGGTTCTTCATTCACCCTCCTCTATTATTGAACCAATGTTGCCTTTTAATGATGCGTTGTCTGAACCCATCTATGAGGTTTGGAAGAAGCCTTTGTCTGCTCCTGCAGTTTCTAGAACAGTGGCGAGGAGATACAGAGTTGCACCTGGTGACCCTGAATTTTTATCAACACATCCCCTGCCTGAGAGTTTGGTTGTGCAGGCTGCCTGCTCGAAGAGGTCTGCTGGTGCTTTTCCGCAGGTTCCTGGGGATAAAGAGTCCAGAAAGCAGGATCAATCTGCCAAGAAGGTCTTCTCCTCAGCCAGTATGGCGTTAAAGTCAACCAACGCAACGTGTCTGATGGGAAGGTATATCCATGCCTTGTTGGATTCTGTCAAACAGTTGATTCCGAAAATCCCTGAGGATGACAGAAAGGATTTTCAGGAGGTGATATCGGACACTCAGGCAGCTGCGAGACAGGTGATTCAGAGTGGACTGGACACTGCTGATTCGGTGGCAAGGGTCATGGGATCTTCCATAGCCACTAGGAGGGCTGCATGGCTTAAAACATCAGAGTTCTCTACAGATGTTCAGTCTGTTTTGATGGATTTACCTTTTGATGGTTCAGGATTGTTTGGAAAAAAAGCTGATGCCTTGGAGCGTTTTAAGGATAGTAGGGCCACTGCGAAATCTTTAGGCCTTCAGTCCAGGGGTACTACTAGAAGGCGCTTCAGAGGATTTGGCAGATCTTCCTTTCGTTCCTACAGACCATCTCAGCCACAGCAACAGCAAAATACGCTGTACAAGTCATACAGGGGAAGGCAAAGAGCCCGTCCTAGAGGTCGTCAGGCTTCCTCCTCCTCTTCCTCTTCCTCTCCTTCCCAACCCCCTGCCAACGCAGCAAAGCAGCCCTAGATCCGCCATTCCAGATCATGTGGTCCCAGTAGGGGGCCGGCTTACTCATTTTCTACAAGATTTGGGAATTAATTACATCAGATCTTTGGGTTCTCAATCTTGTAGAGAATGGGTATGCTCTTCCCTTTCGGGAATTTCCCCCAAATTACCCTCCTTGCCAGTGTTCTTGTTCGGAGGACCATCTGCTTCTCTTGCAGGAAGAAGTCCTGGCATTGTTTCAAAAAGGTGCGATAGAGGTGGTTTCAGAGCAAGAAAGGGGTCAGGGGTGCTACTCCCGGTATTTCCTGATCCCCAAAAAGGATGGCAGGCTTCGGCCAATTCTGGATCTCAGGATCTTGAACCTTTACCTGAAACAGGAAAAGTTCAAGATGCTCACTCTTGCACAGGTTCTTCAAGCGCTGCTGGAAGAAGACTGGATGGTGTCAATCGACTTGCAGGATGCGTATTTTCATATTCCCATCTTGAAGTCGCACAGAAAGTATCTCCGTTTTACGGTTGGGTCTCAACACTACCAGTTTGCGGTCCTTCCATTTGGCCTTACTACTGCGCCTCGAGTCTTCACCAAGGTGATGGCAGTGGTGGCAGCTCATCTCAGGAGGTCGGGGATACCTGTATTCCCGTATCTGGACGACTGGCTGATCAAAGCGGTGTCGCCGGAGAAGGTGCTCCATCATCTGCAGGAGACAACTCAGTTGTAACACAGGTTGGGTTTTTCGATAAATGTACCCAAGTCTCACCTGGTGCCCTCCCAGCGCAACCTGTTCATAGGTGCTGTACTGGACACAACTGTATGTCGTGCATTCCCTCCACCTCAAAGGATTCACGACATACAGGAAATGATTCCTTTATTTTTCAATGGAGCGGTCATTCCAGTCCTGAAGGTTCTTCGCCTGCTCGGTCTGATGGCTTCTTGCATTCTGTTGGTCAATCATGCACGCTGGCACATGAGGGCACTCCAGTGGTGCCTCCGCAGGCAGTGGTATCAGCACAACTGAGATCTCAGGGAGTCAGTGAGGATCTCCAGAGAAGCTGCAGCAGATCTATCTTGGTGGAGTGTGGAAGGCAATCTGTCACAAGGAAAGCCTTTTCAACTTCCTCCATCGGTGGCCACAGTGATAATGGATGCATCCACTCTCGGGTGGGGTGCTCATCTGGGAGACCTGGAGGTCAAGGGTCTTTGGTCTCCAGAGGAAAGGTTGTTTCACATCAACCTTCTAGAGTTGTGGGCGATACGTCTGGCACTCAAGGCCTTCCTCCCTTCCCTTCGCGGTGTGTCAGTGCAGGTCCTGACGGACAACACGACCGCGATGTGGTACATCAACAAGCAGGGAGGAGTGGGGTCGCAGTGTCTCTGCAGAGAGGCTCTGCACCTCTGGTCCTGGGTTCAGGACCATCAGATTTGTCTGATGGCAAATCATCTGGCCGGGGTTCAGAACGTTCGTGCAGACAGTCTCAGTCGGCAGTTCTCTGCCGATCACGAGTGGAGGCTTCACCCGGAGGTGGTTCGCGACATCTTTCTGATGTGGGGGACTCCTCGGGTGGACCTGTTCGCCACTCGCGAGAATGCTCACTGCCTGTCATTCTGCAGTCTCCAGTATCCGATGCAAGGAGCCTTGGGGGACGCGTTTCAGTTGAGCTGGAACTCACAACTCCATTACGCGTTTCCTCCCATACCTTTGATTCCTCGGGTTCTGAGGAAAATTCGCCAAGACCGGGCCCAAGTTATATTGATCGCCCCGGATTGGCCAAGAAGGGTGTGGTACTCAGACCTTCTCCACCTCTCCTCTCACCCGCCGCTCCGTCTCCCTCACAGGGCAGATCTCCTCTCCCAGATGGAGGGGCAGGTTCTACACCCCCACCTCCAGACCTTACACCTTCATGCCTGGAGATTGAACGGGGCAACCTGATCTCTTTTTCTCTCCCGCCTGATGTAGAGGATGTCATTTTGTCAGCCAGGCGTGACTCCACTAAATCCATCTATTCTTATAGGTGGTCAAAATTTGTTACTTGGTGCAGGGAGAAGTCTATAGACCCTTTGAGGGCCCATTTATCTGATGTTCTCCAGTTTGCCCTTTCTCTGGCGCAACAGGGGCTTGCTGTTGCCACAGTGAAGGGCTATCTTTCGGCGCTGTCGGCCTTTATCTGTTTGCCTGACCAGCCTTCATTTTTTAAATCTCCTGTGGTTTTAAGGTTTTTGAAGGGCCTTACAAATAAGTTCCCTCCTACTCCTTTTATTGTACCTCAGTGGGACTTAAATCTTGTATTGACTTTTTTGATGGGTGCTCCTTTTGAGCCTCTTCACAAATGTCCTATGAGGCTTCTTACTCTCAAAACGGTATTCCTCGTTGCTATAACCTCGGCAAGGAGGGTAAGTGAGCTTCAAGCTCTTAGTCACAAGCCCCCTTTCTTGACCATTCATGCTGATCGAATGGTTCTTAGGACCAGGGCTGCTTTTCTGCCAAAGGTGGTGACTCCTTTCCACCTTGGTCAATCCATTACCCTTCCTACCTTTTATCCTCCCCCACACCCTTCCAAAGGAGGAGGAGAGATTGCACCGTCTGGACCCCAAGAGGGCGGTGTCTTTTTACCTGGACAGAACTAAAGACTGTCGAGTGGATGACCAGCTTTTTATTGGCTTTGCTGGCTGCAAGAAAGGAAGAGCGGTCCATAAGAGGACTTTGTCAAGATGGATCGTCCTCTGTATTAAGATCTGTTACTCTTTGGCCGGTAAGGAACCACCAGAGGGTATAAGGGCTCATTCTTCTAGAGCTACGTCTTCGACCTCTGCATTGGCTAGAGGTGTGCCTGTAGAGGATATTTGTAGAGCGGCAACTTGGTCTTCCCTCCACACTTTCGCGAAGCATTACTGCTTGGATTCCGAAGTGAGGAGGGACGGTCACTTTGCACGCTCTGTCCTCCAGGATTTCCTGGTCTAGAAGAGTGGACACCCTCCTCCGGGAGTGGGGACTGCTTTGGGACTCTATTCACAAGGTGAGGAATCCACACGGCAGATGTATCTATCAGAAGAACAAGTTACTTACCTTCGGTAACGCTTTTTCTGGTAGATACAATATCTGTCTGTGGATTCCTCACTGACCCACCCGCCTCCCCGTTGTCCACTCTTCTATGCCAGAGTTTCTATTATTTATTTGTTTATTTCAAATGTTTTGTTGCATTTGCTTCACACTGTGTGTGTGTTACTTTGATATTTGTACGGCGTACACTGTGTATATATCTACTGTCATTGGTCCGTCCGTGTGCCTCGAAGGCACGGAAAAAAGGGCGGAACTGATGTCATCACGCCGGCGTGGGCCTATTATAGGCGTCGGTGACGTCAGCGGAGTCGCGTGCGATGCCGTGCCTCTGTGAGGTCCGGATCCACGTAGGCGCAAAGCTACAAAAAGAATTTCCGAATGTTGCTGACGCAAGGGGATATTCACAAGGTGAGGAATCCACAGGCAGATATTGTATCTACCAGAAAAAGCGTTACCGAATGTAAGTAACTTGTTCTTTAGCACCCAAGCACAACATTCAAGGCATAACGTTTACTTTGCATGTTGAAAAACTGCCATCTTTAAGTGCACCCTTTGTTTTAAAATAGCATATTGGCTTGTTCATAAGATTAACCACTGTAGAGGAAAATATGCATGTGATTTACAGTAGTACAGTAACAAATGTTCTTTTCACATTTAGGATAATATCTGTTTTTTTTACGGTGTTCAAACAGTGCTTAGGACACCTATAAAAACAAACCATGATCATGAACTTCTTGGATACCTGCTTATGGTATATATATTAAATTATGAACTGTATATTGTGGTTGGCACTGCACAAAATAATAAACAAGTTGCTTATTTATTGCTATTGACTCCGGGTGAGTTCCTTCATTCCCGGGTCATTCCCCATGGACCATCATGCATTTTAGTTAGGGAATCCTACGCGACACATTAGTCATCCCACCTAACCCATGGAACTGCTGATATGACTTGGCTCCCACCACTAATTTGGTGAACCTGGCTCCTATGAAACCAACCAGAGATTTCTCGAGCAGCTATTTAAAAGTGCAACAAATGGAGGAGAAGGGCTGATGGAGGCTTGAGGCGGTCCACTCATCAAGCACATCTGGTAGGTATCAATTTGAATGTATCCAGCCAGCGTTGCCTTGTTCACAGAACTGGATCCCAACTCCATGTTATAAATTTAAATAAAGATATTCAATTGGACTAGCTAGAGCGGTTTCAAGCAGTTATTTGAAACTTGAGTGCCAATGGGGTAAAACGACTGCCCCACGCAATCAGCGGAACCTCTGCTGCACATCTTGTAGGTGGTGCCTTGTTGATGGATTCCAGTGGACATGGGGCTGGATCATAGGGTCTGGATCACAAGCCCATGTAACGAAATTAAAATAAAGGCATTTCCAATTTGCAGTACATTTACAGTTACTGAGCTCTTGGAGGGTGATTATTTGTGATTCACCTAATGTAAGTAGTCAGCATCAGTTAATTGTTAACTGAAAATGCTATCTGATTGACAGAGCATCCTGTATTGGCATATCTGATCAAGTCTTCTAGCCCTTACCTTCGAATATTCCCCAGATGTCAGAGTTAATCTGGAAATTTTCAAGCAGTACCTCTGTGCACTGGTAGGTGGCATCGATCAGCTCCGCATCGCAGGCGTCTGCATTGAGAGTGACATGCGCGTTACCTATAGAGGCGCCAACCCAGTGCGCTGACATCAGTTCTTTTCTTTCCACAGTACCTCATTCCATTTTGTGGATGGTTTTTTTAACGTTTTGTCAAACTTTTTTGAGCTTGTCCCCCAGTGTTCTTAGGGATGTCCCCAAAAATGCCTGTGGGGTTTGAGCCCTGTGGTTCCAGTCAAAGACAGATGTCTGTGACAAACCACCGCCTGGTTTGCCTCTGGTGCTTGGAGGTGGGCCACAACTCCAAGGCCTGTGAAGACTGTTGTGCCATGAACCCAAGGCAGTCCGGGAGCCGTCCCTGATGCTCCTGGTCACCTGACGCCAGTCAACTCTGTGATACTCCAGGTCGCACAGAATGTTCCCAGGCCCATTCGCTGAGCCGTTCCCGGCACTCATGATCACACTCCATAGTTGGGTAAGTCCCACAAAAATTACCAAAAATCAAAGAAGTCGATGCGCTCTTCGACTTTGCTGTGCCGGTCCGGATCTTTGGCTGAGGTGCGGGAACGATGCCACAAATCTAGGCCCCACTCCCAAGAGCTAGCCATGCAGCCTCCACCTCCAAACCCTTTAGTTTGCTGCCCTCACATTACAACGGGCTACTGGTCATCAGCAGGATCCAGCACTCCATTCCCTGTTGGCAGTCCATAACATTGGACAAATGGGTGCTCTAAATTGTTCAGCAGAGTTGCAACCTTCCATTTATAGAAACCCTGCCGTCATTGATGCCATCCTCAGAACGGCTGATGGAGGACCATCTCTCTCTGGTCCATGATGAAGTATAGGCTCTTTTGGCCAAAGGAGACACCGAGAGGGTGCCGACATCACATCCCAATTTTAGACCTGCACCCTCTCAACTTTTTTCTAAAGAAGGAGAAATTCAAGATGCTCATGTTGGCATAGGTCTGTCTGCCCTAGGGACAGGATGGTAGCGTTGGGCCTGCAGGACCTCTATTGCCTATTTTCACATCCCTTTCTGTCTGCCGACAAGCGTTACAAAGTGGGCAAAGAACACTTTCAGTTTGTTGTGCTCCCTTTTGGCTTTTCCAGTGCTCCTTGGGTGTGCACCAGTATGATGGTGTTGGTTGCAGTTTGTCTGCAGAGGTTGGGGTTCCAGTCTTCCCATACCTCGACAACTGGCTTTTGGAGATAGCTCGCCCCTGCAGTTGACTCCCACCTCCAGACTAAGGTGGACATGAAGTTTACTATCAACGTGCCTAAGTCCCACTTGACTCCCTCTCAGATGCTCCGTTTTCTCAGAACCATTCTGGACACAGTTCAGTTTCAGCCCAATCCTCCATAACAGCGAGTCCAGGTTATTCCCACTATAATTCCAATGTTTCAGCCTCTATCCTGTATTTCAGTGAGACTGAGGCTGCTGGGCCTCCTGGCCTCCTGCTGTTGACACATGCCTGCTGGCATTTGCAGGCTCAGCAGTGGGACTGGAGGTACCAGTGGGCACAGCATCAGGGGAATCTCTCAGATCTACTCCAGATAGCAGAGGGAACTGCAAAGATCTGCAGTGGTGCCTGACGATTCGCAATCGGGTTAGCAGCAGATCCCTCTTCCTTCCCCACTGGGAGTACACTGTGGTGATAGAAGCATCACTTCTGCCTGGGGCGGCCATCAGAGAGCGGTGGAGATGAGAGTATTCTGGTCTCCGGCGGAGTCTTGGACCCATATAAACCTGTTGGAGTTAAGAGTGGTTCGACTGCCATTGATAGCACTTCTTCCTTTTATCAAAGGAAGGCCAGTTCAGGCGTTCTGCTATTTGGTTTTGCAACAAACAGGGTGGGTGGGGTCGTGGACCTTGTGTCAAGAGGCCCTGCATCTCTGGAGATGGCTTGGACATCATGACATTTTCCTTGTTGTACAACACAGATCTCTGAACTCCTGCCCAGAGTTCTCAAGAACATCAGGAACCACAGGGCCCAAGTCATTCCTGTGGTTCTGGATTGTACACAGAGATATGGTATCCAGAGCTCATGAGCATCGGTCCTCCGATTAGGCTGCCTTTTCGGGAGGCTCTCCTGTCAACAGCAACAGGGCACAGCTCGGCACTCGAACCTGCACATGCTCTACCTTCATGCATGGATATGGAGCGGCAGCAACTTACAGTATTTGATCTCCCTTCTGAAGTCTGTGATGTTATTCTAGCAGCTAGGCATTACTCAACCTAGAGAGTATACTGCTGTTATTGGAACACATTTGTCTTGGTGTGCTACCAAAAATGTTGCTCCCCTTTCTGCACCTTTGTCCGAGTAGTTATTTGCACTTTTGGTAGCCTGGCAAGGTTTTGCTTAGAGCACAGTTAAAGGGTATCTGTCTGCCATATCGGCTTTCCTGCGGATGCAGGACCAGACCTCCCTCTTAAAGTTATCTGTTGTGACTCATTTTCAAAAAGGACTCCAACACGTTCCCTCCAAAACCATTCATCATACCCAAATGGGACTTAATGTAGTCTTAACGTTCATGATGTGCTTGCCCTTCAAGCCTATGTACGACTGCCCTCTGACCATTAATATTGCCTTTCTAGTGGCCATTACATTGGCCAGGAAGGCTGACAAACTGCAGGCACTCTCCATAGACAAAAATGTGTAAGACAAACTGGTTCTGAGAACGCGTGCCTCTTTCCCACCAAAGGTGGTGACACCCTTCCATGTCTGCCAGACCATCACACTGCCAACTTTCATTGCTGGTCCCCACCCTTCCAAATAGGAGGAGAGACTCCATCGCCTGGACCTAAAAAGAGCGTTATTGTTCGACATTGATCGTAAGAAGGAACACCAGGTGGACAATAAACTCTTAATTGTGTTCACCAGAGCAAAGAAAGGGAAAGTTGTGCTGAAATGGACCATCTAATGTACCATTTATAGATGGATTGTACTCTACATTAAGATATGCTATGCACTGGGCTGAAAGCAACTCCCTGAGGATTTGTGGGCCAACTCCAACAGAGACAAAGCTGTGGTCACTGCGTTAGCTCATAGAGTCCCTATCCTGAACATGTGTGAGGCTGCTACTTTGGCTTATCTGCACACATTCAACAAGCATTACTGCTTGGACAGTCGGGTACGTCGTGATGGGCATTTTGCCTGTTCGGTCCTCCAGGACTTCCTGGTCTGAATTTGTTTGCAAACCCACCTCCAGGGAGTTATTGCTTGGGTATCAATTCTAAGGTAAGGAATCTGTGTCTAGAAGTTGCTATCAAATGAACAAGTTACTTATCTTTGGTATCACTTTATCTAGTTGAGACTGCATCTAGTCGCAGATTCCTTAGTGACCCATCTATCTTCCCCGCTCTGCTAACAGATTTTATCCAAAAAAGGAATGCATTCTGTAGGTCCTTAGTGTCTGTCTGCACTCTGGAACATCAGCATTCTGTTGTGGCTCTGTCCCTCTGGTGCAGAAATGTCCGGAAAAGAAACGTTTGTCAATGCACTGGGGTGGCGCCTATTTAGGCACTGTGCACTGCACTTCCTGAGCGGACGCTGACTAGAGCTGATTGACACCACCTACCAGTGCACACAGAGGTACTGCTCGAACATTTTCAGATCCAGTCAGGCAACTAAAGAATATTCTAAGGTAAGAAATCTGTGTCTAGATAGATTTTCTACCAGATAAAGTGTTACTGAAGGTAAGTAACTTGTTTTTCAAGGATAGGTGGCTCAGAGGTCATTTCAAAGAACTGGAGCCCACGGTACCATGGGCGGGAAGTTAGGCGTAGAGGGCGGGCAATACAAGGTGTTAAACAAGACACCTTAAACTAAATAACACCAAAGTCAGATGGCAGATTCAATCATTTTCACCATAGTTTCCCCAATCCATCATGTTGATTTTTTCCACATCTTTCTTGAAGGTAGTATTAATTGGCAAGTGGCATGGTAAATTGCTCTTAACTACGATTTATGTTGTTTTGAATTTTGCCCCTTTTGTATTTCTCCTTTCCTATCCAGCATTTCTGTATGAGGTTTTTTCTAGCTCACACATTTCTGGAATAAATCTACCTTTCGGTCAGTTGTTCTGTTTTTTTTTTTCTCTTTTAAAGTTTTGTATGTCTATTGGCATTTTATTCCTACAAGTGATTTTATTTTTGGAAACATTCATTTGGTCACGCTACATTATGCTGAAAACTGCAGGGTCGACATGACCTCTTTTTAAGGGAACATCTCTTACACTAAGCCGTTCGCAACATGGTTAGCATTTGCAGACTCTGGTATAAAGAATATTTTACCCAGGTTGTAGACTTGCCAAACACCACATGAAGGCACTTTGCTGTAGCTTTGAAAGAGTTGGGACACTGTTTGAAGGACACATTGCTTTGCAAACATCCATTATACAGATTCTCAGCCATGTCCTGTTAGCATATGGCATGTTGCACCACTCCAAGTCGTATCCTATAAAGAGAGAGATCTGTGCCCTGCTGTGTATGGACCTCATTCCGCTTCAGGCGCCTGGTAGTACCAGTCGCTTTGTTTGATTGGTCCTCCTAAATCTATTTGTTTGTTTCTGCTATTACTAGCTGGCTTGTCCTGACAGACCAGTGGACACCTTGCAGATATTAAGAATAAGCCCACCCTTCTGCCGATGAGTAGAATTACTCCGGCACCTTGTCATTTATGAGGTCAAGCTCTTGGCCTATAATAGGGTATTGACCAGGCGCTTTGCTATCGATAGGCATTTGACCAGTTTCCCGACCAATGGTAGATAGTCGGCCAGGCCCCTTCCTAGCGGTAAGTATTAGTCAGGCACTTTGCTAACTATCAGAGCATGGCCAAGCCATCTGCCAATAATAGGAGACTACCACATATCTATGCTAATGACACTGGGTTAGTCAGCTAAGACCCCTGCCATTGATAGTGGCCAGTGATAGTGGAATAGCTCAGTTCCTGATACGGAGACATTGATCGGGTTCTCTGCTAATACAATCCATTGGTTAAACTCTGGTGAAAGGTCGCCCCTCTTATAAGACAAGAGTGTGATTTTCAAAGCTTCCTGACATTTCAGTTTAGTTGACTTTTCACCCTGCCAAAGGTAGGTGATTTTTCTGCATTGCTGATACATTGGTGAGTGCCTGGTGATAATCCAAGGAAAGTGCTGCTATATGGCTAAATCACAAGCTGGTGCTTATCACGCTTGCTAATTAGTGGACACAGGCACTAGTAGCTCCAAAGTAATACCCAATTCTCTCTTTTTTTCCTAGTGTAAACCAAAACATCCTGTCAATGCCTATTTTGCTGACAAGTGTGCATACATCGTAAAAAAGAAAACTGCCAAGCAGGTGCCAATGGTTGGACTTCCAAGCATTATGCTCTTATTGTTTGATGGCTGAGTGGTATGATGCTGCTTCCTACTGGTGAAGATTGTCCCCTGCACTCTTTTCGATTGGTGGGTGCATTGAGTCTTCCCTTCTGCGATTGGTGGGCCCACGCAAACGTCTCTGTCAATCACTGTTACAAGACTGCCAGTACTGGAGCCAATGGAGAAAACCGTATTTGTAGTAAAATCGTTGAGGTTGAATAGCCTTTTAACGGAAATCGGTTTGCTACAAATACTCTTTGTTTTCAGTCTTCTTCCACCACTTGTTTCAGGTAAAACCCGTTACAAATCAAACAATCCATCTAGAAAACATGTAGCGAATATTGAAGACATTCAAACTCAAGCTATGTTAAGAACAGGCGTCAAATCTTGCGAATTTGCGTTATTGTTTCATTTTATAATTTACATCGACATATATTTTCAGATTTGATTCTAACTTCCCTTGCTGGTCAGTATTTTACAAAAGCAGTAATTTCGATGCATATGTATTTATGGGAGGCAATGAAGCTTTTCATAAATCAAATCTAGTCATTGCTATTAACGATTTTACTTCTGAAACGTTGTAATCAAAAACTCTTTGCATCTGACTTATTCGTGAAGAGTGTGAAAAGTATTTTCATGTGTTTTCCTCCATTTTCTAAGCTACCTTCAGTGCTTGGAGCAGGAAGTCATTTCTTAGATGGGAGGAAGAGTGGTCTTTTTGTTTGCAGAATGGGTAAAGTGGAAGGTATTTTTAGGTTGATGAATCAGGAAGAAGTAAAAATATTAAGGAATATTTTTTTTTATTGTGTGTCCCATCAAACATTACTTTGATGTATATATACACTGTCGGTTTTGTTTTTCACTGGCATCTAAGGTTCTGTTATTTTTCTCAGCTATGTCCGAGCACTTTTTAACTTTACTATTTCATAAATGTCAATAAATGAAAATAAAGTTCATTTTTTACCCATCTCCTGTACAAATGGCTCTTTATCGGCAATTACCACCAGGCTCGGATTGGCACCAAAAATTGGTCCAGCATTTTATAATAAGTGGCACGTATTTGTGGACTTGAACGTTTTGCAGATTGCTTGGTAAGTATCGGGGGTATAATTCTCCGAGAAATCTGTGGTAAGTGATGCAATGTAAAACTTGTAGGGCCAGTGACATTGTTCAAGGCTGGTAACCCTGCACCTTTGAAAACTGAATCTCAGTGGCATTTTAAGGATTTCTGGGGCCCCCTGGCAGGCCATATTTCGGTGTCCCATGTTTGAAACAACTTTGGATTTAAAATGCATTTTCATCTAATTGAAGCTGTCTTGATGTCAAATAAAATAAACTTTCAGAACTGGGGACACATAAAACCGACAAATCCTCAAGCTCCCCTGTGTCTTACAACCAAATAGGTCCAAAATAAAAAACAATATTTTATGTAGAATGTAGTCTTTAATCAGCCTGTTTCTCCTAATATAGAAAATAATCTATCCATGTAACTTGGTAGATGTGTAGTGGACCAGTACATAATATTAAAATAAAACATACGCACATCTTGAAGATGTAGCTTGTTGCAATCAAAGTCAGAGTCAGGGTAAGAAGAAGAAGTAGAAATTTATTATATCAGCCCCACACCTTAAGGCGGTGCGTAGGTCAGTTAGTTAGAATCATTATGACAGTTGGGGGCAAGGGAACGGAACCAGGACAGGCGGAATGTAGGGGAACCAATCAGGTGACAGATGATGCCCTCGCGCAGGAGAGCTGGTAGGCACCACTTCCAAAGGTTGCAGGGGGGAAACCAGAACTAGGTTACAACACATCTTCCTCTCTAGAGGGTTTTGACAGGTAGGCCCAACGTGTGGCAATGAGAACTTTGGTGGTAAGTGAACTGGTAAACATTAGTCACAACACAGTTTTAAAACATTTGGAATATGGTCGGCTCTCCCTGATGTTCCCTGGGCCACAAGGGCATGAGGAACACTCTGTGTGTCAGGCTGGGATTACATGTAGGTTCTGCCAAACCTACCGCTGAAGCAGTGACCGCCAAGCCGGGCTTCAGAGACAGAGTGGGAGTTACCGTACAGCTCCGTTAGGTAGTCGGAGTGCGTGGAGTGACCCCCAGGGACTGGTCTGAGTGATTGACAGTCAGCTGAGTCAGTGGCAGGTGGGAGATGGTGTGAGGTTACAACACATCTTCCTCTCTAGAGGGTTTTGACAGGTAGGCCCAACATGTAGCAATGAGAGCTTTGGTGATAAGTGAACTGGTAAACAATAGTCACAAACACAGTTACACAGTTACATCCCTAACGTGAATGGTGAGCTCCCGTAAGGGCTCGCTGGGTCTTGTGGTCCGCAGGTCTTATGCTGGCCCGCAAGACCTGTATGCATCTAGTCAGTTCCTATGTTTACCACATGGTGTGGGCAAGGTACTGGTCTGAGTGCCTTCTTGTTCCCTTTCTCTGATTCCTCATCGTTCTCTCCGCCATGGCACTCCCTTATAGTATTGTGCTCCTGTCTGCTGTAACTTGTACTGACTTCTCCACCCTGGTGAGTGGCCACGGCTTTGGAATCCTTTTTCCTGGGATATTTCCAGGACCATAATGTACTGCGTCTGCGCCTACACATACTAATACAACAAGTATCCCTCACGTTGTCACTCTCTGGGATGGGTCTGACATCACATCTCTTGTAGTACTCTGTACCAGTGTCACTTGTACTTTCTTTTCCAACAACTCTCATTCCTTCAATACTTGCATCCGCAAGGACCTGTTCTCCATCCAATTTCATCACGTGAGTTCCACTAGAGGATGTGGTTGTGTCCTCTGTGTCACTTAACTTACATTCTCTCCAGCGTTCCACAAGCTTCTTGTTATTCCTTAACTGAACTTTGGGGTGAGGATCTAGTACGTGTTTGTGTGCAACTTTACTTTCATTCTTTGGCTCTACATTATATAACCAGTCAAAGTACTCCGACACCACCAGACACTGACCATCATTTTCTTCTTGGTGACCGTCGTCAGCATCATTCTTTCTTGTGATGGGTTTTGACTTAATCAGTGCAGTAGAGTGCCACACTTCCTCGTCTTTGTGGCAGGTTGATTTACAAAAGTGCACCACTGGCACCGTGGACAGAGACACCATACTTGTTCCTTCATAGGCCGGTTCATTTTTATCTGCCAGAACTTCTTCGCTAATATTGTCCTCTACATCATAACTCATGAATGCATTTTGTTTTGTTTTGAATTTGTCAATGGCTGCTTCATTTTTCCATTTCTTACCCCATGCAGCCTTTGTCCATCCACTTTTGGTCGTGGACGATGGCTTCTTCTCACTCAACATCTTGGAGCTTGTACTGAGTTTGTTGTTGATTTGTGCCTGCCTATTCAAAGGCTCAATACGGTTGGGATCTATCATTATGTTACATTTCTTCTGTTCTTCCCACCCCCGTACCGAGGGTCCTTCTTCTGAAATATAAACCGTACTCCATGTGCTTCCCTTCATATAGCTCATTTTTACTTCTCTACACCCCGTTAGGTTAATGTTTTCTCCTGTGTATGTTATCGGGGACGTTTCAGTTTCCTTCAATTCATTCCCTTGTGTCACAACCAGTTTACTTTTCCATATACCCATGTTTATCAATGTGCAGTTCGAACCTGAATCAGCGATAACGTCAATCCCAACTCCATTTGTTTCACTCATGTTAAAATCATTTTTGCAATCACCATTTTCCCGGTGAATTTTGTCACTTTGTGCGTTGGCAAACAGTTTTTGTTCGTAAAGTTCACTAAGTCATCCTTCACCTCCTCAAATACGTTACTGTTCGCTACCTTCTTGACTTCTTTTCCTGGTGGGGGTAAGATGCACATTATGTTTTTATCCATGTTGCTGCTGCTATCAAATTCGACTTGTATAATTTCCCTTTTATGTGTTGGCAGTGCCGTGGTTTCTACCTATATGTTGTGGATGATGCGCTTTGTTCAGTTGGTCTTCTTCACTCTTGAAGTTCAGTTCGGATTCATCTCCCGTAGCTCATTGAGTTTATTTTTAATGGATTTTATGGGGTTGTGTGTTAAGACTTTGTCACTTAACTGGGCATACTTATGTCCTTACGTTTCCACTTATCTGCCCATTTAGCGCATGACGTGCATTTTATTTCTTAAAAGCTTTTCCTTGACAAGTTGCTGGAAAGTTCCTCTAAGGGGTACTGTTCTTATTCACTTATGTGCGGTACCACTCGCTTTCGTTATTTCTCGGGATATGTGTGTGTATGCAGTTGCGGCCTTTAACGGCAAGGAGGCGCTGCTGCGAGAGGTGTGTCGTTCTCCCCTTCGCGCCCACAGAGTTGAGGAAAACTCACGATAGCCGAGCGCCGCTGAGGTATGTCAGCCGCATACACTTTTATTTCTAAAAGCTTTTCCTTGACAAGTTGCTAGAAAGTTCCTCTAAGGGGTACTGGTCTTATTCACTTATGTGCAGTACCACTCGCTTTCGTTATTTCTCGGGATATGTGTGTGTATGCAGTTGCGGCCTTCAACGGCAAGGTGGCGCTGCTGCGAGAGGTGTGTCGTTCTCCCTTCGCGCCCAAAGAGTTGAGGAAAACTCACGATAGCCGAGCGCCGCTGAGGTATGTCAGCTGCATACACTTTAAGGTTCTCGGATCCCTGACTTCAAAGTGGGCTACTCATCGCGTTGAATTATACAGAAAGAACCCAGAAGGACGGCTGACGCTCAATGGTGCAGATGGGTCTCTTCGCCTCGCGCTTACGGACTGTTAAACAATAAAGGGTTTACGACGTTGCACTTCAATATCACTTAAGACACGGCTAATCAGTCATGCGTGGCACTAATCTTTGACACTGTGGAGAACTCTATGCCTTAAGATCCTTTAAATGCTTATGTGCTCGTTTGGTCATAGAGATGATCGTGTGCATAAGCATTTGTGGCCTTTGACAACCAGGTGGCGCTGCTGCGTGAAGTGCGTAGTTCTCACCTTCGCGCCAATGTGCTGAGGAAAACTCTACGACAGCCGAGCGCCGTCAAGGTCTGCCAGCCACAACCTCCCTCAAGCTCCCCAACGTGCAGCTTCAAGGTAAGCTAACCACTCCATAGAATATACTGATGACACTCGCCGATGCCGATTCACTTTTAACATTTAAATGAGCCTCTTCGCCTCGCGCTGAGGAAAGTCACCCCTCTTCTTTCAGATTGCTAGACAATCAAGGGTTTGCGCCGTTCTAAATGCACCTCACTCTCACTCAGGACGCAGCTTATTTGTTATGCGCTGCACTTAACTTCGACAAAGTGAGGAATTTGACACGTTAAATCCTTTCAATGTCAATGTTCTTTTAGTAGGTGATTCTTTGTTTTCTTCAGAGCGTTAACTCGTTTGGCCCTGGGTTTACGCTGAAAGTGGGGAGGTTGTTACTTAACACGCTTAAACATCGTTAAATGCGGCTGCATACGTTATTTTAGTATGGGTTCCTGCTTCGCTCACTTCACCTCCACCCGGCTACCCGGCTCACCTCATGGACTCGCTCAGATTCCAGTGGTCTTGCGTTTTTCTTTTCTTTCACTGTTACCACAAAAACGCTCGAAGTTTCATCAGTATCCACCGGTCACTGTCAATCTTTAGGAAGTCCAAAGTTCACTTATCACTATCACTTTTCAAATACTTGCCGAGATTCACGGAGGTTGATCAGTTTCCTCACTGTACTTCACGGCTCACCATATTGACTTGCGCAGGATCCAGTTATACTTAACTCGAGTCTTACTCCGTCAGTTTCACAAGAACGCTCGAGTTTGAATGATAATCACTGGTCGAATCCCCCTGCTAATCGTCAATGGTTCATTTCACATTCGACTTACTCACAAGTCGATGGCTCATTTCACGCTCGACTCACTCAAAAGCCGGCATGCCGAAATCACGGAGCTGTTCTAGCCCTTCACATTCGACTTACTCACAAGTCGATGGCTCATTTCACGCTCGACTCACTCAAAAGCCGGCTTGCCGAAATCACGGAGCTGTTCTTAGCCCTTGACCTGTTAATCTTAAGCCAGTCGTTCCTTGAACCGGCTGCAGCACCGAGCCTTTAGAAGAAGTTGCTTCCGCATTCAAACTGGAAGGCAGTGGGTTCACGGTGAGGGGCTGGGGTCCTCGTCGCCACTGTTGCAATCAAAGTCAGAGTCAGGGTAAGAAGAAGAAGTAGAAATTTATTATATCAGCCCCACACCTTAAGGCGGTGCGTAGGTCAGTTAGTTAGAATCATTATGACAGTTGGGGGCAAGGGAACGGAACCAGGACAGGCGGAATGTAGGGGAACCAATCAGGTGACAGATGATGCCCTCGCGCAGGAGAGCTGGTAGGCACCACTTCCAAAGGTTGCAGGGGGGAAACCAGAACTAGGTTACAACATAGCTTCAATTGCTGGGTGTTTTTAGACATAAATACCCCAAATCTTAGGTATTCTTGAATCAACAGAGACAATCATAGCATTACTTTCAACATTTACCAGGGGGCCCATTGGGACGTGGGGGCCCTGGGCTATTGTCCACTTTGCCCATGCCTTGAAACGTCACTGCTTGAATACTTTCTCTCAACCTCCTGCATAAGGTGTTAGAATTCCCGCTCCAATGGATGCAATGTGCCCCGATTATCGTATTCGTCTGAGAGGAAGGGGGACGTTTGGGATCTCTGGTAACAGAACCTATACGGATCAACAAGCATTGGCAATGCCAATATGTCTGGCTTTAAAGAAATGTTGTATAGTAATGTGAAGCATTACAAGTAAATAGCATGGGAATGAATATGAATTTGTGTGGAAGCAAATAACTGTAAGTAGAAAAATAGTGGTGTTGATTGAAAGGTCAGGTGACAGTTGCACTGTCAAGTCAGACCTAAAAATAAATGTCGGCTAATGACTGCCCTCATTCTATTTACTGTGCCAAAGCAAAACACCATAAACTATCAAGTTGTCTAAGACACTTTAATAGCATTACAATATCATATGTGTGTGCCCTTGAAAGTTGAAGCTCCGGCAGCTTGATAGCTAAACAAAATGATCACAGCTGTGTGGAGGGCAAGCACTTTTTTTTTGTTATATAGCATAGGACGCCTGCCAAACCAAAACATGTACTCCTGGCTCCCAACATGTGAGTGGAGCCAAAGCCCCTCTCCTAGTGATTATCACATAATTATCACATAATTGTCTGGCGACAGCTATGCTGTCAAACTAAACTTTAAAAAAAAAGAGCAGAGCTGAAATGCTTTCTCTCATGGGAGTAACAACTCTAGGCTGTCTGAGAATAGAATCTGTAATGACAAAGAGTAAAAAGAAAAAATGTTTTAAGAACATGTCCTCTTCCAGAATGCTGAACAAACTTCTGCATTGAATGTGTGCAGGACATAAAAAACAAAGCTATCGGAAAATACTAGTAAATCTTCTAAAGGTTAATTTTGTTGCATGTAGAATGAAGCAGGGCGTTGTCACAGTCTGGCCGAGGCTCTAAAATAGAGCCTAGTCTAAAATAAGGCCCACAATGACTCCATGGAATGAACACAGCAACACATAAAATAAGTCATGAAACAAACTTAAAACTGACCAGGCGTATGCTATGCTACACTTGTGCTTGAACATTCTTCTTAACTGTGGAGAAGTGTGGCTCAATGGTTAGAGCGGGAGACCGTGATGCAGAGGGTTCAACTCCCGCCTCGCCCGCGGGTCTTGGGCTCAATTTCCTCGAACTTGATAATTCTCGCCTCGGTGCCTATTCTAATCATGGGTTCCACTCTGCAACTCTGGGCAATAGCTTGCTTAATCTCCACAATGGCCCCCACAACGCTAGGATGCCTGGCTTCACCTTGGAGGTGCCCAGGAGTGGGCACTTCACAGGGAAAAGCCAGGAAGGGTTCCACAGCGGTATTCGTACAAGCGCCGAGATACCCCAGCTGGGGTCGATTCGTGCGCTATACAAGTACACTACATTTACATTCACATTTACATTTAACTGCAGTAGTAAACACACTTTCACCATTGGGTATCATGGGATGAAGAACAGATTTTTATTATTACCCAACTCAATGGCACGGACGTCTAGTCAATAAGACTTCATCTTGGTTTGACCCATTTTTCTTGACCTTTAAAGTGCTAGATCAGTGAACGTATCAGACTGCAGACTGCGCAGCAGATCCCGCTCTAAGGCAGCTATGGAATATCGTGCCCTTCTTTATTAAATAAAATAGCAAGAGGCATCTGAAATTCTGATGTCGCTTGAAGACATCGGCTTCTGCCTAAATCTGTTCTCTTGCTAGTGCAGACCTTCATTTCGACACTGTAGTGCCATGAATGATGACTGTGGTGGAAAATGTCCTTTTTAAATCCTAACATAACACTGTGTATCAGGTGTGCTTCTCTGGATCCATGACTGACCTGCTTCCATCAAGTAAAACAGCTAGAACTTGAGATGCGCACTCACTCACCCTCTAGGGGTCTGACCCCAACCACAAGACTCCAGAGGGCAGGGGTTTTCTATTGCTCTCTACTGTAGAGCACATGAGAATGCTAGGCAGAGAACTGTTTACAATCAGGGGTAGCTCCTCCACTGTGGCGGAGGAGCCACCCCACTGCTGTTACCCAGCAAAGGCAACAGTAAGCCTGTGCTGTATGCTAGTTATAAGTATGTGCCGTATGCTAGTAGGGAGAACTGTGCGTTTATTTTACATCTTAATAGCATAGTGGTGCGTATAAACTAGTACGCACAAATTGTCATAAGCCTGTAAAATGGGGAAACGGGTTTGTACGGACAAGAAACAAGCTGTAGCCTTGCCAAAAACAAGCTCTAAACCTACCTCTATGGATAGGATGCTAGAAAAAGCCATGGGAGCCGTGGCCACAGAAATAGAACGGACTGAGAGGCGTCTTTCTATTACTCCAAATTTAGAAACAGCAACGCCGGTTCCCAGCCCTACTTTAGATACAGGGGCTCTAGCTTTAGAGCTCTCTAATGATCGATTACTATCCGTAGAGGTTGTGCCTATAGAGTCACCCGAGGCCGTCATCACAAACCAACTAGGCAGAAACACCAAGGCTAAACCTAAATCCAAACCTAAAGCAAAACCGCCTGCTAGACGGAAAAAACAGCAATGTATTACTCCCGAAAAAGGTTATGAAGATGGTAACACTACAAGGGATCCCACAGGTCACACAAACGATCAGCCTGGGTGGGTCTCATTACTGGTGACTAATCTCCATATACAAATGAGAGCGATTATTAAGGAGGAGCTTAGACCTCTAATAGAAAGGATAGATGGGTTGTCTGTAAATTTGAATCAATGGATACAATCTAGAGATTTAACTAAGGACACTACTAGTTTAGATAGTAGGACAGGTCAGCAGGTCACCACAGACAAACAATTTGCAAACTCTTGTCTGATTTCCAATGTAAAAGTCTCTTCCTTAAATGTGGATAGTGTACAGCAGGTTAGGAAGAAGAATGAAACCAGGCCTCCCCTGGCGCAAATGAATGTACTAAATAATAGTTCACCTCTGTCCAAAAGAAAAGGGGAAGTGTATAAAAACCCTAGACAGGAGGGGCAAGAAACTCGATTAGCTATGGAACACAATAATCAGACATATGTTCCACCAACCTTAAATCTACCACCTGCTTCAACTCCCTATGTAGTGGTTCTTGCTGGTGTACCGGATTTCAGAAAGGGTCTAACTGAATCACCTCATGAACTGAAGAATAAATGTATTCATTGGCTAGCGAACAACAGTAAGTTTGGATGTGAGATCTCTGAAGAGATCCTAACAACAAGAAGGGTGGGTTGGATAGGCGGACAACATAAGGACATACAAGGAGAATGCATAGTAATTAATTTGAGAAACCCCCAGATAACCCAAAGAGTTTTAGCTACAGAGTATGAGAAACAAGGGCAGGATTTTATTACTTCCCTTAGGCTATTTTTACCCATCGAACAGGCCTCATCACTATGGTCATCTTCAGGAGATGGGAAGGAGACCTGTATTCAATAATTTTGTACCACTCAACCAAGGCCCTCAATGGCATGATCAACCTATCTTTAATATTCCCACTGAAAATAGATTTAGTCCCCTAGAAGGTGTTGATTGACTGAAAGGAGTCCCGCTATACTGAACCCTCACCAGCTGCATCAGTCCTCTCTCTACTTCAGAGAAACGCCGACAGACGCCAGAAACTCAGAAACTCGGAGCTCGGAGCCTGGAGCTCGATCGGCCACTCCTGCTGCTATCGCCGCTGACATCCCCTCCCCCCCCCCCCCCCCCCCCCCCCCGAGAGCTTGGCGAGACAACGAGCCGGGGGGCAGGAGCCCAGAATCAGAGTACGGAGTACGGAGCCAGCTACGGGACCCGGGATCCGGGACCCGGGACACAGCGTGACATCAGTCTGCCCGCCCGCAAGGAGCACTGACCTGCCTCACAGAAGGCCATCCCAGGCTACCTGGCTACCCCCCGGCTGCCCGGCAATAACCAGGAGCGGCGAAGGCGTTTTGGAGCTGAGATACAGCGGGATACTCGATCCGCCCGCGAAGGAGCACCGATCCAAACGGGCTTCATCTGGCATACCTGGCAGTGAGGGTGGTTGGAGCCGGAAAGCGGGGTGGCATCTGGCCAGGAGTATCGAGCCGCCCACAGACAGGCTACACAGACCGGCTGCAACACGGGAACTGCCCCACCGCCAGCGCCCCACATAGCCCACAGCGCCTCACTGGGCAAATTGAGAGCCTGAAAGCTGCACGGGCCACACAGGGCAGCTGGTATTTGAAGTGGTCTTGTTGTGGAGGCACGGTGGCATAGCAGCATTCCAGAGAACCACGTTGACACCCCCTAGAGCATCCCCTGTGACCCCCAACAGCCCCTTGCCGCCTAAAGAGGGCCCCCCGCCGTACACAGCGTCCACAGCGCCGATTCACGGAGGAGAGACGGAGAGTGACAAGAGTGCCATACAGTCCCCCACAGCGCAGGAGGCACAGGAGGCAAAGGATAGGAGGGGCCGCTAACACACGGCAGCGACGGAGGCAGCGGCGCCAGCAGAGGTAAGAGCCGCAGGTCGCAAGGAGCAACTAGAACACCACAGGGGGCATAAAAAGGCACAGTAGACATTGGGGTAAACGGTAACATAGGCAAGACTGCAAGCAGCAGCTAGGATAAGGGGAACCTGGCTATTTGGAGCCAAAACGTGCCCAGAAGATGTCAAAACACACAAGGGGCACGAAGTACTAACAAAAGAAGAGGCGACAGCTTGGCTTACTAGAAAAGTGCTTGCGAATAGTCATAGCCCCAGTCTGAGTAGAGAATCTGGGGACATGCGGTCAGGAAAAGTTCGCCAGGCCCCCATTTATAAAAACAGAAAAAGAGCGGCTACAAAAGATCAAATCAAATCTGAAAACAAATCAGCTAGCAAAAGCAAAACAAAAGAGGACCCCAATTTGCAAAAAAAGAATTTGATTCCAATCACAACACCAGAACTATTTAGGTTTGGGGGAAACCATACGAAGCGCAAATTTCAATTCTTAAAGGACCCGATGGCGACAATCTATGCACCAACAGAAGAGGCGCAAAGCCTACAAAGCCCAATAAAACCAACATATGCAACTATATCAAAAAAATTGGAAGAAAATAGCCAGGTACAACGGGAAATAGATTCAAGACATCTACAACAGTTGCCACAAAAAGGAGGAAATGGAACAGAAGGAAACAAAGGAACACTGGTTCAAGAGAAACTAGCAATAAAAAAATGGCTATTAAAAACAACAGCACAGATACATGTACCTATATCCCAACCCACGAACACGCTGGACAAATGAAAGGAAGAAACAACAGGACAAAGTCATATACCAACAAAAGATCAAAGTGAACGTGGAGGACAAGCAAACCCACAAGGAAACATCCAAAAAATAGACTGGTCAAGACCCTTTTCAATTACGGAGGAGGACGATCTCATCAAGGTGCTAGAATTCAATACGCTCAGGGAGGAGGAACCAGGGGCAACCAAACAAGGGAAACACAAAGAAACGGGCGCGCCGGAAAAGAGGGAAAAGGGAGTAGAAAGTGGAGCCGGCTCAACCCCCATCAAGTGCACTCCCAGCCCCAATCACTGGAAAGAAATAAATAACGTGCAAAGGGGTTTATCAGAAGGAAACATAAAAACACAGTCGCCAATTACTATTTCATCAGTAAGCGGACTAGATTCCATATCAGGGATTTTAATACAACCAAACAACATGGAGTCGGTAACCTGGAGTGAATCGCTTTTAAGAAGCCTACAGCAATCAATCGCCGTCTTAAACTTCCAATCAGATAAATTAGACGTCCAGGTAGACTTAATGAACCTGATAGCAACACATATAGCAGGAACCAACACCAAGCTGGATAAAATCACAGTACAATTAACCAAAGGAATAAATAAAGACAACCAAATTAAAAACAAATCATGAGACCAAAGTTGTGGCTGCGGTAAAATAATAGATAAACTGGCATCCCTACCAGAAATATTGACCGAAATCCTACGTGTGGCGCAGATAACAAAATCAACAGAAGAAATACTGGTCAAAATTATAGGGTCAGAAAAACTAAGGAATATGAGGCGAAGTATTGAATCCGCAGATCCTACAAACACAACGGAAGTAAACATAACAAATGACAAGGGAAACAGGCCTATCGAAAACAACGACCGCGTATCACCAAGCGTATCTGAGAACCAAACCAAAAGACAACGCAAACGAGCAAGGAAAGCAAGGAAGAACGCTATCTTAAAACCCAAGCAGGAAAAAAGACAAAATTATGCCATATTCACACAAAAAGGCAATAAAAGCGTGTTACAACGGGCAGATGACTTTCCAAAAGCTGTAAAAAAATAGTACAGCAGACAATCCAGGGCCTTTTGACAACTCCAGGCAAAGCAAACAGTGGTCTCCAGAAAACACCCAATCTAAAACAAAAAGAGGACAGACGGTAGAAGAAAAGGTAATAAATAATATAATCAACCTAGAGGATGAAAATAGACAAAAAAAGGGGAGAAACAAACCAGCTACGGTAACACAGGAAAGCGTAAAAAGATTGTTGGAATACATCCAATGATTGCCCAAAAAAATGGAACCAGTTAATAACAACCACAAGGAAAATTGACAAAGAGAAACCTAACTGGCCCAAATGGGGAAAGAGTCCTGGATCACAGGGGAAATGTCTCTTGAGTATGGAGACCGAATTACAAATTACCCTGGATAGGAAAGGTAGGACCTGCAAAATACGATCAGTGAAGATCCCCGAGGAAAACGCCAGGACAGCCAGAACAACGGAGGCCAAAAGAGATCAAATGGATGCGATGAATTCAATGGCAAATCCAACTTTAGAAGAAAGGCCATCTATAGAGCTCCAGAATAAAACCAAGGCCGGGGACTCGACAAGGGAAAAACGCAAACAAAAACAAACCCAGGAACCTCTATCGGACTCGGAAGAGATAGACTGTAAACTAATCTTCAGGCCTGAATATCAAACAAAAGGAAAAAGGGATACACTAAATAGGGGTAACATAATGCGACTGTTCAGGGAAATTCACAAATTAAGGGAAATTCCATCATCAGAACTTTTGGCGGTAGAATTTGTTCAAATAAACAAGGCAACAGATTTGGAAGTAAGCAGAACAACATGGGCATCAGAAGAGACAACAAAACAGATCTTCTCTACAAGGGCGGTCTTTGCAGCCTGGGGTATAACACTATCTTACCCACCACAAATAAAATACCCATACCCGTTACTAAACAACGAGGCGCCCTGGCTGACAAACACAAACGGAAAGACGACCTCCGTACTAAAAGCAGCAAGAAGTAAGTCCATAACCCAACAAACACCCAGGGATACCTGCCCAACAAACATAACACTTAGACAATCAACCACCCAGTCAGTAGGAAATCAAGATTGGACCTGGATACCCCACACGCTGAATCTACACCAATACTGATGAAAACAACATAATTAGTGGGGAACAAAATAAGAAGGTCACTAAACAATTCGACGGGAAAATAACCATCTGTTCCTGGAATGTCCATGGATTCAAAGAAATGGAACAAGAGCAAGAGACCATCTCCTTTTTGAGTAAATATAACATCATCCTGCTGCAAGAAACATGGAATGTAACACCAAAGCACATAGCAGGATATGAAGAATTTCACATAATGGCAGAAAAAATCACCAAGTACGGTCACCCAAGAGGGGGGTCTATCCATATATACAACAGCGGATTACGTCTGGAAAATAGAAGAAATGTATTCCGGAGAAAACTGGATCCAAATATTAAAACTGGAATGGAACTTCCCCACAAACGGAGTGGGGAGGAAGCGAATCGTTCTAAACATATACATCTATCCTGAAAAGAATAAGAAAATGGAAAAATTGTCAAATCTGACAAATATAATAAAAACGGTACAAGTCACACACCAAAATCATGAGATGATAATCTCAGGCGATTTCAACTGCAACCTAACGGGGGACAAAGACAACAAGAATACAACTCAGAGTGTGGAACGAGCTGAAAGTTTTAGGCCTCGTCATACTAAATGGAAACACCAAGGGAGACCAAGCAGCAGGTATCACCTTTTCATGTGGAAATAAACATTCAATAATAGATTACACAGTAATCAGTAAAGATCTGGCATCCCTGGTCGACCATTTTCGTATTATAACAAGACCAGAGAGTGACAATTTCCCTCAAGAAACAGTCCTACGCCTAAACATTCTACAAAGAGAGGGTAGCATCACTAGCTACATTACCCGAAATCTATAATTTAAAGAAACTTAAATGGAGAGGAACAATAATTGATGAGATAATGGACACAGTGAAAAAACACATAGACAATGTCAAGGAGCCAGAAGAGTACGCAGCAGTAAAAGATTAGGAAAAGTTAAACACGTTACTACTGGACAAATTTCCATGTAGACCAGAAAGCAATGGCACGTATGGGGCAAATAAAGAGCAGTGATATACAATTCAGTTGCGAAACAAAAAAAGAAACATAGCCAAGGAGATAAGAAAACAAGCTGGAGCTTTTAGACAAGGAAGAGTCAGTGACAATAGCAAGATCCAAAAATTGCGGAAAGAATACAAGGAAGAGTGCAGAGTGGAAAAAAGGAAACACACAGAAAAAGACATGGGAAGACCTGCTGTGGGCAAGTAAACTACCGAACAGCAGAGAATTTTGGGGCCTAATCAACAAGCTGATGAAAGGAAATGGAACTGTACAAAATGTAGGAATAAGTGAAAAAACGTGGCTGGATTATATAGATGAATTGTACAACCCCAAAACAGGACCACAAATGTATGAAGAAGAAAGTATAGACGAAGTAATAGGATTGACACCAGACCCAGAATCAACCGGACCCAAAACGGAGGGAGTGAAAGTCCAAACTAGCTGGGAAGCAAACGAACAGACATCATTGACAACAGTGAAGTACACAAAATTCCTGATAAAAAAACTAAAAGCAGAAGGCGCCGCAGGACCAAATGGACTGCCAAATGCCCTGTTTAAACGTGATCTGGAAGTCTGGGCCAAATACCTTACACCCCTCTTCAATCAATTATTTTGTGACAACAAGATGTCACGGTCTTGGAGCGGCAATCTCCTCCATCCAATCTATAAGAACGGTAGCAGAACGGAACCGGGCAACTACAGGCTAATCGCCCTTATCGATGTAGAGGCCAAACTTTTTACATCGTGTATTTTACGACACCTGCAAGAATGGACAGAGGATAATACCATCATCCCAAAATTCCAAACGGGCTTTAGACAAGGCATGGGCACCATCTCAAATTTATCAGCATTAACGATCTTGATGGAAAAAGCAGAAAGGAAAAAGGGAGTACTAATGGCCTGTTACATCGACCTAAAATCTGCCTTCGATAGAGTGTCACGAGATCGCCTGTGGAAGAAACTGAAAGCCTGGGGACTTCCACAACCACTGATTGATGCTATAACATCATTATACAGAGAAACATGGGCTACCATAAAGTTAGGAGACGGAAGAAGAGTATCGTCAAAAATAAATATAACAAACGGATTAAAGGAAGTCTGCGTACTCTCACCCTGTTTATTTAACCTATACTTGGCAGATTTAAATAACTATCTGCAAAAAGAAAACAGACACCCGCCAAAATTGGCGAATGAGCCAATCCAATTTCTGAAATATGCAGATGATATCGTGGTGGTGAGCCAAACCTCGACAGGGCTGCAAAGGACCATAAATAAACTAATAGACTACCTGGATGAACAAGGCCTGGAACTAAACAAATCAAAAACCAAGGTGGTAAAACTGGTGGGCCCATGGCCAAGAAAAAACAAATGGTATGCAAAGACATCACAAATAGAGGAAACAAGCACTTATAAATACTTGGGCATCAAATTGGCAAGAAATCTGTCCCGGGTGTAGACCAGAAAAGGGAGATCACAGCGAAAGCCCAATCATTAACCTTTGCCTACAAACAACTGTACAAGAAATTGGAATGCCCTTCTTATGGTCATCTCTTAAAAATAATGGCAGCACAATTGCTCCCAACCTCATCGTACGGATTGGAAACATGGCATGGCCAAGAAATTGAGATTCTAAACAAATTACAAATCAGGGTCTACAAATCAGTATTCAATCTCTTTAAAGGTTCCTCGCCTGCACAGATACGGTTGGAATTTGGGCTCCAGAACCAAGAATTCCAAAGGAAAGCAATCTTGGTAAAATTATGCTGGAAACTCAGAGCAGCAGAAATTGGATCTTTGAATAACCTATGCTGGACCGAAATAAAATTACAATTTGAGCAAAGAAACCCAAATACCTGGGGTGATCACTTGCGAATCGCCCTGGAGGTACTAGAATTGGAAGAAGCATGGAACAGCAAGCTGGAAAGATCCTCTTTCAACAAAGTCTGTAATAACAGGGCAAAGGTATTATCATTTATGGAAGATAAAAGGAGATTGGTCAAACGTCGCCATGCATGGGTCGTAATAAACTCATATTTAAGCCTAAAACCACAACCCTACCTAATAGCACACTTCCGATTGTCACTAAAAAGGAGGTTCATGGCTTTCAGACTTGGTGATCACAACTCGATGGACTTGGTCCCCTCCTGGAAAAATAAACAGCAAACAAAGGCATGTCGTTTATGCGGGTACCACACAGAGTCCTTAAGCCACCTACTGTGCGTTTGTACATCAGTAAATGCAGAAAGAAGGGCCTTGTTGAAATCCAAAACACAAAAAAGAGCAGGTAAGGTCTACACATGATGTGTATCTACAATAGTGACTAAGCGGCACTGTTGGTGCGCGTATGAGACACAGGGTCTGTCAAGACAGGTTACTAAGGGTCACATAAAGGGCTAACAAAATTCCCATCAGACCACCCATGTGGTGGAGTTTGCGTCATATGGGAACAGTTGATCAGCCTCTCCCAAATCCGACCAATAGTGTCAATAAGGGAAAAGGTTGTCAAAGAAGTCGTCCTGTTGTGACACCAAAAAGTATTATGAATAGACAGAGTGCAGTGCTCAACGGAAAATCATTTACATTAAAATTAACTACCAGGACACCGAGAAAAACGTAACATAAAGGGCCAAGTGTCAATATTAAAAACACGCCGAGTAGTGATACTACTCCGAGGCGCTGTGAAGTGTGGTCGACATGTTTCAGCTCTAAGAGCCATTGGCTCAGCTTTCTTCAGGACCTAAACAAAATAATAGCTACTGCAACTACATGTGGTGTGTATAACTGACAAAAAATTTTTGTGTTGATACATAATTACAGAATTACATATACACCAGAAAATGGTATACTTGAATGTCCACTGGATGGAAAAAGATGTCATCTTCCTGTCAAGTGAAGAAAAAACACATAATAGTATGGCAGACAGCACCTTAGCCCACACGCCCACCCTCCATGCACACGCAGAAACCATGCAGACACACGTGCAGAAATAATTTAATTTATATTCTGCAATTCAACAAGCATATTAGCTTCAATCACTCAGAGGCATTTCCTCTCGGTGATACTCACCCAGCTTTGTGTGGGTGACGACCTCACCTCACCCGGCAACCGCTCGGGAGAATGAGGCCCCGCTCTAAAGTATAGAAATACAAGACACAGTAAGCACACAGCTTTACGATATCTAACCCAATGGTTCTATACAAATAACCTCACTAGTGTGTGCTAGTACGCAAAATGTGACACCCAACACCAAACACACAAAAGAGACCCCATGGGTAAGGAGAAACACCAGCGAGCCTTTAGCACCAACCGGTGGACTAGTATCTGTGTTTATCTCAAGAGAATTGCTTGCAAAAGTAATTAGCATGAACCTACAGACAAAATTCCAGTTTATCTTACTATGTCATATGTCACGACCTCAGCTTGACTGTATGGGAGAGGAAAAGCAGGGGCAATGTCCTCTCTACATATCCACAGACACGGTGTCTTGGCCCTACCTGAGATATACATATGAGGGCCATGTTTAGGTAAGTCTGAAGAGACTGGTGAGCCAATCTCCTAGCCCTCTCGAGGATCAGAGAGCATAAACCAAAAAGTAAAGCCTCTGCCTAGTCCTTCTGCACTAAGTAGTACACCACAGAATCAACCAACCCTCAGCTCGTTGAAATCCGTCTTTATTGGCTTAATCATTCGCACCTGTAGACATGCGGTAACAAGTTGGATGGGTGCTTCATCGAACATTTTAACATGTCGAGGGGTAAAATTCATGACACTAGTAGAAAATTTGCTCATGAAAGCTGGGAAAGACTAAAGGTTTAGGAAAAGAAAATACCCCTTTTTTATAGAAAGTGTAAATATTTTAACGAACTTGAATAACGCTTCGCTTTTAATTTTTATAATAAATAATTGTGATCTATATGCTTTATGGTTATGATAAACCAAATAAAGTTATTTTTTGACTGACTGACTGACTGAGTCCCGCTATATAACAAGGAGGAAAAATGTCCTGTATCTCTGGAGTTGGAGAACAAGGGTAATGGGCTAAATCCCCGAAAAGAGGAGAGTCTAGTCAGAGGAAGCATGAGCGGCTCCAGAAGTAGCACCCATCCTGAAGGCGATCGAGCCCTGTTAGAAAACTCTGAACACCCCACATCTATAGGGCTAAATATGGGGGAAGATATTGGTCTAATCAAAGCTCCAATGAAGATGCCTCCCTCAGTGTCTTCAAAAAATAACTTACATAATTGCCAGGTAACCTGGGTCCTGTTGTGGAACATAGCGGGTATAATAAACAAATTGGATGAGCCTGATTGAGTATCCTTTATCAGTCAATTCGAGGTCTGCATGTTCCAGGAAATATGGGCAAGAGGGGAGGTAACAAACCCTGGTTATGCCTCTTTTAGTGTCCCCGCAATATCAGGGGGTGTAGGGAGACCTTCAGGGGGCCTTACTACATGGATAGGCGTACACCTCGGTTGTACGGACGTGCAAATTGACACAGGTTCTAGAGATATCCTATGTGTCCAATTAGGTTCCCCTCCAAGCCTCCTGTTTTAATAAATCTATATTCGAGGCCTACCCCTAGGGGCAATGAGTCTAATACGGTGGAGCACTTATCCACATTCTTATGTTCTATTCCTGTAAATCAAATGGTTATTGTTGGCGGGGATTTCAACTGTCAGTTTGAGCCACTAGAGGGTCTGTTTTTTGAAAATATACACAGTGAGGATCATTTTCTGGAAATTCCAGAGTCTAGATGCCCAAAAGTAAAAAAATGGTCTCCCCTGGTGATTCAGATGAATTGCCTTGTCTTAAAACATTCATTAAGAGCGTGTAACAGGAGATCACTCTCCGATACATCAAATGGTTACACTTTCTATAGTAAGGATCGTGGGTTTCTACTAGATTATAATTTAATTAACTCAAACTCCTGGGATAGGATGATTTATTTTAAAATTATAACAAGACTAGATAGTGACCACCATGCCTTAACAATAGAATTAAAAGCACTACATTTTGAGAAAGAGCATCCAGCAAATTCCATTGATCCTAGGTTGACTGCCTCAAATTGTAGGAGGAGAGTACGGTAGACTAACTTCCTTCAATCGCAGGATAAGATGAGTAGTCTATATGATGCTCTAATCCCTGTGTTTGAAGAGGTGTCGGATTTACACACGCAGGGAAGTCCTTGATTTGGAAGTGGTTGAGACGAATTTTTCAAAATTAAGGGAGGTCTCATTGGATATTTTGTATCCTAATAAGTCCACCAGACCTGCCAGGTTACCATCCCATCCTTGGTATAATAGTCCATCTCGTAAGGCAAAAGGGCACTTGTAATATCGATTAAAGCTAACAACCGCTCACAAATAAAAATTACAAGAAAGGCTTATAAAGTGGTTGTTCAAGAGGCCAAACAAAGGTGGGGAAGGGAAAACTGGGATACACTGAAAATTGCCCTTGGGGATAGAGACATGAGGACGTTTTGGGGTATTGTAAATTCAGGTTCTTACACCCCCGAAACAGCGGTTGAACCGAACCTGGATGAAGAGGTTTGGCGGGAGAACTTCCAATCCCTTTATGCTGAGGAAAAAAAGTCTGAGGGAGACCTAATTGTTTGCTGCTACGCGGAAGTGGATTGCGCTGCAAGCAATGGAGAATTAAACTCTCACCTTGATAGTGGTTTAAGTACATGCATAAGCCTAAAGGAAATAGAGGGCGCATTGGTAAAAATAGCACCGGGCAAAGCCCCAGACCTGGCCAAGATCCATGGGGATCTATACTGGAGTGAACCAGCCATTTGGACCCCGTACTTTTGGGTTCTTTTTTAATGCCATACTGCAGGGCATGAAGATCCCTCCTAGCTGGCTTGGTGTGGAGATAATTCCGATTTTTAAAAAAGGTTCCCCACTTTTACCAACTAATTACAGACCTATAAGCTTAATAGATATTTCCTAAAAATTATTTGCATGTGTTCTGCTTGCCAGGCTACAATCCTGGATGGAAGAAAAAGGGGTACTGTCCTCCCTTCAGGCAGGTTTCAGGGAAAAGGTGTCGACTCTGGACCAAATACCAAAATATAAATGTAAATGTAAATGTGTTGTATTTGTAAAGCGCACGGCTGCCCACGCGACGTGGCGTCCCGGCACTGCACTCATACCGCTGTGGAACCCTTCCTGGCTTTTCCATGTGAAATGTCCCCTCCTGGGCACCCCCAAGGTGAAGCCAGGCATCCAAGCGCTGCTGGGGCCGTTGTGGAGATTAAGCAAGCTATTGCACAGAGTGGGACCCATGATTAGACTAGGCACGGAGGCTAGAATTATCAGGTCCAGGGAGACTGAGTCCAAGAGCCGCCGAGGCAGGAATTGAACCCTGGTCCCGGGCCAGACCTCTGCATCAGGGTCTGCCGCTCTAACCATTGCGCCGCGCTTCTCCTCCTAAGACTGCAGTTGTTGTACTGGAAGACTGTCCACCTGGAGGGGGGCAGTTTATACTGAATTTTTGTAGACCGGAGGTCGGCATTCAATCTGGTGCAGCGGGAAAAACTATGGTCAGTCCATGGTGAGATGGGGGTCCCGGTATATTTAACCCAACTTTTAAAGCTACTCCATGAAGATAATTATGCACAAATAAGATATGGTAGCGATGGAAAACTGTCTGTCCCCATACCCATTAAACGTGGTGTACGCCAGGGTTGCGTGCTTGCACCTACGTTATTTAGCCTTTATATTAACGGGTTGATTGATGCCCTGTTAACAGAAAAAGATTTACCACGGCACTCAGACCAATCCCAGCACTTCTCTCATGCTGGGAATAGCATTTCCAGCATGAAAGAAGCGCTGGCATTGGCATCTGGGATCCTGCGCAGTGTCCACCAGTCCGAGGGTTGGAAGAGGAGGAAGACAGAGTGGCGCAGCATCAGTGAATTTGTTTAAGAAAAATATATATATATATTTGCCGAGGCTCACAACGTCTACAAACTACCAGAAAGAACTGCAGTTTCCCACATCACGCCATCTCAGACACAGTGCATGCTGGGTGTTGGAGTTTTCCATTTTCTTCAACAGGGCGGATGATCACATGGTTGGGAGGCGTTGGTGAACATACCGCTTTAAATAGCTGCGGACATTTAATCTCGGCAACACGGACATGAGGCGCGGCAGCAAGAGGTATCTGAAGAAGGAACAAATCCGAAATGCATCATACCTACGCTGTCTAGTTGCCATTAAAATAGCCTCACCTGAATTTCCCTGCTTGTTGGCTCTTTCCTTCCACACTGCTGGGGGGCGGATGTTGATATTTCGTGTCAACCAGAAGACACGTTAAAGAGCCCCGTTCTGTTAAGCGGCTGCCTGCTTTCTGGATTCCACGTCAGTGGAGCAATGGAGTGCGCCCAGGTATGGGCTATCAGGCAGCCCACCAACTGTGCGCCGGCACGCGAGGAACACTGCCAAGATGCAGACCGTGACTTCACGGGAGTGTTGGTGCAATCTCGCCAACCTATGATCCAGCGAAAATAATTATGCAGGGACTCGAGGGGCCAGGACTTCATAAAGCGACCTCATCAAGTTTGCCGAGGCTCACAACGTCTACAAACTACCAGAAAGAACTGCAGTTTCCCACATCACGCCATCTCAGACACAGTGCATGCTGGGTGTTGGAGTTTTCCATTTTCTTCAACAGGGCGGATGATCACATGGTTGGGAGGCGTTGGTGAACATACCGCTTTAAATAGCTGCGGACATTTAATCTCGGCAACACGGACATGAGGCGCGGCAGCAAGAGGTATCTGAAGAAGGAACAAATCCGAAATGCATCATACCTACGCTGTCTAGTTGCCATTAAAATAGCCTCACCTGAATTTCCCTGCTTGTTGGCTCTTTCCTTCCACACTGCTGGGGGGCGGATGTTGAGATATATATATATATATATATCACCAAATCCTTCATTTGAGAGCATCTCCATTTCCGCGGCGAAGCACGGACCGCCAATAATGTGTTTTTTTCAATCTTATTCAGCCTTCTCTGCCACCATAACTGCCATGACATGTTTCGGTCTCTCAAAACCTTGATCACATGACGCGTCTTAGGAGGCTTGAGTCAAATTTAAAGTGAAAGTGTTGACACACATGATTACAAACCACTGCCATAGACATGAAAAAAATATACTTAAATGCAAACTATACATTGGTGTGACGTAACAAAAAGATTCTGTGCAAAATTCTGCAAGTTTAAACACTAGGTATCAAAAAGCGTCTGATTAGTTTCAAAACATGTGCAAAACGTTACTAGTATAAATACTAAAAGCATTTTCGTATCACATTGATGTTTAAAAGAAATCACAATAAGAATATAATTATATAAATATATACATCTAAATAATGTATACATTCATATAAATAACATCTAAAACAATTAATATTTTTTTATATTTCATAAAAATCACATAATTCATGTGTGATGCTGTACATGTTAAATATGCTGTTGTGACACAATTGTAAGGAACTTTTGTTATCGTTCTCACATGACATTTTTTTATATGTCATAAAAATCACATAATTCATGTGTGATGCTGTACATGTTAAATATGCTGTTGTGACACAATTGTAAGGAACTTTTATTATCGTTCTCACTTGACATTTTCATCTATCTGCGAAATGTCTGTAGGAATTTAGTTAATCCTACGACCACCCAATATTTGCAGCACAGCAGAATAATGTATAGTTTTAATCATATTGACTTAATGTCACTCAGTATATATCTGGCTAAAACAAAGTGTATGTGATATAAATTAAAAGTGCTAAAATGTGTGCGTGTGTTTGAAACATCCGAAATAAAATTATATATGTGGGCATATAATAATAATAATATTAATAATAATAAAGAAATTTATAAAGCGCATGGTTACGCCATCTCGGCGTGTCCCCGCGCTAGGGTGAGATAAAGTGGCAGGACCCGGCTCCAAGGCCTCTGCCTAACTTAGCTAGAGAACAAGTGGGTTTTAAGCACCTTCCTAAACCTAATTTCCGAGGTCTCCATCCGGAGATTAATAGGAAGTTTATTCCAGTTCTGAGCTGCCAAAACCCGGAAGGATCTACCTCCCATTCTGGCTTCTTCACTTTAGTCACCATCACTAGGCCCGTCCCACTGGATCTCAGGGACCTTCCAGGCACATAGCTGGTGACAAGGTCCTTCAGATACGAGGGACTTATGTCCTGGGTAATGCGATGGCCTGTGCACAGTGCTTTAAACATCACTCGCTTCCTAACTGGCAACCAGTGCAAAGTATCAAGGGCTCTTTTGGAAGCAGCACAACCTGCAATCTCCCCAGGCATTTAGCAATAGCGCCCAGATAGAGGATATTACCATAGTCTAGGCGAGATGTAATGAGGGCGTGCACCAACATAGGCATAATTGCCTATACAGTCATCAGCAGACCATCATATTATCTATATTTTTTTTATTATTTGTTTTAGGTTTATTTAGAACATTGGACTCATTTTATTTATAAGTGGATGCCATCATGGAAGTACAAATGTTGTAAACTCGATTTTTATAAACATGTATAAAAACCTTCCCTGGAATTATGGCTATTAGGTGTTTTTGTATCGAGTCTAATGATGTACTTCGTCTCTAGTTGTCTCAATTTAGCCTCACGATTTCCCCCTCTTCTGGAGCTGGGAATTGCGTCAATCAGGAAGTATTTCAGGTCATCTAACTTATTGTTATGTTTTTCCCTGAAGTGGTTATCTTTTTAATTCATAGCAGACGTGTTTCAGCAGTAGCTTTCCTCAGTGCTTTTTAAAAAAAGATAAAAACAATGTCCAAATGCATGGCACGTCATTTGGAATATCATCGGGCTTGCCGCGTCAGCAATAACTGTGACTTTATGCATAACAACACTTACCAAGCAATTAAGTCGATATGGCTATGGTTTGATTGACATTGGGACATTGTTTTGCTAAGCGGGCAGCCGAGGGAGGTGTATTTCATTCGAGTCCTTCCTCTGTTACCATCATTTTGAAAGCGCCAATCACGAGAGACCTTGAGTGTTAAAATGACGTGCCGTGCATTTGGACATTGTTTTTATCTTTTTTTAAAAAGCACTGAGGAAAGCTACTGCTAAAACGCGTCTGCTATGAATTAAAAAGATGACCAGTCCCCATGAGTGTCTTAGCCTGCATTATTGCCTGCAAGCGTTGGAGCCAATATTTGATGCGAGTTCCATCCTCACAGTTTAAGGCACCCATCTTGGGAGTTCGGCAAAGCCTGCGTTTGATGGAAGTTGGAGATATATATATATATATATATATATATATATATATATATATACACACATATATTACCTACTGGCGGTCGCCAGTAGGCATATATAGTTAGGACCTAGTTACCATAGGAAACTCCGAACATTCTATTGGGAATAACTTTGGCGCCGATTGAGGGATCTGCCGGTAATTTTCCTTAAATTTGCCTCGCTGCGCTCCGCTCCTTCCCTGAACGTTTCGGGGGGATTCGTCAAGCGGGGGCAGAGAAAAAAGGGGGGTCCCAAAACGTGTTTTCCGCATGTTAATTTCCATAGGGACATTCTGACAAGGCTACAGCTCGAACGGCTGAACGGAATTATACCAGATTTGGCAAAATGGTAGGGACTGGTATGCAGATGTGCCTTTGCTATGTTTGGTGAAAATCCCACCAGTAGTTCTAGAGAAAATTGAATTTGAAAATTTTCAAATGGCATTTTCTATGGGACCTTTAGACACGGCTAGAGCCCGAACGGCTGAACGGAATTGCACCAAACTTGGCAAAATGGTAGGGACGGGTATGCAGTAGTGCCTTTTCTATGTTTGGTGAAAATCCCTCCAGTAGTTGTTGAGAAAATTGAATTTGATCAAATTATATATCTATATGCGCTCACCGTACGCGCACCGTACGCGTACGTGCACGTACCCTTACGTGCGCGAGCAAGTTTCTGATTGGCTGGCAGTCGACTGTCAACATTCCAAACTGTCCAAACCAGGAATTGTTGGCTACCATCTTGTTTTTCAGGAGAACTGAGGCACAAGAGAGCCCAAAACAAGAGTGTTCAACATGAAAAGGGGGCAGGGTAGAGACCCCCCAACCCTCTAGCCCTTCTCAGGGGGTCCCAAAAGGACCCCCAAGGGCAAAAACAAAAAAAACAACAAAAAACATCGCGGGGTACGCGCACCGTACGCGTACCCCGCGATTTAAAAAAATGTTGGTTTTTTTTGCACTTGGTGGTCCTTTTGTGCTCTTGTTTTGTGCTCTCTTGTGCCTCACTTCTCCTGAGAAACAAGATGGCTGCTCAGGTGGTCCCAGAAGGATAATAACATATATAAACGTTATCCGCTAATAGAATTAGCATTTACAAAACCTTTGAAATTTATTGAAAAAAAATATAGGTTTCACGCCTGATATAGTTAGGAATTAGCATTTAAAAAACCTTGCAAATTCACTGAAAAACCATAGGTTTCAAGCCTTATATAGTTAGGAATTTGCATTTAAAAAACCTTGCAAATTCACTTAAAAACCATAGGTTTCAGGACTTATATAGTTAGGAATTAGCATTTAAAAAACCTTGCAAATTCACTTAAAAAACCATAGGTTTCAGGCCTTATATAGTTAGGAATTAGCATTTAAAAAAACCATTGAAATTGCTCCTATATAGTTAGTTGTACTAACTATATTTCGCGCACCCGCAATCCACTGCTGATGGTGTCACATATTACATCATTCATGACATGGTCAGTGACATCACTGATGACATCACTGATGACATCTCAAATGACATCACTGATGACATCACTGATGACATCTCATTTGACATCACTGATCACATCACTGATGATATCATTCATGTGATAATACGATGCACCTCCTCACACTCTAATATAACCTTTGATACACCCAGTGTTAAATACAGACTACCATTCTTGAAACCATTGACACACCAATACCAGTTACTACATACGCACTCACTGATTCCTAGGTCTACACACACATTCACTAATTCACCCATAGAATCACTCATACATACAGTCACTCATCAATACAACACTATCATATGCACTCATACACCTATACAGACACTCATACACTGCCACTCATCCATGGAGTTACTCACACACCTAGACAGTCATGCAAAGAATCAATCACACTTCCATTTCCTCAACTATACAGTTATACACACAACACCTTACTTATTCAAACATATACTAACACATACTTACTCTCTTATGCAATCACTGATACAAGTACACAATGATCCATATAGCCACTCGCACATTCACTGGCTCTCATGTATAGTCATTTATATATGCCAACTCTCACATGCACTGTGTTTTACATATGTACCTACTTGCACATGTAGCACTGAGATATCCATTCACTCACCAACACACCCATGCACACAGTCAACCGCCCATATAGCTGTTTCCACATGCACTCTTGAACTCATACACCTAGTGAATCAACTGCTCACACATCTATGCACAGAGTCACACACCTCCCAGCCAGCCACTCACACACTCAGTCTCCCATTCAAATACTTGGGCAACCAATCAATAACCCATATAGCCACTCATATAGCTACTGATCAACACATGCAGCAGCTTACACAACAACAGACATTTTGATGCACACATTCAGACAGTTTAGTCACTAACCTATGCATTTAGTAAGACACATTTAATCACTCACTCATACAGTCAGTCACGCACCTACTAAATCCTTCGTCCAGACACTTATACATCCACTCATTCTTCAATATGTAAAACACATTTAAACTTTACAGAAACACACAGTCACTGGATGATGTCATCAGTGATGTCAAATGAGATGTCATCAGTGATGTCATTTGAGATGTCATCAGTGATGTCATCAGTGATGTCACTGACCATGTCATGAATGATGTAATATGTGTAATATGTGACACCATCAGCAGTGGATTGCGTGAGCGCGAAATATAGTTAGTACAACTAACTATATAGGAGCAATTTCAATGTTTTTTTAAAATGCTAATTCCTAACTATATAAGGCCTGACACCTATGGTTTTTTAAGTGAATATAAAACTGACAGCCGGCAATGCTACTTTGCACGCTACAAGCATGCACCCGAGACACACCATTTCAGGAATCCCGTACGACGAGATTTTGAGACTTAAAAGAATATGTAGCTCCCCAGAAGATTACAACAACTGTGTAGAAGATCTCATGATGAGACTACGAGCTCGGGGCTATTCGGACACTGTCTTAAAAGCGGCCCTAAACAAATCCTTGTCTAGATCAAGGGAAAGTCTCTTCCCAACATCTACGCCTAATACTGAAGATTCCAATATTATTGAACCCCAGCTGGAATGTCCACGTCTAATCACTACATACAGTAGGGAGGATAGAAAAATTAGAGCCATATTAAAGAAGAATTGGCCAATAGTGTTGAGTGACCCAATACTGAACACTAGATTACCATCTACCCCCACAGTAACTTTTAGACGTGCCAAAACCATGGGTAACTCTTTGGATAAAACAGCTCCTGAGTTAAAAGTGAAAAAACCTTGGTTACGCCCAACTAGAGGGTTCTATAGATGTACAAGCTGTCGGGCTTGCAAATTTGGCACTACAACTACACACTACTCTACCCCTTTTAGTACTGTTCCTAAACCTATTACCGGTCACTATACCTGCAGGACAGATCACGCTGTATATGTCTTGGCATGCACCTGTGGGCTTAGATATGTTGGCAGCACTAAGCTCCAGGTGCATGTCCGGATACTACAGCATCTGCGGGCTATACTTCACAGCGACCCAGCATATCCGGTTGCCCGGCAGTTTAAGCGGGTACATAATAAGGATTTAAAACACCTTAGCTATTTTGTTATCGGAGCTGTACCAGTTTTGAAAAGAGGGGGAGATCAAGAATTACAACTAAGACAACTTGAGTCTCGATTTATCCTTGAGCTGGATAGTCGTTGGCCTAATGGGCTCAATAATATTGAAGAAATGCACCATTATTTATAAACATCTAGGACGATGGTGGCAATTTCGTAATTGAGCCAGTGAGTATGTACTCACAGTGGCCTGTTTTAGATGTGGACTCCGGCCCTATAGAGGGCACAATTCACTGTATTTCCATTCGTGATGCCACATTATCAAGTCTTAGTGTAATGTCTATGTGCCACATGATTTCCAAATTGTCCAAATTGTTCAGATTTCATTAGGGCTGTATTGTATCATACACTTCCTTCCAGACTAATAATATGTCTTATATTAGATTCATTCTGACACTAGAGAATCTAGTCTGTGTTTACTGGGAAGAGTTGAAATGTACATGCTTGTAAATATTTGTATATTGATTCGTAGGTCTTTTTGGTATTGGGGTTATTATTATTATTTTTGTATAATAGGCTTATTTAGAGTTAGTTGGGTTTTCTTGATAAGAAACTGTACATGTGTATGTATATATATGAAATATGGAATTATTTTTACATATTTTCGTTTTTAATAACTTTGATATTTCACTTTTACCATTAATAACTTTTTAAAGAACCTGTTAGTAAACACAGCTTAGATCTGTGAATCTATGGAATTGAAATAGATTAACAACAAGTAGTATTAGGTATCTTAAGTTGTATGGTAACGTGGCTTCTCCTCGCATTTAGCACCTCCTATGAATATTTCGAATTTGATGCACTTTTTTATACACTTATTTGCACTTTACACTTCCGCTGCTATAATGCATTGTTTTGCACAAAAAAAGTATATCATAACATAATTGTGGTTGCTTGACAATCTTTCTTTTAAATGTGATTTGTTGAAGAGTATTGGATTTAACCAGGAATTGCATTGACTTTATGTACTATGTATGCCTAAAAGCAAAGAAAGACTAGCGGCGGCAGTATGTTTTCACTATTTGTTGCTCACCGGTGATCACCACTAGGGGGCGGTGATATTATCACTATAGGCATATAAAAAAGCATTATTACCTTTAACATGTTGCAGCGTGATCAAGGGCTTTGCAGCTCGAAACGCGTCGCTGGTTCTGTTTATGGAATAAATACCATCTGTTGCTGACTTTGCTGGTCCGTTTACCTCATTTCATGCTGGCGTGGAGGCGGTGTCTGCGAGCGCAGAGCGTGCTGAGGAGGAGCTGTTAATTATATATATATATATATATATATATATATATATATATATATATATATATATTCTCGCTCCAAAATTCCTGCGGTGTTCCCCGCAAAGAAGACAAGCACTCAGGGTGGCGAGCTCAAAGATTTATTGGTGAGCTCACGGTGTCCAGACGTGTTGCGGCATTCGCCTTTGTCGATGATACCATCGACAAAGGCGAATGCCGAAACGCGTCTGGACACCGTGAGCTCACCAATAAATCTTTGAGCTCGCCACCCTGAGTGCTTGTCTTCTTTGCGGGGAACACCGCAGGAATTTTGGAGCGAGAATATTGCGGAAGGCACCATCCGCTGGGGAGCACCCGCCCGAGAGTGCAAGGACTCGGTGCAGTCGTGGAGCAGTGATATATATATATATACATATACATATATATATATATATATATATATATATACATACATACATACATTCATTCTCTCTCTCTCTCTCTCTCTCTCTCTCGCACACGCACACACGCGCACACGCACACGCACACGCACACGCACACACACACATATATATATATATATATATATATATATATCAGCCCACAGGGGTTTTTATGAACTGTAATGAACAGAACACTGCGACACCCACTTGGGTTTTACTATTTTGTAGAACTGCAGATTCCAGAATGCTTTGCGACACCACAAGGGCGGTAAGCCCAGCCCTTGGCAGCAGGAATTTGAATATTTAAATCACGCGATGGTTCTACATGAGTTGGCAGATTTCCAGTTAGAGAAGGCTTGTGATCAAGGACTTAAAGGTTGAAATGCATTAAGCATGTACTGGAAATTAAATTGTTTGATGGTGATTTGGCTGCCTTCCTCGTTTTTGCAAGAGGTACTCCCCGGCAGGTCGTGCTCATAGGGGCAACCTTTGTGATGGAATATATATATATATTTGTTATGTGTTTACACCAACCCCCTCCCCCATTGCCACCTACCTAGTAGCTTTGAGAGCAGCCGCCACTGTATACAATCTGTTGCTCACTTGATTCAAACCCAGTAAAACAGAGTTAATGTACCTGCTGGTGAGATGTGTGTGCATTTGCTGCTCATAGGTTTGAAGCTCAGTAATAATTTACTGAATTAATATGGAGGACCGGACTGGGAAGTAAATTAGCCCTGGCAAATTTTGTCAGACCAGCCCTTGTACTTGTAGTGAGCGAGCCTGACTGATGGGGAAATACTGGCATCCTCCCAGGAGCAAATGAATGAAACTCACCAGACATAGCAGGTTTGCTCAGAAACAGAGTGAAATGTATTTATTGGTACCAAAAGCATGCATCATTAATAATCAACAACGAAGAAGTCAGATCTGCCACCTTATGGGCTCTCAGACAGCTTCTTCCCAGAGTGATAGGGTTCTAGGTGCTGTATACATTGAGTAATGCCATGTCAACGGAACTAGAATAAGGCACCACGCAAATATGGCTAACATGGATGTGCAATGTCTTCACCATGCAAATTATAAACAGCCAGAAATAGGCAGACCAGAAAGGCTGGCTCGGCACTGTGTAAGCAACTTGCACAACCAGAATAAGATATATCATGTAGTCAGGACAAGCAAGGTGACCTCTGAGGGGGTACAGAATAGCTTGTTGAAGCTTGTCCAGTCAAGGTCAGATAGGAAGCCCTTTTGAGTTCCAGGCCTAATGTTAAGGTGTATTTAAGACAGTGTGCTGATTTGGTGCCTCGAAAAATTAAACACAAAGCATTACGTTTTGACCTCAAATAGAAGGCAGAAAGAAATAACTATGTAATGTGTGAATTACTTACCATGAAGCCAGGTAACCTTGCATCAATCCTGGCTTCCATTTGACCATGTTGTGTGATCCCAGGCAAGTACCTTTTTCACAGTGCCTCCTTTTGCTTCGTCGTCATGTGAAAGCAACTTTACATGCATCAGTTCAGGGTGTGCATTGCACAAAAACAAAAGACGTTAATGTTCCTATGGTAACACCCAAGGCCACATTTGGGGCCAAAAGGCAAAGGAGGTCCCTCTTGGATCCCTAGCAGCATCGTCATCAGGACAATGGTGGAGGGTCATTCATATTTCCAGGCGCATAATAATAATCACATCTAACAATTGTCACTCAGGGTCACAATTTAGAAGTATACTTTTTTTAATTTTGAAGAGCTTTTATATGTACTGGGTTCAGGGGCAGCTCCTCCTTAATGGCGGGTGAGCGTCGCTCAACTGCCAGCAGATGATAAATAAAACAATAATAACATACTGTTATTATCATTTGATTTATCTCTGTCGGAGTTACTTATGTACAACAGGAGGGGCAGGTCGGGCCATAGCAGGGAGGAGTACTGTGCACTTATAAGTGCGCATGTGTGCTTAGCTGGCTGTCCTAGGCTGTCCAAACACACATGCGCACTTATGTTTCTCCAACCTGGCTGTATTGTACAGCTGGGTTTGAAAAACCCCTCAGGGTTCCGGGCACAGTCTGAGCTGCAAACGAGGCCGTCAGACAAATCCTGGTGCGGCTCTCTTGCTAGAGCGCAGTGTCTGGATTGGGTGGGGAGCCTGTGCCTTTAGACCCATTCGCTTTCGGGATGAGAGGAGCTGGAGAAAAAAGGAGGTCAGCAGTGGAGCAGAGCGGAGCAGTAGGTACGTGTTTTTTCCCTTATATAAAACTCAATTAATTAATAAATAATTATTTTTTTCCCAACCTTCCCTCTCCCCCCTTGCCCCCATCACCCTACAGGTTTTGATTGGCGGCAGCCGCCACTGACTGGGTTCCTGGATCAAGCAACTGCAAACTCCCCCTACCCCACGCCTCTCTTCTCTCTGAGTCCCTGAAGGTCAGTCCTGCCTGCGACCACCCTGGAAGAGATAGGAACCAATCAAATGCAAAAACAAATGTTTTTAAAACAAGTGTGACCTGATTAGGCACGCTTTCAAAGATTTGTTTTACATTGTTAGTAAAGTGGTGAAGCGGGGCCAAGCCACCCCCAGCAACAAAACCGGCCCACACCCAGCTACCCTATCAGGAAAACACCCTGTGCTGCCAGTAAAGGCCTGCTAATGCACATACTACTGAACTCTGCTTGTATCCTGCTGTGCACAGGTTGTGATACCAGCATAATAATTCAATGATAACAATATTGCTTTGTTGTTTATGGTTATTTAAACCTTTACAATATAAAGCAGCATGTACAATTGGTAAACCAGGGTCACGTTCATATGAGTTAACCGGAGATCAAGTTCGAACATTTAAAATCAGTATAATCGGCTATTTAAAAGAAGCATGGTGAGGTTATCGTATTGGTCGACTACATAAGGATAGCATAGCAGTGAGGTATTCCTCATTTAAAGCAGTACAAGAATTAAATAAAGTGCAAGTGCATTGAGTCAGCCTTTTTTACAGAAAATGATGTGGCTGATCAGATTCAATAAATGGATTAGCTAGCTGAAGACAACTGCTAAATGTTCTTCGTTGGAAGCAACATAAGGATTAAGTACATTTCCAATGCCTTTGATATATCCCACCTAGTTAACTTGAGCCAGAATGGCAGTGTGTTGTTCCTCATTGCCAATGGAGCAGAAGTCTGATAAAGTGCAGATTCAATATAGGAATAGCCATTAATTTCAGCAAAGTGGTGCTCAGGGCTAGCACCCTCGAGTTTGCAGCGTTCAATGGGACTGCTTTGGTTTGAGTGCAGTTAAATGTGGCTGATCACTTGCAACAGGTAGATCAAGAGGGTATACAAGGATCAGCTTTTTGGGTCCCTCGCCATCTAAACATGTTGGATGCAATGGTAACAAACTCAGTCAGCAAGATGTTCAGGGCTGTGTTGTCAGGATTTAAGGAGGCGATAACTGCCTGCCGACAGGTGTGAACTCCCAGTTTGTTCCACTCTCTCCAAAGTCTAGCCCTGTGTTCGTTCAGCAAAGCTAGGAAGAGGCATACAACATGTTTGAATGATTCTTCACAGCCACCACAGCTACTGCAGGCTCTAATCTCACTTGGATGACGCTAGCTGGCTAGATGTTTCAGGAAAGGCGACTTCTCTAGCCTAAGGAACATGAATCTTTGCTTCCAATGAACGGCGTATGTGCAGGGAAGATATGATGCTTGGGTGGCTGGCCTGTACCTACTGATGACTGCCCGGGCATGCCTGCATTTGGTGTGTTGGGCTTTATCTGAATAAAATAACCAGACGTGAATGCATTTTCTTATACCTATTTTGAAGTGTTGGAGGGTTGGGGAACTGGCCCAGAGGTCTTTCGTATCCAGGAGCTGCAGGCAATCTTCTAGAAACCTGACTATGTAGTTGACCAGGTCGACTGCGCCTGATTTCGGACCATAGCAGAGCCTAAAGGCTATCAGCTCTGGCCCTCCATAACCTGTGGCACAGGTTGAGATCGGCAACGGACGCCCATTGATCAGTAAGGCAAAGTTTGTACCTGACATGGACAGGAGAAGATGATTTCGGTAGTCAAAGGACTCTCTTGTAGATCTTTACAACAAACTTATTCATCAGACTGTTGTCTCTGTCTAGTTTGAATTCCCTGCTGTAGGTTAAAGAGGGAGTCATTTTGGCCTCATAACTGCTATTAGTGGAGAGAGTCTTGGGCCCAGTAACTGTTTTGCTAGTTTTGATTGGGTCACCCGAGGAGTCCGGGCTTTTGCTTCAACTTTGTCTTGTTGTTTCACAAAACATCTAGCGTCGATGTGCACCACTAGGTACTTGTAGGAATGTTCAGATCATGATACTGTTGCTGTTGTAGGACCATCCTCCTCCCTGATGTTACTTCAGCCAGTATGTTACAACCTTGGTCTTTTTTCAGGTTCACCTGTAGTTTGTTGGCAGGTGTATAGGTGTGCAGCAGATCGAGTAGCTGTTGAAGACCTACCCTTGTATGACTGAATAGGGCTAGGTCATTTGCGTACAAGTTACTTATCCGGGCGCCACTTATTTTTGGGGAGTGACTATTGATAACATCAAGTGACTGTGGGAAGTCTGCAATGAAAATGTTAACCCCTTTGATGCGCCCGTTGGCTAATGGCCGTCGCAAGCACTTCCTCCGTAGTGCTGCGCACGTCCGTTGGGCGATGCGGCCCAGTCCACTCAATAAAACCGCTGCACCGTTAAAAAGCAATGGTGCTAGCATGCCCCACTGCTTCACTCCTCGCAATGTCATTATTTTTCTAGATATGTAGGCGCCATCTCCCAGTTTGATATGTATCCAGGTGTCAGAGTGTTGCTGGATTATGGCCCCCAAGAGGATCCAAGATCTTCCCACCTCTGTAACTTAGCCCAAAGGGATCTCCTTGGAACTTGATGAAACGTAGCCTTGAAGTCAGTAAAGCAACAGTTTATCAGAGATTTTAAGGTTGTTGCTCTTTCTATCAGAACAGATATTGCCATAAGATTGGTTATCATCCCTGATTTAGCCATGAATCCCGTTTGATTCAAGAGATTGAACCGATTTTGTTCCACCCATGACCATAGGGCTTCCAGGAGCAGACTGGCATGGTATTTAGCACCATTGTAGACGACGGCTATCAACCTGTTGTTTTTTGGGTGCCTCCTTGATATATCGCATGTATTATAGTGCCTTGTCATTAGTCTGGTATCTGTGAGATCCTCTGGCAGTGGTCAGAGTGTGGTAAACTTTAATGGATCAATGCACGTGCTCCATAAATATATGTAGCATGCAGGTTGTAATTTCAGAAGAATTGCTTAGTGGGCTAGTTTGCTATCTGCAGAGGTCTGTAAGTGACCTTCCAGTCACCAGGCCTAAGTCTGGCCAACACTTACCTTCTCGTGAAATTAATTAAACATATTTCTCTGGGGTAAAAATAAAAACATATTATGTAATCACCAAGATGCAGAATAATTTGATCTGTCTGATTTTCGTAAGTATTTTTCTTACTCATTTGATCTAAAGTATGGGTTTCCATCATAAATCCAGGAGGATGGGGGGCGTGGCTTAGCCGGCTGCAAGATGGCTGCACCTTGAGTGGGCTCTGCCCGCCAAGCCTATAATTCTTCACCATCAGGCAGACTCCTCGCACGTTACTTCCTGTATCCCCACTACTGCTACTTACCTCTGCTTGGGGCATCTTTTGAGCTGCTCATCTCGGTCTTTCGACCTGTCTGCACTTGAGTTCGGCGCCTCTTGTAGACGGGCCCAAGATCCTGCTCGCTCATCAGGGCCCGGCCTGTGCTGCCTGCTTCACGTCATATGGGGGCTGGACATTCACCACCCTGCCCTGCGGCCACTTAATCGACATCCCAGCCGGTGAGTCCTTTTGCTCGGGGGCGCTCCGTGGCAGGGTTGGGATCACGTTGCCGTACCACCCGGCCCGTCTGACCTTGAGAGGTATCCCAGCTTGGTTTCATCATTTGCGCTAGTGGGCCGGGTGAGGCGGGCTGTGCGTTCCCCGCGTCCCTCCGCTGTGGGGTGCTTCCCCCCCGCGACTCCCGGCTGTGCACGCCTGTCTCCACTGAGCCTCTGGCTGCCCCGTAACCTTTCCTCCCGCTGGTGTGACAGAGGGAGGCTCGCGGGTGAATGCTGAGGGGGCCTGCGGCTGGTGTCGCGTCATCTTGCCGTCCACGACATTCCGCCAACCCTCGGCTCCAGCCTGACTCCGGACGGCTTGCTGAGTGCCTGTTTCCCTGGCCGGGCCCCCCGGTCCCTCTACTGGTGCTGAAGCCTTTCCTGTTGTGCTGCTGCAGACTGCTTCCTTCGCCGCAGCTCCTCCACACGCCGCCGGCTCGGCTAACCTCATCACCGCCTCCTCACACGGAGCACTGCTGCGGCCTTCTACCCTGCTACAGACCCGGGCCTGCCGTGGGGCATATGTCTCACTGTACCTCCGCATTGATGTGATTGCAGCCTGAACTACACGCTGACACGGGCCCCAGGGCTGGGCCTCTTGTGCGAACTGCGCCTGCCTGTGTAAGTCGCTGACCACGGGGCCTGGACTTTTGGCCTCCACCGTCACACTTGTGGCCCGGTGCCTTGCACCAGTTGCATATTGACCTTGTTTGGGGGGTGCCTTTCGCCCCGCGTGCCCCCGCCACCTCTGCCCCTTTTGGCTGCATCTTGCACCTGGACCTTTCTGGGCTGAGCGGGTGGTTCTGCCGCCGCCCTCCTTATCTCCTGTCCCATCTCCAGTGGCGGTGTCTCCCTGACCACTCCTTTGAGGTGCTGGACGCTGTGGGCACTCTGGGCACTCCCTGCTCCTGGTGACCACCATGGGTAAGGCTGCCCCTAAGCAGCCTAGGCTCACTTTCGAACAGCGGAGGCAGAGGCGTCAGGAGGGCGCAACCGCCGACGGGGCGATCAGCCTGCTTCTGCGGAAATGGCAGCCACACGTGAAGACGACCTTAAAGCCATTATGTTGGAAGTAAAGTCTGCTGTGTCCGGGATCGCCACCCATCTCGAGCAACTGACCTCCCGCCTGGACGTGGTCAAGTCCAGGGTGGACTCACATGATAACCAACTACTTCACGTTGAGTCCAGAGTGTCTGACGTGGAGGACTCCGCCACCCAAGACCATCAAAAACTACTCCAAATGGACAAAATTCTCGACCTTTTTCGCTGTAAGAACGAAAATTTGGAGGCCCGCTCCCGCAGGAGTAACCTCCGCATCACCGGAGTGCCGGAGTCCACCAACATATCCAAGATGGAGGATTATGTGGAACAGCTGTTGCGAGATCTGTTTGGTGATGCACTGTCCCAGGTCTTTATCGTGGAGAGAGCACACTGTTCCCTTGGACCTCGGCCTACCCCTGGACTGCCTGATCGTCTGATTATTGCAAAACTCCTCAATTTCCGGGACCGAGATGCGGTCCTCCGAGCTGCCAGGGAGAGGGGCAAGATAGGTATCAAGGTAACACTTTATCTTTCTACCCCGACTACACCCTGGCTGTGCAGGCTGCCCGCCGCAAATTTCTGCCCGCAAAACGCATTCTGCAAAAACACGGAATGTCATACTCTTTAGCTTACCCAGCCAAGCTGCGGGTCAGTCAGGGTTCCAAAACCCTGGTGTTCCCTGATCCGAAACAAGCCCTCACTTTTGCCAAATAGTTGGACTTTTCTCGTCACACCACTCCAGCCAGTTCTCAAGACCCTGCTGCAGCCAATATGAGTGACAATGACTGAAATGGATGAGTTAATTGCTCTTGGCTCCGCACATTTCCTGTACACGGCTGTAGAAAACACTGTGGGTCTTTTTTTTCTCTCTCTATGTCTGCCACCTGACTGTTTTAATTGCCCGTTGTTCATTATTGCATTTATTCACTGGGCGTACTGGCTATTCGGCCACCCTGCCATATTTGGCAGGGGTGTATGCTGGGCGCTGCCATGCCCCCGCGGGATGATTCCCACCTCTGTTGCTCATTTTTCCCTTCCCAGTTGGGGTTCCCCGGGGTGGGCGTGGGTGGTTGCTCGACCTGTTTGGGGGGTGGTGTGGGTGGTGGGTGGCTGGGCTTGGGGTTGTTGTGTCCTCCTTCAGAGGCGCTTTTGTGATATATTGTGCTTCTTTTGAACTTAATCTCCATTACAGTCTCTTCCTTTCCCAGTTGGGGTCCCCTGGGGTGGTTGCATGACCTGTTTGGTGGATCGATGTGGGAGGTTGGTGGTTGGGCCCTGGGTTGCTGAGTCCTCATTTTGTGGCGTTCATGTGGTTAAATGCATTTCTTCTGCTGTTACAACGCCTGAAACATGTTTCCACACTGCTTTTTTCATGGTGGGTAGGGTTGGACTGGGATGGGTTTTTTCCAGGTTTTCTTGTCATTTTATTGTGATGTTCTTGTTCACATTTCTTCATCTTCCACATCTCCTCAGTGTGCTTTCCTGCACTGCTAGACCGACTCCTTGTATTGCGTTTGACCAGAGCACTGTTTCCTCTCTCAGAGTGTCTTCCTATGGAACAGAACCACTTATCCCCCCTTTTGTGCCTGCTCACGTGTGGTTCCCCACATAGTCAGGCCGTTCATACTTGCAGGTACCGGCTGGTTCCACTGTATGCTTTTTGCGACTGCCCCATTCCTTTCCCCTCCAGGTTTGCTTGCCCCAGCACATACATTAGCTTTCTGCTATGGCAAGGCCTCACTGCCCTGCGTCCCAGTTTTTCCTGGTCCTCATTTAACATGACTGACACCATATGTTGGACCTGGAACATCCGCGGTCTCAATGATCACCGTAAAGCCAGGCTTATCCACACCCACCTACTCCGGCATAAAGTCGACATTTGCCTTCTACAAGAACCCACCTGCGACCTCCACTAGACTTCAGTCAAGCTATTGGGGTGAATCGCACTATTCTTTCTATTCCTCCAATTATATGGGAGTGTCCATTCTAATAAGGAGGGGGCTCCCTGGCACACTACTCAGGTATTCACTGACCCTGATGGACGGTATGTTATTTTGCATGGCTCCCTCTTGACCCAACCCTTGACGATTGCGGCTGTGTACGGCCCTAATTCAGATGACCCTGATCTATTTTTCAACCCCCCCCCCTTGAACTGGAGCAAATCAGCCATTCACCCCGGACTTTCCCTTTGTATGGGCCACCGCCCCCACTCGCTACCTAGGCATCTGGCTGAGCAGGGACTTGGATGACCTCTAGAGGGCCAACTTTGGACGCGCGATGGACTGGCTCCAGTCCAAAATACCCCATTGGAACCGCCTCCCCTTGTCCCTGACTGGTCGCATAGCTATTGCCAAGATGGTGGTCCTTCTGAAATTCCTTTACCTGTTTCTGAATATCCCCATACCTCTGACTGCCCATTTCTTTTGTAAACTTTGCTCTCTGATCATATCTCTTGTTTGGGCTGGCAAACAGCCCAGGATCGCATATGATATCCTTACTCTCCCCATGTTGGTTGGTGGTATGGGCACTCCCAATATTAAACTTTATGCCTTAATTGCCCAGGTCAGCTTTTTACATTTCTGGATTCACCCCACCCCTTATCAGCCGTACTTTGCGGTTGAGGCTGACATAGCAACCCCATCGCTGAACACCGCCCTGTTTTCCCCGGCCAGTCGCCCGCAAGCTGAGGTGGACACGGTCGAGACCTTGCGCTGGGCCTGGTTGGGACTGTGCCACCTTCCCAACGCTCTGACGTTATCTGCTAATACCATGCCGATTGTACGTCATCCTGTCTACCCTCCTCTCCAACCAACTGGCATGTCTAAACACGCTGCCCGCCTGGGGCTGGCGACATTGGCTGATCTCTACCCCAGAAATACGTTTTATTCTCCTCCTGCTTCTTCTGGTCCTATGGACACACTGCTCTTTTATCAGCTGCGGGCCATCTGTAGGGAGCTACACCCAACATTCCCTCAACCTCCACCTTCGATGCCCGCTCTCGATTTCATATATACGTCCCCCACTCCCTGCAAGCTGGTGACTAAATTATACGCCCTTACACAGTCGACCACCTCCATCTGTACCGATCACTCACATCGCCCAGCTACCGTCTCCGTCTCATACATTTACAATTACAAATATCTGCACAGGCTATACCGCACCCCTGTTCAGCTACATAAATTGGGTCTCATACGTAGCGATAGATGCTTGTGCTGCTCTACCCTGCCGCGGATTTTACTCACCTTGCATGGTTATGCCCAAGGGTGTCGGATTTCTGGATGGAGGTCTGTGCCGCCATTTATGAGATTACCTCTGCACCGTTTCAGATCGACCCACCGTTGTGTCTGCTGGGCTTTGTCAAGTTCTGTCCGGATGCTTCTCGTCGATTGATCGCTATGCCGCTTGTCCTTGCGCAGCATAGGGTGGCCATGCGCAGGAGTCACAGACCGGCGCCTAAGTTCACCCAATGGCTTGAAGATACTTCAAGATGCCAGGCTCTTTTATCTGAATTCTGGGACCTTATGCCTGCAAGATACCGCCCACCTGACAAATGGGGTCCCCTGGTGACGTGTCTTCATTCCTGGCCACACCTGAGCTGGACTGCCTCTCCTGCGCTCTCCGCCAGCACTCTGCCCACGGCGTCTGCCGGTGCTGGTCAGTAACTGCCTCTCCTCCTGTCCCCCTTTCCCCCACCCCCTCCCTTGTATGTATTCTGGGATAAATGCTAAAATGTGCTTTGGGCTGCAAAGACCGGCAATTCATTTCTTAAACAGAAAGAGCCTGGAAAATATTTTTAAAAAGCATTGTTTTTACCAGTTCCTTGCTACTTCACTAGGAATGTCATGCTGTGACACTCGTGCACCTGAATACACTGATGATGGACAGGTAGTCGGTCCTATTTGATTGTGGATTGAGGGGTAGAGGGAGACTTTGGTCCTTAAGGATGTTGTTACTGGATTAGGAACTGATGCCCAAGCCTTTTGTTCTAGGCCTTAACTCCATCTAGGCAAAGTGGGGATTGGATTCGTGGCTGGAACTTCCTTCAGTCTGTTGGCCTCCTGTTAGCTCCTGGAGTTTGGCTTGCAATTGACAGTCCCGCTCTGGATCCTTCACGCTCCAGGTGATGGCCGCTGTGCTGGGACTTTGCAGAGTTATCCGAATGGAGGAATGCCTCAATGCAGCCTGCAAGGTCTTATCCCCACCTCACCTGGTCTGCCCTTGTGAACCTTAATCCCTCACGAACCGCATACTTGCCAACCCTACTAATGTTAGCAGCAGGCTGCTGTGCTTTGCAGCCTGCTTATTTTAGTCTATATTGCTACAGCTTTTCACGAGGCAAGAGGAGACGCTGGCAGTTATTGCCTCCTTGTATTAAAAAAATGTAGACAAGACCCATAGTAGCCATGGTTATATGACCATGAATACCACAACTCAGACATGGCGTGCGAACATCTGAAGACTCTTGGAGTTGTGGAGTAGACCTGTCCTAAACTAGTTGAGTCAGTTAATGTTCCTGATTCCGAGTACTGTGCCAGTTGGCGTGTTTTTCCCAATTTGCAAAGCCAATAGGTCTGGAATTCGCAACTGGGAAATGTTTCTATTTTTTGCCAAACACATGTCTTAGATTCTGAACAATAAAAAGTTCACCTTGCCACCATCTAAAGGTGGAACCATATGCTTTCAAGGGAAACACCGATGGATTGGTCCACCAGCGCTGTGCTCACATGATTAGGAAAAGTGCCATCTAAAGTGGGCTGACTTTTTGGACCATGCAGTATGCCTTTGTGGGTGGAAGCAAAATATTGATGGCATTTAAACCGACCAATGGATAGAGGCCTGACCCAAAGCCACTCTATGTATAGACATGGTATGTGTTTATAAATTGTTTAGATTACAATGGTAATAGTGATGCCAATAGCACAATACACTGCCTTGTCTTTGTGCAGCTCCATCGCCCTTGGCTAGCTCAGCGATGGCCCAGGTTGGTTCAAGTGGATGGGACAGCACAGAGTCAATGATAAACAAGTATAGGCAAAGCCAACTGATCTAGCTTTAACGTGTTAATGCAGGTTCCTTTTCTGGAGCCTTTCTTATAGTCCCTCATTAGTTTGTATGTTGTAGAAAGAAAGGAAGGACTATAATTAAGTCTCCCTTTCCACCAACCCTTATTTTGAAATAGAAACAAAAATAGGAAGGTATTAAAGGCAACAAGGCATACTGTGAAGCCTAAACTAGTAATAAAAATGCGCTGTAACCAGGAGCACAAAGAGGAAGGAAGGAGGGGCATGAGGGAACAAGGCACATATGGAAAGAGAATGTGCCAGGAAGGGGGAACGAGATATGGGCAGGAGGGACAAGAAGCATGAGGAGGAACATTGGGAGATACTTGGTAGGGAGCCAGCATGAGCAGAGAGGACTATACTAGTAAAGTAATCCTTCATTCAGTTCAAAGCAAGCGCTGCAATGGAGGTAAAAAGATGCATCCGAACAGCCAATAGCATCAGGTGAGAAAGAAATAACCCTCTGCGAGGGGTATGCTTAGGTGTGGGTCCTGTGTGTGTACGGAAGAGGGGCCTAAAAGGGAGTGGGGTCGGAAGATGAATGGAAGTAAGGTAAAGAGAGAATTTGGGGGCTCATGGGCACAGAGTCTGTGAGACTGGAGCGTGGCTGGGTGAGGTGTGGGGCTGTTTAAAGCAATGAAGAGGAGGATTAATAGATCAGGATTGAGAAAGTACATTGGGGAGGACAGCACGAGGGCATGGGGGACAAAAAAAGGACCAAGAGCTTCAAGAAGTACTAGATGAGTGAGGAAGGATGAGTTCTCTCCCCTTTAATTTATGAACAATGCCTTATGCCTCTAACAGCCGCGGCCGCTGCAGGGAAGGGTGGTAGGGCCGGGTGGGGGATTTTGAGAGACGACCACGAGGGAAAATTAAATATTTATTTAATTTTCGCTTGTGTGTCTCTCGAAATCCACCACACCCGCCCCCACCGTTCTTACCCGCAGCGGCCGCGACCAGCCTCTATCGTCTGATGAAGACTTCTAGCTGCAGATTTCTCAACTTTTCAATATTCCCCAGGCATCACACTGGATCCAGAAACTTTACTGTACTTCTGCACGCTAGAAGGGATTGCCTAGTGGCTCCGCACCAATGCCGTTCTGCACCAGACATGACATGCGGGGGCGATAAAGGTGCCACTCCCACGTGCTGACATCAGATTCTTTCTTTCTATGCCTTCAAGCGTGGATCCAGAGCTTCTTCGCTTCTCTCAGCAACACCTTACCTTGATTTTCCAAAATTCTGATACAGTGTGCAAGGGATGTCATCCCCTCAAATGACAGGTTTCAAGCCCTGTATGGACTGTCATAAACCGCTGTGCCTGGGGTGTCTAAGGCTGAGCCACGACTCCATGACCTACGGAGGCTGCACATCAATGAACCCGAAAGCCATCAGGGAACTCAAGGTGAAGTATTTATTTCGCCAAGCTCTAAGACCCCTCAGTGCCAGGACTGCTACATATCCCATTCCTGTTCAAAGGTTTGCTCCCAGTCACTGTCCCGAAGTAGACAGACCCACTCTAGAGTACTGTCTTTGTCACGGCGAAAGTATTATGGTAAGCACAAGAAACATTAGAAGTCGAAGGAGAGTTCTGCTCCCTAATGCCATTCGCACTCCTCTGAGCAAGTGTGTGGACAGTGTCAACATTCTTGATCACACTTTCAAAAACGGCAACTTCGTAAACAAATCTGCAGCTGGCTCTGGCACAACCTGAATTTCTGGGGCCTTCAGCCACGTCCTGTCAAATTGAAGAGTCCCGCATAGCTATGCTCCAGCTCTTTGGTTCTTCACTGACTCCAACTTGTGTGCCTCTGGGCCCCATGGAGCCAGGAGGATTTCCACCTGGAATACTGCCAGTGGGTCCGCCCACAGAGCCAGCTGGCCCCTCTGAGGCTACTTTTCCTCTAGCTCATGTTCTGATGCCGCTTCCGGTGCCCAAAACCATGCTAGTACATCAACGCTGATGCCGACTTTGCTGTCTGAGGAGGTATCCCCCATTGTCCTCTCAGGCTCAAACTCGGAGCTTGTCTATCTTCGACCAATGTCATACCAGAATCCAATTGAGCACTCATTTCTGTTCTCAACTTACCATTAGGCAGGCAACATTTTTGGCTGCCCTTTTTAGCACAGACTCAGATAACGAATGTGACCCAGATGATGAGTTCGCTCAGCTCTATCTGGACGATAACTGGTATTAGGATTTGCAGAAGGACCATGGGCTAGAAACCTCCCCAGAGTCAGCTCTTTTCTCTCATCCTGGGCAATCCATGGATTAACTGGTATCCTAGGCCAAGGTCCTGCGCAGGGTGGCCGAAGTCCTTGATCTCCAACTTCCCAACCTGGAAGTAACAAGCATTGGCATAGCTAATAGGTCTCGCCTTTGGGACCTTATAAGCGTTTAGTTATCCAGCACAATATCATTGGTGCAACAACATCAAGTGTTACATGGCTAAACACTTATAAAGTCCCAAAGGCGCGACCTATTGGCTATGCCAATGCTTGTTTTGACTGAGTGGCTCATGCAGGTATGCCACTTGGAGGTAGCGATGCTGCGAGTGCTTTTACTGGAGCCCCTGTGACATTGCGCCTCTTCAAAATGTATCTTGAGTCTGGTATAATACTTCTAGCCCCTATTCCCGTCTTCTCACACCCAATGCATCCTTAAATGTCCTATGTACAGCCGGGGTTGACACTCCTATTACCCCAGCCCTCCAGTGACAATTTACCTGTCATGGTTGGTGGTGGTGGTGGACATGATGGTGGTGGTGGATGTGGTGGTGGAAATGGTGAACGTGGTGGTGGTGGACGTGGTGGTGGTGGATGGGGTGGTGAACGTGGTGGTAGTAGACATGGTGGTGGGGGTGGACAAGGTGGTGGTGGACGTGGTGGTGGTGGACATGGTGGTGGTGGATGTGGTGGTGGTGGAAATGGTGGACGTGGTGGTGGTGGATGGGGTGGTGGACATGGTGGTGGTGGACATGGTGGTGGTGGACGTGGTGGTGGTGGTGGACGTGGTGGTGGTGGACATGGTGGTGGTAGACATGGTGGTTGTGGACTTGGTGGTGGATGTGGTTGTGGACGTGGTGGTGGACACGGTGGTGGACACGGTGGTGGATGTGGTGGTGGATGTGGTGGTGGTGGCGGTGGTGGCGGTGGTGTTGGCGGTGGACATGGTGGTGGTGGAAGTGGTGGTGAACGTGGTGGTGGACGTGGTGGTGGTGGTGGTGGTGGATGTGGTGATGGTGGACGTGGTGGTGGTGGAATTGGTGGATGTGGTGGACGTGGTGGTGGATGTGGTGGTGGTGGATGTGGTGGTGGATGTGGTGGTGGTGGGCGTGGTGGTGGTGGATGTGGTAGTGGTGGTGGACGTGGTAGTGGTGGTGGACGTGGATGAGGTGGTGGATGTGGTGGACATGTGGTGATGGACATGGTGGTGGACGTGGTGGTGGTGGACGTGGTGGTGGTCGTGGTGGAATTGGTGGATGTGGTGGACGTGGTGGTGGATGTGGTGGTGGTGGACGTGGTGGTGGATGTTGTGGTGGTGGTGGACGTGGTGGTGGACGTGGTGGTGGTGGATGTGGTAGTGGTGGACGTGGCAGTGGTGGTGGAGGTGGACGAGGTGGTGGATGTGGTGGACATGTGGTGGTGGACGTGGTGATGGTGGTGAATGTGGTGGTGGTGGAGGACGTAGTGGTGGTGGACGTGGTGGTGGATTTGGTGGTGGTGGTAGTGGTGGACAAGGTGTTGGTGGATGAGGTGGTGGGGGATGTGGTATTGGTAGTGGTGGACGTGGTGGTGGTAGACGTGGTGGTGGATGTGGTGGTGGTGGACATGGTGGTGGTGGTGGATGTGGTGGTGGTGAACGTGGTGGTGGTGAATGTGGTGGTGGATGTGGTGTTTGTGGTGGTAGAGGACGTAGTGGTGGTGGACATGCTGGTGGTGGACAAGATGGTGGTCGACGTGGTCGTGGACATGATGGTGGTGGACATGGTGGGGGTGAAAGTGGTAGTGGTGGTGGACGTGGTGGTGATGGACGAGGTGGTGGATTTGGTGGTGGATGTGGGGGACATGTCGTGGTGGACTTGGTGATGGTGGTGGATGTGGTGGTGGTGGTGGTGGACGTGGTGGACATGGTGGTGGATGTGGTGGTGGTGGACTTGGTGGTGGACATGGTCATGGAGGACGTGGTGGGGGTGGTGGACGTGGTAGTGGATGTGGTGGTGGACGTGGTGGACAAGGTGTTGGTGAATGTGGTGGTGGGGACCTGGTGGTGGTGATTGAAGTGGTGGTAGTGGATGTGGTGGTGGTGGATGTGGTGGTCGTGTTGGTGGTGGACAAGGTGGTGGTGGATGTGGTCGTGGATGTGGTCGTGGACATGGTCATGGACATGGTGGTGGTGGGCATGGTGGTGGTGGTGAAAGTGGTGGTGGTGGTGGACCTGATGGTGGTGGACGTGGTGGTGGTGGACGTGGTGGTGGTGGTGAATGTGGTGGTGGTGGTGGATGTGGTGGTGGTGGATGTGGTGGTGGTGGACGTGGTGGTGAAAGTGGTGGTGGTGAAAGTGGTGGTGGTGGTGGATGTGGTGGTGGTGGATGTGGTGGATGTGGTGGTGGTGGATGTGGTGGTGGTGGACGTGGTGTTGGTGGACGTGGTGGTGGTGGGCATGGTGGTGGACGTGGTGGATGTGTTGGTGGTGGACGTGGTATTGTATGTGGTGGTGTATGTGTTGGTGGTGGATGTGGTGGTGGACATGGTGGATGCGGTGGTGGACCTGGTGGTGGATGTGGTGGTGGCTGTAGTGGACATGGTGGTGGTGGTGGTGGATGTGGATGTGGTGGTGGTGGTGGACGTGGTGGACATGGTGGTGGTGGGGGTGGACATGGTGGCGGTGGACGTGGTAGTGGTGGATGTGGTGGTGGTGGACGACCTTTGGGTAGGAGGGTGCTGGCAGAATGTGGATGGAGAAGAGGTTCTCGAAGGAGGCACATGGGAGAGTAGAAAGAGGCCGAATATTAGATACAATAAAATGTAAAGCGCATTAGAGCGCAGTACTCCTTTAATAAAAAAAACACGTCGTGCCTGCAGTGAGAGTGGCTCACAAAGAAAAGAAACAAGTTTGCCTCCGGTGTTCAGTCCGTTTAAGCTCCTTTTATCTATTCGTCCAGTTTGTTCAGGTGTGTGTGCGCTCGATGAAATCTTGTGTACTGACTTGTCTTGTGAAACCTGGCTGTATTTCTCACCTCCCCGCGTTTACTAGTCAGCAGCCGAAACTAACTTAATTTACACCACATGGAGTCTATGTCAATGTAATCTGTCACAAGAAAAGACGTTAAATGCATGCAGGCACAATACTCTGAACCTAGGAGATTCCATGGAACAGCAGAGTCTCAACAGAATTAAACTGAAGTGTGTTCAAGTTATGAACATTCTGTCAGTAATGAAATAAAAGATTTGGTGAAAAAACAGCTAAACCTTTCTGACATGTTTCTGATGTGGAAACATTAATAAACTATACAATGCAAACCAAGGTCGGTTTCAGAGGCAGAAATGAGCATTGAAAAAACAGCTCTGTTTTAGAATTGCTTTTGGTCTGCTTATCTGCATGAGAGAGAGGGGGAGCAGGAGGTGAACCTGGGAGTGGTGCGTGCGTGCACGTGCAGTCTTCTCATTTTCAAGCACTGCACTCATGCTTGTGGCGTGCCCCTGCTTGCTCCCGCAAGGTGGATGCCGCCTCAAGCACGAGTGTGCGCTTCGTGGTGGTGGACGTGGTGGTGGTGATGGACGTGGTGGTGGTCTTGGTGGAGGTGGTGGTGGATATGGTGGTGATGGACATGTGGTGGACGACTATTGGGTAGGAGGGTGCTGTCAGAATGCAGATGGAGAAGATCATCTCGAAGGGGGCACATGGGAGAGTAAAAAGAGGCCGAATATTAGATACAATAAAATTTAAAGCGCATTGATGCGCAATGCTCCTTTAATAAAAAAACACATTGTGCCTGCAGTGAGAGTGGCTCCAAAGAAAAGAAACAAGTTTGCCTCCGGTGTTCAGTCCGTTTAAGTTCCTTTTATCTAGACGCCCAGTTTGTTCAGGTGCGTGTGCGCTCTGTGAAATCTTGTGTACTGACTTGTCTTGTGAAACCTGGCTCTATTTCTCACCTCCCCGAGTGTGCTAGTCAGCAGCCTGAATTAACTTAATTTACACCACATGGAGTCTATATCAATGTCATCTGTGACAAGACGTTAAATGCATGCAGTCACAATACTCTGAATCTAGGAGATTCCATGGAACAACAGAGTCCCAACAGAATTATCAAATCAATAGGAGCTACAGGGGTAAGGAATGATCAGGCCGTCCCCACTCAACGTATTATAAACCAACAATGGGCCTGATCAACAATAGTTACACCAAAATCTGTATATCCAGCGGTGGAGGGGTCACCAGAAACTTTCTAACTCCCTCCCTGACTTATCTAAGTCGCTATGCTGTGGTGTATCTGAGTTCCAAATGCTTATACCATCATGAATCCACCCAAGTGTACATGAAAAAAGGTGTAGGGCAGAGAGAAAGCAGAATTAAACTGAAGTGTGTTCAAGTTATGAACCTTCTGTCAGTAATGAAATAAAAGATTTGGAGAAACAACAGCGAAACCTTTCTGACATGTTTCTGATGTGGAAACATTAATAAACTATACAATGCAAACCAAGGTCGGTTTCAGAGGCAGACATGAGCATTGAAAACACAACTCTGTTTTAGAATTGCTTTTATTCTGCTTATCTGCGTGAGAGAGAGGGGGAGCAGGAGGTGAGCCCGGGAGTGGTGCGTGCGCGCACAGTCTGCTCATTTTCAAGCACTGCACTCATGCTTGTGGCGCCCCCTGCTCCCTCCCGCCATAAGCACAAGTGTGTGCTTCAAAATGAGCAGAGCGATGGCTAAAAGCCCCCCTATGCAGCGCATGTGCGCTGAGTAGGCGAGACCTAAAAACTCATGTTCTAATCGTGGTCCTGCAGCCAGGTGAGACTTCTTTTGAGTCCCTCCTGCCTTGCAACGAGGGTCTGATGGACACCATTTGGGGAACCTTGGCAAAGCCCAGCTCTGGCTCGTCAGCTAATAAGACAAATCGTCAGCCACCACTGTCCTGCTCCAGCTGACCCAGCTTTCTAGTCTAGACCACTTCTCCGAAAAGTGTCATGATGCAGGCTTCCACCAGACATTCCAATCGGAACACTTTCCCTACCACTCCCAGTGATCGTGAATTGAAATTAGTGGAGGCATTCAGTAAGCACCTCCTTTTGTAACACTAGTTTGTTCCGCCATTCTGTTAATGCTTCCTGTTTGCTGTTCTAGTCACACCCTTTGGGATGCAGTGGCACAAGTCCTCCCTGGTGTTTCGGAAAGACCTTCGTCCTGTACTATCTCAGACAATTCAGGATGGTCGTGATGTGGCCAGGTTTATGATTCGTTGTGGCTTGGACACCACCGATTCCATCTATCAATCCACACTCAACTGGATTCTCTGGCGATACCTAGTCCCCCTTGATGAACAAGCCATTTTGATGAGGCTTGCCCATTCGGGGTGTGGGTTTATTCCTCACTCAAAAATGTCATAAAGTAGGTCCACCGCTCGCTCGCACTCTGGGCCTTTCTGCCTCAACTCACCAACAGCACCAGTTCAAGCCCTCCTTTCCTGGCTTCGACGAGGTGTCTGCCTGCATCATCATGGCGGAAGACTTAGCGCCATGAATTGGGGCTTTTGGTGTGGTTGTTAACTTTCCAACACTATAAGCACAGCAAGTAGGAAGGCAATGTACACATAGGCCACATGTAAAGATAATACCCACAATTGCTGTTAGAAAAAGAAGACTTTTCCATCCCCAGGATGTTAATAAACCCCAGAACCAACAAAAAAAAACAGGTAACATTCTCTTGGCTGTTGTGTTGACTACGGGCACCGGTATTGCCTCATCATGAGTAATATTGAGCATCTGAAATGAAAATAAATATTCTGTTGACACTAAATCCCCGACAATCCAACATTTCATTTTGAAGCCTTGTTAATTTTTTTTTCTCTTTCATATACATTCATACAGGTTGTAGGGGATAATGTAGCATGGGTCCCTTGTGCTCCTTGGGTAAATCCTTGATGAACACGTATATAATCTAACACTGTAGAATAATCGGCAGATGTCTTTTTTTAAAAAACTTTTTACTAAGCATTTGTTTCAACAGTCAGCCGGACAATGAACAAAATAAATATCAAAATCAAACAAAGATAAAAAAAGAACATCATTGGCCAAGAAAAAGGAAAGACATCACATGATAAATAATACTTCTTGGAAGGCAAACAGTATCTTATAAGGTAATTAAATCATATTAAATCCAATTAGTTATAGAATCCCATATTTTTTGACCTTGTGTCCTTTTTTGATCCCTTTAAATTTATACATTGCCATTTCTAATCGGTATATAGAGAGCAATTTAGATCGCCAATGATGAAAGATTGGGGGTTCAGTATCAATCCACCTGGAAGTAATACAAAAACAAAAAATTTACATACAGATAAACAAAAAGGCTTCTTCAGCTGTAGGTCTAATACCGATGTGATCCGTTTGAATGCCTAGGATTACTAATTCAGGGGTTAGCTTTGCATCAATTCCTAGGCTATTATTAATGAAGGATTCTATATCAGCAATAAACCGGGAGAGTTTCATACATTTAAAAAACATGTGAACAGAATCAGCCCCGGTCTCATCACATCGGTTGCAGCTATCGCCAGTACCTGTTTTCCATCTCGCTATTTTAATAGGGGAATAGTACAAATCAAAAATTGACATGTAATGTTGGCTTTGGAGTAAACCATTGAAAAGAATCTTAATTGATAATTCGATAGATCTTTCTATGTCAACATTCTCGATTTCAAATTTCCTTTGCCATTTGCTCTCTACTAACAAGAGATCATCTTCTAATTGATTTATAGCAGTAGTATAAACTAGACCTATTTTTTAACTTTCTTACTAGTTTCTAAAATAGAATTTTTATTCATAGAACTATGATCTAAAAGGCCTTTAGATTCTAAAAAGCTCCGTATCTGGAGGTATTTGAAAAAATCATATTTAGATAAACCATATTTAACTTGGAGGTCTGAAAATTAGATAAATTTAGAGTCTTGGTATAAGTCTCCTAGTACGTAAATTCCAGATTTAAACCATCTTTTAATAATTTGGTCACGAAAAACTGCTGGTAAACTATGATTATTTAGAATAGGAGAGTAATAATGAATTTCTTTTAAGCATACTATTTTCCTCCTTATTTGCCGCCAAACGGTAAATGCCGCTAATACTATTTTAAATTTAGTTTTTTTATAATAACTAGGTTCTATGATTTTTACTAAACATTGTGTTACTTCTGCCCCTAGCAGTAAATCATAAACTGACGGATATACTGATTCCTCAATGATGACATCCCTAAAAAGTAATATACCCATATGTCTTAAAAAAATAAGCCAATAATACAACCGAAAATTGGGAACTCTGCAGCCACCTCTTGTTCTTGGCAGAATACACCATTTTAGAGCGCGCCTTAAACAATGATAGCCCCAAAGGAACCTAGATACCATTCTATCGATTTTAGTAAAGTAGAATGACGAAAATAACAGAGGTATTGTTCGAAATAAATATAAAAACTTCGGAAAGATTAACATTTTAATAATATTAACACGGTCAAACAAAGAAAAATGTAAATTATTTAACCTTTCTAGCACCTTGTTTGAAGATGTTAAGACGGGCTCGATGTTAAGACGTATAATGTCATCGATCTTAGGGGAAATAATTATCCCCAGATATTGAGCTTCTGGAGCAAAAGCTATTTCATTGGGTCGCCCACATTCAGAATGAATCAATTGAGTTTTAGTTATATTTAATTTATAGCCAGAGAGTGCTCCGAAGTCTTCAGCTAAACTAATTATTTTTGGGAGTGCCCGCCTGATATCAGTGGTGGTAATAGCGACATCATCTGCATAAGCAAATACTTTAAAACGATTCTTGCCAATTATTACAGGAATGATGTCTGCTGCAATGCATAATTTACGAAGATAAGGTTCTAAGCATAAGGCAAACAATAGGGGGGAGCAAGGACAGCCTTGCCTTGTCCCCCTTGTTATGGAAAATCCTTTGGAATAAGTATCTGTTACCCTAATGACTTCTTTAGGATGGGAGTAAAGAGCTTTTACTGCAGTAATATATGAGTGTGGAAATCCCATCCAGGTTAGAACAGACCATAGGAACCCCCAGGTGACCCTGTCGAACGCTTTTTCAGCGTCCAACAGGGCCACCGCAACGGGAGATTCCGAGGCCTGCGCCCAATCCAGCAAGGCTATTATTTTTTTGACATGATCGGTGGTGTCTCTTTTAGAAATGAAGCCATGCTGTCTAATAAAAACCAAAGATGGCATTAAAGTATTTAGTCTATTAGCCAAAATCTTGGAGAAGATTTTGCTGTTGGCCATTATAAGAGAAATAGGTCTATATGAACCTAACTCTTCACTGTTTTTACCTTTCTTTTTAAAGATAATTATTGTAGCAGACGACCATGATGCTGATGGATGGCCCGCGAAAGCAGACTGAAAAATCTTAATCAGTTCTGACTTCAAGACATTCATAAAGACCCGATAGAATTCTAATGGAACTTGATCAGGTCCCATTGCTTTGCCGGCCGCAAAGCTAAGAATGGCTGTTTCAATTTCTTCCCAAATAACTGGAGCGCTAAGTATCTCTTTCTGTTCTATCGATAGTTCAGTTTTATGAATTTCTTTAAGGTATTCTTCAATATCTGACTCTGATGTTTGGTCGACTTGATGATATAGTATTTTATAAAATTAGTTAAATGCTACCAATATATTGCCCTTCGAAGTTTTCGCATTTCCATTGAGATCAAAAATGTTAAAGATCTCATTAGTCATTGCGCGCTGACGGAGTCTTTGGGCCATCGGCAGATGTCATATTCATATTACAAGATTGATAATGGATATAAACCATGAAGAACAACTCAAACCAGCCCTCACAGCTGCCCAGATAAGACATAGGCAGCGATAAGAGGCTGTCACTTTTATGTGTAACAGAAGGGAGCAAGCCACATATCCAACAATTTGTGACATTTGATGTGTTGTGCGTTTGGTGGAGTGTTTACAAAAATACATTATCTATGTATGTTTTTCGGTGTGAGGGGCCAAAGTACAAACATGTGTTCAGGGGAACAGGCATCGTACCAACCAAAGAGGGCACAGGATATTTCTCTTCAAGAAACCACAATATTCCAAGTAATGCAATCAGCTATATCAGGGCAATTACCACAAACACTATTTTACTTTTTGTAGACCAATTGGACCAACCAGACTCACTTGGCCCAACATGAGGAGTTGCAAATGGCTGGTCCTCCTCCATAATGGGGTGACCAAAAGGGTACATTGTGATCAGAGAAAAGGGCAGTCGATGGAGCCAATGACAAGAAAACAATAAGGGGGCAAATGTTCCCAGTGTCCTTCAGAGTCTCACTGGTAGACTCCAGCGCGGCTCCAAACTGCCTTTCATCTGAAAATTCTTCACAAGGACATAGTCACCATGCTGGATATTATGGCTTGGCTCCTCGGCAGCTGGTGGTAGAACTTTGTGGATCTGTTGGTGAATAGAACTCAACAGATATAAATAATATACAAGTAAAGGGTATTCTATCTCTGAAAACCATTGAGGTCGTGGGATGCCCCAGACATTCACCTGGGCGTCTAAACACGACATTGTACAGTGACAATCCTGTCCAAGAGTGAGCTATAGTTCTTGAAGACCAAAGAGCCAATGGTAAAGCATCTGGCCACTGTAATCCTATGCTCTCTTTAATCTTTGCCAATTTCAGTTTAAGAGTACTGTTGTACTTCTCAACCAAACCTGATGACTGGAGGTGATTTGCAGCATGAAATTTCTGCTTGATGTGCAGACCGTGGCACACCAGCTGGATAACCTTTGAATTGAAATAACTTCTGTTGTCACTCCAAATCAAATGGGGCAAACCAAAATGCGGGAAGAGCTCCTTTAGGAGTGCCTTCACCATGGCTGTGTTCTTGTCGCAGGGTTTCTGTTCTCACACAGAACTGTGCACAGAGGATTGGAACCTCGGCGAATTAGGGTGACCCAAAACTCACCTTAGTACCCAACAAACCCCTTACCGAGCTAGCTACAGTGTCTCATTGGTCATATCAAACTCCCAATGTTTAGACAAACCAGAACATGAACTTACAGTACCTCAGGATACGTGGAACTCATGAACACTCTTTCTTTACTATCATTACAAACCAGAACATGGAGTAAAGAAGAACACTTGTGCATTTGAAATGTTTATTTACTAATGCCGTCTTCTCAGGCGCAGTATCTTAGATAATACAAGCAAACATATTATCAGTAGCAAAATTACCAGCATAGTTACTAATCCATAAAAAGCGAATGGTGACAGCATGTTAACATGCTGTAAATGAATAAGAGTTAACAACACTTATATCTCACCCTCCCTAACACACATATTATATTATTTGCTAAGAAGGTCTCTTTGGGTTGGATTAGGGCGGGCCCATACCTTAGTTTCCTAGCATGAAGGAATCACATCAGCATACACCAGCTCTCTCTGCATGCGAACCGCATCAAGTGTCTTATTGTGCCTCAAACGAAGCAATATAAAACCAGCCTCGAGCCCAAAGTTGGCAGAAGCTGCACTTATGTTATGTCTCTGAAGCCGTGAAGATCAGACCTCATAACAAATCTGTATCGTGTTGTTCCTGAAACTTCAGCACTCTCTGTACAGACATAGTTTATTAAGCAAAGCTGATATCAGAGTAATAACATATTATTCTCATGTAAACCACAACGAACTACTAGGTTGAAAGCTAAATCAACAATTAAGTGTCGTGTGCAGAAGTTGCAAAAAGGAAAAATGTCGTTTAAACCTCTAATGAGCCTATGCTAACTTAACACGGTATAAAGATATTCAGTAGCTCCATGACACCCCCCCATGATCCGTGAACGGACTAAATAAGATAACAGAAGTGACATCTCATGAGAGCAGAATACAACATTATATGAGCATGGTTCTCAAACTAAACATTTAAAAATTGCAAAATTTGTAAAACAATATAATGCTAAAAAATAGCCAAAAAGTCTATAATGGCTCAAGCCAATAGGCAAGGAAATAATAAAAAACTTGACAGATAAGTCAATAAATGTCAAAGATCTGCTAGTACTCAGCATGTCAGTATACGGAAGTGTCTAGGACAGAACTGTGTATGCAAAATAAGCAGCAACAGCCTCCAACAGGAAATCACCGTCTTCATCCGAAAACAGTTCAGCCATCCAATTTAAAAGAGGAAAAGAACATACGTGTTCTCCCAGTACCGGATCCTCTATCACCATCAGAGGACAGCTCGGTGGGTTTTCAAGAAAGCTCAGTTCCAAGAAATCCTGTGCTGCCGCCAGTATATTCCAGGGACCAATTAGTCCATGCATCACTGCTAAGGCCATAATCCTTTCGCCAGGACAAACCAACTCGTGAGTAATGATAGGACCCATCAGCTGATTAAAATCGACGTCAGGAGAAACCGGTCCGCAGAGACACAAATCAATGGCCCAATCGAAATCACAGGTCAGGCAGTGAAATACAGGCTGGACACAGGTGAAGTAGGAGAATCGAAAAGATAATCCATATGCCGTGCTTAATATCGCTAACGGCAGTGTGCCATAATATTCAAGCACGCGGTTGCGGAACAGCGTCAGCAGCTGCTGGGCGGGGCCTTGCACAGGAAGGACATCCATATTTAAAGATACAAAAAACCACTAGAGCGCCCGCTGCTAATGCAAGTTAAAATGGGAATCCACCAAACAAAGCTGAAAAAATAGAATGAAAGAAAGCAGGGACGACTCCAAAAATCTTTTCAAAGGAAGTCACGAGACCACTGCTCACAGTTTAAAAAAAATGTGCTAGGCCCTTTGTGGAGGACGCGTTAAAGATAGTACGAACCATCTCGCTGAAATGCAAAGGCAAATCAGTATTCAAAAGGGCCTGAACCTCTGTACGGGTGTTGGCTATGTGAAGAACGAAAGTTTCACAAGCCAAACTCAAGACCACCTCTTTCTGGGACAAAAGAGCCCTTATTCTCGCCATGCCGCTGAATTCTGCTCTCAAGGTTGGTATTTGTGGCCAGATGGAATACTCCCTATGTTCATGTGTGGGAGGATACAGAACATTTCTGCAGCAAACAACACGTTCACTTACTGTTACTATAAAAGGTACACCTTTTATTAACCCGCAACAGTCTTCATTATTTAAAAGTAAATAACTACCATTTCCTAATAAAGTAAATGTGGGGATGATAGCAGGAACCGGTGTGCCTTGCAAAACACAAGCCAAATTTGGTCGGTGTTGGTTGCATGAACCGTGTAATTGTATGTGTCTACACATTAATGAATGATCTGGTGTCTCAGTACACTCCTCCCCATTCAGATAAACTTCCTGATCATCTTTGAAACACCTGTATGTGTATGGAAGGGACCAGACTTCATGAAGGAAACCACTACCTAATGGTTCATAACGACCAATTGGTACATATCTCATACAATTCGTGAATTTATATAAAGCAAAAGGCAGCGTTATCAAACCGTGGATAAGCCACGTTGCAGCAGTGGCCTCTGCCACGGAAAAAGGCAAAGATTCTAACCTCTCAATATGTAACATACTAAAGGTAGCATCACGCACTGAAAGCAAGCGTTGTTTGTCAGTCAAATTAAACGGGGCAAAGAGTGAAGTAAGGTTCATGTACGTCCAGGGAACCTTATTATTTTTCAGAGTCTGAAGGGTCCATGCAAATTGCATGATTGACCGTAACTGATTTTGTCCATGGTACAATACTGACACTTCATCATGCACAATATCCACAACGGATGACACAATATTATCTAAAGTGTAAATTCGGGAGGAAAGCACGTTAATACTATTATCAACCACAGCAAGCACTTTCTCCAGATTTGCCTGATCAATAGCCCTAAGGCGTGTAGCAGCCTCAATCTGTGATGTTTTCCAAATTTCATTGTAAACTGCATATATCCACCTTTTTGACCTACCACTAGCCGGGCCTTTAATGAAATCATTTAAATCCACATCTGCATTCAGTCTAGAAAGGTGACTTTTAACTGCAGGTAAAGTTGAATGTTTCAGCCAATTTTGACATAATTTACCCACAGAATAAGTTGTGACAGTGTGGACTAAGTCAAAACGGGGATCCGATCTAACACTTGTAAATCCCTCAGATAAACCTAAGAATCGATGCTGGCAAGAATCAGCACCACGGTGCCAAAGCAGCCAACCTTTTGGATCCAAACTGGAAATGTTAAAGGAAGAATTAAGGAGTAGAGCCTGTAATTCTCTAATGGACAACTGAGTATAATTACTCCAACTATCATATTCCTCCAAATCCGGGATTGTAGGGGTGTTCAATATTTTAGAAGTAGCCAATCCAACGCATGTGGTCTGGGAAATTGTTTCATTTAAAAAAAACATATGATTCGGTATGAGACATGCACGGTGCAAAGCCTCAGTGCCTTGTACCTGCCAGGCTCTTGAACCCCAAACTGATTTAAGGTCTATTGTTTCCTTCCATAATTCGTAGCCTCCAGTAACTAATTGATCAAGGAAGGCCTTCGAATACAACAATTTAGTATCGGTAAGTCTAACCTTGGACATTGGCATTTTTATAAACTTAAAATAAAAGGACTCGGGATTGGATTGGTTAAAGTCAGTGAAATAAGTATACTTTTTCAGAAATGTTTCAGAACTGCCTTGCGCAGGCGCTGGGCAATGTTCCCACTGTGTAAAATTAACAGTATCCCTCCGGGATGAAGTTTTATGTAAGAAGTGATTGCCATAATGTTGGTAGCAAAATAAATCACCATAATTAGCAGATTCTAAATATAAATCCTCAGCATCAAAGGCAGCATAGTATTGTAAATCAGAAAACAAACTTTCTACTGCATTAACATCCCAGTCATCAGAACGAATGTTTTGTTGCACCACATCCCCCATATTCACTCTAAGTACATTAGGAACATTAACGACTTCCGTTGGGCCATGAATTTGAAACCTAACCGCATCCCACACAATTCCATCAAGGACAGGCCACGCTGTGATGTTAACCAAAGTCAAGTCTCTTTTCACTCTGTGTGTAGAATGTGACGAGGAAAGTGGGGCCAAAGTTCCATTCAGATGTGTAATGCATGTTCTTTCCTCGACATAATGACCATTAAGGAGTCGAAAAAAATAAAACACAAAACCAATTGACATAAAAAGGTAAACTGAAAAAAGGACCAGCCAAATGTATGTCCAAGGGGGAATCAAAAAATGTTTTTTAAACAAGCTGGCATAAACTGCAATACGAGAGGGCTTCTTCGAGGCAAGGGAAACAGAGTCAAATGAAAATCTGGATTCCGTGGCTAAACGTGCTTGCAGATCAGGCATGGACAAATCAGTGGGGTAGGCATAGTCTGTCTCATCAATGTTAGTTCCGGGTAAATTATTTAACAAAGGACTGGAAATTGCAGGTAAGTCGATGGCCACTTCAGGTTCAATATTAGAATTAGTGGGCATAACTGAATTTCTCACAATGGAAGGACAGGAAACAGCTGGAGTCATGCTAAGAAGAATCGGCCACTCTGTGTATCTTGACATTGTCAATTGAAATAAACCTGTTTTCCTTACGACCAGGAAGTGGTGGTAAAATGACTGTTCTTGTGCCCTTCACTCCAAGGACTGGAACCGGAGCTCGATAGGAAGGACCAAATTCTTTCTTGTTATCGATCTTCTCTCGATCCAGTTCTCCAACTTGGGGTAGCCAGCCGACTACCGGGATCTGCAACGCATCATCCGATGTGGAGGGCAAATGTTCCTTTGCAAGACTGTCTCTGGTCTTTTGTAGATTCTGTAAAACATTGCAATGTTCATCTGTGTCAAAGGAAGTGGCGCGAACCACACAGTCTAGACCGTCAAGGTCAGGGACGTACATCTTGATGCCAAAGAGCATTTCGTATGGGGTCCGCCCACCCAGAGACCTTCTAGGGAGATTATTAAGAGCACGCTGCACGCCATTGAGGTGGGCCAGCCAGTTTCTGCCAGTGCCTATAACTCGAGCTGTCAAAGATTGCTTTAAATCACGGTTCATTCGCTCCACTACACTGTTACCCTCAGGTCTGTAGGGAGACGAAAACTTGACTTGGACCCCCAATGAAGCCATGGCATCCTTATACGCCTTAGAGGCGAAAGCAGGACCCTGATCCGAATGGAAGGTACCACAGGCAAAAATCCCTATAAAGACACGCAAATCTCTAATGACAGTCCGTGAATCAGCGCTGCGATGGGGCCATACCCACACAAAGCGTGTGCATGAGTCAACTGCTACTAAGATGTACTTATATGCAGTATCAGATGAAAAAGGACCGCAGTGATCTAAATAAACACAACCAAGTGGTTTATTAGAAATGTACAACTGTGTCTGTGGTGGATGCGTAGCAGTTGAAGGTTTAATCTGCTGGCAAATGTCACAAAGAAGAACATAATCACGCGTCTGTTTGTACAGTCCCCGCCACCAGAAACGTTGTTGTAATTGAGATACAGTGGCGGAGACGCCGGCATGCGCAGACGCCACACCTTCATGTGCCGCTGTAATCAAGTCTGCCCTGCGATCCGAGTTGGGAATCAGCCGTTCCCCAACATCAGGAATTGTCACAAAAGGAACCTTTTCGGGACTTAAGTGGTATTTGTACTTCGAAGGGAATCCCGAAGGATGTTTACCTCCCTTCTCAGAGGCAGCAACTGCTGCCAAGATGTCGCTATCAATCTTGGTTTTGGATCTAGTAACTGCTGCAACTAAGTATGTAGATACTGCTGATTTCGCCGCTTCATCCGCAAGCGAGTTACCGACAGCGTGAACTCCCACGCGCTGATGGCCAAGAGTATGAATCACATAAACGAGTGGCAACTTAGCCTTAAGTTCTGCCACTCGAACCCAGATCATCTTATGTTTTATTGTGCTACCCTTGGAATCACGAAATTCATTCTGAATCCAAAAGAACAAGTTTTCATTGTAAGACTGGACACAGTAGTATGAATCACTCACAATGAGAGTAGTAAAACTTGGATCTGCGTACTCCAACGCTAGTAAAAGAGCACGAAGCTCTGCCAATTGTGCGGTGCAGTCGCCCAGGGGCAAGGTGTGCACCTCACTGGAAACGAACTCATCGTTCAACATAGCACCGACCACAATGGCGCATGCGGAAACGTAGGCATGTTTAGAGCCATGCGCAACCTGCGCCGAACCATCAGTGTAAATGATGCAATGGAAGTCCTCCAAAGGCCGCATAGATAGAGGAGCAGGATGAACGAACTCATACTGCAAGTACTCTTGCGACCGTAATGAGGCGTCAAAAACAAACGTGACATCCGTAGACGTCAAGGACGCAGCCCATTGAATCCACCGAGGGTGCAAAGCTTTTGAATTTGGCACACTGGCTTTTGTGACTGCCTCCAAATGAGGACAGGGTGTTACCACTAACATGCGTTTCCCCTGTGACAGAGCTCGTTCCTTAAGAATCGCCATCTGTACAGCAGTTAAAACCTTCTCCACAGTGGGAAACCGCAATTCAGCCGAAGTGTACAAGTGTGACTTGTAAGCAATAGGTACTGTGTCTCCTTCATTAAAAGTGAGGTACGTGAAACCCACCGTCCCAGGAATTATTCTTATTACCAGGTTGGTGTGGTTATCACGAGTCAGTAAGTATTTAGAAGCGAGCAGATCAGCCTGCAAGGACTGCAAGATGGCTGAGTGCTCAGGCAGCCAGCATGATTTTGAGAAAGTAGGTTGTATCAATGCATACAACGGCTTGATACGCTGGGCATATTCCGGAATGTATGTCCTACCGAAATTTAAAAAACCCAGTAAAGACTGTAATTTTTTCAGTGTCGTAGGAGCGCGCAACTCTGCGCATTTCTCCAAGAAGGGAGGAGCCAAACCTCTACCTTCATTGTTCAGCTCATAGCCGAGGAACAACACTGTGTGTTCTGCAACGTGCGATTTTGCAAAATTAAATTTGTAACCCATATCTGCAAAGTTACAAATAATCGAATTCACTCGATACAGATGCATCCAAATTTCGTCGTCTGTGAGATAAATATCATCCACATACGAACAAGCATCTGTGTCGACTCTCTCTAATAGAGTGACTATTCGGGAGGTGAAAACACCAGGACTAATCTTGTAGCCCATCGGAAGACGCCAGAAGTGTTTTTGCACACCAGCGCTCGTAAAACTTGTCCATTGGGAGCTGAAGCTATCCAATCTGTGGGCATAGAAACCGTTGGAAATGTCAAGCGTTGTTTTGAAACGCTTACGCACTAGACTATCCACCAGGGCAGAGCCGTGAGTATTCTGTACTCCACAGTTACGGCAATGCGAGTTTAAATGCCGGTAATCCAATACCAAACGATATGATCCGTCAGGCTTGGTCACAGTAAAAAGAGGATTATTCATCGGTGACACACATGTTTCAATAACTCCCTGATATTCCAATTGTTCAAGGATCTCAGCGACGGAAGCTTTTGCCTCATGCCGAATGGGATATTGAGGTTGAGGCTGCGGCTGAGACCGCAGCGGTAATTCGTGGCAGGGTGACAATTTATCCCAACCACATTGGTTGCGGTACAGAGCGGGCGCAAGAGCCCGAGCCCACTATTCTGCAAAATGCTGCGCATGCTCTGTTGAGACAGTTTTCGCGAAACTGGGGAGGATTACCTCCTCCCCTCGCGGCGCCGCGAGCACAAAAGGTGGGGGCCAGTCAGCCTCCGAAAGCAAAATATCATAAGTAGAAGAAAGATTCTCCCAAAATACCCCTTTGATGGTACGCTGTATGTCACCTTCAATCAACAGGACAATTTCATAAAGTCTTTCAGGGGGAGCAAGTCTTGTATCGGCTGTTTCTATTACAACGTAGACATCAGTCGCTGTCACCCTCAGTAGTGGACGCAGCGCCTCTCTGACTATGGTAATCTCCGCCGCGCTGTCCAGCAAGGTCAGAGCCCACGTCAGATTCCGAAGCCGCGTTCTCACTATCTGTGGCATACCTATGCGCTGTTAAGGCTGCGACTTTCTTTTTCGCAAACTGAGGTTTTTTCGGCGTAGAATCCTCCTGCTTCGCTGCGCCGTCCGTCCGGCGGGACTGGCCACGTCCCTGTTGGCCACCACGTCCTCCTCCTCCACCGGTTTTCGGGGCCGATGAGTCCTGAAAGGAACGAGGAGAGCGTTGATCAGAAACCTGAAATCGATCAGGTGATTTAATCATCGCGCGATCGCGCAAATCATAAACCTTTTCAGTCGGCGAAGGAACTTGTGATGCAGGATAAGAATCCTGAGTCTGCTTATTTTGCTTCCCCTGTGTCTGTTTCTTAGGCCAATTTTGTTTTTTGGACTTGGGCCGGACATCTGACACAGCAGATTGTCCTTGTGGTTGTTTTTTCTCCTTGACTGAAAAATATTTCAGACCTCTACTTGTGCGGCCAATTGTTTTATATGCGGCCCCAACTATCTTTGCTAACTGTCGGGGTTTTTCGGCATCGGGCAGAGCAGCCAAAGCATTCGACACCTGAAAGTTCACCGCATCTCCTTTGATATTGGAGAGTATGAGATCGCTTACAATCTCAAAAGAACCACACAGGCGCATACCCAATTCAACCGCTGCCTCCGGTCCGTGATCATCCTGAACACGCTTAACGATCTCAGGCAGTGCGTTCATAGACGGGGTGCCGAAACACCTCGTATAAACGGCCGCAAAAGTTTTTCCCCAGCTTTCACAGTCAACAAGCTCAGGAGTTAAATCCTTCGGTAAAGTTATCGTCAACATCCTATGTTTATCAGCAGGAGTAGAATTCGGAAACACAGCCTCCAGTTGGTCAAACTTCTCGGCTAGCCAGAAAGGGAAGTCATCGTTATCAACTGGACGTTGACCAAAAACCGAATTTACCAGCACCGGATTAAGCTGTAAACCGCCTCGATCCGTTGGAACGGCCGCACCCCCCTGGGGACCTCCCGGGAGATGTCGACCTATGTATTGCACTAAAGCACGAATCACGGCAATTGAGACAACATGTAGCCTGCGAATTTCTGCAAGGGTACAAGCGCCGTGATTCGGGTGCGGGGTAAAGCCACCCAATGCAGGTCAATTCGTGCCTGGAATGGATAAAGGGCCTAACCTCGCAGCCGATAAAGAGTGGGGGAGGGCGCCATCAAACCAAACGCGATGCTGCCAATGATCAATAGGTATTTCCAGTGCCCTGTACGGTGTATACTCAGCCGGTACAGGGGAGGGTGTATAGGTGTGGAACATACCAGAATTTGCGTCCACAGCCGGAAACGTAACCCAAGAGTAAAACAATTCAAATGGGAACGCCGGATCCGCACACACCACTAAAATCACAGCCATGCCCTCCAACGGGACCTGGTATGTCTGTAGATGGGTGCGCACCGCAATGCGACTATGCTGCGCAATGGCCACAGCCGCAGCCATGATTCCACTAGAACTACAGAAAAACAAAGCAAACTTTGTAGCACAACTGGGTAGTAATTCAAAGAAACCGTTTGAGAAAGATTCAAGCTTGAAAAGACCTATTCCATAAAATAGGTAGGTTTTACCGACACCACGTTTTCCGGAAACGGTAGTGAAGGGGTTAAGGTTTGAACGATATACTACTCGAGTGTCATGATATAAGACCACCGAAAACGTTGGGCGCCATGTCGCAGGGTTTCTGTTCTCACACAGAACTGTGCACAGAGGATTGGAACCTCGGCGAATTAGGGTGACCCAAAACTCACCTTAGTACCCAACAAACCCCTTACCGAGCTAGCTACAGTGTCTCATTGGTCATATCAAACTCCCAATGTTTAGACAAACCAGAACATGAACTTACAGTACCTCAGGATACGTGGAACTCATGAACACTCTTTCTTTACTATCATTACAAACCAGAACATGGAGTAAAGAAGAACACTTGTGCATTTGAAATGTTTATTTACTAATGCCGTCTTCTCAGGCGCAGTATCTTAGATAATACAAGCAAACATAATATCAGTAGCAAAATTACCAGCATAGTTACTAATCCATAAAAAGCGAATGGTGACAGCATGTTAACATGCTGTAAATGAATAAGAGTTAACAACACTTATATCTCACCCTCCCTAACACACATATTATATTATTTGCTAAGAAGGTCTCTTTGGGTTGGATTAGGGCGGGCCCATACCTTAGTTTCCTAGCATGAAGGAATCACATCAGCATACACCAGCTATCTCTGCATGCGAACCGCATCAAGTGTCTTATTGTGCCTCAAACGAAGCAATATAAAACCAGCCTCGAGCCCAAAGTTGGCAGAAGCTGCACTTATGTTATGTCTATGAAGCCGTGAAGATCAGACCTCATAACAAATCTGTATCGTGTTGTTCCTGAAACTTCAGCACTCTCTGTACAGACATAGTTTATTAAGCAAAGCTGATATCGGAGTAATAACATATTATTCTCATGTAAACCACAACGAACTACTAGGTTGAAAGCTAAATCAACAATTAAGTGTCGTGTGCAGAAGTTGCAAAAAGGAAAAATGGCGTTTAAACCTCTAATGAGCCTATGCTAACTTAACACGGTATAAAGATATTCAGTAGCTCCATGACATTCTCTTTGGTGGGGTAAGCCTCAATCCATTTACTGAATGCACAAACAACTACTAACACATATTTTAGATTGTTGACTCGTTCCATTTCGATGAAATCCATCTGGAGAACCTCGAAAGGAAAGGAGGGTGGTGCAAAGTTACCAGGGAGTGCGGGGTGCCTTTTCCAGGATTATACATCATGCATATCATACAGTACTTTACTAATTGAACAGCAACGTTGGAATTGTTGCCATTCTGCCATACAGGATCAAACAACTTACAGATACCCCTTGCACTGATGTGGGTCAGCCCATGCACCATAGTGACCACAGGGAAGACATATGCATCTGGTAACATCCATTTCTGTGTTCCTGGTTTGTCTGTCCAACAAGCATCTTCATCTAGGCGTGCTGTGCTTTCCTGCCTTATTGCTACCTCCTCAATCGTTGCCTCACTTTGGATTTCTTTCACATTGTCTAGAGTATCCTCAAAAATACCCAACTTGCAGGACCCACTACAAAATTTTTTTTTTCATTTTTGTTTGAGGTGTCTCCTTAGCTGTCTGGTTTGCAAATGCGTTTCCCCTTTCCACATCATCAGTAATTGCCTTGTGGGCACTGCACTGTACTATAGCCAATTTCTGCACCTAGACACCCAAGGGTAGTAGTTGCGCATTAAAAATTCCCCCAAAAAATAAATAGCCAATTTCTTAGGAAGTGTCAAAGCGGACAGAAGCCTATGTATAAGAGGGATGTACTAAATACGCATCCCATGTGATGTAAGGAACCCTCTCTCTGCAAAGAGCCACCCAAAATTATGGGTGACCCTGAAGGCCACCGCCTTTTTCTCCTCGTCTCCCACATCCGATCGTATCAATATCCGCCCCAGTTGCTCCCTAGCAGTCGCCCAGTCCCCGCTCCCCGTACAGGTGTCCCGCTACCCAGTAACGTCAGGGAATGAAGGACACGGGAAGGAGTAGTGACAGAAGGGACAGGCACTAAAGTCGTCAATGGCTGTGTTGTGGGTGTTAGGGTTGGGGAGAGAAGTTACGCTAACACAAAAGGGGTAGCAGGGAGACTAACAGTTATCGCAGGCGCACAAGGCGAAGCAACAAAAATTACTGGAAGTGCAGCGGCCAAAGCAGCTGGGTCAGTAACAGAAGTTACAGAAACAACAGAGGCAGAAGAGGCAAATGACTGGGGTTGTGGTACAGCAGGGTATATTCTCTCTAGGGTGTAGGGAGGTGGAGGTTGGGTGTCTAACAACTTCTCCACAAATGTATTGTTCTCTTCCCGAACCACATACGACTTTTCACATTGCAGTCAAAACCTCCTATTGGCACATTCTATCCCCTTCTCAATCTTCTCTTTGTCATACTCAACAGCTTTCTGAGTCATTGTCAGCATCCTTCCTTTTCGGGCCTCCTTTTCTGCTTTCATTAACTCTGTTTAGCTTCCTTTTACCAAGTTCTGAGGGAATCAAACATTGACTGCCTACTTCTCTTCGCAAACAATTTATCCTGCAGTAAATTATGCTTTTGTTCATCAAATGTACCCGTTGATGGCCATTGCAACTCGGCATTGTCCCTCGTATATTTGTGCTATAATGTACTGAACACAATAGGGCCAAGTTCATGCTTACCGTACATCTCGAAATTTGGAGTGCCTTCCAGAGGTGCAGGCTGACTCTCTTCCATTTGAGCATCAGCAGAACAACAACTCACACAACAGAGTTTACTCAAGAAAGGCATATCTACAAACAAAATGTTCACTATTTATGCCAAGCAGATATTTGCAAATATCTTACCAAAGTTGGTCCTCTGACCCCACCAAATCCAGATCAAAGTGACACCATGTTCATAAAGAACCCAAACAAATTCAAGTGTTTTTCCAAAAACGATCCTCAGACCGTACCAAACACAAACAAAAGTGGCACCATAGCCACAAACAAAAACAAAGCAAACTCACCTCGTGCACACAAGTCAAACGAAGTTATTCTCCACTGCCGACTCTTCAGACCAAACTGTCAGATCCAAGGGTTTTGCCTTTCAGGACCCCACTCGGGGTCAGACAGACTGGGCAGCTGTGATAACTACGGTCTATCGTGCAGTGACACCCCGATCCACCCAGCCGACCTGACGTGGCCCGTCCTCACCCGTCTGCGGGCGAAGATGTGTCACTCGATGGAGTTCCTGTTCGGGTGCCAACTGAAGGAAGTGACCTGATTAGGGCCACCCGGGTCACTCGCGACCACCTCTCAGCCTTCCATACAAATGAAGAGTCGGTCAGACAGTAGAGAATACAAACCAAAGTTATTTATTAGTAATACAATCAAGCGGAGTCCAATCTGACCAGCCTCCTTAGAATCCTGTAGAGGGACTGACCCCCCCTCTGTCCACACGGTAGCACAAAATATAAATTACCAACATCTCTAAAGACCCGCCGAGGCTGGAATTTTCCAGCCTGGGCTCTAATGAACAAAGGAGGTACAGAAAGACAAGCTACCATCTTGAGAACGAGTGCCTGATATCTTAGTTTGAAGGTTACTCTGTGCGTGCTCATCACTCTGATATGGGAGCAGGGCTACCTAGCAGGAAAGGCATGCAGAGACAGAACGATCTGTTCATTAGTGTAGTGGAGCTCAATCTTGAATAAGATAAAGAGAAACAACTGAGTCTGCTTTCTGCTGAGGCAAACATTATGAGACAGAAGCTTATTTTTGATCCTGGTACAAAATGGCGGCCGAATACAAAATGGTGCTGCAAATGCTAACTTAACTCGCACAATACTAGAAGGAGTCGGCTAGACGCATTCTCAGTCCAACAAGCCCTCTCAAAGGACTAAGCAGTTTTGTGGGAGAGGCAGGGGTGCCCACTGGCTCCACGGTCAAGGAGCTCAGCCACTGGCAATTTATGGATCATGAATGGTAGGTACACCGGAGGTAGTGCAAGGTCTCTTCCGTACGTGGGGAGAACTTTGACTCAATCTGTTTGCCACAGCGGAGAATGCGCGATGTCATCACTTATTCGCAATGGAGTTTCCAAGAAGTCTCTTGCTCAGACGTGTTCCATCTCAAGTGAAATTCAGGTCTCCTATATGCCTATATTCTGCTCCTGACCCCGTTCCAAAAATATCAGGACCGACCGGACCCAAGTCATCCTGGTGCCTTCAAATTAGACACAAAGAGTATGGTATCCAGAACTCCTGGGCTTGAACATATATCCTCTGACCAGGCTGCCCCTCTGGGAGAATTTGATGTTGCAGCAACAGGGCAAGGTTCTGCACTCAAGCTTTCACAATCTCCCTCTTCATGCATGGACATTGAGTGGCGCCAGCTGAATACCTTCAGTCTTCGACAGGAGGTTGTTGTTTCATCTTGGCTGCCAGGCATCTCTAGATGAAGACTGTGGCTTGGTGGGGCAGTGACCCTCTTCAGGCCAAACTGTCTGATGTCTGTTATTTGCTCTGTCTCTTGCCCAGCAAGTCTTTGCTTTGGGCATGGTTAAATGTTATCTTTCAACCTTCCTGGTCTTCTTACGGTAGCCTGATCAGCACTCTGTTTAAATCCCCAGTTGTGATTCGATTTTTGAAAAGCCTACAACACGTTTCCCACTTCTCCTTTTGTCATGCCCAAATGGGACTTTAATCTGGTCCTGACTTATTTGATGTGCACTCCATTTGAGCTGCTTCACAGCTGTCCCCCTATGGTTCCTTTTATCAAGACCGTGTTTCTCAATCCTACCACTTTGGCATGGCGTGTGAGTGAGATTCAGGCCCTCTGTGGCGACTGAATATACACTTCCTTCTCCCAGACATTCTGGTGCTGTGGACATGGGCATCCTTCCTGACGAAATTTGTGATGCCATTCATTCCACATCAGCCAAACTATCACTCTGCCAGCGTTCTGAGCCCAGCCTAACCCCTATGAGGAGGAGGAGAGACTTCTTCACTTAGGGTGCAAGATAGAGCTAATCTTTTACATAGATCGCACCAAAGACCACCGGGTGGATGATCAGCTCTGTGTGGGGTTTTCTGGAGCTTAAAAAGGCAAGGTAGTGTAAAATAGAAAATGCAGGATCATGCTCTTCATTACCATCTGCTACCCATTGGCTAAAAAGTAGCCTCTAGAAGAATTGTGTGCTCATTCTAGTCAAAGTTGCTACCACTGCGTTAGCATGCAGAGTCCCTGTCCTAGACATCTGTCAGGCAGATACCCAAGGTAAGTAACTTGTTCCTTCTGTCACTAGAGATGGGCGAACCGATTGAAAGCTCAAGCCAGATGCCTGGCTCTGGCTCAGCTCGAGGTCCTCTTGGAACCCTAAGCCAGGCTTTCACAAGAGGTGATGTGGTTTAGTGGCTACAGCTCTCAGCCATGCAATATGGGGAATGAGGTTTGAATCCTGGTCTCGGCTCAGCACCCTATGCTTCTTGGAAAATCACCCTATGCTGAAACAAATTAAATGTGTATTTGTATAGGGCACAAACCACCCGACAGAGTTGTGTATTGGCGCTGAAACAGGAGCTGTATCGGCAGAGTCAGTGTTGGGACTAGGTGAAAAGTCAGATCACCAGTTTCTTTCTGAATTCAAAAGCTGAGGAGGCGGCTCTTATATGCAGGGGCAGGTCGTTCCAGGCTTTAGGAGCAAGGCAGGGGAAAGCACGACCGCTGGATCTCGTTCTACGTGTGCAGGCAGTCTGTGCGAGTAGGAGTCCGACTGCGCGGAAGTGGCTCGTAGGTTTCTTGAAGTTTATGCTCTTGTTGAGGTATGTATGGCCATTTTTGTGTAAAACCTTGTATTAGTGCATGAGGAGTTGGTTGTTGATTACTACTGTGAAGTTCTTGCATGTGTTGCCAAGAGGGGTGTGGGTCTGAGTTTGGCATGCCATCAGGTAGAGCCCCACAGCAAAGTATCTTTGCTGAAGATTACTACTTTCGTCTTGTCTGTTTTGAGCTTGAGGCAGTTGGTTTCGATCCATCTGGCGACCTCTGTCATGCAGGCGCAGAAATTGGTGTGGGGTTTGGCGTCTTGTCTGTGTCTGTTGTGAAGCACTCTTATGTCCTTCGGCAAGGTTCACACTATGTAAAACTGCCAAAAAACAAAATTGTGAATTCTGCCTCGCAGGCTCTAATTTCATCCTGGAAGAATTAAAGACAAAACACTAATCCTTTATGTAAAAAAAAATTACCCATCTAACAGCTGAATTGCACAATGTGAATCTGAATATCTAGGCTCAATCCCGTCTTGACCAAATGGTGTGATTTTAGGCAAATACTTTATTACACTAAGACTCCTTTTTGTTCATTATAATTACTACTACTACCTTTTTGTTCATTATAACACATGACAGCACCTTCAAACTTGTGAGTTCAAGATGTGCACTGTACAAAAACCTTGTTTGTGTTTGATTTAATAGCCTATTATATTGCTCCATCTATTTTAAGAATCTAGGCCACGTATGCAGTACACATGATCACTGATGTGCATCTTAGTTCACTAGTCAGTGTCACCATCATTACATAGGCAGGAATGTTTCAGTTCATATTTAAAAACCTCGCACTTTTGATAAATAGTTTTCAAATAATCTGATGTAATAAGGGGAAAATGCTTCGCTGTGTTAAACAAATACACTTTCTTGAGTTTTAAAGGCACTTTATCATATTTGAACATGATGCTTGTTTCAAGATTTACATTCCAAATATTTTCAAGACTCTGCTTGTGCACGGGCTCTTCGAGCCAGGGCCAACCTTTGGTTCCTGGTTAATTTGTTGGCCCGCCCGCCTCTACCAGTTACATCATAGCCTGGTTAATCGGGGGAATCATTTCCCCTACTAAGTTTGCGGGTACACTTGGTATTTATCACTTCTCCAGGAGCATATTTTGGTGGGAGGAATAAAACCAAAATCATGTAGAGCACCTATAACAAGACTTTTGACATAAGGCTTCTTACACACAAAAAATCCCAGGGCCACCAGAATAGTGCAGTCTGCAGCATGCGGCACAGCGAACCTGCACCTGTGCCTTGTATTGAGACACTGGAATGGGATTGGAATGGGCCAGCCATAGATGGCACCATACCTTGGCTTGGGACACATTTTTAGGGCTGGAATGTTTTCTTTTGTTGGGGTGGACTCTGGTTAAAAGACTGCCTTGGATTGGTATGTGGTATCCGGTTCGGACAAGGTCATGGTCCTTTGATTGGGAGCAGCACTTGATTTGATGTGGAGTAGTGTGGCTCACTGGTTAGAGGCGGCAGACCCGGGAGCAGAAGTTGGCCCGGGACCAGGGTTCAATTCCCGACGCGGCAGGGTCGTGGACCAGGGTCAGCGGACTCGATAATTCTCGCTTCGGTGTTTACTCTAATCAGGGGTTCCACTCGGCAACTCTGGGCATTAGCTTGCCTAATCTCCACAACGGCCCCATCAATTCCGGGGATGCCTGGCTCCACCTTGGGGACTCCCAGCAGGGACCATCCCACAGGGAAAGCCAGGACGGGTTCCCCAGAGTTATACAGCACCAGGAAACCTACGGATGGGTAGCAGTGCGCTTTACAAGCTCAAATACATTTACATTTACATTTAAGGAGAGAACTCAGGCTGGGACAAGGCCTTCAGTTTGAAAATGTCCTTGGGTGAGGAAGGTCTTACCTTGTGAGGTGCCATAGTGGGGTCTTTGGTCTAAGAGTGGTCTTAGAGTTGGGCAGTTGTTTGGGTAGAGATTAGCCTTCATCTGGGACAAAACGGAGGGGTGAAATTAGGTATATGTTTAGTGTGGACTTTGCATTGGGATGGCGATTGGAGTGGCATATGCTTTTTTTTCTACAGCGTTTTATATAGCGTGAACTTGACACGAAGGTTTCAGGTATCAGAGCGCTTTACAAAAGCACCAGTTGCATTACATGAGGACGCATTACATTTTTTTGTATTCCTTAAACTACGGTCAGAAAAATTTAGTGGCAGCTGACTGTGATTGAGAGGTCTGGCTCAGCTAGAGAACCTCTGGCACCCTCGAGCTCAACCTAATGTGACTTTTGCTTGCCACCAATGCTACCATAATGCACCAACAATTAGGAACAAAGCATAAACCTTTGGTGTTAAAAAAAATAATAGAAAGAGGTAGCTATCTATTTGGTGAATTGCATAATGTGAAACCAGAAAACGTGGGTCCAATCCTGGCTTGCCCACTCTGAATAAACTGTATGATCATAGGCAAATATTTTATTTTGCAGCGCCTCGATTCTCTTCATCACATTTTTCATACACGAGTTCAGGGTGCGCGCCAACAAAAAATAATCTGATGTATTAATTCGAAACGCTTCTGCATTTTAAAGAAATACATTTTATTAACTTTTTAAAGAGACCGTCATATTTTCACGTGATGCTTGTTGTATGATCAAGATGTCAATTATCTTCCGGGCTCGGCTTGAGCACAGTCTTTTAAAGCTCAACCAGATCCTTGGCTCGGCCTGTTTGTTAGTTTGCTGGCTCGGGTTAGAAGCATTGAGTGAGATTTGCGGTGTTTACAGCTGAGACAGGGGTACAATTTGGCAGCCAGCCAGCCCCTGTTAGGGAATCCCCGCATCTTGTTGTCGTTCTGCCCCAGCACGCCGCGCTTCTCCACCACACAGCCCGGGGGTTTCTCGGAGGTCCCCGTGGGCGTCGCGGTGGCCGTCCGGGGTGAGTCACGGCCAGGCGGCGGGTCTATTTGGAGGAAAGGCAGCAGGGCCGTGGGCGATGGATACGGATTAGGAGTTGGTTCAGAGGTTGGTTTCCCGCCGCTGCCCTGTCACCAGCCCTGGGAGTGCCTTGTGGTTGCGACGGCGGTCCGCGCTGCCGTTTGAGGCCTTGTATTTTTATTTGTTGTTTGTTTTCTTTTTTATCACATACCTCTGACACACGACGTTTAATTTTGGCGCCGCTCACCTATTTATTCCAGAAGCTGGACGGTTTCCATCCGCAGCAGAAAAGTTCAGGTTGGGGGCAATTTGTGATGTGGTAACTCCATGGGCAGAAGGCCTCATCGTGGCCCCAGCCTCTCCTCGGAATCTCCAGGCCGCAGGAGGCCTCCGAGTGCCCTGGGGCTTCTCTTGGGAAAGAGAAGGCCTCAGTGCCGCATGTTTCGCTTTAGAGGTCGAGGACTAGGGTGACCAGACAGATTTTGAGAAGCACAAACCGGGCCAGACATAAAAGGCGGACTAAAGCCTTTACTCTTCTATATTGGCCTGTCCTTTTTTTTTTTTGCATAGCAACATATATATATGCAAATGCAATTATATAGCGCTTACTACCCCTGACGAGGCCTCAGAGCGCTTTTTCGGCATGTTGCACGCTTCTACGGAACCCATAAAGGATTAGTGTTGAATTAGTATAGTGAAATATTAAAGTAATTTGAGTGGTGGATATGTTAGTCCGTTATTTGGATTGAGAGGATAGTGGAGGGATAGATGAGGGATAAAGGTTTGCATTTATATAGCATTTGCTACCCCTGCTGGAGTGCTAAAGCGGTTGTTCGGTGAGTAACACGCTACTCCAGAACCCATGAAGTATTAGTGGAGAACTAGTATAGTGAAATATGAAGGTACTTTGAGTGGTGGACAAGTCTGTTATTTGGATTGAAAAGGATAGTGGAAGGATAGAAGAAGGAGCATTTAGAAATGTTTGTTTTTTAGTTTTTTGTTTTGGAGCTCATAGCAGTAGGAGGAGCAGGCTTAGGATGCATATAAGGGAGGTGGAAGTGGAGGGGGAAGAGTTAGTGGGAAAGGTTTAAAAAGGCTTGTTTTGGAAGAAATGAATACTAAAAAGAGGAATGAGATGATGTTAGACGAGGTAGAGAAGAGTCAAGAATTGGTTATTTTGGGGGTCATAGTAGTGGTATGAGGTTTGGGATGAATGAGAGAGTGGAGGTAGAGGATATGTTGATAGACGTATATGGTGAGAAATAGGCTAGTTCATTGGAACAGTAGTAAAAAGAGGTTTGAGATGAGTCAGAGAGTTGAGGTAGAGGATAAATTGAGAGCGGTATAGGGTGAGAAATAGGGTAGTGCATTGGATATGCTGAATTAGAAGAAAAGTAATAAATATTTAGATCCATAAGTACATGGAAGGTATATAGAAGCATAAAAGAATGTGGTATATGCAGATTAAAGATGCATTCAATAAAATCCAGGTTTCAAGATTTTTTGTACTTAAAATGAATTGTATTTAATTATATATATATATATATATATATTTTGCAATTCAATAGTCAAGTAATTGTAGATAAATAGTTATGATAAAAGATTTACTTATTTATACAGTCACTTATATGCATGTTAACATCATAGAATAATGTAATTATCAGTAATATGTACGTGTTATGCAGAACTAAAGAATATCTATTTTTTTAAACAATTTTACACGTTAATAAAAAGGAATACACATATATAGGTACATATCTATAGTATAAATAAATGCTTATTTACAGAGGGATATACTGTATATTTGTTTGCGTATGGTGGTTATGTGGGGAAGACCCAATTCATGAGTAGTTTTCTGAAGATAAGGTGGATATATATATATATATATATATACATAAACAAACACACACACAATAGGCTTGTAAATGCATGTGTGTTTGTATATAAATATATACGTGCACGCTAGGCTTGTAAGTGTGTGCGTGTGTATCTATATCTATAGCCAGATCCTTCTTCCTTTATTCCCCCTGCCCTCCGCTCCACTCTGTCTCCAATGGGATCAGTCAACAGTAAATAAATAAATAACTTAACATTTCAGTCTTCAGCCCTGGTGAATAGGGGTATAACTTTCAGTTCTGCCTTGCAGAATAACCTGACCTTTGTTCCAAAAACCGGGCCATTTCCCTCAAATTAAGAAAAGTGTCGGGACAGCAGGACAATCCTCTAAAAACCCGAACTGTCCGGGGAATTCCAGGACGTCTGGTCACCCTATCGAGGACGTCTCTGAGTGTCCCTGACTTTGCCTCTGAGCAAGAATACTTCAGATTACCGGGCTTCGCGTCAGACCCTAATGGGTGAAGAAGGTCTCTAAGTCACTCCTAAAAAGCTTATAGGCCACAGAAGACCTCAGAGTGCCATCCGATCTCACCTTGGCATACAGAAAGCAGTGACGTATTCTAGGTGTCTTCTTAAACTCTACAGGATGCAGAAGGCCAACTGAGAGTCTCAGGTCTAACCTAGGTATGGAGATGCCCTCAAAAATGTCTAGGCCTTGCATCAAACAGGAGACTGCATCTGAGTGTTCCTTGCCTGCACTTGGACAAAAATGCCTCTGATTGTCCTGTACCTCACTTCAGACCCTGGTGGCTGCTGAAGGCCACTAAATGAGCCATGCTTCTCAGTCTCCGCAGGCCACAGAAATCCTTGGAACAGAGATGGCATGCATGACTGCGCCGAAGGTGTCAATCTGTTTATTTTGAATGTTTTAAAAAAAAATGTGTTGGGGCACATACATACATTCATATTCAAACAGTTGTTCCGAGAGATTCCAGATTAATAAAATGGACATTGGAATACAAACTTAAACATTTGGTAACAGCATTACTTTCATATATACATGATATTTTCAATTCATTATTACTTTTTTAAGGTGATTATTATTCCAGAAGGAATAAACATTGGGGTAAAGGAGAGAGAAGAAAAAAACCTGTACACTAATAGCAGTATTATTTTCATGTGCAAAATGTCACTTTACTATTATTTCAGGGGCCCGACCTCCGTCTTCCACCGATAGATTGGGGCCCAAATTGATTTCCCCAGCTTTTGGGCATTTCGGCCTTTTCTTTCATAAATTCCTTTCTCCAGATTGAAAGTGGAGAGGAGCTGGGCAAGCCATTGCGAGAAAGATGGTGCCACGGGGTCTAGCCAAGCTGGGACGATACAAATTTTAACCACTGCCATTGCCAAAAACAAAAAATACGATTGGGCACCATCAGATCCTGTGCTACCAATCCCCAGTAACATTACGCCCGGGGTTAAAACCACATTAACCTTCCAGGTTAACTCTAAGAACGGTTTTATACCTTTTTTAAGAACATCCAGCCATGGACAGGTCGAAAACAGGTACACCACATCTACCCTGGCGGCCTGACAATGAGGACAACAGATACCCACAGATCCACCCCACTTTGCTATTTTATCTGCTGTATAATACAAGTCTAAAATTGTTTTAAAGTGCAGTGCCTGTAACTTTGATGAACAGAGTATATTATGTCCCTTGTCTAAGGAATCAAGAAAACTGGATCCTTTTATCTCAAGACTTTGATCCCATTTTTCGGCCTGTCTCTCTAGGTCGTCTGACTGCATGGTGATCAGCTCACTATAACGACTACTAATGGTGCATCCAGCTTCATCCCTCAAACTATCGATCATGGTGTTCTTAGCTAGCCCGTTTGGTCCCTTGTTTTCTTCCCCAAATAGCTACGTACCTGTAAATATTTAAAAAAATCTTTCCTATCTACCCCATATCTCTCCTGTCTGAAAATGACCTAAACCCAGCTACATTGACTAGGTCCCCCACTGCATGACCCCTAAGTCTTTCCATCGTTTCATTATACAATCATGAAAAACTATTGGTAATGTTGAATTCATATATAGGTGAGTATAATCATTTATTCTCCCAATCCCCGGCTTTCTTTTTATCGTCTTCCACACCTGGCCTGCTGCTAAGTAGGGTCTTGAATCTCACCTTCTTATAGTAACTAGGTTCGATAAACCTTAAGTACAGGTTTTTAGCGACTTTTCCCACCAATAACCCGTAAATATCTGGTACCTTCCCCTGATTCCAGGGGTCAAAGGGGTTTCCCCCCACTAATGCACACATGTATTGTAGTACTGATGCTAAATAATATAATCTGAAGTCAGGGACCGATAATCCTTCTCTCTCACCGGGGAGAGACATAAACTTCATGGACCGCCTTGTCTTACCATATGCCACTAAATGAGCCATGCTTCTCAGTCTCCGCAGGCCACAGAAATCCTTGGAATGGAGCTGGCATGCACGACAGTGCACAAGGTGTCAATCTGTTCAGAATCGATGTGTCACAAAAAGCCTCTTGAGTGCAACAAGCCTCAGCTAAGGTTGTCTGGTTTCTTAGAAAAAAAATACCCTCCATTTTTTCACTGTTTGCTTTTCTGTGCCAGCTGGTAGGAGAGATAGAATTCTTGCAAAATGTTCAGGATGCATGACATAGCAGTTAGCCCTCTGTTTACTCAAATAATCATTCTGAAATGATTTAGACAAACCTCATACACTTTTTACCAAATGTCTTTATGTGCTTGCTGTTTTAGATCTTTGTTGCAAAATGGAAAAATAACTGATTTTACAGCTTTTCCTATAATTTCTATCAGTCTAAACATAAAAATAAAGGCCAGGTTGGTAAAAAAATGTCCAGTTGGAAACCATAGCTTTAGGGTGGAATAGAGAAGGCATTTGAGTCCGTAGTCCGTGATCCACAATGCTGCAGAAAGGCCACATAAGGATTGACAAACTTTAACTTTTAAGCCTAATAGGAGCAAGTTGTGGGTATTAACTCTGCAATGGAAACATACATGTCAATAGTCACGATTCCGGCGGGAGACTCCCACTTATTGAAGTCCAAAATGGCTTTATTTCAGCTGTCTCCTGCCTGAAATTGCCTTTGCGCCAATACTAATAAAAATGGGAAATCCATTCTCCCCAAGTATTTTTCAAAATCTCCCACTTACATGCTCTAAAATGTTGGCACGTATATGGTAAGGGTCAGAATAATGAGACCAAGTGCCCAGGAATCCGGCTAGCCCAAGCCATGCAACCTTAAAGTAGCAAGGTTTATTTTTCCTAAAAAAAATTCCCACCAGGCCTGCCCCAAGGACCACCTTTGCAGATGACATGTGAGCTGCTGTATCAAGCAGACTCAATCAACAGAAACGCTAGCTGGAAGCGGAATTCAGACATGTTGAATTAGGCCTTGTCTAGAACACAAAATTACAACTGTTCTACTATTGTCTGGATCAAGGGCCTCTTGCTAGAGGTTTGAGCTTAGGTAACGAGCGGGGAAGTGGGAATGAACCACGCAGAGGGTATCGGAATTAAATTTATCTTGTGGGGACATATTTCGTTGAGCATCTGCCTTGTCCACTGTGTTTCTGGTCATCTGGTCCACCAACGGCGCATCACTCCTGAGAGAGATCTGTGTTGCTCTAGGAGGTCAGATCCATCTTCCTACTGAGTTTAGGGATGCCAGAACCTCCAGGAGCCACCCAGCACCAATACCCTTGGTACCGGAGCCAGTTGCAAGCACCAAGGCTTATTTGTGTTCAGTCGGAACACCAACACCGCCAAAACCTACTTGCACATTAAGGGACTTTGAGACAGGCCAGCTCCACACTGAGAGTGGCCCTGCTGTGTGTCGTTTCTCTCTTCTGTAGTGTTGAAAATTAGTACGTTTTGGTGAACATTATCCGCGCCATCTTGCCTCTTCCCCTGATGCCACACTTTTGTCGTGCGCACCCGCCATTTTAAGACGCCCCGATCAGAACGAACCCTTTTGCATGCCGCTGGCCCCTGACATAGCCCTTCGCCTTCACTAAGCCTACACGCTGACCACCCCCCTGCTTGCACCTGCCTTGAATCATAAACCCCTCTTCGGCGCTGCTCTGCCCCAGGCCCTCATCCTGTTCCCAGCGCGACACCTCCCTTCTTCCCTTTCATGATCCCCGGCCCTTAGATGCAAACCCCCTTTTCCCCGTGTGCCCGTTTGTCTTCCCCGTTCCCAGGCCGACACCCAGCTCTGCCGATACTATCCCTTGCCCCTCCCCGTACAATAGAAAGCTTCCCTCCTCAAAGGACCCCCGAGTTGATCAAAGCCCCCCCACCCCATGAGATCCGATCGAACCCCGCATTCCATGAATTGGCGGAATATCCAGCTGCGCGATAGTTATCACCTGCTGTGACCAGGGTGGGGATTTCTACTGTAGATATGTGTGGGAACGGGCCCGAAGGGGGATTCCTGGAATGTCTTTTCGTACATCAAAGCTTTATCATATGTATGTAAACTGTAATAAAAACCATAAACACTGTATATAAGGGGCCATGCCCCAAAACGTAAGTAGAGCACCTCAGAACGATACCTTCTGTCCGTTTTGCTGTGTTCTCCTCCGGAGAGAATAAAAACCTTGTTTCCTGCTTTCCAGTCTCCAGCGCCTGCCTCTTCATTGATTAAATAACTAGAGGGTCACAGAGGCAATACCGCCGGGCAAATATCGATTGTCCCCGACCCGACTCAGGTTTCAACAATTGGCGCCCAACGTGGGGCCCATCAGCGACTCGTGGATCCAGTGGGAGAGGTCCCGACGACAGAGTGAACGACTGCAACGATCGGGAGAGCTCTTGCCCAATAGACCCTCGTCTGGCAGCCGATCATCCGAACTTCACTAGTTCCGAACAGACCTCTCTCGAGTGATCTACGGTCCTGACTGGGGACCATTAGGAGTGCCGTGAGAATTACGAGAAAAAGAGGACGATCGGGCGCTGGATTCGGAAGACAAGAAACTGTCCACATGGCCCGGGTAAGGTCGTGTAATCACGACAAGGTGCGAAATGATTGCTTGATTGTTTGATTGCTTGATTATTTATAAAATACTAGTATTACTCTTTGTTTGACCTAATTGGAGATTCACTGTCTGCACACGGAGAAACAGTAGGCTCCTTCTCTTTTGCAAACGGTGAAGGATAGGTAACGTAACCGTCGCGCCTATCTTTCTCCCCCACTGACTCTATTATTTCTCAACGGTTTTTGGGAGACTCCCCACTCCCTCACTGATTAACTGGGTTCTTTAACCCCGAACTACTGTTCACAGATTGTCTTCTGGAGATTCTCTGTCTGCAAACCGGAAACAACAGCTTCCTCTTTGCGGTTAGTGAAAGGGTAGAGGACGCAGACTTTTGCGCCCTACTTACTCTCCCCATTGTCCTTTTTCTATCCTATTTATTTATTTATTAATTGCTTGATTGTTCCGCGTTCTTGGTTACTCTTTTTTATTTTTGTTCATGAGGTATTCACTGCCTGCAAACAACGTAGAATAGGAATATTCTGTCTAGTCTTTGCACCTAGTGATAAGATAGGCACTGCTGACTTATTAGTCCCTCGTTACGAGCCGTCATGTCTGTCTTCTCCCCATTGATTGATAATTGGTTCAGCCCGGACCGTGTATTAGAGGTGGACCATATAGCTCCACTAGAAGGCACCCCTAATAAGGACGTGTTCATAAACTATGGATTAGTTACCATAGCCTATAATAAATTGTGGCACAGGTATACCAAAGAAAGTCAAGACAAACAGTGGCCACTGGCAGGATCCTTTGACCTTGATAAAATAGAAACGTTAGAAATAGCCCTTCGAAATAATAAGACAACGCCTATTATGCTCGACAGTCTCGGTATGTGGCGCAGAGAGGCTATGCAACGACAGAGAAAAGACGAGGACAAACCAAGTAGAGAAATATACCGACAGGACAAACCCAGGACACCGCTACCCACAACTTATCCCCCGACACTATGCAAAAGACGACCAGACTTAGGGCCAGACCAATGCGCTTTTTGTAGATATGTCGGACACTGGAAAGCCCAATGCCCGACTCTACTGAGCGTGAGTAAAGGCAAAGGGCCGACAGGAACGACAGACCGGCAGTACGAGAAAAAGCGCGAGACAAAGAAGAACCCGACTTACATAGGCAGACCAGATAGAACCACCACGTTTGATTATGCCCGATGGCACAGATTTCGCCAGGACAATTTCAGCGGCATGCTCAAGTTCTCCTAGGTCGGGCAACGTCAAGACGGGAACCCAGCCTCGCTTTAAAATTCACAGACGGAAAGAGATAATCATGACCAATAACTGTTTTATATTCGTTTTGGGTCTTTGTATGTCGTACTTGTACTGTCCCCCGTCTGAGTTTGTGTGTATGTAATGTACGAATCTGCGTCATCCCTCTACACGTGTTTCCGTGTTACTCGACCTCTGTTAGCAGAAACTTAGCATAAAAGCAACCTGGAAAGAAAGAAATGGCAAAACAAAATCCGTAGACCATTGATGAACTTGAACTTTTAATTTAGCACAACAAACAAGGAATAATAACGGTAAAACTGTAGAAAATGAAAGTCAAACAGAACATTCACCCCTCCCATTCTGGAACCTTCCAAGGTAGGGCAGGGTTACGGCTACGCCCAACCAGCGACAACCCATATAAGGCGGGCCCCGCTGCCAACTCTTGGTCAGGAAATCTTAACGTATGGGGGAGCCGGAGGAGAGGCAGGAGCCAGCAGCCTGGGCAGTTGTAGGTAGTCCCGCCACATGTCTCCTCAGCCAGCCGCAACGGGCCTGGATAGACTTAAGTAGTCCCGCCACATGTCCAGAGAAGAACGAGGCACCTCTTTCTTTTCCCTTCCGTAACAGCCGCAGCAGCTCTGGACGGCGGGATGTCCTGCACGTACCTCCACAACAGTTGTCCAAGTTGGGCTGGGAGGGAGAGGCGACGCGGACGAGCCTCTCCCACCTCCACCGATAGGAGGTCTCCCAGCCCCCGGCCCGACGCCGAACACCCCCAGTCAGGCGATGGTGCCAATACTTCCACAGCACCGAACACACCATGGTGGCACCCCAGTACTTGCGCAGCACCGAACGTGCAATGGTGGCCATATTTTCGGAACACCGAACCAGCAATGACTGCACTGATACTCGTGCCGCGCCGAATGCGCGCCACAGGTGGCCATACTCCCACAGCACTGAGCACAAGACTTGGGGAACACCGGATGTGGAGAGACCTTCATGCGGGGCGATGAAAAAGAACAGCATGGAGTGCACCGGGAGAAGGAGACGGCGCGAACGAGTCTCCCTCGCCCCCCCCAGGTGGGGGCATCACAGCTGCACCCCAGCTGAACGTCCCGCTTTCACACAACAGGGACCTCTTCCTTTCACTCCGAAGGATCTCTCCCACTCTTGCAAAACTCGACGAGAGTGGCCCCTGTAGGGCCTCAAAATGGCGTCTGGGTCCGCTGGAAGGCGGGCCCCGGCCACTAGAGTAACTTTGACCAGCAATATAACTCAAACATTTGCCCGCTGGGGCACGAGCCCCCCATCTCCGACAGCATCTCCGCAGCCTTGAAGATCCTACAAAGGTCCCCGGCGGAACCTTCGGCCTCTGCAGGTTTCCGGTAAGGGACGGCTGCCTTGATCGCCAACGAAATAAACGTGACATTGCCACTCCCTCTGTTAGCATGAATTCTAGAACTGCCGAAAAGGACTCTGGTCCAACTGCCAGTAATGGGAACATTTCCCCCTGATGCTGCCTCCGGACTGAGCCGGCCCCGCCCAAGATGGCGCTGGTATCCATCGGAACTTACGAACACCTCGTGGTGTTCCTTCGCACTAATATAAACTTGATGTTCTGAGACTTTATATGATCCTTTGTACACTTGGCTAGAAAAGACAAGGAGAGCTCACTCGACGAACAGTATGAAAGGATCGCGTTACAAATGCTGATTACAAATGTACAATGTATTATATTTTTTTATAGCTGATGTATAACCTCATCTACGACGCACACATACGGTATACATATAGGAAATCTGATTGCAACTATTATGATTATGCTTCTAAATTATGAAAATAAATGCCCCCCCCCCCGAACCCCCAGCCAATTAATAGACGTTTTAGTTTCTTACAAATGAATGAATAAAACTTTCCGATGTTTTTATTGCTGCAAACGACACCCCCCACTGTACGCACTTTAGCCATTGCCACGACCGGCCAAATACGACCGCACCCTCATAATCCACGTGCTGAAATGATTTTGCAAAATAAAGTTTTTTTGAAACTATGGACGGGTATTGCATGCTTTATTTTAAAAATGTGGGATCGGTGGGAAAGTTCTTTTCTGTGCACCCTACTCTGCTCTCTCTTTAAGGTTAAAAGAAGATGGTTGCCCAGCCCTGGAGGACGGGTCGGATCGACAACACGGCACCCCGCCTTCAAAAGTACGCGACTGACCCATGAACTCTCGCGTAGAGGAAGGCCTTGACTTCCAAGGATGGGTAAAACGAACGGTGTAAATGAGGGAATGTTAAAGGAGGGTAAAATAAAATGGTGTAAATGTTATAAAGTACAACGTTCCAAGGTATCAGGGAACGGAGCTGACCCAAGAACCGAAGAACCTTAGAACGCCACAGCGTTGAAAGAGGTTTAAGGATCCCGATAGTGAGATACATCCTTTTGACTAGATACCTCGTACTAGGCACCTCTGGTTTCCTTTTTACGTTTTCCCCGCACACGACCTATAAGGGCACACTGCCCCCCCCCCCCTGACTCCAGAAATCATATCCCCGGGGACTCTGCCCCGAGGAGGGAAGACGAGTAAGAGGTGAGTAAAAAGGACTCTTGAATACATGTATTTAAATATGCGCGAATGCTGTCTCCCCCACCCCCTTTTTCCTTCCCTCTGCAGGTTACATCAGAGATTACAGCCGAGGTGTGGCGAAGATCCGAAGCCTTGCCATGTCTAATACACGGAGCAGACTAGCACCGCAAGGTGGTGCCTAAGCACGCCTGCAAACTACTCACGTATCGAACAAACCCGAAAAATTAGCACAACCTGATAAAAAGTGATCACCCTTAAACCAGACCGGACGAATGAACCCATGTCGCATATGATGCGAAACTATGAGAGAATGTGTGTGTGTGACTGAGGCGTTGACCCAACTGGTCGAAGGACCGAGAATGCGAGAAAGTGCGACAAAATGGTACCTCCTTTCTTCTTTCCTTTTTCTCAAGGCGCGTCCCCTCTACCCTGTTTAATGCTCAAACTGCATGATTACAAGATTCTAACGCAGACCCATGAATGCCCTTTACTGTGTAATGCACTAAATAGCCTTTCTTGAATACACTGCCACCCTCTCTGTTGCACGTGTACTATTTAGCCTGCCGTTGCGCTCTCTCTCTCTCTCTCTCTCTCTCTCTCTCTCTCTCTCTCTCTCTCTCTCTCTCTCTCTCTCTCTCTCTCTCTCTCTCTCTCTCCCTCTATTTTTGCACTCCCACTCTTCCGAGTGATTAGCCCCGAAATTGGCAGACTGCCCCCCCCTAGCACACCACCTAATTGGCTTCAAATACCGTCAGTATTTGCACAAAAAAAAAAAAAAAAAAAAAACTTGTCTTTAATACAATCACCCCGAGACCGCGTCATTACCTCTCCTTTTCCGCTAGAAGTCAATGAACCGAGGTTGGGCCGTAAGGGAAAGGACAGGAAAGACGACAGAGGTTCCCTAATCTGGCCCGTAATAAGGGAACTACATGTCAACGGCTCCTATGGTATAAGAAAGGACCTCAGAATACGCGACCCTCCCCACCCCGACTTGTCGCAATACCCAAACAGGAAAAATGATCACCCCTGTTACATCCCCTGTATCAGCCGCCCAAAAACGGGAGTTATGAAACTACCCCTCATTTCCGGTTGTGAGAGATGGGTCGATTTACGCCCTTACCACAAGTTTCTATGTCCCTAGTCGTCTCCCACAAAACCCCTGTCTTTTCTGATTAAGTACTCAGGCCGTAGGAAGTTACGTAGGACCCAGAATGATGTTTTACAAGGTTAACTGACTAGTCCAAGGTGAATCATCGAAATGAACCCCGTAGTAGTTGAAAAGCAGGATGCATCGATAGAAAAGAAATGTTTAGCCATGTTCGTCTCTCAGCAAAATGCCTGTGTAGTACCATGTTGACAACTCACAGTACCCTTTGTAAATGTAAAACTCTAGAGAACGGCATATCTTTGCCAGGTTCGTCTCACGAAGGTGGGTCACCATCAGATGAACTGTCGTGACTGTAATAAATAATTATGAAGGAAAGTCATAGTAGATCCAACAGGCCCGTCACCGGTCATTCATATGCCAGTTGTGAACACTAATATAACGGGCATTTTCATTCTTTGCCTGGAGCTGGGAGAGAAATAGACTTTTTGATTATCTTCATCTGCAAATTCTCTAAAGACTGTCTTTTCAAACTTGTTTAAGGGTACTGCTGTTGGAGGGGAGAAGGACCGGATGTGGGAGCACGAGGCCTGACTGCAGACTAAGGAACACCTGCGACATTAGCCAAGGCGAGACCACGACAGAAAAGAGCTGCAGGACGAGGCACTGTTTTCGACAACATGAGAAGAAAGGGCCGACCTGATGCCCCTGCTCGATGTCCAGTGTTTGCCGACAAGTCCCCGCTCTCTGAATTCGGTCACACGCCCTCCTATCTGAAGTCTCTCGTTCCCCTAGTCTGTTCCTAATTTGGCCTTGCTCCATCCCCCTTTTTCTCCGACCTACCCTATGGACTGTTTTGTACGCTCTTCTTCCATCTGAACTTTCTGACAATCACCTCAAAGGACACAGGGCGAAAGGGACCTTTCCGACCAGAAACGCGAGGAAAGGGTCGTGCCCTGCAACGCAGAACTTAGAATAGAGCTGGACCCGTAGCTCCATCGCCGGTGCTCCACAGCGCCAACGAAAGACCACAAAGAATAATGAGAACTTGTTAACTTCGAACATTTGACATCCTCAATCACCGTTTCTGCTATGCCTCATTTCTCTCCCAGCCGCCATTGTATTGATCCTGCTCCAATCCGAATCTGAGATATGTAATAACCTGCCAGTTCACGTTATGATATGTACTTGCTGCTCTCGCTACAGAACCGTTTTTTGTATTACATTCCTATGACTTTCCTGCTGAACAAGTTTATCAAAGTTTATCCAATAGGTCCAGCTCCTAAAAACTAGAAAACTCAAAATGTATTGTTTACAACTCTTTCATCTAGGGTTCCTACCGTTTTCTTTCTCATGCCCACCGCAATAGAACCAAGTAGAAAATGAACCAGCAAGATGTCTTGAATATGTTAAAGGGAGGACTGTTGAAAATTAGTACGTTTTGGTGAACATTATCCGCGCCATCTTGCCTCTTCCCCTGATGCCACACTTTTGTCGTGCGCACCCGCCATTTTAAGACGCCCCGATCAGAACGAACCCTTTTGCATGCCGCTGGCCCCTGACATAGCCCTTCGCCTTCACTAAGCCTACACGCTGACCACCCCCCTGCTTGCACCTGCCTTGAATCATAAACCCCTCTTCGGCGCTGCTCTGCCCCAGGCCCTCATCCTGTTCCCAGCGCGACACCTCCCTTCTTCCCTTTCATGATCCCCGGCCCTTAGATGCAAACCCCCTTTTCCCCGTGTGCCCGTTTGTCTTCCCCGTTCCCAGGCCGACACCCAGCTCTGCCGATACTATCCCTTGCCCCTCCCCGTACAATAGAAAGCTTCCCTCCTCAAAGGACCCCCGAGTTGATCAAAGCCCCCCCACCCCATGAGATCCGATCGAACCCCGCATTCCATGAATTGGCGGAATATCCAGCTGCGCGATAGTTATCACCTGCTGTGACCAGGGTGGGGATTTCTACTGTAGATATGTGTGGGAACGGGCCCGAAGGGGGATTCCTGGAATGTCTTTTCGTACATCAAAGCTTTATCATATGTATGTAAACTGTAATAAAAACCATAAACACTGTATATAAGGGGCCATGCCCCAAAACGTAAGTAGAGCACCTCAGAACGATACCTTCTGTCCGTTTTGCTGTGTTCTCCTCCGGAGAGAATAAAAACCTTGTTTCCTGCTTTCCAGTCTCCAGCGCCTGCCTCTTCATTGATTAAATAACTAGAGGGTCACAGAGGCAATACCGCCGGGCAAATATCGATTGTCCCCGACCCGACTCAGGTTTCAACAGTAGGTGCACCAAGAACCATGACAGCCTCTAACTCACCGACTTGCCGGGAAAAACATCTCTGCATCTGAGCTCCCCAGCCTAGGCTCAAGTATACCAATGGCGTCTCTGTGGTCCTGAGACCCTCAAGAGCCGAGCCCCCCCTTAGGGTCTGATGGACTGGTCCCCCAGTCTCCTGTTGCAGCCTTTTTGTTACAAGTACTCTACCTTTTGACTTTAGTGTGTAGCATTCGAGGCTACCACTGCGTAGAGCACCTCCGCACCAGGACACCCCAGGGCAGGTAAACTAGAACTGCTGATGCTTTCTTAGACCTTGTCCCTACTTACCTTCAGTCCAGAAGAAGAGTTCTGTATGTCGTCTGTAAGTGTACCTATTCAGTGAATGTTTCTTCCATAGAATAACATTACCGCGTTTGAGGCTCATGCCTCAAATCTGACAGCTGTGATTTTCTACTGTTATTCCTGTAAAAATCTAAAATGTATAAAGTACTTACCTAATTCCGATAATCTTGGTGTCTAAAATTATTTAAAGATCTGCGTTATTTTTCTAAATTGGTCTTGAGTTTCTTCTTGTGTGTGTGTGTCTCATTTATTAACTGTATTTACAACAGATGCTTAAAGCTATCCTCTGATAATCCTAAACTACTCATCCAAACTCCCATGAAGAGAGCATTTGGGATTATTAATTTAAGCCCTGTAAACTAATGAGTCGTCTGGACTTTCTACATTGTGTACCTCATTTTTGTGCACTACATAAATAGCCAGTTTCCTACAATAATATTATCCAGTCTGCTATACTACTTAGCAAACGTTCCAGTCGCCCCTCAGGTGCTTTTTCCAGGACCTTGACACCATGTTGGGGGAAGCTTATGAGGGGAGACAAACACCATTGCATAGCTCTGTAAAGGCTACAACTGTCGGTCGGAAGGGGAGGGTTGGAAGCCCCATTGTTTGAGACTTATTACTTAGCGACACAACTACAGTATGTCTCACGTTGGCTAGAGGGGTGGCACATGGGAGAGGCATGTAACAGGTCTTTCCCCCTTGTGCTGTGAATGCTCTGAAGATTCTTGCTCCCCAGGTCATGCCCTTGAATACTTGGTCCCTACAAATCACGATCGACAGCAAATGCATTGCCAGGTTTTCTCACCTCCCCCGCCATGTTACTCTATATGCCCGAGCACTCCCACTGCAGGGTTTGCCACGATTTCCCGATTCTACTTAACCTCTAACTTGGGGAGCTGGCATTAGCAATATCTAGCCACAGTGGGGGACCTCTTCGCTGACGGTCACCTCCTCACCTTTGATCAACTTATCTCCGACCATGCCCTTCCCAAAGGTCAAGTCCTCATGTACAGGCAGCTGAGTAACATATGTCAGGCTCTCTGGTTCACCCGAGACGAAGAACTCCACACACACTCAGTCACACAGACCATGCTACATATGGGGACAGGACATCACCTAATAACATGTTTATATAAAGCCATACAGGCACACATCGGACTCCCACTGACAGTTTTGAGAGGTAAATGGGAAGATGACATGGTAATGTAATGCACGACAAAGAGTAGGAACATTCGCTCAATAAGTGTCCAGAAATACCAGGTTCACGAGTATACAATACTCTTATCCTACACAGGACCTACCCGACGCCACAGCTGCTTAACCAATAGTTCCCCCATTCACTCCTCCGCTGCCCTTGATGCCAACTCGTTTCTACGGACCTACACATGTGTTGTGGTCCTGCCGCCCAGCCACAGCTACATACTGGCACTCTAGTCACACCACACCAAAGAAGGTTACTGAACTCACAGATCTTAAACACGTGGGAGGCCAGTGCTCTAGACATCTTTAAACAGAGGAAGTGACACAAGGCGAGAACACGCTTCACTGGTATGGTTCTACTGCTCGCTAAGAGAGGCCTCACCATGGAGTGGAGGGCGGTACAGGCCCCATTGGAGGTGGCGTTGTATGGAGCGATGCAGAAATGGGGGAGGCCGAAGAGTTCCGACGCCCGCCTCATCAACCCATTTCCCAAACCTGGGATGCCCTCCTCGACCACTTCCAGAGCCTCACCAACAGCGATGACCTACCCCCATGTCCTGACCAAGAGGTAAATGTTGCACGCATGGCATCTCTCCCTCCCACACCGTCTGCCTTTCACTGAAATTACAAGGTGAGCTGCCACTCACTGCCCTAGGGGATAACACCCACATACATCTACATCCCAGAAACTCTCTCCCCCTTCCACCCGGCAATTCGCCATTCACCCATGAGCGGCTCGTTTGCAGGGGAATCAGCAAGGCAGGGGAGGGGTGGGGATTGGGAGGGCGGCGACAGGGAACGACGGAGTCAAACAGAAAACGAATGCAACAAAAAGTTCCTGCTGCCCTCCATCATTGTGTTGCACTCTTTTGCTCCTCTTCACTGCCCTACATAAAAGGCCAGCTTCCTACAATAATGTTATCCAGACTGCTATAGTACTTCGGCCAATCTTGCGAGAGCAGCTTCAGGATTGGGCTGAGCGCCGAGGATTTGCGCTCCAGGACAGACTGAGAAGTCTGTACCTGCTCTCTCTCCAACCCGGCAATGCAGCTGGTTTGGAGAGAGCTTCAATGCGCATGTGGTTTTGGCCGGCCTTGGACAGCCAGCCAAACCCACATGCCCAGTGAAGGCAGTGCCCAGCACTCCCCACTCAGCATATCACCACCATGGCCCGCCCCCAAGCCTCGGCAGAAGGAAAAATAAAACCGTGATAAAACGAGTTTTAAACCGGTTTAATTATCGTTTTATTTTCCAAATTTTTTGAAGTGCTGACAGGGGGAGGCGCACTCCTCCGCCATCGTGGAGGAGCCGCCACTGCATTCATCACTCCAGACCCGAGAAGCCAGATACTGGCTCGACCCTCTACCCATCCCGCGATGCCTGCTGTGACCCAGCTAGTACTCCGCTCTGGCCTTTCTCACGAGTCCCCCTCACTTGGGGGGCTGCCCGCTGCTTAATTTGAATCGCCAACTCCCTTACCCAGTTTAGGGGTGCCGCCCAAGTAAGTCGACACCACACACAAGGCAGGTGGATGCACCACCAAATTTATGGTCCAATTAGTAAGGCACTTTTTTGCAACAACTGAAACAGTAATTGTACATTGGCTCAGAAGGATGCAAATGCCTTCTAATATTGCCTTATGTTTGACTATGCAACCCCCAATAAAGACAGCTTTAAAAAATGCATTTCCCACCGATCAGTTTGACATTTCTTTATCATATAAGGTGTGTGCTTTATATTTTGTATGTATATGCCTGAAGTGGAAAGGTCGACAAAATAGTTGTAGAATAATTGGTTCACGTTTTAGCCGCAACTCTGGCCCCACTAACATTGCACCCTGGATCAGCGTTCCCACTGTTTTGTATGCTTTTCAAATCCTTTTATATACTTTTTATAGGCTTCCATTCAGTGCAGCTCATAACACATCAATTAAAGATCTGTGAGTGAACTAGAAGCTGCAGCAGCCCGGGCTGAGACACACGAGAGAGAGGAAGGGAGGGAGTGTTGAAGCCTTTTGGCGTTGCACACCTCTGATATGAACTGCTATATAAATGCTACAATGCACTCCACGAAACCCTGAGACAGACTCTGCATCTTTGCTTTTTCCAAGAACCCACTGTTGTGAACTAGGCACCGCCTCAGATCATACATGTTGCAGATTTGCCCTGTAAGGTACCTGGGGCCTTCACGGACCACAGAATGCTTTTGTTTCCTCAGTCGCCCTGAGTGTCGTTTGGCTCAGACCCCATGTGTCAAAGAAGATACTTGGACGCCTTGTGCCTTGCTTGCCTCGAGCTGCGAAGGCCTCAAAGAGGAAATGACGTTGCTTTGGGACGGAAAAGTCGCCCGAGTTTCTTTGACCTTGCTTGCTCCAGAAACCATACGAGGCCTCGGGATTCTCCCCCCTGAATCGGGTCTGTTGGCATGTACTCCACGGCCCTCACCTCGGCCCTTTCAGGCTGTACCATGCTGCGGGCACGGAAATACTTATTTCTGGCAATGCACATTAATAGTTCAAGCTGGAGCAGCGTTTGAATGTGGTGAGCCAACCATATTACAATATCGAAGGTTCTTTTAATTAAAGAGGATTGGTTTGCGTTCTCCAAAAAAGAAATATTCATGTTTTCAAGTTTGATTTCTTGACGTTCACGTTACTCTTACTACCAAGGGCGGTCCTTTCATAGAAGTGGAAATAACTTGCTTCTCTCATGTGTCTTCTATAAGCTTTGCAGCTTTAGGACAGAAAACCTAACACTCGCCTATATTCTTGCAATATGCCCAGTAATTTGTGCCTACACCAAGGCACCCTTATTTTAGAGGCTGTTTACTATATTTTTAATTTTTTCTACTTATTTCAGTAAGTGGTATCTTCAGTTTTTCATTCCTAATAGGAATAAAATGTATGATTTTTGTTGTGTATGTTTTTTTTACTGCATTTATGTTGTCCACTACGCCCACTGTGTGTTTTTAGATTCTGTGTAAAGAGCCAGTGTGACAATCATGGTTCCTGTTGGGTTCTAGTAGGGTATGCCTCTTCATTCTTATTGTATTAAAATTATACTGACCATAAAAGAAGAGCTTGTGCAGGCTGCGTGTAATGAGACTATCACCTCAGTGTTCAGGCCCTGCCAATTGACTTCCCTTGTAATATTGATAATTGCTCAGGGGATTAAGTGTCAACCACTAACCCCCTAACCCAGAATTGTATCTCAAAGGGATGTATAGAATGAACACATTTTATTAGCATAATAACATTTATTATGCCTACATCTTGGCTGATGGTTCTCCTTTTCACAACAATGCGCCGCCACTACCTAGCGTACATGCATGCAGGCATGCGGCTAGATACCCTGCACCTACTTCGGTGTTTACCATCCCCAGTTCCTATTTTCTGCTGATTGCGTGGACAGCCTGTCTTTCTCATCGTCACTTTTTAACCTACAGCAGGACTTCAGCTCATAGTGGCAAAAATGCGCAAAGGCTTCGTGTCCTTCTGGAGAGAGAGTGACCTAGCATCAGTACAGACTACAGTCCACAATCTACCGCACTGTCTGGTCCTGTGGAAGTGCCTTTTGTCAGGGGTTGATTGCAAATGATCTGATTAATGTGTGACCTGGCCTTTCCCTTTGTACCTGCAGATCCTGTATATTGGAGATATATTGACCGATCCAAAGTATTCAGGCATCAGTGGGCCGCCCCCACCAGAGCCCTTCTGTACAGGAGATCCTAATAGCTGTTCCTCTATCAGTGAGAGAATGTTTCTGATCACTCCAGTCATGAGCCAGGGTGAACAACCTTTACAACAAAACTTTTACAACGCACTACCATTACAACGCGGTCATTACAACGCAAACCATTACAACGCATTGCGCTGGGGGGCGCTCTAGGATAGGGAATACGTTTAATTTACTATCCAACACCTTCCCTAGTGTCCACGGGGACTGGTGTTGGAATAGTAAATTAAACTTTTCACTATCCAGCACCCCAAAGCGCTATGCGTTGTAATGGATTGCGATGTAAAAACCGTGTTGTAAAGGCAGGCGTTGTAATAGCCTGCGTTGTAACATCATACATCCATGAGCCAGCCTAGAAGGTGCAGCAATTGATTGAACAGGAGAATTTGGCATTTGCTATACGTTGTAATCCTTAATGTCCACATTGAGTGCCAAATTGAGGACCACGGAGCCTACCTTTTATCTTCCGGTCCCAAAAGATTACAACGGTAGATCGTAATCAGAACAACACAGAGATGCCGGTACTGGTGATGCAGTGAATGGACATCAAAAAAGAATGCACTTTTCAGTTCAGTGCAGGCCTCAGTCCAGGCCGTAACAGTCTATGCGCAGGCCTGGACTGATCACTTTTCTAACTTGTATGATTTCGAGGACCCTGACCCACTATTATGCTAGTGCAGCCAGCTGAGAAGGGGGAACGACCCTGCACTTGTTGCCTTTCTGGGAGATTTACCTGATGGTCTAATGGCATCAATAAGATATGGGCCCAATGGTGAATGCACTAATCAGAGGAGAGGAGCCCGTCAGGGATACATTTTGGCTCCAATCCTTTTTATTTTGCCCCGCGAGTCGGTGATAGATCAATACATGCTCTCTTATATGCAGATGATGCCATTCTGGTGAGAGGAGTTGGCCTAACTGCTATGGCGGTCGACCCCGAAGCTGGGGAACTGGGTCCGAGTCTTGGCAATGACGCTGAACATCCTGTGATTCTGGGCAAATCACCTAATCTCCCCGTGCCTAACAAAAACAAAAAAAAAACACAAAAAAAATGAATGTGTCCTCATATAATGCCACTGGTGCTATGTAAAGCACTCTGATACCCGATTCGGGTCAAGTTCGCGCTATATAAAACTCTGTAAAATAAAAATTCTGGTTGCCCGCACTGCACAGGGCCTTCAGCGCCTCATAGATGTCTTTTGTGATTTTATGGATAATTTCGATTTATCAAGTAATTTTAGAAAATCTCATGTCATGGTGGCGGGCCCAAAGAACACCAAACGAAAAACAATAACTGCTAAATGCCATCAAATAGCAATGTGGAAAACGTCTCCTATGTGGGCATTCTATTTGACTCATGTTGCAGCTGGAAGCAATTGGTCAAGAAGCACGCGATCAGTTTTAAAAGGGCCACAGGGGGCATTGGGCAATTTTCTTGAAGTCTAGGCCAAAAGCCAATTAAGACTGGTAGAAGTCTTCAGGGCCAAATATATTTCAGTAGCCAGCTTTGGCTGTGATGTCTGGGGGTAAGTTTCGATTGAACAGATTCAGATAGTAGAAAATAGATTCCTGAGGGGTCTGCTGCGTGACTCACAGGGGATTCCTTCTGAGGTTGTCCATGAAGAACTGGGTCTGGGTTACATCTCTGACCAGATACAACTTCGACCCCTTTTGCTCTGGCTAAACATTTGCATGAAGGAGGAGCTGAAGCTAAATGAGTTAATTACCCAGGGCTGTTTGGGTCTGGATAACATGTTGCACATCACCTGGCTACACTACATTATGAAGAATCTGAAAGAGCTTGGCAGACCGGAATCCTTTTACCATCCGGATAGTATAGTTAAAGAAGACATTGCTTGACTGTAACAGGCCTTTGGCTTAAGGGTGGTACAAAAGGGGGTGGTGATGGGCGGAGCATCTGAATCAATCAAACACTCACACTCAGTCAAAAGATCTGGGTTTGATCCATCACCGTTCTTTAGCCCACTCTGCCACCCCAGTTCAGACATGGCTATATGCAAATCAGTCTGACCCTGTGCCTCATGGGAACAGTCCAGCCCGAACTGCCAAGCCATGCCTTCCCTGGACCGGAAACAAGCTTCCGAGGACCGGTTTCTGGCAAGGGCAGCAGCAGTGCATTGAGGAGTCTGCTCTTTGCAAGAGCTCCGTCTAACAGCACTTGCAGGTGAAGACGGCAACTGGGATGGAGCCCTATGTTACTGTTGTGACGTCCAGCCATCATTGACGGCTGCGGACATATTTCATACTGGGCATGTTCCATCTGCTGCTGTACCCTCCGGAATGCTGGTTTAAGAAAGCAAGTCCCCCTTCATGCGAGTGTGATAATACTTCTGCCTGCAACATGTTGCATATTATTTTTATATGTCCACTATTAAACATGCTAAGGCATACATGTATTAGGCCACTCTTGCTGCCCCTGAATCTCACACAAGCAAGACCCGCTTGATGATACTTGCAGTTTTGATCAACTCTATTTGTTTTTATGTGTTTGGTTTTTTAACAGGAGTTTTAAAAATGTATATATAAAGCTGTGTCAATACAAGGTAAGTGAGGGTCCTTGTCTGCTAGCATGTTTGAAATGTTACTTTATCTTGATGAATTCGCATGATATTGTGGCCTCTGGTGATGTTTGAATTTATTGACTTTCTTATCTGTTTGGTGCTTATTATTAGCTGTATATGTATAGTATATTACTAAAGTTGTGCCTGACTGACTGTACTTTGCAGTCTTTGTGAAGTCTCTTCTGGTGCTGTCTATGGAGACTCAAGCTCCTGTAATGACAAATGAGGGTATTTATGCTGTTGTGACTGCATCAACGCCTTAGTGGTTTACTGGTCCTCAACTAAGCATCTGGAAGAGTGAACATTTTGAGTAGAGCACCTCAGTTTCTTTAGAAAATGTACAGGGCTTCCAAGGATGGCAGTTTGCTGCTAAGGATCCTCTTACACAGTCTGCATCAGTCTTGGAGGCCTCCTTGAACTGAAAGGCTTTCACCCTTCCACAGAAGCAAGGAGGCAGAAAGCCTTCCAAAGTATTGTCAGAAGAGCCACAAAAATCATTGATCTCTCAGCCAGTCCAGTAACATATTAATCAGCGATGGATTGCACCGTAGGGACGTGTTTGATCGCTCAGCCTCCCTGCTGTCTGAAAAAGTCCAATCAGAGTACAAAAGCATGTTCAAACCTGGCAAAGAGGCAGCTGAGCAGAGGATGTCCTAGGACTCTGTGGATCACCACTGCGAGGTCCTTGAACATCGGCCTCTTAAATAGGATCCAGATAACGAAGGGAGTTGTGCTCCATGGATGGTCCTACTTCCGATATTTGGTAGAATCGTATTTCCAATCAGACATAGGCTAAACATACTTGGGGCCCTTTGGCGCTTGTAGGAACAAGCCAGTATTTTCTATGAATGAGCAGGTTCGCAGAGGGTAGACTACACTATAGAACACAATGCTGGGTGTTACACTTGTGCTTGTTACACACAGTGTCCTAACAGAGCAGAAAACAGGGCATAAATCTAGAATGGCAGATCTAGTTTAAGAGGCTCACAGGGCCAGGAGCTTCTGAGTGCAATTCCTGGGGGAGGGAAGGGGGAAGAATCTTTCCATGGGCAGGAGTGCAGACCTGATAGCTAACCGGTCTTTTGTCTCCTACAAAGCTGCTGTCACTATGCTTCTACGTCATTGACCTCCAAGACTGGCCTGCTTAGTTCCCCTTTGTGGTTCCTGAAAGACGGGATTGGCGATGACAGTAAGAACATGTAGCAGCTGCCGCTTGGATGCGAGGCTGATCTGTGGGCCATTTTGTTATGTTTAGTTATAGTTGGGGTACCAGTCTTGTATCAGCTGTTCCTGGCTGCTATTGTGATCTCCCACCAATTGGACCAGCGTTGCATTCCGAGTGGGGTCTTATTCTTTCTGGCAGATTCAGGTATATCTTCCTCAAGGTACCTGCTGTGTATTTTCATCACCGGCAATCTGAGGTGAAGTTAGGACACTAACCCTAGTGGCAGCGGGACGGTGGACGCTGCAGCAGCGCTTGGGCTCTTCAGGATATTTAAAAAAAAAAAAATGTGTTGTTTGTTCTTTTTACTGCGTGCACTTTTGCTGGGCTTACCTGCTGCCTCTCCCTATTCCATTCTCCTGCACCCCTAGCCCCGGTCCGGATCGGCAGTGTGCCGCTTCACGGAGGGCTGACGGGGTGAGCAGGCTACCATCTTGGGAGGGCAGTGTAGGCTGGGTCAGGGCTTCTGTCATCGCGCTCGAGACCCCACTTAGCCCACCCCCATGCGCATGCGCAGCGGACACTAACCCTAGTGGCAGCGGGACGGTGGACGCTGCAGCAGCGCTTGGGCTCTTCAGGATATTTAAAAAAAAAAACAGTTGTTTGTTCTTTTTACTGCGTGCACTTTTGCTGGGCTTACCTGCTGCCTCTCCCTACTCCATTCTCCTGCACCCCTAGCCCCGGTCCGGATCGGCAGTGTGCCGCTTCACGGAGGGCTGACGGGGTGAGCAGGCTACCATCTTGGGAGGGCAGTGTAGGCTGGGTCAGCGCTCCTGTCATCGCGCTCGAGACCCCACTTAGCCCACCCCCATGCGCATGCGCAGCGGGCGCGCCGAAGGCACGCCGAAGTTGCGCCTAAGTTAAGCCCGTCTGCGCCCGTCCGCGGCCGGCCGGGGCTAGGGGCATTCCATCATGCCCCTTTCCTGTCCTATTCGGCCTCGCAACTCTGCTCTTACCAGGGTTCATGGGTCCCTCCCCTCCCCACTCTTACTCGGATCACGGAGCTTGGGCTGGCTCGGACTAGGCCCTCTACCTTTCTCCCGGTCCCCCTGCTGCCTTCACTAATTTCCCCTTCCTCCCCCCCTAATCATATGCCTGTCCCCACAACTTCGGCTTTCATGCTGAACACCAGGTCTGCTGTTAAGCATCAGACAGAGCTTTTTAGCTTTTTGGATCTTCATAAACCCGACCTCATGTTTTTAACAGAAACCTGGTATAGATCAGACTCTCTGCCCAACGTGCTGGCAGCCCTTCCCCCCTCCTATTCGATCCTTCGGGCCGATCGGCCAGAGGGCAAGACGGGGGGCGGAGTGGCCTTGATCTTCCGCACTGGACTTCATTTTCAGGTTCATCCTTCTCTCCCCATACCTTCTGCCGACTGCCTAGTGGTACGTTCGGCTTCCTTCCAGGTCCCCGTCACATACGTTTTAGTATATCGTCCCCCCACCCCAACCCTGGGTTCACTCCTGCTTTTCAGGACCTATTAGCCACCTTAGTAGTTAATCACACTGCTGTTTTAGTGCTAGGGGATTTTAACTTCTGGCCTGGCGACCTGGCGGAAGACGCCCCGTCAAGAGATTTTTCTCAGCTCCTTTCTAGCCTTAATTTTGTTTCCCATGTCCATTCCCCTACCCATTCCCGTGGCCATACTTTGGACCAAATCTGGACGTTAAACGTCCTTATTTCTACGCCTATTGTCACTCCTTGTCTGTGGTCCGACCACTTTTTGATTTCTTTTCATTTAGACCTAAACTTGGCTAAGATACCCTTTTCTCCGAGAAACTCTTGGGCTAGGAACTGGAGCAAGGTAGACATTTCCGTCCTTTGTGCTACATTGTCATCCTCCTGCCCTGATCTAATGGGCGCCCCTTCATCGTCCCAAGTAGCCATGCTTAATGGTTGGCTCTCGAGAGCTTGTGACCAAGAAGCCCCTCTGAGACGTGTCACTGTTAGGCGCGCTCATGAGGCGAACAAATGGTTCTCCCCCCTTCTCAAGACAAAAAAGCTGGAGGTGCGCCAAGCGGAACGCACCTGGAGGCTTGCTTACTGCCCCTCCCGTAAAGCCCACTACAAAACTGTATGCAAGGAATATAAAAATGCCATCTTACAGGCCAAGACTGACTACTTTTCTGAGAAAATCCTTGCCGCTGAGAGCCAGCCCAGGGAAATCTTCGCCACAGTGCGCGAGCTGGCTTCCTCGGACAGGACATCCCCCAAAATTCCTCCTTCTCAGTTGTTGTGCGATTCGCTTAATAACTATTTTATCGACAAGGTCGCACTGATCAAATCCAACATCCCTCCCCCTCCCCCCTCCTTTTCTGACCCCCAGCCCCCGACTAACAGGATGTCAATTAACATCATTCCCCCCTTAACCAAGGAGTCTCTCCTTCCCCTTTTGGCCCGTGTTAAGTCAGGATCCCCAGCCGATGTCTGCCCCGCCCAGGTCCTGCGAAAGATTTTTTCCGACTCCTACCTGCCACCTCTGACTTTTTTGAACGAGTCCCTATGCAAAGGCACAGTGCCTGCCTTCCACAAGGCAGCCGCCATTATTCCTATCCTGAAAAAATCAGGGGCTGACCCTGCTGCCCCGGCCAACTACCGTCCGATCTCACTCCTCCCTTTCTTGGGCAAGGTCCTTGAGACCCATGTCACCCAGACACTGAGCTTCTTCATGGAGGACAGCGGCTATCTTGCTCCCTGTCAGTCTGGTTTCCGCCCTCGACACTCGACCGAGAAGGTGGTCATCTCGGTCATGGACCAGCTCAGGGAAGGACTAGACACCAACACTTCCCAGGCCCTTGTCCTCCTCGACCTATCCGCCGCCTTTGACACGGTTGATCAATCTATCTTACTATCCCGTGTCAGGGCGGCGGGTATGGGGGGGTCCGACTCTGGCCTGGATCAGTTCCTTCCTCAACGGCCGCACTCAGGCTGTCCATCTAGCCGACTTTTCAGCTCCCCCTCGAGAAGTTAAGTGTGGTGTTCCTCAAGGGTCCTCCCTTTCTCCCTTATTATTTAACCTGTACATCCTTCCCCTTGTGCTTGCTTTACAACAGATGGAGGTCACGGTGTATAACTACGCCGATGACCTCCAGCTGATCTTTAACCTTTCCCCTTTCCAATCTGGTGTTTACTTCTTTCAGTCGGTCATGCTATTTATCCGGGATTGGATGAACCATAACCATCTGAAACTCAACCCGGATAAAACTGAGTTAGTCTTGACCGGCGGCACTGGCAGTCCCTGGTCCCCTATCTTTTGGCCCCCGTCTTTAGGTCCCCCTCCATTACCCTCTCCTTCTGTTAAAACCCTTGGTATCACCATCAACCATTAACTTACCCTTCACTCTCAGATTAGTTCTGTTGTGTCTTCCTGTTTTTTTATGCTCCGAACCATTCGGAAAATCTCCCGTTTTTTTCTCTGTTCCTGCTCTTAAACTGATTCTGATGGCGATGGTTCTTTCTCGGCTAGATTACGGGAACATCGTGTATAACGGTGCTCCTACCTATGCCCTCCAGCGCCTTCAGGTAATTCAGAACCAGGCGGCCGACTGATTTTCGGGTTGCCTAAATCTCATCACTCCTCACCCTTATTGAAGTCCCTTCACTGGCTGCCGATTAAGGAGCGGGCCTTATTCAAACTAGGCTGTACTACCTTCCAAGCCCGAGCGGCAACGGCGTCTGCCTATATTTCCTCGGCAATTCAAGCCTATCAGCCTACTAGGGAGTTGCGCTCTTCCTCCATGTGTCTTCTTACAGTTCCCCGTTTCAAGAAGAGCCGGATGGGGGGGCCTGAAATTTTCTGTCCTGGCCCCCTCCTTTTGGAACTCCCTTCCGCTGGCCTTACGCTCAACTGCCTCCTATATGGAGTTCCGAAAATCACTTAAAACTTTTCTCTTCCTGAAAGCTTTCCCAGCTTAAAAAATCCTCTGGCTCCCCTGCCTTTGGTTTTAGTGTTTCACCAGCGCCAAGAAGCCGCACGGCATACGCGCGCTTTACAAATTCTTTTAAATTAAATTAAATTAAGTATTTAAAGGTATGACCCTTGTGTTGTGGGTATCAGCTATTCAGGAGGGGATTGTCCATTTCCTTTCCTTAAAATGTTTTCCTTTGCTCCCTTTCAGCTACTGCCCGCTTCCCTCCTGGATGTGCCCGATCCACACTGACTCCAAGAAGGGGAATTCACCAATTCCATCTTTTATGCCCCCATTCAAGAGGGCATACTGCTCATCCATTGTGCTTCCTTCTTTCTGATCCCTGTGTGCTTTGCCATTTTGCAGAGTCATTGTTTTCTGTTGAGTACCTCTGACATCAACTACTGCAACCGGCCCAATGAAGTAGTTCCGGGAAGCAGGAAAACCCTTGAACAGTACGAGTCTAGAAGAACCCTCTGCTCCAGTTAAGAAGCTAGTACTACATGCTCTGGAATGGATCACAATAGCCTCTGTTGAGTCAAGTCCCTGTACCCTGTAGGAAGTTTGAAATACTATATAGCAAGAGGAGAGATGTATACACCCAAAGCACCTAGTAGACAAAGACGGCACCTTCAGATCCGAAGGTAATTCATGAATTGTGTGAGACAGTTATGGCTTGGGGCTCCTTATTAATGGGTCATATGGACTGCTTCTTGGTAGCAATGCAGCCCAGTCACAAACGTGATGTTGGGAAAGAGAAGTTCAACTACAGGAGAAAGACTGAACTGCAAGGCACACTGCCCTGAAGGGGTTTCCTCCCAGTCCGGCCTATCCCACTCAAAGATGGCGCTGCTGGCAATCTCCAATGTTCCACACCGTGCCTTATACGATTAAAGTAAGTGCCATATGCAAAGGGTGAAATCTTTCAAAACGTCACTTTAGCTTATAGATCTAATTTTAGCAAGTGCTTCCAGGGTGTAAAGCCAGAAGAATTTGAAAGTGTGCAATAATTAACCCACACAATTATTCAGAACAGTGAGGCCGCAGCCAAACCAAAAGTTGAAAGAATTCATTTGGAGAGTTTACAGTCCTTTAACACCAGATATTCCGTGTGTCTCAGGCCTCTAAAAGTTAAAAGACGTTCTGTGGCTGCACACCTGAAATGGACAGCATTTTAGGCTCTTAGGAGCTGTCTTTGTCTTGTTTAAAACTTTGACCAAAATATGTGTGTGTGTTTCTGGGAAAGTGTAGGGTACTGTAGATTAGAACCCCAGTCTTGCAAGCTACTACAAAGTCCATGCTCTAATTCTCCCAATCCCCTTAAATGTGGTTGGGTTCACTGTGTGCCGTGTATGAAGATGGCGTTGAGCTCTGCGTTTTTCATTTACACATCGTTAAGGGGTGAGAGCTAGAGAATCAACTCTAGTGATTTTACTAGCCCTCCTGGATCACTCAAGCACCTCAGTCTCTGCTTGGAAGAGGTTGGGAGTGTGCTCATAGCTGCCTGTCTCTTCCACAGAGGGAGGATCACCATTAAGTTAATCTTGAGATTTCCAGGCAGGTGGTGTCACTGAAAGGCAAGTACAACATTTGACACATCACTACTTTCTTCGTAGTGGGTGCTAAACCGAAGTATTCACTTGTCTTGCTCACTCTTTTGTATTTAATCCATTCAACCTCTTTTCACCCACTTTGAGTCTTTGCTCTGCTGGCCTCTTGCTACTCTGTATTTTCCCAAATATATGTCTCAGTTTTTATTATGATTCCTTGTAATGCTGAATAAATGCCCTTTCCCTCTTAATATTTCTGATCCCAAGCATTAGATATATAGTGGCTGTCTTCTTTTTTATATTTGTAGTTAAGTACTGGGATTCGATCCCTCAGCCTCCTCTACTGGTGGCACTTAAGGGTTACTCAGGGCTTAGAGTTTTTCTTCTTCTCCGAACTCTCTTTTGCCTGTCTGTTCACTCCAGAGCCTGGGCTGTAATTCCAGGAATGCAAACACTCCAGCTAGGGAGGACATCACCACAAGAGCGCCAGGCAGAGTGAGTCATGTCCCACAAAGCAGCCCTGGCCCCATCTGTCCTCCCCCGTCCTAATCTCTTGTCTTTTCTCTGCATCTTCCTTGCTCCATGCTCTCATTCCAGTCGTTGTTCCCAAATAGCTATCCACCAAATACACTGAAACTGCCTCACTCTCGGACCCCGATGGCCCTAAATCCCCTTCAATTGTTATATCTTTCTTACTTTCAATGCTGACCATCTAACTGTCCTTAAATCTCATTCCATACTCAAGCGCCTGTCTGTTGCTGTCATATCTTGCGTTCCTTTACTAAGTACACTGTTTTTCAGAGCACATTCATCACTCTCTGGGGTATATTATCAACAACTAGCGATAATTTTTGTCTCTAACTTGTTTAGAGACAAAAATTATCGCCGCACATCGGCGATTTTTATCGCAGATAAACCTTGCTATTAGCAAGGTTTATCGCAAATGCGATAAAAAACGCCCGCAATGCATGAATTTCGTTGAAAAGTCAGCGATATTCATGCATTATCGAGCAAATGCTCTTAGCCATGTTATCCACCTCCCATTGGATAACATGGCTAAGAACTGCTCAGGGCAGGTGTTAGCTTTTGGAGATATTCGCCCTTAGCGCAAATATCTCCAAAAGTTGGTAATAGGAGATAGCGATGTTAGCGACTGTTTCCAGTCGCTAACATCTTGGCACGCCCACTTTGCATATCATTAGTGATAAATATCACTGACATGCAAAGTGGGGCCCATGATGGTCGCTATCTCCTATTAGCTGTCGCTAACTGGTGTTAGCGACAGCTTGGTAATAGGGAGATAATTTTATCTCCGCTTTCTTGGCTTTTAAAGCCAAAAAAGCGGAGATAAAACCCCTTGATAATATACCCCTCTGTTTCCTTCTCCCGGTTGGCTCCTCTGTTACTGAACCCACCAGTAACCTCGAAAACAGAAAACAGCTCCTCACCCCTAACCTAATATTCTTTACCCCACCCTTTATCCCCTTGTGAGTAAAACAGCCCTGCTGACCAGTCACACCAGTGACAGAAATACAGAACAATTAACTTAACTCTGCACCAGACTGACCATCTAAACGTATCGTTATGACTGAGAAGAGTTCCTGTCTCATTATTATTTAGTATTCCACAGCCATCCCATGGGAGGATGGAGCACAATACAAACACGAGGAGCACAGAAAGGTAGAAAGAAGATTTCCCCTGTGTACCGTTATAGCACTTTGCACAGTGCAAATGTTGGTGCAAACTCAAGTTAAGGCAGCACTCACTCGGATGGATCTTTAGTTCAGCCTGAGACTGACATGATAATCAATACATTTCAATAACGTGAAGCACATTAAGCCTCTCGAAGATGACAGAGTATTATATTTGCAAACTGTGTAGTTTGTTGATCCAAATAAATCAGAAGGCGATAAAAGTTCTTAATTAAAAGGAAACTCCAGCCACCAACTGAGAAAAACACTTCTCAGCTAACTGACTCTTACCACTCATGTTCAACTATATACATTCCACTTGAAATTCTCTGCGACAGCAGAAATAACAGTAAAACAGACTAAGGGCAACATAGTACAACATCACGAAATATACAATGGATGCACCACAGGAGAATATAAGAAGCACATTACTATTCATCTTCCCCCTTTATTAAAGCACCCAAATACAGCATTGCTTTTTCATCACTACATTGTCCTCTCCAAGATCGACCATAGCGATGTACTCCCCATGGGTCATCTTCCAGGACCTCTAGGATAATCCTAGTAATATGTAACAGTGGATCTAGGGTGATCTTCATCTTATGAATTGCTGCTATAAGCGGTTTGAGGTGGAGATGCAGAATCACTAAGGTTTTGGCCAAATTCAGAGCCATAGAAGGGCTTGTTGTCGAATACCAGCATAAGAAACGCGTGCATAGTGGCAAAGCTTGCCATATACAATGAGACAAAAGTTATTTTTTTTCAATTGTATATTCAAAGAAGAATAAGAATCATATTTCCAAAGAATTAATTAAGCTTGCACTTTTCCATAAATTAACAATGAGCGGAACATTGAATTCACCACGTTTTTTGTAATACTTCACTTTTCAGAGTATAGGATCTCATGGATTAAAGTCATCAAGGGTGAATTAGTTTTAGAATCCTATTTGATAAGGAGATTATGAAGAAGATAAAGTGTTTGGGAAAGTGTCAGTAAAAGGGAAAGCCGATATAGAAAAAACCCAAATGTCCTCAATGTGTCTTGCCTACCTTTATAACGAGTTTGGCCATGGTGCATAGATACCACTTAATCAAGCAATGAAGTACACTGAGCATAGGAAATTATAGTAGTGATATATGAAGGTGAGGGTTTTTGTGTGCCTGCCTTCTTTTCTAAAGTGCTTCCTTGAGGTTCAAAGAAACAGATCTCTCGTTTATTTCAAGTGTAAAGGGATTAGGGAATTAGTAAATAAAGGCATATTGTATATGAAGAATGCGTTCAAGAAACAGTTTTCAAGATTGGGAAATTAAAGAAGGCTTTTTAATCACCTGATTGATATGAGAAATATTAAAAAATAGATCTATTGATAGTGCCCTAGGCACAGATTCTTCGTTTGAAAGTCATAATTAAGTTTCATTTATACTTTGAATGTTGCTTGCATGTATTTTGAAAAGGCTTTAATTGCCGCTTCCAACAGCAGCCCTTTAAAGAATGTTAACACATCACAAAGATAAGAATGTTCATGAAGAAGTACAAGTATCGGGTGCACAATGTCATCTTTCTCTTTCTAGCTGCTAACATGAGAAGACGACGATCCATCTTGAAAAATCATGTATCATCCCACAGGGTGTTATCTAAAAGGGGAAAAAAAAGAATCTCAAGTAAGTGTCATTAACACAATTTGTAATCTGAAACGTTTTGTTAAGATAACTGATATAAGTTTTAAACACATGCTAAGTCAACATATAAATTTATACCACTCCTCAAGGGAGAGGAGGGAGGGGTAATGTTAGCCTCCATTGTCTTTGATGAAATCAAAATTCTCTCTGCATATCAATTGAAGAATTTACATTTCATTACAAGACCAGACACTACCATTATACTTGTTTAAAGCCTCTCAAGGCTACAATACTGACATGTTCCATTGGTTTTAGATAAAATTTAATAAAACGTGTTTGCGTTTGACCAATCAGCTGTTTTAGAGAATTTCTGGTAAAGATACACCTGACCAAAAGACCTTACTAGACATTGCTCCTCTTGAAGAATGAGCTCCAAACCTTGAAAGGTCAATAGCCGTCTCACTCATAATCATAATATCCATCTGGCAAGTGTTGCTGTTGAAACAGGTTTATAAGGTTTCACATAAAACAAAAGAAGTTGGTCAACTCCATGTGCTCTGAATTTTAAAATCTTACTTTCATGCATCTTACCACACATAATTTTTCACAATCATGAAAGAAAGGGTAAAAAACTGATTCAGATATGGTCTTGGTTCTTTTCCAGACATTGAAGTGTACATCCTAACTTGAATAGAATCCGTTGGATATCTCTAGAGCTTTGATGTTAGATACTCTTTTAAAAGATATCAAACAAAGTAAGGTAGCAAGTTTCATAGAAATTTGTTTAAGGGAAAGATATGCATTGTTTGGCCAAGAACTAAAAAGTTTCAAAATTAAGTTGACGTCCCACATGGATTCATAGCGTGTCTTTGGTGGTCTTTTTAGTCTCCCACCCTTCATTGCCCTTTTAATTACTGCATTACTGCCAATCATCAAATTATTAACTAAAGCATGACCAGAGGAGAAAGTAGATCTATAACAGTTGATCGTTCTATAGGAAAGCCCGGATTCAAAAAGACTCGCTAAGAAGTTGGCTATGAGTTGTAGAAGTGTTTCCACAGGATCCAAATTCCTTTCCATGCACCAACTGCACCACTTTATATCTTTTTCTTATTCCTGGGGCCCAGGATTCGTCCAAAAGGTTTTTAGCTTCTGATGAAAAATTTGGATATCTATTTGATCTCCTGAAATCTTCCAAATAACAAGATTACGGGTCTCCCTGTCCAGGGGTTTTCTTACCCAATGGTAAGCTCCTGCTGCAAAATGCTGGGAGCGATGCTTTGGACCTGAATTTCCCTTGGCATCCTTTTAAAAAGGATATGAAATAAAGCCATTATGAAATTCCATTGATTGCTGATAGTCATCACACCATATCTGCCTAAGAACAAACAAATCTAGCTAGTCAGAACATTGCCCTCCCCAAGATCGACCACAGCAATGTACTCCCCATGGGTCATCTTCCAGGACCTCTAGGATAATCCTAGTAATATGTAATGGTGGAGCGAGGGTGATCATCAATCCACATACTCTCTCAGGTAATTTCACCTTGACCACATCACCCACCTTTATCACCAAAGGCTTGACAGCATTCCGACCATCATATATTCTTTTCCTCTCCTGCTGCATATAAGGGATTTTGGGAAATTAGTTGGTGCGGGTTGTTTTGTGTTATATACTGTTTATATGCATTGGGTGTTCTCTAATGACTATGTAACCTTGTCATGGAATTTCACATGCCCGTGGAATTCCATCCATTGTTGTAGTTTGAATTCCATGTAATGACAGTCGTTCTGGTCAGCTTGGGAGCTGGTCATGACTGCTACTGGCTACATTAAAGCACAAGAAAAACCTTCCTGATTGACAAGTCATCTTTGGTATTTACGACAATTTTGGCGACAGGCTGGTCAGACGTATTCCCCAGGTGGAGGCAGTGACGGGAGTGCCAAGCAGTCATGTGACCTCGGTGAACACACAGAGCGGTCTTGTTTCAGTACAGGACAGATCTTTGGAGGTGACGATAGGGTGGAGAAGTTTCACTGCAAATGCCATTTGTGCAGCAACGGCAAGTACTTTGACAATATTCTGTTTTAGGCCAATGTATTTCTTGACCGCGCTCGAGCACGCAAAGTTTCAGCATGCTCCTCACATTCTGGGTCATTGACGTCGTATGCATTATGTGCCCTCATGCTTGACGGCCATCTTGAGGGAGTGCTCTTCACCCGGTCTAATTGTTGGTGAAATATATCGTCAAGACTTGCAGTGTGGCGGCCATTTTTTTCCCCCCATACAGCCGTATCTACAGTGCTCATTGCAACTGTGATGCGCACGCCAATTGAAGATTAAAGAAAATATAAAAACACAAGATCGCCACCACAGTGCACACACACTGAGTATGTATTGTCTCCAGATACGGTAATACGGTGAGGCTTGTGAATACTGTGTTGTAGCACTCTCGTGCATGTTTCTTGGCATTTTTCTCAGCATGTCTTCTGACGAGGACACACACACCCTTTTTGTGTGTTACCACAGGGTCCTTCAAAAAGGAGTGTACACAGGCACACCTATTTTGTGTGTTACCATAAAAGCAATTAAGCGGTGACACGCACACCATTAACCTTGAAGTTTAGTGACACTTCTTTAGTACTTGTTCTACATTTTCATGTGTTAGGATACACACACTTTACAAGTGTGCTCCCTTTAGTCTACTGATTATATTTATTCTAAACAATGGCAACATCACATTTAGCAATTATAACACCACCAAGTTTCTTAGCACAGCAAGGAGAACCTCCTATTCTTTGGGAGGATTGGTTACCGATATTTGAAAATTACTTAGTGGCTCTTGATGATCTTGAGTTGTCTGCAGCATACAAAAAACTTTACTGTTAAGCACTTTGGGGAAGGAAGGTCAGCGCATCTTTAAATATTTGCCACAAGCAGAAGGTACCAACGGTCAGCCTATATGCAGTAAGTATGAAGAAGCCAAGCGACGCCTAGAAATTAGATTTGAAAAGGAAGAACATTTAGTCATGACCAGATTTAAGTTTTACACACAACATCAGACTAAAGAAGAGTCTATTGACGAGTTTGTGGCTAGACTTAGAGAACTAACAACCAAATGTATATTTGGGACCATGACAGATGAGTTGATTGGGGAACAACTAATAGTCCAGGGTTATAGTAAAAAAGTACAGGAAAGTCTGTGTCCCCCAAAAATCCATCTTTAAAAGATGCTATCCATATTGCTAAGGTGGTCAAGCAATCTACTTACTACATAAAGGAAATGGAGAAAAAAATAACGCAAGAAATCATGAAACACCAGAAATTGGAGTAACTGTGAACACTGGCTGGACATTTGTTTTAGCTGTAAAGTTCCAAAAGCCTTATTGGAAAGGTAGTAATCAAATGAAGCAGAGTAATAAGGTGTGTAGTAGATGTGGAAGTTTGAGTCACTCAAGTGAAGCAAAGCATTGTTGGGCCAACAACAAAGAATGCCAGAAATATGGACGCGTGGGGCATTTTGCGAAAATGTGTAGGTCAACAGGGCCAGGTAAAGGTTGTACTCTATGGATGAGGTCCCTGAGTGTTATAAAAAAAATGGTAGAATTTTTGTGTGTAGAAGAAAACATTGATTGTGCGGACAAGAGAATCAATTGACCAAACGCCACGTTCGAGATAGATGGATGTAATGTACAATTAATGGTGAATTCGGGATCGATGTACACCATCATTCCCAGGAGCATGTTTGATTGTGAGTGGCATGACAGAGAGTTACTCCCTAAAGAAATTTCTCCTGGGAGTTATCAGGGTGAATCTATAGATCTCGTAGGTTATGTGGTTGCCAATATCAAATTCAATGATAGGGGTATTCGGGGGAAAGTGTATGTGGCAGATCGTGGTCCACCCATTTTGGGTTGGATACACCAATATGATCTGCACATCATTATTACCCCGAGAGTTGCGTCACAGATCATGGTGGTTGACAATGAGCCCATGGATGATATTTTGAAGGGTGTGGAACACATTTTTAGGGACAGTTTGGGAGAATTAAAGGGTATGCCCACAAAATTGAGTTGAGAGATGGGGGCATTCCTGTGCAACATAAGGTGAGGAAAGTCCCTGTAATGGCATGTGATGAAGTCAAAAACATATTCAGGAGATGTTAGCACAGGGGATCATAGAACCAGTGGAGGCATCTAGATGGATTTCACCCATAGTAATCATTAAGAAAGCTGATGGGCGTCTCAGGTTTTGTGTTGACTTAAGGTCTTTCAATTGCAATGTAATAGCAGACACATATCCCCTTTCCAGTATCAATGAGATGGTTTTGATGTTGAAGGGTAGTAAGTACTTTTCGAAGTTAGATCTCAAAAGTGCTCACCATCAGATCAAATGGCATAAGGATTCCAGACCCCTTACTGCATTTATCATGTCCTAAGGAACCTTTTAGTTCACTTGCATGCCATTTGGGCTATTCTCCGCTTACGAAGGTGTTTCAATGCATGGTAAATGAGGTGTTCAAAGGAATAAAGAATATCTTGTTTTTTTCAAGATGATATATTGATTTTTGGTGACACTGTGGAGCAACACAATTTGGTTTTGAGACCAGCTCTACGAAGGACAGCGGACATGGGTTTGATGCTCAGGAGAGAAAACATAATTTTTTTTTAAACAAGAAGTTGAGTATTTGGGCTACACTATTTCATCTGATGGAGCGAAACCCAAGGCAAATTTATTGAAAGCATTCAAGTTAGCTCCTGCGCCTTGCAATAGGGATCAGTTAAGATCCTTTATGGGGCTTGTTGAGTATTATTCTAGGTTTGTGAGAGGGTTTGCTGACAAGATTGAAAGCTTGAAGGTGCTCTTGAGGAAAGGACATAATTTTAGGTGGGAAAGTGGACAGGAAGCGAGTTTTGAAGAAATAAAGAGAAATATGTGAAGCTGGTTTCTTAACTCCTTTTGACATAACCATCAGGTCTATTCTGAGAGTTGACGCCAGTGCTACAGGTTTGGGAGCAGTTTTGTCCCAAAAGCATGGCAAGACAGAAAAACATTGTGTTTACCTCTAGAACCCTTTCAATATTTGAAAGGAATTATTCCATCATCGAGAGAGACAGTGGCTGCTGTGTGGGCAGTAGAGTACTTTTGTATGTATGTATTGGGTGTTGAGTTCACACTGATGTCAGATCACAAACCCCTCATTAAAGTACTCCTCTCAGATGGGGCAGGCAAAGGATCCGCGAGGCTAGCCAGACTAGCAACAATACTTCAGGAATATAGATATGAAGGTAAGTATATTCCTGGGTGGAGGAATACTCGAGCTGACTGTTTGTATAGGTTACCTCTGCAAAGAGAGTTGAGTGATACTCAAGAAGATATTGCAGTTGCTTCTGTCATAGATGCTGTAGAATCTGCAGATGGTGCTTTTTTCAGCTGAGGAATGGGATTGTGAAATGGAAAAGGATCAAGTGTTAAAAGAAGTAATGATTGTAGTAAAATCAAAAGTGAGGAGGGAGAGTTGTGAGTCATTGTCTGTGAGTCCCTTCATCAAGTTAATTGAATAATTGAGTACATGGGCACATAGACTACTTCTGAGGGGTGAGAGGTTCATACCTCCTTTTGGGTTGAGGTCAAAGCTGATGAAAATGGCCCATGAAGGACACTTAGGCCAAATCATGGCGCAAAAGAGTCTTAAGGGTCAATGTTGGTGGCTGGGTCTCGACAGACAGGTATCTGAATGGGTCGTGAACTTTCTGGTATGTGAATAAAGGTTGAGAGTGGGTGCTCAATCCAAAGTGGGACACATTGATGTTCCTAATACTGCTTGGCACACTGTATGTATAGACTTCATTGGTCCAATGAATGAGCTGCATAGTGAATTGAGATTTGCGTTGGTGTTGGTTGATGCGTAAGATGGATTTGGGTGAAATTCATGAAAGAAACCACCACCAAATGTACTATCCAGTGTTTGAACACCATTTTCTTAGAGGAAGGTGTTCCCTCTGTAATCATTACAGATAATGGTATGCAGCTTATTTCAGATGAAATGGTGAGATTTTTAAGAGGATGTGGCATTTGTCAAAACTGTACTGCTTTCTATAATCCCCAGGGAAATTATATTGTAGAAAGGGCCAATAGGTTGGTGAGAGGTGTTATCCAGATGGCTGTAGAGAGTGGAGAGTGTGTTGAGAAGCAAGTTAAAAAATGGTCTGGCCATATTGCACCCCTGTGCAAGAAGTAAATTCAAAATCTCCCTTTGAAGTCATGAGGGGTAGGTTGCCCGGCTCAAAAATGGTACTAGCATGGCTTAAAGAGGTGATTAGGTGTAACAAAATGGACAGAGAGTTTGGTGTCCCTGTTACCGAGGGTGCGAGTCATAATTTGAAGGTTGGTGATTGGGTGAAGATGAAGGCGGGGAGGTTTGTGAAAGGGTTGTCAAAATGTTGAGGTCCTAACAAAATCAAACAACTATATAGCTTTCATGTGTTGCCCAAGAATGGTGAGAAGTGGAATCGTCACAGGGCGGCTTTGTATTAGAAGGGAAGTGAGTGTTGAGTTGAGAACGATGACAGAAGTGGCTTTATGTTAATTGAGTGAATGGTGATTGTGTAAATTCCCATCTGGTGTCTTCAAACACCCCTGGTGTTGATGTGGAGAGCAGGACTGTTACGGAGCGTTGTCCCTCTGCTTGTACGAGTTCCCTCAATGAGCCTTCACGTGTTCAAGGTATTACCAGTGAGAAGAGATCTAGTAAGGAACGTAGACCACCCACCTTTTTAAAGGATTATGTACCATCAGTTATTTGATATGCATAGTGTTGTTTATAACATTTTTTTTTCTATTTTTTTGTTAAATTCTTTCTTGTTTTCCCTTTCTCTTGTTTCTTTGGAAGGAAAGGTGGTGTGTTATATACTGTTTATATGCATTGGGTTCTCTCTAATGACTATGTAACCTTGTCATGTAATTTCACGTGCCCATGGAATTCCGTCCATTGTTGTAGTTTGAATTCCATGTAATGACACTTGTTCTGGCCGGTCACGACTGCTACTGGCTACATTAAAACTCAAGAAAAACCTACCTGATTGATGTGTCATCGTTGGTATTTACGGCAATTTTCCTTTGTTTTACATAGGAGTCTAACGTGTCTGCTTTGGGTTTGATTTGCAAGTTTGTCAGTGAATTCTTGAGTAATGGGATGTGTTCTTTCTGTGCATGTAGGTTTTGAAATTCAGTGAGAATTTGATAAAAATTCTTTATACACATTTAGCATTTTGAATTCTGTCTGAAAAGTTTGTTTTTTTCATAGCTTTTTTGATTGTTCACTTGTAGATTCTGTTAAGTTTGCGTTGGTGAAGTTTCACTTGATTGATGTTTGTTGTGAGCCAGGTACGTTGCAACTTTCTAATTTGTTGTATCTTTTTCATTTCTGTATTTCCCCAAGGTGCTTGTTTTCTTTGGTCCTCTTTTGTTGTTCTTAGTGATATTAGGATATCAAAAGCTTTCAGTAACCACTCAAAGTTTTTTTAACAGAATTTGTGTCTAGAATACTTGATGCCTAATCTCTGCTGATGACGGATAAAGATCCATAAACACGTGTCCAGAGATGGCCAGCACAACTCTGTGATTACTCCAGACTTTCCGAAAAGCATAGACGCTTGTGAACTGCATTGACCACAATGCTCAGGGGTGAACCCGCTGGGAGGTGAAGCGGTGTGCTCCCACATTTGTTTCCTGTTTATAAAGGCTCCCTCGAGCCGGTTGAGCTGAGGAGCTTGTGGAGATGCACCTGCGCGCCTTGAGAGGTATCGAGACCCGAGAACACTTTGGCAGCCTGCTTAGCAACCCCGAATACTTTATGCCTAATCTCTGCTAATGACGGATGTAGGAGAGTAGAGTCTGCTTTCCTATGGTCACCCCATTTTTTGCTTTTTGTTTCACTGGTTTTCGACTTAATGTGGCTGTGGGCCTGCTAATGAGACCCACAGCCTGCTGTTCTCTCTCTAAATTCAACACCATGTACTTTAGGTACATCACCAATTGGGTATTGGGTCACCTTATGAGCACCTGTACAGTGTACTATTGGTACCCAGGGCATAGGTGTAACCAAGGCCTACCAGGAGCTGCAGCATATCTTTTGCCACCCCTGGCTGGCCATCCAAACTGACACAACTGGCTGATCACTCAGCTGGGGCAAGGTCGTGTAATCACCCCTTGCTTAGATATAGTATACCTATGTCTAAACCTATATCTGGACACATATACACCTATAAGTCACTCCTATGGCAGGCCTTAACAATCCTGGAGGCAGAGTGCTTGGTTTTGTGTGAGATGGTGCTCTAGCATGAGCTGAGCCTGTCTGCAGCTTTCGGAATCATTTCCTTATAGCTGTTCTAGGATACTTCCATACCATATACTCTTAAGTGCATTATAATCCTCGCGGTTATTGCTAACTTTGGTTTGGCTTTATCAAAACATGTCGTGTAAGGTGTCATACGCTTTGGAATACTACCCCCTCGCCAGTTCTGGCGACGGGGGTAGCATTCCACCCTTCTAGAGGGATAAGACATATGGGTAACTGTAAACGCGGTTAAAACTAACCAGAGCCTCAGCATCACAAAATGGATGCTGATTCCACAGACACGAGTCTGGCCTCCTGCTGCTGACCGAAACTCCGGCAGGGGAGGCCTGGACAAAAGGTTTCCTGTCACAGGGAGGTGTTACACCACGCCAGACAGGAGATAGTGGATTGGGGCAGGGAGGGCTGAATGAAACTAGACACTGCCTGGGGCACACAAGGTTTCCCAGGCAAAGCCCAGTTCAAACCGGTGCTGGGGCACTCCAGCCCCAGCTCTGGCGTGAAACTGGACAAAGGGAAAGGGGTGTAACCACCCCCTTCCTGGGTCCCACCCATAGGAGGGACCTAGCAGGAGATCCAGCCCCTTGATTTGGAATAAAGGTAGGAGCTGTGCCATGAAACAGTAGATCATCCTGACTGAAACTTTGAAACGAAACTCTGGACCCTTCGACATCCTCCTCAACGTAGAAGACTGAAGAATCTCCCTTGTGGTCAAGGAGTGACCACCCTGTGCAAACAGGCACCATCCAGCGCCCAACGTTTTGCTTTGTTGCAGCTCCCGCCGGAGCTCGAGCGACAGAGATCAACAAGAACCAGATTCCCAGACATCCAACAGCCCGATCCATAGCCACAGCAAAGCTGAGACCCGTGGAGCCGACGTGAGACGTGGGACCGGCCATCTTGAAAAGACTGCAAAGTGCTGACTGTGCAGCTCCCGAGGCACCCTCGAAGCTGTGCATTGGGGTTTGAGAAGCCCCGACCCCGTGCAGCGCGTGCACCGAAGATCACCCTTCCACACTCACCGAGTGCTGCGTGGGGCCCTTTTGCATTTTGCTACTCGACGCGTCTGTCCGGTCACTTGCCCGTTGGCTAGTGGCCCCTACGACGATGAAACTACAAAACTACTCTGCTGGTCTGGGTGCTCCAGACTGGCCCTCGCTCCCCTGAAAAGGAGCAGCAGCTCTGACCTTGCTGGTCCGAGTAAGAAGCGATCTTCAGATCCTGCATGGGTTGCCTTTGCCAAGGCCTGTTGATTCCGATCCGGAAGCCGACACCGCCGACAGCGAGAGCCTTTGTGGGACAGCTCTTGTTCCACTCCTGGTCATCGTTGATGCCCCCGAGTCCACGTGGCAGCGGAGACAAGCTTCTTGACAACCACCTGATTGCGCCCGACATCGCCTGGTTCCTTCCTGGTCACTGGCTAGTGACCCAGACTCTGTCCCCTCTGCTTTCAGGTACTCTACATCTTTGATCCACCCTTGGATCCAACCGGACTCTTCTCTCCTGGCCGCCTGCAGCATCTTCATCTCCAGGCTCCATAGAACTCCACGACGAAACCCGACACACTTTGGCACCTATGCACCCGCTTCCTGTGGGTGAGGTAACGATCAAACACCGGTGCTCCTGTAGTGGTTTACACCTCTAGTGTCCTAGTTTAAAGTGGTTTAATTCTATTCCAGTCGGAAGACTTCCAAAACAGTAACTTTATAACTTTTTACGCACTATTGACTTTGCATTGGTACATGCGTGTGCTTTAGGCACTGCACCCGAATCCCGCGGGCTACTCCCGTCCTAACTGTTGTTAGTCCAGTGTAGTCCCAGCGATTCCCAAGGCCCTAGGCCTTACCACTGTTCGAAAAGCGGTTCTTATACCACTTATTTAATATATGGTTTGAGGGGCCACCGGGCCCATCCATAATTGTGCAACTTGTGTATGTTTAACTGTGCTTTTGTTTAAACGCTTGTGCCTCTGCCCTCATAAAGAGTACAGAGGATTATTCTAGTAATAAATACATATATTTTTATAATATATAACTTGTGTGGTGTCCTTTCATTTGGTATTACAGGATTGAATATGGTAAAACAGCTGGCTTCACATGCCCTCTTGAGTTATAGCCTAAGACTGCTTAGTCCATGCTACCCCTAGGATAGCTTGTCTATAAGGTTGAATTTACAACCACCACCTTAAGGGTTGTTTGGACTGATACAAGGTGCTCACTAGAATAGTGAACATCATACATCAGGCCAACTTCTCACATTGGTGTGCAGCGGTTGGGATTTGAGCTTGCTGTTGTTTTACCAACTGTAATCTTGATATCATTTGAAAGATCACATTAAGTACCATGGGCCTCATTTATGAAAAGTGACGCATCGATGCGTGAAAACAGCGATGCGTCACTTTTCACTACGTCCTCCTTGCGACACCAATGATCCGTCATATTTACAGTATGACGCATCATGTCGCAAGGAGTTACAGATACGTCAGTATTTCTGACGTATCTGTAAGCGCAAAAGTCACGCATTGCTGGGGTGTGTCACAAAAGTGACGCAACTCCAGCAATGCGTCCTTTCACATGGAGAAGTGTGGCTCACTGGTTAGAGGAGGCAGACCCTGATGCAGAGGTCAGACCCGGGACCAGGGTTCAATTCCCGACGCGGCAGGGTCTTGAGCTCAAAATGTCCACGGACTCGATAATTCTCGCCTCGGTGCCTACTCGAATCATGGGTTCACACTCTGCAACTCTGGGCAATAGTTTGCTTAATCTCCACTACGGCCCCACCGCGATGGGATGCCTGGTCTTCATGCCCAGTAGGGGTTATCTCGCAGGGAAAGCCAGGACGGGTTCCCAAAGCAAGCGCTAAGAGACCTGTCGGTGATTTGGCGCTATATAAATCGAAATTAACATAACATAACATAACATGGGGAAAGCCCCATGTGAAAGGGCTTGCGTCAGTCTTACGCCTGCTGTGAGGCAGGCGCAAGATTTTGATGCAACAGCGTCCTAAAACTGACGCAGTGAAATCTCATAGATTTCACTGCGTCAGTATTGCGAGGCTTTTTGCGGGGGAACGCCCCCTCTGCATACATTATACCTGACGCAGGTATAATGTAGCGCAGGGGTTTACAAAGTGACGCATCTGCTTAGATGCGTCACCGCGCCTCTGGCCTGGTTGCCCCCTCGCTTCTCCGCGCTACTGCTCCAGAGACCCCTGCTGTGCCAGACCTTCATCAACGCCGAGAGCAGCGCCCCAGCCGCCGCAGGACCGCCCGCTCAAACCGATCCCGTTTTCCCGCCGCTTCCTGCCTGCGGCCTCGCCCCCTCGCCACACGATTGGTGGACGCGACCCCGCCTCCCAGCTGACCCGCCCTCCCGGCTCCCCTCGTATGTCGCCCCCTCAGCGACCGCGCAGCGGACGCGCGCAGCGGGAGCACCGACTGAGCGCCGAAGGTGCACCAAAGGTAAGCCCGTCTGCGCCCGTCTGCGCCTGGACCACGCCCAGCGCCAGGACCCCTGGCCCCCACCGACAGAAGCCGACCCGACGGAGCTACGACGCCACCGAACTCATCGCTCTCAACACCGGCCGAACCCCGGGTTGCTACCGAGCCACACCGAGACGCACCCACGGACCCTTCATCTGCAACGCCTGCAAGTTCACCTGCAACCGGACCGGCACCACTCCGGCAGTGCTCAAGACCCCGACGAGCAGCAACAGCAACCACCTGAAGTGCATCCTGCTCAACACCCGCTCCGTCCACAGACACGCCATCGAGCTCTGGAACCTGCTCGACACCACAGACCCAGACGTCGCCTTCCTCACGGAAACCTGGATGAACGCCTCCTCAGCGCCCGACATCGCCATTGCCATCCCGGACGGCTACAAGATCATCCGGAGGGACCGCGCCAACCAGACCGGAGGAGGCATCGCCATCATCCACAGAAACACCATCCGCATCACGATCAACACCGACACCCTCGCACCCGCCGAACACCTGCACTTCCAGATCCACGTCAACCCCAAGACCACCCTCAGAGGCACCCTCATCTACAGACCCCCGGGACCACGCACACAATTCAGCGAGGACATCGCCGACTTCATCAGCCCGCACGCCCTCCCCTCCGCCGACTACATCCTCCTCGGGGACCTCAACTTCCATCTGGAGAACAACAACGACCGCAACACCACCACCCTGCTGGACAACCTCGCCAACCTCGGACTCAAGCAACTGGTGACCACCCCCACCCACTACGCCGGACACACACTCGACCCGATCTTCTCTTCCAGCAAGGACATCGCCTTCAGCCACACCACGGAACTCAACTGGACGGACCACAGCTGCGTCCACTTCAGCTACAGAAAAACCACGCTCCACCATCACCAGCAACAGGCTCCCCGCAGATGCTGGAACAAGATCACTGCAGACCAGCTCGCTACTTCCCTGAGCAAGAACCCTCCCACCAGCACAACGAACCCCAGCCAAGCAGCAACCAACCTCACGAAATGGATCAGCGACTGCGCAGACGACCTCGCCCCGCTGAAGACCCCGCCGAGCAGACCCAGCAGCAAGAAAGCCCCATGGTTTAACGACGAACTCAAGAGCTCCAAGAAGAACTGCAGAGCACTCGAGAAAACCTGGCGCAGAGACCCAACACCGGACAACATGACTGCCCTCAAGCTCGCCACCCGAAAACACCACCAGCTGATCCACGCCACCAAGAAAACTGCATTCAAGGAACGACTGGACAACAACGCACACAACAGCAAGGAACTCTTCAACATCGTGAAAGAGCTCTCCAACCCCAACGCCGGAAACAACGACATCACCCCTTCGCAAGACCTCTGCAACTCCCTCGCCTCCTACTTCCACAACAAGATCGCGGACATACACAACAGCTTCAGCACTCAACCGACGCACGCCACGACCGAACCACCGCCCCCCACCACCACCCTCCGCGCCTGGACCCCGATCAGCACCGAAGACACCATCCGCACGATGAACTCCATCCACTCCGGATCCCCGACAGACCCCTGCCCTCACCACGTCTTCAACAAGGCCGATGCTGTCATCGCACCCCACCTGCGGGACATCATCAACACCTCCTTCGACACCGCTACCTTCCCGGAGAGCTGGAAGCATGCCGAACTCAGCGCTCTACTCAAGAAACCATCAGCCGACCCCACCGACCACAAGAACTACCGCCCCATCTCGCTGCTCCCGTTCCCGGCTAAAGTCATCGAGAAGACCGTCAACAAGCAGCTGGCCGCCTTCCTTGAGACGAACGGCTCCCTCGACCTCTCGCAGTCTGGCTTCCGGGCCAACCACAGCACCGAGACCGCCTTGATCGCAGCTACAGATGACATCCGAGCCCTGCTTGACAACGGAGAAACAGCGGCCCTCATCCTCCTGGACCTCTCCGCGGCCTTCGACACTGTCTGCCACCGTACCCTAGTACAGCGCCTCAGCAACGTCGGAATCCAGGAGAAGGCACTGGAGTGGATCACCTCCTTCCTCGCCGGAAGGACACAGAGAGTCCGCCTCCCTCCGTTCAGATCGGAAGCCACCGAAGTCATCTGCGGCGTCCCTCAAGGCTCCTCGCTCAGTCCAACACTCTTCAACGTCTACATGAGCCACCTCGCAGCCATCGCACGCCAGCACAACCTGAACATCATCTCCTACGCCGACGACACCCAGCTGATCCTCTCCCTCACTAACGACCCCGTCACCGCCAGAGCCAACCTGCACGAAGGGATGACAGACGTAGCCAAATGGATGTCGAACAGTCGCCTGAAACTGAACTCGGACAAGACGGAAGTCCTCATCCTGGGATCCTCACCCTCCGCCTGGGACGACTCATGGTGGCCCCCCGCCCTGGGCAGCGCACCCAAACCAACTGACCACGCACGCAACCTGGGCTTCATCCTGGACTCCTCCCTCTCCATGACCAGACAAGTCAACGCCGTCTCCTCGTCGTGCTTCAACATCCTGCGCATGCTACGCAAGATCTACCGATGGATCCCCACCGAGACCAGGAAGACGGTCACCCAGGCCCAGCTGTCTGGACTACGGCAACTCCCTCTGCGCCGGAACCACCGCCAAACTCCAGAAAAGACTCCAGCGGATCCAGAACACCTCAGCACGACTCATCCTGGACATCCCCCGCCGCAGCCACATCTCCGGACACCTGAGAGACCTGCACTGGCTCCCGGTCAACAAGAGAATCACCTTCCGGCTCCTCACCCACGCACACAAAGCCCTACACAACCAAGGACCAGGATACCTCAACAGCCGCCTCAACTTCTACGCTCCCAAACGCCAGCTTCGATCGACCAGCCACGCCCTCGCCGCCGTCCCCCGCATCCGAAGAGCCACCACAGGAGGAAGGTCCTTCTCCTACCTGGCCGCCAAGACTTGGAACTCCCTTCCGACCCACCTCCGCCTGACCCAGGACCACCTCGCCTTCAGGAAGCAGCTCAAGACCTGGCTGTTCGAGCAGTAGCGGACCCCCTCCCCCCCAGCGCCTTAGTGCGCTATACAAATGCTCTGATTGATTGACTTTGTAAATAGTGCGCAACAGGAGGCATGTTTTACGCCGCCGATGCGTCACAAAAAATGACGCATCGGAAGCGCAAAACTGACGCAAGGCCTCATAAATGAGGCCCCAAAGGTACATATAAACAAAGCTTACATACTTAAGTTCTACTGAACTTAGTAGTTGTAGACCAAAGGGCTTTGCACACCCTGACTACAACTCACTAGCAAGGTTCCAGTAGGAAAACACATAGTGTAGGTAAGTGCACCACTTACACCTCACTAGAGTCATGTCTGGCACAGGTGAGACACCCAGTCCTCTGCCTGTGGCAGGTGACCTTACCAAGGCACCTTCCAGCTATGACAAACTCAGCTTCAGAGACTTGAGTGCCTTGTGCACTACAAGGGGGCTGAAAAAGGGTCACAACTCTACCATTCCTATCCTGATAGGTATCCTAGAGAAGGAGGATCTTGAGAAGGCTAGTGCAGGTCCCTCAGGTAATCCAGGAGAAGGAGTGAACCCCCTAGATGATGAGAACATCACCCCAGAAGAGGTGGAGGTAGATGAGGATCAAGATTCAGATGGAGGGGATAGCCAGGTTCAAGTCAGGAGGCTTAGCAAGTCTAACTTAAGCTTACTTGGGGATGGAGAGGGGTTACACCTCCCCAGACCTAATAGTAGACTTAACCCAGGTAGAAGGGAAAGGTCTCCTTCCAGGGAGTCTCTCCTTTCTGATGCCTTAAGAACTTCTCAAAGGGGTGTGACTTCCCCTCAGAGAAAAGAGCATAAGGCCAGGATGAGAGCTGTCAAACTCCAGATAGAGAGGGAAGAGATAGCCCTGGCCCAAGCTAAACTTGCTTTAGCAAGGGAGCAAAAATTGAGTGGATTAGCTTGCACTGGTGGCAGTAATATCCCTAGAGATAAAGACAGGTCCTATGATACTAGAAACCTGACAAAGATTGTGCCCCCTTACAAAGAAGGGGATGGCATCCACAAATGGATGACTACTCTAGAGAGGGCCTGCATGGTACAGAAGGTTCCCCAAGATCAGTGGGCAGCAATCTTATGGTACTCCTTTTCTGAGAAAGGGAGAGACAAGCTCCTTACAGTTAGTCATGGGGATGCTAAAAACTACACTGCCCTGAAGAGTGCTCTTATTGATGGGTTTGGCCTAACCACTGAGCAATACAGGTTGTTGTTCAGAGATACCCAAAAAGCTCAGGACTGGACTGATTTTGTTGATTGTGCCACTAAGGCTCTGGAAGGTTGCTTGCTGGGACGTAAAGTTACAGACTATACAGGATTGTACAATCTAATAATGAGAGAACAGATCCTTAATAATTGCCAGAACCAGTTGTTGCATCAACACATGATTGACTCAGATCTGACCTCTACCCAAGAATTGGGAAAGAGGGCAGACAAATGGGTCAGAACCAGGGTTAAGCAGAAACCCCAGAACCATGGAGGTGATCAGAAAAAGGCAGACCAGAAGGGTGGAGATCAGAAACAAAAAGACCAGAAGTCTTCTTCAGGCCCACAAAATACTTCTAAAGAGGGGGGGGGCCCAAACTGGAAATAAAAAGAAGAAGAATGATGGCCCAAAGAAACCTTGGTGCAATACCTGTAAATCAGTTTCTCACTGGGGTAGTGAGTGCACTAAGAAAAATACAGCCCCTACCACTGCAGCCCCTAAGGCAACTGCGCCCCCTAGTACAGTCAGCAGTGGTAGTACACAACCAAAGGCTTTAGTGGGGTTAACCCTGGGTACTGAGATGGAGTCTGGCCTAGTCAGAGTCCCTACTCAGGCAGTTCTGATCTATGATGTGGACATGGCTATGTCCACTACTGTGAGTCCCAAAACTTTGGGCAAGTATAGGCAGACGCCTTTAATAAATGAAAACGTGGCTCAGGCCTACAGGGACACATGTGCCAGTGTCACTATGGTGACACCTAACTTTGTGGACCCTGGACAAATTGTACTGGGTGAAAATTACCTAGTGACCAATGCTAGCAATGCCACTACTACACATAGTGTGGCTGTTGTTAACTTCTCCTGGGGAGGAGTAACTGGGCTCAAAAGAGTTGTGGTGAGTGCAGACCTCCCAGTTGAATGTCTTTTGGGCAATGACCTAGAGGATTCCTTATGGTCAGAAGTGGAGTATAGGACTCATGCAGAGATGCTAGGTATTTCAGCACATGTCCTTGCTGTAACCAGGTCCCAGGCCAAGAAGTGCCTACCTGAACCTGTGGTGGATCTTGAAACTATAGACCAACCACAACCCAAGAGAAAGAGCAAGAGGGTTAAGGCAGTGCCTTCCACCCTGCCCCAGGTTGAGGATCAGCCCTCTCAGGAGGATGATTCTGTGGTCCAAGAGGAGACTGTCCTGAAAGAACTTGAACCTGATCAGTTTGAGTTTCTGGGGACAGGGGGACCCTCAAAGGCAGATCTGGGGCAGGCTCAGTTAACTTGTCCTTCTCTTGAACCCCTCAGACAGCAGGCTGCTGCTGAGGCTGCTGGGAATGCTCAAGGTACCCATAAAGTATATTGGGATGATGGGCTCCTTTATTCAGAGGCTAGAGACCCCAAGCCTGGTGCTACCAGGAGGTTAGTTATACCTCTGCAATTTAGGGGTTTCCTTCTAACCTTGGCCCATGATATTCCTTTAGCGGGACACTTAGGCCAGAACAAGACTTGGGACAGGCTTGTCCCTCACTTTCACTGGCCTCACATGTCAGAAGATACCAAGGAGTTTTGTCACTCATGTGACACCTGCCAAGCCAGTGGCAAATCAGGTGGCACCACAAAGGCCCCCCTTATACCTCTACCTGTGGTCGGGGTGCCCTTTGAGAGAGTTGGGATAGACATTGTTGGACCAATGGATCCCCAAACAGCATCTGGGCACAGATTTATACTGGTGGTAGTGGATCATGCCACCAGGTATCCAGAGGCAATTCCCCTGAGGACCACAACAGCTCCTGTTGTGGCAAGGGCCCTACTTGGAGTTTTCTCCAGAGTGGGCTTTCCAAAGGAGGTGCTTTCAGACAGAGGTACCAACTTCATGTCTGGATATTTGAAGGCAATGTGGAAAGAGTGTGGAGTGAACAATAAGTTCACCACACCCTACCATCCACAGTGCAATGGGCTTGTTGAAAGGTTCAACAAGACCCTAAAGGGAATGATAAAAGGGTTACCTGAAAAGCTTAGGCGAAGATGGGACATCCTTATACCCTGCCTACTCTTTGCTTACAGAGAGGTCCCACAAAAGGGGGTTGGCTACAGCCCTTTTTAGCTTTTGTTTGGACACCCTGTAAGGGGTCCCCTGTGTCTTTTGAAGGAAGGATGGGAGTTACCTCTCAAAAAGCCTAAGCTTGATATAGTGGACTATGTACTTGGTCTCCGCTCCAGGATGGCTGAATACATGGAGAAGGCTAGCAAAAACCTTGAGGCCAGTCAAGAATTACAGAAAGCTTGGCATGACCAAAAGGCTGTGCTGACTATCAGCCAGGACAGAAGGTGTGGGTGTTGGAGCCAGTGGCCTCAGCAGCCCTCCAAGACAAATGGTCTGGACCCCACACCATACTTGAGAAAAAGGGAGAGGTCATCTACTTGGTGGACCTTGGCACCCATAGGAGCCCCCACAGGGTGCTCCATGTCAATAGATTGAAAGCATATGTGGACAGAGCAGACATGGGCTTGCTCATGGCAACAGATGGGGACCAGGAGGAAGAGAGTGACCCTCTCCCAGACCTGTTATCCCAAAACCCTGATGATGGTTCAGTAGATGGTGTAGCCTTGGCAGGCACCTCTCTGACCAGCAGCAATGGGACTGCAGACAGGTTCTGCAGGCTCACAGACATATGTTTTCTCTAACACCCAGTCAAACTAACTGGTGCACCCATGAGGTGGGCACTGGTGACAGTCTGCCTGTGAAGAATAAAATCTACAGGCAACCTGACCATGTCAGGGATTGTATAAAGACTGAGGTGCAGAAAATGCTTGAGCTTGGAGTGATTGAGCCATCAGAGAGCCCCTGGGCCAGCCCAGTAGTCCTTGTGCCAAAACCTCATACCAAAGATGGAAAGAGAGAAATGAGGTTCTGTGTGGACTAAAGGGGTCTCCATGCTGTCACTAGGACAGATGCTCACCCCATTCCAAGAGCAGATGAGCTCATAGATAAATTGGCTTCTGTCAAATTTCTGAGCACATTTGATCTGACAGCTGGCTATTGGCAAATCAGGTTAGCTGAGGAGTCTAAGGCCAAAACAGCATTCTCAACCCCCAGTGGACATTATCAATGTGTGGTAATGCCCTTTGGTTTGAAGAATGCACCTGTCACTTTCCAAAGGTTGGTGAACCAAGTCCTTGCTGGGTTGAATGACTTTTTTGCAGCTTATCTAGATGATATTGCTGTCTTCAGCTCCACCTGGGAGGATCACCTGATCCACCTGAAGAAAGATCTGGAGGCCCTGCAAAAGGCAGGCCTGCCTATCAAGGCTACCAAGTGCCAGATATGGCAGAGCAAGGTTGTGTACCTGGGTCACCTAGTAGGTGGGGGTCAGGTTCAACCATTGGAGAGCAAGATCCAGACCATACAGGACAGGGCTCCTCCAACCACCCAAACTCAAGTCAGAGCTTTCTTGGGCCTGAGTGGGTACTACAGGACATTTGTAAAGAATTATGGGTCCATTGTGACACCATTAAATGATCTGACATCCAAGAAGATGCCAAAGAAGGTTCAGTGGACAGTTAGCTGTCAAAAGGCATTTGATGACCTGAAGGCCATGTGCTCTGCACCTATCCTGAGGAGTCCTGACTACTCCAAAGAGTTCATTGTCCAAACAGATGCTTCTGAGTTGGGGGTGGGAGCTGTGCTTTCACAACTTAATGTAGATGGTCAAGACCAGCCCATTGCTTTTATTAGCAGAAGGCTGACCACTAGAGAGAAACGTTGGTCAAGCCATTGAGAGGGAGGCCTCTGCTGTGGTTTGGGCCCTGAAGAAGTTGAGACCATACTTGTTTGGCACTCACTTCAAGATTCAGACCATAAGCCCCTCTTTTGGCTAAATCAGATGAAGGGTGAAAATCCCAAACTGCTCAGGTGGTCCATTTCCCTACAGGGGATGGACTTTACAGTGGAGCACAGACCAGGGACTGACCATGGCAATGCAGATGGTCTCTCCAGGTATTTCCACTTAGAACATGAAGACTTATCTGGTCAAGGTTAAGTTTAATGTCCCTGCGTTTGGGGGGGGGGGTTATGTAGGAGAGTAGGGTCTGCTTTCCTATGGTCAACCCATTTTTTGCTTTTTGCTTCACTGGTTTTCGACTTAATGTGGATGTGGGCCTGCTAATCAGACCCACAGCCTGCTGTTCTCTCTCTAAATTCAACACCATGTACTTTAGGTACATCACCAATTGGGTATTGGGTCACCTTATGAGCCCCTGTACAGTGTACTATAGGTACCCAGGGCATAGGTGTAACCAAGGCCTACCAGGGTCTGCAGCATATCTTTTGCCACCCCTGGCTGGCCATCCAAACTGACACAACTGGCTGATCACTCAGCTGGGGCAAGGTTGTGTAATCACCCCTTGCTTAGATATAGTGTACCTATGTCTAAACCTATATCTGGACACATATACACCTATAAGTCACTCCAATGGCAGGCCTTAACAATCCTGGAGGCAGAGTGCTTGGTTTTATGTGAGATGGTGCTCTAGCATGAGCTGAGCCTGTCTGCAGCTTTCGGAACCATTTCCTTATAGCTGTTCTAGGATACTGCCATACCATATACTCTTAAGTGCATTATAATCCTCGCGGTTATTGCTAACTTTGGTTTGGCTTTATCAAAACATGTCGTGTAAGGTGTCATACGCTTTGGAATACAACCCCCTCGCCAGTTCTGGCGACGGGGGTAGCATTCCACCCTTCTAGAGGGATAAGACATGTGGGTAACTGTAAACTCGGTTAAAACTAACCAGAGCCTCCGCATCACAAAATGGATGCTGCTGCCACAGACACAAGTCTGGCCTCCTGCTGCTGACCGAAACTCCGGCAGGGGAGGCCTGGACAAAAGGTTTCCTGTCACAGGGAGGTGTTACACCACCCCAGACAGGAGATAGTGGATTGGGGCAGGGAGGGCTGAATGAAACTAGACACTGCCTGGGGCACACAAGGTGTCCCAGGCAAAGCCCAGTTCAAACCGGTGCTGGGGCACTCCAGCCCCAGCTCTGGCGCGAAACTGGAAAAAGGGAAAGGGGTGTAACCACCCCCTTCCTGGGTCCCACCCATAGGAGGGGCCTAGCAGGAGATCCAGCCCCTTGATTTGGAATAAAGGTAGGAGCTGTGCCATGAAACAGTAGATCATCCTGACTGAAACTTTGAAACGAAACTCAGGACCCTTCGACATCCTACTCAATGTAGAAGACTGAAGAATCTCCCTTGTGGTCAAGGAGTGACCACCCTGTGCAAACAGGCACCATCCAGCGCCCAACGGTTTGCTTTGTTGCAGCTCCCGCCGGAGCTCGAGCGACAGAGATTGACAAGAACCAGATTCCCAGACATCCAACAGCCCGATCCACAGCCACAGCAAAGCTGAGACCCGTGGAGGCGACGTGAGAAGTGGGACCGGCCATCTTGAAAAGACTGCGAAGTGCTGACTGTGCAGCTCCCGAGGCACCCTCGAAGCTGTGCATTGGGGTTTGAGAAGCCCTGACCCCGAACAGCTCGTGCACCGAAGATCACCCCTCCACACTCACCGAGTGCTGCGTGGGGCCCTTTTGCATTTTGCTACTCGACGCGTCTGTCCGGTCACTTGCCCATTGGCTAGGGCTCCTACGACGACGAAACTACAAAACTACTCTGCTGGTCTGGGTGCTCCAGACTGTCCCTCGCTCCCCTGAAAGGGAGCAGCAGCTCTGACCTTGCTGGTTCGAGTAAGAAGCGATCTTCAGATCCTGCTTGGGTTGCCTTTGCCAAGGCCTGTTGATTCCGATCCGGAAGCTGACACCGCCGACAGCGAGAGCCTTCGTGGGACAGCTCGTGTTCCACTCCTGGTCATCGTTGATGCCCCCGTGTCCACGTGGCAGCGGAGACAAGCTTCTCGACAACCACCTGATTGCGCCCGACATCGCCTGGTTCCTTCCTGGTTCCTTCCTGGTCACTGGCTAGTGACCAAGACTCTGTCCCCTCTGCTTTCAGGTACTCTACATCTTCGATCCACCCTTGGATCCAACCGGACTCTTCTCTCCTGGCCGCCTGCAGCATCTTCATCTCCAGGCTCCATAGAACTCCACGACGAAACCCGACACACTTTGGCACCTATGCACCCGCTTCCTCTGGGTGGGGTAACGATTAAACAGCGGTGCTCCTGTAGTGGTTTACACCTCTAGTGTCCTACTTTAAAGTGGTTTAATTCTATTCCAGTCGGAAGACTTCCAAAACAGTAACTTTATAACTTTTACGCGCCATTGACTTTGCATTGGTACATGCGTGTGCTTTAGGCACTGCACCCGAATCCCGCGGGCTACTCCCATCCTAACTGTTGTTAGTCCAGTGTAGTCCCAGCGATTCCCAAGGCCCTAGGCCTTACCACTGTTCGAAAAGCGGTTCTTATACCACTTATTTAATATATGGTTTGAGTGGCCACCGGGCCTATCCATAATTGTGCAACTTGTGTATGTTTAACTGTGCTTTTGTTTAAACGCTTGTGCCTCTGCCCTCATAAAGAGTACAGAGGATTATTCTAGTAATAAATACATATATTTTTATAATATATAACTTGTGTGGTGTCCTTTCATTTGGTATTACAGGATTGCATATGGTAAAACAGCTGGCTTCACATGCCCTCTTGAGTTATAGCCTAAGACTGCTTAGTCCATGCTACCCCTAGGATAGCTTTTCTATAAGGTTGACTTTACAACCACCACCTTAAGTGTTGTTTGGACTGATACAAGGTGCTCACTAGAATAGTGAACATCATACATCAGGCCAACTTCTCACAACGGATAAAGATCCAGAAACACGTGTCCAGAGATGGCCAGCTCAACTGTGTGATTACTCCGGACTTTCCGAAAAGCATACACGCTTGTGAACTGCATTGACCACAATGCTCAGGGGTGAACCCGCTGGGAGGTGAAGCGGTGTGCTCCCACCTTTGTTTCCTGTTTATAAAGGCTCCCTCGAGCCAGTTGAGCTGACGAGCTCGTGGAGATGCACCTGCGCGGCTTGAGAGGTATCGAGACCCGAGAACACTCTGGCAGCCTGCTCTGCAACCCCAAATACTTGATGCCTAATCTCTGCTGATGACGGATAAAGATCCAGAAACACGTGTCCAGAGATGGCCAGCACAACTGTGTGATTACTCCAGACTTTCCGAAAAGCATACACGCTTGTAAACTGCATTGACCACAATGCTCAGGGGTGAACCCGCTGGGAGGTGAAGCGGTGTGCTCCCACATTTGTTTCCTGTTTATAAAGGCTCCCTCGAACCGATGAGCTGACGAGCTCGTGGAGGTGCAGCTGCGCGCCTTGAGAGGTATCGAGACCCGAGAACACTTTGGCAGCCTGCTCAGCAACCCCGAATACTTGATGCCTAATCTCTGCTGATGACGGATAAAGATCCAGAAACACGTGTCCAGAGATGGCCAGCACAACTGTGTGATTACTCCAGACTTTCCGAAAAGCATACACGCTTGTGAACTGCATTGACCACAATGCTCAGGGGTGAACCCGCTGGAGGTGAAGCGGTGTGCTCCCACATTTGTTTCCTGTTTATAAAGGCTCCCTCGAGACGGTTGAGCTGACGAGCTCGTGGAGATGCACCTGCTCGCCTTGAGAGGTATCGAGACCCGAGAACACTTTGGCAGCCTGCTCAGCAACCCCAAATACTTGATGCCTAATCTCTGCTGATGACGGATAAAGATCCAGAAACACGTGTCCAGAGATGGCCAGCACAACTGTGTGATTACTCCAGACTTTCCGAAAAGCATACATGCTTGTGAACTGCATTGACCACAATGCTCAGGGGTGAACCCGCTGGGAGGTGAAGCGGTGTGCTCCCACATTTGTTTCCTGTTTACAAAGGCTCCCTCGAGCCGGTTGAGCTGACGAGCTCGTGGAGATGCACCTGTGCGCCTTGAGAGGTATCGAGACCCGAGAACACTTTGGCAGCCTGCTCTGCAACCCCAAATACTTGATGCCTAATCTCTGCTGATGACGGATAAAGATCCAGAAACACGTGTCCAGAGATGGCCAGCACAACTGTGTGATTACTCCAGACTTTCCGAAAAGCATACACGCTTGTGAACTGCATTGACCACAATGCTCAGGGGTGAACCCGCTGGGAGGTGAAGCGGTGTGCTCCCACATTTGTTTCCTGTTTATAAAGGCTCCCTCGAGCCGATGAGCTGACGAGCTCGTGGAGGTGCACCTGCGCGCCTTGAGAGGTATCGAGACCCGAGAACACTTTGGCAGCCTGCTCAGCAACCCCGAATACTTGATGTCTAATCTCTGCTGATGATGGATAAAGATCCAGAAACACGTGTCCAGAGGTGGCCAGCAGAACTGTGTGATTACTCCACACTTTCGGAAAAGCATACACGCTTGTGAACTGCATTGACCACAATGCTCAGGGGTGAACCCGCTGGGATGTGAAGCGGTGTGCTCCCATATTTGTTTCCTGTTTATAAAGGCTCCCTCAAGCCAGGTGAGCTGACGAGCTCGTGGAGATGCACCTGCGCGCCTTGAGAGGTATCGAGACCCGAGAACACTTTGGCAGCCTGCTCAGCAACCCTGAATACTTGATGCCTAATCTCTGCTGATGACGGATAAAGATCCAGAAACACGTGTCCAGAGATGGCCAGCACAACTGTGTGATTACTTCAGACTTTCCGAAAAGCATACACGCTTGTGAACTGCATTGACCACAATGCTCAGGGGTGAACCCGCTGGGAGGTGAAGCGGTGTGCTCCCACATTTGTTTCCTAGTAAGGAACACAGACCACCCATCTTTTTAAAGGATTATGTACCATCAGTTATTTGATATGCGTAGTGTTGTTTACAACATCTTTTTTTCTATTTTTTGTTTAATTCTTTCTTGTTTTCCCTTTCTCTTGTTTCTTTGGAAGGAAAGGTGGTGTGTTATATACTGTTTATATGCATTGCGTTCTCTCTAATTACTATGTAACCTTGTCATGTAATTTCACGTGCCCATGGAATTCCGTCCATTGTTGTAGTTTGAATTCCATGTAATGACACTTGCTCTGGCCAACTTGGCAGATTGTCACGACTGCTACTGGCTACATTAAAACTCAAGAAAAACCTACCTGATTGATGTGTCATCGTTGGTATTTACGGCAATTTTCCTTTGTTTTACATGGAGTCTAACATGTCTGCTTTGGGTTTGATGTGCAAGTTTGTCAGTGAATTCTTGAGTAATGGGATGTGTTCTTTCTGTGCATGTAGGTTTTGAAATTCAGTGAGAATTTAATAAAAATTCTTTATACACATTTAGCATTTTGAATTCTGTCTGAAAAGTTTGTTTTTTTCATAGCTTTTTTGATTGTTGACTTGTAGATTCTGTTAAGTTTGAGTTGGTGAAGTTTCACTTGATTGATGTTTGTTGTGAGCCAGGTGCGTTGCAACTTTCTAATTTGTTGTATCTTTTTATGTATCTTTTTAATTTCTGTATTTCTCCAAGGTGCTTGTTTTCTTTTGTCCTCTTTTGTTGTTCTTAGTGATATTAGGATATCAAAAGCTTTCAGTAACCACTCAAAGTTTTTTAACAGAATTCGTGTCTAGATCTGTGTTGGATGTTAGTTGAGTTTCTAATTGCATTTCTAAGTATTCAAAATTGAGTTTGTTCCACAGTCAATAGCTGGATGCACGTGAGGTGTTCTTAGGTTCTTTAAACTTGTGTAGCGCCTCGGTGCTATTTTTTAATTTTAACTACTGGGGGGTGAATTTGTGTGCTGATTTTAACACTTGGTCTGCACCTGTAACCCCTCGGTGCCCACCTGATCGCTCCCCGGTCTGTCACGGCGAGTTTGTGCCGATTGAACGGAGGGACGCGACTCCTCCCCCTGCTGCCTTCATAAGGTGCCTGTTGTTATCGCCGCGTTGGTGAGAGCAGTGTGAGCCGGCGCTGGCAGCGAGTGATGTATTTTAGCGAGAGCCTGGCGGTAGTGCGGCTGAGTTAATTCCGCCTAGCGTAAAAGATCGTTTTAAACTTGTGTAGCGCCTCGGTGCTATTTTTACTTTTAACTACTGGGGGGGGAATTTGTGTGCTGATTTTAACACTTGGTCTGCACCTGTAACCCCTCGGTACCCACCTGATCGCTCCCCGGTCCGTCACGGCGAGTTTGTGCCGATTGAACGGAGGGACGCGACTCCTCCCCCTGCTGCCCACATAAGGTGCCTGTTGTTATCGCCGCGCTGGTGAGAGCAGTGTGAGCCGGCGCTGGCAGCGAGTGGTGTATTTTAGCGAGAGTCTGGCGCTAGTGCGGCTGAGTTAATTCCGCCTAGCGTAAAAGATCGTTTTAAACTTGTGTAGCGCCTCGGTGCAATTTTTACTTTTAACTACTGGGGGGTGAATTTGTGTGCTGATTTTAACACTTGGTCTACACCTGTAACCCCTCGGTACCCACCTGATCGCTCCCCGGTCCGTCACGGCGAGTTTGTGTCGATTGAACGGAGGGACGCGACTCCTCCCCCTGCTGCGTCACTTCCTTGACTCCCTACATAAGGAAATGATAACTCGACCGCGCAGCGGGCGCGCCGACGATGCGCCGAAGGCGCGCCAAAGGCAAGCCCGTCTGCGCCCGTCCGCGGCAGGCCGGGGACACAACCCCTGGACAAAACGGGGCAGTAATACGGTGGAGCGCTCAACAACTACGCGCCCTCTGTCCCAATACCGCCAATGCCTGCCGTCATAGCCTTAAGGCTGAAGAGGATAGCAGCTGTAAAGAGTGCCAGTATAATTGGCACATTCGAGGTACACAGAAGGTTGAGGATACTAGGCTTTTATGTGGGCTATTAAACACCAGATCCATGCGTAAGCATAAGCTGGACTTATATGATCTGCTCACTGATATGAAATTAGATCTCCTTTTCCTCACCGAAACGTGGCTCGAATCCTACTCTGAGCCTGATGTAGTTGCTTCCCTCCCGGCAGGATATACCATAGTGAGACTGGATAGAGCCTCAGGCAGAGGTGGTGGGATAGCGATAATATCTAAGCTACCATTATGCTGTCAACTAGAATCGCTTACGATTGCTGACAGTGAAACAGGAGCCTTCTCTATTAAAGTCAATGCAGGTAATACGGTGAAGGGGTTCCTGGTTATCGCTTTCCGGGGCCATCCAGTCGTTTTACGACCCGCCTGATAGAAGGCATAATGGAAGCGGCCCTACGTAGGGATAAGTTCTTACTATTAGGCGACCTCAACATTCATCTGGATGACTCATTGGATAAGGGAGCCACGGACTTCTGCCAGGAGCTACAATCCCTCCAACTCCATATTAGATCCCATGCCCCCACCCATCAAAAAGGCCACCTACTAGACCCTATCTTTGCCAACTGGGATGAAACTGAAGTAAATACCCCTATACCAATTCCCTGGTCCGACCACCTTTTAGTGCCTTTTGTTATAAGTGTTCCGGCAGATAACTCCCAAGAGCGAGCTAATTCGAAATATCCTAGTCGTAAATGGGCTGCCTTCTCTAAAGTCAAGTTTGATACCGCACTGGTTAAAGGTGGCAGACTGGGAGGTCAAGATGCTGATTCTGCATCCGAAAGACTGGAGGGTCGCATTAACAACGCCCTGGACGACACAGCTCCCCTGTGTCTCAAGAATTCCTGTAGCAGACCCCAGAAATCGGCCCCCTGGTTCAGTGACGAGCTCCGCCGAGCTAAGGCAAAGTGTAAACAACTTGAAAGGCAGTGGAGGGTTGCCTACCTTGATCAAGCTAAACAAGAATATAAAGCTAAACGTAGAGATTATCACAGCTTAATCAGGCGTTCCAAAGCCACTTATTTCGCAGGTAGAATCGGGGAAGCTGAAAACTCCATGAAAGAGTTATTTAAGATTTATAAAGAAATCTCTCTCTGTGGTTCTTCTGTTGACCCGTCTAGTATCTCAGAAGAATCATGTGACCGCATTGCAACTTTCTTCTCTGAAAAAGTGGCCACCATTTACTCCGCCTTCTCAGGAGGAAACAGAAGGGGCTCGGATTTTAGAGAAATTGAACAGGGAGCTGGGGGTGAAAATAGGCTGGAGAACTTTTTCCCTCCACCCCCGGATGACCTCCGGCGGATTTGCTGCTCCATCAAGTCAGGATCCCCTCGCGACCCAGCTTCGCCGAAACTGCTCGCGGGAAGTATTGAGATCCTTGAGCCCTACATTAGGGATGTTCTGGATCTTTCATTTAAAACCCATACTGTACCGGAAAGATGGAAGCAAGCAGTGGTACTCCCGCTCCAAAAAAAGCCTAATCTAAGTTGGGAAAAGTTAGACAATCTTCGCCCGATTTCGCTCCTTCCCTACCTGGCCAAAGTGGCGGAAAAGGTGGCCAATCTTCAGTTGATGGCTTATGTGGAGGAGGCCAATCTGCTCCATCCTACTCAGTTTGGCTTCCGCTCACGTCACTCCACTGAGTCAGCACTGCTTATGGCCACCGAGACCATCAGGCAAGGGGTAGATGAGGGGCAGATGATGGCCCTCATTCTACTCGACCTAAGTGCAGCGTTAGACACTGTAGCACATTTCACCTTGCTACAGTGTCTGAACAAGGGCGGAGTTACGGGGGCAGCCCTGAAATGGATCCAATCCTTTCTGTCCAACAGGGGCTTTCAGGTTAGACAGGGGGAATATTACTCTCGTATGTTCAATTTGGACCAAGGGGTACCGCAGGGCTCTGCCCTGAGCCCAAACCTGTTTAATCTGTATGTGTCCCCTGTAGCCAATATTGTGGAAAGCCATGGCATGCAAATAGTGTCATATGCCGATGACACACAGCTGGTCATCTCGCTGTCACGGGTGCCCGATGTTGCGACATCCAGCTTCAGTGCCTGCATGCAGGAGCTTGCCTCCTGGATGTCTAACAACTGCCTGAAGCTGAATGGTGCCAAAACTGAGGTGCTCGTGGTGGGGGGTGGTCCGGATATGTGTTCCTCGGCATGGTGGCCATCATGCCTTGGCACTACTCCCGTGCCCTGTCAGCAGGCCAAAAACCTTGGGGTGGTGTTTGACTCTGACCTATCATTCACTCCCCAGATTGGTCGAGTTGTGGGGGTTTGTTTTGGAATCCTCAAAAACCTACAGAAGATTCTGGATCTGCTCCCCGTTGGTGCTAAACGGACGCTGGTGCACGCCCTTGTGACCTCGCGACTTGATTACGCCAACCTCCTTTATCTGGGGGCCACGGTCAAAAGTCTTAATCGCCTCCAGGTGCTACAGAACGCCGCAGCCCGGCTGGTGCTGAGGCTCCCGAGAAGATCGGCCTCGAAAGCCGCCTTGGAGGCTCTCCACTGGCTCCCAGCCAGAGAAAGGATCACTTTCAAGGCGCTCTGCACGTGTCATCGCATCCTCGGGGGAAAGGCGCCTAGTCCCTTACGGAGCCTTATTACTCCGTACAGACCCAAGCGGATGCTTAGATCCGCTGGCACCGGCTTGGTAGCTATCCCTAAAATCAACAAAGCACTCATGGGGGGCAGATCTTTCAGGCACCTTGCAGCCAAGAGTTGGAACACGCTTCCGTTAGAGTTGCGTCTGGAACCCTCTGAGACCAAGTTCCGAAGAGCTCTCAAAACCCACTTGTTCCGCCCTACACTTGTGTAATCCAATCCGGCTACTTCCCTCTCACCTTAGCGCGGGGACACGCCGGTGCGCGTAAACCAGGCGCTTTACAAATCTCCTTAATTAGGTGTGCTTATTTGAGGTGTTTTATGTTGGAAAGCTACCAAATAGTGGTCTGACCATGTGACTGGAGTAATCCTTTAAAATATAACTAGTTCTGGATTTGCAAAAATGACATCTAGAATGTGTTCAGTGATGTGTGTGGGTTTGTGTTTGATCTGCTGTAGGTTCAGTGTGACTAGGACAGTGATATAGTTTTGGATGAGGCATATTGGGTTTGTCAAACCAATTGTTTAGGTCACCAAGAATGCATAGGTTGGAGTGTAATGTAAGAAGGTTTGAAACTGTGTCTAGAAAAGTGACTGAGACTGTTGCGTTGCTAGGTGGTGGTCTGTAAAGGAGGAAGAAGTTACAGGAGGAAGCTGGTGTAAGGTTGCATCTAGTGATGAGGGCCTCACAACCTAGTATGGAAAAATCATCAGCTTTGGTGAGATTTTGTGTTTGCTTGATTATAACAGCCAGTCCACCTCCTCTTTTGGCTATATGATATTGTATGACAGATAGCCTGGAGGAACGGCTTCATGCAACACTGGAGCTATGTCAACTCCCAACCATGATTCAGTTATGAAGAGTAAGTCAAGTCGTGTGTTAGTGAGTAGGTTGTAGATGTGATGCTTGTTTAAGAGAGTGATCAAGCATTTATTAGTAGGCAGTTTAGAGAGTGTGTTTTGGTGGTGGTGTGATTTTGTTTTCTGGAAGAATGAGCAGTATTTTTGGAACTTTTTGCAAGTGTGTCATTAGTGCTGGCGCTAACTGCATGAGGATAGCAATAGTGTTGCTTTTCTATATCGTATTCTTCATCCAGCAGGCTGAGAAGGCATTTTGTTATGTCTGCGTATGTAGGTGGTGTAGATGGTGGTTGAGATTGAGTTGGTGAGCTGTCTTGTTTTTGTAGAGTATCCTTGTTGAATAATAGAAATGGAGATGCGAAGTTTTGAAGAGTGACATGTTTATTTAGTTTATGTCTGTTTAGGGTGGAAGGTGTATGGGTTAGGGGTGGTGGTGGAATATGTGGGACATGTTTTAAGGCTCTAAATTGAGCAATGGATGAGAGGCAGGGGAATGAGGGTTGTGTTGGTGTATTTGTGGTCGTGTTGGTGAACAAAGAAAATTTGGGAGTAAAGATGGTTCAGGATGTGTATTATTTATGTAGTCATGAGGGTGAGAGTGGGTGTATGTTTCTAATTTGTGACAAGATTTATTATCAAAATGTGTGTGTGTGAGACTTTGATATGCTGTGTGAATGTTATGTTTTGCTTTAGTGGAGTAGTGAGAGGAAATATTGATGAAATTGTTTTCTGAGAAGGATTTGTATGTAAAGTACTGTTAGTGAGTGGAAGTTGAATGGTAAAAGGGTAGTGATGTGTGCGGAGAAGAGTGTATGTGGTGTGTGAGAGGGGATGGACAAGAGTTATGAGTGTTTGCTTAAGATTTGATAGCCAGAAGAGGTAATATGTGTGGTGGAGGGGAGTGTAAGGATTGTTTTGTTGCGGGCTCTTGGTAAAAAGAGGAGAAGGGTGTTGGATGATATGATGGAGGGTTAAGTATAGGTTTGGTGGTGACAGAAAGGGGTCTATTAGGAGCAAGTAGAGGGTAGAGCTGGTGTTTTGTATGAACAGGAAGTGTGTGTCTGGATGGATTCAAGTTATATATAATATAGGACAGGGTGGTGCTTTGTTTGAGAGTGAAGTTGCCATTGTGTGGTAGTTGGGGGTACAATGGTGTATAGGTGAGGTTTGTGGGTTTTTTAGTGGTTGTTAAGACACTGAAATGTGATTAGGGTTTGCTTGAAGGTAATGAGTAAAGTACATTTGTTGTGTGGGTGTTAAGATATTCGAGGGTATTGATGAGTTAAAGTGGTTGCTGGTTAATGATAAAAAAGGCAGCATTCCTGGCTCTAGGCCAAATCTGCCCTGACCATGCCCAAACAGACAACTGCCCTTTCCTCTCCACCCTTAGCCTCGATGCCTGGGCTGAGACCCCTGAGCCCTAAGGCTAAATAGCCCTAGGTCAGGTTACCTTTAGCCAATGGATGGGAACCACACGCCTAACCCGTAGAACCAATGGGAGACCTGACCCTATCAACCAATCACAACCCTAGCCCTGTTAGCTAATCAAAACCCAAACCCTAAGTCCAATAGAAACCCTGGACCTAGGAACCAATCAGAGCACATATGCAACAACCAGTAAGAAAAGTCAATAAGGGGCATGTGACCTTACACACAAACATGTGGGCAGGAAGCTGCTCCCGAAGGCAGAATCTCCTTGGATTCAGACAAGTTCAATCCACACTTTGTAGTTTCTGTTCAACCCTGCTGGTAAGGCCCACTTAAAAATACTGCTTTTCGCACACTTCAACAAATCACTTTTTCTAACCAAAACGAGTGCTACATACACTTTCCAAACACAGTTTAAACCATAAAGCAGATTAAGCAATCTTTTAAACACACTCTGGGTAGCATCTGAGTGCCAACAAACAAACTGAACCAACAGGATGCAAGATACTAAAAAGCCCAGCAGCCTGAAAACTAACTATGCTGAAAATTGAGATTTCATCTGAACCTTTGGGATCATGGCCTGAATGTCCTGGGGTCTCTAAGAGTGGGGAGCGACCTTCAAAGCAACAATTCCCAGAATCATCCAAAAGAAGAGCAATATCTGTGTGGGTTGGATGTGTGATTTCCACCCAATGATTAAGTTAAACAGATTGAACAGTAGTGACACCGTGCTCAGCAAAGGGTCTGATACAGCGGTGGCGAGTCCGGCTTCAGTTGCTAGTTATTGAGGTACAGGAATTCATGTATCTACAACCTGGGAAGATCAACTGCGACCACCAAAGTGACATTCGAAAAGATCTGAAGGGCAAAAGTAAGGCCAAAGGATAGAACATCAGTTTAATAGTTGGTGGGAACTACTACAATGATGAGGTACATCTTGGGGAACACCAGGAAAGCCGCATTGAAATACAAATCCTGTAAGCACACCATCCAGTTCCCTTGATCCAAGGCCAGCAGAACCCAAGCAAAGGATAATATCTTGAATTTCTCCTTCCTAGAGAAAGCAGTTCAAGAACGTGAGATACAGCATCAATCATAGGAACAGCAGGAGTACAGCCTTGCCCAATCTCTCCTTCGGGCAGTATTTAAAATGAGCATGTTTTTGTTGTGTTGCCGGGGGATCCACAGGGCTGCTGCTCCCCTGACATTTGCACCACCTCTATTCCTAAAGCCCTGTAAGTTTTTCAAAGGCTGTTGAATGGGCTACAATGGCTGCCCTTGATGGAAGGGGAGGCATCTAGTTGAGCTCCAAAACCTCAGTATTGTTAGTGACACTGACATGTGGGTGAAGCAAGACCTAAAATGTGTCCCAGAGCACACATTTGCTTAAACCTCTCCAGAAAGGAATAGCCATTGTTGTTGAAAAGCTTGGTACCAAAGGGTATGTTTATAAGTTTAGCTTGGACATTAACCAAAATTCAAAGGAAAGTATTCAACAATGTCTGTAAAAGATCACGCTGGTTCCCATGGCACGGACAATTCACTGGAAAACAGGGCGTTAACTAAAACGGAGGGCAAGACAGAGCTTTTCTTTTAGTTCTGTGTCCTGGAGATATACTGCCCATGGCTACTATTGGTTGACACCACAACTGATCCTATTCCTCTCTCCCCAGTGCCCCTGTTGTCGTGTAGGGGCAGGACTGGTTTGTAACATGCCTTCCTGAAAAAAAGGTTCCACCTTTCTCTCATCTCCATTCTTTCTTCTCTCATCTCCGTTCTGCCTGCTTACACCCTGTATTCCATTAGGTGACCGTTAGAGCAGTTCATTTTTCTGGCTCCTGGAAACAGGATTTTGGGCACCGAACTGTGTCCTTTTGGCTCTAAATCATTGGAAAATCTTTCCAAAACCTTTCTTATTTGCATTTACTCTACATCTTTAAAGGCCTAGAGTATCTTTAAACCTTTTTTGACAGAAAAAAAATGTATTTTCTTGTCAAAATGCCTCCACTGTTCTTGTGGGAAAAAGAAAGCTCAGATAGATTATCATCCTGTTTGCCTTGTTTGCCTTCTTCAAGACCATTGTCGAGAGACTTGCTCCCACTGTGAAAAGTTTTTCCCCTGGACCCTCAGGGACAGAGAGAAAATCAGTGTGCATGGCCATAAGGAAAGAAGGCAAGAAGCAGCTGCTATTTCAAGAAAAATCCTTGGTGAATTTCATCCTTTTTTAAGAGTTCCTTCTCCCTCTCCAAGGAATCCAAAAGAGGGAGATCCAGGGAGAAACACCATCAGAGAAAGAGGCAACTCTCCCATTTGATATAGAGAAGCATCACTTCGAAAATGGAAAAACTACTGATTTGCTCACGGTGGACAGGTATGCCGTCGAAGAAGCTGTTGGCACACCACTCAACATGAAAGCCCTATCGACCTTCGCTGTTGAAGCCTCCCTCAACATCAAAATCACCATCGAAGTTGAACGCCCAGTGACTTTTGCCATTTTTCCATCAAAGCACATCTCAATGTTGAATTTGACGATGAAAGTCACATGGCTTTCGCCATTGAAGCACATCTTGACATCGAAATAACCATTGTTGCCACCGGCAACCTCTAAATCTTATATGGTTTAAAGGCTTTGCTCCAGGCTGTGAAGCATGATATTGAGAACAGAAACACTACCGATTTGCTCGCTATTGAAGATGGAGTTGAGACACCACTCAAAGTCAAAGCAGTCACGACGTTCGCAGTGGAAACATCCCTCACCTTCAACGTCAACATTGAAAGTTCAACAACCCCAGCTGTTGAAGCACTTTTCGATGTCGAAAGTCCCATGGCTTTCGCAATCGAAGCACATCTCAACATAAAAATGACCACTGAAGCCTACTTCAACTTCCAAATCTCATTTGGATTCTAAACCTCGCTCCACGTCGAGAGCTAGATCACAATCTACCTTGAACATTTCACTACTTCGACTTCAGAGTTTACAAGAGAAAGGCATGCCACACACATCAGATTCAGATTATTCCCGCACCTATTCACCATCGCGAGTCGCATCTGAGATCCAGCTTTCAAGGACGCCATTGCCTAGGATATCAACATCAGCTCATTTCTCTCCAGGCACAACACCTAATTTAACGCATCAAACAGCCCCTACTGCTCCATTAAGAGCACCCATCATGCAGTCCACAAATGATTACTCCACCTAGATCTCTTCAAAGATCTAGAAGTCCAAGAAGGCACCATTAAGTTTACACACACTATCAACTCTGCACAGATAAGCTATTTGGACATATTGATTCAAAGAAAAGGGGATACACTTGTGACAAGTGTTTACAAGAAGCCTACAGATAAGAATAATGCTTTACATTTTGACAGCTTCCATGCACAGTCTTTAAAGAGGCATTTACCTTTATCACAATTTATCAGGGCAAGGAGAATTTGTTCTGATGAAACTCAGGGTCTCAAGACCATTGAGGGCATGCGAAAGGATTACAAAGAGAGAGGTTACCCAGATGCAGTACTCGAACAGGCTGAGAACAGAGCGAGAACTATGTCAAGATCCTCTATGCTAGAAAAGAGGGAGAGAGTAAGAGACAAAAGAGAAGTGTATGTTTTAAAATTCTCCACAGCCGCAGCGGCCATTAAGAAATGCATAAGACAAAGATGGGAGATCATTGAACAAGAACCTGATTTCAGACATGTATTTCTTGATAAACCACTGTTCGCACATTCGAGGTCGAGGAACCTTAAGGAGATTTTGAAAGGACACAGACAGGAGGTGAAAGATCTAGGCAGAAAGGGAATGATGAAGTGTCATAATTGTGGACATTGTGGTAACGTGTTGGTTGGTAATTCTTTTGCACATCCACAGACTGGGAAAGGGATAACACTTAATCACACATCGGATTGTAACTCCAGCATCTTAATATATGCAATCAAATGTCCATGCGGACTAGTTTATGTTGGACGTACCTCAAGGAAGGTGAAAGTACGGATGACAGAGCCCAAGAGTATGATACGTACTAAAAATTTGAAATCCTGTTTGCCGGTACATTGGCACGAGGTTGGTCACACAATACCACAGTTAAGATTCACTGTGTTAGAAAGATTGGTGGAGACACCACATGTTGATATTGCAAGACTATTGGCACAGAGAGAAACATACTGGATCAAGTCCCTTAGGACACTGATCCCCTATGGTCTTAATGATAAGATAGAGATGCTATGTTTTTTGTAAACAGTATATAATTGACTTGATGAAATGCCTGATTTTTTTCACATTTTTTCACATATATATATTATTTCATTACCATTTTGTATTCAGCGTATTTATGTATCATCGGTTTTCATGCTCAAAAAACCTCACAGTTATTTGTGTTTGGGGATTATTTCAAGATTTATAATAAGTAGGGGACAATGAATACATTTGCAAATTTTATTAAGTATATATAATTATGGTTATTCCAAGACATTTATTTCGATAGTTATTCAGATCGAGTGAATGTAAATACACGCCATCTTGGATAGGGTGAGTTAAACGTAGTCCGTTATTTATGTCTACATCATACGTGATGTCAGACGCCAAGTACCGGCATACCGTGACCATTTTGCAGTACTGAGAGATCGAGTTGTAGAAGCCACGGCCGAGCGCATAAGAGTAGAGGTAAGGACAGAACTTTTGAGAATTATGTAGTGCCTTCTTCAACTTATTTATATTTTTGAAAATGAGAGGTGCAAGCCTGATGGCAGTATTACTATTATATTGTAGAAAGCGGCACGTCATTGAACCTAATATACATCAAGGACACAAAGAGTAGGATTCCGTCATAAGCACAAGTGAGTGACTACTCGGTGGTAAGGGTGCGGTTTGAATTCACGCACATATATAAACTCTCACGTACGATATTACTTCTTTGCAGAAATTTGGCCAAGCATTATCGATTATTTAGACATCACTGTTATCTGCTCGATTGTGATCAGTGAAGGTAGGAGAGTTAACGAGTTGGTGGCATGTTTTGGAATATCAGGTCACATACATTGTTCACAGTGATTTTTTGGTTTGAACACTGGCTGTGCATGGTTATATTTAGGTTTTGGCGTCTTTTGGATTTATTCACTGGTGAATTTTTGTGAGCATGCTCAATGATAATACATAATATTTGAGTACCTAGCTGGTAAATCGCTGGTTTCTGTGCACACAGATTAAATGACTTTGTATGAAACAAGTGAATAACTTATAAATTGGAATGTACAGTGATAGATTTTCATGTTATGTTTATAGAGTATTCCCCTGATGAAGGTGCATACCGAAATGCATTGGGATATGTCTTCATATGCTGATTTGTGGAGAGTTGTTTGAAAATTTCAAACGAATACATCTGATGATGGAAAAAGAAGAATAAAAGTGGTTTTGAACAAAGAAAAATGCAAAAACTTTTTCATGATATTCATATATGTTTATGTTCCTATTTGTGTTTAGCTTTCATTGCGAGTAGCATAACAATGCCATGTGATGAGTCATAATCACGTCTTTATTTTCGAATACTGTTGTAAAAAATTGTTTTGCAAATATTTTTGTATATTCAAAACTGGGAAGATAACGCATCACGTACGAGTGAGCAAGTGGATAGTGCAACCCATAACACAGGTGTCTGTGGTTTATTTATTCGTGCTAACTTGACTGGGGCTAGTTGAGATATGGGTTTGCACCAGGTGTTACAAAAAAGTTATATATAATTTATAAAAATGTTACAGATAGTTTAAACTAAATCCAAAAAAGGAGTGCAAATTACAAATATTTTGTATACATCTCCCAGATGCGTCACGTTGTAAATACCTCGCACCATGGCGAATCTTTTGCGCCGCCGCTGCGTCACAAAAGTGACGCAACGGCGGCGTAAAAGAAGAGCAAGGGGCTTGTAAATCTGTAAATCGGCCCCTATGTTTTGTACTCTAGCCATTGTTGCAGGGCTCTGACTAGTCAGACTTCAAAACTGGATGTACAAACAGAGATCATGCGTGGCATAGCAACTAATGTTGCAGCAGTTGACAGCAGAACGAGTGCCAGGGAATGCGCTTTGACATATTTTCTCCTCAGGATAGAAGTTCATTTAGAGAACCTTGCAACTGCTCAGCGATCCTAGCCAAACTAAGAGAAATTCCCCAAGTAATTAACTCAATAAGCATGGATTGCATGAAAACACTCCATATGGCGGACTTGCGCCTCCCAGATCAGCAATATAGTCTGTCTCATACAATCAGGGCACATGGTGCTCATTTACGGAAGTAGATAAGCTTATAAGCAAGGCAGGAGCCATGGCCACTGTGAGGACTGAGGAGCCAGTGCCACACACCATTCAAAATCCAAGAAGGAAAAAATGGGTCAAAGCGCGCCTATACTCTATCTTCAAAAAACTCCATCCAAAAAAATCTAAAGAAGCATCAGGTGGAAATAACAACAAGCTGTGCACAGAACACCATTCACCCCCAACACCAAGGAAGACCAGTAGGGACGTAACGGTGTTAAACTCAGTTGAACAAAGCTCTCAATTCATGCATGCAATGGACCCCGCAAAAAGATATAGCTGGAACTTGCTTAACAGCTCGAATGTAATCTTGACTACAAGAAGCGCGTCCATATCCAGGGCTTCCCGACTGGCCCAAGAGGGATGCCCCTGGTGCCTATAAACCCCCCCCGACCAAAAGATTGCCCCAAGATTTACGATCCATGACAAGATCTTCGCGGACCCTAGGGTCCCCCGAGTAATTGCTGTGACCCAAACTCACACATTGCCTACTGTCTCAACGGTCACCTCAAACATGGCTACACATCCGATCGTACAACCATCTGAAACTAATCTGTATGGTAAGGAGCTAAACTCAAGATGGGGCCTGCTGAAACGAAGCAATACTCTGAAGTTAGAGGCATTGCACTCGTAACTAGTCACGAAGCGTTGTAAAATAATCAAGTACACATCATCGGTCACCTGCAGTGACTCTCTTACAAGAACCAGATCTGCCCAGGACTCTATAGATCTTTCCACAAGCAACCAGCTGTACACATCTCAGGTGGGGTTCGCTGATAAAATATCGAGACAACATATATCAACTTACAGAATTATCGAAACTTTAATATCGTTAACAAATATATAGAGAACCTATACTTAATTTAAAAAGTCACTGATATAGTACAAATAAATATTGATGTAAAAAATATCTAATATAACATAAATCGGAAACAAAAATATCGGAAACAAAAATATTTTGACATAACTAACCATAGACTATGTCAAAAATAGTGAAATCAACAATATCGATTACATAAATATGGTTAAAACATGTAATAAGTAGCAGTACAAAATACCAAAAACACAATATTTAAATAAACAAATAACAAAAAATATATCCTGCACTAATAAATACAATTTATGGATAAAATATAATATTTTACATAACCAAAATAATACATTTAAAATATATCAAGATAAAACTCCTTTAGATTATAACTTACACATATTTACATCAGACTTACATACAACACATATTTATATTTACAAACAATATTGTTTCTTTACTTAAAATAAATACATATAATATTAAATAAAATAAGAAATACGAGCATAAAAACATTAATTGGATTTTTCAAAATAAGGACATAACTGAAGAAATAATTAAAAGGAAGCTAAAACAATCAATAATATGAAACTATACAAAACTATAACCAATAAAATAGCTTAACCAAGTAAACGAACATTATAAAAGCCACAGTAATTTAATTAAAAAATAGCTAAAAAACACCAAACATCTGAAGAGGAGGAATCTGGATTTTTCCTGCAAAAGAGAAGCCTGCAACATATGCAACGATACATCCACTTCTCCAAGTAAGTAAAAATTATACTTAAAATAGGAAGTTGAATAATTTTACTTTGAAAAATAATTCTTAATAAACAATTACTAGAACAGTCTTTAACATTTATCCTTTTCTATAAACTATTCAACCTTCAACTCCATCGACAAGTACACATCAAAGACCACAAAAAAGTAAGTATATCTAAAAAACGACTTTAAAGGTACAAAAACAGCAACACTCAAAAGTCTGAATAACCTAAACATCATTAAACATCACAAATATATTATGTTCAATTAATAAAACTATCTTTTCTTTTCCAAAAGAAAAAAAGCAATGAATAACAAAGAAAAAGTTTCTAGAAAAGACAAAACTTTGCTAATAAAGATTCAAGTAAATTTTGAAAAGAAAGAATTTGTCTATTTGACTGTATATTAATACAAATATTTATTAATAACTATTTTCTATATTCATGTTATTACTGTAAATAAAGAAATAATGACTTAAGGTGCAAAAATTATAGCATCACAGAGGTAAAGCTTTTACTGTGCTACATGGAATACACGTACAAGCAAGAACATTCTTCTGCTGAACATATTAATTGGAAATATACCAAATATTATTCTAATGCATGTTATGGGAGGGCAACTACCAGATAAACTGTAGCAATTAATGTAAAGGAGCATAACCACCCTCCCAATGTAACCGAAATAAAAATGAGAGAAGTATTAGAAAATATAAGAGAAGCAAGCACTAATTCCCAAGAACCCACAGAACAAATACTGAAAGATATACTACCCCACGTACCAGAACATATAATAGGCCAATTTCCATCAATACCCACCTTAAAATGCCTTATAACACTGACTAAAAGGGCCTCTAACGACACCCCACCTCTACCTAAAACATTCAGAGATATAGACATCCCACCACAGCTTATATTATGGGATGTGATTGGGTGGGGTAGACCGGAGGTCAATCCCCCCTGTAAATGTGATGATCTTTCTCCCCAGGACACTGTACATTTCTTGTTTTTCTGCAGGCTGTTTTCTGTGCCTCGGAAACGGTTCATTACCCCATTATTGAAAAAGTTGAGCTTTAAACAACATAAACCTGCCTTATTATTTCTCCAAATGATGGAAACTCCGGAAACTATGTACTGTGTCGCCAGTTTTTTGGCAGCTTCTGTGAGAATAAGGAGGTCTTTGGGTGTGTAATGTTGTAGCTACTTCTTCTTAAAACAAGCTCTAGTACCTGGGAAATATGGCCTTGTAGAACAAATGCAATAGGATTACTCTTTTGAGCTTTTTATGGAAATGAAATGTATTAGTATACAATTGTGTAATTTTAATTCTTTTATATGTTTTTAATTGTTTGCATTTTTGTATAGCATACTTTTATGATTTTAACTAATCGAATAAAGTGGATTTGACAATGACAATGACAATGACCCACAGAAAGGAACAATTCCTGTTATATGATAATAAAAGTCATGGCAATCGTATACTTATATTTGCTACCGGTAGAAATTTACCCAAATTAGCCCGATATCAAAATGGAATATGGATGGAACATTTAAAATGTGTCCCGAACATTTACTTCAACTATACATCATACATGGTGAATTTAAAAAAACTAATATACATTGTATGTATGCATTACTCCCCAAACAAACAAGGCAGTACCTACATGGACCTGCTAAACCAAATTAAGCAACAGACAAACAACTACTATCCCCAAATATTATTATTGACTTTGAGCAAGCTATGATCCAGTCTATATTAAAAATATACCCTCACACAGCCATACACAGATGTTACTATCCTTTTAATCAAAGTATATGGCGTCACCTACAGAAATCTGCCCTCAGGGGCCGATTATGAGTTTGGCAGTCCGACCTCAGCATCCTCTATGACACTGCTGTACTGGCGAACTACCGCCTGCCATATTACGAGTGGTGCTCTCTGAAACGCCGACCGCAGAGGCCTGACCGCAGGGACCGGGGCAGTCTGCAATTTTGGCATTGCATCCACTGACCCCATCAGGCCCGCTGTCTACTCACCTATTAAGGCTAAATAGTCATACTCACGGTCTCCCAGCAGCAGTTAACCTACGCCGGCTACCCAACGGGGCGGGTGACTGCCCCAGTATGCGGAAAAAAAAAATCATCACAACATTGACTAATTGGAGGGATTTAAAAACTGCACAGCTGAAGTGCTTTGACAAGTTGACAATCCTACAAATCACACTATAAAATACACCTCAACTAAAACTATTGATGGGATGAGTGACACCTTAACAATGGTGTACCCCTAATATATGTGAACCATTAAGGGAATTCAGCTGATGAGCAGTGGCAGGTGACCCTTTGATGCTGCACTTCTCACATGATGTGCAATGCTAAATATACAACCAAGCTGTGTGTTTGTCTGTATTAGACACAGCTAGGCCTTCGAATGGACAAATACACATGTTATGACTACACTGTGTTTGTAGCAGAGTTTTGGAGATATCATGTCTATCCCTAAAACCAATATGCCACATATCTGCACATCTAATGAGATGATTAAATCTACTACATCTATTGAATGTCTGCAAATGTCTACTCACCAACTTCATCTCCATGCAAATAGATGACAATACTAATCTCTATCTATTTTGATCCATTCTAGGCCCCCATTTACTTTGACAGAAACAACGTGGATGTAGATACCTCACTTCCACCATTAACAATGTTCTCTGTTTCTCAACAGGTCGATCTGCCTTCACACCTGCACAGAGGTTGGAAACTGAACAGAGTTCCTCTCCACCCTAAGATGAAGCCCTCAGAGATGACAATGCTCCTGAAGACTGGAATGTGGATGACGGTCCTGGCCCACCTGGTCTGACCTGGGTAGATGCCAACACTGGGGCTCACTGTGCCAATAACAACACCTCCCACAACAGCTGCAACAATACAGCCAACCACTGCTTCCACAACCTGTGCACCTAGTCAGTGCCAGCCTGTGCCCCCAGTCCTTGGTTGTGAGCCAGCTATCACCACCCCAGTCATGGAGGAACCAGGACCCAGTGGGAGGGTGCAGTCTGTGCCAAGGGCACAGGGCCGTGGGAGTAGGTGTAGTAGGAGGGTAACTGTTAGCACGCATAGTGAGCCCACTGGAGACACCAACACCCAGGCTACAATCACCCAAAGTGTAATGGACCAGGTATTGACCGAAATCTAGGAAATGAAGGAGCTGCTGAGGGACACATACCAGGAGGTTGCCAGCATCCACACGAGGTGACTGGCATGAACACCAACATGGCCTCCCTGGTTGGGGTGCGGCCGGACATCAACACCACCCTCTGCAGTGCTATTCCACCTGCATCTACCCCTTCCTGTGGTCAAAGGACTTCCAGGCCGTCAACAACTGTCAAAGCCGTAGGAAGGGAGGCACTGTTAGAAGACGACACACCTGCACACGCCCCTGACTCAGCAGCTCCCGATCCCTCCTCTGGCAAAAAGAAGATGGGACATCCATCCAGAAATCCAGGAGCTCAGGATAGCAAGACATCTGCTACCACCAGGAAGAAACCTTTCTCCTAATGTCCTACTGTATGTGCTACACACAGGAGTAGTCCTTTTGTGGACTATTCCGCCCCAATTTTCCATATCTGATGGTAGTAGTATGTTGGACTTTGGACTCCTGACCATTTGGACTCTACTACAATCGCTGCATCCACCGTGACTGAAGACTTCACTTTTGTGTTCGCACTGTGTAATTTAAAGTTAATTTCTTGATCTTATCCTTGTTCGCTTCATTAAAAACATGTGTCACCAAATCATTGTCTCCTGTTGTAATTCTCACATATAATAATGTGAATGTACTACCATGTATACTTTGATAAGTTGATTGTAAACAATGTCCAACTCTGGATCACTACCATGTCATAACAACACGTACATACAGGTGTCTGGGCTGAGAACATCTTTGTTGCATTGTTTAAATCATAGGCTGACATGATGTCAGACACATAGCAAATCAGACATGATTCAGTTATTCTGTGTCAGTGATCACTTAATCATTTGCAAACTTTCACAATATGGAAGGAGAGGATATGTCTGACAAACTCCAAAACAATAGACAACAATAAAGTAGGTCTACATCATCAGCTGGAACCAAATTGCCTACCTCACAAAAGGAATCCTAGATCAAATAAACAAATAAACAGACACATGTCAGTACAACAGTATCTGACCACAGGGTTATTCCAATCCAGTGTTGATTGCATCTGGTGGAATGTCACAAACAAATGTCAGTGATGTGCCACAAGCACATTGGCTTACAATGAGGAGGCACATCAACAGGTACATACAGTTCATTCACAATTTATGAAAGGTGAAGACAGGATAGCATGACTTGAGCACAACACAACATTGTGTTGGAGCACATGATGGCACACATTTTGCATTAGGACCAACACACCACAAGGAACATGTCCAATGGAAGCCAGGTAACTTTCATCCTATCGCTGTGCAAGCTGTCTTGGTACCGGCTTTGTACACCCAAACTATGTGACAGACATTCCTAGGACCAATCCATGTCCACTTCGTACATCTGAACAGCATCATATCCCTGCTAATATCATAACTCCTAAATGTCCAAATGAAGATGACATGGTGAAGGCACCTAAAACAGACCAACACAGAGAGATTAGCAAAGAAAACATACATATGACACACATCACATTGACAACTTCTAGAGAACACAGTCCAAGACATTTACAGCTGAAAAAAGCTACACTTACAAAACAAACACCTTTCCCCAGATATTTACAGACTCATATATTCATAGTGTGCAGTATTAACATCCTCCTCACAACATCACTGCAAGAGTTGCAAGAATAGTCAAAGGCATCACATCTCACACCATATTTACACTCAGGAGAAGTCTTTCGGATGAGATCTTGACGCAAGTTAGCTCTTTTCTCTTCACTCCTATCATCTTCATTTGGCATTTCAGAGTACCCACCGGTGGGTCTTCATGGCTTGCATCCTCTGCGATGTAAGGTATGTTATGTCACAAGGCAATGTTGTGGAGTATGCAGCAGGCCATGATGATATTACACACCTTCCCAGGTGAATAGAGGAGGGCTCCCCCAGTCTTGTCCAGATATATGAATCTGGCTTTTAGTAGCCCAAAAGCCCACTCCACTGGCTGTCTTGTACTCCTTATTTAAGCGGACTTGCCCAGGTGCTTAGGGATTCCTCAGCAGTGCCAACAGCCATGACTGGTTGGGATACGTCTCCTAGATGGAAGATAGAAATGCAACATTTAGTTACAAACTCTCAGATCATACTACCTAACATTACCGACACAACGTTAGGACAGATCACACTTACCTACAAGCCAGGCCCTTTCCAGTAGTAGTTGTGACATCAGCTGGGGTATGGTGCTGTCCCGCAGTATGAAGGAATCATGTATAGATCCTGGGAACTGGGCACAGACGTTTGAAATGTACATACCCGGTAAGCAGAAAACGTTCACGTTGATAGATTGGAAGTGATTCCTGTTCCGGTGCACTTGCTCGTTGGCTTGTGATGGCACTTAGGCAATATGGGTGCCATCAATGGATCCAAATACATGTGGGATGTGACCAAATCAATAGAAATCCACCTTCACAGTGGCTAAATCCTCACGTCTAGTGAACTGGATGTAGCTGGTCATATGCCTTAAAAGTGCTGCAAGCACCTCTGTAAGTACCCGACTGAACGTACGGTGTGACATTCCACCTGAAATTGCGACAGTAAATTGAAATGAGCCTGTGGCAAAACATGCCAAACAGACATAAGTTGAACAAGTGGTGGTATTGATGTAGGATTATTGATGTGACGTAGGAGGATAGTTGCCAACTGCATAAATCCAGGATTGTTTGACAATTCAAACGAAACTTCTGGATAACATGTCACTCTTCCATGGTGTGTAGGTCTGGAAATGGGCAGTACACTCAAGCATGGCTTCTCCTCCCTCTCCCAGAGTACATATGTGAGGAGTAACACAAAAATGTATACTGGTCACAGTGTGCAGAGTAACATATGTGAAGTCACGTATCTGAACATTAATGCTTCATGAAGCATTACACATTTTACATCATTGCCAGGCCTTAAAGATCCACAATTTTTTTTTAAACCACCACATAATGCCAATACTGAACACAACTTTACCTACTGATCCAGCATAGGACCAATGAAAATGAATCAAAGGTACCCAACCAACGTATTTGAATTCTCAATTTCTATTTGCAAAATCTTTTAAATTATTTTCGAATAATGCAGAAACTTTAGCTCAAATTTGAAATATAGAAAAACACTTAATACAAATACATCTAATCACCATAGAGACACCACACTCACTCAATCAGTTCATCAAATCACTCCACACTCATTCATAACTAGGGATCCCGGTTTTATGGTATTTCCTTTTTAAACATTTCCGTCTGTATTTATCCATATTTATTTTTTGGTCATATATCTGTATTTATCCACATTTATTTTTGACTCAAGAAAAAGCCCGCTAAAGCTAGTATTTTTCCACTTTTATTTAAATTGACATGCACACTTGCACTAGGTTGTTATAGCTGTTTTTTTTTTTAATGGGAGCCTATGCTAAGTGCACTTTACATATTGGGAGCAAATTTTGTCCCTGTCCTCTAAGAAAAGATGCGTGAAGTAGTAATTTTGATAAGGTCTCATTTGCGAATCTGTCTTGCAAAATGTCAACGCATTACTGCCTCTTTTACTCACATTTAATCAGCCATCACAGAGAGTGTCTGCTCGAAGAATATCAGCTCATTCTTAGTGTTATTACTTAAAAGATAGAACAGACGGGGCCAATGTGATCTACGATCCCAGAGGAGAAGAGAAGTAGGAGGGCTCAGGGAGACAGTTCCTTATGCTTCATATATGTTCTTCTGGTGATCAGTGCTGCACGAGGTGCATGGATCTTGAGTCAGAGTCAGCATTTTTTTTACCTATTTCTTTATTCAAATATAGGGATTCCAGAAAGCCCTGTGTACGCAGAACACCAGTTATCCAGTCGTTGGGTTGATATTTACATCAAACAAATCACTGCATTCTGGCAGTTGGAGACTTTGTCTGCTTCAGTTAAGGCAGAGGAGCTAACGCATATGATAACTATATTATGCACCAAGGAAAGGAGAATTGAGTTCATAGTGCGAGGTGTATGTGGAATCATCAATACGTTGATATATGTTTATATATCAAATATGGGATACGTCAAGCCATTGAACATTGATAAGCTGTTTTGGCGACCGGGGGAGGAGTCAAGATGGCGGGCTGACACCGCCGAGTGAAGGCTGCTGCATGGAGCTGCTCTGCCTAAGGTCCGCTACAAACAGATGAAATAATTACTTACATCTAAACGGCTGATTTGGAAAAGCCAGCAAAGCAAAAGACAGCAGAAAACATAGCGGAAAAAATCATTCACGTTAAAACTTGCAGTCTACAGCTTCGGATTGCGGACTCAGCTTTCGGCTCCACACAGCTATCCTGCTTTCTTTTGGTGGAGTGCTCGTTTGCTCGTCTGCCGGATCTAAAACCGAGCCAATGATACGGGTTCTGCTCCGGCATTGCAGCGGGAGTTTGCTACGCTCCTGGAGTTACGTGGCGGTCAGCCTTACTCGCACGCCTGCGGGGATAGTCAGCTGGGCGTCCTCATTGCAGCTGGGCGCTCACCTGACCCTACGTCCAACCACGCTGAGAGCGCCGAGGAGACCATAGGATACGGAGGCAACGAAGGAGCTGATGTCCACGCGGCAGACAAGGTCTACACGGAGCCGAAAGACCTGCCAGTCAGGGAGACAAGCAAACACAGGTACGATGGCGGCAGCGGTAACAGGGATAGCGGCAGCAATGGCGCCAGGCACTAACAATGAGGCCCAACAGGCACATACCACAAATTTAAATTCTAACAGTGGGAAAACTAAAGCTAATAATACTAAGACTGACGATACAAGTAAAGCAAGCTTACGCTATGATGCGACTATGATGGAGCAACCACTGCGCCCTCACCGGCCTGGTCGCCCCACGAGCCTCGCTCCTGCTCCTGCGCCCTCCTGCTGCCTGTGCCGCCCGACCTCCATCGCCGCCTGCTCCCGGTGCCCCAGCCGTCGCAGGGCCGCCAGAGAAGCCCGCACCCAGTTTTCCCGCCGCCGCTGCCTGCAGACCCGCCCCCCCGCCAGCCGATTGGCTAAGACGCTCCCGCCTCCCAGCTGACCCGCCCTCACTGCTCCCTTCTTAAGGGGACCCTCATCTCCCGCTCAGGAGCAACCACTGCGCCCTCACCGGCCTGGTCGCCACACGAGCCTCGCTCCTGCTCCTGCGCCCTCCTGCTGCCTGTGCCGCCCGACCTCCTTCACCGCCTGCTCCCGGCGCCCTAGCCGCCGCAGGGCCGCCAGAGAAGCCCGCACCCGGTTTTCCCGCCGCCGCTGCCTGTAGACCCGCCCCCCCGCCAGCCGATTGGCTAAGACGCTCCCGCCTCCCAGCTGACCCGCCCTCACTGCTCCCTTCTTATGACGCCCCCAGAGCGACCGCGCAGCGGACGCGCGCAGCGGGAGCACCGATTGAGCGCCAAAGGTGCGCCAAAGGTAAGCCCGTCTACGCCCGTCCGCGCTGGACCGCGCCCAGCGCCAGGACCCCTGGCCCTCGCAGACCCCAGCCCACCCGCCGGACGTACGACGCCGCCACCCTCAACGCACTCAACGCCGGCTGAACCCCTGGATGCTACCGAGCCACCCCGAGACGCACCCACGGACCCTTCATCTGCCAGTCCTGCAAGTTCTCCTGCATTCGGACCTGCACTGCACCAGCGTCCACCAAGCAGAACACCAGCAGCAACCACCTGAAGTGCATACTGCTCAACACCCGCTCCGTCCACAGACACGCCGTCGAGCTCTGGAACCTGCTCGACACCACAGACCCAGACGTCGCCTTCCTCACGGAAACCTGGATGAACGCCTCCTCAGCGCCTGACATCGCCATCGCCATCCCGGATGGCTACAAGATCATCCGGAGGGACCGCGTCAACCAGACAGGAGGAGGCATCGCCATCATCCACAGAAACACCATCCGCATCACGACCAACACCGACGACACCATCGCACCCGCCGACACCTGCACTTCCAGATCCACGTCAACCCCAGGACCACCCTCAGAGGCACCCTCATCTACAGACCCCCGGGACCACGCACACAATTCAGCGAGGACATCGCCGACTTCATCAGCCCGCTCGCCCTCCCCTCAGCCGACTACATCCTCCTCGGGGACCTCAACTTCCACCTGGAGAACAACAACGACCGCAACACCACCACCCTGCTGGACAACCTCGCAAACCTGGGACTCAAGCAGCTGGTGACCACCCCCACCCACTACGCCGGACACACACTCGACCCGATCTTCTCCTCCAGCAAGGACATCGCCTTCAGCCACGCCACGGGACTCCAATGGACGGACCACAGCTGCGTCCACTTCAGCTTCAGAAGGACCACGCTCCACCATCACCAGCAACAGGCTCCCCGCAGAAGCTGGAACAAGATCACTGCAGACCAGCTCACTACGTCCTTGAGCAAGAACCCTCCCACCAGCACAACGAACCCCAGTCAAGCAGCCACCAACCTCACGAAATGGATCAGCGACTGCGCAGACGAACTCGCCCCGCTGAAGACCCCGCCGAGCAGACCCGGCAGCAAGAAAGCCCCATGGTTTAACGACGAACTCAAGAGCTACAAGAAGAACTGCAGAGCACTCGAGAAAACCTGGCGCACAGACCCAACACCAGACAACATGACTGCCCTCAAGCTCGCCACCCGAAAACACCACCAGCTGATCCGCGCCACCAAGAAAACCGCATTCAAGGAACGACTGGACAACAGCAAGGAACTCTTCAACATCGTGAAAGAGCTCTCCAACCCCAACGCCGGAAACAACGGCATCACCCCTTCGCAAGACCTCTGCAACTCCCTCGCCTCCTACTTCCACAACAAGATCGCGGACATACACAACAGCTTCAGCACTCAACCAACGCACGCCATGACCGAACCACCGCCCCCCACCACCACCCTCCGCGCCTGGACCCCGATCAGCACCGAAGACACCATCCGCACGATGAACTCCATCCACTCCGGATCTCCGACAGACCCCTGCCCTCACCACGTCTTCAACAAGGCCGACGCTGTCATCGCACCCCACCTGCGGGACATCATCAACACCTCCTTCGACATCGCCACCTTCCCGGAGAGCTGGAAGCACGCCGAACTCAGCGCTCTACTCAAGAAACCATCAGCAGACCCTACCGACCTCAAGAATTACCGCCCCATCTCGCTGCTCCCGTTTCCGGACAAAGTCATCGAGAAGACCGTCAACAAGCAACTGGCCGCCTTCCTCGAGACGAACGGCTCCCTCGACCTCTCGCAGTCTGGCTTCCGGGCCAACCACAGCACCGAGACCGCCCTGATCGCAGCCACAGACGACATCCGAGCCCTGCTCGACAACGGAGAAACAGCGGCCCTCATCCTCCTGGACCTCTCCGCGGCCTTCGACACTGTGCCACCGCACCCTAGTACAGCGCCTCAGCAACGTCGGAATCCAGGAGAAGGCACTGGAGTGGATCACCTCCTTCCTCACCGGAAGGACACAGAGAGTCCGCCTCCCCCCGTTCAGATCCGAGGCCACCGAAGTCATCTGCGGCGTTCCTCAAGGCTCCTCGCTCAGCCCAACTCTCTACAACGTCTACATGAGCCCCCTCGCAGCCATCGCACGCCAGCACAACCTGAACATCATCTCCTACGCCGACGACACCCAGCTGATCCTCTCCCTCACTAACGACCCCGCCACCGCCAGAGCCAACCTGCACGAAGGGATGACAGAAGTAGCCAAATGGATGTCGAACAGCCGCCTGAAACTGAACTCAGACAAGACGGAAGTCCTCATCCTGGGATCCTCACCCTCCGCCTGGGACGACTCCTGGTGGCCCTCCGCCCTGGGCAGCGCACCCAAACCAACTGACCACGCACGCAACCTGGGCTTCATCCTGGACTCCTCCCTCTCCATGACCAGACAAGTCAACGCCGTCTCCTCTTCGTGCTTCCACATCCTGCGAATGCTACGCAAGATCTTCAGATGGATCCCCACCGAGACCAGGAAGACGGTCACCCAGGCCCTCGTCACCAGCCGTCTGGACTACGGCAACTCCCTCTACGCCGGAACCACCGCCAAACTCCAGAAGAGACTCCAGCGGATCCAGAACACCTCAGCACGACTCATCCTGGACATCCCCCGCCGCAGCCACATCTCCGGACACCTGAGAGACCTGCACTGGCTCACGGTCAACAAGAGAATCACCTTCCGGCTCCTCACCCACGCACACAAAGCCCTACACAACCAAGGACCAGGATACCTCAACAGCCGCCTCAACTTCTACGCTCCCACGCGCCAGCTTCGATCGACCAGCCACGCCCTCGCCGCCGTCCCCCGCATCCGAAGAGCCACCACAGGAGGAAGGTCCTTCTCCTACCTGGCCGGCAAGACTTGGAACTCCCTTCCGACCCACCTCCGCCTGACCCAGGACCACCTCGCCTTCAGGAAGCAGCTCAAGACCTGGCTATTCGAGCAGTAGCGGACCCCCCCCCCCCCCCAGCGCCTTGAGACCCTCCGGGTGAGTAGTGCGCTATACAAATGCTCTGATTGATTGATTGATTGATTGAAATGTGCTCCAGCTATTAGGGGAGGCGGCTGTATCGAGCCCAAACCTGGATTAGAGCTAACAGTTGAGGCCAAAACAAAAAGGAAAACGAACGACAAAGATGAAGTTATTAATGTGAACACAATTACTACTCTACCTGCAAAGAATTTAACCTTGGCAGAAAAGACTATTGGGAGAGTAGTAGGGGACAAAGCAGAGGTAAAGAACGGAAGAAATGGAAGGAAAGGCTCGGATAAATTACCTAGCGTCAACGGAAATCCAGGCTCAGATACAAATACACAAGCTCTGGAGACTCGGTTGGAGACTATAGAGGATATACCGAGTGGAGGTAACAAGGTCACTCAGAGCACAGAAGAAGCAGAGGAATTACAACCTATGGTTCAAAACCAAAAGGCGGAAGTTGATGAATTTAATATTAATATTAACATTAATGCCCAATCACAGACTGACCAAAATAAAATAAAGGAGAAGAAAAGTGGAGTTGGCCTGTCTCAAGAATCTATGGTTATATCAGATGAAGATTCTAATTTAGAATACGAGGAACTAACAGAAGAAGAGGGATCAGACGAAACCCCTAAAGCTTTAACTAACAAAAAAACTGCATCAAAGAAAATTAAGATGAAGGCTAAAACCAAGCAAAAAAATCTGTTACTAAAGACTGTTAGTAAAGAGCTGCCAGGAAACAGGAAAAGTCGCCTAATCGACGATAGTCCTCTGAGAAGATGGATAGAGGCAAAGGGAGGAGTCAAGAATATGGCTTTAAGACTTTCTGGCGCCAGCCCCGACGACGTGCATAGCACTTCGGGGGTCAATATAATTAACCCTTCAGATCCCACAATTGACTCTAGTCTAGGTACAGTATCCATAAACCAAGAGACATCAAGGCACATGACCATAACTAACACGGAAGCGACTAGCGGGGTCAGAGCGGGGGTTTCTCCAATAATCTCAACAACTTCTCCTACTCTTACTCTCAATAACTCTTCTATTCCTCTTACATACAATGTAGAGGCTAACGAATCTGAAGACCAAGATCTCGAAATAATAGCTCACGACTCTGATCAGCTAAATGAGGACACGGAATCTATATTATCAAGTCTGACAAAAACTCAAACACTTTCAGCTGGGAATTCTGTTGAAAACTCAGGAGAAAATCTTGAACAAGAACTTGTTGAGATGATGACGGATGATTCAAATATTAAACCTCAAAAAACACTAGCAGGTCCCATATCCTTATCCGTACAAAAACTTCCTCAAATGGTCTCACACGATTCCTCTAACTCCTCAGGCTCAACAAAGATATCAATGGAATCAATTATGCAGACCCTCTTAGAGCAAAGAGCGGAGACTCAACAACAATATCTGCAGCTAAGAGAAGATAATACTAAGCTGCAAGAAACTATGAAAGATATCTGCCAAGGTTTGGGCGGTGTGACAAAGGATATAGAGGACATAAAACAACGAATTGTTGAAGTGGAAGTGGATGTTCATAAGAATACGTCAACAGTTAAACAGAATACATCTAGAGTTTCCAAGCTAGAAGCTAAAGTGGAGGATTTGGAAAATCGGGCACGATGACAAAACCTCAGATTATTTGGTATAACAGAAGGGATGGAGGGGTCCGACCCGAGGGCGTTCATGGTGAAACTTTTTCAAAGAGCCTTTACGGATCTCGCTGATTGGGACTGGGATTCTCAGTTACAGAGAGTACACAGACTGCCTCTGATCCAAAGAAACTCAAACAGTAAATTTCCTAGACCATTTTTGATTTATTTTGGCAATTTTCTTTTGCGACAAGCTGTATCATTTAAGGCCAGGCCCAATAATCCTGTTACTGTTGACAACCTTACTTTCTTTGTGAAATCCGACCTAAGTAAGGGCACAATGGACAAACGTTGGGAGCTTCGGAAGATGATAGATGCTTTTAAAAACCTAGGGTGTATGGCCTACCTTCAAGAGCCCGCTCGCCTCAAGGTCATACGTAACGGCCAAGTGGTTTTCTTTACTGACCTTTCAGCCGCTGAACAAACTTTGGAGAAATTCTCTTGGGAAAATGAAAAACAAAAACAAAAAGAAAAAGAAAACTAATGTGATGGAAAAACTGGAGCTCAAACACCAATGACACTATTTAGTTTCTCGTTTATCTTGAGCCCAATACACTGAATCTATATTCAATGAGCAGATTGCTAAATTTTGGTTTGTGCATGACTTTACCCTAGTTTTCCATTTCTAACTTTTTCTGAAGCTGGGCTCAATTTGTTTCTACTTTCATTCTGTAGGTGTGAGTAAATTTTGAGAAATTTAAGATGTGGCATGAGCGTCTATCATGTAAGCACCTTCACTTCGCTGCCCCTTCAGCGGCAGCATAAGATAGAGGGGTGCTCCCCCCTAAGGGACGGGAGGTTGCGAGGGTGGGGGTGGGTTTCTTGCAGGGGAGGGCGCGACCCTGTGTGTTGGGGGTGGAAAAACTGTGGAAAAAATTGATTGCAAGATTCGACTTTCTCTTAAAGATCAGTAGGAAAAATGTATTCTTCACGAAAAGGGTAAAAATAGAGGGGAGACATATGTACAAGAGAAACACCATAATAATTAAATGCTTAAACTAAGAATATTATGTTGGAATGTAGATGGCCTAAATAGCAAAATCAAAAGGAATTTAGTACAAGAAGAGATTAAAATGTACAACCCTAATATAGTTTTGGTTTCTGAGACCCATATCAAATATCAAGATCGAAAGCTACTATCTCAATTAAGATACGAGTTGGTTGTATGCTCTACTCTAAACGAGACCATTAGGGGGGTAGCTATTTTAAAACAAAGAGGAGCTCGACTAGAAACAATTAAAACTGCCTCAGATGCTCGGGGAAGGTGGGCAATTGCACAGATGAAATGTGATAATGTGAAACTTGTTCTATGTGTAGTATATGGACCAAATATTGATGATCCCAAAATCTTCGAAGAGCTAAGCTTAGAACTACTTGAATGGGAGGGAGAAACTATCATTGCTGGGGATTTCAACTGTGTTATTGACTATAAAGTAGACTCCACTGGTCAAAGTAACTATAAAAGAATGCACAAAGTTAGAGCAGCAATCTTAGAATTAGCAAGATTGAACAATGTCAGAGATGTATGGCGATCAAAATATCCTAGGTTGGCTGGTTTTACTCATTACTCTGCACCACACAGATCCTGCTCTAGAATCGATATGATATGGGCCTCTGATCAAACTATAGACAATAGTGAGATTGAAATTTGCCCAAAAGTTACTTCTGACCATAATCCCCCGCTAATTGAAGTCACAATTAAAGATCAAAAAAAAGAACCACGTAAATTCACCTTCCCAAGATACTTACTCGTGGATATAAATTTCATTACTTTAGTCAAAAAACATATACAAGAGTTTATTTCAATAAATATCAATTCGGCGAATATAAACATTATATGGGATATATGTAAATGCAGCATTAGGGGGTTCGCCCAACAATACATATTTAGGCTAACTGCGGAGAGTCGTAAAAACAATAAAAAAATGACCTCTAATATACTGGACATGGAAGTACAACTTGCTGAGGCAACACGGCACTCAAAAAATAATATAGATGAGATTAGAGTAAAGTTGGCGGAATTACAAGCAGGACTAAAAAAAAACTCTGAGAGAAAGATATATATCAAAATTACAAAAGTACAAACTCGATCAATACGAAGGCGGCGACCGCATTGGGAAAATATTAGCTTTTAAAACTGCGGATAGAAAAGCCAAAACTAAAATCAAAGAAATAATAGGATCAGACTCTAACTCTTATGAACGAGCGGATCAAATATTGAACCAATTTGTTAAATTTTACCAACAACTTTATACACCAGAGGCTACACCCCCCCAAGTCGATATCATACAATATCTTGACAAATATTTAACTTTACCTCGGGCGTTAAATACAGATGTACTTCAACAACTTAATTCAAAAATAACATTAGATGAAATAAAACGAGCAATCGATAATTTACCCTTAGGGAAGGCGGTTGGAGAAGATTGTTTACCTGTGGAACTTTACAAACTCTGTGCCCAAGAATTGCAGCCGTTATTAGAAAAGGTGATAAACTCAATTATTGTTTCTAAGCAAGCACCTTCATCATGGAAAATTGCTAAAATAATCTTTTTTTTGAAAAAGGGAAAACCTGAAAAAGAATGTGGATCATACCGGCCGATCTCTTTACTTAATTCAGATGTTAAAATCTTTGCTAAAATCCTTGCCAATCGCCTAGCTCCTATTATGCCAGATAGTGTTAACCTTCAACAACATGGTTTTGTAATGGGCAGAGATACCGGTCGGCTCACTTAAAGGCGGCGGGAGACGGTGGCAGTGTCTCCACACCGCTAGCCTGCTGCCTGGGAATACGAGCTGCAGAGTAATTGACTGATACTGACACTGTAGAGCTGCATTTCTAGCCGCATTTTAAATATTTCTGTGCTTTTAAAAAGACTCGTGCACTTTTAGTAATTTGCGCACTGCTTCTGTTTAATACTTCTTTTAATTCTCTTGTAACTCACCGGAGTGCTGGTCTCGATCCTACTTCCTGCCCGCCTCGTTCCGACTCGGTAATTCGTTACCGTTGTGCGGAGGGCGGACAGGTGAGGGCCAGGCACTTCCGGGAGCGGTTAGCGCTCTAGTTGTTTACAGGGGCTATTTAGGCAGAGCCTCTCAAAGCGCAGCTGCGGCGGGAGACGGTGGCAGTGTCTCCACACCGCTAGCCTGCTGCCTGGGAATACGAGCTGCAGAGTAATTGACTGATACTGACACTGTAGAGCTGCATTTCTAGCCGCATTTTAAATATTTCTGTGCTTTTAAAAAGACTTGTGCACTTTTAGTAATTTGCGCACTGCTTCTGTTTAATACTTCTTTTAATTCTCTTGTAACTCACCGGAGTGCTGGTCTCGATCCTACTTCCTGCCCGCCTCGTTCCGACTCGGTAATTCGTTACCGTTGTGCGGAGGGCGGACAGGTGAGGGCCAGGCACTTCCGGGAGCGGTTAGCGCTCTAGTTGTTTACAGGGGCTATTTAGCCTTCGCCTCACCGGAAGCGCGCAGCGGTTGCGCACGGCCTCATCCCAGCCGAAGACCAGCCAAAGAGCTGCCCGTCTGCGCCCGTCCGCGACAGGACGGGGTCAGGGGCTCCCCTCTTTGCTCATCACATTATGGTCATGGATGTTCCTATCCTAAGATATTCGGCACATGCTCTTCTTGCTCTGCAACCCCAGGTAACACACAGATGTACCAACAAACCGCTAGTCAGCCCTGGAGGGCCTTTTTCATGCTTAAAATGTGGTTTTCAAGCTACTCATCATAATATAATAGTTGGTCACCCTAATAATGATACAGTCACTCCAAATGGCTGGAAAAGCTTCTTACTTAATGTGAGGTCCCTCCCAAAGCATCACATGCAACTCTGCGACTCTATATATAGCATTAAGCCTGAGATCTGTTTCATAACTGAAACATGGCTTAAACCCCATACTATTCCAACTATCACCTTGGGAATACCTATGGGGTATAAAATTCTCCGCCAAGATCGACTGGAGAAAGTAGGAGGCGGGATCGCCATTGTTTATAAGGACAGTCTGAATATTAGGGTCTTAGAACAAACATTGCTACCCACTATGGAATTAATTATTTTTCATTTGAAAGTCAGCCCTAAGATTCACTGGAAAGGAGCCCTAGTATATCGCCCGCCCGGACCTAATGCTGGGTTCTCTCTAGCTTTGACAGAACTTTTAGCTCCACATATGAAAACGAATGAAAACTTCCTTCTACTAGGAGATTTTAATTTTCATATTGATATTGTAGACCACCCTGACACTGTTGCACTTCTGACAGATCTGGCTCTGTTGGGCCTTCATCTCCGAAGTAGTGGCCCCACTCATTCTGGTGACCACACTCTGGACCTAATTTTTACCACCCTTCCTAATGTTTATTGCCACCCTCCCAAATATATTTACTGGTCGGACCACAAAATGTTAGATTTCTCCTTTCTCCATCTACCCGAACACATCAACCGATCCACCACGCAAATGACCAAACGTAGGCCATGGCATAAAGTCACTCCAGATAGGTTTACCCAAGTCTGGAAACAGCCAGTCTTCACAAATTTGGATGACATTGAGACAGCTCTCTCAAAATTTGACTCCTCACTGATGGAAGCCATTAACGTTCTGGCTCCTCAGAAAGTAGTCAAACAACCTACCATAGCCAAAAGGGAAGCATGGTACACTGAGGCCCTCAAAATAGAAAAACAGGGGTGCAGGAAATTAGAAAAAATCTGGAGACGATCACATAAGGAGGAAGACAAAGATCGCTACTTAACATCTATGACTACCTACTATAAAAACATCAAAAAAGCAAGGAAAGTCAGTCTTACCTCCCAAATAACAGAGGCAGGTAACTCCACTCGAGAGTTATTTAAAATCGTACAGACCTTTACCAACCCTGTAATATGTGAGAGCCCGGATGTTTTTTCTCAAGATCTCTGCAACAACATCTCCCAGTTCTTTGAGGAAAAAATTGAGGGGATATATAAGAAAATTACGAAAGTTACAGGTCCTCTGGAGACTATGGCTCCTGAGACCCTCCCCTCAACGACCCCTGATAAAACACTCCATGCAATCCCAGAAGTTACCTTAAAAGATCTGACCACCCTTATTGGTAACATGAAAACTGGCTCCTCCACTGATCTGATCCCTGCAAAAATGGTCTCCCCTTTGGCGGAATCATTAGGCCCTACCATTCAGAAGCTTATGAATCTTTCCTTTGCCGAAGGACAACTTCCACAACCTTGGAAAGAAGCGGTTGTGAACCCTATACGGAAAAACTCCACCCTTCCCTGGTCAGAGCTCTCCAACCTTCGCCCTATTTCCCTTCTCCCTTTTATTAGCAAGCTGGCTGAGAAACACGCTAATACCACCCTCTCCAACTTCATCGAGGCGACAGGGGGCCTGGACCAATCTCAATCTGGGTTCAGGCCCAACCACAGCACTGAATCGGCCCTCCTATCTGTGACTGATAAGATCAAAATGTCACAGGATAGAGGAGGGTCCATGATATTAGTGCTGTTGGACCTGTCTGCGGCCTTTGATACCGTGTCTCACAACATCCTTCTCAGCCGCTTGCAGGGAGTGGGGATTGGAGGCTTAGCTCTATCTTGGCTGGAGAGTTTCCTCTCAGGGAGATTGCAATCTGTCAGCCTGGGCCCCTATCGTTCCACCTCGAAGGCGCTCACGAAGGGGGTGCCACAAGGCTCATGCCTCTACATTGTTCAATGTATATGTGGCCCCCCTTGCTGAGATTGTGCGGAAGTATGGGTTCATACCAGTTTCCTACGCTGATGACACCCAGCTCCTCTACCCTTTCAGCTCCCTTGGACCTACAGTCAAGGAAAATTTTGCTGAGGGTATGAGGGCAGTGTCACATTGGATGGCCGCAAACTGCCTCCAATGTAACGTTGCAAAAACTGAGGTTATGCTCTTCGGCAGGGCGAGCCTTCTATGGTCTCCTGAATGGTGGCCGCTGGATCTGGGCCCAGTTCCCACATCAAAGCCCCATGTAAAAAATCTAGGGGTCAAGATTGACCAAAAACTGACCCTTAAGGAGCATGTCAATCACACTGCAGGACTATGCTTCTACACCATTGGTCTTCTACGGCGAGTATTTCCATATCTCCCTGATACCTTTAGGAAGACACTCGTGCAGACTTTGGTTACTAGCCGCCTAGACTACTGCAACGGCCTGCTGACGCTAGCAAATGCTGATGCAGTAGGTCGTTTGCAGGTGGTCCAGAATACGGCGGCTAGGCTGGTCATGGGTGTGCAGGCTAGGACTCCCTCTAAGCCTTTGTTGATGGAGCTACACTGGCTCCCGATACAACAGCGCATCAGTTTTAAAATATGCTGCACGGTTCACAAATGTTTATATGGGAACAGCCCCAAATATCTTTCCCAATCTGTTGAACGGTACCAACCCAGCCGTTCGCTTCGCTCAAGCAACCAAGCCCTTTTGAAACCCCCCGCAACAAAAAGAGTTAGGCAGGGAGACCGAGCATTTTCATCAGTTGGCCCTGCCCTATGGAACAAACTTCCTACTGAAATGAGGATGAACATCAATCATCTGGCCTTCAGAAAGGCGTTGAAAACATTCCTCTTTCAGGAAGCATTTCAGTCACTCTAACGCACCTTGAAGATCACGACCCTTTTTGGCTGGCAAAGCGCGGAGATACCCCATGGGATTGATTCCAGCGTGATATAAGAAATTAAAATAAATAAATTAAATAAATACCACTACGCATGTGAACACATCAATTACAGCTTTTGACGTAGCAGAAGCTACCCGCACCCCGCTCGGTATGATTATGTTAGATGCGGAAAAAGCATTTGACCGAGTGGGGTGGGAATATCTGTGGGCGGTACTAAAGAAATTGGGATTATCTGGGTCCTACTTAGATTGGGTAAGGTCACTTTACGATGAACCACTAGCTATGATTAGTTACGGAGGTAAAGACTCAGTCAACTTCAAGATTGCAAGAGGTACAAGACAAGGTTGCCCCCTCTCCCCATTACTTTTTGCTCTTTCTTTAGAACCCTTTTTAAATGCACTAAATGAGCAAATCAATATTATCCCAGTTAATCATGGGGGCATAGCTCTTAAACTAACTGCTTTTGCGGACGACATCGCAATCTATACAACTGACATCAATAAAGCTATGCCAGAAATTATTAATGAGGCGCAAAATTATGGTAGAATTTCCGGATATAAATTGAATGTGAGCAAAACTCAAATTATAGTCAACTATACCCCGGATACACATATCTACGATACTTGTAGAGAAGCTGTTTATTTAGGTATTAAACTAGCTGCCAAAGTGGGGAAAATTTTGGAAATGAATTATGAGACATTTTTAAAAGAAACTACCATAAGTCTCAAAAAATGGCACAAAATCCCTCTCAGCTTATTAGGTCGACTTAATTTGATAAAGATGAAAATACTACCAAAACTACTTTATTTGTTTAGAGCCATACCATTACAACCGAATAAACTTTTCTTTAAAAGGCTAGACGGTATCTGTAGTAGCCTTATATGGGGGTACAAAAAAACACGAAGGGCTACAAAATTTTTGGCATTGCCAATATCTAAAGGGGGACTAGTTTTCCCGGACTTTAATTTGTATTTCTTAGCTACTTTTTTTTTCCGAATAAGGAGCTTATTAAAAAACGAGCCATCTTTATTTTTTCACCAATATATGTTAGGCGCTGATTCTAACCAATTCCTATTTCGCACTCATGATCCAAACTACTTCAAGCGGGTCAAATTTAAGACCGCAAAACACGCTATAAGAATTTGGGACAAAATCTTGCATATTAGCAAAAGTTCATTTTATAATGCTGAACTTAGATTATGGAACAACCCAGGTCTCCCGGGTATATTTTCTGATGGGACAGGGACTCGCTGGATTAGACACGAAATCAACACACTAGGAGATATATATGGAATCAATGGTTTGATAGATTTTGAAAACCTGAAAATAACAAACGGTCTAACGAATGATATGCACTTCAAATATCGACAACTGAGAGACTTCTTCCATAACAAAATGAAAATAACGGAAGTTTTACAGTCAGATATTTTGGAGTGTATCTATTCTGATAAAACCAAATCACTAATAAAACTGGGATACCAATTTTTAATTAAAGATAAATGTGAAAATACTACCAAAATTGCAGCTAAATGGTCTTGTAGACTAAATCTAGACATAAACTCAACGCAGATTGGAAGTGCCTTAACACACTTAAGCGATATAGTACACTCCTCTAACCTCAGAATGCAACTATATAGGACAATTACTGAGCTGTATTACACACCACAAAGAATATCCTTATGGACGCAAGGGAATTCACTATCAGATAAATCTAAATGTGCAAAATGTAATATGCATGCTGCTGGAATTGAGCACATGCTATTTTCCTGTCCCGCACTCTCTACCTATTGGAATGGAATAACAGACCATCTAAAAATTAATCAGATAACGATACCGGAACTTTCTCCACAGTTGGTCTTATTAGACATCCAAGAGATTAATTGTCTCAACAGGGACCTTATAACGATCCTGTTCGCATGTGCAAGATTAATTATAGCTAGGGCATGGATCTCTAAGGAACCTCCAAACGTAGCTGAGTGGTTAGCTTTGGTTAGGGAAATCAGAATCATGGAAATCACACTAGCTAAATATAGAGGCCCAAAAGCCCTCGCTAGAAAGGAAAGGATTTGGAAACAATTTTTTGAAGTACAAGAAGTGGGGACTGTCTGCTAACGCTTTTTCTTGTGAGAAACACTCTGCTGTTTTGTTTGGGCACCAGAGTGTCTCTTTACTACTTCTCTCTTCTAACTTTTATTCTGTACTATTAAAATTATACCAATGTTAATCTTATGTTAATTCAGACTTATGGTACTTGTATACCTGTATTACTTTGGTTTGTCGTATCTTGCAATAATAAAAACTATCTAAAATAAAAAAAATAAAAAGATACGCTGTTTTGGGATAAATTGATTGTAAATTGCCATGTTGCTGTCCCTTACCCACTATTTTTGCTCGAATAATTTCAGCAAAGATTTTGGTATTTCTTATTGCCAGACTTGCCTACTCGCACTGGGCCCTGGTGTGGTTCAGTATATTGGCACTGTTCGTACAGGCATGTACCAGCTGATAGCACACTGTGAACACAAGGTGAGATGGAGACTCTTACACTGCGTGGGTTTCAAGTCCATGCGTGGAGTATCTGCATGATTTTAAGTCTTTACAGGTTTTGCAGCCTCACCAGGCATTGCAGGTGATCTCAGGATCCTATGTGTGTTGAATGGGCAGGCAGTGCCAGCCTCAAAGATCCACTGACACTCCTTCACCATGCCCCCTCCCATGGATGCTTTGTCAGTGATGGCTCAAATCCACGCCTAATCCCGGCCCGCTCCTTCCAAGGCCACTTCTTTCACCCGTAGGCGAAAATTATTTTCAAGATTGAAAGCGGTTTGTATTGTACTTGTCCTGCACTCGATTTTACCCCCGGGTTGTAGCTGGGGTAATTTAAGAGCAAAATCCAAGTGAGAGCTTGTTGTGCTTAGTTTATTTTTGCCTCCTTCACCCTCCCATACAACTAAAAACTAAAGGTTGCTGGAGCTGCAGCCGGTGTCCTGGGGTGTTTTCACACCTCTTAATGGAAATCAGCTGCTTGCACTGCTTCAACAATTATCTTGCGTGAACTACTTCAGTGAGGGGTGCTGGAGTGTCAATCAATCAATCATAGCATTTGTAAAGCACACTACATACCTGTGAGGGTCTCAAGGCGCTGGGAGGGGGGGGGGGGATGCTGCTACTGTTCGAAGAGCCAGGTTTTGAGGAGTCTCCTGAAGGTTAGGAGGTCTTCGGTCTGCCGTAGGGGGATGGGGAGGGTGTTCCACGTCTTGGCAGCGAGGTGGGAGAATGATCTGCCGCTGGCGGTCACTCTTCGGATGCAGGGGACAGTGGCTAGGACGTGGTATGCAGAGCGAAGCTGCCGGGACGGGTTATAGAGGCTGAGTCGGCTGTTGAGGTACGCTGGTCAGGTGTTGTGGAGTGCCTTGTGTGCGTGGGTGAGGAGCTTCAAGGTTATCCTCTTGTTGATGGGGAGCCAGTGCAGGTCTCTCAGGTGGGGTGTGATGTGGCTGCGGCGCGGGATGTCGAGGATCAGGCGTGCGGAGGAGTTCTGGATGCGTTGGAGCCGTTTCAGGAGTTTGGCTGGGGCTCCTGCGTAGAGTGCGTTGCCGTAGTCCAGTCTACTGCTGACGAGGGCCTGGGTGACCGTCCTTCTAGTTGTGGTGGGGATCCACTTGATGATCCTGCAAAGCATGCGGAGGGTGTTGAAGCAGGAGGAGGAGACGGCGTTGACCTGCTTTGTCATGGAGAGTGTGGAGTAGAGGATGACCCCCAGGTTTCGTGCATGGTCGGTGGGTGTAGGGGATGCTCATAGTGCCGTTGGCCACCAGGAGTCGTCCGAGGCTGAGGGGGTGGAACCGAGGATGAGGACCTCCGTCTTTTCCCAGTTTAGCTTCAGACGGCTGTTCCTCATCCAGTCGGCGACGGCCTTCATTCCTTCGTGGAGGTTGGTTTTTGCGGTGTGGGGGTCCTTGGTGAGCGAGAGGATCAGCTGGGTGTCGTCAGCGTATGAGATGATGTTTAGGTCGTGCCGTCGGGCAACGTGGGCGAGCGGTGCCATGTATACGTTGAACAACGTTGGGTTGAGGGATGATCCTTGGGGTACGCCGCAGATGATCTCGGTGGCTTTGGAGCGGAAGGGGGGGAGGTGGACGCTCTAGGTTTTCCCGGTGAGGAAGGAGGTGGTCCAGTCCAGGGCCTTCTCTTGGATTCCGGCGTCGTGGAAGCGTGCTTTTAGTGTGCGGTGGCAGACTGTCGAAAGCGGCTGACAGGTCCAAGAGGATGAGGGCCGCGGTTTCTCCGTTGTCGAGCAGGATCCTGATGTCATCGGTGGCGGCGATGAGGGCAGTTTCGGTAATGTGGTTGCTACGGAATCCAGATTGGGACGTGTCCAGGATGTTGTTCTCTTCGTGGAAGCTGGTCAGTTGTTTGTTGACGGCTTTTTTGATGACCTTCGCCGGGAACGGGAGCAGGGAGATGGGTCAGAAGTTCTTTAGGTCCTTGGGATCCGCCTTGGGTTTCTTGAGTAAGGCGTTGATCTCTGCGTGTTTCCAGCTCTCCGGGAAGGTCGCTGTCTTGAAGGAGATGTTGATGGTTTTTCGGACATGGGGTACGATGGTGCTGCTGGCTTTGTCGGAGATGTGGTGTGGGTAGGGATCTTCTGGGGATCCGGAGTGGACGGTGTTCATGATCTTGATGGTGTTGTTGTCATTGATGTTGGTCCAGGCGAGAAGGCGTTTGGTGCGGGTGGTGGTCGTGGGGGCGGGGGTCCCAGCGGTTGCTGGGGTGATGACGGCGTCGAAGCTGTCGTGGATGTCTGCGATCTTGCGATAGAAGAAGGTGGCTAGTGAGTCGAACAGGTCTTGTGACGGTGGGATGTCGTTGGTGTTGGAACTGGGGTTGGAGAGTTCCTTCACGATGCTGAAGAGCTCTTTGCTGTTGTGTGCGTTGTTGTCTATGCGGGCTCTGAAGGTGGTCCTTTTGGCAGATCTGATGAGTTGGTGGTGTCGGCGGGTGGCGTTCCTGTGGGCTGTGTAGCTTTCCGTGTAGCCGACGGAGTGAGTGGGTGTTGTGACGAGTTGTCTGAGTCCGAGGTTGCCGAGGTTGTCGATCAGGGTGGAGGTGTTGGAGTCGTTGTTATTCTCAAGGTGAAAGTTCAGGTCCCCCAGGAGGATGTAGTCCGTGGAGGTGAGGGCGTGTGTGCTGATGTAGTCGGCGATGGAGTCGCTGAACTGAGGTCGGGATCCAGGGGGGTCTGTAGACGAGGGTACCTCTGAGGGTGGTGTTGGGGTCGGTGTGGATCTTAAAGTGCAGGTGTTCGGCGGTGCTGAGGGTGTCGTTGGCGTCTGTCGAGATTTTGAGGGTGTTTCTGTGGACGATGGCAATTCCTCCACCTACCCCGTTGGTGCGGTCCTTGTGGGTAATCTTGTAGCCTTCTGGGATGGCTATGGCGATGTCGGGCACCGAGGTGGGGGTCAGCCAGGTCTCCGTCAGGAAGGCTACATCTGGGGCGTTGGTGTCGAGGTGGTCCCAGAGTTCGACGACGTGTTTGCAGGCGGCTCGGGTGTTGAGCAGGATGCATCTGAGGAAGTTGGGTTCGGTGGGTGGGTTGGCGGGCCGGATGCTAGTGAAGCTGCAGCTCCGGCAGGAGAAGGGTCCTTGTGTGCGCTTCGGGGTGGCCAGGCAGCAGGTGCGTAACCGTCGGGTGTTGAGTGTGTGGAGGGTGCTGGAGTCGTAGCGGTGGTGTGCGTCGTGGTGAGTGCAGGGACCAGGGGTCCTGGTGCTGGGCGCGGTCCAGTCGCGGACGGGCGCAGACGGGCTTGCCTTAGGCGCGCCCTCCATATGAGGGGGAGTGGGAGGGAGGAGCAGCTGGGAGGCGGGAGCGGGGCGGCGAATGGGAGCACAGGGGGGGCGGGCCGCAAGAGACACAGCACGGGAAAGAGCATGGACGGGGACGAGCGGGTGCACAGCGGGATACAGAAGGCAAAAGTGGGCACAGAGGGGCACAAGAGTACAGCAACAACAATTCTAACTAAACAGGTGGGGGCACAGAGCGGGGGATACACAAGGCAAAGAGAGGCACAGAGGGGCACAAGTACAGGGAGCACAGCAAATGTGAATCACTCAGGCACAAACCAGATTGAGCGGCAGCAGCGGCTCAGGGCACACAGGAGGGCTGTGTGGTGGCATGGGGTAGCGACCTGCCTGGTGACAGGGACGAATTCTGACACGTCGAAAAGGATATTCACATAGGTATTCTACATGTCGACAATGCCCCCAGCGAGGTAGCTCTCAGAATCACACATACTGGCCCATACCTTGTGAGCATAGTCTTAGGATGTTATGTATACTATGGTACTTGCCTCTACTGGGCCATATGGATCATTGCAATGGGCCTGGCAGTAAAGGTGTCAGGACAGTCATGCACAGGTAGTTTACCCTTCAGAGGGTAAAAATGGTGTGTTGTGTGTCATGGTACCTCACATCACATTCCATGTAGGATGGATCTGGCCTACATGATGTTAGTGGGCTGCCTCAGACAGTGTAGGTAATGACCAGGGTTGAGGTTAGTCATCAGATAACCACAAAAGTATGTATCCATGCTTTAGTTGTGCTTAGCAGGTGACAGGGACACATGTAATATCTTGACTCTTGATCAAGGCTTATGTTAGATGTCAATGTAATGTATATCAAGCTGACAGTTATCCTCAAACTCCCAGTTACAAACTGTTTCTACCTCTATTGCTTCCATATAGGTTAACGCCCAACAGAAGAAGGCCATTTGGAGAGCCATTGCCCAGAAGGTGCGTACCCTGGGGGTCTGCAACCAGCGTAGTGCCCACTGCAGAAAGAGGTGGGAGGACCTGCGGCGCAGGACCCAGAAGATCGTGGAGGACCAGCTGGGGGAGTTCTCCCAACATGGAAGAGGCATGTGCCGGACCCTGACCCCCCCGATGGCCCGCATACTGGTGGCGGCCTACCCAGACCTTGATGGGCAGTTGAGGGCCCAACAGCAGCGACAATGGGATGAGTCCTGGCCAGAGTTATACATGTCATATTGCCAACATTGAGTGTTATAGGCAGGCTTTTCACCAACCATATTAGTGGTGGCCCGTGTGCCACACACACAAGATGAGTCATTGTTAGTGTAAGTGTGGTGGTAGCTGCATGCTGCTGTGCTGTTGCCATTGTCTTTCTGACCTGGAACACAGCAGAGTTCTGTCCACATCCAATTCTCTCCTTTTGGACCAGACACCTGGCTGAGTACAGTGAGCAGTCATCTCACGTTCTCAGTAAATCTGGGTGAGAATTGTATCACACAGGCAACTGGTCTTTACTTGTGTGAGGAGTGATGTTTTTTCATGACTGTCTCTCATGTGATGGTGGCCCTATTGCATGTGACAGGACATAGAGTTCACAGTACATGCAGTGACTGTACAACAGTTCCCATTGGTAAGTACGGGTACGACAGTGAAATGAGAGTGCAAACATCACTGCTGTCCTCAGCATTAGAGCCGACACGTTGGCCAGTGTGTATTTGCCAGTTGATGGTTCATCTGCAATAGTAATTCAAAACACTCATTCACTGACTGGTGACATGCGTGAGGGACTGAGATGTTGAACTGTGATGTTCAGATGTGAGTGTCTACACTGATCCTTACAAGGCAATCTGAGTAAGCAATGCCAAAGAGTGGTGTGATGTGCCTGACCTTTGGGACTATAGTATCCTACATCTTCATGTCATAGATGTTCAGGGGCACCCAAAACCTTCAAGGGTGTATTGGCTTGTAGATATTCAATCTATGACTGGCGTCATCACCTGTACCAACCAGGATTGGGGATGTTCAGATGGCTATATGGAGTCTTGTGCTGCTAGAATTCGGAGTATCTATCTCCCAAATGTTTGGAACTCAATGTTGTCAGGGAATTGTACCTGTGTAAATTGAGAAACAGCTAAACTACATGTGTACAGATGACATTTGACGTTTCAGGTAGTTGACATATGATGTAATTTGAAGTGCAAAGTGTCATCAGTGGGCAATGAGCATTTGTATGTGACATGATGTCTGCCACAAAAGTAATCAAAGGTACATTGGTGTTCAACTTGACCTCATGACATCATGTGTTATGAGTAATAGTTAGATTTGTTTTTTACTCTGGGCCTTATGCGAGCATTGTGTAAATCTCACTCTTGGATCCATCCTATTTGGTTACATCTCTTTATAATGGTATGTAAGGTGCCAAAGTATGTACAGTGATCCACTATTCTGGTATGGACATAAGGATGAAGTGTAGAGAATCTCAATGCCTTTGGGCCTCGCTGGGGTTATGACATGAGTGGACCCAACTGTTTGTAGGTCATGTAGCATGCATGCATGTGCTCATGCTAAATTAGAAGCCTGTGGAGTAAACCACGAAGGTGGTGTGATTTGTGAACTTCTTCAATGTTTTCGGTGCATTTGTGATGGTCAGGTGGGGAAGCGCAGTTGCAATAACCTATGTTACATGTCATTTTAGATACATCTAGGGCATGCAGAGCAGAAGGGGCCAACATCGGTGGGGACACAGCTGGTCACAGTGGTTCTGGGCGTGAGACGTCAGCCACGGAGGGACCTAGTGACCAGGAGGTTGTAAGGAGTGCCGTGGAGGACATCAGCTTAAGCTCATTATCATCTAAGTCATCTGCCGGTGGATATGCCAGAGGTGTGGCGGACCAAACAGGATTAGTTCCACCTTCATCCTTGTCCATCACCCCCAGTTCTTTTGCCACCCTGCCTGTTGTTCCCCCACAAGTTGGCCGTTTCCGCTCCACTAAGAGGTGAGCAATCTCCTTCGCTCTAGGCACCTCAGCCCCTGCACCTGCTAGCCTCAATGACCTGAGGGAGGAGGCTATTGACCTCCTGAGGAGCATCTCTGTGGGTCAGATTGCACTCCTGAATGCCATCCAGGGGCAAAGCAACCAGCTGACCTAGATGGTTGCCTACCTGGAAGGCATTCACACTGCCATGTTTGACCTACAGAGATCTTTTCAGGCCTGGCCTCCTCCATCACAGCAGTCGTCTACCCATTCCAACCTTCCACCCTCCTCCTTGCCCTTTCCCATCCACATCCCCTATTCCCTTGCCGCTCCTAAGCACACACCTACCTAAGCAGGTGCACACTTCATCAGACACAAGCACCCCACACAAATGCAAGATTTAAAATAACTCAAACATACATGAACAGAGCAGAGACTCACCTCCCTCACCATCCCCTCCACCCCGGCATATTCCCAGGTACCACAGCAACACATACAGAGCCCTCCACAGACACACTCATACCTGCAGACACCCCAACCGCACCCACAGAGCCCTCCACAACACACAGCACATCCACATCACTCCCACCAAAAAAATGCATACGTTCACAGTCACCCACACAACAGCCACCATCATAACACACAGGGCTGACAGCAGACCCTCCTCATACTTCCACTCCCCCTTCCTCCCAACCCGAACTCCATCCCGAACACCCTATTTGCTTCCACGTGAGGATGTCATGTTCACCCTTACCCCTCTGAAACCTGACCCCCCACCAAGTCCCACAAACGTCTCCCAGACCAAACCCCATCCCTTTCATACTCCACCCCTGGAAAACAGCTTCCTCACTCCTTGAGCCCAGTCCAAAAAGAAATAAGCCTAAACCCAGCTCCAAACTCATCAAATAACAAGGAGCCCCCTCTCAAGGACAAACCTACCCTCCCTAACTTCTGCCCCCCTTTCCCAAGTACCATCTTCGAGGTGTCTGCTATGCCCAAATGCCCAATGGATGCCCCTTTGTAAGGAGGTTCCCTGGCAGGATCAGTAAGGGCAACTTTGGTGGCACAGCCTTGTGCTGTGCCATAGAGTGCTACCACGGACTGGCCATTGGCCTTTCTTTACTTTTGTTGTGACATACTGTCATTACAATCTTTGCAGAGTTTTGAAGACATTCGTCCTGCCATCAGTGTTCACACTTCCTGCCACAATACATTTAAAGCGATCATTTTGTACTGCCCTGCGGGCCCCAGAGGCGTTTTTTTAGAGTCTGTGGGGACGCTTCTGGAGGAGGTGTAGTGTGTTTTATCTAGGTACCTGAATCAATATCCTATTCTTTGCCCTTGTCGGTTATAAATCAATAATATCCCTGCAAACGGCACAGAAACCCTTTTTCATAATTCGGTCATAGCGCATGCTGTCACATTAAGCAAGCCTATTCCTCCAGCCCCCTAGAAAGCACACCGAGTTCTTAAACAAATCCAAACCTCCAGCTAACCTGGGAAATCCCCTCTGCTATTGTTTTGATTTCGTCCGAGAACTCCTGTAATACTGTAAGAACGACCAGTTCTTAATGACATCTTTATTGACGTCTTATGTCCATCCTTACGTCAAACCCGGCACCTTTCAGGTATAAATATACCAACGCTGCCTTAAGCAAAGACACGGTGGTGGTGAATCTGGAGCAGCGACTACTTGCCGAGAGCCCAGCTGATGAGAGCCCACGGACGCTGCCCCTCCCTTTTGACGCGCTGAGAGAGACGCTGTCTTTTCTCCTGCCGAGAAATCCAGCTTCCGGCGCTTCCAGCTTGCCCTTGCGGGTGAACTGGGATATCGAGTTCTGAGAGAGAGATACCAGCCCTCCTGCCCTCAAATCCCCAGGTACTGAACTGACTAAACCCTTACAGAGAATTCTTGAGTCAGATTCTTGGCAAACCAAACTTAACTTAAACTGCTACTTACTTACTCCTTCCCATGTATTAGGCTTAGGTCAGGTACACCGGGGTAGGCATAGTTAGAAGCACCAGTTGAGTATGATTAGTCAAATGTATATATATATGTATGTATCTATTTTATCCATTTTAAAGTATCATATGGCTAAGAAACCATATCAATGATTTTACAGTATTATTTTATAATCCTGCTTTTACTATATGCACTTTACTTAACTATAAGTATTGCAATTGTAGCAATTCATTTCTCTTGTATGAGAAAAGAGACTGATCAATAAATAACACCTTTTATTGAAAACGCCCGTCTCTTCTTTTCTCTGCAATCTGGTGAAACTAAGTACGCACATATTGACTGAGTAAAATAGCTGTCTTTTGTTTTCACACGACTCTAGAGATACACTCTTAATCAGGGAGAGCAAAGTTGTCATGTTCTATGGTTGTCAGAAACTAAATCCCTTCTTGTCTATCCAGGGAGGTTAAACTCCTCCTCGCTTATTCGAGAAAGTTTCTAGTGAACTCTGAGCTAGCTGGCAAAAACTTAAGTCTAATATCGTCAGTAAAAGACCTAGTTAACCTCTGTCCTACGTCTATATTACTGAAGATATTATTCCAATGCGCAGAGCCTATTGGGAATATAGGAACTACACTACATGGCGCCCAACGTTTGGTAAGGCGATAAATCTAGCGCAAGGCATTAGAGTAACTCAGTCGTGCTTTTTCACACAGACCCTTTTTCCTGTAAATACTCCAAAGACGTCTGGAGTGGGTCAAAGGTTAAAATCCGCCGGAACTTAGTGGAAAGAGATTTCTATGTATAGTTTTTGGTTTAGTCAACGTTGAAGGATACAGTGTTCCAAAATATTGTGCACCTAATCTTTGTTTCCTTGAAACTTGATCTGCAACAAAAACCTTCCTGTTAGTAAAATGTCAGACAATGAGGAAGAAAGGGAGGCAGCTAGAATAGCAGCTCAACTCCTAGCGGATGACACAAGTCTCCTGCAGACTGACCCGGACGCAATACTCATCCCGGTCAACATAAGGAAAACTATAACTATTAAACTTATAGAGAATGGACTAACACCAAGAGGTGGTACAGTCATATTCGTAATTGAGGCACACGAATATCGGCAGACAGAAGTATTCTATTCATGGATAAACTTTCCAGCAGCAAACGCTGTCACAAAAGAATTCCACTATTATAAAATAGAAGAACCTCCGGATGCGTACACTCCTTTCGAGGAGGTGGAAATCCCATTAAAATACCAAGAGCACCTGCTCTGGTTTAAAGGCGCCCTAAAACATAATGATCACATCACCAGGCTCGGTCCACTAGGTAGACCAGGAGCAACGTGGCCGGTTCTAGCCGGCTACACATCACATCCAGACATTGAAAAAATGTCTAAACCAGAACTTCTAGTCCAACTAAAAGTACTAATTAAAATACATAGACAATGAGTCCAATTTGTAATGCGGACTTCAACAGTCCAACCAGCTATTAAAATTCCACAGCTGACCCCTCATCAGGGGAACACAAATAAAATCACACCACAGAACATACAGTCATGTCTAGGTAAAGTACCCATAAAACAGGAACAAATTCCATTCTGGTTAGCACAAAAAATCACTCAAATAGAGGCAGTATTTCCAGATACTACCCCTACTGAGAAACACAGAATTCTGACTATCTGTCTTCCAATGGGGATCGCACCACATGTGGAGGACTGTGACACTTGGGGCACAGTCTTTGCTTCCATTTACGCAAAAACACATGGTGTTCCGTCCATGGCGGTATTACCAGATGTGCTAAGACAGATTCAAAATGAATACGGTCCAGAACCTGCTTTAACTCTGGGTATGAAATTACTGAAAGACTTCAAGCAGGTGTCGGCTATATTACTAGCCAACATAAAAGGGGAAGCGGCATCTGTGGCGATCCGCCAGAAGTTGAAAGAAACAGATATAGCAGAACAACCATTTGAACTTGCCAGAATCATAGAGAAATCCTATGAAGAACTAGGAAGAGATAGTTTGGGTGGGAAACCAGTGAAACCACAACTAACTGAAAATCCTGAAAAGGTATTTATTCAAAATAATCTGAACACTCCAAACAAGAGCTGGGATGGAAATAAACAATCCACTCCCAAAGAAAAAAGTTTCCAGTCCAGAGGAAGGTCTCCTCGGCGGAGAGAAAAATCTCCGGACCAAGGACACAAGTCTCCCCAGAGGGAGCCCTCTGAGAAAAGATACAACCTTAGAAATAGGGATAATTTGAAGAAACCTGATAGATATCAAGATATTGATACACGTCCCTCTCGATCTTTTCAGACTTCCTCGCAGAAATCGGAAAGAAGAGGACGGTCAGAACACAGGGAAGAGCACGTCAAGTCCAAAGACAAGGAACCTGCTCATCAAAGTAAAAAATTACAATTTCCAAAAAAGAAGGTAGCCAGTATTAAAATAGTCAAACATGCCGAGGATCCTGAGGACACAGCTGAAAAATGGAGAGTGGGCTCAGACAATGCTAGACAACGCAGCAGAAGTGAGCATAGCTCGCAAGATCCTGATGAATCATCTGGAGACAGTGGACACGAATGAATATATTCAGGTGGAAACTGCAGATACCAGAGTTAGCAAACCTCATAAAATATACGAAATAACATTACGTATAGAGGGAGATAAGACTAGGAAAATAAGGGGTCTATTTTGGGATAACCTCTCCAAAGGCTATGACATCCTTTTAGCTGAAAAAGACTGGCCACCAGAGTTTGTCAGGGAGTGCCCTCATGGCGAAGAAATGATTATGCCTGCCTTCTCAAATCACATTCCAATTCATAAAAAATATACACTTGCAAGAAAGTGGGCAGTAGCCCAGGCTCCTGCATTATATAAAAATCATGCTGGATGGGATGAGGACTCACCTCCTCACAAAATCCAGTTAAAATCACAACCAACTGCACAGAGGCAGTACCCAATTAAGCAAGAAGCTAAAAAACAGGTCAGGGAGATCTTAGATCAACTTGAATACCAGGGGGTGATTGAAACTTGCACCTCACAAATGAACAATCCTTTGTTTCCTGTCTCCAAACCAGACGATTCATATCGACTAGTTTTGGACTACAGACACCTGAACTCATGTTGCAAAACTTTTGCAGTACAAAACTCACACAGTGCAGCACTAATGAATAACATAGTGCGCAAAAAATACAAAACAACATTAGACATCTCTAATGGTTTCTTTTGTCAAAACATAGCACCTGAAAGCAGATATTTGACCGCTTTCTCAATAAATGGCTCGCAGAAAAAATTTCTGTCGTTTGCCCCAGGGGTTCAAGAACAGCCCAGGATTATTCTCAGCGAGAGTAACAGAGTTGCTACAAACATATGATGATGAGGCATTATCTTATGTCGATGACATCTATCTAACAGATGATGACTTGGATACGCACTTGAAAAGAGTGAACACCATAATACTTGGGTTCGCAGCAGAGGGTTACAAATTCAACTTCAAAAAGTCAAGAATTGCCCATCTAACTGTCCTGTTTTTAGGATATGAATTATCAAATGAAGGCAAAAGCCTGGCAGACAATTTCTTAGAGAAATGTGCTGTAATCCAAGCACCAAGAACGCTGAAAAACTTACAATCAATTCTAGGTTTCCTGAATTTCGGAAGAACTTACATTCTAAATTATGCAGAGAGGGTTAAACCTCTATGAGCTGATAAAACCAGATTTTAAAACAATCAATTGGACTCAAAAACACACAGAAATTTTGAGATCATTACAAACAGACATGTTAGCTAAAACAAAATTGCAAACACGTGATAACACACGCAACCTTGTGATTCGAGTCATCCCAGGAAGATGCGGATTCACATACCTAACCTCTAATGAGGGAGAAACTGTACCAATAGCATACAAATCTCACTTGTACACAGAAGCTGAAAAAACATTCAGCATTAAGGAAAACATTGTCCATGCGGTTCAAACAGCTGTAGCAAAAGAAAGAGACCAAGCTGATGGCAGACAGATTACTGTTAGAACAGCAGAATCAGCCTTTGAGGCATTAACAAGCCCATGTAATTTACCTACTGTGGCATTAAATCCAAAATGGATACAATGGGAAAACTCTCTTGCTACAGACAGAGTGAAATACTATTTTGACCCGGAAATGAAAAAATTAAAAAATCTAGAATATGAAAGAGAATATCCTCTGCCTAGCGACATTCTGCCCATACAACTTTACGCCTGCGTAATATACACAAACAGTTATGCAGAACCCTCAGTTTGGGGAAAACAAGCCTACAGCGCTACATGCGAGGTTGTCAAATGCCGGTGGCGCGGACGTAAATTAATGCCACTAGTAACGATGTCACAATCTGTAAAAGACAATTCAGGTCATCAAACTGAATTAATAGCTTTAAAAATGGCGCTCGATATTGCCGATCGCGAATTCCCGACACTAATAGTGTGCGATTCGCATTCCTGCGTCAAATCATACAACGAAAACTTGCAGAAATGGGTTGAAAACGGTTACAAAGATGACACAGGTGCCACAATAAAGCAAAAATCGCTTTGGGAACAAGTAGTTTGTTTACAAAAGGAACTACAAAAGACTCACGTGATACATACACTGAGTCATCAGCGTGATGGCGTTCACGTTTCAGGGAATTCATTGGCTGAGACAGCCACAGCGGAAGCAACTAAGTCGGCTTCCGTAGCTACAAAAAAGCGTTCAGGAAAATACATAGACGGGGAAACGATGCTGGCGGTAAAAACGTCATCAAAAGGCGACTGTTCAGCGTTACCTGTCAACTATCCCCTCAATTGTACATACATAATCGATGCAAACTCCGTTCCTTTTGCTCGAATCCCTGGAGTGGGGGATAGGGTAATTCCAAACAGGAACAGGAGAGGCTTCTTAATACAAGAAGCACATATTGGATTAGGTTTAAGGCATCAGATGATCAAAGAATCTTTGACAGAATTAAAATCAGAATACTGGTGGCCGGGGATGAGCGTGGATAATCACAAATTTGCAAAAAATTGTGAAAACTGCAACAGAGATCGCAGTGGCGAACCGGCCGAAGTAGTGCCAGAACACATAATAGAAAGCATAAAGCGATCTATTCGCATGATTAAACAGGAAACATGCGTCCCAATATATATTATTTAAGACTACATTCACTTACAAAATGTAGACCCCAGCTCTCGGCTGACGTCTGAACTGTTATACCAAGATTTGCGAGTCTATAGCGGCATAGACACGATTGGCATGCTACATTCTGACCAGGGTCCTGCTTTTAGCTCTCGAGCTTATAAGGAGGCCATGACCAGCATGGGCATTGCATTGCGGGAATCTTATCACTTCCTTCCTGAGGGAAATGGGATGGTGGAAAGAAAAAACCGAGACATAGAGCAATCTATAACGGCAAAGGTATTAGGTTCGGGTGCTGGGTGGGTCAAACATTTAATAAGTGTCCAACGGAGTCTTAATAATCTGCCAAGAAATTCTCTAAAAGGTCTCAGTCCGTACGAACTATTGTTCGGGACTAGAATGCTAATCCAGGACCTCGATAGTCAAACTTCAGTGGTGAAAGAAAAAAGCTTTGATATCAAAGATCGTTTGGCTATTTTACAGGACTTAAATGAAAAAAGAAAAAACCTGAGCAACATAAAGTTGAAACAACAGCCAACGGCCACTGAAGAGAAACCACCTGTCCCAGCAAGGCCTGTCTGGATTCCAAAGATTGGGGATCTGGTCAGAGAGAAAATAGCGGTGAAGAAAGAATTTGGGCCTTCTTACAGAAAATCAGTACCTATCTTAGCTGTCAACGGAACAAGATCAGTTGTACTACCGCCCCTTGCTGGTAAAAAGGAGAACCGAGTTGTATCCATGGACCTGGTTAAACCACAATCATGTGGCCAATAACAAGTAGTAGGCAAGTGGACTCCAAAGAAGTAGCAGAACACCAAAGTTTGCTACAAACCAAGAGGTTCAAACTGAAAGACTAATCACATTTGATAAACCTACAGTGAATCAACAAGGACTATGCAACAAAGCCATGGAACTTAAGCCTCTTGAAACCCAAATTGTAATAATTCAACAAGAAACACCAGTCTACAATGATGTAGCCACAGACTATGCTAATGAAACAAAGAAAATTCCGAAAGCAAAAAGAAATCCAGAAGCAATTGAAACAATTGACAGAACTGCATCAGGCTATTTAATCAATTTCGATGATTTTTCCGAGGATCCGAGTGAACCTGAGGAACAGCCAACATCAACAACAACTTTTAAAGACAAGGCTAAAAAACTCTTTCATCAACTAAAAGAGACCTATCTGATTTCCCCATGGATTTAATTTTGGGTGGTACTAGGTGTACTTTTCCTCCTGCTTTGGCTCATCATGGTACTATGCTTGGGACACTTCGTTGAGGGAAAATATGTTACAATGGACACAGCAAGCCAGAAAATCAACTTGGTCCTAAAACCACACAAGTCTTCACACATCGAAAAAAGAGAACTTTCTTCAGTAAACTTCACAGCCAATCCATTACCCGGTGGGGTAGCATGGGACAAAACTGATTACGAAATCTATGGCCCGGTCGAGCTCTTGAAGTATCCTCATCAATTCAAGGTTTCATTGAGTGACTTTGTAAAACCGAGCACATTTTCTGATGATTGGGACTTTGAAAGTATTAATGGTATGATGTCAGACCTAGTTATGTCAGCTAAATTTACTGAACATGATTACTTACAGGGTTCATCTAATTATGACCAGATGTACTGTTACAACCACTATGGTAATCATTATTTGCATAAATCTGCTCAACCTAGAAATGTTTTTAATTATAATCAATGGGAACATTGTGCAACTCCACCAAAAGGCAGTTCAAATACATTTTAGGAGAAATTTTCATACTTATCAGGGTTTAACACAAGTAATGCAGAAACGTTTTATTTCAAACTGTTAAATAAGACAGGAATGAAAACCATGCTGACAAACACAAAATTAATCTATTCAGAAACATTTTTTGATAAAATGAATACATTTGGTTTTGATTTCTGGAACAATAATATTGAAACGAAAACCATCTGGGGTACTAAAGATTGGCAGGTCCAAGGTATAGAATCATTATTTAGAGCCTGCATGATCCCAGAACAAATTATATTTTTGAATGACACAATTCAACAAACAACCTGTCTTGGCCTAGCCAAAATTAAAGATTTAAACAAACCGTCTATTCCAAAGCCAACTCCTGATAGTAATAACACTACAGATGTTGAGATAGACGTATCCCATATTTTTAACCAAAACAGAACACATCCTGATTGGAAGAAATGGTTTATCTGGCCCACAGACACAAATAACTGTCAAGATAGATTCCTGAACAAAATACAGGGGTTAAAAATGTCCAGGCCAGACCCTAGATACTCCCAGCGACAACATCCAGGGATTGTAACAACATACAGTGTGGGTAAACTCTGCCTTGAATGGCTACGAACATCCACACTGGCAGAAATTAAGCAACACTTTGTGCTAACTCCTTCACGGTACTGGGGGATTTAGATTTTTATCTTGAAGATCTCACTGACCCCGATGCTATAAAGCTGCAACACGTTCTGAGTGGGAGGGACCTTAAGCAACTGGTAGCTGGCCCCATCCATGTAGCTGGACACACACTAGATGGTGTATTCTCCAATTATTCAAACCTGACCTGCACTGAGGTCCTACCACTTCCCTGGACTGATCACTCCGTCATTCTTTTCAATCTGGCACGGCCAGCCCCCCACCAACGCAAATTAGAGTCTAAGGTTCTGATAGAAACAATTGTTTGGAAAGATATCAATGATATAGAGCTAGGTAATCTTCTAAAAACCACAGCTCGCAACATTTTTCGCCAAGAGTCGAGGAAGCCAAGACAGACTATACGGAATGGATAGAGGCTGCCTGCAGCAATTTAGCACTGGTAACATTTTGATCTCCTAGGCGGGTCACACCTTCAGACCCATGGTATACTGAAGAATTGAGAAAGTTAAAACTAGATTGTAAACGATTAGAACGAGCGTGGAGGAAAGGCTACACTGAGACTGATAAAGAGGTGTATAAACTAAGTCTTACTCTCTACAAAAAATCACTTCTTGATACTAAAAGGTTATTCTTCGCTGAGCAGGTTAGCAAGGCTAAATCCTCCTCCAAAGAATTGTTCAAAAGCATAGCCAAACGTACTTCCCCAAATCCACCTAAAACACACATCACCCCTGAATCATGTAAAACGTTAGCTACATTTTTCAAACAAAAAGTGGAAGCTATCTTCTCCTTTTTAACGGACTTATAGAAAGAGGATATTGTGGCATTAGTTATGGCCACGCCTAAGAGATGTAAAACAATCCCGATATTGGATAGCTTTACGCTACTGGATACACAAGAGTCTATTAAACTCTTGATGTCGATCTGTTCTGGATCCCCTTTGGACCCCTGTCCCGCCTTTGTGAGCCAACTAGTCCCAGAGATTATTGGGATGGCTCTTACCCTTTTAATACTATTCTCAACACTGTGCAGTTTTCAAATAGATGGAAAATTGCTTCCATCCTTCCACTACTCAAAAAACAAAATCTTGGTCCAAAGGACCCAAGCAACTACAGGCCTATCTCACGCCTTCCTCTTCCGGCAAAGATGTTAGAAAAAGCTGTGAATATCCGACTGAGCCAATTTCTCCAGACACACAGCATACTTGATCCAACTCAATATGGGTTTCGTGCTGGTCATAGCACAGAGCTGGCCTTGATCAAATCCACAGAGGAGGTTAGAGAGGCCTTGGACCAGGGAGAGGCTGTGATACTCATCATGTTGGATACCTCGGCGGCCTTTGATGTGGTTTATCATGTGATTTTGATCTGGATAATGATAAATCTGAACCTTTTTCTATACCATGTGGAGTTCCGCAGGGATCGACCCTTAGCCCCACACTTTTTAATGTATATGTGTCCCCTCTTGCAATCCTAATAAGATCTTATGGGTTTTAATTGACCTCCTATGCTGACGATACACAAATAGTGTTATCGCTCAAACGTGGCCAGAAAGCCGAAACGGGAATTAGATGCCAAGACTGCTTGAAAGCCATCGCAGGGTGGATGTCATCGAACTGTTTGAAATTAAACTCAGCAAAGACAGCGGTCATTATATTTGGGAACTTGCACATCTGGACACCTGACTGGTGGCCGGAAGAACTGGGTCTTCTCCCAGTTCCTGTCAAGAAAGTGAAGAATTTAGGGGTCACTGTTGATGACAGACTCACATTTGGAGACCAGATAAGTGGGTTGTCTCTGCAAGCTTTTTTCTTCTCAGAATTCTGAGAAAACTGAAGTTCCTTCTTCTGAAAGACAGCCTCAGGACAGCAGTCACAGGGCTGATTATGTCCTGTTTGGATTACTGTAATGGTCTCTACCTGAATATACAAAAGAAACACATGAACAGGCTCCAGATAGTGCAGAATGCAGCCGCTAGGCTGCTGACGGGTATGCCCAGGTTTTCTTTAGTAAACAAGCATTAGAAATGCAATCGGGCTCGGATTTATTTGAGTTTGAGCTAATGGCATTGTAAATGGTAATGTATTTTTGCTAAGTGTTATGGAGTGTGTTAATGTGGTGGTGGTGGTAGTGGTAGTACTGGTGGTGGTGGTACTGGTAGTACTGGCGCTGGTGTTAGTACTGTTGGTGGTGGTAGTGGTAGTACTGGTGGCTGTAGTAGTGGTAGTACTGGTGGCTGTAGTAGTGGTAGTACTGGTGCTGGTAGTACTGGTAGTACTGATAGTGGTAGTACTGGTGATGGTGGTGGTACTGGTAGTGGTAGTACTGGTGGTGGTGGTACTGGTAGTGGTAGTACTAATGGTGGTGGTACTGGTAGTACTGGTGGTGGTAGTGGTAGTAGTGGTAGTACTGGAGGTGGTGGTACTGGTAATGGTAGTACTGTTGGTGGTAGTACTGGTGGTGGTAGTACTGGTAGTGGTGGTACTGGTGGTGGTGGTACTGGTAGCGGGAGTACTGGTGGTGGTGGTACTGGTAGCAGTAGCATTGGTGGTGGTGGTACTGCTGCCCGTAATACTGGTAGTGGTAGTACTGGTGGTGGTGGTACTGGTGGTGGTAGTACTGGTGGTGGTAGTGGTACTGGTTGTGGTAGTACTGCTACTGGTAGTACTGGTGGTGGTGGTAGTACTGTTGGTGGTGGTAGTGGTAGTACTGGTGGCTCTAGTAGTGGTAGTACTGGTGGCTGTAGTAGTGGTAGTACTGGTGGTGGTAGTACTGGTAGTGGTAGTACTGGTAGTACTGGTGGTGGTGGTGGTACTGGTAGTGGTAGTACTGGTGGTGGTGGTACTGGTAGTACTGGTAGTGGTGGTACTGGTAGTACTGGTGGTGGTGGTACTGGTAGTAGTGGTAGTACTGGAGGTGGTGATACTGGTAGTGGTAGTACTGGTGGTGGTAGTACTGCTGGTGGTAGTACTGGTAGTGGTGGTACTGGTGGTGGTGGTACTGGTAGCGGGAGTACTGGTGGTGGTGGTACTGGTAGCAGTAGCATTGGTGGTAGTGGTACTGCTGCCCGTAATACTTCAACCAATCTGCACTCTGCACTACCAATCTGCACTCTGCACTCTGCACTACCAATCTGCACTCTGCACTACCACTCTGCACTCTGCACTACCACTCTGCACTCTGCAATACCACTCTGCACTACCACTCTGCACTACCAATCTGCACTCTGCACTACCAATCTGCACTCTGCACTACCACTCGCACTCTCAATCTGCACTATCACTCGCACTCTCACTCTGCACTCTGCACTAACACTCGCACTCTCAATCTGCACTCTGCACTACCACTCTGCACTACCACTCTGCACTACCACTCTGCACTACCACTCTGCACTCTGCACTACCACTCTGCACTCTGCACTACCACTCTGCAGTACCACTCTGCCATACCACTCTGCAGTACCACTCTGCACTACCACTCTGCACTACCACTCTGCACTACCACTCTGCACTCTGCACTACCACTCTGCACTCTGCACTACCACTCTGCACTCTGCACTACCACTTGTGTCTGAGACGTGCATATTCACTTTGACCGTCTGTTTAAATATGAATTGTCATTTCATGCTGTACGTGTTTAACTCGTGAGTATAGGTGTTTAATTTAAAAAGAACCGCAGGCCAACATACTTAAGGTGGTTAGCGTGTTCTCTGCCTGTCTCTGTTTCTATGATTAGTAGCAGGCGTGTGTAACCTTGGGTTTTTGGGTCTAGCATGAAAGCCACAATAATAGATGCTTAAGACAAGAAATCCAGGCTAGAGGGGTGGACAGTTCACTAAGCTGTTGACTGATATCCAGCACCACCACATCTGTTTTACTGGAGGCTTGTGTGTTGTCCCTTATTAGGGTAATGTGCTCGAGCCCTGTCTGGCACTTGGCCATAAGAAGAGTAACGTAACTTCTGTTGGTTCCTACGTGAAGTATTCACCTCAGAGCAGGCATCTGTTCATGATCTTATTTTGGGAGTAAGCAGGGGCCTGCTCGTTAAAGGTTGCATTCGTGGGGCAGAATGTAGTTACAAACGACTTGGAGTGTTAAGCTGCCCCGAGTAGTAATCCAGTGTAGAAGTGTTGCGTGCAGGTGAAGCTGCGAAGGTGTGAGCTAGGAGTGAGTCACCGTGTAGTGGAAGGAAGTGTCTCGGGCAGTGTTAGTCAGTGCTGAGGAATGAAATCATTAATAATGTATTCATTGCCTGATCATGGTTCCCTCCATTGTGTTGGTTGGGATCCGAGCTCTCCTCACTGGGTTATTCATTTATCCAATAATCCCCTCTGTACTAGAAGTGACATAGTCCTCTTAATCTGGTGGCTGGTCTCATGCCTTGCGGCTCTCCGGTGTTGGACAGAAGCATTGCTATGTAGCCCTGTTGCTTTCGAAGAATATTAATAATTACACTCTGTGCAGCGACCCGAGGGACTCATTTCTGATGCATTTACTGGTTGGTGGGTGGATAGCCAACATCCACTGCACTGCTCGGGTCCCGGAGCATAAGAGTTTAATTAATGCAACTTTGGAGTGCATTGATTTGACCGTAAGCAGTAATGATTTTTTTCCCTTGAGGTCTACAGGGGCATCATTGCATAACTGCACAGACCTGCATTTACCCTAAAATTAACTAAAAGAATAATCTTTGTCATTCAGTCATGCATGAAAATAAAATATAAAACCAACATCGTCACTGTCCATCGAAACACATATGTACAGAACGGACATTCTATAAAGGATGCGGTGTGCAAGGCGCTAGCTCAGGTGCTTCACTAAGCAGCCAATGCCACCTGTCCATTGATGCAAGAGCCTGAAAAGGCGCTTCAATTTAAAACTGCACTATTATCTGCGTGTATTGTTTTAAAACGCTTGCGTTTTGGTGCATACTTTATACACTGTTGTATTTGTGGCCTGTAGTATGTGAATTCAGCGTTAAATCATGTCGCCCTTGAGTTTGTTTGCTTGCAGTGCCAGTTATGTGATTGGTAGTGTGAGGAGGGGGTTCTCGTTTAATGTATTTACAACTTGGCGGCTGTGCTGAGACACCCGTTGGGCCCTATGTTATGGCCGAAGGCCTCAGGAATACTGTAGACTGAGACATTATTGTTCTAATACTAAGTGCCAGCAGCATTGTTTTACCTCTTCGTGAACTGCATCAAATGTATTAATTGATCCTGAACTGCCTTTGCTCTGATTTGGCAGGTCAAACTTTGGCATTGTATATAATCTTGCTGCAGTGGTTCGTGTTTATTATCAGCATCGGCTGCCGAATGGTGAACGCGCACACAGCATCTGGATTCCATTACAGCACCTCCCTGACAGCTCCTAATTGATATTTATGGACGGCCGTGGGCGAAACCGCTGAGAAAATGCCAACATGGCCGCCTAATGCCCTATTAATTAATTAATTAATTAATTGTGGGTTTATATAGCGCTAGAATCAACTCCCGGAGGAGTATCTCCGCGCTTCGACCGCTGGGGAACCCGTCCTGGCTCACCCTGAGAGATGGTCCCTATTGGGTATCTCTAAGGTGCGACCAAGCATCCCCGGCGGTCTGGGGGGCCGTTGTGAAGATGAGGCAAGCTAATGCCCAGAGTTGCCGAGTGTGATCCCTGACTGGAGTAGGCACCGAGGCGAGAATTATCGAGCCCGCTGACCCTGGTCCACGACCCTGCCGCGTCGGGAATCGAACCGTGGTCCCGGGCCGTCCTCTGCTTACGGGTCTGCCGCCTCTAACCAGTGAGCCACACCACTCCACCTATGGCATCAAGACTACTACAAAAACAGCACCGCGACGACCAATCAACATTCAGATAAGAAAAAACTAAGGAATGTGTCTTTCCCGAGCCCTATTGAAACTTGTTTTTTTTTTCTTTAATATTAGGATCTCGGAGCTCCGCCCCGAGCCCTAAAAAGGGTCTCCGACATCTCCACTGGCTCCAAGTAAGACAACAGGCGCTGTTTAAAGCCTTCTGCCCTGTTTTTAAGGCCCTAAATGGTGCAGGCCCCGACTATTTGAACCAAAGGTTCATTGGTACGTACCTGAAAGAACTCTGTGTTCTATGGAAGCTAGACAAGTGATTGTTCCCCCAGTTAAAAAAGCTAGTTGGGGCGGCAGGAGTTGTATTACAAGTGACGCAAAAAATTGGAACAATTTACCTTTTTACTTGAGGAATGCCACTGAACTCCTTACCTTTAGGAAAGGGTTGAAAACCTGGTTCTTTCTGGAATAGTCTCTTCCTACTACAAGAACCTACTAGGCAGTGTTTAGCACCAGGAAACCTTAGGGTAACAGTTGCGCTCTAAAAATTCTAATAACATTAACATCATTAACATTACCTTTTTGACTATTTGATGTTCTTGTATAGTAAGAGATGTTTGAGTCAAGTTGTGTTTGTTTCATCCCTGATTGCTGATCCAGTTGAAGTGGTTAGTATGATGTGACCCTGAAGCCAGTAACACAGGACAGGGGGAAATCTTGGGATGACATCCAAATTGTGCAGACATTGCATTGGATGACATCTTATATAGTAAGTATTTCAGCTTGGCCTCACCATTGTCAGCGTCATTTAGCTTGGACTTCTTCCTGTGATGTAGGCTGGATATGTGTTAGGTGTGTTGAAGTTAGATATTTGTGTATCCACACATGGAGGGAGTAAACTTGTCATACGTTTGTGTAGTTATGCAGGGACATGTGTCCATTTTGCAGTGGGTACCTTACAGCTACTTCATCTTGATATGTGCTTTATGTTGTTAGTGTTGTGTTTATTTATTTGCTGGTTTGTATAGCGCTTGAATCGACTCCAAGTGGAGTATCTCTGCGCTTTTGGAGCCGGTCGAACAGAGGGTGTGGATAGAATAAGAGCTAGATCTCATTTTTGAACAGTACGGTTTTCAGTTGCCTCCTGAATTTGAGATGTTCTGTGCACTGTCTCAGGGACAGAGGAAGTCTGTCCATAATGTGGGTCCTGTTATTGATAACGCTTTGCTACCATGCCTCGCTTTTTTAGCACGGGCACCACTAGGAGAAGATTGTTGCTTGACCTTAGAGATCGAGTTGGAATATAAGGAACAAATTTGTTTTCGAAGTAGGCGGGCCCTTGACCATTTAGACATTTATGTATCAGACAACATATTTTAAATTTGATTCTCTGCCGGATTGAAAGCCAGTGCAGTTGCTCAAGGAGGGGCTTAGATGGAGTTCTCGGGGGAACATTGAGAACTAGGCGGGCCGCCGTGTTCTGAATAACCTGTAGCTTAGCCAGCACACCTTCGTTGGCAGAAAGCAACAGGCCATTACAATAGTCAATCCGACTTAAGACAAGTGCCTGAACTAACGTTCTCCTGAAGGAATCCGGTAGCAGGGGGAAAACCTTACGTAGCAGGCTAATGGTGTGGAAGCATGAACCTGAGATGTAATTGATATGTTGTCTTAGTGATAATTCTTGATCCAGGCGGATCCCTAAGCTCTTCACGACCTGCTTGGGTTCGGGAACTGCTCCCAAGTCGTGCGGCCACCATTCTGGGGTCCATAGCATTTTGGCTTCTCCAAACAACATAACTTCAGTTTTACTGACGTTGCACTGAAGGCAGTTGGAGGACATACAGTGTGCCACTGCCTTCATACCTGATGAGAAGGAGCTTCTTACTTCAGCGGAGAGAGTTTTGAAAGGGAAGAGGAGCTGCGAGTCATCAGCATAGGATACCGGGATGAAGCCATACATGCGCATCACTCTTGCCAGGGGTGCCACATAGATGTTAAAGAGGGTCGGGCTTAAACAGGAGCCCTGTGGCACCCCTTTCAAAATCTCTACCTCCGCCGAGCGATATGCACCCATGGTGATGCTCTGGGTGCGATCGGATAAGAAGTTTTTTACCAGGCGAGGGCTTTGTTCTTGATACCAGCGTTCGACAACCGATCAGTCAAGATGGTATGTGACACGGTGTCGAACGCTGCAGACAGGTCTAATAGAACCAGGATCACTGAGAAGCACTTGTCCTGGTACATGTGCAAATCATCAGTAACTGACAGAAGGGTGGACTCCGTGCTGTGTTTCGGCCTGAATCCTGACTGAGAGTAGTCCAGGCCGCCAGCAAGTTCGAAGTGACTGGACAGATGGTGGTTAACATGCTTTTCGATCAGTTTCCCTAGGAAAGGTAATAAGGAGATGGGCATGAGATTGGCTAATTCGGTCCATGGGATGGCAGTATTTTTCCTAATTGGTCTAACAAGGGCTCGTTTCCATTCTCTAGGGACATTGCCTGTGCTGAGAGAGAGGTTCACCAATTTTTCAATCATAGGGCAGAGCTGTTCAGTCAGGGCGGGCATTATTCTGGCTGGGATAGTATCATCTGGGCTACCACTTTTGATCTGTGAGGTTAAAGAGGAGATTTCTTTCAAAGAAATAAGAGGGAAGGTATCTAATGTATATGTGTCCTGTTTCAATTCGGCATCCACCTGAGAGAGCGCTATATCTGTGGTAATTGCCCTGTTAGCGCTGACTATTTTCTCATAAATTTTATCTATTTTATTAGTGAAAAAATGGGAAATTTCATTACATAGCTGTTGGGATGCCAGCTCAGAGGATTCACATGCTGCTGGTTTGACAAATGTTTGTAAAATTTGGTATAGAACTCTGGGTGAGTTCCCTGCAGCTGTGATTTGTGAGGCAATATGGGTTTTGCGTGCTACACGAATAGCTTTATGGTAGATAGATAGTGAATCCCAGTATCTCTTCTTGTCCTCTGCCAGGTGAGAAGTTCTCCACTTCTTCTCTAATTTCCTGGCAGTTAGTTTTAGTGTCCTTAGGTGGTCTGAGAACCAGATTACCTGTTTGTTGGCAGGTTGGGGTTTGAACTGCTTCAGAGGGGCTATTTTATCTATAGCTTCCTTAGTCGCTCTTTCGAATTTTTCAAGTGAGGTTTCAATATTTTCATGGGGTAGGATGGAGGGAGTATTGAACTTCTCCTTGAAGGAGCTAGCGGTAACTTTATGCCACTGTCTACGTACACTAGGTAAGGAGATCGGGCCTGAGGGGGTAGTTTTGAAATAAGGAGTATAAAATTCGATAATAAAATGATCAGTCCAATTAACCTGAGTTGCTGGTAGGCATGAGACTAACGGGGAGTTAGATAAAATCAGGTCCAGGGTGTGACCTGCCTGATGAGTGGGTCCAGAGTTGCGTTTTGTAAGTCCTAATAAGGACAAGTCCGTTAGTAGAGATTGCGCCTCGCTGCAATCCAACCTTTCGCTGTGTACATTAAAATCCCCTACTAATATAAAGTCGTTCTCATTGTTGACAAGTGGGGCAAGTAGCTCAATCAACATGCTGGGAAAATTCGTACATGGCCCGGGAGGACGATATACTAGGGCACCTTTTTGACTTTCTTTGGGGGATAGTATTATTTTAAAAACTAGTAATTCAATTTCTGGGGTGCTCAACTCTTCTAAAAATCGAAATGTTAATTTCTTGTTTATGCACAATAGCAATCCCACCACCTATTTTGGTGGGGCGGTCCAGTCTGACTATTTTGTAGTTATTTGGAACTCCCAGAGTTATGGCAGGGGTAGAGTGCAGTTTTAGCCATGTTTCCGTGAGGTAACATAAATCAGGTTGTTTAGAGGAAATTAGGTCCCAAACCTCGGCAGTATGTTTGGAGAGTGACCTAATGTTGCGGAGGATGTTTTTCCTCCCTGAGGGAATATAGTTACTTTCAGTAACAGCATTAGTAGCAGGGTCATGTAGTTTGAAACACTCGGTGTTAGTATCTCTCGTGTGTGTGTTAAACTGATTGTGACAGTGGAAGCAGGAAAATGGCCCTTCTACCTCAGGGTAATCCCCACGCCTGCAGCCCTGTAATGGTTCGGATTTAAGTTCAAGCAATACCTGAGGCGTGTATGTTATCCCCCTTGAAGGGAGTCTAAGTAAGTCAATTGAGGCAGCCCCCATGGCCCCTGGCCCCGTCCTGTCGCGGACGGGTGCAGACGGGCTGGTCTTTGGCTTGTTTTCGGTGCAGTCAAGGGCGCACCTCTGCGCGCAACCGCTGCGCGCTTGGACCGACGAGTGGCTAAATAGCCCTGTGAGGAGTGCTGCTAGAGCGCTAACCACTCGGCTGTCTCGGGGTTGCTGGGCGTGTCTTGCTCTTGCCTACCCCGCCCTCCGCTCAACGGTATTGGATACCGAGTTGCTTTCATATGTTGCACTTACCCCTTGCCTTCACATGACTGGCGCTTGGTTATGCTATTGGTAGTCCCTGATATAATTCAGTTTCCAGGTCCAGTGCACATGGAGCTTGTCAGGCATGTGCAAAATGTACTGTGCCCCAGGGCCCCAGTCTTTTAGGGTTCCCCCTGATCGAGGCATACCTACCCAGAAGAGAGTGTTTCCTTTGTGCCCTTAGGATGGTTCTCATATTGAATCTATGTAATCCCATTGACTGACATTGCCTTTTCATGTGGGTGATGTGTGAGAGTCCAATACAGAGTTGTAGCAGAGACGGTGTGTTTCAGTTTAATGACACATCCATACCGATGTTTCTTTGGCATCAAAACAGGACCTGGGATGCGTGCAAAGTGAGTGTCACATTCACTATAGCATCTTGGTTAGAGCTGGAGTGAGAGGACCTCATGGTAGTTGTAGTCAATTCAATCTCACTTTACCAACACTTGACATGTGGTAAGCTGCATGGACAGTGAAGATCTGTAGTAACATGGCAGACAATTGAGAAAGGCCAAAAGAAGTGTGCCACAGACGTTAATAGGTGTGATGTTGATGAGGAGGTGCTGTTAGGGAACACAAAATCATGCACACATCACTATTACTGAGTATACGTTGTGAACACATGCCCATTTGTGTACAGTGTGCCTGTGCAGTACCAGTGTTTTGGCCTAGTAGGGCATCCTACAGCTGTATTTAGGATTATTGTTATGAAACAATGCCAGACAGGGTCCCTGTATACATGCAAATTACTTACAGACCCCCAACTCCCTTGCCTGGTATGCAGATCATCGTTTTGCAGAGGAGTCTATGGAAACTGGTAATTGCATTATAAAGCCGATTTTGTCCATGATGGAGTGGGTTTTGAACGTGGTTGAGCAGGTATAGCAGCTGCAGGACGTGTCTGATGGGCTCCATGATGGTAGAAAAATACTAGAGGTGAGTTTTGGCCTTATATCCCTCCCTTTCCCCTGTCTCATATGTGGTGGTTAGACCGCTTTGGTCACGCAGGTTTTAAAACTCGTAATTGGGCTGGCGGTTTCGCTGGCGGTCCGAGAAGGGAAACAGATGGAACAACACGGGCATGGCCAGGAGTGCCATTTCAACGCAAGCGCAACCACGCTTGCCTGAACCACGCACCTGTCTTAACCCCGCATATGCGCGGTTAAGGCAGATAGCGGTCTAGTGTTCAGGATGAGTGGAGATAAGAGGAAGTGTCAGAACAGGAAGCTCCGGACATGGACAGGTAAGTGGGGCTGGGCCGGGTTTGGGGGAGTAGTTTTTAGGGGTGGGGTTGCTTTTAGGGCTCAGGGCAGGGGGGTCAGATTACTTTTGGGAAGGGGGCAGGGTTTTTGGGCTCTGGTCGGGGGAGGGGTTTGGGTAATTTTAAGGGCTGGCGTAGAGTTGGAGGGAGTTTTCAGGAGTGGGGCAGTTTTAGGGCTCAGTGTGGGGGGTTGAGGTACTTCTTTGAATTAGGGGCATCGTTTTAGGTCTCCGGACAGTGGAAGGGGTTGAGGTAGTTTTATGGACAGCGCGGTGGAAAGTTTTAGGGCTCAGGGTGGTTTATGTAGGGGTCAGGATATAGACCTCAAGGCAGGGGGAGGGGATGGTGAAGTTTTAATGGCAGGTTTTAGGCCTCATATCAGGCGGAGGTAGTAGGATAGAATTTTAGGGTTTAGGGCGGCGAGGGGGGGTCGGGTTAGTGGCGATCCTAACCACGCATACATCCTTACCAATTATACCTCTACAACGAAATTGCGCAGTAAAGGAATGCGTGGTTAAGGCGCATTTGTGGTTCGGGTTACGTGGTTTAGCAATGCCTGCCTCTGTCAGACAACCATCCGAGCCTCCCACAACTTTATGGGCCCATTACGCCGCCGCTGCGGTCGGCGATGTGCTCGAGGTGTCAGCGGTTCAGCCACGGTCTTTACAAAGGCAACAAAACCAACTCGTAATACGACAGTCAGACCGTCAAGCTTGCGGCTGTCAGACCGCGGGTATGGCGGTCCACCAAACTCTTAATAAAGCCCTAAGTGTGGAATACACCACTAACAGCCAGTTTGCCTTTGAAGTCAAAGAAATGATTGCAATAGCCTATGTCCTTGTGAAAGAAGTAGCAAACCATTACAACATCCTAATAATAAGTCCTATTACCATAATAATGAAGACAAATTTGCTCCCCTAATGGACTACTTTGAGGACACATGGGTAGGCAGACTACATAGGTCAGGACAGACGGCAGCCAAAATTCTAGATACCATGGTGAAATGTCTATGACACCACCTTCGCACAGGAGGCAAATGCAAACAACGCAGTCGAAGGATTGCATAATGCCTTCCAATCCGCACCAGGCAGAGCTTGACCTACACCACACCAATTACTAGAAGCCATACAAAAACAGCAAAACTACCAAGAATTTAGAATAGAACAATCTATTACAGAAATCTGTCTTAAACTAATTAACAAATAAGAAAACATTATGAAATGCTGTAATTCAAAGAAACAATATATATTTTTTTATTTCTAGACATTTTTATTACCATTTATAGAAAAACATAACGCAGTACTTAGTACAGCAATATGCAGATGTTTCAGGGCGAAACTGAGAGAAATTGATCGAGACTCTATAGTCCACATGTCTTCACAAGCAATGCTAGCATAGAAGGCCTAATAAAGTAGGCGAAACATCATTACATATTACAGTCAACCACATCCTTAGCAAAGGGCAGTGTCGGTGCAAAAGTCCCTATCACTGGAATCTTGGGGTTCCAATTGCCCAGTGGCAAGAGCATAGACTATGTGGCACGAGGCCACATGTCAGCTTTTTAGAACTCTTTCTCGATTAAGCATTCCTTTACTGCATTACTATAACATATTGTACAGATTAGCTACATACCATGAACAAATAAACAGAAGAAACAACTAGTTGGGAGGAGTGGAAAGTAGGGGGAGGATAGTGGGGGGGCTTGTGCGGCGGGGGTAAGGTATGACGTCCTACTACTATTTCCGAGGCAAGTCACACCGCCGGGGGTTCAGTTCCGACTACACCAGATACTGTCTCTAATAGCATGTGGGGCAAGAGTGGGGGTGTCATCAGTGAGCAAAGTGTCGGAGGTAGAATGCCTAGGCCATGGAGAGTGTATAGGGGTGGTGTGCTGTGTGGTCAGTCAGTGAGGTTCCAAAAGTCCCCATGGTCAGTGGGATGAACTGCATCATCAAAAAGCTGTAGGGCTCTGAGTCTTGGTGGCTGTAATCTAAAATTTTCCAGTCTCTCCAAGTGATCTACCAACGGTTTTCACAGCTTCATGAATTGAGTATCTCGAAGTTGGAGATGTGCTGTGAGTAACTCCATTGCCACTGTGTGCCATATGCAGCTGAACCACACGTTTATGGAGGGTGTTTCTGCTTTCTTCCAATAGAGGGCAATAGTCTGTTTTGCTGCACCCAGCATATGAAGGCTGAGATGCCGATCTTGGCGGGTCATAGCTCGCAGGTTCACCGGCTTAAGGCCCAGAATGAGTGTGAGCGGATTTTCAGGCAATGGGTATCCGAGCACCCGTTTGATATGGCTGAGGACTTCTTTCCAATAAGCAGTCAAAAGGGCACGACCACCAAATGTGTATAAAATCCCCCAATGCTTTAGTGCATCGCCAACATAGGGGAGATGTGTTGGGGAACATTTTTTGAAGCCGAGTGGGAGTATAGTACCATTGAGTCATTACCTTGTAGGCTGATTCTTGCTGGGGGATGCTATGGAAAGTTTTTGGGATGTCACTCCAAAGGCACGCCCATTGAGAAGGGGCAACGTCAGCATCAGAGAGAGACTGCCACTGCCGCTGATATGAGTGAGGGTCTGAGCGCTGTGAGTGTTGAAGAATGTGGTATATGCGAGATATTAGTCCCTTGGAGGTGCCGAATGTACGTGCCAGCCGCTCAAACGGTGTGAAAGGTTGCGCGGCCCCCCGTGATAGAGAGGATCCCTGCAACCAGTGTCGGAGCTGGGTATACTGAAGCGAGAGCAGGCAGGCCGGGAACCTCCAATGCCTTTCATTCCCAACAAGGTTAGCTACTCGGCGCACGTTGTCTGCTCCTTGGCGTTGTTGAATAAAGCCCATCTGATCCGGTTCAATGAGGTAGGGCATGTGTGCGCTAAGTCGTTTGGCAAGGATTTTGGTGTATAGTTTGAGATATGTATTTAGCAGGGCAATGGGGCGAAAGGAAGAGCTAAGCTTGGGGTCTTTCCCAAGTTTCGGGATGAGGGCTATTTATGCCATCGTCATGTCCGGAGAAGGCCCGACAGTATCCGTGAAGGATTTAAAGAGGCGTAACATATATTGTTGCCTAGTAGAAGTTCTTTTAGGGCACTAGCTAACTCCTCCAGAGTAATAGGGTCTTCCAAGAGCTTGGCATGGTACTCGCTCAAGGGGTCACAGGTGCAAGCGTCCATGGCAGCCGATATTAAGTCGGGCGGGCGGATCATTAGCATAGAGGGCCGCATAGTAGTCTTGGAACATTTGAAGTTTAGCAGGCTCTGTGATGGCCCAAGACCCATCTCCCAGTTTTAGTTTCGCAATGTGGGCTTTGGCTGCCCGTGTTCTCAGATGGCGTGCTAAGACAGTACCTACCCTGTCCCCACCTTTGTAATAGAGCTGTCGCAATGCAAGTAGAGCGTGTTCGGCCTTGTTCGTTCTATGCGCTCGAAGCTGGCCTCTGAGGATAGACAAGCTCCTCTTGTGTATTGCCAAAGGGCGCTCCTGGTCTAACTTCTCAAGCGGCTAGATTTCACGGGTGAGTTTGGTCTCATAGAGACGCGCTTCTCGCGGCCTAGCAATGGCGATGGATGTTAGGACGCCATGAATTGTAGCTTTGAATGCGTCCCACAAAACAGGGAGAGGTGTTTTTCCGGGAGGTCGTTAGTTTCGAAATAGGATGAGATAGTGGCCTGAAGTTCCTCTCTATCCACCGGGTCTCTAAGAATGTGGGGCAGGAATCGCCATCTCGTAGGCCGCTTGGGGTGAGAGAAGCGCTCATGAAGAAGTAATTCCACATGTGCGTGGTAAGAGACCGATATGTCAGAAAGGGTGGCCTTTACCAGAGAATGCGACACAAAGAGAAAGTCAATGCATGAATAGGAGCAGTGCGCGTGGGAGTACTAAGTGTAGTCCCGAATCTCGGGGGAGTGATAGCACCAGGCGTCTACAAGATTTAAAGCGGTGAAGGATTTTTTTGTTGCTGCCGACATAGCACCCACCCCATGAAACGCACTCCCATTGCAATCTAGTTCCGCATCCCATACCAAGTTAAAATCCCCTCCTACTATAAGGTCAGAATTTACCGCCATTATATGCTTTCGTAAGATCTCACGCAGGAAGGCGTCTTGACCCTCATTCGGCGCGTATATGTTACAAAGTGTGACTGTGCGGTGCCCTCTCCTGACCTCCACTTTAAGAAGTCTGCCATCAGTGTCTCGGATCACCTTGGTATCTCCCTGGGACCTGCCCAGCAAAGGATGGCTACACCCGCTGTCTTAGTGGTTGCTGAAGACCAGAACTGGTGAGGGAAACGAGGGTGAGACATGCGTGTCACTTCAGCCCTACGGAGATGGGTCTCCTGCAAGAAAATGATGTCAGGGTTTTGTAACAGTAGATACCTCCATATTTGGCGCCGTTTGTTGGGGGAGTTGAGCCCCTTCACGTTAAGGGAAATAATCTTTAAACAGGGTATGGAAGTCATAGTCACCTAATGTCGGATGTGAGTGCTGCCTCAAGCCGATTATCTATGAGGCTTAGTAGCCACTAGAAGTTCTCCCAGGTGTCCCTCCACCAAGTGGATGGATAGGGAAGGGAAAGAGGGAGGGGAAGGGTGAGTGCGTAACAACAACTCAAATAGTGGGATGGCCAACATGGCCTATTCCAGTCTAGGGAGTAGCCAGGCACACCTGCACAGGCTGTCCCGGAGATATCACTCTCCCAGGAATAGGAGTGAGGGTTGATCATCGCTCTAAGAAACAAATCAGTATCACTGGGGTACAGCTCCAGGCCGCCGCTTCTGCAGTGCAGGCAAGGTGTCTACTAATGTGACCTTCGGGATGAAGAAGAGAGGGGTGCGGCAGCTGCAGGTTAATGGTCTGGAGCCTATCCCCAGGTATGGGGCAAATGGCCAGCATATTGACAAGTATTGGGGCAAATCATTTGATGGCAGACGCTTGTGAGCCTGGGGGTGACGATCCTTCTTCTAGGGATTTTATATGTTGTATTATGTCCTGTTTTTCTTGGGATGATCGGCTGCATTTGCTTGAAGATGGATGTCTAGCATGACGTACCGTGGTCTACTGTGGTTTCAACGGGACTCAGAGTTTTGGAGGCTCACGTGTAGGACTGGTCGGGGGAGTATCTGGGATTTGAAGCAATTGAGCTGCCTCCCTGTAGGATCTCAGCTCGCGGCGCTTGGACTCCCATTGGAACATGAGGGCAAAGGGGTCCTTTCGATGTCGTCCACTTGTCCGTCCAGTTCTCCCACATCCTTCCGGAGCTCCTTTACGCATGCTTGCACTTCCGTGCATAAGGACCCAATTTCAGACTTTAGCTCTTGGATGACGAGTGCCATAAAAGATTGTGTAACCGGCTCTGAGGGCCCCCCTGCCCCTATCGCCGCAGCAGTTGTCAGGCCCAGCTTGTTCCTCAGGTCTATGACTGTAGCTTCCTTGGGGGCACTTTTCCAGGCTTGGAGCGAGTCATGTTCAAGGGGTGTTGGTGATATTCGCAGGAAGTCACTGGGAGATTGCTATTTTGCCGCCAGCCACCAGCTCTCAGCCGTGCCTGGGCTCCCTGACTCTAACCCCTGGGGATGTTAAACAAGCAGTTCCAATGTCGCAGTGGCGTGGCGCGTTGTTCCAGGAGTACTGTGGGGACTGCTAATCGTAAGGGCGCATCGGCCACAGGTAGAGCAGCAACTAGTCTAGCCAAACTGTGGTGCCTCCCCCCGGTTTGTGCAGAGCTAACTCAACCCGAGTGCTTCACCAGTTGTCAACCGGTCGTCCCCGGAGTGGAACGCGCTGCCTTAAATTTCCTGAAGTCAATGTGAGGGCAACGTATATCTTCAGATCCTCCAATCAATGGGTCAAGTCAGTGGGTGTCTGTTAGCCCGGCCTTGGTTCTCGGGTGGGCACACAGGAGGGGCGAGCCAATACGCAGGGGACTGTCTTATTGCTCGCAGGTGAACGAGTGTGCAGTGTCAAAGCGCCCAGGGATGTATTGGCCTGGCCCACATGATGACGCAGATAATGCAGCGCTGCTGGATGGGGGTGCCGCCACCGGGGTTCACTCTAGGCCCCAAGGGATTGCAGGGGGAACGGGGTCGCAGATGGCCCAAGTCACAAGATGAACCCCCCCCCCCCCCCAGCGGCTGCGTAAGCACTCCCCACCCTCGTACCTGGCTGCAGTCTGAGCTTCAGGGTCGTTCTGCCGGTGACTGGTCCGAGTTGTCCAGGCAAGGCCCGCCAGTCACGCCTGTTTGGCTGTGGGAGATGGGGCTGTGTTGTGGCGACCTGCCCCCACACCGCCAAGCTCCTATTTGGGCCATAAAGATGCAAAAATAACCCTTTATACTGCAATAAAACTTATCTGAAGGAAGGTTTTGGCACTAAAAGGGTTAAATATATTATTCCCACTCAAAGATAAATTAGGTCAGGGAAGGTGTTGGACACTAAAGGGGCAACATTTAATATTCCCACTCCAATCTAACAACACAAGGAAGGTGCTGGACACAAAAACTACAACATTGTCCATTCCCACTGCAATGAAACTTATCTCAGGGAAGGTTTTTGGCACTAAAAAGGGCACATATACTACTACCACTCATTGGGGCAGGATTTACTATTCCCACTCCAATCTAACTTTACACAGGAAATGTGCCGCACACTAAAGAGGCCACATTCACAATTCCCACTCCAATATAACTTATAACTATAAAGATGTTGGACACCAAGGGCGTTCTTACGATGTCGGGTGGACTTGCATCCGCCTGACAACTTTGTGTGTATGGGTCCGACCGACCCTGTGGTCGGCAGTCCAGACCGCTGAATCATGTGGGGTCGCATACTCCCATTTCTCAATGGGAGCTTATGCTACGGCCTTAAACCGGCCATAGCACAAGCTCCCATTGAGGAATGGGAGATGTTGTTCATCCCTGCACTGCGTGGCAGGCATCTCAAGGTACCTGCCACACGGTGCAGGGATCAATAGGGAACCCCCAACCGAAGGCTGCAAGGAGAAGGGGGCCCTGCTAGGGGATCTTTCCATGTTGGGAAGCCCAATATGGAAAGCCTGTGGGAAACCAAGCATCGTAACCTCAACGGCAGAAACGCCGTCCATTGGGAATACAGACTTGTATCAGACTGGCTGACGGGCCCATGAAAAGCCAGCCGGAATGACTGGCCAGTTTTAATTTCGACCACCTAAATTGTAATTAGGCGGTCGGAAGTGAAACCGGCGATCACTGTCAGAAAGCTTCCGACCTGAGGCCGAAGGCTTTCCGACACTCATCATAATCATCCCCTAAGGCTCTAAGTACGAATCTGGTGGACCAAGGACCGCCAGACTCGCGGTCCAGCCACTGCTACACGGGCAGTCCGACCGCCCCATTACCAGTTGGACGGTTGGACCACCGCCGCCGCCAAGGAAGTTCCCTGACGGTGGCATGGCGGTCTTGAGGCTGCAATTTACTTAGCGGGACCCCCGCAGTCTCGCCAAGCTTATTACGAGTTTCCTCTCCGCCACGGTTTTCATGGTGTTTCCACCTCTATGAAAACTGTGGCGGAGAGGAAACAAAGAGGGTTCTAAAGGGCCCCCTGGTGCCTCATACCACGTGGATGCATGCAAGGGGGCACAACATGTGCCACCCTGTATGCATGCACTCCAGTTCCAGCAAAAGACACACAATTGATGGACCGAATGCAGAACACATCAAAATATTCACCCTCCGTCAAGAGATCTGGGTTAAATCCATCAGTCTTTTGCTCACCATGCCACTGAACATTAGACCTGCCCATATGCAAATCAGTCTTGACCCTGTGCCTCATGGGAACAGTCCAGCCAGAACTGCAAAGCCAAGTCCTCCCTGGACCAGAAACATGTATCCTAGGACCGGTTTTGGGGTTTCACACCTCATCAGCCAGGATAGCGTGAATCCAGTGGCACAGTGAGCCCAGGATCCGCATCTGGGCATACCCGGTGCACTTTGCCGTCCATGCCGTGCAGGACTGTTTTTGAAATTCTCATTGCGGTACCCATTTTCTGAGGCATCGCCATGGGAACATTAAAAAAACAGCCCGACAGACATGAGGAAACTCCTAATCTGGCGGGCAGCCCGATCGCACCTTTGGCACAGCTGGAGCGTGGCGTGGCGTACTGCCTGTTCCTGCTGCACCAAAAGTAGTAATTGGGCACTAAATAGACAAAAATTACACTACCCCCACTAACAAAAGAAGAAACCCAAAATAAAGCACACTATAAAATTAACATTTACTATAACCACCACAATATTAACAAGCAGACCGAACATCAATGTAAACATTTTTTTTAAAACATATTTATTCCAAATTAAATAAAACCTCATCATTTCAAATGTTTATTATACATGCAACTTTTAAAATATATTTCACATGAAATTGAATGAAATATATCTATATGAACATATTTAACAGTACAATATTTGAAAACATAATCAAGATGTAAATAAAATTATGTTCATAATTATGAAAAATATAGTTTAAAAAGCTTTTTGTAATTATTACATTCTCCTAAAAAACTCTAAAATATCTTAATATTATGTTTAATATTTTTCCTATTTATAAAATAATATATTAAAATATTGCACAAGTTTTTCTACCTAAATACACGTTTTTTTATTTACTGTAACATTTAAAATATCAATAATTGTTTCCATTTTTCCAACATTAAAAAAATGTATTATAATTTTCAAGGAAATAATTTTCTTTAAATAATAAAAAAAAATGAAAGTAATATTGATTATTTCTCATCAACTATCACATAACACTATGGGGGTCATTAGGATGAATGAATGAATGAAATAAAATTTATACCACGCAACTAAAACCCGAAGGCATCAAGGCGCCTAAAAAATGAATCACAAGAAGGCAGAGGCAAAACTACGGGTAGGCCTTGGCAAATAGCCGTGTCTTAAGGGCTTTTCTAAAGGCCTGAAGTATGGGAAGGGCCTTAATCTCCACAGGAAGAGCATTCCACAACTTTGGTGCTATTGTGGAAAAAGCTCTACCACCCCATTTAGCTCTGCGGACGCGTGGTACCGATAGCAGAGATTTGCTGGCGGAGCGCAGATTTCTCGATGGACTGTAGGCGGTCAGCAGAGCCCCAATCCCCACTGACCTGTTTCTCGCTAAGGCGCCAAATGTCATGCACAGGATTTTAAAAGAAATCCTGTCCTCAATCAGGAGCCAATGCAGCGCCTTCCTCGCAGAAGTGGTCGACGCTCGTTTGGGTAGATCCAACACGAACTTGGCCGCCGCATTTTGGACCATTTGGAGGCGCTGCAGCAGCCCCTTGTTAATTCCTGCATACAGCGCATTACATTAATCAAGTCGGGAGCCTATAAGTGCAACCACGACTTGCTTTCTGGCCTGCTGGGATAAGTAGTGTTTGATCTTCCTCAAGATGTAAATTATGCCCCAACAGGTAGAAACAGTTCTGTTCACCTGCTGACGCATATTGAGGGTAGAGTCGATCAACACTGCTAAGTTTTTCGCCAAAGCTGCGGGTACCGGACATGCTCCCAGTGAGGCCGGCCACCAACTTCCCGACCAGATGTCCTCCTTTCCCCCAAACACCAGGATCTCCGTCTTCTCCCCATTCAATTTTAATGAATTGTATGTCATCCATTTTGCGACTGCCTCCAAACAAGATCTAAAATTGGAGGCAGCCATATTGATAGGCTGGGAGAGGGAGACCAGAATCTGGGTATCATCTGCGTAGGAGACTACCTCCATCCCAAAAGATCTTATCAGTCTGGCAAGTGGGGTCACGTAGATGTTAAAAAAGGCCGGACTTAATGCCGAACCCTGGGGGACCCCACATTGCACAGAATGGGATGGAGATAGAAACTCCCCCAGCATCACCCTCTGTTCCCTCTGGTCTAGGAAGGAAGTCAACAGATCAAAAGCAGACCCCTCCAACCCAATCTCCCTCAGACGAGATGATAACACTGAGGGAGAGAGGGTATCAAACGCAGCAGAAAGATCCAACAGGATCAGGAGGGTGGTCTGGCCCCTATCCACTCGAGTGCGGATATTATCCAGCACTATGGTCAGGGCCGACTTGGTGCTATCTCCCTCCTGAATCCGTGCTGCGAATGATCTAGAATGCCATAGTTCTCCAAAAAAGCAGCGAGATGTTTATTAAGATGTGTTTCCAGCATCTTCGCCGCAGCAGGAAGAAGTGAAATGGGCCGAAAGTTTTTAAGTACCCCGGGGTCCAGTGTTGGCTTCTTAAGTAATGGTTTTACCACTGCCCTTTTCCATTGCTGATGGAAGGTACCAAACCTCATTGCCCCATTCATGATCTCCAGAAGGGGAGGTAGCAGGGTCTCCTTGCACTGCTTGAGAAGCATGAGAGGGCAGGGATCTAAAGGGGAGCCAGATCTGGTCTTGATAAGAAGGTCCTCAAGTTCCTGAGAAGTAAGGAGAGGAAAGGATGAGAAGCAACCCGAAGGAGCAACCTCCACCATAATGGGAGCAGACTCGGAAGAACCAGGAGCATCGGTTGCTTCGGCCTTCTGAAGCTCTAAGGCCGAATACAAATCAGCAATCTTTGCCTGGAAAAAAGAGGCAATGTTGTTACACAGCGTCTGAGAGCCGATGACAGGATCGGGAATCTGCAGGGAGGTCAGAGAATCAACAATTTTAAAGAGCTCTTTCGGGGAAGAGAGTGAGATCGTACAAGCAGTAAAATATTGTTGCTTAGCTCTTATTACCTCTGCCTTATAACCCCTCAGTAAGATTTTATGTATCTCGTTTTCCTTCAAATCCCAGCTGGCCAGCCAGAGACGCTCCTGCCTCCTGACTCCCTGCCTGAGAGATCTTAGTGACTCAGAAAACCAAGGGGCCGAAGGCTTTTTCCTGGCCGAGTATCGTAAACGGGCCGGGGCAAATTCCTCAAGAGCACTTGTGACAGCCTTATCTAGCTGAGAGACCGAGAGACATACATCTTCCTCCACAGACATTGTGAGATTAGGGATCAAGGGGGCAAGCAGGTTATTAGTAATGTCCTTAATATTTCGCCGAAATACCCTCTTACTTGCGACCCTTTCCATGCTGTCCAGAGTAATACAGGACATTTCAATTGGTACCGCATAATGGTCAGACCATGAAAGGGGAAAAGGAGTATTAACAGTCAACCTTTCATCATTAGAAAAAATACCATCGAGCGTATGGCCCGCCAGGTGAGTAGCACACCTCACCAGTTGGTTCAGCCCACAGGCCGACATAGCATCGATAAGGGAAAAGGTGTCACTGGACTCCATATTTTCAAGATGGAAGTTCAGATCTCCCAGAACCGTAAAATGCTCACAACCAAAATAAGGTTCAAGTATATTAAGCATATTTTGTCCAAATTCCATTCTAGACCCAGGGGGCGGTAAACTAGGACACCAATAAAAGGCAACTCAAAAGAGCCTTTTAAAGAAAAATGTAGAACTTGAACATCATCCTTAGGGTCAGATAGCGGTGTAGTGTGGCATACCAGACTATCCCTATATAAAATACCAAGACCACCTCCCATGCGACCTATCCTATCTAGCCTTACGAGGAAGTAGCCTTCAGGGACTGCCTCCACCAAGTCAGGACCAGAGGAGTCTTTAGCCCAGGTCTCTGTGACGAACACCCAGGTGGGTTGCCTATCTAAAACAAAGTCCTTAAAAGCAACATTGTGCTTGATTAAAGAACGAGCATTAATGAGGAAGCCATTCTCACTCCGGATATGGCCTCCCCATTACAGCTCTGTTCCACCTGATCAGGAGCCAGAGTCAGACCAGAACCCCCATATCCCTCCTTAAAGCAGCCACAGCGGGGATGGGTCACAAAATCCTCGGGGGCAAGACTATGATGACAGGGAAGACCAAAAGGCTTAAGTTTTAAAAGGTCTTGGTTGACATACCTGACCGCCATGGGAACCGAATCGGCACTTACATCCAACCAGCCGTCCAGCCCGTCCTCAGCGCGGACGGGCGCAGACGGGCTGGACTCTGGCGTAACTCCGGCGGTGCTCCGGCACCCACGCAGCAGCACGCACACGCTGCGCGCCATAGTACAGAGGCTAAATAGGGCTCTAGCTAGTCCACCTGACTGCTAGAGCGCGGTGTGGGTGGCGTCAGCGTCCCCGGAATACCCCCAAGATGGCGCTCCCAATCGTGAGAAGCGCGATGGACAGGCCGCGAAAATCGCGGTGAAGGGCACTATTATGGTGCAAGAGAAGGGGAAGGTGACAGGTAAGCTTTAAAACCAGGGAATAGTGACCAAAGTGAATTTAAATAATTAAGTCCAAAAACGGGATTTTTAAAATTCTTAAGAGCGCCTAAATAACAAAGCGCTGCACGCAATAGTGCAGTACCTTACAGGCAGCCCTACCTCCTCTCGCGCCTTAAATAGTAATGGCGATTTGCCTCTAACCAGTCCACCTGACTGCTAGAGCGCGGTGTGGGTGGCGTCAGCGTCCCCGGAATACCCCCAAGATGGCGCAATAGTGCAGTGCCTTACCCCGCATGGCGGGGGAGATCCACCCTACATCCTTCCCCGCATATTAGTATGGCCGGGTACCGCGGCGGACGGGTACACCGTCTGCCGCTTTTCCGCCCTGTCGACAAGTCAACCGGGCGGAAAAGGGTTTAATATGGTGGCGGTGTCTGCTAAACACTGCCATCCATATTAGTATGGGGGCGGAAACAAGCCTTCCATGGCGGCATGGCTTGTTGCGGACCTCCAGGAATTTTGGGGGGTGGGGGCTGCACATGTGGGGCCCCTATGGCACCCCCCTGTATTTGCATGTACAACGTGGCAGGCACTGCGCAGTGAAATTCAAATGCACAACTTTGCGGCGCCCGTCGTAATATTAAAAATGCGGGATGCACCCGCCAGTGTGACGGGCGCATCCTAATTGTGTGTGCGGTACCGTCGCATGCATTGCGGGCGGTCCCATTTCCCGGGGCTATGGCAGATGGACAAAGTCCGCCTGCCATGCTAATCAGCCCCTAAGTATTTGAAAATAAATTAAATATTTTTATAAATAACAATCATTTATCAAATGTTTTTAATTTGTTTTAAAATGTTACTTTTTTAATAAATAATATTTTGCAAAATTAAAAATGAATTCTAAAATGGTTTTGTTAAATTACTTTCATTATTTAAAATAAATATGCACATCTTTATCCAATACAAATCCTACACCCCTCTTCAAAAAAAGTCTTTGATTTATTAATAAATATACATAAAAAAATAAACACTAATACATATCCCCACACGTATCCCCTTATCTCCTATAAACCCAACATCCTGCTCCTACATTTTTTTTATTCAAAAATATTTTCTTTTTAAAATTAACATAAAAAAATACACAATAATACTTAACTTTGTAAAATACTTCACGCCTTTATCCACTTTAAAGGACATCACAACATTCTAAATAGAGGCAACCTGTCATGGGTGATCTGGACAGAGTGTTGTCCAAAGACCTACTTCGTGTAGACTTCATTACTGCAGGAACCTATGAAGGGCCATGAGAGGCGTCTATATCTTGGTAGGCAAACAAGGTAATTGTGGAAGCAATTCTAGTGAAAGAAGCTGCACTAACAACTTGTGGAATCCTTGTTGCTGAAGGAAAGGCAGATTAGTACCTGAGCTTCTTAGAAACTCGGTTAGATGCCAATGTGACTCTGGGAAAGAGCAAGCGTCAACTGCAGCTGCTCCTCAGGTTCGCTATCTGACCAAGGTCCACTTACCTGATCATCAAAATCTGGGCCTAACAATCCAAATAACCATACCAGCCGGGAGCTACATAGGCAGTTTGCCAAAATGGACCAATCTAATTTCATCCCAGTTTCCACTGATTACCTAGACAATCATACATCTTGGGGGCAGCAGCCGGTAGCCTTGCAAGGAGTATCCCAAGCAACTCAAAGCTCTCTGCATAGGATAAGAGTACAGCTTGCTGCGCAAAAAGAGCAGGGAAACTTGATTAGCTTGAACATTGCAGGTCTGCAACCAAAATTAGAGGACAAAGAATGGATAATTTTCATTAAATCTCACACAATCTATTGCTTCCAAGAGACGTGGGCGCTTGATGAAATCACCCTTGAGGGGTTCTCCACTCATTGCCTACTTGCAGTTAAATGCAAGATGGCCAGGCCGAAAGGCGGCTTAACAGTCTGGGTCCCACTTAGGATCCAATACTAAACTGGATGTATCCATGCTCAATCAAGCAGAGCTGCAAGCACGGAAGTCCCCCTTCTTGCCTAGGTTCCCGACCCTAGGATCCACTAGGAACTACTAGTTAAATCTAGCAGAAAAAAAGCTCATCTGGTACACCAAATGCAACACAAATAAACACATCATGGTTAGTTGCATCCATTGGAAAGTGGGGGCAGATTTACAATAAACTAACGCAGAGCGGCACAGCAAGTCATTTTGCTGTGCCAGGCTGCGTGAGTTTGGAAGCACAGGGATGGAACATATTTACATCAATATGTCGCATCTCTGTGCTTCCCCCTGCGCTGACGCACAAACTGCTGCCATGCATCATGCCATGCGCCGACGCAGGCACCCTTGCACCATAGTGCAAGGATGCCTGCATCACAGAGATGATTGTTTATGTGCAGGAAGGTGTCCCCCTGCACATAAGCAATCATTAGAGGTTATTTCCTCATTCTACGTGTGCTGCAGAATGCAGCACGCATAGAAAGAGGAAAACAACAAGGAGGAATTAATACATTTCTCCCTGTTGAGCCTCCCTACACCTCCGCTGGGGAGGCGTAGCATTCAGACACATTTCCAGATTTTCAATTTCTTGTAAATCTGGAAATGTGTCTGGATCCAAGGGCGTGGGAACACCCACAGAACTCCCCTTTCACGCAAAGTGCTGCGTGTAAAGGGGCCGCATTTACAAGGACAGGAAAAGCCACACAGGGTGGCTTTTCCTGTCCTTGTAAATATGGGGCAGAAAAATGCATTGCCAGTGCGTCACAAAAAGTGATGCGCTGGCAGCGCAAGGGGTTTGTAAATCTGCCCCCAAGTTTATAGGGAAATCCTCGTTGAGAAGGAAACATCCCGCCTGATCACCATTGAGAAATTCGATACACTGATGAGAGCAACCCAATCTGTGGGTGACGGCATAGCACAACTTAAACGTGGTGCCAGGGCCCCCCTGTCGATAATCAGAATAGAATTGGTTTGATGACGAATGTGAAAAAATGAAGCAGGCTCTATCAGAGGCTCTAAGATCCAGATATCACAGGGAAGAGGGGGAAGCCTGCCTGAAATCATTTCTGCAGGAATATAAGCTTCTAATTAAATATAGAACATCACATACATCTGCAAGCCTGGGCAGCCCTTGAAAGGGTGCTTAGAGAAAAGGACAACACAAGTGTTTGGAACTTGGCTAACTGAGACGGGTGAGAATCCTTCTAGAATTCTGGATCCAGTTATCACCTCAGCCGCATGGGTTAATCATTTAGGGGAAATATAGAAAACATCAGCACCTAATATGGATATAGTACCAATACCTCACTCCAGTTCTGGTCAAAGCAAGGATAGTTCCTTTTCAGACACATCTGCGTCCACACCTGCAGTCATCTCAAACAGTTGGAAATGGGTGAACAAATTCTCAGAAGAGGAAGTACGTGCAGCCATCTTGCCCCAAAAGGCAAACAAGGCCCCGGCCCTGACAGTGTGCCAAGCGACACCTATCGCAGCAATGTATCTTCATCTGCATCAGTATTAACCGCAATCTTCAACGTAGTGTGGAAAGTGGAGAAGGTCCCGGCTTCCTGGAAAACAGCAGTCATAGTACCCTTTCACAAAAAGAGTTTGCGGACCGACCCAAATATCTCCCAATCTCCCTGCTTAACAGCTTTTCTGAAGATCAATGGAAAAGCAGTCCTCACCAGAATGAAATCCTGGGTTGAAGAAAAGAACTTATTAACACTATTCCAGGCCGGTTTCAGAAAAGCCAATAGTACAATTGACCACGCAATGAAACTATACAACATTTGTCTTAAACAAGATGTCATAAAAAACACATATTGTACATGACGGTCTTTGACCTTTGACTCAGTTGATAGAGCCATCCTATGGCAATTTCTCCACTAAATAAGTCTTCCGCCTAAACTCTTGAAGGATGTACAAGAGCTGCATCAAAACAACTCAGCCAGCGTCAGGTATGGCGCAAAAGGAGAACTGACGTCCAGTTTTGCGATAGGAAGCGATGTAAGGCAAAACTGAATCCTCATGCCCTTACTATTTGATCTCTTTATAAATTATATCTGCAGTGTGCTCCACAGCCTAAAACTGGATATTCCCCAGATTGGGGGAGTCTAAATCTCAATATTACTCTTCCCAGATGATGTAGTTTGACTCTTCTACTCTGAACTGGCAATGTATAGACTATTGAACTGCTTTGAGACCTACTGCACCAAGAAAAATCTTGTGATAATTACAATGAAAACCAAATTCATGATAAGAAACTGCAGGAACACCCTGAAGTCTACCTTCAAAATATATGGGCAGTGTTTGAACAGAGTCCATTTCTTTGAATATTTGGGGATCAGACTTGGTGACCAAGTTATCTTGATCAACCCAAACATCCAAAAGAAAAGGGACCCTCCTACACTCCAGTAATGCAGTATATAGATTCTTTCTCAAGTGCAGAAGGAGACTCATTTCACCGGCACTCTGCGCTTACCAAATTAAATCAGTGGCGGCAAGCGCCGTTGGTGGGGAACTTTGGGGATTCAAACCCCCAAAGGGACTTGATAAGGCGGAAAATAGATTTGTATACCACCTCCTCTGTCTGGGACCAAGGACCCCAATTGATATTCAGAGGATGGAACTGGGCATGAAGCCAATTAAATCACTTTTGGCTCTTAAATCAATCTTATATTGGGTAAGAATCTGGGCAAAGTCTGATCTGGCAATTTACCAAAAAGCAGCCTGTGAAATTTGAAGAAGGGACAGAGTGAATAAACTTCCCTGGTACAAACACAACTCGAGTACCCTTCTGACTCTAGGTTGTGAAGGCTGCTGCATAATCTGGAGGCAATGACGTCTGCAACTGCGCAAATACTTAAGGACAAGTATTGGACGTCGTATATAAGCTCTGCAGCAGGAAGCCCTTTGTTAACTCAATTTCGGGCAATTATATTAACTGCATTTTTTAAACTCTAGTGGACAATCTTTTCCCAGTTATGAAAAGATCACGTTTTATCAAATTCTGATTGGACATTCTACCCGTCAAAACATTCATCAACAAAATGGCAAAGACCTGCGGTAGTCTCAACCACATGTGAATGAAAACATGGAGGGAAAGAACCCTGCTTAATTTTATGTTGGAATGTGCCAAGTCACTGCCCGTGAGGAAAGAACATCTCAGACCGTGATTCAATTAAGTGGAATATAAGGCACTGCAACACGGCAAGACATATTGCCTTCATGCTGATAGCGAGCTTGTTTACAGGGCAGTAGCTAAATATATTTATATTGCTTGGCAATCAACAAGAGGCACGACCTAGAGGTATATCCCGCTTCAAGGGTTAGAGATTTCTAGTTATGGCTTTCATAGTAATCCTGCTTTCTCCAGCCACTGGAAGAAAATTAAGGGATAACTTTTGGCAACTCCACCCTTTCTTTCTCTTTTTAATTCCCTATATATTCTTAAGTCACTAGTCACGTACTCTTTTACACAAGCATTGTTAAATTTAGCCCTGTTCCTTTTGGAATGTTCTAACAATAAAATGTGCCATGTGTGAGGTGTTGTCTTTGCCGTTTTCTTATGGTCTTGTGGAATGCACCTGCCAGCTCCAGTATGTTTTAAATGTGTGAATTTTGTCCTAGATCTATGTTAGCTTTCATGCTTTTATTTTATGTAATATTGTATGGCTTATAGTTGATAAGCTGGAACAATAAAGATTTAGAGCAGCGCTCCACCCTCAAATTGGCAATCGAAGTATCTAGGCCTTATATGGCTGGCTCCAACGGCCCAAGCACGCCCTAACGGTCATGGGCCCATCAGTCACCCATTAGCTCTGCTAATGCATGCTGCCGCGCCCTGCCCTGGTGGGCCTGCGTCAGTCAGGCAGGCGAATTGGATTGCCAGCAGTCCCTCCTCACTCACTCACAGTCCACAGGGGGGGTATTGGGGCGCAGCTTGAGATACAACACGGCGGCTGGCATCAGACCACAAAGCCCAGTCAGTCATATGCCATCATTAGGACGTTTCTTACTGCTGGTGGCTTGGTGCACCCAAGCCCTCCAGCACTGCCAGTGTTGAATTTCAGTTACATTCTCATCTGCTGCCCACCGCTACAGCTACTCGCCAGGGCGGTGATCCTGATGGCATTGACCAAGTGGATTGTGACAGATTGTAGAGCTGTCTTCACAAAGTTATTTCATGACAACAACCCTTTTTTCCAATTCTACTAAAATTCCTTTTGTGGAATGACAGTGAGCTTATGAAATATTTTTTTAGCCACCGTAAGAAAGATGATCCTGACTGTTGACCAAAGGTACGTTTTCTGTCTGCTCATCAGGACGTTGCAAAAATATGCTTGTTTGTGGTCACATACACATGTACAGGTCTCAGAATATTGCGTTTAGGGGATTAGCGCACTGATTTCAGGAAGTGTGACTGGTAAATCTTCGGTTTGATTCCTAATGCATCTTCCATTCCTCCTATGATTGAATAAATGAGTGCCAATCATTTGACAATATTACTGCCAGGTAATTACTCTTACAGGAATCCACGCTATTCTAAATAAATATAAAATAGTTGTTGGCACCCCACATTGAGAAGTTCTCATATGAGATGACTGAGCTACATCCAGATAGGAAGCCCTCAGGCCTAATGAACTGGCAATAAGATAGTTTCCTTGAAATAACTTTGAAATGAATAGTGTTCTAGCACGCTAAGGAAACAAGGATTCCTTCAAGCTCCAGAACTCATAGAATTTGTGACAACATCCTGCAAAGAGATGTATCTAGCAGAAAAAGAAAGTGTTTCTTAATAGCATATGTTATAATAACAACAATGTTGCTTTTAATTCTGTTCTGAATTGAAAGTAACCAGATGACAACTGCAACAGCAGGATGTGGCAGGTTGAAATGCCACCATTGAAATCTAGTCAGAAATCATTCAGTAGAGCCACTGGGGTGGTCTCAGTACCTAAATCGGCCCTTAAACTCACTCGACTAGCCTCTAATAACTGGTGCTAGCCAAAATTTCACCAATTTTAGTTACTACTGGCAAAAGAAAGATGATCCTATAGTTAGCTTCTGCTGACTTTGTGGCTGCATGTTATTTTAAAGAAGTAAGGTTAGGGCTTTATCAGCTAAATTCTAAAGTGTGTCCTAATAGAAATGTATTTAAAAAAGAAATATAGTAGGTACAGTCAGATTGCACATTACTTTGACCCAAGTGGGTGTTCCATGGATGGTACATGGGCATTCCCATGTAACCACCCCATGGTTTTTGATGAAAAGCACTACTAACAGTAGTAGAAAGTTTTTTGTGCAAAAAAGCCTATTTAAAGACAGCATTAAAAGAAGTGTTTTAGTTTACCAAACGTTTCTCACTTTGTATGCGTGTTTCACTGTACAGTACATATCCAAAGCAGGAAAGGTTTTCAGGTTTGTCTAGGCATGTTTGTGTACTGAAAGGGAACCATTCTAGGAGGAAACCTATGCGAGACACGGCGCAGAAACCTTTGCACTGTGGTGCAAAGGTGTGCTCATAGTGTTAGACAGCCTGATCGTGTGCCAGCACTAAGGAGAGCACTGGCCTGTGCTGCTCTGCTCTCTCAGACAACACAGCTGTGTAGCATTGCATGAGTTTTTAATAAATCTACCCACAAACCTATTTGCATGTTTTGCAGAACTGTAACTTCTACAGTATGTAATTCAATTTCAAAATAACAACTGGCATATTCAAGGTGCTTGCAGTCCCATACTGAGAGCTTGTAGCAATATAAATATACACGGCTGTCTCGTTACACGCGCAAAGATCTGCAGGGGTCACATTAACCAAACGACCTTTCATAACATAAAAAGAATGCATTTTCCTCGATTATTTTAAGTTGCATTCATTTTTAATTTAAGTTGTATGTACTATGTTCTGTAAGGTTTTACCTGAAGGTGAAAGACAAACAAGAAATGTAAAGATCATTTTGGTTTTGTTTAGCCATGCCTCTGACGCTTCTCCACCCCGTCCCCCTTTGCACTCGGGATAAACATACTTTTTTTGCGCTTCAGTTTCTGGCGGGCCTGCGAACTACTTTTTACCACCACGTAATCCTTGAGGCCCGATCTCCAGCATACATCATTGTTAAGAGATGTAGTCAAAGTGGTATGAAGAATATATTTACTAAGAAAAATACAAATTATATTAGAAAAAGGCCCACATGCTGAAGGAGGAGAGAAGGTCCTGGCATGACCAGGGAGCCCAGTAGAATCGCCCAACATTCCATAACATCACATAAATAGCTAACCAAGGTTCTAGGATGACATATCATGATGTAAGGTGACCTGATAGGTAAAAGGAAGGGAAACCAAATGAACAGGTAAAAGAACTACAATGGAAATGGAAGAAATAATAACAGTAATGATAAATGTACAACAATCGCCTAAAGAATTACAGGCTAAAACACACGAGGGTGAGGCCCTTTTAGCTCAATGGGCGTTTAGCGCTTGTTTGTCCATATCACCCTGTTTGTATAGGCGTGCCTGGGTGTGTTGTGGTCCAGTCAGTGTGTAGGACCTGATCATTCGATCGCCATTCAACTTTCAGGGGGTGCAGTTCTATTTTTTACCACTAGATGTCAGTTGAGCTCCAGGCGGAACTTTCCGTTCCAAGTTCCAACTCCGAGCTCCAGCAGTGGTGTTACGAGAAGCCCTCATGCTTACCTCACGCTGCCATAAGACATGTATTTGAGGCGATCTATCAGTGAGACTGAGAGGCCTCTTCCTTTCTGCCATTGTATTGTCTCGTATATGGTGAAGATTGTCCTCTTCTACTGTCAGGGCCGGCTTTTGGCGTGGGCGAACTGGGCCCAGGGTGCCAATATTCTGCGGGGCGCACGGAGCTGTGTGCATTTAAGTTATGCCAACAGCAGCGTGCCTCCCATCTTGCTCCTGCCTTGTCTATGTCCCTGCGTGGTCGTTTCTGTCCGATTTGCCAGATTCAAGTGGTTTTAATTCGTTATTATCATACCGTGGGTGAGGGTTTTTAACACCCCTTTTAGCACCCTTCCTTGCCCTCCCTTCTCTTTCTCACACCTGCTGACAGACCCCCACACCTCTCTCATCAGCACGTGGCAGCTAAGTTATGGGTGATTTAGGGGAGCTTTGGAGCTGTGTGTGTTCAGTGTCAGTGCTCTGCCAGGGACTGAGCAAGTAATCACAAAAGGCCCCCCTGCTGCCTCATTTTATTTACTACTATCAGCAAGTGCGCCAAATTTCTCTCCGCCCAGGGCGCTAACTTAGCTCCGGCCCTGCGTGTATGTACTGTGGGTGCTGCGGTCGTTGGTTGGGAGATGAAAATCCTCCCTTAATCAACATGGTTGAGATTCTCCGCCACTACATGATTTCGGTTTGAAGCGCTCTGACACCTTCGGGTAAAGTTCGCGCTGTATAAAATCGCATTAAATATATAAAAAATAAAATAAAAGTAGGCTATTTCATCTTATTCTGATACCTTAAAAATGTAGAATGGACCGGGCCCTCCTGGGCATCGCGTGGACACACCTGTGTTAGGGGATGCCCTGTGCGCTCGGGTCCTGTGTTGGGGGATGAGTTGGTCGTGCACTGGGGGCTCACAGAATGCTTTGGTCCTGGCCTGATGACGGGGCACGCTCTGGGTTTAGTTTAGGTCTGTTTTAGCCTGGGGCGTCATGTGTGGTCTGGTCCTGTGGAGAGGGGTGGGAGCCGGGAGGGTCGGGAGTTGGGATGGTATTGGGTGCCCTCAATGCATTGGTCCTGTGTACGGGGTATGAGTGTGTGGTCACACCCTCTAATGGTGAAGATGCATTGTGCTCGCGCCCTTCTTCGGACGGTAATTTTCGATGACTTTCAAACAGCGCGGTCCTTATTTTCTCTCACTAGGAGGCCAGTGCACTTTACAGAGCAGACGAGCAGTTGACGCGGGTGCTATCCTGAGCCTGTAACAAGTGCAGCCTGCACTGGCCCTACCCTCGTATGGCGACAGGGAACCTCGGCCTGCTCCTTCCTGCCCCGCGGCGCGGTCAGTGCCGTGTGCCGCAGCTCTGCCCTCCTCTCCCAAAATGGTGCTCGCGAAGGTGACTGGACGTGCCCTCCGTGACGTCAGCGCGCGGGACGCGTCACCGGCTCTGCTTGAGTGAAGGCCGCATTGTCCGCCGGTGCTGGAGCCTCAGATAATCACCTCAATTAGGTACAAAGAGAGGGCAATAAATAGCAGCTTAGAGGCTCCAGCCCCACTGTGGCTGCCCAGATTAATTCAGGCCGAGCCATTGGACGTGAAAAGCACGATGGGCAATTCATTAAACCCCCAAACGCCGCACCTCCTACCCATGAAGGCTTTTATTAGCCCCCCAGAGAGGTGGGCATTGTCCCCTCGGACCGTGTCAGCCATTCGTGAAGTGAGAAGTCACCTAACAGCAAGTGGGTGACGTGCCCCTGGGAGCAGGAACGCCGGCGGGCCCGGGGATTAGAGGGGGCGTCGGGCTGTTACCCCGGAGAAGCTCCGTCAGGGGCAGGAATGCAGCCAGGGGTGACACGGGGAAGCGAAGGGGCGGCTCCTACAAGGTGCCCCGGACTCGGCTCACAAAACTGGGGGGCAGGGAGAGTTAATTAGACGCGGGAAAGGGCTTGTTTGGTAAAGAATGAAAGCCCTGCAATCGGCCAAATAACATCCGAGGATTACCGGTACATCGCCCAAAGGAAGGGAGGCGGCATTTGGGGGTCCGACTGTCATCCGAGGCAGAATATACTGGGGTTCCCACAGACCGGTATCCGTTCAAGGGCTGGGCTAAGCCTTGTGGTGTCATGGCTACATCGTTAGACGTGGGGATCCTGCTAATCAGGACTCCAGTCTATCTGCTTTCTCCCTAAACTGTTATGTTACGTACTTAGGTATACTCCAGATTGGATACTGGGGTACCCTTGTCAGTCCCTAGTATATGGCACCCAGGGCATAGGCACCCCAGAGTTCTCCCATGGGCTGCAGCATGTATTATGCCACCCATGAGAGACCTTGCAAAATAGAACTACAGGCCTACCATTGCATCCTGTGTAAGATGGTGCTTGCACCACTTACTATAGATATAGGTTTACTATATCTAAGGGTCACTGAACCTAAAACCTATAAGTCACCGCAGCTGCAATGAACCCTATCATGTTTGGTGTCAAACATGTTGGAATCATACCCCCACACCATTACTGGTGTGGGATGTATGATTCCACCCACCTGGAGAGCCCTCCTGGGGCCCTCGGTGTTCCAAGTACCAGCCTTCTAGTCCGGACAGCACAAAATGATTGCTGCCCTTCTGCCGCTGAGCCAGGCTTGAGGAGGAGAAGGCAGACCAATATGCATCCTGTCACAGGGAGATGTGACTGTAGGAGAGTAGGGTCTGCTTCCTATGGTCACCCCCACTTTTTGCTCTGATTCTCTGGTTTTTCGACTTTAATGTGGCTGTGGGCCTGCTAATCAGACCCACAGCCGAGCTGTTCTCTCTCTAAATTGATACCATGTACTTTAGGTACATACCAGATTGGGTATTGGGTCACCTCTGTGAGCCCCTGTATAGTGTACCATAGGTACCCAGGGCATAGGTGCATCCAAGGCCTACCAGGGGCTGCAGCATGTATTATGCCACCCCTGGCTGGCCCTCCAAACTGACACCACAGGCTGATCACTCAGCTTGGGTAAGGTGATGTAATCACCCCTTACTTAGATAGAGTATACCAATATCTACCTTTACATATAGAAACATATCCACCTATAAGTCACTCCTATGGTAGGCCTCGACAATCCTGGAGGCAGAGTGCTTGGTTTTATGTGAGAGGGTGCCCTAGCATGAGCTGAGCCCCTCTGCAGCTTTCGGGACCATCTCCTTATAGCTGTTCTATGATATAGCCATACCATATACTCTTAAGTGCATTATAATCCTCGCGGTTAATGCTAACTTTGGTTTGGCTTTATCAAAACATGTCGTGTAAGGTGTCAAACACTTTGGAATACTACCCCCCCCCCCCGCCAATTCTGGCGGCGGGGGTAGCATTCCACCCTTCTAGAGGGAAAAGACATGTATGTTACTGCTTTACCCGGTTAAAGTTAAACAGAGCCTCAGCATCACAAAATGGATGCTGCTGCCGCAGACACAAGTCTGACCACCTGGTGCCGGGGGAAACTCCAGCAAGGGCAGCCTGGACAATAGGTTTCCTGTCCAGGGAGGTGCCAGCACCTCCCCAGACAGGGGTTATGTGTATTGGGGCAGGGAGGGCTGCATTCAGTGAATGCATCTAGACATTGCCTGGGGCACACAAGGTGCTCCATGCATAGCCCGGTTCAAACCAGTTGCTGGGGCACTCCAGCCCCAGGTCTTGCGCGAAGCTGGACAAAGGGAAAGGGGTGTAACCACCCCCTTCTCAGGTCCACTCATAGGAGGGACCTAGGCAGGTAATCCAGCCCCTTAGCTTAGTATAAGTATAGGAGATGTGTCCCCAAGACTTTAGATTATCCTGGAAAGAAACTTTGATACAGAACTCTTGGACCTTCGACATTCTATTCTGACTAGAAGATGGAAGACATCTCCCTTGTGGTCAAGGAGAGACCATCCTGTGTAAACAGGCACCACCAGTAACTTGCCGGTCTGCTTTGTCGACGTTCCAGCCGGAACCCGAAGACTCAGCGACACAGGAACTAGACTCTCAGACTTCTCCAACTCCGACCCACATCCACAGCAAAGCTGAGACCCGTGGCGGACACTAGAGACGTGGGACCGGACACCCTGGACATCCTGCATTTTGCTAACCGCTCGACGACCGAGGTACCCTCGCAGTTGTGCATTGGGGTACGAGAAGCCCCAGACCCAAGCGCCATTTGCACTGAAGCTCAGCCCTCCACATTCCACGTGTGCTGCGTGGGGCCTGCCCCTGTATTTCAGCTCGACACGTCTTCCCGGTTCCTTGCCCGTTGGCTAGTTAGCCTTCTGAAGACTTTCTTTTTGAACTAAACTGCTTTCCTGGTTGCTCCAGGCTTGCTCCAGCTTCCCTTCAAAGGAGAAGCGGCAGAGACCTTGCTGGTTTGCAACAGAGCCAATCTCGTCATCCTGCGTGGGTTGCGGTTGCGGTTGGCCCAGGCTCGTTGGGTCCAATTGGGATACCGACACCGCAGTCAATTAGATCCATCGTGGGACAGCTCGTATCCAGCTCCGGGTCATCGTCAATGCCTCCTGGACTTCTTGGCTGAAGAGACAAACTCACCTTCTTCACCTTCAAGCACGCAACATCGCCTGGTTCCTTCCTGGTTCCTTCCTGGTCACTGGCTAGTGACCCAGACTCCGTCCCCTCTGCTTTCAGGTTCTTCACATCACCGATCCACCCTTGGATCCACCGGACACTTTTCCTCTGGTCGCCTGCAGCACTTCTTTGCAGATCTCCATAGAAAACGATGACGAAACCCGACACCAAAAGGCACCTATGCACCCGGCTTCCCTGGGTGAGGTAACACGAGTACTCCGGTGCTCCCGTGGGTCTTGACTCTCGAAGTGTCCTAGTTTAAAAGGGTTTCATCCTAGTCCATCCGGAAGTGTCCTTAAACAGTAACTTTGTAACTTCTTCGTTTCCCATTATAAGTCAATGGTAACTCGCGACTGTGTTTAGACACTGCACGCATCTCCCGTGGGCCTCCTACTTCCTAACCTTTGGTTGTTTAGTGTAGCCCCAGCGATTCTACAGGCCCTAGGCCTGCTGTATAACTCTCACGTGGTTCTTATACCACTTCTTTAGTATATGGTTTGTGAGGCCCCTAGGGCCTAACTGTATTTGTGCAACTTATCGTATTCTAATTGAGTAACTTGTGATGTACTTTTACCTCTGACCTCATAAAGAGTGCAGAGGGGTTGTGTTTAGAATACATACATATATATTTGATATATACCTTGTGTGGTGTCCTTTAATTTGGTATTCAAGGGATTATAATTGGTAAAACCACTTGCTTCACATGCTCTCTGAAGTCTTAGCCTAAGATTGCTGGTCGATGCTACCACTAGGATATAAGGTTGATTTTACAACCACCATCAATAAGGGTCGATTAGACTAGTGCAAGGTTGGATAAGAGCTTTCTGTTGTTTTACCATATAATCTTGAGATATAATTTGAAAGATCACAATAAGGTACATGTAGGTACATATCAATCAAGTTCTTATAATACATAAGCTCTACTGAACTTAGCAGTTGTAGGTGATAAGGACCTAGCACACCCTGACTACAACTCCTAGAGAGGTTCTAGTAGGAAACCATTTAGTGTAGGTGGGTGCACACACCACACCTCACTAGAAAATGTCTTTCGAAGCAGGCCCTAGTGGACCTCTTCAAGAAGAAACCCAGAGGGTGCCTTCTAAGTATGACTCATTCCCTTTTCATGACTTGAGAAACCTGTGTGCAGTCAGAAAGTTGAGACATGGACAGAGTCCAACCTTTAACCATCTGGTAGATATCTTAGTGGCTCATGTTGTAGAGAATGCATCAGACCCAGGTAACCATGGTAGTGGAGAGGGGGCCATCTTTCAGCAGAGGAAAATACCACTGGAGATGATCCATTGGTCTCTGATGAGGATGATGACCAGGATGCAGCTGATGAAGTTCCCTTGGGCAATCTAGGACTATCTGAAGGTGGAGAGGGCCAAAGGAGACCCCCTTCCACTCACCCCAGTTGGCCTAACACAGGAAACAGAAGGCACAGATCCCACTCCAGTGGTTCTGTCTCATGACCTCAAAAGAGTTGTTGTTAGTTCAGACCTCCCTTGCTTGGCAATGACCTAGAATCTTCAGTCTGGTCTGAAGTGGAGTATAGGACTCATGCAGAGATGTTAGGTATATCAGCACATGTCCTTGCTGTGACCAGGTCACAGGTCACAAATTGCAACACTGAACAGGCCCTGGATCCGGAAATAATGGACCAGTTGCCTACCAGGAGGAGAAGCATTAGGGGTAAGGCAGTTCCTTCCCCCTTGCCTCAGGAAGAGAGTCAGACTTCACAGGAAGCTGATTGTGAGACCCAGGAGGAAACTATCCTAGAAGAGCTTGAGCCTGATCAGGTTGAGTTTCCTGGGACAGGGGGACCCTCCAGGGCAGATCTGAGGCAGGCGCAGTTAAACTGCCCTTCTCTTGAACCCCTCAGACAGCAAACTGCTGCTGAGGTTGCTGGAAAAGCTAGTGGGACCCACAAAGTCTATTGGGATGATGGGCTCCTGTATTCAGAGGTAAGAGACCCCAAGCCTGGTGCTTCCAGGAGGTTGGTCCTACCTTTGGCATTCAGGGGCTTCCTTCTCACTCTAGCCCATGATATTCCCTTAGCAGGACATCTTGGCCAGAACAAGACTTGGGACAGACTTGTCCCTCACTTTCACTGGCCCCACATGTCAGAAGACACCAAGGAGTTTTGTCGCTCCTGTGTCACCTGCCAAGCCAGTGGCAAATCAGGTGGCACCACAAAGGCCCCCCTAATACCACTACCTGTGGTGGGGGTTCCATTTGAAAGAGTAGGGATTAACATTGTTGGACCAATGGATCCCCAAACAGTCTCTGGGCACAGGTTTATTCTGGTGGTAGTGGATCATGCCACCAGATATCCAGAAGCTATTCCCCTAAGGACCACAACAGCACCTGTTGTGGCAAGAGCTCTCCCGGGGGTTTTCTCAAGAGTGGGTTTTCCGAAGGAGGTTGTCTCAGACAGAGGTGCAAACTTTATGTCTGGATATTTGACTGCTATGTGGAAGGAGTGTGGAGTGAACTACAAGTTCACCACACCCTATCATTCACAGTGCAATGGTCTGGTGGAGAGATTCAACAAGACCTTAAAGGGCATGATTAAGGGTTTACCTGAAAAGCTTAGGCGAAGATGGGAGATCCTACTGAGCTGCCTTTTGTTTGCTTACAGAGAGGTCCCACAGAAGGGGGTTGGCTACAGCCCTTTTGAACTTCTGTTTGGGCATCCTGTGAGAGGACCCCTTTGTCTGGTGAAGGACGGATGGGAGTTACCTCTCAAACCTCCCAAGCAAGACATTGTGAACTATGTACTTGGTCTCCGCTCCAGGATGGCTGAGTACATGAAAAAGGCATCCAAAAACCTCGAGGCTAGCCAGGAATTGCCTGGCATGACCAAAAGTGCTGACTTTTTACCAGCCAGGACAGAAAGTGTGGGTGTTGGAGCCAGTGGCCCTAGCAGCTCTCCAAGACAAATGGTCTGGACCCCACAATATTGTTGAGCAAAAGGGAGAAGTAACCTATTTGGTTGATCTTGGAACTCCCAGGAGCCCCCACAGGGTGCTTCATGTCAACAGATTGAAACCATATGTTGACAGGGCAGACATGGGCTTGCTCATGGCTACAGATGAGGGACAGGAGGAGGAGAGTGACCCTCTCCCAGACCTGCTTTCTTGGAACCCATATGATGGTTCAGTTGATGGTGTAGCCTTGGCAGGCAGCCTCACTGACCAACAGCAACAGGACTGCAGAAAAGTTCTACAGTCCTACAGACATATGTTTTCTCTGACTCCAATTCAGACTACCTGGTGCACTCATGCAGTGGACACTGGGGGCAGTCTGCCTGTTAAAAGTAAGATTTACAGGCAACCTTATCATGTCAGGGACTGTATCAGGACAGAGGTCCAAAAGATGTTGGAGTTGGGAGTCATTGATCCCTCAGAGAGCCCTTGGGCCAGTACAGTAGTCCTGGTGCCTAAACCTCATGCCCAAGATGGAAAGAGAGAGATGAGGTTTTGCGTGGATTACAGAGGCCTCAATGCTGTCACTAGGACAGATGCCCACCCAATACCAAGGGCAGATTAACTCATTGACAAATTGGCATCTGCCAAGGTTTTAGAGTACATTTGACTTGACAGCTGGCTACTGGCAGATCAGACTAGCTGAGGATGCAAAAGCCAAAACAGCATTTTCAACCCCAGGAGGACATTATCAATTGGTGGTAATGCCCTTTGGCTTGAAGAATGCACCTGACACATTTCAAAGGTTGGTGAACCAAGCCCTCTCAGGTCTGGATGACTACTGTGCAGCTTATCTAGATGCTATTGCTATCTTTAGCTACACTTGGGAAGATCACCTGATCCACCTGAAGAATGTTTTGGAGGCCCTGCAGAAGGCAGCCCTAACTATCAAGGCTACCAAGTGCCAGATAGGGCATAGCAAGGTTGTATACCTGGGCCACCTTGTAGGTGGAGGTCAGGTTCAACCATTGGAGAGCAAGATCCAGACCATAAAGGACTGGACTGCTCCCACCACCCAGACACAGGTCAGAGCTTTCTTGGGCCTGACTGGGTACTACAGGACATTTGTCAAGGGGTATGGTTCCATAGTGACACCCCTTAATGACTTAACTTCCAAGAAAATGCCAAAGAAGGTTCAGTGGACAGTAAGCTGTCAAAAGGCATTTGATGACCTGAAGCAGGCCATGTGCACTGCTCCTATTCTGCAAAGTCCAGACTACTCCAAAGAATTCATTGTTCATACAGATGCTTCTAAGTTGGGTGTAGGTGTTGTTCTTTTACAACTGAATAAAGATAGTCAAGACCAGCCAGTAGCTTTTATTAGCAGAAGGCTGACCCCTAGAGAGAAACGTTGGACAGCTATTGAGAGGGAGGCCTTTGCTGTGGTTTGGGCACTGAAGAAGCTGAGGCCATACTTGTTTGGTACTCACTTCAGGATTCAGACAGGTCATAAGCCCCTCTTGTGGCTAAATCAGATGAAGGGTGAACATCCCAAACTGCTTAGGTGGTCCATTTCCCTACAGGGGATGGATTTTACAGTAGAACATAGACCTGGAACTGACCACTTTTTGCTGTGATTCTCTGGTTTTTCGACTTTAATGTGGCTGTGGGCCTGCTATTCAGACCCACAGCCCAGCTGTTCTCTCTCTAAATTGATACCATGTACTTTTGGTACATAACAGATTGGGTATTGGGTCACCTCTGGGAGCCCCTGTATAGTGTACTATAGGTACCCAGGGCATAGGTGCATCTAAGGCCTACCAGGGGCTGCAGCATGTATTATGCCATCCCTAGCTGGCCCTCCAAACTGACACCACAGGCTGATCACTCAGCTTGGGTAAGGTGGTATAATCACCCCTTACTTAGATATAGTATACCTATATCTACCTTTACATATAGACACATATACACCGATAAGTCACTCCTATGGTAGGCCTTGACAATCCTGGAGGCAGAGTGCTTGGTTTTATGTGAGAGGGTGCCCTAGCATGAGCTGAGTCCCTCTGCAGCTTTCGGAACCATCTCCTTATAGCTGTTCTATGATATAGCCATACCATTTACTCGGTTGAAAAAGCTTTATTCGAGTTATACACTCATAAAAGCACACACATGTAAATTTATACATTTAAAATTCTCTACATACATTAACAGCAAATTACAATTAAAATTCATAATTCACACAGATAAAATATTTAACAATAATAGTTAATATAAGCTTTCTCAAAAGGTAATGGAACTAAATGCATGTTAAAGTGCAAGATCCTCCGCATTACGGGCCATGCCCAAATTGATTCAATCAAAACTCTTAACATACATATTAGCAGCATAGTTAGAATTCATAATTCTCTCGAGATAAAATTTCAGAGCATATTGGGAGATAAAGCCCTCCGCCTTATAGACCATGCCCACCCCAGGTATTTTGCAGTTCCTACTACAATGGACATTTCGGTGGAGGTACAAATGATTCTCACCCCTCGACACCACTTAGCACACCAAGATTTCTACAAACAGGTGCCAACCAGGATTTTCTCGGGTTTACATAGGCCTCACACAAAAATAGAAAATGTGCGATACTTTCGTTGGGGGCGCCACATGCCGGGCAACACGAGCTACTACTAGTTCTCCAACTGGCCGTCAATGACCTCAGGGGAGGGAACCTGCCCTTAACTGGAAAAATAATTTCCTGTCTAACGGAACAGTTATAGTGTCCCAATACTGTTCTAGGGCAGGTCTCGTTTTAATTTCCATAAATCTACCCCCCATAGATTCTGAGATTGCGCTCCTCCAAAGCTTCTGTTCAATGTAATCCCAATATATGGCTTTTATGATGGTTTTACTAGGGAATACTTCCCCGAGGGGATTTTCCCAGAGCTTGGAGAGACCAAGCTCAGCAAGGACGTCCCTGAGCATCTTTAGCCATGCAATTTTGTGGAAGACATCTGATTTAACTAGGGCTGAGAACCCCTCAGCATAGTGTCTAATTTCTGGGGTCGTCCATAGCCGTCTCCAGTAGAGGATAGGCCTTAATCGGGCACGATCACTGAGCAATCTCCTTCCTAGATCCAGACCAAGCGGTATTAGTGGGGTGCTTTGGGGGAGACTAGTTATCCCTCTCAAGAACCTGTTCTCAGATCTTTGGAGAGTTGTAAGCTTCTCAAAGCCCCAAACTTCAGCCCCGTAAAGGGCTGCACCCAGGGCTTTTGCATCGTAGACCATGAGAACCGGTTTAATAGGCCTACTTTTGGATTTTGCTTGTTCTACCCGGAGAGCTCCTGAAGTCTGCTGGTGTTTCAGTACCGCCTTCTCAATATGTCTCGACCAACCAAATTTACTTGATATCTCCACCCCTAGGTATGTAAAAACATTTACTACCTCTAGTTTGATGTTGTTCAGAGATACCCTGGGTTGGGATTGGCGCCTTTGCCCGAAGACCATCAGCTTTGTTTTATTTACATTAACTTCGAGACCTCGTTCTTTACAAAACATATCAAATATGTTCAAGGCTCGCTGGAGTCCTGCCGGGGTTTTGGACACGATCAGGGTATCATCAGCGAACATCAGGATCGGGACCCTGATGCCCGCTAGTGAAGGTGCGTCTACCCTCGCATCCAGCATCCTATCCACTATACCATTAATGAACAAGGAGAACAGCAGGGGTGCCATGGCACATCCCTGCCGTACCCCCCGGTCAACTGGGAAGTTGGTGGTAGATTCCCCGTTCCTCCCCCACTGGACTTTAGCAAAATTGCTTTCGTGGAGACGCATTATTAATGTAAGCAGCTCGAGTGGGACCCCTATCTTACTCAGAACAACCCACAGCTTGCTCCTAGGCACCAGATCGAAGGCAGCCCTCAGATCTACAAATGCTACATAAAGGCTGCCTTCGCCAAGGAGTACAGTCCCCCACCGTAGCATGGTGAAGCGAAAAATTTGGTCTACCGTGCTGGTTGCCCGCCTAAATCCTGCCTGGTAGGGGGATAAGGCATTATTCTCATCTACCCAGGCCATAAGTTTGTCGACCACCATCTTCCCCACCACTTTTTGGATAGTGGCCAGCAAACTTATCGGTCTATAGTTTGCCGGGAGCGACCGATCGCCTTTCTTAAAGATCGGTATTATTATTGCCCCCTTCCATACATCAGGAATTTTTGCCCCTTTGGCAAGGGCATTTCCCAGCACAGTCACATATCTTGCCCACCGAACCTTATAATGTTTGAATATATCTGAGGGAATTCCATCTAACCCCGGGGCTTTCCCCCCCTGCAGTGATGAAATTACAAGTTCAGCTTCTTTATTTGAGAATAAATCTCCCTTGCAAAATACCACTGGGATAGGTTCTATGGCCATTGTGTCCCTATTCTCCGCATACTGGGGTTTGAAGTACTCGACCCACGATGCCTCGTTGACATTGTTGTCTGGGTTGTTGGGGGTACCACCTCTCCCCCATTTCACGATTCCCCAAAAAAGTCTGGAATCTTTTTGCCCAGAAGCCTCAAGTAACTCCTCCCAATGCTCCTCGTCCCACTGCTTCTTAGCCTTGCGGATATTATCATTGTATTGTTTCCTAGCAGTGCTAATCAAGGCCTTATCTCTGCTTTTGATTGCCCGGCCCAACTCAAGTCTAGTTAACCTGCACTGCTTATTAAACCACCTCGCCAATTTGATGGGTGCTTTTCTATTTGCCTTGACTAGTTTGGTAAAATGCGGTTTTATCAAAGAGAAGAATGTGTCATGTATGTCTGTTATTAGAGAGGAACCCGGTGTTACAGGATTTAATGTTTCCATGGCGGCAATAGCGTTATCCACCTCCAAGTTAATGTGATCCAAGATGGCCAAATTGGCCAGCACATTTGGCCATTTCACCCTTCTAGAGTCGTTAGCCATAACCGGTACGATCTCGCAACAAGGCTCAGTATTGGCAGGCGCGGCCCTCCACCATGAATGGGTAACACTAAGGGGATTATGATCGCTTTCTAATCTCCCCTTGATTTCCATGTCGCCCACGCCAGACCATAACTCGAGACTACAGATGACATAGTCAATCCTACTTTTATTATGGCCATTGTCGAATGTGCAATTTCCTCCTTGGTCACTTTTTGTCCTGCCATTAAGGGCCCTCAAACCATATTCCAAGCATAGCGCATTCAACAACAATACATCTTTAGTCCACCGCTTCACAGGTGTAAGGTTTAGATTTGGGACACCCCATTGGGCATCTTCCTCTTGTCCTATCGGGTGATCCGTATTTTCTAAAGGCTCAAAGGTCCTGTTAAGGTCGCCAGCCACGACCACTCTATTTCCCAGTGACTGTGATTCAAGGAAGGTGGATAGAGCTTCTAGGGTGGGTGAATTCCCAACACTTATACCCCTAGCATAAATGTTATAGATATCTATCACACCCCCCTGTCCTAATGATAACCGTAGTAATTGTATATCCTTACAGCCTAGGTCAATCACTTTTATTTTAACTTTTGAATTCTGTTTGATCCAAGCTGTTAGACCTCCCATGGGTCTACCCCTGGGGCCTCTACTCGCTGGTATACAAAAATTTAGATAACCTGGCAGGTAAATTGGATCACAAGCCCACGTCTCTTGAAATAGGCACATTTCAAACCCATTGACAAAATCTATCCATTGTTGTGACAACAATCTAGAGGCCAAGCCTGCTATATTCCATGAGAGAAACCTCCCCATGGTATCTCCTTTACTGGCCCCCCATTCAGTAGCAACCCTGGCCGGTAATTTAGTCAAGATCTCACAATCACCGCCCTCACCTAGAACAATGTCTGCACAGTTAACATCTTTGTCATCATTTATATCAATACTTGATGGGAGTCTGGATTTGCCCCCCCAATCTTCCGGACGTGCCATAGAGCCCTCCCTCATGTTTCCAAATTCCCTGTCAGGAGCCACTTCATCTAAGTTACACGTTACATCCCCATTTGGTTGCAGTGTTGCCTCCAGGATACTTCCCCTGTCCATTTTCCCTCCAAAATCGATGCGTTCAGTTGGTTTCCGTCAACATCCCCACCTCATATGCCCTGGCCCACTATAGGAGTTAAATACCTGGTTATAACCGTCATTTGGTCGTGGGATAGGGGCAGGGAGGGAACTGACCTCTACCCAGGAAGGCAGACTAGTTCTCAATGACTCATTGCTCCCCCCAGGGTAAGTGGGCACCGGTCTAGGGTAGAAAAAGGTCAAATCCACAACACCAATCCCACCAATACTAATATTCCAACCCGGTCTCGTAATTAGCCCCACTACCCTTGGATCTTGGAAGTTGATTATGATGCACTCACCCCCCTGCTTTTTCAAGGTGTTCCCAATCCAGTTGACCCTTCTAACCCCGATGATCAGACCGTCCACTCCCCCTGGCAGGGGTCTATTGACCCGCAGCCAATGCATGGCTTTATTTTTTAACATTTCATAGCTTTCTCTTTGATCTTCCAGTAAGGGTGGGACATTGGTGAGAATAGCCACATAGGGGTAGGAGTCTGGGGTGAGTTGTATCGGGGGAATCCTAGTCTGGGGTTTAGTCACATGTGATATCGGTTGGCCACGTTCTGGGACAACAAGGCTTGGTGGAGCAACATTTTCCAATGCTATAATAACATTATTTCCATCCCTTACAGGACCACCCCTGCTTGCTATCTGGGAGGCAAGCGGCACATTTGCTCCAGCACCATTTCTACATTGTGTTTTGTCTATACCTGACATTGAGCCATGTCTTGGTTCTGAAGTAGTTGGTAAGGGTAGACTATTTTTGTTAACGGTGGTGACAGAGTTTTTTAGGATGTCTTTACTACCTTTATGTGCAGTGCTATTACTATTGGTCTTGGTTTTCCCGCAGTTGGTGTTATTTACAGTATTCGAGGATACAACAATGTTCTTACTGCTCTGCCCATTATTCCGCTGGGTAGATGCACCACTCGCAATTAGAGGTAACAAGTCAACCACCGTGGCACCTGGATCACGCTCGACTATCTGGTGGTTTGTCCCATTCTCTCCCAATTTATTGGAAGACTTAATTAAAGATTTTATCGAAAAAAAATTATCCAGGCTAGCCTGCTCTAGATGATCCAGTTGTTCTGCTAGCTTTTTAAGTCTAGCCTCAAAGGGATTTAAGAGGGAACGTATTCGTTTTTCCATCCCCAAAAGATATTCTGGGTTGGATGTTAGTTGCCCAGGGGATGCTATAGTGGTAGGGTCTATTCCTGATGATACCGGTGTCATGGGGGGCATCATTGTGGTGTCTGCACCTACTGAAACAACTACTCCATCCCCCATTGTTACTCCAATGGAGTTCCCTACAGGGCCATGGGTTAGCGGTATTTTGGTGGTCAACTTCCTAAGCTTCCTTGCAGGGTTTGGAGCTTGACATTTTTTGGTAGTTGTAACCCTTTTCCTTTTTGGGCAGGGTTTAGATTTGATAGCATGTGCTTGGACACAGGCTTTTAGTGTTGCATTTTGCCCACTCGATGGTTGGATAGAAGCATTTAAGTGCTCTGTGGGTAAAGTAGTGGCTACTATGTCTTTAGGACTGGTACCCAGTAGCTCATTAGATACAGATAAGTCATACGATGTATCATGTGTAGCTGGTAGTACAATAGATGATAACGGGGTAACCAGTGAAGGAAAACTTAGGCCTTGGTGTTTCTCAAGGGGGGTTTTTATGAGCTCAATCGACAGCCTGCGCCCAGCCCGTCTTTCTGACAACGCAATCTCTCTATCAATATCCTGGGGCCGGCGTTTGAAGTATGTATCTAGGGGGCCCATAACGGCCGTCTCCACCTCGCCCATAGAAGACAGCAAGGTGGAATTATTTGTGGAGCAAGCCATATATCAATCCCCACTGCTACTTAGCACAGTACTTACAAGTCCGGGTACAATTCTTAGTAATAGGTTTACAGCAGAATCCAGAACAATAGATGTTGGTGGGGTGACCCAGCCCAGCCACCTTCGGCCACTGACGGCCACAGACGGTCCCGCCCTTGTCCCGGGCTTCTCCCGGTCGCTCCCGCTCGCTCCCGCGAAGCGGAAATACTGCACTCCTTATAGCTCTATAGCTGTAAGCTCATTGGCTGATAGGCGGGGGGCGTGGCCAGCGGGGAGAGCAGCCCAGGTGTTGCTGGTTGGGCGCGCAGGGGCTCCTGGACACTGGAGTCCCTGCCTGTGCTCGCAGCCCCGCTGGTTCACTCGCCTTTCCCCGCGCTCCTCCCAGATGCCTCACTGCAGCCTCCCAAAGCAAACGACGCGCTGCGGGACCCGCGAAGCGGGTCCGGCGAGTCGTAGAACGAGTGGTGACAGAAAGTCAGCTCCGCTGTAGCAGCAGGTCTGCCGCGCTCCTCCAAGGTCCAGGTACAGGCAGCAAAGTCAGTTCAAAAGGGTCCCACAGGCTCAGAGGTGAAGCCCGTTTTTAACTCCGCGGCGGGGGGCGTGGCCAGCGGGGAGAGCAGCCCAGGTGTTGCTGGTTGGGCGCGCAGGGGCTCCTGGACACTGGAGTCCCTGCCTGTGCTCGCAGCCCCGCTGGTTCACTCGCCTTTCCCCGCGCTCCTCCCAGATGCCTCACTGCAGCCTCCCAAAGCAAACGACGCGCTGCGGGACCCGCGAAGCGGGTCCGGCGAGTCGTAGAACGAGTGGTGACAGAAAGTCAGCTCCGCTGTAGCAGCAGGTCTGCCGCGCTCCTCCAAGGTCCAGGTACAGGCAGCAAAGTCAGTTCAAAAGGGTCCCACAGGCTCAGAGGTGAAGCCCGTTTTTACCTCCGTCGGCGGGGGGCGTGGCCAGCGGGGAGAGCAGCCCAGGTGTTGCTGGTTGGGCGCGCAGGGGCTCCTGGACACTGGAGTCCCTGCCTGTGCTCGCAGCCCCGCTGGTTCACTCGCCTTTCCCCGCGCTCCTCCCAGATGCCTCACTGCAGCCTCCCAAAGCAAACGACGCGCTGCGGGACCCGCGAAGCGGGTCCGGCGAGTCGTAGAACGAGTGGTGACAGAAAGTCAGCTCCGCTGTAGCAGCAGGTCTGCCGCGCTCCTCCAAGGTCCAGGTACAGGCAGCAAAGTCAGTTCAAAAGGGTCCCACAGGCTCAGAGGTGAAGCCCGTTTTTAACTCCGTCGGCGGGGGGCGCGGCCAGCGGGGAGAGCAGCCCAGGTGTTGCTGGTTGGGCGCGCAGGGGCTCCTGGACACTGGAGTCCCTGCCTGTGCTCGCAGCCCCGCTGGTTCACTCGCCTTTCCCCGCGCTCCTCCCAGATGCCTCACTGCAGCCTCCCAAAGCAAACGACGCGCTGCGGGACCCGCGAAGCGGGTCCGGCGAGTCGTAGAACGAGTGGTGACAGAAAGTCAGCTCCGCTGTAGCAGCAGGTCTGCCGCGCTCCTCCAAGGTCCAGGTACAGGCAGCAAAGTCAGTTCAAAAGGGTCCCCTTTACTCTTAAATGCATTATAATCCTCGCGGTTAATGCTAACTTTGGTTTGACTTTATCAAAACATGTTGTGTAAGGTGTCAAACACTTTGGAATACTACCCCCCTGCCAATTCTGGTGGCGAGGGTAGTATTCCACCCTTCTAGAGGGAAAAGACATGTATGTTACTGCTTTACCCGGTTAAAGTTAAAAGGGAGCCTCAGCATCACAAAATGGATGCTGCTGCCACAGACACGAGTCTGACCACCTGGTGCTGGGGGAAACTCCAGCAAAGGCGGCCTGGACAATAGGTTTCCTGTCCAGGGAGGTGCCAGCACCTCCCCAGACAGGGGTTATGTGTATTGGGGGAGGGAGGGCTGCATTCAGTGAATGCATCTAGACATTGCCTGGGGCACACAAGGTGCTCCATGCATAGCCCGGTTCAAACCAGTTGCTGGGGCAATTCAGCCCCTGCTCTGGCGCGAAACTGGACAAAGGGAAAGGGGTGTAACCACCCCCTTCTCCGGTCCACCCATAGGAGGGACCTAGGCAGGTAATCCAGCCTCTTAGCTTAGTATAAGTATAGGAGCTGTGTCCCCAGGATTTTAGATTATCCTGGAAAGAAACTTTGATACAGAACTCTTGGACCTTCGACATTTTATTCTGACTAGAAGATGGAAGACATCTCCCTTGTGGTCAAGGAGTGACCACCCTGTACAAACAAGCACCACCAGTAACTTGCGGGCCTGCTTTGTTGACGCTCCCGCCGGAACCCGAAGACTCAGCGACACAGGAACTGGACTCTCAGACTTCTCCAACTTCGAGCCATATCCACAGCAAAGCTCAGACCCGTGGCGGACACGAGAGACGTGGCACTGGACACCCTGGACATCCTGCATTTTGCTAACTGCTCGACCACGGAGGTACCCTCTCAGTTGTGCATTGGGGTACGAGAAGCCCCAGACCCGAGCGCCATTTGCACAGAAGCTCAGCCCTCTACACTCCACGAGTGCCACGTGGGGCCTGCCCTTGCATTTCAGCTCGACGCGTCTTCCCGGTTCCTTGCCCGTTGGCTAGTGAGCCCCCTGAAGACTTTCTTTTTGAACTAAACTGCTTTTCTGGTTGCTCCAGGCTTGCTCCAGCTTTCCTTCAAAGGAAAAGCGCCACAGACCTTGCTGGTCTGCAACAGAGCCAATCTTGTCATCCTGCATGGGTTGCGGTTGCCAAGGCTCTTTGGGTCCAATCTGGATACCGCTACCGCAGTCAACTAGATCCATCGTGGGACAGCTCGTATCCAGCTCCGGGTCATCGTCGATGCCTCCTGGACTTCGTGGCTGAAGAGACAAACTCACCTTCTTCACCTTCAAGCACGTGACATCGCCTAGTTCTTTCCTGGTTCCTTCCTGGTCACTGGCTAGTGACCCAGGCTCTGTCTCCTTTGCTTTCAGGTTCTTCACATCACTGATCCACCCTTGGATCCACCCGGACACTTTTCCTCTGGTCGCCTGCAGCACTTCTTTGCAGATCTCCATAGAAAACGACGATGAAACCCGACACCAAAAGGCACCTATGCACCCGGCTTTCCTGGGTGAGGTAACACGAGTACTCCAGTGCTCCAGTGGGTCTTGAATCGCGAAGTGTCCTAGTTTAAAAGGGTTTCATCCTAGTCCATCCGGAAGTGACCTTAAACAGTAACTTTGTAACTTATTTGTTTCCCATTATAAGTCAATGGTAACTCGCGACTGTGTTTAGACACTGCACACGACTCCCGTGGGCCTCTTACTTCCTAACCTTTGGTTGTTTAGTGTAGCCCCAGCGATTCTACAGGCTCTAGGCCTGCTGTATAACTCTCACATGGTTCTTATACCCTTTCTTTAGTATATGGTTTGTGAGGCCCCTAGAGCATAACTGTATTTGTGCAACTTATCGTATGCTAATTGAGTAACTTGTGATGTATTTCTACCTCTGACCTCATAAAGAGTGCAGAGGGGTTGTGTTTAGAATAAATAGATATATATATGATATCTACCTTGTGTGGTGTCCTTTCATTTGGTATTCAAGGGATTATAATTGGTAAAACAGCTTGCTTTACATGCTCTCTGAAGTCTTAGCCTAAGACTGCTGGTCCTCCTACCACTAGGATAGCTTGTCTATTAGGTTGACTTTACAAACACCATCAATAAGGGTCGATTAGACTGGTGCAAGGTGCCCACTAGAATAGTGGACATCATATGCCAGGTTAACTTTTCACAGTGATCACCTCTCAGACAGGACTAAGTGTATTAGGACATGGTGGGTGCGCTTACCAGCGCCTGAAAGTCTGCATGAGGCACACATTTGGTCTCCCAGTCCAGTCAATCCAGTTCAAACCAGTCCTGGTAGCTGTTGGCTCCTGCTCTGGCGTGTAACTGGACAAAGAGCATGGGAGTAACCTCCCCCTTGTCCAAACCCTCCCCTGGGAGGGTCCCCTGAATCTTTCCAACCCTCTCCTGTGGGTATTTAAGGGCTTACCTGGCAGTAGGACCTTAGATTCATCGTGGACAAGATTCAGAACTGAAACCACTGCACTTCAACTGTCTGGGCACTCTGGAGTTCGCTTGGGCCTGACTTCATCTCCCTTCCAGTCTGCTGCGTCATCTGTGACTGTGCATCCTACAATAACCTTTCAAGGCCTGTAAAGCATCAAGGACAACTGAAGTAATCTCCCTTTGAGTGAAGGAGTCACTCCCCTACATTCGTAGCCCCTGCAACACTGCTGAGTGGTCTGCTGATCCCGAACTCCTGAGGACTCTGAAGGGTTCAACAACACAGGTAATGGTTATCCCTGGCTCCCGAGGCCCGAGCTGCCCTCTCCCCAAGTTTGAGGTTAGAATCCCTCATGGGGGCTGCAATAACCGAACCCACGTGTACCACATACTTTTGCAGTTGCATGTGCTTGTTGGCAACTCTGTGACAAGTGCATTAGGCTCCACGTAGCCCCAACCTCCAGCAACTTCTTGCTCCAAGATCTTCAGCCACATCGCCTCGTGGGCTCCGTGGCCTGCTCCTTTTGGTGAGCTGCTCGAGGTCCTCTCGTGACTCCTATGCTTCCGGCCTCTGGGTCCACTTGAGGGTCATCTTTGATTTCCTTCAGCTCTCCTCAGTCAATTAATCAATCAGGGGTTTATAATGCACGCTACTCAACCATGAGGGTCTCAAGGCATGGGGGGGGTACAGCTCAGGATCAGTCGAAGAGCCAGGTCGTAAGGCTCTTCTTGAAGGTGTGCAGAGTGGGGGAGGATCTGATGTTGACTGGGAGCTCGTTCCAGGTCTTTGCTGTGATGTAGGAGAAGGCTCTCCCGCCTGCTCTGGTTCTGTGGATGCGTGGGGTCTTTGCCAGGGCGAGGTCGGTGGAGAAGAGGTTCCTTTTGGGTATGTGGAAGGAGACTCTTTTGTTGAGGTATTTGGGTCTGATGTTGTGGAGGGATTTGAAGGTGTGGGTGTGTAGCTTGGAGGTTACTCTCTTCTCAATGGGGAGCCAGTGGAGGTCTCCTCGGTGCTGGGTAATGTGTTTGTTTCGTGAGGTTCCGAGGATGAGTCTGGCTGCGGTGTTCTGGATGCTTTGGAGCTTGTGTAGCAGGGTTTTGTTGATTCAGGCGTAGAGGGCATTACCGTAGTCCAGTCTGCTGGTTATGAGTGCGTGGGTGACAGTCTTTCTGCATTGCGGGGGAGATCCACTTGAAGGTCTTGCAGAGGATATGGAGGGAGTTGAAGTAGGTGGTGGTGACAGTGCTGGTCTGGGGGGTCATGGTGAGGGAGGAGTCTAGAATGATGCAAAGGTTCCGGGTGTGGTTCTTCGGGGTGGGTGGGTTTCCGAGGGCAGGGGGCCACCAGGAGCTTTCCCACGCAGTGGGGTAGGGTCCAAGGATGAGGACCTCTGTCTTCTCTCAGTTCAGTTTTAGGCAGCTGTCGCTCATCCAGGCTGCAATGTCTTTCATTCCTTCTTGGAAGCTGAGTCTGGTGTCTTCGGGGTTCTTCATGAGAGAGAGGATGAGCTGGGTGTCGTTGGCGTAAGATACTATGCTGAGCCCATGCTGTCTGACGATGGCGGTGAGAGAGGCCATGTAGATGTTGGAGAACGTGGGGTTGAGCGAGGATCGCCATCGCCATCATCCACAAATCCACCCTCTGCCTGAGCACACTCCCTGACGAGCCCACAGACCTGATGGAACACCTTCACTTCAAGATAATGGCCAGCCCTACCTCCACCCTCCGAGGAATCCTCATCTGCCAACCCCCTGGACCCCGCGGACTTTTCGCCAACTCCATCACAGACATCATCTCCCGGCATGCCATTGCGTCCACCAACTACACCCTACTGGGAGACCTCAACTTCCACCTCAACAACCAACTGGACCCCAGCACCTCATCCCTCCTGGACAATCTCCACAAAATTGGACTCCGCCAGATCGTGACCGAACCCACGCACTCAGCAGGACATACCCTCGACTCCCTCTTCAGAACAGGAAACTCCATCACCTTCAGCCACACCACCAAACTCCGATGGACTGACCATCGATGCGTCCACTTCACCTTCAGAACACTTACCATCCACAGACACCAGCACCTGCTCCCACGAAGAAACTGGGCCAGAATCACCGAGGGCCAGCTAACCTCATCACTCAGCAACTCCACCCCAACCATCGCGGAAAACGATGACCCCAACACCGCAGCCCGAACCCTGCACCGATGGATCTCTGACAGCGCCAACACCATAGCCCCCCTCAAGAAAAACAACAACACCCACGCCAAAAAAGCTAGATGGTTCGCCACCGAACTTCGAGAGTCCAGACGCAAATCCACAGAATCCCACAACAACTTCAGAGCCGCCACCAACACCCGCCACCAACTCATCAGAAAAACAAAGAAAAAAGCGATTGAAGACAGAATCTCAACTCATGCACACAACAGCAAAGAACTCTTCAACATCATCAAGGAGTTCGCCCAACCCACCAGCGAGTCCACTGACATCCCTCCCTAACAAGACCTCTGCAACAAACTCTGCACCTTTTTCCACCACAAAATCAAGAGCATCTTTGACAACTTCGACGAAGACAACCAACACACTGAACCCTCACCAACCACCCCAGACAACCTGCAGCCAGCGATCGACAACTGGACAGCCCTCACCACCGAAGACGCACTGAAGACGATGAAGTTAATCCACTCCGGGGCCCCCACGGACCATTGCCCACACCACATTTTTAACAGAGCCTCCGACACCATTGCACCCATGCTCTGCCACAACATCAACCGCACCCTGGCAACCGCCTTATTCCTTGACGACTGGAAACACGCTGTGATCAACCCCCTCTTGAAGAAACCCTCGGCGCACTCCACCGACCTCAAAAACTACAGACCCATCTCCCTGCTCCGGTTCCCAGCAGAAGACATCAAGAAAGCCATCAACAGCCAACTCGCCACATTCATCGAAGAGCAAAACTTCCTCGACTCCTCCTGATCCGGCTTCAGAAAAAACCACAGTACTGAAACTGCCCACCTCATCGCAACAGACGACATCCGTACCTTACTGGACAAAGGAGAAACAGGAGCCCTCATCCCCCTCAACCTCTCAGCGGCGTTTGACACAGTCTCTCACTGCACCCTAATACGCAGACTCCACAACACAGGGATCCAAGACAAGGCTCTCGACTGGATCCACTCCTTCCTCTCCGGCAGAATGCAGTGGGTCCGATTCATCCCTTTCCTCTCTGACCCTTCACCTACCCCCTGCAGAGTCCCCATGGGTCCTCCCTTAGCCCTATGCTCTTCAACATCTACATGGCTCCGCTTGCCCCCATCGTCAGAACCTATGAACTCAACATTGTGTCATATGCAGACGACACCCAACTCATCCTCTCCTACTAACCCAACACCGCCAGACACAACTTTCGAGAAGGCATGGAAGCCTTCGCCAAATGGATGACAAACAGCTGCCTACAACTAAACATCAGCAAAATGGAAGTACTCATCAAGGATCCAAACCCTGATGCCTGGAACGACACCTGGTGGCCCCCACCCTTGGAAGCCCGACCACCCCCACGGACCAGGCACACAACCTGGGAATCGTCCTGGACTCAGAGCTCAAAAAGGACCGCCAGATCAACCCTGTCTCGTCCTCCTGCTTCCACACCCTCCACCTCCTATGTAAGACCTTAAAATGGATCCCCCTCGAAAACAGAAAGAACATCACTCACGCCCTGGTCACCACCAGGCTCGACTACGGCAACACACTCTATGCCGGAATAAACAAAAACCTCACCCAAAAGCTACAGAACATCCAAAACGCCGCCGCAAGACTGGTCCTCAACCTGCCAAGACACTGCCACATCTCCCAGCACCTGCGCACACTCCACTGGCTCCCCATTGAAGCTAGATTCACCTTCAAGATGCTAACCCATGCTCACAAGGCCCTCCACGGCACCAGACCAGCATACCTGAACAGCTGACTCAAATTCCACGCACCCCAAAGGACCCTACGATCAACCAAGCTCTCCTATGCCGTGGTACCCCGCACCAGAAAGACCAGGTCAGGAGGCCGCTCCTTCTCCTTCCGCATGGCCAGAGTCTGGAACGACCTACCGCTCCACCTCAGACAGATAACATCGCTACCCATCTTTGCAAGAAACCTCAAAACCTGGCTCTTCAACAGACCTCCTCCTTGATGGACTGAAACCTGCGACCACTCCAGCACCTTGAGACCCTTATGGGTGAGTAGTCTCACTTAACGTACACCTTATTGATTGATCCTTGGGGTACTCCACAGTTGATCTCTGTAGGTTCGGAGAGGAAGGGAGGGAGTCTGATCCTTTGGGTTCTGCCGGAGAGAAAGGAGCGGATCCAGTGGAGGGTGTTTCCTCGTATACCGGTGTCGTGGAGTCCGGCTGCGAGAGTGTAATGTGAGACGGTGTCGAAGGCTGTGGAGAGGTCTAGTAGGATGAGGGCCGCAGTGTGGCCCTGGTCGAGTAGCATGCGGATGTCATCGGTGGCGGCGAGGAGGGTGGTCTCAGTGCTGTGGTTGCTGTGAAATCCGGACGGGGAGGAGTCGAGGATGGCGTTCTCTTCGATGAAAGTGGTCAGCTGGGTGTTGATGAATCTCTTGGTGACTGTGGCTGCGAAGGGCAGGAGAGAGATGGGCCGATAGTTTTTCAGGTCCGTCGGCTTGGCCGAGGGTTTCTTGAGGAGAGGCTTGACCTCTGTCCATTTCCAATCTTCGGGGAAGATGCCAGATTCGAGGGAGGCGTTGATGGTCTGGCCTAGTTCAGGTGCTATGGCAGCGGCGGCTCTGTGGTAGATGTGCAGGGGTTTGTGGGGGCTCCTGAGTGGGTGTTCTTCATGGTCGTGGTGGTGTTTTCAGTAGTAGCAGGTTTCCAGGTGGTGATGGTCGGCTAGTTGTCAGTGGTGGGGAGGGGGATGGTGTCTGGGGTCTGTTCGCTGAAGTTGTCTTAGAGGGCCTTGATTTTCAGGTGGAAGTAGGAGCTGAGCTTGTTGCAGAGGTCCTGGGATGGTGTGACGTCCGTGCCTTCGTTGGGAGGTTTGGTGAACTGCTATATGATGTTGAAGAGTTCTTTTGCGTGACTTGTGTTGGTGTGGATTTTGTTCTTGATAAAGGTTCACTTGGGGGCTCTTATGCGCTGGTGGTATTCATTCATGGCGTTCCTGTAGTTGTTCTGGTCTTCTGTGCTTTTCCTGTTCCCCCAGAGATTCTCGAGGTGTCTGCAGGAGCACCTGGTTTCTTGGAGGTCGGTGGTGAAACAGGCAGCCTTCAGGGGGTGTTTTTTGACGGGGTGGCAGAGGGGTGCGAGCTTGTCAGTGCAGCTGGAGATCCAGCGGTGTAGTTCTTTGGCTGCGGAGCTAGTATCAGTCGTGGCAGAGGGAGGGTCATGGAGGAGGGTGGTGTTGAGGTGTTCCTCTGTGATCTTGCTCCAGTTCCTTCGTGGCGGGCGCGGGTTGGGTTCGGGTGCGGTGGTGGTGTTGAAGGTGAAGTGTACGCAGTGGTGGTCTGTCCAGAGGGGCTGCGTGGTGCGGCTGAAGTGGGTGTTTGTCCCTCCTGCGAAGATGGGGTTTAGGGTGTGTCCGGCTCTGTGGGTGGGTGTGATGAAGAGCTGCTTCAATCCGAGGTTGGAGAGGTTGTCAAGGAGGGTGGTGGAGTCAGGGGTCGCTGCGGTTGTCGAGGTGGAAGTTCAAGTCTCCGATGAGAATGTAGTCCAGGGAGGCGATGGCGTGGGGTGCGATGAGGTCGGAAATAGTGGTGGCGGAAGAGGCGTGAGGCCTGGGGGGCATGTAGATGAGGGACCCGCGCAGCGTGGTTCTGGGGCTGGTTTGGATCTGGGAGTGGAGGTGCTCTGTGTTGGAGAGGGGGGCGTTGGTGCTGGAGGTGGAGAGTCGGAGGGAGTTCTTGTGTGCAATGGTGAGTCCTCACCCTGGGCGGTGGGGGCGGTCCTTTCTTTGGATCTTTTATCCGTCGGGGATGGCGGTGGAGATGTCGGAAGTGGAGGTGGCATGTTTCCATGAAGAAGGTGACATCTGAAGTGAGGGTGTCGAACAGGTCCCAGATCTCTGTGGCATGTGTGTGGCAGGCGGTACCAAAGGGGGTGGTGATGGACGGAGCATCTGAACCAATCAAACACTCACACCCAGTCAACAGATCTGGGTTTAATCCATCACCGTTCTTTAGCCCACTCTGCCACCCCAGTTTAGACATGGCCATATGCAAATCAGTCCGACCCTGTGCCTCATGGGACAGTCCAGCCCGAACTGCCAAGCCATGCCTTCTCTGGACTGGAAGCAAGCTTCCTAGGACCAGTTTCTGGCATTTCAGCTGTCTTCAGCCAGACTTGCTTGAATCCAGTGGCAAAGTGTGCAAGGGACTCACGTCTGAGCATACCCTGCCAACTTGTGGCGAACACAGCGGTACAAAAGGGGGGGTGATGGACAGAGCATCTGAACCAATCAAACACTCACACCCAGTCGACAGATCTGGGTTTAATCCATCACCGTTCTTTAGCCCACTCTGTCACCCCAGTTCAGACATGGCCATATGCAAATCAGTCTGACCCTGTGCCTCATGTGAACAGACCAGCCCAAACTGCCAAGCCATGCCTTCCCAGGACCGGAAACAAGCTTTCTAGGACCGGTTTCTGGCATTTCAGCCGTCTTCAGCCAGGCTTGCTTGAATCCAGTGGCCCACTCTAGGAATCTTGTTTCCAGTCCAGGGAAGTCATGGCTTGGCAGTTCGAGCTGGACTGTTCCCATGAGGCACTGGGTCAGACTAATTTGCATATGGCCATGTCTGAACTGGGGTGGCAAAGTGGGCTAAAGAACGGTGATGGATTAAAGCCAGATCTGTTGACTGGGTGTCAGTATTTGATTGGTTCAGATGCTCCGTCCATCACCACCCCCTTTTGTACCGCTATGTTCGCCATAAGTTGGCAGGATATGCTCAGACGTTGAGTCCCTGGCTCACTTTGTCACTGGATTCAAGCAAGCCTGGCTGAAGATGGCTGTAATGCCAGAAACCGGTCCTAAGGAAGCTTCATTCCGGTCCAGGGAAGGCATGGCTTGGCAGTTCAGGCAGGACTGTTCCCATGAGGCACAGGGTCAGAATGATTTGCATATGGCCATGTCTGAACTGGGGTGGCAGAGTGGGCTAAAGAACGGTGATGGATTAAACCCAGATCTGTTGACTGGGTGTGAGTGTTTGATTGATTCAGATGCGCCATCCATCTCCCCCCCTTTTGTACCGCTTTGTTCGCCATAAGTTGGCAGGGTATGCTCAGACATTGAGTCCCTTGCTCACTTTGCCACTGGTTTCAAGCAAGCCTGGCTGAAGACGGCTGTAATGCCAGAAACCGGTCCTAGGAAGCTTGATTCCGGTCCAGAGAAGGCATGGCTTGGCAGTTCGGGCTGACTGTTCCCATGAGGCACAGGGTCAGACTGATTTGCATATGGCCATGTCTGAACTGGGTGGCAGAGTGGGCTAAAGAACGGTGATGGATTAAACCCAGATCTGTTGACTGGGTGTGAGTGTTTGATTGGTTCAGATGCTCCGTCCATCACCACCCCCTTTTGTACCGATGTGTGTGGCAGGAGCACACGTTGAGGAGTATTCAGGTTCAGGTTGCGGTGGTGCGGGTGTCTTTCGTGGGTTCAGCGGTCGAGGGGGGGCTGTTGATGGTGAAAGATTGTCGGCAGTGTCGGCAGGAGAAATGGCCGTGGGTGATGTTCGGCGTCGATCTCTGGCAGTTTTTGCTTCTTCCGGGGTTGAGTGCAAGTAGGGCAGTGGAGTTGTAGTGGTGGAAGGTTATTGATCCAGGGTTCCTAGCACTGGCTGTGGTCGTGGTCGGGCTGCGGACGGGCACAGTGGCCGCCATTAAGTAGGGGAGGGATGAGGGAAGCGCAGCGGGGAGGCGGGAAGCGGGAACCGGCAGGGTCCGCGGGGGCAGCAGCAGCGGGAAGGACAGAGAGGAGGTAGAAAACAGGCATGAGGTGGACAGAATAACAGAAAAAGGCACAGAGACAGACACTGGCACAAAAGAGCCAAAAAACAGCCAAAGTGGCACTAGGACAGACACGTGCACAAAAGAGAGAGAAAGCAGAAGAGTGGGACAAAGTCAGAAATGGGCACAAAAGAGACAGAAAACAGCAAAAGTGGCACAAAGACAGACATGGGCACAAAAAAGACAAAACAGCAAAGTGGCACAAGGACAGAACCAGACAACAGCGACCAGCAGAAGAGCTAGGTTCTCCTACTGGACCACCAGGGATGAGGCACAGGCAGGAGCCTGCCGGTGGAGGAGGGCCTCAACACCTACCTGAGCAGCAGCACCTAGAGCAATAGTGCCGGAGCAGTGGCACTTGACAGCAGAGCTACGGGGGAGAACAGGTCTCTGACCCAGACTGCTCGGGCCTGCCCTGACTTCCCTGCTTGTGGTGAGTCTCTTGGACAGTGCTAGTCCGAACCGGATGCTTTCTTGACTTCCTGCATGGGTTGCTTTTACCAAGGCTTGTTGGTGCTCCAGCCGGACACCAACCCCTCAGCTCTGGACATCCTTTATGGGACAGCTCGTATCCGGGTCCTGGTCTTCCTCATCATCGCCTAGTCCCCGCAGCTGCAGAGTCCAGGTCACCGTCAATTATCCTGAAGCACCCAACATCAGAGGGCATTCATCTTCCCAAGTCTCGTGGTCACTCCCGAGTGACATAGACACTGCCTCCTTTGCTCTTCATCAGGAATCCTCATTTGGATTCCTACGGACACTTTCTCCTCTTCCAGCAGTGGCGCTTTCCCTAAGTCCTCCATTGGGCTTGACGGTTTCCAACACCACTTCACACCTATGCTCACGGATTCCCTGGGTTCGGTAACTTTTGTACTTGGTATCCACGGGTGGGGTGGCTCTCCAACCTTCTATCTTCCACTGGATTTCTTCAGGGTCCACTAGGAAGAGTCCTTAATCCTTAAAATTCCAACTGCTAAGTGCACATAGACTTGTACGGAGCACGCGGTCGTGTTTACACACTGCACACGCTTTCCATGGGGTCCCTATCTACTCACCTCGGGTGGTTCCTTGGGATCCCAGCAATTCTACTTCCTCTAGACATTGTCCTGACTCAAGTCATGGTTCTTATACCACTTTCTTAGTATATGGTTTGGTCCCCCCCCCGGGGTCCACTGTATATTAGTGCTATTTACTGTGATTTATTTGCTAAAGTATTGTGTGCTTTGTGTCTGTCTCCATCTGGGAGATACTATAACGTACTAGATAGAGTTATATGCTAAATACATATTTTTTCATAACTACTGTGCGGTTCTCCTTTCATTTAATCTATACTATAAGATTGCATTCTGGTAAAACAAGCTGCTTTGTACTCCTTCAAGACTAAGCCTGAAGGCGGCTGCTCTCCACAGCTACCACTTGGATAGCTTTTTAAGGTTGTCTGTGTGCTCTTAAATCACCATAAGGGTTGTCTGGACTGGTGCAGGGTGCCCACGTACATTAGTGGACATCATATACCAGGCCAGCCTCCCACAGATTATTTTTCTGCAAACAAATCTCTAAATCTTTATTCTTTGACCTAACAAGGAGAAAAATCTTTTCCATATGCAGTTGTCTGTCATTCCACTGTTTAGAATGGTCTTCGTCCTCCGATATGCGCTACTCCACCTCCTCAATATCAAGTCTTGGTTTGACAGGGGAGAAAGCGCCACTTCTAGTTGCCACATTGGCAGCTGAGTTTTCTTTTCTCATCTTGGACTGGGTTTGCTTGAGATTTCCCTCACTGGTTACTTATTGGGTTTCTGTGTGCAGGTTTTTTTAATGGAGTGAGAAGACAAAGGGTGTCTCTACTCTCACATTTGAATGGGAGAACATCACTTTATCAAGTTATGCGTCAGATCTCATCCAGGTAAACGCCTGGTGCATCTTAACCATTATTAAAGGGTGCTCACCAACCTGCTCTGCCCTTTGGTTTGCTTAAGATGGTGGTACAAGTGCTAAACCTTTCAAAGCCATAGCATCCATTTTGCGATGTTTATCCATCATGAACGTTGACAGCCCTATGACAGCAGCCAGATTTCAAACACAGAAAAGCCATATTTGTGTTGGTCTGTAGAAGGTTGAAAATCCCAAATGTCCCATTGCCAATTGCACAGAACATGAGGCTCATTTCTATCATTGTCAAGTCAAGTCAAAAGATCTTTATTCGGAATAAAAAACATCCATAAAAGTACAAACAAAAAACACATATCAAAAACATTCAATTCAATAGTGACATTTGGAGAATAATACAGGATAAAACGAGCACAATCAAATCTAAATCGAATCATAATCTATTACAATAAAGATAGTTTCACAACTATACCAAATTTGTCCATTCCCAGTAATCATAATAAAAGGAATTTAATAAAAAACACAATTTTAAAAACCTTTCTTAAAAGACAAGCATCACATTATTATAATATTACCTAATTACACATAAATGCTAAGGATTAAAATGGTAAATGTAAAAAGTTCATTATCATAAAAGTACAGAATAAAAAGTGCAGTGTGCTATGGTTAAACATCAATAATAAGGGTGGCTCTCGATCTAACGGCAGCTTTGAGAAAACAACTCATCCTAAAAATGACTTCGTCTGATCCCAATACCAAGAAGGACCGAAGTGCCAATTTAAAATTAGTCAGTTCATTTTTCTTGCAATAGGGCATTAAATAATGTACAGTAAATTTTTTGTAAAAACCACAGAAGAACAGGAAATGCATGAGACTTTGTTTCATGCAGGGATTACAGGGGCAATTTAAAGTTTCAAGATGTTTATTATATCCCAGAGGGAAGTTCAATAAATTAACTATACTCCCCTCTCGGAAACGAAACAATAAGCCCCTTACCCATCTACCAAGATGCAAACGCAAATATCTGTACGGTAGGCCAGGTTTTTTAATGTGAGGTTCACAACAGGCCATATATTTTACAACCGTACATTTGATCTGATTCTTTCTGTCCCGCTCTTCACTATATAAATCATACAATGCCCTTAAGATGATGGTCTTATGGGAGCGATTTATTAGGTGCGGTGATGTGAACAAGGATGCCAAACCCACGCTTACGAGGCACTCTTTTACTGATTTCAGCCATGGAATCTGATGTCCCCTGTCACATTTTAGACAATCCGAAATAATATCACGGGTCAATGTAGCAGCCATATTGTTCCATAACTTTATCCAGAACAATGCTGGTCTTGATCTCACAAAATCCTCTATGTAGGCAATGTTTAATTCATTATGACATACATAGGTTGGAGAACAGATGACCCCCCCCAATACCTTCCGACAGAATCTATTTTCTTCTGTTTGAATGGAGGAACACTTAGTGTAGCCCCAAACCTCAGCGCCGTAAGTGCCAGTTGGCATGCATTGGGTTTGGTATATCTTCACCAGGGGGGTTATCACATCAGCTTGGGTAGGCTGCCTCAACGAGGTTACACAATTAATGGCCTTGCCCAGCTTATTCCTGGCATAAGAGACATGGGCATGCCACGTACCACTATTTGAGAATAAGAGCCCTAAATAGGGGAAGGTGTTGGTACTTTTTAAGACATTTGACCCTGAAGTAATCTGGGGGATTTTGTGACTTTTTGGCCCACAGCTCATAATCAGTGATTTTTTAAAATTGGTTGTTAAACCTAAATCGGCCATAAAAAGGACAAACCCTGAAATTAAAATACGCAGTGCCTTCGGAGTACGGCCCATCAGGACCGCGTCATCTGCGTAAAGAAGGGTGGGTATTGGGGCTCCGTTAATGTAAGGCACATCACTAGTTAGGGTGCTCAAAGTGCCGCTTAGTTTATTAATATACAAAATAAAAAGGAGAGGGGCCAGCACACACCCTTGTCTCACCCCCCTACCAATGTTAATATCGTTGGAAACTTCACCCATTTGATTCACACGTACACAAGCTTTAAGATCACGGTGTAGAAAAGCTAAAAAATGTACCAGATGGTCATCCAAACCATATTCGAGAAGGGTAGACCAAAGCCGGGAGCGGTTAACGAAATCAAAAGCCGAGCTCAAATCCATAAAACCAAAATATAAAGGGGATTTCTTTGCAATGTTATATTTTCCCATGATCAAATTCAGATTCAAGCATTGTTCCACAGTTCCGACACTGCTGCGGAACCCAAACTGACTAGGATGTAGGATGTTATTCTCATCTGACCATGTTCTTATCCTTTTAAATAAGATCCGTCCCAGGACTTTTAAGGTGTTATCTATTAAAGAAATTGGGCGGTAACACCCAGGGTCCAGCCTATCGCCCTTTTTAAAAATGGGAACAATAATGCTACGTGACCATGTTTCCGGAATCTCTCCTTCAGTTAAATTATTGAAAACATTGCATAGCAAAGGAGCCCAAAACTCTGGTTCGCATTTTAATTGGTCTATGGAGAGCCCATCAGATCCAGGAGCTTTGTTCCCGGCGCTTTCTAAAATTGCATCGAAAACCTCAAGCGTGGAAATAGACACTGGGTGTGGAGGGGGTAGCAGCAAAGGAATATTGTCTGGTGTTGCGTAAATTTTACCAAAGTGCGCAACCCAGATCGGGCCAGTGATGTTACAGTTAATTTCCGTCAAATTTGAGCCAATAGATCTTATTTCCTTTACCTCCCTCCAAAATCCAGTGGTATCTTTTAGATCAGCAGATCGTGCCAGGGAATCCCAGTGTGTTTTCAGTAAATCATTTGATCTAGTACGTAAAGCGAGCTTGTACTCTGCTCTAAGCAGCCTTACCCTCAATGTGTCCCTTGGTTCAGCTTTTAGGGCAGCTCTAAGCATCCTATTCGCTTTTGAGCATGGGGCATCGAACCACCTGGGTATTTCCTCGGCCTTACAAGAGGCTGGTCTAGAAATTTCACCTTTAATTATATTGCAGAGTTCAGAAAACGCTTTAACCACATTTATCCCTTGGTCCTCTGTGGTAAGACAATCTTTAATCAAAGATGGATGTTTCTTACATACTTCAGCCAGGATCCCCTTATTGTCTGCACCCTTCCAGATTACCCTCAACTTGTCTGTCGAGATTTCCAGACCCCTTGCGCCTATTTCACGCTTTGGACACTTACCCCTTGGTTGTGATAAATGGATGGCAATTGGGTAATGATCGCTGTAAATTTCACACACTACTTCTGCCCTTATTAATGCCTTTGCAATGGCATGGGAAACAAAAACATAATCAATCGTCGTACCACCCCCATGACCAATAAAGGTGGGGAATGGGGATGCATGGTTTTCCATACCTACATGCTCCATGCAATTAACAAGTTCATTAGAAGAGAGAAAATCTAACAGTTCTATACCTCTTTTACATGGGGGGTTTCTTGAATGTATATGCGCGTTAAAATCTCCCCCTAAACATATGCCATCAAATTTTCCATACACTTGTCCATCCATGATTACATTAATAAAATCAAATAAAGAGATAAAATTAGGATTAGGTTGGGACAGAAAATCATTGTTATAGAAATTGATTAAACACAGTTTTATCCTCTGAGTATACGAAAGTGCCATGAAACTAGGACAATTTGTTTGTAATTCATCAATCTTCACTTCAGCAGTAATTTTTATCCAAATGGACAATCCACCACTTGGGCGACCAACCAGAGGGGCCAAAGCAGTCCTATTATGGCAACTATACCCCTCAAACAATAGGTCCTCAACACACCAAGTTTCTTGGAACATCATTATATCATAACGATTGACACAATCCCTCCATGATGGAATTCCCATTTTGGACTTCAAACCCGCTATGTTCCAACTAAAGATTGTTAGATTATTGTTTATATTGTTCCTTGAACATGCACCCCAGTCGGTGCTTGGGGCAGTTTTAGGTATAACCACGCTTTGTTGGACACTTAGTGAACTAGATGGAAAAATCCCTAATATTGGCAGGGTCCCCTCTAGGGGTGGTTCCTCTGACTGTGCTGCCTCAGAACACACAAGAAGTGGTTTAGTGGTTTCAGTAGGCAGTCAGTCCAAAGAGTCCAGATCCTGGAATATTCCAAATCTATTCTGTAACGGAAAAACTGGTGGCGGTTGCATCAACTTGTTGGGAGGACGATAGAAATATTTTAAGGGAAGTGGAGTCACCACAGTAGAAGGTCCATAACGGCCAGGGTTAGTATTCAGCAGATATTTCGCTGTACCCGGATTTCTAAAGTTAATTACAATGCAGTCCCCATTGATGTTTTTATAAAGAGGACCGACCCAGGTTACTCGCCTTGTGGTTATAATTTCTTTAGCTATATCATAACCCACCCCCTTGTGCTTTGTTAGCCAATCTATGCACTTGTTGTGAAGTTGAACCCATGATTCTCCTTGACCTTCCTTAAGCGGCGGGATTCCAGCCAGAACTAAAACATAAGGACAAGCCTCAGGTGGAAGATGTAGGGCCGGGCCTTGATGTTTAATAGGCCTGTTGTCCTCATGCATATTCTTTTTGTTATGCTGATTGTGATTAACAGGACCCTTCTGGGCTAAGGTGGTCTGCTTCGCTACATTACTCTTTCGAATAGAATTAGTTAATGATCCACTTACATCATTCGCTGGAACAGAGGATTTAGTCGAAGCAACATGTCCATGTATAGGGTTACATGGGGGTACGGGGGTGTTGGTTTGACAAGCAGACGAGTTGCTGCCTGTAGTGCCCTTATTTTTAGATGCCTTTGGTGTATCTGACTGTATTGGATTAATTACAGCTTGTTGTTCCACTGTCCTTGTATTACCGTGATCACCTGAAATAATGACATGGGTAGTAGTTTCTAGGTCTTTTAACAATCGTTCTACTCTCATTTTGTCCAAGTTTGCTATACCTTTTCTCTTAGCATCCTCGTTTTTAATTATATTCTCCAATTTGTCAAGTCTTTTAAAAATATTATTAAATTGTTTGATCATTTGACCTTCCAAATTTTTAAAAATTGTATCAACAACAGTCTCAATAAGGTTCCCCTCTGACTTTGAATAATGGCTGAATTTGTCAATTCCGTGGAGGGGCTCAGTCTGGGTGGAGATAGATACGTTATTTGACACCTCATTGCTTACAACGACCATATCACCCAGATGCGATTGATCCTGTGTGGGTACTATATGCTGGACCAACTTTTGTCTCTTCCCCTTATTCCACATGCTTTGTGGGGTAGGTTGATTAACAGTCCTTAGCGGCTGCTTCCGTTTGTTGTAAGTTGTTTTTGCAGGGCCCCTCTTTCTCTTGGCTGCAACTTTATCAGTTCCCTTATTTCCAGCCTCTGTCGGTGTTTTTACTGAGGCATGGCCAGGGGTCACTTCTGATGCTATATATGTTACAGTGTCATCATCGTCTAGGACAATTGGTACTTCTGTATGGGGATGTGAGGATTTTACAACAATTATTTCAGGAGTTATATGGGTATTGCCATTACCATTAAGACTGGCAGTGGCATGTAATAAATTAATACTCGTCGGGCCCATAGAAAATCTCCTTTCAGTCTCAACTATCTCGTTAAACGCAGTATCTATTAATGTCTCAAACGATGTTAGCAGTATTACAGGGGACTCTGCGTCCTGAGTCAGGATATCAACATTGTCACTTGTAGCGGTGCAATTTGCCATTATGGACAGCTTATTAGGTAACTAACCTTATAGAAGATGTTGGTGGGGTGGCCCGCCCGACCACTGTTGACCTCTGAGGGCCTCAGAGGGCCCGCCCTTTGCCCGGGCTTAGCCCCGGGCGTCCCGCTCGCGTCCCGCGACGCGGGGTTTGCCGGTCTTTTCAACCCCCGTTGGCGCTCTCTGAGCGCGAGGCGCGTCACTCTGCACGCGCCGCCGCGTTGCCTGCCGGGATTTGTGGTCTCCCGGAGCGGCGGCGCGGAGTCCGGAGCCCTGGGACTCTTGGCGGTGGCGGCGATGACTAGTGGAGCTTCCTGGTGCTCTGCGGCTGTTTCCGACTGACTCTCGGCGGTGGCGGCAAGGTAAGAGTGTCCCCCCGCTCCGCCGGGTTTGCCGGTCTTTTCAACCCCCGTTGGCGCTCTCTGAGCGCGAGGCGCGTCACTCTGCACGCGCCGCCGCGTTGCCTGCCGGGATTTGTGGTCTCCCGGAGCGGCGGCGCGGAGTCCGGAGCCCTGGGACTCTTGGCGGTGGCGGCGATGACTAGTGGAGCTTCCTGGTGCTCTGCGGCTGTTTCCGACTGACTCTCGGCGGTGGCGGCAAGGTAAGAGTGTCCCCCCGCTCCGCCGGGTTTGCCGGTCTTTTCAACCCCCGTTGGCGCTCTCTGAGCGCGAGGCGCGTCACTCTGCACGCGCCGCCGCGTTGCCTGCCGGGATTTGTGGTCTCCCGGAGCGGCGGCGCGGAGTCCGGAGCCCTGGGACTCTTGGCGGTGGCGGCGATGACTAGTGGAGCTTCCTGGTGCTCTGCGGCTGTTTCCGACTGACTCTCGGCGGTGGCGGCAAGGTAAGAGTGTCCCCCCGCTCCGCCGGGTTTGCCGGTCTTTTCAACCCCCGTTGGCGCTCTCTGAGCGCGAGGCGCATCACTCTGCACGCGCCGCCGCGTTGCCTGCCGGGATTTGTGGTCTCCCGGAGCGGCGGCGCGGAGTCCGGAGCCCTGGGACTCTTGGCGGTGGCGGCGATGACTAGTGGAGCTTCCTGGTGCTCTGCGGCTGTTTCCGACTGACTCTCGGCGGTGGCGGCAAGGTAAGAGTGTCCCCCCGCTCCGCCGGGTTTGCCGGTCTTTTCAACCCCCGTTGGCGCTCTCTGAGCGCGAGGCGCGTCACTCTGCACGCGCCGCCGCGTTGCCTGCCGGGATTTGTGGTCTCCCGGAGCGGCGGCGCGGAGTCCGGAGCCCTGGGACTCTTGGCGGTGGCGGCGATGACTAGTGGAGCTTCCTGGTGCTCTGCGGCTGTTTCCGACTGACTCTCGGCGGTGGCGGCAAGGTAAGAGTGTATATGCTAATTGCTAAAACAATATCTAAAGATACTGCAGGCCTCGAAAAACCCACTTGCCCAAAGTAGGCCAGTCAGATTTTATCAGGTTGAGCTATTTAAAGGACATACTCCTCCAGTGAAGTTAAATTGGAAAGGAACAGATATTTTGTTCAGTCAGAAAATACATAAGCAATAAAGACGCCTGTAAATCTTGTTTTTATATTGACACATTTGCGGTCTGTTCAGGAGAGAGGCCAAATGTCAGTTTGTCTTTTCACTGGTTGATGCTTATCTTATCCTGGAAATGGTATTTACTTTTCTTTCTCTTATTAAAGTTAAAGGTTTTTGTCAAGTGATCTATCTGACAATTGTGAAACAAAAGGCTGTAAGATGTCAATTTTTTTCTAACGCAACGCACAACATTTAAATAGCTGGTATATGAATGGTACAAATATTTAAAAAATGTATTTGGAATTCCGAAAGCACTGTTTTTCGTATTTCAGAAGTGTGAGATTTAGATAGGAGCAAAACAAATCAGGATACTTTACTTGGTGATGTGCAAACAACAAATATTTGCAGATTTCTAAACATTTTTTGTACACTATACAGTTTTTTATCAGTAGGTAGCATGTCAGTGGGAAATGTGCCAGTTTCAATGGAAAATCTGTTGATTGCAAATGAGTGTGCTACTACTTTATGCTTTAGGTATGTATTTATTGAAAGTGATAGTTTTAAACATGATTTGAGAAACATTTCTGCAGCTGCACTGATGACAATGCTGTTAATGAACTGTTAGACCTGGCTTTTTTAGCGGGTTTACCCCAGACTTTTTGCTTTTTGACCTCCTGTTTTGACCTTGTTTTTCTTGGTTTTAGGACTCTGGGCCATTTACCACTGCTCATCAGTACTAAAGTGCATATGCTCTCTGTGTAAATTGTTATTATGGATTGGTGTTTCCATGAGTGGCATTTTTAGATATACTACTAAGTCCATAGTGCAGTGCACTCTGTGTGCCCAGGGCCTGTAAATAAAATGCTGCTAGTGGGACTCAGCACTGATTGTGCCACCCACACAAGCAGCCTTTCAAAGGGTTCTCAGACCTGCCACTGCAGTGTCTGCACACAGTTTTTACTGCCATGTCGACCTGACAAGTGGGTGCACTTGCCAGGCCATAACCTTCCCTTTTATTGCATGTGAGTCACCCCTAAGGTAGGCCCAATGTACCCCTGTGGGCAGGGTGCAGTGTATGTGAAAGGTAGGGCATGTCCTGGTGTGTGTGATAGTGAACTACAGTGTAATACTATGGAAAGGTTATCTGTCCCATAAGATAGAATGTGAGTTAATTTATAACATCTTATAACTTCTCATTGGGACAAGGTAGGAAGATGGAATTTAGTATGCCTGAACTCAGAATATATAAATGCATCTTTTAGTAAAGATTATTTTTATATTGTGTGTCTTATAAAATACCACTTTTAGAAAGTGGGTATTTTCTTGCTCAGTTATCACGTGTGCCTCTGCTGGTTTGTGGATTGACTGTCTGGCTTTGGAGTGACAAAGGCTGGGCGGTGTTGAGGTGTGTCCGGCCTTTCCTGGATGAGTCAGGGCTTGGTAGAATAGACCTCAGTTGAATTTAGAGTAGGGGGAGAAGATTTTCTTGCAGGTGAATGGGCCTGGTCTGCCTTACACAATGCTGTCTCCACCTCCTGCCGGGAATTGGTTTTGACTGAGCACAGAGCCTCTCTGCCACCAGAGAACAAAGGAAAATGCTGTATAAATATTGGGGGCCGGAACTTTAGAATAACTCTGGACTCAATAGGAAGCTCAGCCAAGGAGAAGAGCTGGGAAAACTGAAGGAAAAGTAATGCCCCTTTGCTGTGTGCTGTCTGGGGTTGGCCTGCAATGGTTGTTTCTGCCAAAGAGAGGACCAAGACTTTGCTGTGTGCTGTGTATCCTGCTTGAAAAAGATCTCCATGGGCTTGGTTTAGAGCTTGCCTCCTGTTCTGAAGTCTCAGGGTCAAAATTTTTTTAATTTCCTCTGTCCTTCAGCATCTGGAACGGCTGTTTCAGCTGCCACAGAGGGAAATTGCAACACCGACGCCAGCAAGTGACACTGCAATCTGCAACAAAGCCTTTGGCACTGCTCGTGAAGAGGACGATGCACCGCTCCGACTTGCACCGCAGCCCCAATGCCTGCAGACGCCGTACCCGTACCGTATCAACTCAGAAGCCGTCACCGAGGCTGCTGCCTGCACCAGGGCCGAGGGTACCACTCGTGACGCTCACGACGCACCGCCCTGACTCACACCGCAGCCCTGAACTACTCGACGCCGCTGTCTCATCATCACGGAGCCGATACTGGACTTTGGTGACTTCCTGAATAAATCGACGCTGCACTGTTGTAAGGAACCGATGCCTCGATGCCACTGCGACATCACCTCCCCGGCAACAGTAAGGAACAGATGACTCAACTCCCCAACAACAGTAATAAACCAACGCCTCACCTCCCCTGCGTCACAGTAAGGAACTGAGGCCTCACTTCCCCATGGGTCGTAAGGAACCAACCCATCACCTTCTCTGTTGTCAAAAAGAACCAAAACTGCCCGGTGCCACCAAAGCATGGCACCTCCCCGATGCCGTGCACCGTCTTTGTTTTCTTTGGTTGCCAAGGTACTGTTCTTTGGTGGTCTTTGTGACTCCATGCCTGATGCTGCGCAACCCCCGTGGTAGCCGCTGTACTTTGGCTTTTTATCTGTCACAACGTTGTAATATCTCCAGGTGGAGTTGTTTGTTGCTACAAGCTTTTTTTCGTGTGAATAACCTATTTTTGAGGATATCTTGGTATATATATATATATATATATATTGTGAATTTTTGTCGTTTTGGTTTTGTTTAGTTTAGATAAAGATTACTTATTTTTTCTAAACTGGTGTGGTGCCCATTTGTAGTGTTTTCACTGTATTTCTGTATGTGCGCATAAATGTTTTACACACTCCTCTGAGATAAGCCTGTCTGCTCGTGCCAAGGTACCAAGGGGGTGAGCAGGGGTTCTCTAAGGGCGTAACTCCCTTATCCTGACTAGAAGTAAGGGTCAATAATTGGACTAAGGTGCAAACCATTGCCAGCTAGAGACCCCCATTTCTAACATGAACTAAGAGGCAAGTCAGTGGTCATGTGTTTCCTATATGTGGCTAGTTTTGTATTAAATATGGAGCAAAACTTTACTAAATCAAACAAAAGTGTTTTGTGTACAGCAGACATCCTGGACATGTGTATTTGAAGGATGTATGACGGTACCACGCGTACTTTTACAACGCGTACCGTTACAACGCTACTTTTACCACGCAAGTCGTTACCACGACTTGCGTGGAGGGGCGCAGGATAGTAAATTTTTTAATTTACTATTCCAACTTCAGTCCCCGTGGACTCTAGGGAAGGAGTTGGATAGTAAATTAAACAATTTACTATCCTGGAGCGCCCCCCAGCGCAAGTCGTGGTAACGACTTGCGTGGTAAAAGTAGCGTGGTAACGGTACCGCGTTGTAAAAAATGCGTGGTAACCGTTGTATACCGTATTTGAAGAAGCTCTCATATGTGATAAAGAAGAAAATGGTGGCTCAACAAATTAAAAATATTTTCTCAGGTTCTCGTAATTTGAAACCAGTTTATGTGTCAAGAGCATTTTAATTAGGTCAAGTAGATTATTTAAGTCACTAAACCTGCAGGTCTACTAACATTTTTATGATTTTTCGAGAGCTGATACTAACCCAAAAAGTATTTTATTTTTGTGTGGTGTATGTTGTCAGTTGCTGAGTGTCCTTGCATATTTGTAGTGCCCAGCACCAGGCTGGAAACCAAAATAATCGGTGGCAAAAATGTTCAAACCAGCCACCCACTACTGGTTGGGTCCTGCCAGGCCATTCGCCTCTGAAAGCAAACCTGAAGTCTACTGGAAAATTGCCAGAGTGACAGAATGGACAACCCAGGCCTGACAGTAATTGTATCCTAACATCAGAGCAGTACGTTTAGGCCTTTAGGCCTTTAGGCCTGGACATGAGTTTGTCCTGTCAGCATTTACTGGTTAGTATATTGATTTGGGTGAATTAGCATAACCTAGTACGTATTGCCTGGATGAGCTGGAGTTAGGTTGGCTTTGATTGTGTTTAATCTGTGTCCGGGTTTTTTGAGATCTTATTGATTTTAACAAAATCAAATGTGAAGCGGCCACCCATCCGCAAACAGATTAAACAGAAGGCATGACAATGTGTCAGGATTTTTGTGAGTTAAATATTTATCCTGTCACAAGTTTTGAGTGAGCTTGGCTAGCTCCTGCATTATATCCTAAAGGGTGGCCTTTTCATTTGTTTTATGGTACTTATGGATGGTATGTTATGTCGATCACTCAGGGACACCTGAGACCACTTTGTGACTGGTCAAAAGGGGAAACAGGAGTTGGGGGAGCAGTGTTGTGTTAATGAATAAAAGAAAACAAGATACCACAAGTTGTGTGAGCCAGTTCCTTCAGCGGCGAATCCACATAAGTGAATTAATTAATTGGTTTTGTCTTCATTTGGCGTCCTGCTCAATATCTTTCTTAGAGGTGACAGGCTGGCCTCCTGCTCTATACGTAGGTGAGGTGAACTCCCTTAACTTTGCTTGTGTTGCTTAGGTTGTCAATTTGTTTTTTGTCTGGGTAGGTTTGGGTGGTCTTCCTACCCTATACCTTAGTAAGCTAAGTTGGTTTCTTTCCAGCATGCTGTCTAGTTTAGGGTGAATGTTAACCACCTCTGTTTATGGATTAGTTAAGCTGTCCTCTTTCTCTGTGTACGTTTTAGTTAAAATAGTTTCCTGCCCTGTGCCAGGGTGACCGTTCTCGTCTCTTGCTGTTTTTTGTTTGTGTTAGTTTGTATGATCTCGTCTTTGTTTAATGGCTAGTCTGAGAAGGAAGATTTAAGCTGGCCTCTGCTCTGATTTGTCCTGTGCTTGTGTTATGCTTCCCTCTTACTCTAGTTGTAAGACAAACATGCTCATCCAGTTGAATTATCCACACTAATGCATTTGTTCTCAGTACTGCCCTCCTCAAACAAGAAAAGGATCCCATTCCTCTAGGCTGAGATGCAATCATTGAGATCAGGGCTTTTAGGTATCTGAACCTGTCCGCACTGTGAGGCCATACTAATGACAATGCAACGCTAAATATATTTAAGTGTCTGCATCGTAGGATCTCCATTGATAGTCATAAACGTTAAATAATTCCCCGCTGCTTGCACGGACCCTGGAACAGATTTTTTACATATATAATCTTTGGAGAAAATATCATTGGAGAATGTTCCTCATTCAAGTTAATTTCCTATGGATTCTCAGTGTAGTCTATCAGACATGTATTTTTCTTTCTGAATGCTGGAGAAAACATATGAGGTCGCTTTTTGAAAGTACATCATTTGTCATGGGAAAAAACTACCTTTAGTATAAAGACTATGAAGAAAAAATACAGTCTGATAGGCTTACAATAAAAGAGGAGAAAAAAGGAGCCCGCCCCTTTAAGGAACTGAAAAGCACCACTACCCACAAATGTCTTGCAGAGGCAGTTTGCCTTTGAGAGTTAGTTCTTTTTTCCAGCTCTTTCAGGCAGGATCTCTGAACACCTCCATTGTTTTTCTTTACACCTTTGAAACAATTGTTTCTAGCTATAGTGTTTTTTCAAACCCTTCTTACTCTATGTTTTAACATCCCTTCAGTTGAGTAAAATGAATTTTACATTGATTTGACCATTTTTTCTAGTAAGAATGCCTTCCCTTTTTAGCAACTGCCCTTCCTCTGGAATCAAGAAGGCAAGTTCTGATGCACACAAGGTATGTGTGGTTTGCCTCTCACCATCACATCAGGGAAAAGGATATGACATTTTTAGTAAAATGCCAAAAATGACTCTAAAGGACAGAAAGGGAATCAGATTAAGAGGTTTGATTCAGGACATGAGAGCAGAGGAAGAGCGAAAGAAAAGAATATTAGAAAAAGCTTAATCTCGTCCTTCCTCCGAAAAATCTGGTAAATCTGGCAAAGACCCCCACAGGGAGATCTGCAGCTAAAAGGTCTCCACTCAAACATCGTCATTGTCGTCAATCGTTTCAAAACTAGTCGTCGAAGTCAAGACCACCGACATCGCCATGGAGAGTTTCATCACTGACATGCTTCTCCTCGAAAGAAGGGTCAACTTAGGCACATCACCGTCACCCCTTGACGTCAAAATTGACGTCAAGATGATTATCGCCATCGACGCTGAAGATCAGAACGGCACCAACTCCACCATCATAAAGCACTCAATTGACATAAAAAACACAACACATGGTGTCAAAAAGGCTTCTATCGCCGCCGCAATTTCAATTAGCGATGAAAAGGGCTTGTATGACGGTCCCATCTCTCAATGTTGAGGATCTCTCAGGTCAAACTTTCTTCTTCACTAGAGTGATATGGATCTCCGTCCACCCACTCCATAGTTTTTCAGTTATCTGAAGATCCAGTTGCTCAAACAGATGAGACACTTTGTTCTTTGAGAGCAATAATACCTCCAGAGGATCCCCTAAAGGCACAATTGGATCCATTGTTTCTATCACCAGACAGACAGGAATAGAAGACAACCTCCATGTTTCCAATCAGCAAATGTAGTCCTCCTCCCATTAAAAGAACACCATCTGAACACCCTTTAACAGAAGGGATATACACTATTCAAGTTCCAAATCAAGAACAAGAGCACCCTACTCTGATTCGACGCATTCCTTTTATACTCCAATGTCTTCACCACAGTCACCTTCTACAATATTGCCTGTCAATTATATTCTTAGTTTTCAGGATGCTTTGATTAGAGATGCAACCAAATTGAATATCAACATCAACCAACTATTTCGGTCATTCTTGAAACTCTGCAACCTAGGGCTGTTCCGAAGACTCTTCTACCTCTACTACCAGGTCTACTAGCCATTCTAGAAGAAAAAATTATCCACCCAGCTACCATTAAAGCTGCTACTCAAAGACTGCTAAAGAAATATAAACCACCCCAAAAGGTTTCTGCTTTTCTCAAATGGATCCCAAACCAGATTTAATTATAGTTAGAGTGGTTGGACAGAAACATGCTTCATGCTCCACCTGACAGAGAGAGCGAAAGAATGAACACTATGGGGAAAAAGATCTGCGGTTCAGCTTCCACTGATTTAAAGAACGCAAATACAGCAGCTCTTATGAGCAGATATCACAGAGCGATATGGGATGGCATGAAATCTTTTGCGTCTGATCTTCCAACTCATAGACAACAAGCTTGTTTGGAGATGATTAAGGAAGGCTCATTCATTTTGAATCAGTAAATTAGTGCTGCAGTTGATTCAGTGAGGCCAGTAGAAATAATTAATTTTGATTTTATGGGCAATCCCAAGGGGCAGGGAAATTAACATTGTGAGCGAGCCAAAGCTCAAGTGAACCCTGTCGTGGCATCAGTAGAATTGGTGGCTTAGAAATCTATTCTCTTTGGGTCGCCTCTACGATTGCTTCATCTGCTTGTGAGTGTGAACCCTGTAAAATCTACTAGACATCCATGGCCAATCATTAGTTTAGTGGAAGAAAAGAGGCCACTATAGTCTCTTCCTAGCTCTAAACGATCTCAAGGACAAAAGAGGAGAAAACGGCGAGGTTTCGCTGATGAATAGATTCTTACAAATATCTTTGTTTTGGTTCATTGGAAAACCTTTACAATATTGCACGCATATTAATGGAAAAGAAGTATATAGAGAGGCGGGTTTTAAGTCAATATTTTAAGAAAGGCCTTTAAGATCTAAAACCAATGCAACCCCAGTCTCACAAGTTTATTGAAAATAAACGCCATTCGACCTAGTTCATGCTCGTTGTAAATTTAATCTATTTTTATGAGGATGTGGATTGAACAACAATACTGATCGTGGAGCATCAAGTATATTAGTTTAATCAGATGTAGGGGTGCTTGTTACTAACAAAACTGCATCCTTTTCAGCACAGGTCAGCCTAGTGGAGGTAGGTAAAGTCTGTGAGAAAAGTGAAATTGTTAAAAGCGCGGTGGTTGTTGGTTAAGTGCCATTGTCTTTTGTTTTTGTTGCTGAAGATGCATGGCGGAAAAAACTGCTTCATTTCGAAGTGGTCACAGTGATAATTACTTCCTGTTTTTTAATTGAAAGTAATGGGTTTGCTGCTTTAGGCCCGGCTACCGTTCTAACTTGCTGCGAGTATACTTTAAATCCGTGATACTCAATGTACGGCCCATGGGGCCGCTTGCGTCCAACTTGACCTTTACATGCAGCCCCTCCTTGTAAACAGCAGCAGTGTGTGGGGCTCGTAGTGTGTGGGGCTCGCAGTGTGTGGGGGGGCTCGCAGTGTGTGGGGGGGGGGCTCGCAGTGTGCGTGAGCTCCTCACCCCCCTCCCCCCTCGTTGCTAATGTGCGTGCGCTCCTCAACCCCTCCCCTGTAGTGTAGTTCCTATATTCCCAATAGGCTCTGCGCATTGGAATAATATAAACAGCAGTGTAGACGTAGGACTGAGGTCATCTAGGTCTCTACTGACTATATTAGACTTAAGGTTTGCCAGCTAGCTCAGAGGTCACTAGAAACTTTCTCGAAAAAACGAGGAGGAGTTTAACCTCCCTGGATAGACAAGAAGGGATTAGCTTCTGACAATCATAAAACATGACAACTTTGCTCTCTCAGAATAAGAGTGTATGTCTAGAGTCGTGTGAAAACAATAGACAGCTATTTCACTCAGTTAAGTGTGCATACTTAGTTTCACCAGAGTGCAGAGAAAAGAGAGAAGGGCGTTTTCAATAAAAGGTGTAATTTATTGAGCAGTCTTCTTTCTCATGCAAGAGAAATGAATTGCCACAATTGCAATACTCATAGTAAAGTAAAGTGCGTACAGTAAAAGGAGTATTATGAAATAATACTGTAAAAGCATTGATATGGTTTCTTAGCCATATGATACTTTAAAATAGATAAAATATATACATTGACTAAGGTACTCAACTGGTGCTTCTAAATACGCCTACCCCGGTGTACCTGACCTAAGCCTAATACGTGGGAAGGAGTAAGTAAGTAGCAGTTTAAGTTAAGTTGGTTTTGCCAAGAATCTGACTCAAGAATTCTCTGTAAGGGTTTAGTCAGCTCCGTACCTGGGTAATAGAAAGCAGGAGGTCTGGTATCTCTTGTCCAGGACTCGATATCCCAGTAACCCGCGAAGGTTTCTGGAAACACCGGAGCTGGATTTCTCGGCAGGAGAAAAGACAGCGTCTCTCTCAGTGCATCAAAAGGGAGGGGCGGCGTCCGTGGGCTCTCGTATCAGCTGGGCTCTCGGGCAAGTAGATAGCCGCTCTGCTCCAAAACCACCACCGTGTGTTTGCTTAAGGCAACGTTGGTATATTTATACCTGAAAGGTGCCGGGTTTGACGTAAGGCTGGACATAAGACGTCAATAAAGATGTCACTAAGAACTGGCCGTTCTTACAGTGCTCACAGGAGTTCTAGGACGAAATCAAAACAAAAGCAATGGGGATTTCCCAGGTTGCTGGAGGTTTGGTTTGTTTAGAGAACTCGTTGTGCTTTCTAGGAGTCCGGGGAAGTAGCCTTGCTTAATGTGATTGCACGGGCTACAACTAAATATGGATATGATTCTTATGCCTTTATAAGGATATTATGTATTATAGCCATACAAGGGCATAAATTAGGAATATCGAATTAGGATCCTAGATAGAAACACAATACCCACTCCACGATCTAATGTCCATCATTACTAAAACTAAGCAATAGTAAACATAAAAAGGTGCATGTGTTTTTTCAACCCACCCCAAAATAAATATTTTGCATTTCAAATGGTATATGGTAAATACACGAAAATGATTATAGGTACTGTACGCTTTTCAAGCAGTGTTATCATTCAGTAAAAAGGATGCATAAATATCAGCCGAATGAATTGCGAAAATTACACATGAAATGGCTCTGAATACAGAAAAGAAGGTCGAGACCATTTCATCACATATTAATACAGATGCTGAAAAAAGTGCTAGAGGCTGAGGTAATATATTGTCTCTAGAGTTCCAAAAATAGAAGCGCTGTGCTCTAAGAATAGTTCTACTTCAAGCAGAGTACGCTGTGCCAGAAAAAGGTAAATATTTTGGAAGGGAAAAAAAAATAATTTCGCTTTCAGGGGAAAAAATAATTCCAAATGTTTTTCAGTAGCTTTTTTTATCAAAGCTGAAGGCCGAATTCAGAGTTCAGGGAACACTGTGTGCTTGTTGCCTAAAAAGTTATTCTTTCTGTTCAGGGGAAAACATCATTTCAGACAGACTCGCAATAAATTGGTCTACGGCTTCAGGTGAAAGTTCGACCAAGTTTGAAAATGCCGCTACAGTGCAGTCGTGAGAATGATTGCTATCATCGATGTCAGGATCAGCAATGCTCACAGAAGGTCGCACCTGGGTGATGCTGCTCTCATTTCGTACTTCACTGCCACCTAATCGTAGTGGTGAAGTTTCAACGAATGCCGTCATCAGAATGGGTAGCCGCTGGGGACAACACGATGCATGAGCCGTTTCAGGACTTAGCAAAGTATCTGTATCCATTGGTACTGCTGATGGTAGTGTAAGACAGACGTCCAACACGCATTCTTCTCCGCATAGCATACATCGAAGCACAGGTAAGATGCAATTCTGCCAGATAGGTCTGAATGAAAGAAACCAGGCCATGTTCAGATCTCTTAGCCGGGCTAATCCAAGGACTTTAGTTATGCGGTCCCGATAGCGTATAGCTAGGATCGTTTCTTCCATCGTTGCTGGAGTCTTGTCTGCGACTTGGCTTGCCATATCAGAGCAGAAGGAACAAAAATAAAATTCCTGCTACGAGTCCCAAAAGAAGTGGTAGGCCGCCAAAGACAGAATGGACAAAATTAGGAAAAATGCCCAGAACTGTTTCGAAGGGTGTTAACAGTACCGAAAAAATTGTCTTAAATACATGTGGGATACCACTGGTATCTGACATATTTAGGATTTGGCTTAGCATTTGTACGAAATGCACGGGGCAATTTGTTGATAAAAGGCTATGTATCTCTGCCGTTGTCCTTGCAACTTGCAGATCATACGTTTCTTTTGATGACGTTAAGGGCACAGTTGTCTGTAAAAGAACAGACTTCATTCTGCTTAAAATATCAATTCGAATAGAAGAGATATTCAAAGAAGGCCAAATTGTTGCCTCCGTATCTGGAGTGCTGTTTGGATACAATACTTGCATACAGCAAGTGACCATGGAACTAACGCTTACGAGATAGGCTTTCCCTGGCACCAATCCACAACAGCTGTGATCCACTATTAGAATATAGCTCCCGTTAGAAAGCCGTCTAAAAAATGGCTCTATCTGTGTTGCAGGTGTGCCGTGCTGGTGACATGAAAGGTTATTTGAAGTCCCTTCACAGGCCCCATGCAAGTTAATACCTTGACACAGAAGTATACCGCTTAGTGATTTTTTACAATTTTTACCACTAAGAAATACATTCTGTTTCTTTTCACTATAACATGTGTGTGTATAAGGTAGTTTCCATGTTGACTTGATGTACCCTTTACCCAACCTTTCATACTGGCCCGCTGGTATATACTCTTGGCAGTATTTAAATTGGAAAGTCGTTATCGGAATTGTAATTATTCCGTGTATTATCCATTTAATAACAGGTCTTTCTGACATTGTCAATGGTAATCTCTCAAGTTTTTCAATGCTCAGAATCGTATAGTCTGCTCCTTTTTGTGCCAAACTGATTTGTTTATCAGTAAAGTTAAAGATAGAAAATAATGACGTTACGTTGATTAAACGCCATGGCACGTAGCCTGAACGCAGATTTTGCAACGTCCAGCCAAGCTGTACAATAGAACGTAATTGGGACTGACCATGTTGTAACATTATTAAGTCCTGCTCTATTATATCAATAGCAGATGATACAATACTGTCCAGTGAATATATTCTGGAGGACAGAGTCGTTAACCCATTGTCCACAACAGAAAGTGATTTTTCCAAATTAATACGATCAATTTCTCGTATTTTTTCTGCTGTTTCAATTTGCATTACTTTCCAAGCTTCGTTGTATGCAGCGTATATACCGGCCGCTATGAAATGTTTTTGACGCTGTTTGCGTGGTCCCATTATGAAATCACGCAAGTCAGCACCGTCTTTAAGTAAAGTCAAGTGTTGCTCAATTTCAGCCAGTGTGGATTTCTGTAGCCATTCGAGGCAGAGTTTCCCTACACTGTATGTTGTAACTATCCCTGGATGTTGTCTCTGGGAGTATCTTGGGTCTGGCCTGGTCATTTTGAACCCCTGTATTTTGTTCAGGAATCTATCTTGACAGTTATTTGTGTCTGTGGGCCAGATCAACCATTTTTTCCAATCAGGATGTGTTCTGTTTTCGTTTAAAATATGGGATACGTCCATCTCCATGTCTGTAGTGCTATTACTATCAGAGCAGAGCTCTGACTGGAGGCAGTGGCAACCCCTGGTCTCCCTCATTCTGGCCCCCTTCTCTTGGCCCACCTCCTACCCCCTCTCATTCAGTTAAGACCCTCGGCATCACACTCAATCATCATTTGTCACTTCACACCCACATCAGCTCTGTTGTTTCTTCTTGTTTCTTTACCTTGCGTATTATTCGGAAAGTATCCCGGTTTTTCTCTCCCTCTGCACTCAAATTGATTGTAATGGCCATGGTCTTATCCAAGATCGATTATGGGAACATTAACTATAATGGTGCCCCCGCCTATGCACTCCAACGCCTTCAGCTGGTGCAGAACCAGGCAGCCCGCCTGGTACATGGCCTATCTAAATATCATCACTCCTCACCCCTTCTCACGGCCCTTCACTGGCTCCCCAGCAAACAACGGGCCCTTTTCAAACTCGGCTGCCTCACCTTCTAAGCCCGGGCGGGCACTGCTCCTGCTTTCATCAATTCTGCCATCACCAACTACAACCCTCTAGAGACCTACGTTCCTCCACTAAATCCCTATTAGTCATTCCCCGCTTCAAGAAAAAAAGATCGGGAGGCCAGAAATTCTCGGTCCTTGCGCCCACCTTCTGGAACACTCTTCCGCCCCCTGTCAGACTCTCCCCCTCCTACACTGAATTCCGCAAAGCCCTCAAGACTTTTTTGTTCCAGCAAGCTTTCAGCTTGTAGTCCCAGGTTTCCTCCCCAGCTCAGGAATCCTCTAGCGCCAAGAAACTGCAAAGTGAATGTGCGCTCTATAAAATGTTAAAAATTCAAATTCAAATACTATCAGGTATGGGTTTTGGAATAGACGGTTTGGTTAATTCTTTTATCTTGGTTAGGCCAAGACAGGATGTCTGTTGAATGGTGTCATTCAAGAATATTATTTGTTCTGGGATCATGCAGGCTCTAAATAATGCTTCTAAACCTTGGACCTGCCACTCTTTGGTACCCCAGATGGTTTTTGTCTCAATGTTGTTTTTCCAGAAATCAAAACCAAATGTAATCATTTTTTCATAAAATGTTTCTGAATAGATCAATTTAGTGTTTGTCAGCATTGTTTTCATGCCTGTCTTATTTAACATTTTGAAATAAAACGTTTCTGCATCACTTGTGTTAAACCCTGAGAAGTATGGGAATTTCTCACAGAATTTTTTCGAACTGCTTTTAGGTGGAGTTGCACAATGTTCCCATTGATTATAACTAAAAACATTTCTAGGTTGAGCAGATTTATGCAAATAGTGATGTGCAAAGTGGTTGTAGCAATACATTTCTTCATAATTCGATGAACCCTGTAAATAATCATGTTCTGTAAATTTTGCTGACATTACTAAATCTGACATCATATCATTAATACTTTCAAAGTCCCAATCATCAGAGAATGTACTCGGTTTTACAAAGTCACTTAATGAAACCTTGAACTGATGTGGATATCTCAAGAGCACAACCGGGCCATAGATTTCATAATCCGTTTTGTCCCATGCTACCCCACCGGGTATTGGATTGGCTGTGACATTCACTGATGATAGTTCTCTTTTCTCGATGTGAGATGACTTGTGTGGTTTTAGGACCAAGTTGATGTTCTGACTTGCTGTGTCCATTGTACTGTATTTTCCCTCAATGAATCTTCCCAAACAAAGAACCATGATGAGCCAAAGCAGGAGGAAAAGTACACCTAACCCAATCCAAAATTCAATCCATGGAGAAATCAGATAGGTTTCTTTGAGTTGATGAAAGAGTTCAGTTACTTTGTCTTTAAAAGATTTTGTTGTTGGCGTTTCGTCAGGTTCGCTTGGATCTTCAGAAAAGTTATCGAAATTGATGAAGTAGCCAGATGCAGTTCTGTCAATTGTTGGAATTGCTTCCGGATTTTCATTTGTTTTTGCATTTTTTCTTTCATTAGCATAGTCTGAGGCGACATCGTTGTAGACTGGTGTTTCTTGACGAACTGTTGCAATTTGGGTTTCAAGAGGCATAAGTTCCATGGCATTGTTGCATAGTCCTTTTTTATTTACTGTAGGTTTATCAAATGTGATTAGTCTCTCAGTTTGAACCTCTTGTATTGTAGCAAATTGTGGTATTCTGCTATTTCTTGGGAGTTCACTTGGCCTACTACTTATTATTGGCCACATGATTGTGGTTTTACCAGGTCGATGGATACAACTCGGTTCTCCTTTTTACCAGCAAGGGGCGGTAGTACAACTGATCTTGTTCCGCTGACAGCTAAGACAGGTACTGCTTTTCTGTAAGAAGGCCCAAATTCCTTCTACACCGCGATCTTCTCTCTGACCAGATCCCCAATCTTAGGAATCCAGACAGGCCTTGCTGGGACAGGTGGTTTATCTTCAGTGGCTGTTGGCTGCTGTTTTAACTTTATGTTGCTCAGGCCTTTTCTTGTTTCATTTAAGTCCTGTAAAATAGCCAAACGATCTTTGATATCAAAGCATTTTTCTTCTACCACTGAAGTCTGACTATCTAAGTCCTGAATATGCATTCTAGTACCGAACAATAGTTCGTATGGACTGAAACCTTTTAGAGAATTTCTTGGCAGATTATTAAGACTACGTTGGACACTTGTTAAATGTTGGACCCACCCATCACCCGAACCTAATACCCTCGCTGTTATAGATTGCTTTATGTCCCGTTTTTTTCTTTCCACTACCGCATTTCCCTCAGGATGGAAGGGACAAGAGTACCGCAATTCAATGCCCATGCTGGTCATGGCCTCCTTGTAAGCCCTAGAGCTAAAAGCAGGACCCTGGTCAGAATGTAGCATGGCAATTGCGTATGTGGCGATAAAGACTTGCAAATCTTTTATAACAGTTCTGGCGTCAGCCGAGCGCTGGGGCCACATCCAAACGAATCTCGTGCAGGAATCCACTGCGATCATGATATATTTATAGTTGCCATCCCTTTGTAAGGGACCACAGTGGTCCAGGTAAACAAGCTAATGGTTTATCTGAGATTTGAAGGGGCGTCTGTGCTGGTCGTTTCACTGTTGATACTTTCATTCTTTGGCATATTTCGCATTCTAGAACATAGTTCTTAGTTTGTATCCTCATGCGCGGCCACCAATATCTCTGTTTTAATTATGATATTGTGGTGGAAACACCAGCATGTGCAGAAGCCAACCCTTCGTGTGCCGCTGTAATTAGTCCTAACCTGTGTTCCATGTTTGGAATTGCCCTATCCCCACTCCAGGGATTCGAGCAAAAGGAACATTATTCGTATCAGTTATGTATGAGTATTTTACTGGAAAGCGTTTCGGGACTGTTTGTCTGTCCTTTTTTACTGACGCACTGACAGCTTGCATTATATCGCTGTCTATTTTTGTTTTTGACCGGGTGATAGCAGATACGGAAGCCGTTTTCACAGCTGCCTTTGCGGCTTCATCAGCCAATGAATTCCCCGCAACGTGAACGCCATCACGTCGATGACTCAGTGTATGTATCATGTGAGTCTTTTGTAGTTCTTTCTGTAAAAGAACTACTTGTTCCCAAAGCGTTTCATGCTTGATTGTGTCACCTTTTGCATCTTTGAAACCGTTTTGAACCCAGTTCTGCAAGTATTCATTATAAGACTGAACGCAGTAATATGAATCGCACACTATTAGTGTGGGGAATTCGCGATCGGTATTTTCAAGCGCCATCTTAAATGCTAGTAGTTCAGCTCGCTGAGCTGTACAATCTCCTAGAGATTGCGTTTTAGTGACCAGTGGTCTAAATTTTCCTTCGTGCCAACGACCTTTAATAATCGCGCACGCAGCACTGTAAGCTTGTTTACCCCCAACTGCGGGTTGTGCTGATCCGTCTGTATATATTATACAGCTGTAGTGTTCTAGAGGCAGGATTTCGGTTGGCAGAGGACATTCATATTCATATTGTAGAAATTCTTGTGTTTTTAAATTAGGATCATATTCGTATACTACGTCTGTTGCAGCAAGAGAATTAACCCATTGGATCCATCTCGGATGTAGTGCTTTAGCATTTGGAATGCTTGCTTTTGTTACCGCTTCTAGGGCTGGTACTGGTGTGACGATTATTATTAGTTTACCTTGTGCTAGGGATCTTTCTTTTGCTACAGCAGTCTGACCCGCAGTTAGAATTTTTTCAGTTGAACTGAATTTCATTTCAGCTTTTGTGTATAAATGTGATTTGTAAGCTATTGGCACTGTTTCTCCCTCATTAGAGGTCAGGTACGTGAATCCGCATCTTCCTTGGATGACTCGGATTACAAGGTTGCGTACGTTTTCGCGAGGTTGTAATTTTGTTTTAGCTAACATGTCTGTTGGCAATGATCTCAACATTTCTGTGTGTTTTTTAGTCCAATTCATTGGTTTAAAATCAGGTTTTATTAATTCATAGAGAGGTTTAACCCTCTCCGCATAATTTAGAATGTAAGTTCTTCCGAAATTCAGGAAACCTAGTATTAATTGTAAGTTCTTCAGCGTTTTAGGTGCTTGGAGTACAGCGCATTTCTCTAAGAAATTGTCTGCTAGGCTTTTGCCTTCACTTGATAATTCATATCCTAAAAACAGGACAGTTAGATGGGCAATTCGTGACTTTTTAAAGTTGAATTTGTAACCCTCAGCTGCGAACCCAAGTATTATGGTGTTCACTCTTTTCAAGTGAGTATCCAGGTCATCATCTGTGAGATAGATGTCATCGACATAAGATAATGCCTCATCATCATATATTTGTAGTAACTCTGTTACTCTTGCTGAGAATAATCCTGGGCTATTCTCGAATCCCTGTGGGAGTCGACAGAATTTCTGTGACCCCATTATTGAGAAAGCGGTCAAATACCTGCTTTCAGGTGCAATGTTTTGACAAAAGAATCCATTAGACATGTCTAATGTCGTGTTGTATTTTTTGCGCACAATGTTATTCATTAGTGCTGCACTGTGTGAGTTTTGTACTGCAAATGTTTTGCAACATGAGTTTAAGTGTCTGTAGTCCAAAACGAGACGATATGAATTGTCTGGCTTGGAAACAGGAAACAAAGGATTGTTCATTTGTGAGGTGCATATTTCAATCACCCCCTGATATTCAAGTTGATCTAAGATCTCCCTGACTTGTTTTTTAGCTTCTTGCTTAATTGGGTACTGCCTTTGTGCAGTTGGTTGACATTTTAACTGGATTTTGTGAGGAGGAGAGTCCTCATCCCATCCTACATGATTTTTATATAATGCAGGAGCTTGGGCCACTGCCCATTTTCTTGCATATGTATATTTTCTATGAATTGGAATATGATTTGAGAAGGCAGGCATAATCATTTCTTCTGAAAGAACCCTGTGAGCACAGGGTGGTTGACCTGAGCACACCTGTGTGCTTTAAATGAGCAAAGGTAATTCGAGGTTAATGTTCAAGAAAAGTTTTATTCACTTTTTTGTTCGTTGATATGTATCATGATTCTGTTTCAAAGCAGTGTTTTCACTGAAACTTCAAATCATAAACGAATGTTCAAACTGTAAATACAGATATATCCAAAGTATTCAAAATCCATATGGTAATGCCATACATAACTCCTCTCCCCGATGCATTTCGAGCCTAGGGGCTCTTCGTCAGGGGGTACACTGTAGGTAAAGTAAAGGAGGGTAGTATCAGTGTGGAACAGGATCTGTGTGAGAGCTAGCAAATAGTGACATTCAGCGCTGTAAATATCTCCAACATGCGAAGTGCTTTAGTCACCTACTGGTGCACGTGCATTAAAAAAGTTGAATAGAAGGTTAAATGCGACGAGCCTGAAGGGTTAAATTTAAAAGTGAAAGGTTCCCTGAGTTTAAACGTAAAAAGGTGACGAAGAGATATCGTGACCAAAAGAAACGAAAAAACCGAAAAAAACGAACAATAAAGTGCATAGATTAAATGGGTGAACCTGCATGGTCCACAGTGAACTATGTGGTGCGCATTTCTGAAATGTCGTTCAATCGCACTTACCGAGGGTTAGAAGGATGGGAAAACCATGCATCACAGAAAAAGCCGTATGTGCAGTACGCCAGTGGTAAACGCCGACAGACGTGCGTGGTAGTGTACGCGAAGCCGCAATGGCGTTTAATGAAAACAAACAGTGAAATAGAAAACGGGCTGCAAGCAAATCAAGGCCGGTGAACACAAACAAGGGACTAAACGGGAGTGCACACATCGGGGAAGTAAGCTAAAAGGGTAAACAGTGTAGAGGGAATCAGAAAACAAAGCTCAAATAGATAAAATAGATAAAAAGATAAGTGAGAGATGTAAATAGGAAAACGCAAGGGAAATTGAGGTTCAGGATGTCAAGAGGGTCAAAAGAATCAGAAGATAAGAGAACACAGAAAATGTAATATCAAGGTGACTGACTACTAATCATCATTTAGATAATCAGAGCATATGCAAAAACGTTGATCAACCAGCAGTCAAATACAGTTCAAAGGGTAATGTGTAATGTTACAGGAAGCTGCTAAATTCCAGGCGCTCGTTGAGCCCATGTGGCACAGTCGTTCCCAGTTTGAAAATCCAAAATAGTTCCCTTTGCAATAGGAATTTTTTGGGATCAAGGCCCTCCGGTTTGTTTACAGTTTCATGGACCAAAAAACGGATCTGACTGTTCGTGTGATTTTGTTGTGTGAAATGTGCTGACACGCAGGACTTCAAGTTCTTATTCCTGATGTTGCTTCTGTGTTCATTAAGACGTGTTTTTATCTTACGCTCTGTTTTGCCTACGTACGGTAGACCGCAAAGGCATTTTAAGAGATAAACCACATTGGTGGAATCACAAGTAGCATTGGTTCTCAAGGGTATCAATTTGCCCGAACTCGGATGGTTAACCATAGTTCCTGGTATGATATTGTGACAATTTTGGCAGTTATGGCATGGAATGGTTCCTTTGTATGTTGTAGATTCCTTTCTCTGTGGTTTGATGTATGACCGTAGATTTCTAGATCTTTGATAGGCAAATATAGGCATGTCAATGAAAATCTTATTGAAGTCTGGTTCTACTTGTAGCAGTTGCCAATGATTTGTGATGTTTTTTTTGATCAAATTACTTTTAGTGGAAAATTTGGAAACAAACACATTGGGTTGTGTATTCGATTTTACTCTGTCCTTGGGTTGCAACAAAGTAGAACGAACAGTAGATCTGACACGTTGGTAAGCAGCGTTGATGATTCTCTGTAGATAGCCTCTTTTTGGGAACTTTGTCATGATAGTAGAACTGTCCTGAACAAATGCCTCTTCAGTGGAAGCTATCCTTTTTGCTCTGAGAAGCTGTGAATACGGTAAATGTGTTTTGAGACTGGATTGGTGGAAGCTGGAGTAGTGTAGATAGTTGTTGCGATCCGTAGGCTTAATGTGCATTGATGTTTCCAGTTTGTAGTCTTTGTTGGTAATGTTGACATCCAGGAAAGTTATGTAGGAACTATTGTATTGGTGGGTGAATTGAATTCTTTCATCAATGTGGTTCAAATCAGAAATGGCAAATAGTAGTTGTTCCTCTGTGCCTGCCCAAATTAGGAAAATATTGTCGATGTAACGATAGTAAGTTTGCAAGTGATTTTGCCAATGTGGGACTGAAAGAATGTGTTCATTTTCAAAATCCTGCATAAACAGGTTGGCATATGCCGGAGCGGCACAATTGCCCATGGCTACTCCGGATAATTGGCTGTAAAATTTGTTGTTGTATCTGAAATAACTATGCATCAAGGTGAATTCAATCAGTTCCATTAGAAAGATTTGCAAATTTTGTGGTTTGTCTGATCGTAACAGTGCCGCTTCTATTGCTTGTATTCCAAGATTATGAGGGATGGAGGTGTAAAGAGAATTCACATCAATGGTACATAGCAAGATGGGTTTGTGAGGATCAATGGTGATTTGGCTGAGTTTGGCTAGGAAATCTGTGGTGTCTTGTAGAAAACTGGTCATGGATTTAACAGATGGTTGTAAGTGACGGTCGATATAAGTTCCAACTGATTCGTGAATGGAATTGATGGTGCTGACAATGGGTCTGAATGGTGGTTTTGTTAAATGCTTGTGAACTTTGGGAATCATGTACAAGTATGGGACACTGGGATGGTTCTTGATAAGGTAACTGCGATCTCTGGTCGTGATGGTTCCATTAGTTACAGATTTGTCAACGATTGTCTGAAGAATAGCAGCATACTCCTTAGTTGGGTCTGATGGAATTTCCATGTAAGTATTAGTGTCTGCAAGATGTTTCTGTACGCTATCAAGGTAGAATTGGCTATCCATGATTACTAAGGATCCTCCCTTGTCTGCGGGGCAGATCGTGATGTTATCATTGGTAGCTAATTGTTTTAATGCCATTTTCTCTTGATTATTCAAATTTTGTTTCTGTCTTGAGGGTAATTTGCAGATTTTGTCTAGATCTCTTTGTACCAAGGTTTCAAATAAATCCAAAGTTTTATGGCTCACAGGGGCCATAAAGGTACTTTTGGGACGTAAGTCTAAAGATGTATGTTCTTCTGTGCTGGAAGGAGTAGGACAAATATTGGAGAAAAAGTGTCTTAGTCGTAAATTTCTCATGAATTTAAACAAGCTGGTCTGAATTTCAAGGTCATTCAAATTGTAGGTGGGGACAAAAGAAATCCCTTTTTGTAGGACATTGTTTTGAGTAGAGGAAATCGTCATGTTAGAAATGTTTATGATCAAATTCTGTGGCTCCTCGTTGACTGGGCTATCGAGCGTTGTTGTTCTGTTGTACTGTGTTCTCCGGGATCTCCGGCTGCGTCTGTGCCTACCCCTAAAAAAGGAACCGGCCCAGTGCTTTGTGTGGTGGTTTGACTTGTTGATGCAGCGCTCTGCGGTTGAGTACTCACCGAGGGGCCTCCTTGTTGATGTGGAGCCGTGCGGAATGGTGGTCTCGGTTGTCGAAAGCGGCTAGAATCATCTGAAGAGGAGCTTTCTCCTTCTGTAGATTTGTTTTGTTGAGTCCTTTGTTGTCGTCTTGCTGCGTAGATCTCCGCCCAGTTGTACACCTCCCCCAGTTTATAATCAACGGTATCCCGTTTAAACTTACGCAGTTTACGTTCATTTATTTCTTTGGTGTATTTCTCCAATTGGGTGGTTATGTCTTCTAGAGTTTGTTTGAGTTCTTCACCAGTGAGTTTAGAGCTGAGTTCCTGTTTTAGTTGTGTTACTTCAGTGGTAAGGTCATCTAACATTTTTGAAAGTTCCTCTACGATCAATAAGATCAAGTCAAGTGAACATTTATTTAGTATCCCATACCATCTTTCAGTAAATTTGCTGTTATTCTTACACAATGTGGATTTTAAAGGAATACGTAGACCCCTTGGTATTCTTGACACTTTGTGATAGCGAATCAGTGTGCTAGCGTGTAGACGCTGGTTGATCTCCCTTTTTGCTGTATAGAGTAATTGACGAATGTTGGACTGTGTGGATCCGGTGCTAGAGCTCACACATTCCGGTTCCTGAATTAGAGTGTAGATCCGTTCCGTATCGTCTGTGGTAAATTCGAAAGTATCAGCTTTGTTTGATGTCAAATTTGCAATGTCCGCGTATGACATCATTTTTAGTAAGTGGGTGCAACAACGGATTGGACAGAAAGGTTGGACTATAAACAATAAGATTCCGCTGCACTCCTTAGGTTAACCAAAATATTCAAATCAGTGTATACGTGGAAAGTCAAGTCTCTTAGGGTGCTCAGGGTAATGCTCCAACTGTCCAGAAAGAGCAGAACGTATAAAGCCTGAAAGAACCCTGTGAGCACAGGGTGGTTGACCTGAGCACACCTGTCTGCTTTAAATGAGCAAAGGTAATTCGAGGTTAATGTTCAAGAAAAGTTTTATTCACTTTTTTGTTCGTTGATATGTATCATGAGTCTGTTTCAAAGCAGTGTTTTCACTGAAACTTCAAATCATAAACGAATGTTCAAACTGTAAATACAGATATATCCAAAGTATTCAAAATCCATATGGTAATGCCATACATAACTCCTCTCCCCGATGCATTTCGAGCCTAGGGGCTCTTCGTCAGGGGGTACACTGTAGGTAAAGTAAAGGAGGGTAGTATCAGTGTGGAACAGGATCTGTGTGAGAGCTAGCAAATAGTGACATTCAGCGCTGTAAATATCTCCAACATGCGAAGTGCTTTAGTCACCTACTGGTGCACGTGCATTAAAAAAGTTGAATAGAAGGTTAAATGCGACGAGCCTGAAGGGTTAAATTTAAAAGTGAAAGGTTCCCTGAGTTTAAACGTAAAAAGGTGACGAAGAGATATCGTGACCAAAAGAAACGAAAAAAACGAAAAAAACGAACAATAAAGTGCATAGATTAAATGGGTGAACCTGCATGGTCCACAGTGAACTATGTGGTGCGCATTTCTGAAATGTCGTTCAATCGCACTTACCGAGGGTTAGAAGGATGGGAAAACCATGCATCACAGAAAAAGCCGTATGTGCAGTACGCCAGTGGTAAACGCCGACAGACGTGCGTGGTAGTGTACGCGAAGCCGCAATGGCGTTTAATGAAAACAAACAGTGAAATAGAAAACGGGCTGCAAGCAAATCAAGGCCGGTGAACACAAACAAGGGACTAAACGGGAGTGCACACATCGGGGAAGTAAGCTAAAAGGGTAAACAGTGTAGAGGGAATCAGAAAACAAAGCTCAAATAGATAAAATAGATAAAAAGATAAGTGAGAGATGTAAATAGGAAAACGCAAGGGAAATTGAGGTTCAGGATGTCAAGAGGGTCAAAAGAATCAGAAGATAAGAGAACACAGAAAATGTAATATCAAGGTGACTGAATACTAATCATCATTTAGATAATCAGAGCATATGCAAAAACGTTGATCAACCAGCAGTCAAATACAGTTCAAAGGGTAATGTGTAATGTTACAGGAAGCTGCTAAATTCCAGGCGCTCGTTGAGCCCATGTGGCACAGTCGTTCCCAGTTTGAAAATCCAAAATAGTTCCCTTTGCAATAGGAATTTTTTGGGATCAAGGCCCTCCGGTTTGTTTACAGTTTCATGGACCAAAAAACGGATCTGACTGTTCGTGTGATTTTGTTGTGTGAAATGTGCTGACACGCAGGACTTCAAGTTCTTATTCCTGATGTTGCTTCTGTGTTCATTAAGACGTGTTTTTATCTTACGCTCTGTTTTGCCTACGTACGGTAGACCGCAAAGGCATTTTAAGAGATAAACCACATTGGTGGAATCACAAGTAGCATTGGTTCTCAAGGGTATCAATTTGCCCGAACTCGGATGGTTAACCATAGTTCCTGGTATGATATTGTGACAATTTTGGCAGTTATGGCATGGAATGGTTCCTTTGTATGTTGTAGATTCCTTTCTCTGTGGTTTGATGTATGACCGTAGATTTCTAGATCTTTGATAGGCAAATATAGGCATGTCAATGAAAATCTTATTGAAGTCTGGTTCTACTTGTAGCAGTTGCCAATGATTTTTGATGGTTTTTTTGATCAAATTACTTTTAGTGGAAAATTTGGAAACAAACACATTGGGTTGTGTATTCGATTTTACTCTGTCCTTGGGTTGCAACAAAGTAGAACGAACAGTAGATCTGACACGTTGGTAAGCAGCGTTGATGATTCTCTGTAGATAGCCTCTTTTTGTGAACTTTGTCATGATAGTAGAACTGTCCTGAACAAATGCCTCTTCAGTGGAAGCTATCCTTTTTGCTCTGAGAAGCTGTGAATACGGTAAATGTGTTTTGAGACTGGATTGGTGGAAGCTGGAGTAGTGTAGATAGTTGTTGCGATCCGTAGGCTTAATGTGCATTGATGTTTCCAGTTTGTAGTCTTTGTTGGTAATGTTGACATCCAGGAAAGTTATGTAGGAACTATTGTATTGGTGGGTGAATTGAATTCTTTCATCAATGTGGTTCAAATCAGAAATGGCAAATAGTAGTTGTTCCTCTGTGCCTGCCCAAATTAGGAAAATATTGTCGATGTAACGATAGTAAGTTTGCAAGTGATTTTGCCAATGTGGGACTGAAAGAATGTGTTCATTTTCAAAATCCTGCATAAACAGGTTGGCATATGCCGGAGCGGCACAATTGCCCATGGCTACTCCGGATAATTGGCTGTAAAATTTGTTGTTGTATCTGAAATAACTATGCATCAAGGTGAATTCAATCAGTTCCATTAGAAAGATTTGCAAATTTTGTGGTTTGTCTGATCGTAACAGTGCCGCTTCTATTGCTTGTATTCCAAGATTATGAGGGATGGAGGTGTAAAGAGAATTCACATCAATGGTACATAGCAAGATGGGTTTGTGAGGATCAATGGTGATTTGGCTGAGTTTGGCTAGGAAATCTGTGGTGTCTTGTAGAAAACTGGTCATGGATTTAACAGATGGTTGTAAGTGACGGTCGATATAAGTTCCAACTGATTCGTGAATGGAATTGATGGTGCTGACAATGGGTCTGAATGGTGGTTTTGTTAAATGCTTGTGAACTTTGGGAATCATGTACAAGTATGGGACACTGGGATGGTTCTTGATAAGGTAACTGCGATCTCTGGTCGTGATGGTTCCATTAGTTACAGATTTGTCAACGATTGTCTGAAGAATAGCAGCATACTCCTTAGTTGGGTCTGATGGAATTTCCATGTAAGTATTAGTGTCTGCAAGATGTTTCTGTACGCTATCAAGGTAGAATTGGCTATCCATGATTACTAAGGATCCTCCCTTGTCTGCGGGGCAGATCGTGATGTTATCATTGGTAGCTAATTGTTTTAATGCCATTTTCTCTTGATTATTCAAATTTTGTTTCTGTCTTGAGGGTAATTTGCAGATTTTGTCTAGATCTCTTTGTACCAAGGTTTCAAATAAATCCAAAGTTTTATGGCTCACAGGGGCCATAAAGGTACTTTTGGGACGTAAGTCTAAAGATGTATGTTCTTCTGTGCTGGAAGGAGTAGGACAAATATTGGAGAAAAAGTGTCTTAGTCGTAAATTTCTCATGAATTTAAACAAGCTGGTCTGAATTTCAAGGTCATTCAAATTGTAGGTGGGGACAAAAGAAATCCCTTTTTGTAGGACATTGTTTTGAGTAGAGGAAATCGTCATGTTAGAAATGTTTATGATCAAATTCTGTGGCTCCTCGTTGACTGGGCTATCGAGCGTTGTTGTTCTGTTGTACTGTGTTCTCCGGGATCTCCGGCTGCGTCTGTGCCTACCCCTAAAAAAGGAACCGGCCCAGTGCTTTGTGTGGTGGTTTGACTTGTTGATGCAGCGCTCTGCGGTTGAGTACTCACCGAGGGGCCTCCTTGTTGATGTGGAGCCGTGCGGAATGGTGGTCTCGGTTGTCGAAAGCGGCTAGAATCATCTGAAGAGGAGCTTTCTCCTTCTGTAGATTTGTTTTGTTGAGTCCTTTGTTGTCGTCTTGCTGCGTAGATCTCCGCCCAGTTGTACACCTCCCCCAGTTTATAATCAACGGTATCCCGTTTAAACTTACGCAGTTTACGTTCATTTATTTCTTTGGTGTATTTCTCCAATTGGGTGGTTATGTCTTCTAGAGTTTGTTTGAGTTCTTCACCAGTGAGTTTAGAGCTGAGTTCCTGTTTTAGTTGTGTTACTTCAGTGGTAAGGTCATCTAACATTTTTGAAAGTTCCTCTACGATCAATAAGATCAAGTCAAGTGAACATTTATTTAGTATCCCATACCATCTTTCAGTAAATTTGCTGTTATTCTTACACAATGTGGATTTTAAAGGAATACGTAGACCCCTTGGTATTCTTGACACTTTGTGATAGCGAATCAGTGTGCTAGCGTGTAGACGCTGGTTGATCTCCCTTTTTGCTGTATAGAGTAATTGACGAATGTTGGACTGTGTGGATCCGGTGCTAGAGCTCACACATTCCGGTTCCTGAATTAGAGTGTAGATCCGTTCCGTATCGTCTGTGGTAAATTCGAAAGTATCAGCTTTGTTTGATGTCAAATTTGCAATGTCCGCGTATGACATCATTTTTAGTAAGTGGGTGCAACAACGGATTGGACAGAAAGGTTGGACTATAAACAATAAGATTCCGCTGCACTCCTTAGGTTAACCAAAATATTCAAATCAGTGTATACGTGGAAAGTCAAGTCTCTTAGGGTGCTCAGGGTAATGCTCCAACTGTCCAGAAAGAGCAGAACGTATAAAGCCTGAAAGAACCCTGTGAGCACAGGGTGGTTGACCTGAGCACACCTGTGTGCTTTAAATGAGCAAAGGTAATTCGAGGTTAATGTTCAAGAAAAGTTTTATTCACTTTTTTGTTCGTTGATATGTATCATGATTCTGTTTCAAAGCAGTGTTTTCACTGAAACTTCAAATCATAAACGAATGTTCAAACTGTAAATACAGATATATCCAAAGTATTCAAAATCCATATGGTAATGCCATACATAACTCCTCTCCCCGATGCATTTCGAGCCTAGGGGCTCTTCGTCAGGGGGTACACTGTAGGTAAAGTAAAGGAGGGTAGTATCAGTGTGGAACAGGATCTGTGTGAGAGCTAGCAAATAGTGACATTCAGCGCTGTAAATATCTCCAACATGCGAAGTGCTTTAGTCACCTACTGGTGCACGTGCATTAAAAAAGTTGAATAGAAGGTTAAATGCGACGAGCCTGAAGGGTTAAATTTAAAAGTGAAAGGTTCCCTGAGTTTAAACGTAAAAAGGTGACGAAGAGATATCGTGACCAAAAGAAACGAAAAAAACGAAAAAAACGAACAATAAAGTGCATAGATTAAATGGGTGAACCTGCATGGTCCACAGTGAACTATGTGGTGCGCATTTCTGAAATGTCGTTCAATCGCACTTACCGAGGGTTAGAAGGATGGGAAAACCATGCATCACAGAAAAAGCCGTATGTGCAGTACGCCAGTGGTAAACGCCGACAGACGTGCGTGGTAGTGTACGCGAAGCCGCAATGGCGTTTAATGAAAACAAACAGTGAAATAGAAAACGGGCTGCAAGCAAATCAAGGCCGGTGAACACAAACAAGGGACTAAACGGGAGTGCACACATCGGGGAAGTAAGCTAAAAGGGTAAACAGTGTAGAGGGAATCAGAAAACAAAGCTCAAATAGATAAAATAGATAAAAAGATAAGTGAGAGATGTAAATAGGAAAACGCAAGGGAAATTGAGGTTCAGGATGACAAGAGGGTCAAAAGAATCAGAAGATAAGAGAACACAGAAAATGTAATATCAAGGTGACTGAATACTAATCATCATTTAGATAATCAGAGCATATGCAAAAAAGTTGATCAACCAGCAGTCAAATACAGTTCAAAGGGTAATGTGTAATGTTACAGGAAGCTGCTAAATTCCAGTCGCTCGTTGAGCCCATGTGGCACAGTCGTTCCCAGTTTGAAAATCCAAAATAGTTCCCTTTGCAATAGGAATTTTTTGGGATCAAGGCCCTCCGGTTTGTTTACAGTTTCAAGGACCAAAAAACGGATCTGACTGTTCGTGTGATTTTGTTGTGTGAAATGTGCTGACACGCAGGACTTCAAGTTCTTATTCCTGATGTTGCTTCTGTGTTCATTAAGACGCGTTTTTATCTTACGCTCTGTTTTGCCTACGTACGGTAGACCGCAAGGGCATTTTAAGAGATAAACCACATTGGTGGAATCACAAGTAGCATTGGTTCTCAAGGGTATCAATTTGCCCGAACTCGGATGGTTAACCATAGTTCCTGGTATGATATTGTGACAATTTTGGCAGTTATGGCATGGAATGGTTCCTTTGTATGTTGTAGATTCCTTTCTCTGTGGTTTGATGTATGACCGTAGATTTCTAGATCTTTGATAGGCAAATATAGGCATGTCAATGAAAATCTTATTGAAGTCTGGTTCTACTTGTAGCAGTTGCCAATGATTTTTGATGGTTTTTTTGATCAAATGACTTTTAGTGGAAAATTTGGAAACAAACACATTGGGTTGTGTATTCGATTTTACTCTGTCCTTGGGTTGCAACAAAGTAGAACGAACAGTAGATCTGACACGTTGGTAAGCAGCGTTGATGATTCTCTGTGGATAGCCTCTTTTTGTGAACTTTGTCATGATAGTAGAACTGTCCTGAACAAATGCCTCTTCAGTGGAAGATATCCTTTTTGCTCTGAGAAGCTGTGAATACGGTAAATGTGTTTTGAGACTGGATTGGTGGAAGCTGGAGTAGTGTAGATAGTTGTTGCGATCCGTAGGCTTAATGTGCATTGATGTTTCCAGTTTGTAGTCTTTGTTGGTAATGTTGACATCCAGGAAAGTTATGTAGGAACTATTGTATTGGTGGGTGAATTGAATTCTTTCATCAATGTGGTTCAAATCAGAAATGGCAAATAGTAGTTGTTCCTCTGTGCATGCCCAAATTAGGAAAATATCGTCGATGTAACGATAGTAAGTTTGCAAGTGATTTTGCCAATGTGGGACTGAAAGAATGTGTTCATTTTCAAAATCCTGCATAAACAGGTTGGCATATGCCGGAGCGGCACAATTGCCCATGGCTACTCCGGATAATTGGCTGTAAAATTTGTTGTTGTATCTGAAATAACTATGCATCAAGGTGAATTCAATCAGTTCCATTAGAAAGATTTGCAAATTTTGTGGTTTGTCTGATCGTAACAGTGCCGCTTCTATTGCTTGTATTCCAAGATTATGAGGGATGGAGGTGTAAAGAGAATTCACATCAATGGTACATAGCAAGATGGGTTTGTGAGGATCAATGGTGATTTGGCTGAGTTTGGCTAGGAAATCTGTGGTGTCTTGTAGAAAACTGGTCATGGATTTAACAGATGGTTGTAAGTGACGGTCGATATAAGTTCCAACTGATTCGTGAATGGAATTGATGGTGCTGACAATGGGTCTGAATGGTGGTTTTGTTAAATGCTTGTGAACTTTGGGAATCATGTACAAGTATGGGACACTGGGATGGTTCTTGATAAGGTAACTGCGATCTCTGGTCGTGATGGTTCCATTAGTTACAGATTTGTCAACGATTGTCTGAAGAATAGCAGCATACTCCTTAGTTGGGTCTGATGGAATTTCCATGTAAGTATTAGTGTCTGCAAGATGTTTCTGTACGCTATCAAGGTAGAATTGGCTATCCATGATTACTAAGGATCCTCCCTTGTCTGCGGGGCAGATCGTGATGTTATCATTGGTAGCTAATTGTTTTAATGCCATTTTCTCTTGATTATTCAAATTTTGTTTCTGTCTTGAGGGTAATTTGCAGATTTTGTCTAGATCTCTTTGTACCAAGGTTTCAAATAAATCCAAAGTTTTATGGCTCACAGGGGCCATAAAGGTACTTTTGGGACGTAAGTCTAAAGATGTATGTTCTTCTGTGCTGGAAGGAGTAGGACAAATATTGGAGAAAAAGTGTCTTAGTCGTAAATTTCTCATGAATTTAAACAAGCTGGTCTGAATTTCAAGGTCATTCAAATTGTAGGTGGGGACAAAAGAAATCCCTTTTTGTAGGACATTGTTTTGAGTAGAGGAAATCGTCATGTTAGAAATGTTTATGATCAAATTCTGTGGCTCCTCGTTGACTGGGCTATCGAGCGTTGTTGTTCTGTTGTACTGTGTTCTCCGGGATCTCCGGCTGCGTCTGTGCCTACCCCTAAAAAAGGAACCGGCCCAGTGCTTTGTGTGGTGGTTTGACTTGTTGATGCAGCGCTCTGCGGTTGAGTACTCGCCGAGGGGCCTCCTTGTTGATGTGGAGCCGTGCGGAATGGTGGTCTCGGTTGTCGAAAGCGGCTAGAATCATCTGAAGAGGAGCTTTCTCCTTCTGTAGATTTGTTTTGTTGAGTCCTTTGTTGTCGTCTTGCTGCGTAGATCTCCGCCCAGCACCCTAAGAGACTTGGCTTTCCACGTATACACTGATTTGAATATTTTGGTTAACCTAAGGAGTGCAGCGGAATCTTATTGTTTATAATCATTTCTTCGCCATGAGGGCACTCCCTGACAAACTCTGGTGGCCAGTCTTTCTCAGCTAAAAGGATGTCATAGCCTTTCGAAAGGTTATCCCAAAATAGACCCCTTACTTTCCTAGTCTTATCTCCCTCTATACGCAATGTTATTTGATATATTTTATGAGGTTTGCTAACTCTGGTATCTGCAGTTTCCATCTGAATGTATTCATTCGTGTCCACTGTCTCCAGAAGATTCATCAGGATCTTGCGAGCTATGGTCACTTCTGCTGCGCTGTCTAGCATTGTCTGGGCCCACTTTCCGTTTTTCAGTTGTGTCCTCAGTATCCTCGACATGTTTAATTATTTTAATACTGGCTACCTTCTTTCTTGGAAATTGTAATTTTTTACTTTGAGCAGGTTCCTTGTCTTTGGACTTGACGTGCTCTTCCCTGTGTTCTGACCGTCCTCTTCTTTCCAATTTCTGCGAGGAAGTCTGAAAAGATCGAGAGGGACGTGTATCAATATCTTGATAGCTATCAGGTTTTTTCAGATTATCTCTATTTCTAAGGTTGTATCTTTTCTCAGAGGGCTCCCTCTGGGGAGACTGGTGTCCTTGGTCCGGAGACCTTTCTCTCCGCCGAGGAGACCTTCCTCTGGACTGGAATATTTTTTCTTTGGGAGTGGATTGTTTATTTCCATCCCAACTCTTTTTTGGAGTGTTTAGATTATTTTTAATAAATATCTTTTCAGGATTTTCAGTTAGTTGGGGTTTTACTGGTTTCCCACCCAAACTATCTCTTCCTAGTTCTTCCTAGGATTTTTCTATGATTCTGGCAAGTTCAAAAGGTTGTTCTGCTATATCTGTTTCTTTTAATTTCTGGAAGTAAGTTATATCCTCCATTGCTAATTGAACTAACTCTCTATATGCCTTTGTTAATTCTTTTATTTTAACTTAGAGTTCTTTGTTTGACATTTTATCAATGTCTGGATGTGGTGTGTAGCTGGCTAGAACCGGCCACGTTGCTCCTGGTCTACCTAGTGGACCGAGCCTGGTGATGTGATTATTATGTTTTAGGGCGCCTTTAAACCAGAGCAGGTGCTCTTGGTAATTTAATGGGATTTCCACCTCCTCGAAAGGAGTGTATTCTTCCGGAGGTTCCTCTATTTTGTAATAGTGGAAGTCGTGTGTTACAGCGTTTGCTGCTGGAAAGTTTATCCATGAATAGAATACCTCTGTCTGCCGATATTCATGGGCCTCTACCACGAATATGACTGTACCACCTCATGATGTCAGTCCATTTTCTATAAGTTTAATAGTTATAGTTCTTCTTATGTTGACCGGAATGAGTATAGCATTCGGGTTATTCTGTTCGAGACTTGTGTCTTCTAACAACAGTTGAGACGCTGTAGCATCTCTTTCTTCCTCTCCGTCAGGCATTTTTACTGACAGAAAGTTTTTGTTGCAGATCAAGTTTCAAGGAAACAAAGATTAGGTGCACAATATTTTGGAACACTGTATCCTTCAACGTTGACTAAACCAAAAAAACATACATAGGAATCTCTCCCTACTAAGTTCCGGTGGATTTGAACCTTTTACCCACTCCAGACGTCTATTGGAGTTTTTACGGGAAAAGGGTCTGTGTGAAAAAGCACGACTGAGTTACTCTAACGTCTTGCGTTAGATTTATAGCCGTACCAAACGTTGGGCGCCATGTAGTGTAGTTTCTATATTCCCAATAGGCTCTGCGCATTGGAATAATAAAAACAGCAGTGTAGACGTCGGACTGAGGTCATCTAGGTCTCTACTGACTATATTAGACTTAATGTTTGCCAGCTAGCTCAGATGTCACTAGAAACTTTCTCGAATAAACGAGGAGGAGTTTAACCTCCCTGGATAGACAAGAAGGGATTAGCTTCTGACAACCATAAACATGACAACTTTGCTCTCTCAGAATAAGAGTGTATCTCTAGAGTCGTGTGAAAACAATAGACAGCTATTTCACTCAGTTAAGTGTGCTTACTTAGTTTCACCAGAGTGCAGAGAAAAGAGAGACGGGCGTTTTCAATAAAAGGTGTAATTTATTGAGCAGTCTTCTTTCTCATGCAAGAGAAATGAATTGCCACAATTGCAATACTCATAGTAAAGTAAAGTGCGTACAGTAAAAGGAGTATTATGAAATAATACTGTAAAAGCATTGATATGGTTTCTTAGCCATATGATACTTTAAAATAGATCAAATATATACATACATATATACATTGACTAACGTACTCAACTGGTGCTTCTAAATACGCCTACCCCGGTGTACCTGACCTAAGCCTAATACGTGGGAAGGAGTAAGTAAGTAGCAGTTTAAGTTAAGTTGGTTTTGCCAAGAATCTGACTCAAGAATTCTCTGTAAGGGTTTAGTCAGCTCCGTACCTGGGTAATAGAAAGCAGGAGGTCTGGTATCTCTTGTTCAGGGCTCGATATCCCAGTAACCCGCGAAGGTATCTGGAAACACCGGAGCTGGATTTCTCGGCAGGAGAAAAGACAGCGTCTCTCTCAGTGCGTCAAAAGGGAGGGGCGGCGTCCGTGGGCTCTCGCATCAGCTGGGCTCTCGGGCAAGTAGATAGCCGCTCTGCTCCAAAACCACCACTGTGTGTTTGCTTAAGGCAACATTGGTATATTTATACCTGAAAGGTGCCGGGTTTTACGTAAGGCTGGACATAAGACGTCAATAAAGATGTCACTAAGAACTGGCCGTTCTTACAGTGATCAAAGGAGTTCTAGGACGAAATCAAAACAAAAGCAATGGGGATTTCCCAGGTTGCTGGAGGTTTGGTCTGTTTAGAGAACTCGTTGTGCTTTCTAGGAGTCCGGGGAAGTAGCCTTGCTTAATGTGATTGTACGGGCTACGACTAAATATGGATATGATTCTTATGCCTTTATAAGGATATTATGTATTATAGCCATACAAGGGCATAAATTAGGAATATCGAATTAGGGTCCTAGATAGAAACACAATACCCCCCTGGTTGCTTGTGTGCGTGAGCTCCTCCCCCCTCCCCCCTCCCCCCTGGTTGCTTGTGTGCATGGGCTCCTCACCCCCTCCCCCCTCGTTACTCGTGTGCGTGAGCTCCTCATCCTCCCCCCCTTGCTAATGTGCGTGCGCTCCTCACCCCCTCCCCCCGGTTGCTTGTGTGCGTGAGCTCCTCACCCCCTCCCCCCTTGTTGCTTGTGTGCGTGAGCTCCTCACCCTTCCCCCCTCGTTGCTTGTGTGCGTGAGCTCCTCACCCCCTCCCCCCTTGTTCCTTGTGTGCGTGTGCGCCTCAACCCCCTCCCCCCTCGTTGCTTGTGTGCGTGTGCTCCTCACCCCCTCCACCCCTCGTTGCTTGTGTGCGTGAGCTCCTCAGCCCCCCTCGTTGCTTGTGTGCGTGAGCTCCTCACCCACTCCCCCCTCGTTACTTGTGTGCGCGAGCTCCTCACCCCCATCCCCCCTCGTTGCTAATGTGCGTGCGCTCCTCACCCTCTCCCCCCTGGTTGCTTGTGTGCGTGAGCTCCTCACCCCCTCCCCCCTCGTTACTTGTGTGCGTGAGCTCCTCACTCCCCCCTCGTTGCTTGTGTGCGTACGCTCATCACCCCCCTCCCCCCCCTCGTTGCTTGTGTGCGTGAGCTCCTCACCCCCCCCCCCTCGTTGCTTGTTTTGCACGTCTTTCCAGAGTGAGGCCAGTAGAAATAATTAATTTTGATTTTATGGGCAATCCCAAGGGGCAGGGAAATTAACATTGTGAGCGAGCCAAAGCTCAAGTGAACCCTGTCGTGGCATCAGTAGAATTCGTGGCTTCGAAATCTATTCTCTTTGGGTCGTCTCTACGATTGCTTCCTCTGCTTGTGAGTGTGAATCCTGTAAAATCTACTAGACATCCATGGCCAATCATCAGTTTAGTGGAAGAAAAGAGGCCACTATAGTCTCTTCCTAGTTCTAAACGATCTCAAGGACAAAAGAGGAGAAAACGGCAAGGTTTCGCTGATGAATAGATTCTTACAAATATCTTTGTTTTGGTTCATTGGAAAACCTTTACAATATTGCTTGCAAATTAATGCAATAGAAGTGTATAGAGAGGCTGGTTTTAAGTCAATATTTTAAGAAAGGCCTTTAAGATCTAAAACCAATGCAACCCCTGTCTCACAAGTTTACTGAACATAAACGCCATCCGCCCTAGTTACATCTGATTACCTAGTTCATGCTCGTTGTAAATTTAATCTATTTTTATGAGGATGTGGATTGAACAACAATACTGATCGTGGAGCATCAAGTATATTAGTTTAATCAGATGTAGGGGTGCTTGTTACTAACAACAATGCATCCTTTTCAGCACAGGTCAGCCTAGTGGAGGTAGGTAAAGTCTGTGAGAAAAGTGAAATTGTTAAAAGCGCGGTGGTTGTTGGTTAAGTGCCATTGTCTTTTGTTTTTGTTGCTGAAGATGCATGGCGGAATAAACTGCTTCAATTCGAAGTGGTCACGGTGATAATTACTTCCCGTTTTTTAATTGAAAGTAATGGGTTTGCTGCTTTAGGGCCCGGCTACCGTTCTAACTTGCTGCGAGTATACTTTAAATCCGCGATACTCAATGTACGGCCCATGGGGCCGCTTGCGTCCAACTTGACCTTTACATGCGGCCCCTCCTTGTAAACAGCAGCAGTGTGTGGGGCTCGCAGTGTTTGGGGGGCTCGCAGTGTGTGGGGGCTCGCAGTGTGTGGGGGGGGCTCGCAGTGTGTGGGGGGCTCGCAGTGTGTGTGGGGGGTCGCAGTGTGTGGGGGGTCGCAGTGTGTGGGGGGCTCGCAGTGTGTGGGGGGGCTCTGTGTGGGTGTGTGGGGGGCTCTGTGTGGGTGTGTGGGGGGCTCTGTGTGGAGGGGTCTCTGTGTGGGGGGGCTCTGTGTGGGTGGCTCTGTGCGTGTGTGGGGGGCTCTGTGTGTGTGTGGGGGGCTCTGTGTGTGTGTGTGGGGGGCTCTGTGTGTGTGTGGGGGGGCTCTGTGTGGTTGTGTGTGTGTAGGGGGCTCTGTGTGTGTGTGGGGAGGGCTCTGTGTGGGGGGCTCTCTGTGGGTGTGTGTGTGTGGCATTTGCGAGAGATTAAGCTATTGGCATTGTAAATGACAATGCCATTTATTTATCTGTTTTCAAAACCAACACATAAATAAAAATGTTGTCATTTACAATGCCAATAGCTCTAACTTTTGCAAAGGCGATACCGTTGCAATGTAAATGCTTGTTCCTTTCTGCTTCCTTTTGCACACGGCACACACTTTATTAATTGTTTAGAGTTTAGCAGAGTGTTTTGCTTCACACAAGAATAACATGTTTTTCTACATTAGTAGCCTTGTTTGGTAAGCTTAGTCTGAACAGTGAGAGCCGAGACCTTCAAGGTTATTTCAACACTGTGGTTATTGTTTTGACTGATCAGCGCACGTTCTAGACATAACACATAGACAGCTGTGGCCACCTCTGATTTTGGCGCTTTTAATAATGCACTGTGTAGGCATGATCACACACACCGGGAGAACATTCGTATGCTAAGAGCTTGTGCAGAATTTGATGTGATCCACTTTTGCTAAATACCAGAGGTATGGGGCCGCCTATGTAATCCCAAGAGACCTTCTGTAGTTATAAAATAACCTACTAGCAAGGGAGGGTGAAATATAGGTATATATTTAACCTGTTTCCGTTTAGCATTATAACATGCGTTCTCCCTTTGTATTTTATGGAATAGTAACTATGCTGACAATCTTGTTTCTAATAATATGTCTGCTTGTATTAGCTAAGGTGCTGCGCATGAGAACACGGCGTTAGAAATAAATATTTCAAACTTGCTCATGTCCCTTTATACTCCCTGTTTTGGACTGGTATGAGAGTATAACGAAAGAGTGTTCTTGTTTTCTACATTGCCTGAGGTAACCTAAGTCGCATGTTCTGGGTTGTCTAATCATTGGTATTTTTGCTATAGGACGAAGAGCCAATGTGACACTGATGCTAGTCTGGTAAGGGATTTTGGGTACTAAGGTGAATTTTGGCACACCCTAATTCACTGAGGTCCCAAGTCTCTCTGCACAGTTCTGTGTAGGCGCAGAATCCCTGCAACACCACCAAGCTCAGAGTGTGGCAAAGGGGCACTATCCACTTGCGTTTGGCTTTGGTTTACAAGTATCAGAAAGATAACACATTTTCATTGGTTTCTACAACAGATTTTCAACAAACAAAATGGAGTGCCCCCAACTTTGCACCCTCCCAGGAGGCAGTAAAGGCTGCAACCGGAAGGGTCCAATATCTGAACTGTAGAAACACTGTACTACTGTATGTGCACATGTCAGGCGTATAACATCTAATATTCCTAAGGTTTATTGACAGATTTATGTAGTAAAAAGGATCTGGTTAAATTACCCATATGAATTTGGTGCTCCCTGCAAGAAGCAATTTTCTTCTAAACCCGTATTTCACCATCTGTGCACTCCCTGGTCAGATAGACAGGGTTCTTCCAGGGCCAAGTCATTCCAAGTCTTTTTCACAAACCCCAACCATTTTATTTCTGGAACCCATTTCATTCTTAAGATTTCTGCAAGCCCCTCTCTGTAGTGGCACAATTCACTGGCACTCCAAATACATATCCAGTATAATAATGGTCTCAATACGGCCAACTCAGCTAATTCATGGATGCCTAACCCCCCCTTTCTTGAGCCTTATAAATTACCACAGCTGGGAGATTTAGCTCCAAGTGTTTTATTTTTGCAGACCTGCATATAGCCCCAGCTCTATGCTTGACTGCAATTGAGCTTTTTAAGATCTGCGCTTTCAAAGAACCTGATACTGCTAACCGAATAACTAAATAATCAAACTTCTGTACCATTTCTAGTGGCTCATTCCCCGATCTGATGACACCCCTGATCCTACCTCTCCTTGAGTAGGACATGAATATGGTTTTGGTGGTGTTAATTTCAAGACCATACTCTGCACAGAATTAGTTAAAGCTGTCAATCAAGTTTTGTAAACCCCTCATGGTTTTAGCCAGCAGGAGTGTGTCAGCAAAAAAAATAGCACCAAAATAGCAACGGGATTTCATGTCCTGCCAGGGTAGGGGAGCCGTCGCCACAATTCAACAGGTAACTAACATAGTTTTTGATGTATAGAAATAAATGTGTGGGTGTTCAAACGCAACCTTGGTGCACACCTTGCTCAACTGTAAATGCCTCAGTGAGGTCCCCACTCGTGCCACACAGAATCTTGGCAAAGTTTTCCTCGTGGAGGAGCCTAACTATGTGAAATAAGTTAGGAGGTAGCCCCATCCCTCAAAGAACCTCCCACAATTTCTCCCTGGGTGTCAAATCAAATGCAGCACAGAGGTCAATAAATGCCACAAGGTGGTCAGCCCCTCCTAAGTCCACTGTTTTCCATTTGGCCATAGGAAATCTAAAACTTGATCAACAACACTAGTTTTGTGTAAAACTTGCCTGCAAATTCTCGAGAGGATATGTTTCCCTCACCCTAGTCTAGAAGACGTTCCAACACCTGTTTGCAAATAACCTTTTGTGAGTTGTCTAAAAGACTTACTGGCCGGTAGTTAGAGGGGATACTGGGATTCCCTTTGCTAAAGATTGGCATGGTGTCAGCACCCTTCCAAGATGTAGGAATAGCCTTCTCCACCACAAAAAGTCACTTGAGTAAAATAAACAGTGAACTTTGTCCATCACAAACACTTTCTACTTCTGTTTAAAGTAAGGCAAGGAGTAATACAAAGCAATGTAGCCTGCATAGGCTACAGCATTGAAACAATGCAAATAGGACACTGTGCCTTTGAGGGCCTCGTGACCTCCAGTTCCCCATCATGCCCTGTAAGTGGCAGTTTGCTCAGTTCCTTTTTCCGGCTCCTGCTGACAGGATCCTGGACTAGAACACTACCTTTTTTTTAAAGTTTTGTCACCAAAATGTTTCATCTCTAGCTTTTCCAAAACTGATTCACTCGTCGTCCTTTAGGGTGTAGAGTATTTTATTTAGCCACAGTTTTTAACATGTCAATTGTCAAATACAATGCAGAGCTCTGTAACCCAGAAACAGACTTCCACATGTTACACATAACATATTGCGTTGACTTTTAATATATACATTATGCAAAAACTGAAATAATAAAGAAACAAATCCCCCCACCCCCCCTTGCATCACACTGATAATACCACGTATTCGCCTGCACATGAAGAAACATTATCCTCAGGACCTTAGAGGTCCAGCACCACAACTCCTGTCCCACTTAACCCTCAACTGCCACGTCCCTTACGGCAGGGGGCTCTAGGTCCAAACCCTGATATGTCGCCCACCTCTTTGTAGTGCCTGAAAAATATCGAGAAGGGCCACACTTACCAATAGCCCAATAACATTACCAAATAACCAGTCAGTTGGCAGTGAAGAAATAGCAATTGTTTATTAACAAAGAAACTCTGCACAGAGGAGCCCCCTCGTCCAAACCAAAATCAGTGCGCCGAGAAGACTGACGATTTACACATGAGACAAGTCATTTATACCTTGGTTACATTACATGAAATAACCATATTTGGCAACCTCCCAATAGGTACAGGAACTTAAGGAAGAACCATATATGGCACACAAAGCCTGCTCAGAAGTCTGTTTCTGCTATTATGCGGAAGGTCAGAAAGGGTAACTCCCTTTCGTCTTGGTACATGGGAGTAACAGCTCGGCGCCAGCAAGAATGTGCTTATCACCTCTAAAGCCAGATGCGACCTTGGGTCTTAGAGCAAAGAAAAACATCATGAATTCAGCTTTCCTGTAACTCAACTAATTGGGACTCGCTCTGTAACATGGAAAACAACACGTGATCACTACCCAGGCCCGAGACGACAAATACAAAATGGCGTTAGTGTGGTTTCTTTAAATAAGGTGTAACTTAAACTATAGAAAGAACCAAAAGCTACTCTTCGTTATTAACACGAAATGGTATATAACTATGAATACACGTTATGCAGCTACATCAGGCTAACAATATCATATTAGTAATGACAGAAACGGAATTTCGGTACTACAGAACCACCCTTTTAGCGTGAAGTAGCTAAATTAATCCTCAAAGATACCCTCATCTAACTGCATCAAATCTCGAATTTCCTGTTGCATCATCTGAAACTTTTCCTTCTTCGAGGGGGGCGGTGCCAAGGCAGAGGACACTTTCCTGGCACAATAGGAACAACAGACAGGCCCAAAGTGTATGCATAAGCAACATGTGAACAGAACACTCACTATACCTACTAATATCATGAATATCTTCTATCCTCAGGCTGACAATAGGCCCCAAAACCAGCCGGAGAGGGACCAAGTTCCAGTATCAGCATGTATTTCTGCTGCTAAACGGTGTAGTTTCTAAATGGCTAAATGGACAGAGGGGGCGGAGTCAAGAATGTATACACAACAAGAGCTGCCGATGACCCGACAAGCTCCTCCTCGATCTGCTAAGATAACATCTAGCACCATCCGATTCTGAAGAGAAACGAGTCTCGTAGCCTGAAGCTCTACAGTAAAATTTGTCAATATACCAGCAGTGGTATTAATGACTCTTTCCACTACTCTGGATAACCGCCTCACTTCCTTGCTTGTCATTATGGGTCCCCAAATGGGAAACACTCCCTTTACTATATCCACGAAATGCTGTTCTGGGGTATCAGTTTGATCTACTTCTGACATATCCAATTCTCTCTTATCACGTCTTATTAGTGACCCGTGTCCATTTAACCAATGATCCTTATGATAATTAGAGGGAGCTATATATACAGGAGGATACAGGAAGGATAGATAACAGTGGCCCATCCAACCCCGGGGAAGCCAAGTATAAGCGTTCTCTCCACAAACAAAATAAACATTCGGGGGTGTTATCAATGGTGGACTACTAAAAGTACGTAATCGATAGGTGTAATTACACCGACTATCTCCTACCAGGATATGTCCTGTTCCTTGTACACAAAAGGCTGAGGTGCTATTTAATATCGGCACGGGGATTGGCTTGTCATCTGTAACATTCCGATCCTGGAAGTGTTGGAAATACTGCGTGAAATTAAATTCGGCAAAATTCAATATCTCTGTTCTCAACCATGTAACATTCTCATATTCGGTATACATATTCATGCAAGCCTTGGGGTCCAAGGACCCCTCCCCATTATTTCCTTGTGGGTCAAAACCTTGGTGTACTTCTATATATGACAAAATCATCTCGTAATCCCTTTCGGTATATCGAGAGGTATCTACAGTATAATGCAAATACATCATGCTCAACAATTTAAACCAGGCTTCACAACTTCCTAGGTAGGATAATGGCAATGAAATAAAGAGATCGTGTCGATGCATTACAGAGGGTAGCAGACCGCGAACCCAACAATTGATCGTATTGGTAGCACTGTGAGTCTGATGCAGCATTTCCACGAATACATTTTTAACATAGGTCTGACGATGTCTTTCTTTTATGTTATGTTATGTTATGTTAATATGAATTTATAAAGCACATTATCACCCAGGGGTATCTAAGCGCTATCAGCGGACGTCCCACACCAGTGAGGAGAGCAAACCCTGCTCAGAGGGGCCCCCATGCCTCCAAGAAAAGCACAGTCTTCAATTTCTTCCTAAAGGGAAGGAGATTAGTTTCCTTCCATAGTTTAACTGAGAGGTTGTTCCATGCCTGAGAGATAGTGGTTGAGAACGCTCTACCACCCATGGACGCGAGATTAAACCGGGGGCAGACCATGTTGCAGGCATCAGCTGACCGATGCGTCCTGCTCAGTGTATAGTTAATCAGTCGGTCCGTAATATAGCTAGGGGCTGAGCCGTGAATGGCCTTGTGCGCAATACGGAGGCTTTTGAATTTAGTTCTCTGAATAATCGGAAGCCAATGTAGGTCCTGCAGTAAGGGCGTGGCATGTGTGTCGCCTAGGTTTTTGAAAAATTAGTCTGGCCGCGTCTTTCCTTACAACCTGGAGCCTAGCCAGGAGATTTTTTGGTAAACCATAGTATAGAGAGTTACCATAATCGAGACGCAACAGAATCAGAGCTGAGACCGCCAGTCTAAGAGTGGCAAACGACAGCAGTGAAGGCAATTTCTGAAGCTGACGCAGTAAACCGACACAGGTTCCGACCACCGCCGAGACCTGCTGTGTCATGGATAACAAGGCATCAACTTTGCTACCGAGGCTTTTTACCGCCACAGCGGATTCCGGAAAGGGCCCCAGTTCTGATGGCCAAAACAGATCACTCCAGGGAAGAGGAGTGATCTGTTTTGGCCATCATTTATGAGGGGCTAACGTAAAGAAATGGTGCTCTATTGGTGGGGTAGGAGTCCCTATCACTGTATGCATGGGGTGATGAAATTCTAAATATAAAAACACACTTATTATTATAATAAACAACATTGCAACGGTTATTACGAAAGCAACCTTCACTCTTGTTGTACATGATGAAAACATAGGTACATAAGTGGGCATATATCGGGGAGCAAGGGGACGCTCCTCCTCAGGAATAAATCGACCAAAAGGGTACATTCTAACTAGAGTCCAAACTTTTCTAAAAAAATGCAGTCCTTCCTGCCAGAGGGTACTTCTTTCCTGTGTCCATCTAGAGCCTCACAGGCAGGCTCCTATCGTTCATCAAAAGAAATAAACTCTTTTGTCGATTATTTTCTCCCACTACAGCCTGGGCCCTTTTTTCCTTTGTTTCTCAGTCTTTCTTTCTGAACAGAGCAATACAGAGTTCCAGCTCTCAACGGGTTCAGTCCAGTGTCTCGCTCAGTACCCCCAAGATTTTCTAGCAAGTCCCTACCACTAAAGTCTTTCCCTATCTCCTACAATTATTGGGGGTACCGTGTTGGTTTCTGGGCCGTAGGTTGTATCGAGCCTGACCTGGAAATTCTTGATCACTGAACAAAACAGATGAGGAAGCATCCAAGGTGCCAGATTTTCCATGAACCTTTCGTGCAACAACTGGAGCACCAGATTCAGAGGCCAATTTAGCACTTGTTGACGCGGCCTCTCTCGTGCCCTCAGCTCCCCTTTCTTGCCCTTCAGTTTCCTGGGCGTCAGAAAAAGGAACCACGCAAGGAACACTTTCACCTTCCTGGGTCAATATTCCTTCTGGATTCAGATGATCAAAAGGAAGGGGAAGTGGCACCCTTTTAACATGAGCAACATGGATCCACTGCTTCCGTCCGGGCACCTTCACCGCTGTTCGGGTAGCCAGCAAAACTTGCCCCGGTTCCGTCCACCTAGGCTCAAGGCTCGATTTCCGCTGATAGTTTTTCACCAATACCCACTGGCCGGACTCCAAACGATGTCCCGAACCCTCCGGCAGGGGCTGCAATACATCAGATACCTGTTGGTGGATAGAACGAAGGTCTTTAGTCAAAGCATACAAATAGTCTGACATCATTGGATAATCTATTTCTCTAAAACTTCTCGGACGAGGACCACCCCATACATTAGCTGGTGGTCCAAAAATAACCTCATACGGGGACAGACCTGAACGGGAATGGGGGGTCATGTGCAAAGACATCAAAGCCAAGGGCAACGTGTCTGGCCACCGCAACCCGGTACTTTCCTGAATTTTAGCCATTTTCAACTTCAAGATCCCATTATATTTCTCGACTAACCCAGCGGACTGAGGATGTCGGGCAGCATGGAATTTCTATTTTATGTGTAATCCATTACATATATGTCTGATAAGATCAGCATTAAAATGGGTCCCATTGTCCGACCATATGACCCGAGGGACCCCATATCTTGGGAAATATTCCTTTATTAGGGCTTTAGCAGTTGCTAGTGCAGTATTCTCCTTGGTAGGGTAAGCTTCTACCCACTTACTGATTGCACAAACCACTACCAGGACATACTTCAGATTATTCACTCTCTCCAATTGGATATAATCCATTTGGAGCACCTCAAAAGCTAAAGAAGGTGGTGCGAAATTCCCACTAAGAACAGGTTCTCCTCCTCCAGGATTGCATCGTAAACAAACCATACAATGTTGGACCTGATTGGTGGCAGTTTTTAAAATATTGGGATTATTCCAAACTGGGTCCAGTAAACGACAAATTCCCTGTGGTCCTATATGTGCATTCCCATGTGCCAAAGTTACTACCGCATTGACAAAAGCGTTGGGAAGCATCCATCGTTGATTATCACTTAAATCAACCCAACAGCCATTATCATCCAACCTTCCTACTTCATTCTCCCACCGGGCCAATTCAGCGGGGGTAGCTTCCTTCTGTATCTCTCGGACACTCTCCATGGTATTATCAAACATATCACCCACCTGTCTGAATTTACCATACATCGGGGACATTTTAGATTTGGCAGTGTCTTTTGCAGTTTGATATGCGAAAGCATTTCCTTCTCCCACAGTATCCACTATGGCTTTATGAGCACTACATTTAACAATTGCTACCTTCCGGGGCAGGGTCAACACTGTTAACAATCTTAAAATCAAAGGGCCATGTTGTATCCGTTGGCCATGAGAAGTAAAGAATCCCCTTTCCGCCCACAGCTTCCCAAAACTATGAGCTACACCAAAGGCATACTGGCTATCTGTATAAATATTTACCTCCAGTCCCTCACTTAACTCACATGCCCGTAACCGGGCTATTAGCTCAGCTGCCTGTGCAGAATGATAGGGAACGCGAGACGTTTCAACTACAGTACGCAGGGTGGTAATTGTGTATGCAGCTGTCGTTGTGCCATCTGGTAATTTAAAACAAGAACCATCCACATACAACTCCCCTTGGGGTTCAGATAGGGGCGTGTCTGTGAGGTCCACCCGTCCCTTCATTTCTACTTCTGTCCGAAATATACAATCATGTATGTCATTTTTTGGTTCGGCCGAAGGGAGGGGTAATAACGTGGCTGGATTCAGAGTGGCACACCTTTTTATCGTAATATGAGGGGCAAACAAAGTCAATTCATATCCAGTAAGACGTGCACTCGTAAGGTGCTGTGTCTTCGTTTTATTCAAAAGGGTATCCACAGCGTGCGGTACCATCACTGTGAGGTCAGAATTTAGCACGAGTCCTTCTGACTGCCCAATGGCCACCGCCACCACGGCAGTAGCCCTCAAACAGCTAGGAAGTGCTCTAGCGACATGATCCAATACGGCTGAAAAATAAGCACAAGGTCTTTGCTTACCACCAAATACTTGCGTTAACACTGAAAACGAACAACCGTCCACCTCGTGCACATAAAGTACAAAAGGTTTTCGGTAGTCAGGAGTCCCTAAAACAGGTGCAGAACAAAGGGCAGTTTTCAAAGAATCAAAAGCTTTCTGACACTCATCGTCCAGGGTAAGGGTTCATGCACTTCTTTCGTAATAAAATATAACAGTGGTTTAGTAAGAAGAGAAAAATTAGGTATCCACTGGCGACAGTAAGAGGTTATGCCAAGAAATGCACGAACGTCTCGTTGAGTACGAGAAACAGGCATGTTAAAAATAGTAGACACACGTTCAGGAGTCAACTTCATCCCCTCTTTCTACAGTAGATGACCAAGGTAGGTCACCTCCTGTCGACAATATTGAAATTTAGAAAGAGATACTTTATTTCCATGGGCTGCTAAATGGAACAGTAATTTTACCGTAGCTTCTTTGCAGCCCTCCTCCGTATCAGACTCCACCAACAGGTCGTCTACATACTGGAGGAGGACGTTTCCTGGGGGTAGAAACAATACATCCAAAATTACCTTCAAAGCCTGACTATAAATACTAGGGATGTCTGTATAGCCCTGAGGAGCACGGCAAAATCTAAAGCTACGGCCTGATAACGAGAAGCCGAAAATATGTCTACTCGCAGGGTGCATAGGAATGCTGAAGAAAGCATTCTTTAAATCAATGACTGAGAGAAATTTAGCAGTAGGGGGAATCATAGTAAGTTTCGTTGTGATATCCAAGACCACTGGATATTGTGGTACTACCACCTTATTAACCTCCCGGAGGTCAATTACAAAGCGGTACGTATCAGCATAATCAGGACTACTTCCTATAGGAGCCTTCTTCAAAATCGGTAATATGGGGCTGTTACACATGTTAGAAGCTGTCTCTTCCACCACGCCCTTGTCGATCAAATCCTGAATTTTTGTCATTAATGCTTTTTCTCTTGCTGGGGAGATTTTATACTGTGGAATACGAGGCAACCGAGCATTGGGTTTTAACGTGATGGAAACTGGTGGAATATTCAATAAGCCTACATCAGTATCACCAGTTGCCCACAACGTAGGAGGAATGGCCGCCAGTTCCGGAGGGAGCTGGTAGTTTTTCATGACATTATGTTTGGTATATTGTTCTGGTGGCTGTACTGTCAAATATACTGCGTCCGGAGAACAATAAATCTTAGCATGCATCTTTTTTAACAATTCAAACCCCAATAAACTTTCCCCACATTGCGATGTCAACAGAAATGAAGAATCTACTGTAACTGGGCCTATCGTAAATGAGAGTGGTTTCGAAATGGAGCTTATTTCTGGAATACCAGAAAATCCAACTGAAACATTTCATGCCCAAACTATTCATTGCACCCGTGTCCACTAAAAAAAATCCAGACACTCCCATTATTTGTCCTTTAATGTAAGGCCCCTTCTGGTCCACGGGTACTGACACTTGGCCCCTTCTCTGTCCGTGGCTGTCCTATGCATAAAAATATCCATCTGATTCGTCCATTCCATAATTCCCATGGTGATACTGCTTCCCATTAGTATTATCAAAATAGTTCCCTCTGAACTCACCTCGTATCACTTCCCCTCTTATCAGGTCGCCTCGATCAACACCACCCCGCCCTCTTCCTCTACCTCTACCTCTCACAGCTCCATTCTGTGCTAAAAGGAAAGGACACTGAGCTCGCCAGTGCCCTTCCTGTTTACAATAAGCACACTGATTCTGGCCCAAAGCACCAGATGGACCTCCTCCTCGTCCTGTCCCTGCCCCTCTTGGAACAAACCCCCTTCCTCCTCCTTTATTTCTGCCACGGTTCCGGGCCCCCTATTGTAATAATACACAAGTTTTAAGATCCTTAATCTTTTTATCAGACTTGTCTTTACTCTCATTTTCCCTATGCTCATAATATTGAGCCATACTTAATATAACTGAGGGAGTAGAGGTGGTCCAAGTACTTTCGGCAGCCTGGAGCCGTGCTTATATTTCCGGTAATAAATTAGTCACAAATTGATTAATAATTACCGATAAATCCTGTCCACTGAAATCGATAAACACGCCTTCAAATCGAGTAAGAAATCTGATACACTTTCATCCTTTTTCTGTCTACATGCAGTCAATTTATCCCAGTATACTTTTCGGGGTGGAATTAGAGTGTGCATATATGTAATAATTCGACCTGGCAAGGCCACAATTTTGGCTCTAGGTTTATCTCCGGGTTTCCGTTCCCCATCCTAAGCCTTAAATTGCTCCCAAGTCCCCCCTAACTCATTAGCGTGAGGTTGATCATGTACCTGTTGCCATAAATCAACTGGAACCAATAATCCGAAAAATAACTCTATGTCAGCCAAAGTCATTACAGCTGAGGAGGCTGCTTCAGTAAGCTCTTTATAATAGCCAGGGGGATCTTACGTGGATCGGGTAAATGGGATTTTAGGGATAGGACTTCTCTTCGTTTTCAAGGAGTATATACCCACTGTTCTTGAAATCGTGCTTCAACTCGGGCCTGAATGACCTGATTGGCTTAACCTTAAGTTCCGGAATTTCAGGATGATAAATTGGATGGACTTCTCGCATGGGATGCTGGGAATCCCAGGTGGGACGTTTTGTAAATAATCTTTCCCGATATCGCATAATAATAACCAAATTTCCATATACATTATCCGGTCCTAGTTCAAACTTATGGGCCCGGTCAACGATATCGTATAGGACCTGTGGGGCTCTCCCGTCCTCAAAACATTGTTCCCATAAAGAAATCAACCGATTAGCCATGGTTTCTAAGGTATATTGCTGCATAACCTGTTTGTAATCCTCCATGGTTCCCAAAATATCCTCAATATTGTAGATAGCATTACGCACCCACTGGGACGCCTGATCTATCACCATCTGTTTTTCCTTGCATCCTATAACAGCACTTGTATATAATCGTCGAACACCCCCCATTCCGGGAGCATTGGAGGGGGTCGAATCCAACCTAGCAGGGGTTGAAGTGGCTGACTGGGAAGGCCAAGCCACTGAAGACGAAGGGGAGATCAACGTCATTGGGGACATGACGGGGGCCAATGAATCGCCGGTCAATAAGGTAGCCATAGCAGGGGTCGTAGGGGAAGGAGTAGTAGTGGTTCCCGCTGACATAGTCGTGGCAGGAGTCGAAGCGGCCGTAGCTAACACGACGAGTGCACCAGAGGCACTTGCCAGGGGTATTGCAGGATACACTCGTTGCGGAGCATAAGGGGATGGAGGGCGCGTATCTAACAAGTCCTCTATTTCATCCTCCACCTCAGGTCAAGCTGTGTAACTTTTGCCTGCCTGCAGTCAAAACTGTCTGTCTAAACATTCTATCTTCTTTTCAGTTTGTTCTTTATCATATGCCATAGCCTTTTGAGGTATAGTCTGACTATTCTGTATTTTTAACAACTTCGCAAATTCAATGACGTTTTGCCTCCTTTTGCCATAATCTTAAAGAATCACACATTTCCTGCCGACTTCTTTTAGAGAACAAACGATCCTGTAATTACTGTATTTTCTTCTCATCAAAAGACCCAGTTACAGGCCACTGTAATTCTTCATTATCCTTGGTGTATTTATGCCAGAGATTGCTGAATAAAATGGGCGTAACACCATGTTTTACATACATATCAAAATTTGGACTGCCTTCTGGCGGGGAAGGCTGACTTTCATCTAATCGTGTAGTTTTCCACCGGCAACAGCATCCAAAATATATTTTGCTAAAATACGACATTTTTAGGTGATCACCTTTCACACTTCGTCACACACGATCAAAACATGGCCATGTTTCATTCACACTCTATCTTTGTCTATTCCCCACCAACCATACACATAATTTTAAACTTTTCACATCAGAAGGCAAACATTTTTCCTTTTCAATTTTCGATCGATATAAAACCGCCAAGGAACGGAGCCTGTCGACTCCCGTTCATAGAGAAGTTGTGAACCTCCAGCCACCGGACCAAACAGAAACAAATAAAGTCAGGCTGTCCGGAGACTACCAAGAGGTCATCAGACAGGAATTAACCGCAAACCGGCCTACAGACCATCCCGCAGTCTTCCCGGTTCACCTTCAGGACTATTCTGACTGAGCCCACTACCTTAGTGCTGCTTCAGATATGTCCAGAAGTCACCCAGGTAGAACCACGGGCATTTCCGAGGACAGTCCGGCCGCGTGTGCACTCATAAATGCCACACCGAGGCATCTGATTGCAACCTCTATTATTCACCAAACAAGTCCATGGAGCATCTGCCAGTGCAGCCTCAATGCTGTCCCGTCAGATCTCCAAAACTCCTCGTGGTACGCCGACCATCAAACCATCAAAATCAGTTAACTGTTTGCTTAAACTTTTCTAAATAGCACAATCCATAAACAACAACCTAATACACTCACCTGGTGTGCTCAAGTAGGATTGCGAGTTCTCCACTGCCCACTCCTGAAGATCAACTTGGATCGGTTCCTGGGTTACACCCGTAGGACTCCGGTGAGGGGTCTATAGTAGCTGGGGCTCTCTGATTGTGAGAGCGGAGCTTGCCAAAATCATATATCTGTCCACCCCCTCGACCAGAGCAATCCCCCTAATGTCCTTATTTCACCCCGTATTATGGGAGGACGACCCCAAACGCGGGGCCCCGGCGGAGTCGCCAACTGTAGTACTGGAAAAATATCGAGAAGGGCCACACTTACCAATAGCCCAATAACATTACCAAATAACCCGTCAGTTGGCAGTGAAGAAATAGCAATCGTTTATTAACAAAGAAACTCTGCGCAGAGGAGCCCCCTCGTCCAAACCAAAATCAGTGCGCCGAGAAGACTGACGATTTACACATGAGACATGTCATTTATAACTTGGTTACATTACATGAAATAACCATATTTGGCAACCTCCCAATAGGTACAGGAACTTAAGGAAGAACCATATATGGCACACAAAGCCTGCTCAGAAGTCTGTTTCTGCTATTATGGGGAAGGTCAGAAAGGGTAACTCCCTTTCCATCTTGGCCAGATGCGACCTTGGGTCTTAGAGCAAAGAAAAACATTGTGTATTCAGCTGTCCTGTAACTCAACTAATTGGGACTCGCTCGGTAACATGGAAAACAACACGTGATCACTACCCAGGCCCGAGTCGACAAATACAAAATGGCGTTAGTGTGGTTTCTTTAAATAAGGTGTAACTTAAACTATAGAAAGAACCAAAGGCTACTCTTCGTTATTAACACTAAATAGTACATAACTATGAATACAATTATGCAGCTACATCAGACTAACAATATCATATTAGTAATGACAGAAACTGAATTTCGGTACCACATCTTCCAGATCTTAAAATGCTTCAACGGGCACCCTCGTGCCTGAAAGATAGGAACCTCCAGACCCATATTGAAATCTAAACCATTCTTCCAAGCTGAGAGGTGAGATGGAGCCCCAGCCTTCCACTTACGGGCAATGTCCCGTTTAGCCAGCGTAAAGCCGAGTAGCATCAGATGGCGCTTATAAGTATTTCCCCCATCCCCTCCATTATATGTAACAGCACCAATTTAGGGTAGTATGGGAGCTCCCAACCTAAGACCTCAGCAAGGCAGGCCAGAACCTTTATAGCACCGCACACTGCCAAATTGTGTGAAACAGGGTAGGATCTGCAGAGCCACATCATAGGCACACTGGGGTCTCTATCTAGCCCGCCCTCCACAGCCTGATGCGAGTATAATATACACAGTGAATATAATTAAATTGGATCAACCGAAGGTGCATGGCTATCGCCGCTCCTCGAGGGGACGCAAACGCTTCCGTCCAGTCCTCCAAATCCAGGGGACCAAGGTCATCCTCCCACCTCGGCCTAAGTTTATCTAAAGCAATTTGTCACCAGAGATTGATATATCTTGGAAATTGTATGGTCTCGTAGGTCACCCATAAATACTTAGGCTTCAACAGGACTGAGCTCGGGAAGAGACTCCATCTCCACAATGCTGGTAAGGATGGCGTGTCTAAACTGCAAATATTTATAAAATTGTGTTGTCTGCATCTGATATTCATGCTGGAGATCCTGGAAAGATTTTAAGTAGGGTGTAGAGTCCTTTTAGATAATTTACTGACTGGAAACATATCTCATTTTTCCACAAATGCCATCTCTTTTTGCAAACTGCCCAAGATTTGCAGAAAAATGGAAAGAACAGAAAGGATCTGTATCCTTTGTTTACTGGACTCTCATGAACCCAAGACATTGTCGCCACTACAATACCCTTTTACAGGCGCACTTTGAGGGAGAGAGAGAAAATTTGTCCCCATGGCCAAGTGGAGCACTGCAGATGGCAAGATTCCCTGGCTGGTGAAGTTCTAATGGGCGAAGGGAGGTTACATCCTCTACCAGTGCCCCTAAGTCACCCTTTTCACATCGGTAATCTTCAAAATGCTACACCAAAGGTCCGCTTCTAGACCTCTACTACCGCTGGTACTCAGATTGTTGGAACCTGCTTATGAATTTGTTTCTGACACAAGCTTAAGGCTGCCCCATCCCACATTCAGAAGGAATACAAGCCTCTGGGCCAAGATCCTTCTTTCCTACATGTGGACCCTGATCCAGCTTCAATGATAGTCTCTGTGGCCCGTATGTTTAATGCTACAGCCCTTTCATCCACTGTTCCTCCTGACAAGGAGAGTAAAAAGTTGGACTCTGTGGGAAGAAAGAAAGCTATGTGGTACTTCTGCGGTCACAATGAAAACTGCCAGTGCTTCTTCACTTCTGGGGCCTTATGACAGATCCAGTCCAACAATTCATAGAGTATTTCCCAAGAGCCAGACCTCAAGATTTCCAGTAGATCATGATTGTGTCTAGTAAAAACATCAGTGCTGCAGCTGATGCTCCTACTCTTTTTGGTGTGAAATTGTTTCGCAGACCCACCTCTGGGATGATATTGCTTGGGTATCTATTCTAAGGTAAGGAATCTGCGGCTAGAAGTCTCTATCAGATTGAATATGTTGCTTACCTTCAGTAACACCTTATTTGGTAGAAACTCTATCTAGCTGCAGATTCCTTACAGACTCACTCATCCCCATGTTCTAGGGACAGGTCTGCTCCCCTTTCAGTGCCCTAGTTTTACTCACCAGTGGTCGGTGTTCTTTGTGACTCCGAGCTCCTGGTGTGGAAATTTGTGGAAAAAAAATGATGTCAGTGCGCTGGAGTGGCGCCTATATAGGCACTGTGCACGTCAATTCTGGTGCAAATGACACCACGCGGAGCCGAACAACGCCACCTACAGGAGCGCAGGTGTACTGCTCACTAAAAGGTTCTGGATCCAGTCCGATGCCTGGAGATAATTTCAAGGTAAGGAATAAGAGGCTATATAGAGTCTCTACCAGATAAGGCATTACGGAGGTGAGTAACTTTATTCAGTGAGACTGACTTTCAGGCTGTTGGCCCTCATAGCCTTCTGCATCCTTCTTGTTACACATACCCGTTGGCATATGGGGGTTCTACATTGGGACCTGAAGTTCCAGTGGGCGCAGCATATAGGAAATTTCTTTGACATGCTCCAGATCTTGGAGGGAGTTGCAAAAGATCTGCAGTGGTGTCTAGCTAACCACGATTGGGTCTGCCCCTCTCCCTTGCCGAACCAAAGCTGACTGTAGTGATAGATGCATCACTTCCGGGATGGGATGGTCATCAGGGAGAGGTGGAGATCAGAAGACTCTGGTCTCAAAATCGGGACTCCACATTAATCTGTTGGAGCGCTGTGTGATCCAGTTGGCATTGAAGGCCTTTCTTCCTTTGATTAGGGAAGGCTGGTTAAAGTGTTCATGGACAACACCACTTCTATGTGATATTACATCAAACAGGGCTGGGTGTGGGTCATAGACCCTTTGTCAGGAGGTTCTGCATCTCTGGACATGGCTGGAACATCGGGGCATATCCCTGGTGGTTCAACACCTGGAAAGTTCTCTGAACGCCAGGGTGGATAAACTCAGCCATTAAAGCCTAGCAGATCACGAATGCCATCTCCATCCAGAGGTGGTGCAAGGTCTCTTCCAAGAACGGGAACAGCCTTGATTAGGTCTGTTTGCCTCCGTCGAGAACGTGCAATGTCAGCAGTTTGGGTGCCGGAGTTTCAAAGGCTGCTTTCGCTCTGAGACGCTTTTCATCTCAAGTGGAGTCTCTGGCCTTCTGTATGCCTTTCCACCATTACCACGCCTGCCCAGAGTTGTCATGAAGATCAGGAACGACCGGGCTCAAGTCATTCTTGTGGCTCTGGATTGGGCACAAAGAGCCTGGTATCCTGACCCGGAAGCTTGTTTCCTTCCCAGTGTAAGAATTGGCTTGGTAGTTTGGTTTGCCCTGTTCCCATCATGCACTGGGACAGGAACAGACTAATTTGCATATAGCCAGGTTCTGAACTGGGATGGTGCAGTGAGCTAAAAAACGGTGTTGGATCTAGCCCTGATCTCTTGACTGGGTGAGAGTATTCTGCTTAATTCAGAAACTCTGTCCATCACCACCCCTTGTTGTTAAATATTTTGTCCACCCTAAGCGTGGAAGGGTATACTCAGATGTGAGTCCCTTGCTCATTGCACCATCAGGATTCAAGCAAGCCGGGCCGACGACGCCTGAAATGGCAGAAACCGAAAGCCCGGAAGCTTGTTTCCTTCCCAGTGTAAGAATTGGCTTGGTAGTTTGGTTTGCCCTGTTCCCGTCATGCACTGGGACAGGAACAGACTAATTTGCATATAGCCAGGTTCTGAACTGGGATGGTGCAGTGAGCTAAAAAACGGTGTTGGATCTAGCCCTGATCTCTTGACTGGGTGAGAGTATTCTGCTTAATTCAGAAACTCTGTCCATCACCACCCCTTGTTGCTAAATATTTTGTCCACCCTAAGCGTGGAAGGGTATACTCAGATGTGAGTCCCTTGCTCATTGCACCATCAGGATTCAAGCAAGCCGGGCCGACGACGCCTGAAATGGCAGAAACCTCCCGGAAGCTTGTTTCCTTCCCAGTGTAAGAATTGGCTTGGTAGTTTGGTTTGCCCTGTTCCCATCATGCACTGGGACAGGAACAGACTAATTTGCATATAGCCAGGTTCTGAACTGGGATGGTGCAGTGAGCTAAAAAACGGTGTTGGATCTAGCCCTGATCTCTTGACTGGGTGAGAGTATTCTGCTTAATTCCGAAACTCTGTCCATCACCACCCCTTGTTGTTAAATATCCTGACCTGTTGAGCATGAGCATCAGTCCTCCGATCAGGCTGCCTCTCCGGGAGGTTCTTCTATTGCAGCAGAAAGGCAGGTCTACACCCAAACCTAACAATGCTCCATCTTCGTGCATGGAGATTGAGCTGCGACAGTTGACAGCTTTTGACCTTCAACCTGAAGTCTGCAACATTATCTTGGCAGCCAAAACTGTATATGCCTGCCGTTGGAATAAGTTTGTGGCATGGTGCACAAACAGACAAGTTGAACATCTTTCTGCATCCCTTTTTCCAGGATATATTGTTCATTCTTACATTAGCCCTGCAGGGCACTGCTTTGCTTTGGGCACGTTGAAAGGCTATCTTTCTGCCATCTCAGCATTTCTGCAGTTGCCAACGCAGCCATCCTTGTTCAAGTTCCCAAATGTAGATAGGTTTTTGAAAGGTCTCCAACAAATGTTCCTACCTGCACCCTTTATTATGCCACAGTGGAACCCTGATGTAGTCCTCACAGTTCCAATGTATGCTCCTTTCAAGCATCTACATAACTGCCCACAGAGGCTCCTCACAAAAAGAACTGCCTTCTTGGTGGCAGTAACATTTGCCCGGAGGGTCAGTGAGCTTCAGGCACTTTTGGCACATCCTACGTACCATACCATCTATCCAGACAAACTGGTCCTTCGAACTAGAGCATCCTTCTTACCGAAGATGGTAACTCTTTTTTATGTAAGCCAGTCCATCACTCTGCCTATCTTCTACGCTCCACCTCACCCCTCTAAAGAAAAGGAGAGATTCCATTGGCGGGACCCAAGTAGGGTGTTATTGTTCCACCTTAACCGCACAAAAGAGTTCTGGGTGGATGATCACCTCTTTGTGGAGTATGTCAGAGCAAAGAAAGGGAGGGCAGTGCAGAAATGGACCATCTCATGATGGATAGTGCTCTGCTTCAAGATCTGCTACACATTGACCAAAAAGCAACATCCTGAATGTTTGTGAGAGCCAAGACTTCAACAACTGTATTAGCTCGTGGAGTTATCTGTAAGGCAGCAACATGGGCTTCATTGCACAAGTTTATGAAGAAATACTGCCTGGACAGTCAGCTCCAGCATGCGGGTGACTGTGCCCATTCGGTTCTACAGGACTTTCTAGTCTAAACCATACCAAAGTCCCAACTCCGGGAAGTATTAGTTGGGTATCTATTCTAAGGTCAAGAATCTGTGGCTAACAGCCTCTATCATATTAACATATTACTTATCTTCAATAACGTCTTATCTGGTAGAAACTCTAACTAGCTGCAGATTCCTTACCAACCCACTCATCCTCCCCACTCTGGGGATGGATTTCAGAGTTGAGGGTTGTTTTTGCTTTTTTAGGGTCCTAGTTAACGCACCAGTGCTCAATGTTCTTCGTAGCTTCGTGCTTCTGGTGTGGAAAGCCGCAAAAAGAACCTGACGTCAATATGCTGGGGTGGTGCCTATACAGGCACTGCACATGTCACTTCTGGCACAGACAATATTGACGACTCCACTAGGAGCCGAACGACGCCACCTACTGTCACACTGGGGTACTGCTCATGACAGATTTCCAGATCCAGTTTGATGCCGGGGGATTATTCTAAGCTAAGGAATCTGGGGTTAGATAGATTCTCTACCACAGAAGGCATTACTAAAGGTAAGTAACTTGTTCTTCTCAGCCATTCAGATCTTTACGCCCAAGAAGTACTTTATTCATAAAAAATCCACACAAGCTTACCAAAACAGACACCCCTTTTATGACCAGGCTTGTGTTCGGGGAGCAGCAACACAATGAAAGACTCAACCATAGCTGCAGGTTCAAAATCAGCAGCAAAAACAATGCCAATCAACCCTTTATGATGTGGGGAAGAATAAACCTCTTTTTTGAAAAGGTGCAAGAACTCATAATGGACAATTTGGTTTTAAACATCGTTCATAAAGGATATACAATAGAGTTTCTACCCTCGTTCCTCAAGGACATCATTCCAAGAAAATGTCATGCCCAAAGAACCTGAGAAAAAGACGATCAATGACAGAAGGAGTTCAACCTCTTCTCCAGATAGGGGCAGTGATACCTGTTCCAGCTTCAGTGGTGGTTACTCCCATCAAACCTACAGAAAGGGTCCACGTGTAAGAACTGTTTCAACTGATCTGTGTCAGTGAGGTTAGGGGGGCAAAGTTGGGGAATCAAGAGATTCAGGCCAGTTGGTCCTATACAGAGAACCAGAATTTCTCAAATTGGTAAGACTTGGCAGTAATCAACAGAACTCTCCACTCCCAGAATATTCTTTCGAACAAGCCTGTGTTAGTAAGGATGTACAACCAGGTCAAAAAGTCCCACACAAGCAGAAAAGGGAGGACAAGTTCCTTAACTGTAACCATTTTGACCAAAAATATGTTTTTCTTTGGCAGAGGTAAATCTCCTCTATCTCTCAGAGCCATGTACATTCTGTGAAAAGAGAAATTCCAGGTGGAGAGCCTATATAAGAATTTACCTCTCTCAGCAGACTTCCATCCTAGTCAGGAAGCTTTTCAATATGTAACGAGTTAGCAGGGTTTTCCAACTCTAGACCCTTTTGCATCTCCCATTAATGTTCTTCTTCCTCGATTTTGCTCTGAGGTGATGAAATTAAAATGTTTCGCTATTTTGTTTGTGCTTTGTTCTTGTGTTAAGTTAGCATTCGCGGCACCATTTTATGTTCAGCTGCCATTTTGAATCAGGTCGTCTGCTACCTATTCTCTGACTCGAGAACGAGAAGCAGGCTGTGGAAATGTTAATTACTCCAAGGTTAGGCCTAGCTCTGCTAATGAATACACTGTTCTTATTAATGCATTCCTTTCCCATAGATAGAGGCCTTCTCCCACTCGCCTAGCGATAGACACAAACAAAACGACCATGGCAATAAGATAATGCGTGCCCGGTCTCAGAGTCGAGACTCTTCTTACTGTACTTCTTTGTTCTACGGAATGGTAGATTTCCATTAGGGGTGGGACAGTCTTGGTTCATAAAATGTACATAATGTATCTCTATGTTTGCTGAAGTCAGTCCCTCTGCAGCAATCCTAGGAGGCTGGTCAGACTGGATTCTGCTCGAGTATACCTAAATAAAATATACTTGGTTTGTATTCTCTACTATCTGACTGACTCTTCATTTGTATTGAAGGCTGAGAGGTGGTCACGAGTGACCCAGATGGCTCTAATCGGGTCACTTCCTTCAGTTGGTGCCCGAACAGGGAACCCATCGGGAGACTCATCCTTGCCCGCGGATGGGTGTGGAGGTCAGGGCCATCGTCGGGTTGGAGGGGCAGACCTGGGATCCCTGCACGAGAGAGTCCTGAACTCACAGCTGTCCCATCTGTCTGGCTCAACGGCGAAAATTTGGATTTGACCGTTTGGTCTGAAGAGTTGGCAGTTGAGAATAAATGTGTTCAACCTGTGTGCACCAGGTGAGTTTTTCTTTTGTGGCTATGGCACCATTTTGTTTTGTCTTTGGTACGGTCTGAGGATTGATTTTGGTTTGCATTTGGTATGGTCTAAGGACCGATTTGGATACAAAGTGTTTGTAAACACTTAACCCGGCAACATAACAAATTTTGCTTAGTTTTGAAAATGCCGGTGTTCAGTCGCTTTTTGGTTTCTTGTTGTCATTGTTGTTCTGCTGCTGCTCGACTGGAAGAAAGTCAGCCAGCGCCTCCGGAAGGCACTCCGAATTTTGATATGTATGTAAAACAGGCCCCATGCCCTATTATGTTTAGTACGTTATGGCACAAATATACGAGGGACAATGCAGAGTTGCAGTGGCCATTGCCGGTACGTTTGATGAACAGAGAATTGGGTTCTTACAGGAGAAGTTGTTTTCAAGAAGAAGCAGGCCGTCTACTTTTGATTCTCTCAGATCATGGCAAAAAGAGGCTAAACAGAGGCTAATGAAAGCAGAGAAAGAGGCCCAGGAGGGGAGAATGCAAACATTGACTCAGAAAGCTGTAGCGCATGATAGAGAGAAGCAGGAGATAGGAATTAAATGTGAAGATAGGAGGTTCCGACTGAATATTGATAAATCTTTTGTAGCCCGAGAAGAAAATGATGCTTTTGTGGAAGAATTGCTAGATGCTCGACCCCCACCTCTGCATGCACCGCAGAGGGTTTATCTCGCTCTTCCCCCACAGGCCCAGATACCCAGTTCTTCTGTCTCTGCTGTTTCTGCTTCTGTTACTGTTGATCAGACTGCCTTGGCCACGGCACCACCTGTCCTTTCTTTGTCCTCGCCGTCTGGGGCAACTACGACTGTTAGCATTCCTGCAACACCTATTGCTTCGGCATCCCTTTTGCCAGCTCTTACACCCATGACCCAGCCAGCAGCGACGTTAATGACCACTACCTCTGTAATCACTCCCACGGTGTTCTTCCATTCCCCGACATTACAGAGTGGTTGGATGCCAGTATGCGGCCCTGAGGCTAGAGACTGGACGGAATTTAAGGAATGATTGGGACGTACGTTGGTGCAATCTGATATGGAAGAGGCAGAGAAGTAGGTACTGGCTAATCAGGCTGCACAGTGGGCCCAAAACCCCCTTTATGGTGTGGAGGATGTGTGGAGTGTGAAGAAAGATCATAAGCCTTTTGGACAACAGCATTCCCTCAAGCACATGTTGGCAACTTTGATCGGACTTTGGGAGCAGTGTTTCAATGATGCAGCACCACAGATAATATATGATATTAAGGATCACGTGTATGTTGCTGACATGACGCCTGGTCAAGTTTTTAGTAATGTTGCGAAGTAGGTTGCTTATCAGGATAGGCTGCTTAAGAAGAGCCCGAAGACAGTATTTCAGTTTCCAATGAGGGAGGTCCACCCCATATATCACTCTGAAATGCCAGAGCTGCGGAATCAGCATAATGTTGTTACTGGACCAGGGGTAGCAGCCCGTTTCCAAGAACAGTGGGTTCATTCTCCATGGAAAAGGAGTGAGGTCTTGTCCCTTAAGACTCAGATATCTGACCACAGGAAAAATATTACTGCATATTACAAAGAATTGACTGAGGCAGCCTCTTCAACTGTAATGACGCTTGCGGACATTGAAATGTTCTTTGGTTTGTTGGTTCTGATTGATATTTGGAGATAAGTATACACACATCATGATGATTATGATACGGATGAGGTGACCGGGATGTCTTACAGCTAGGACAGCCGGGGACAGGGTTAGGGACCAGTTTTGATACCTGTAGACCAGCGAGGTCTGTACGTTAGTGCGGATATTCATGGTTCGACTAAGGAGTTTTTGATGGATACAAGTGCAACAAACAGCTCTATTTCTCGTTCCTTGGACCCTGGGGTGACTCTGTTTGGCCATAATAATGTTTTGGTAGGATTTTCTGGTGTACCGGTTGTAAGCCCCATTTCAAAGCCTCTTGTGTTGACTATTGGTCCTTTCACAATGGATTCACCATTCTTGTTGACGTCCAATTGTGGAGAGAATTTGATGGGTTTGGACTTGTTGAAGAAATTTCATGCTACGATTTACTGCTCCCCAGCCGGCGTCTATATGACGATAGGCCCTGATGGGGTGAGCGCTAAGCAATGTCTGTCCAAAGATGCGCTCCTCCCTCCTGAATTTAAAGATGTGCCACCCACATTGAGGGCAACAAGTGACACAGATGTGGGTATGTTGCAGATATCGCCTGTTTCGATTTGTATCAAGGAAGGTGCTATTTTACCCCGTATTCCTCGGTATAAGATATCGCAGGCAGGTGACCAAGCTTTGATAAATATTGTGCAGGATTTGATTGAGAAAGGAGTGGTTGAGGAGACAACTGCTAATGTTTGCAATAGCCCTACTCTTCCCATTCTTAAAAGGACGTCTACGGGTCCCTCTGAGTATCATGAAGATGTTTATAGTTTTGTGATTGATTTGCGTGAAATTAGCAAGATAGTGATTCCCCAGTTTTCAGTGGTCCCTGACATCACGACTCTCTTGATGATGATTCTTTCTTCTGCTAAATTCTTTTCTGTCATTGATTTGATAAATGCATTCTTTACTATTACCATTCATCCCGATAGCAGATATCTGTTCGGTTACACCCTCGCCTGTAGAAGTTTTAGATTCTGTCGCACTCCTCAAGGCTACATGAGAGTCTGAGTATCAATAGTCAGGCATTGAAAGGTCAGGTGGATTCCTTTTCACTCCCTACAGGTAATGTATTGCTTCAGTATGTCGATTACTTGCTCATCACCTCAGATACAGAACAATGTTGCAGAGACAGTACAGTCAAATTGTTGCTACATTTAGCTCCTCATGGCCATAAAGTATCCCTTTCCAAATGTCAGTATTGTCGACAGGAGGTTACCTACTTAGGTCACCTACTGTCAAAGGAGGGTAGGAGATTGACCTCTGAGCACATCAGTACCATTGTTAAATTGTCTGTCCCGCAAACGCAGAAAGAAGTGCGTGCTTTCATAGGTATCACTTACTATTGTAGGCAGTGGATACCTGGCTATTCTTTGCTTATTAAGCCCCTGCTTGCGCTAACACTAAAGGATGTGCATGAACCCTTGCCTTGGACGCCAGAGTGCCGGCAGTCTTTTGAGCAATTAAAATCTCTCCTTTGCTCGGCTCCAGTGCTTGGTACCCCTAATTATGCTAAATGCTTCCTATTGTACGTCCATGAGCTAGGTGGTTGTACGCTTTCTATTTTGACACAAACATTTGGAGATAAGCAACGTCCGTGTGCTTATTTCTATGCTGTGCTGACCCTGTCTAAGAACGGTCACGGCCGTCTCAATAAAACAATCGGTGAGACTCGTACTTGATACTTACCTCACAGTTATGGTACCCCATGCTATGGACATACTTTTGAATAAGACAAGGACACAGCACCTCACCAGTGCATGTCTGACAGGTTATGAGCTAACACTCTTTCAAAAGCACATTACGATCAAACGATGTGCCACTCTGAATCCAGCCACGTTACTACCCCTCCCCTTTGAGAATGAGGAAATTGACATACATGATTGTATGTTCTGGACAGAAGAAAAGACGAAAGGATGGGTAGACCTGACCAATGTTCCCTTATCTGACGCCCAAGGGGAACTATATGTAGATAGCACTCGTTTAAAATTACCAGATGGCACCACAACAGCTGCGTATGCGATTTCTATGCTGTGCACGGTAGTTGAGACATCATGAGTTCCCTATCAGTCAGCCCAAGCTGCAGAGTTAGTGTCCCTAATACGAGCCTGTGAATTGAGTGCGGGACTGGTTGTCTATATTTATAATAACAGCCAGTATGCCTTCGGGGTCACGCATAACTTTGGGTGACCCTGGGCAGAGAGAGTGTTCCTTACTTCCTATGGGATGAGAATACAGCATGGCCCTCTCGTATATGGGCTTTTTCTGCTTTGACCCTCTCTGAGAAATTGGCAATTGTAAAGTGCAGTGCCCATAAGAAAGTTACTGACGATGTGGGTAAGGGAAACACTTTTGCAAGTCAGACAGCTAAGGAAATAGCCCAAACTAAGATGAAAAGAATGTGTGTAGCAGGTCCTGCCAGGTGGGTGCCTGAGTTCTCCATGTTTGAGGAAACATTTGACAACGTGAAGGAAATACAGAGTGAGGCCACGGTGGAGAAATTAGCGGTGTGGCAGGAAAGTATAGCAAACTTAAACGATGAGGTATGTTGGATGGCTAAGTCAGGGAAGCAAATATGGATGTTGCCAGACGCATTCTTCCTGTAGTGACAATGGCCCATGGCCCGGCCTATATCAGTGCTGAGGGTATTTGCAAGTTGTTTGACCCCTTATGGCAAACGGACAACATCTCATTTATTGAAATACTGCATGATGTGCATGATGCACAATCCTGGGAAGGGTACCCCTACACCACCTGGTAATTTTGCACCTCCCACTTTCCCTTTTGAGTGTCAAGATTAACTCCCTGTGCTCTTGTGCTCACCACCAGGGGGCCAAATTGTGGGGTTTTCCAGTGTTCTAATATGCTTCCTGACACTCCTCGGCATGCATATCCTGACTTCCATGCATTTGAACACCATTTAAGAATTGACATCCATTCCCAATCCATGCCGGGTTTTGTGGAAGCCAGTCTGCTCATGCTGGAAACTCCATTACCTGTAATCCCCTGCTCACTGCTTCGTCTCCACCCCTGCAGGCCAAGGATGGGTAGAGGAATTCAGCGCACCTATGACTGGCTGTTGCTAGCCTGCTCACACCTGATGCATGTGATTACTGTGAGCTCCTTTAAGCCCCAGCTCCCTTCAGTTCAGGGTTGGTCATTGTAGCTGTGTTCCTGTGAGACCGACCCTTGTTTCCTGAACTTTTTTTATCCTTGATTCCTAAGCTATAGTTAATCCTTGTTCCTTGATTCCTGAGCTATAGCTATTCCTTGTGCCTGAATTAGCACTGCCTGCAGTGCTACCTTCTTTCCTGAGTTCCTGAGCTATAGTTATCATTTGTTCCTGACCTTAAACTATTTCTTGTTACTGATTTGCACTGCTTACAGTGCTCTCTTGACTCCTTGTTTCCTGAGCTGTAACTATTTTCCGTTTCCTTGAACTAGCACTGCCTGCAGTGCTACCTTGACTCCTGAGCTATAGTAATTTCCTGTTTCTGAACTAGCACTGCCTGCAGTGATACCTTGGATTTTGAGTTTTTGCTAAATTCTTGTTCTTGCTCCAGCAAAGCCTTCAGTCCTACTTTAGTTTCTTGACTCATGATCCAGCCCTATTCAAGTATACCCTTGTAGCCTTCCCTTCTGTACATCCTTTTCCAGTCCCTGCATTTCTTTCGATTTCCTTGGTCCCAGTTCCTAGTTTGCTGTCTTTCTAGTCTGATGTCTTGCTTCTATTACCTTGTATGTTTGTTACTTGCTTTCTGCCAAGTGTGCCCTGTGATTTCTTTCTTTCCTGTTAAGCACCCCACCTTGCTAGCTCCTTGTCTATTGTGCTTATTTTTAGTTCTACCTCCTTGCTTTTGCTACCTCATGTGTTCCTGTTTGATCGCCAGGATCCATGGGCACAGCTGACTACCTAGGTGGTGTTTCTTGTTCACTGTGAGTATTGTCTTTGAGTTACATCATCATAGGTATCAGCTCTACAGACCCTGCCCTTGCATGCATATCCTATATGTGGGTATTTGCAGTCAGTATCTGTAACAGCAATTGTGGGTGAGGAACTTACTTGAGCTTCAGTCTTACCGTGTGGAGCTCCCGAGTGCTTTACCCCACATTCCCGCTATTGTTAATGTTGTTGTGTGTGTATATATGTATGTATATATGTCTGCACGTCCATCTGTGTGTATTTATTCTGAATGGTAAATTGCCTCGTGAGTGCCCTTTCTGAGTCTTAGCCATCTTGTTCACTAGTGCAGGCTTCTCCATTGGATCCCTTTTCTCTTCTGACTTCATGTGTGATTCTGGGCAGCGCTGTACTCCTCTTTCTTTTTACGTTTTCTACCCAGTTGCCAGTCCTTGCCCAAGTCCCTGACTGTGTCCCAGACAGTCCCGGACAGTTTCTGACATTAAGGTCCTGCAAATGGACTTCATCAAGATGAACAGGGTCAATAATTTGAAGTATGTGTTGGTGGTTGTCTGTGTGTTCAGTTAATGGGTTGAGGCCTACCCCACTAAGGAAAATGCAGCTGTTGCAACTGTAAATATACTCCCGAAGGAGTTCTTTCCTCGCTTCGGCTTGCCCCGTTCGATCTGGAGTGATAACGGAATTCATTTCAATGCCAAGGTTATTCAGTTAGTTTGTGAGGGACTACATATCAGACAGAAGGTTCATGCTGCGAATCATCCCCAGTCAGCAGGTTTGGTTGAGAAGTAAAATGGTACTCTCAAATTGAAATTGGCAAAAATTCAAGAGACCACCGGGTTGCAGTGGCCAGATGCTTTACCACTAGCTCTTTTGTCCACAAGAACAACAGCACATTCTAGGACAGGATTGTCGCCCTACGAGGTCATGTTCGGACACCCGGCGAATGTCTGGGGCGTTCCACAGCCGTGTAGGTTCTCGAGATTGAGTACTCTTTATTGACCGATTCCCTGTGGCAATTAACTGAAAATGTGTGTTCTATTCACCAACAGATCCAAGAGTTGCTTCCGCCCATACCAGAGCGGATGGTCATAACATTGAGCCGGGGGACTGGGTGTCTGCTTCGGAATTTGCAGTGGAAGAAGAGCTTAGAGCCTCGTTAGAAGGGGCTTGAGTTAGTCCTCCTCGCTACCAGGACCGCTGTGAAAGTCGCTGGCCAAAATAATTGGATTCATTCCAGTCACTGCCACAGAGTACCCTTGCCCTTACTCTATGACCAATGGGTTAGGGATAGTATTGGGGATGCTGAGGGAGAAAAGATACCTCAGTTCGTCCCCTTCAGTGACGCGCAGCTTATATGGACCCAAACGGATGCTGAGAATGACGAGGTACTAAATGCAGCAGTCCCCCCTCAGATCCGAGCAATAAAAGAGCCCCTGTTCATTGACCCCTCTGTGCCTGGAGTCACCAGGTACAATGTGCGCCCTCCGTTGAAGAAGGAGAAGTCAGATTAGTTAGGGATGGACTGTGCAAGTCAGGGTGTAATTTGTCATAAGTACCAACGGTGTTAGTTTAGGGTGAGGCAAGATTGGTGCATTGTTCTGACATTGGACATAATAGATTGAACGTGCTCCCTTGGAGGGTGTACATTATACTGTGTGGTGTGGCATTCCTTGAGAGCTAGGACTGAGCAGCTCCACCGCCTGTGCTCAAGAGCGCCAACGTTCATGAACAATAGGCGCCTGTACCAGCGAGGCTCAGTCAGACACTGGGAACAATTGCCTTCATTATTACTTTTTACTTCATTCCCCATTCTGCTTCATAATGTATCTGTTTGGTTGGCCTATTACTGAGGAGAAACTGCCAATTGCATCACCGCGTCCAGAACGGGGTTGGTCCACAAAGAGTAAAATAGTTTTTGCATTAATAGTTGGGATTGCCCTAGTAGCAATTCTTGGAATATGTTAGTTTCTAGAGGAGAATTATCCTGTACATTCCTTGGTTGGTACAACGCATGTTCCCCCTGAACACATCATTGTTAATTTAGCTGCTCACAAAGGAGAGCACCGAAAGACTTACACAGACAATGTTTTTATACAACTGTTGCATTGAGCTCATGACGTGTCCAATACAACAAAAATTGTTGGGTTTGTGGATTGCTCCCCTCAGTTACTCATAAAAGTGATACTTTGTTGTCCAGGCCTTTGTCATATCTGGGGAGTTGTGAGGGTTGGTTTGCATTGTTTGTCATGGTACACTACCATTTCCACCACTCCGCTCAGGTTATGACACCTGCTGATTCTCGCACTGTGACTGATTATATACATTTTCATCACGAGTTCACTCCTATAGGTAAGGCAGGGCTGAACATCTCTGGTACTTTGTCCCTAAACTCCTGTATGAGCAAATATGACAGGGTGAAGAAAAACACATGGCTTCGAATGGAAGTGGCTGATTTCCAGAAGTTCAACACATCTGAGTATTTCCAATCTTTCCAAGATCGTAATGTCACAAAGGACAAACTAATACCGGTGTCTGTAGTTAGCTCAGCAGCTAGATGCTTTCTGTGTCCACGGGAGGGGGAGATAGAGGTGGGTGAAAGCCAATTTTACCTTCCCACTCAGCACGATTAATAGTCCTCCTTTGATCTTACCCCCTAACATCTATTTTATCTGTGGATCCCAAGCTTATGTCTGGCTTCCTAGGGGATAGTCAGGTAGATGTTACCTCTCTTTTCTTCTTCCCCCGGTGTATGTTGCTCTGTCCAATTACCATATGGATTATCAGCTGCAGCGTGGGAGTATATACTTGCCCCGAGTCAGAAGGGTCATTAACACGAAGGATATAGCTCAGACGGATACCACCTTACAACAGATTGAGAATGCCATACCTTTTTGGGGCCCCATGTCCAATAGCCTTAAAATTCATTGTTTAACAAGGGTTGTTGAAGGGGGTATTAATACAACAGCTGGTTTAATGAAAAACATCACTGTTGAGCTTCAGGCTATGAGGTTAGTTATCTTGCAGAACCGGATGGTGTTTGACGTCATACTTGCAGTATAGGGGTGGGGCCTGTCACATCATTGGCAGTAGCTGTTAAGTGACCACGCCCCCAATGTGTCTGCTACCATACAGAAATTGCATAGACTCTCATCTGAGATATGCCAAGAAAATGGTACTTGGACTCTCTCTGGGTGGTTCTGGGGTATGTTTACGTCCTGGAGTTGAAAGATCCTTATCTTTCTAACTGTGATTGCTGGTATTTTCTTCACATGTTGCCTTTGCATACACTGTCTCCTGACCTGCTGCACTTATTGTATAAATGTTCTCACACCTAAACCGAAAAGGCCAGCTCATGACACTAATGCTGCCATCATGTTGCAACAGGACATTAATGACCTGATGCAGATTGATGAAGGCATTTTTGGTTCCACATCATCCATTGCCACTTCTATTCCTGATACTGAGTATATGGATTGCTCCAAGTGTTGATGTCCTTTGCTTCTTGGAATACTACACCTTTTTCCATCACAATTTCACATGGTTTAGCGAATGCTAAAAGGAGGGTCTGATGAAATGAACATGATTTGCTATTTTATTTGTGCTTTGTTCTCGTGTTAAGTTAGCATTTGCTGCACCATTTTATGTTCGGCCGCCATTTTGAATCATGTCGTCAGCTACGTATTCTCTGACTCAAGAAGCAGGCTGTGGAAAAGTTAATTTCTCCAAGGTTAGGCCTTGCTCTGCTAATGAATACACTATTCTTATTAACGCATTGCTTTCCCATAGATAGAGGCCTTCTCCCACTAGCCTAGCGATAGACATGAACAGAACGACCTTGGCAATAAGATAATGTGTGCCCAGTCTCAGAGTTGAGACTCATCTTCCTGTACTTCTTTGTTTTAGCTGCACCTGCTAGTAGTCTTCTGTTAGGGGCGGGACATTCTTGCTCCAGAAAACGTACATAATGTATCTCTATGTTTGCTGAAGTCAGTACCTCTGCAGCAATCCTAGGAGACTGGTCAGACTGGACTCCGCTCGAGTGTACCTGGATAACATATACTTGGTATTCTCTACTATCTGACTGACTCTTCATTTGTATAGAAAGCTGAGAGGTGGTCGTGAGTGACCCGGGTGGCCCTAATCGGGTCACTTCCTTCAGAGGCAATCTGTGAGGAAGCCTGGGGGAGAGATGCTCTTTCAATTCCAGTGTCTCAGGATCTTTCATATTAAGGAAACAGACGGTATCTAACCCTGTCCCTACTTGGAATCCTTCTCTAGTTTTGCATGGGTTAAAAAGAGAACGCTTTGAGGCATTGGATCAAGCTCTGATATCATGGGTTTCTGCCAAGGTTGTCTTCTTTGCAGTGATAACTGCAGCAGGAAAGTTGAGTGAGTTAACATCTCTTTTAATGTATTACCCGTATTTGAAAAATTTCCAATAGATTGGTCTTTATATCAGATCCTAAATTCAAACCTAAAGTACAATGCCATCCCCATTCATCTCAGGAAATGGGTCTACAAGTGTTTCAAGAGTGAGATAATGTTCCTTCTTTTGATATCAGAAGGGTTTTGCTGATCTATTTGGAGAGAACTGAAGACTTTAGAAAATCACAGTCTCTCTTTATCTCCCATGGATCAGCAAACAAAGGTAAAAAGGGACAATGGCAACTATCAGTATATGGATCAAATAGGCAATTTCTCAAGCCTACAGTTTCATGGGAAAAACCGTACCTGATAATGTGCTGGCCAGGTCAACCAGAGTCATGGCAACATCGCAGGCAGAGGTGCAAGGAAGGAGTATGTTGTAGTGACATACATCCGTCTGGAGGAGATACACAAAGTTGTCACCTGAGCAAATCCAGATAATTTCTTCACTCATTACAGATTCGAATTATCTTTGGATAATAATGTTCATTTTGGAGCATCAGTGCTAAAGGCAGCAACACAGTCATTTTAATGTAATTATATTGCTTCAGCAGCATAACATTGTTTCTGTTTTCTTTTTAGCTTTGGTACATCCTTATACTTAAAGTACTATGATGAGGAGGACGAAGCGTAGGGGCAATGATACTGCTACTTACCTGTAATCTTTATTGCCATGAGGATAGTCCTCCTCGTCATAGAAGTTTCCCAACCTCCTTCCATGTCCCTGTGACACAATTTTTTAGGCTTGATTACTCAACAGTAAGTGGATTGGGCAGGAGCGTTTCTTATACACCAATCAAATTTGGTGTAGCAAGCAAGGTTGGCAATGATCCCTTTGGGAGGTGCGGGTGGCCTCATATGTAAGGACTATGATCAAGAGGACTATTGTAAAGGTAGTGTAAAAGGATATCACAAAAGCGGTGAGTTGCTTAAAACAAGTTTTTTGGCAAAAGCAGGTGCCCATGGGTTTGCCTCCATGTCCTGTAGTTTCCAGTCGCAAACTTACGAGTACTAGCATTTGGAACACAAAGGGCGAGAGAGCAGCACGGGCCATAATCAAGTAACAACAATACTATTAAAGCATTACGTGTGTGGGTGCACAAATACAAGTGTGAAGTTAAATGTCAACTGTGAGAAGTTGGCCTGGTATATGATGTCCACTATTCAGTGGGCACCTTGCACCAGTCCAAACGACCCTTATTGGTGGTAGGTGTAAAGTCAACCTTTATAAAAAGCTATCCTAGTGGTAGCTGTGGAGAGAAGCCTTCAGGCTAAGACTTAGAGGCGAGTTAAGCTAGTTGTTTTACCAATTATAATCTCTTGAATGATCAAATGAAAGCACACCACACAAGGTATATATCAAATATATATGTATTTATTCTAAACACAACCCCTCTGGACTCTTTATGAGGTCAGAGGTAAAAGTACAATACAAGGAACTTAATTAGCATATGATAAGTTGCACAGTATACGTTATGCCCTAGGGGCCTCACAAACCATATACTAAAATAATGGTATAAGAACCACGTGAGAGTTAGAAAGCAGGCCTAGGGCCTGTAGAACCGCTGGGGCTACCTGGAACCACCAAAGGTTAGGATGTAGGAGGCCCACGGGGGACGCGTGCAGTGTCTAAACACAGCTGCGGATCACTATTGACTTTCTATGAAGAATGAACAAGTTACAAAGTATTTGCACGCACATATGCACACACACACACAGTAATGCAGTGAAAGCACTACAAAAGGAGTACACAACAGTTTAGAAAAGCAGCCAATATTTATCTGAATAAAACAAGACCGAAATGACAAACATCCAACATACACAAGTCAAGATATCACTTTTAAAAGATTAGGCAAGTTTAGTCCATTGAAATCAATGGATGAGTTCGTTTTAGCACAGAGTACCTTAGATGTGTCAAAAATCGAAGACGAAGCAAGGCGCAGGGGAGCTGAGGCGCCGGAAAAGCAAAGCAATGCGTTGGTTTCTTACTACACAGGGGAGGTGATGCGTTGGTTCCTTACTTGCAGGAGAGGTGATGTGTCGGTTCCTTACTGCCAGGCAGGGATGGTGATGTGTCAGTTCCTTACTGGCAGGGGAGGTGATACTTCGGTTCCTTAATGGCAGGGGAGGTGATTAATCGGTTTCTGGACACGCTGCCTTGGTTCCTTACTGTGGTGCAGTGTTGATGAATAATTGGTGCCCAGGGATGATGCGTTGAAAATCCAGATGCGCTGTGTCGATGCAATAATGGCGATACAGGCGCTGTGTCTATTCCACAGCCGCAAAGCAGGCGCGGCGTTGATTCCTTAGCCGCAAAGCAGGTGCTGCTAGATCTTTCTGGTGAAACATGAAGAAGGAACCATATATAGTACTCTCTACACAAAGCAACCGATAGGAATACATTCCTGTACTTTTCCACTTTTCACCAACTGAATTTACGCAAAAATCAACCGTATAGCGAGTTTTTAAGAATTAGGCGCAATTAAATATTACCGACGCATATGCCCACCGTGACGTCAGACGGCCGGGGGCCGTCTGTTGCATGGAAGGGGTTAAAGAAATTCCAGTGTTTGCTCTCAAGAGTAATAAAAACATCAAGGATAAATTAGCACGTGCAAACACTAAATAAAAAAAAATCCCAACATCAATACAAACAATGCTTGCGTTGCCCCTCATTAAAGGCCATCGGCGCTGTAGAAATTGCATGTCATGTGCTAGCACCATCGAAGGAACGAAATTTGACTACGGCAATAAAAGTGTCCAACATGAAGAATTTACAAACTGTAAAACAACTAATGTACTATACTGTGTTATCTAGCCGTGTCCAATGGTGTATATTGGTAAAACCACACAGCCAGCGAAGAAGAGAATCACCCAACACAGGTTTTGAATAAGATGTAAAGTACCAAATGCACCTATGGTTCAACACTGCGTGGATCGAGGTCATGTCCCGAACGATATTAAATGGACAGTCTTGAAACATGTAACTGGCAAGAATATTGATACCCTTGTGGCCAGATTTGAAGCCGATACTATCCTGCGTTTGGGGACCACTGAAAATCGATTAAATGAAATGAGTGAGATTGTGCACTGTATATAAAGGCACCTCGTTGGAACATCTTGCCAGTCTCAACAGTAAGTAGAAGGTTCTGATTGCTCACCAAAGAGCAGCATGTAAGATGTTTGCCCTATTAAGAAACTCAAATGGCACCCTGCTATTATCTAAATCTCGAGATGACCGTGTGTGAGAAGTTGGCCTGGCATATGATGTCCACTATTCTAGTGGGCACCTTGCACCAGTCCAAATGACCCTTATTGATGGTAGGTTTAAAGTCAACCTTTATAGAAAGCTATCCTAGTGGTAGCTGTGGAGAACAGCCTTCAGGCAAAAATTTAGAGGCGAGTTAAGCTAGTTGTTTTACCAATTATAATCTCTTAAATGATCAAATGAAAGCACACCACACAAGGTATATATCAAATATATATGTATTTATTCTAAACACAACCCCTCTGGACTCTTTATGAGGTCAGAGGTAAAAGTACAATACAAGAAACTTAATTAGCATACGATAAGTTGCACAGCATACGTTATGCCCTAGGGGCCTCACAAACCATATACTAAAACAGTGGTATCAGAACCATGTGAGAGTTAGAAAGCAGGCCTAGGGCCTGTAGAACCGCTGGGGCTACCTATAACCACCCAAGATTAGGATGCAGGAGGCCCACGGGGAACGCGTGCAGTGTCTAAACACAGCCGCAGATCACCATTGACTTTCAATGGAGAACGAACAAGTTACGATTTTTAAGATTAAGGGCACTTAGAGGTGAACTACGATGGAACCCTTTTAGACTAGGACACTTTGAGAGTCAAGACCCACGGGAGCACCGGAGTACTTGTGTCACCTCACCCAGGGAAGCCTGGTGTGTAGGTGCCTTTTGGTGCCGGGTTTCGTTGTCGATTCCTATGGAGAGCTGCGAAGAAATGCTGCAGGCGACCAGAGGAAAAGTGTTTGGGTGGATCCAAGGGTGGATCGGAGATGTGAAGAACCTAAAAGCAGAGGGGACAGAGTCTGGGTCACTAGCCAGTGGCCGGGATGAGGAGGAGAAGATGCCAGCCGATGTCGGGTGATTTCAGGTGAAAGAGGTGAAGCATGACTCTTCAGCCACGAGGACCAGGAGGCATTGACGATGACCAGGAGCTGGATTCGAGCTGCCCCACAAAGGATCTAGCTGACTGTGGTATTGGAATCTGGATTGGAGTCAACAAGCCTTGGCTACAGCAACCCACTCAAGATGACAAGATTGGCTTCGGTGCAGACCAGCAAGGTCTGAGGGACTCCTCCTTTGGAGAAGAGTGGGAACACGTCTGGAGCAACCGTGAAAGCTCAAGAAACAAAGGAGTGGCCTTCATGGGGGTTCAATAGGCAACAGTCTAGGAGCCGCGAAGGTGCCTTGAGCTGCGGTGAAGAATGGGGACTAATGGGTCACTCGTGGAGTGCTGGCCTCTGTTCTTCAGTGCAAAAGGAGCTCAGGGCTGGGGCTTCAAATACCCCAGTGCACAACTTCGGGATACCTCGGGAAGTAGGTGCAGTTGCAAAAATGCAGGATGTCCAGGAGTTCCGGTCCCACGTCTCTCATGTTTGCTACGGGTCTCAGCTTTGCTGGGAGCTTGGGTCCGCTTCAGAGATGTCTGGAAGTCCATGTCCTGTGTTGCAGCTTCTTCGGGATCCGGCGGGAGCCTCAAAAATGCAGACTGGCAAAGACGCAGTGGTGCCTGTTTGAACAGGGTGGTCACTCCTTGACCACATGGGAGATTTCTTCTGTCTTCCAGTCGAAATGGAATGTTGAAGGTCCAAGATATATGTTGCAGAGTTTCGTCCAGGGTAATCTAAAGTCCTAGGGACTGGGGTTCTATGCTTATAGTAAGTTTAGGGGTTGGACTAACTCTAAGGTCCCTCCTATGGGTGGACCTGGGGAGGGGGTGGTTACACCCCTGCCCCTCTGTCCGCTTTCACACCAGAGCTGGGGCTGAGTGCCCCAGCAACCAGTTTGAACTGGGAAATACATGGAGCACCGTGTGTGCCCCAGGCAATCTCTGAAAAGCATTCACTGAATGCAACCCACCCTGCCCCAATATACTAAAGCCTGCCTGGGGATGTGCTAGCACCTCACTGGACAGGAAACCTATTGTCCAGGCCTCCCCTGCCGGAGTTTCGTCCAGCAGCAGGAGGGTAGACTCGTGTCTGTGGCAGCAGCATCCATTTTGTGATGCTGGGGCTCTGTTTAACTTTAACCGGGTTTACCAGTAACTACATGTCTTCTCCCTCTAGAAGGGTGGAATGCTACCCCTGCCGCCAGAACTGGTGGGGGGTAGTATTCCAAAGTGTTTGACACCTTACACAACATGTTTTGATACAGCCAAACCAAAGTTAGCATTAACCGCGAGGATTATAATGCACTTAAGAGTATATGGTATGGCTATATCATAGAACAGCTATAAGGAGATGGTTCAGAAAGCTGCAGAGGGGCTCAGGCCATGCTAGGGCACCATCTCACACAAAACCAAGCACTTTGCCTTCAAAATTGTCAAGTCCTACCTTAGGAGTGACTTATAGGTGACTATGTGTCTATATATAAGGTAGATATAGGTATACTATATCTAAGTAAGGGGTGTTTACACCAACTTACCCAGGCTGCAAGTACAGACCTGTGGTGTCAGTTTGGAAGGCTAGCCAGGGGTGGCACAATACATACTTCATCCCTTTCCCCACTCCTTTCTAATTTATATTTACGTCCTCTACTGCACTCCCTGAAAAATCGGAAAGTCACAATTTTTAATTATGCAGATGATCTGCAATTGGTCTTTGTATTAGATTCCCCCGATGCTGTGGTAGACTTTCAGGACACCATGTCTCACATCCAGAGATGGATGAATCTAAGTTACCTCAAACTCAACCCGGGCAAGACAGAATTAATCTTGCCCGGGAAGAGTGAAATTAGTTGGGGTCCCCATTTCTGGCCACCTAACATGGGTACTCCACCCACTAAGTCCCACACAGTCAAGAGCTTAGGGGTGACTCTTAGTGGGGATCTCTCATTAAAAAGCCACATAGGGACGGTAGTCTCAACCTGTTTCTTTCAATTGAGAAAGATAAAGAAAATATCCCAGTTTTTAACTCACTCTGCCTTGATTCAGGCAATTGCTGCCTTAATACTATCGCAGATTGATTTCTCCAACAGCCTGTATCTCGGCCTCCCAGTAGGTCAGTTGAAGAGACTACAATATGTCCAAAATCAGGCAGCCAGGCTTATTTTTAAACAACCCAAATGGCAATCCATTAGATCAGGATTCGAAAAACTTCACTGGCTTCCAGTGGCTCAGAGAGTTAGTTTTAAAGCTGGCTGTATCATTTTTAAAGCTTTGCAGGGCAAAGGTCCGAAATTTATTAGGAATTTAGTTTGTAAATACATTCCTTCACGAAATCTTCGATCAGCCCAACAAGAGCTATTGATGATCCCTGCATATAGGAAGAAGCGTCAGGGCGGTAGTAGCTTCCACTTTCTTGCCTCTTCCTTATGGAACTCTCTGCCACTGACCCTGAAACAAAGTGGGGATCTCCTCGCTTTTAGACAGGCATTTAAAACTCTGCTTTTTAGACAAGCTTTTTGTCATTAAACCTAGACATGATTTACTCCTGCTCAAGTACCCAAAAGCTGTGTTGTGTTCAAAAGTTCGATAGCGCCATGAAGCCTGCGGGCGTACGAGCGCTGTATAAATAAAAAATTAACATAACATAACATAACATAACATAACATACTTCAGCCCCTGGTAGGCCTCTGGAGTCCCTATGCCATGGGTACCTAAGGTACCATATACAGGGGCTCACAAGGGTGACCCAGTAACCAATCTGGTATGTACCTAAAGTACATGGTATCAATTTAGAGAGAGTACAGCTAGGCTGTGGGCCTGATTAGCAGGACCATAGCCATACTAAAGTCGAAAAACCAGGGAAACACAGCAAAAAGTGGGGGTAACCATAGGAAGCAGACCCTACTCTGCTACACTGTTCAGCAACCACCTTTATAACTTAATTCCCATGAATCGCATCGCCGAACCGGAATAAACAACAATGACAGCCTCCAGTTACCATGACAACGTGGAGCTTCCCGGTGCCAGGAAGTCCGGCTATGTACCTAGGCGTAGGAAACACGTCATACACTATGTTAACACATGGAAATGATCTCGGCCAAACCGCCACTTTCAAAAAACCATCCAAAGGAAGAAATTGCCATGGAGCATATTGGAGCCACCGAGCACAACCTGAAGTACCCGTAAGAAAAGACTGTGCAACCCAGAAGGTAAAGCTGTATTATGAGCAGGTTTTTCTTAAATCTTGCATGCGCACAAAAGGAGCCTTTCAATAAAGCATGGACTCCACACGGGGACCCCAGCATGCCAGTTACCATGCTTGAAATTTGGCAGAACAACTATATCTATTGCAATGAATATGAATCACTTCAATCACCTAAATAATGCAAGCTGCACCCCAAAAAGATAACATAGACTTTCCGCCTTTAGAGCTGCACTGGTTTTAAACACACAGGTGCATATTAGCAAGAACCGTGTTAAGATTATCGCCGTCCTGCCGCTAAAACGGCAATAATGGACTTGCTAATATGCGTTATAGAATTCCAATAGAAGCCCTGGTTAGATGTGCAGGACATCTAACCTGGGCTTCTATTGGAATTCTACAACGCATATTAGCAAGCCCATTATCGCCGTTTTAGCAGCAGTTTCCTGCCTCTAAAACGTCGATAATTTTAGCAAGGTTCTTGCTAATATGCCCCACAGTCCCTTCACTATTGCACGACAGTTCCAATAGTGTATCGAGAATTAAATTTGTGAGCCCCGTAGGTCAAATTAGTTCTCATTTGTTACTCTCCCACATGTAACTCTTAGATATCCTGCAAATAAAGGCGTTAAGAAGATAAAAAGAAAAATACACAGGAAGAGACCTATCAAGGCCACTGATAGACCGCCGCCAAAATTGGCTACTTACCACATGCCCAAGAATTTCCGGTATGTACGCACCTTCATAAAAAGATGAACAGGACCTAGCATAGCACACACACACTAGTTGAAAGTTAATAACACCCTCATGTCCTGTATTGTGCAATTACAGTGTCCTACAAAAGCTTCCCCCTCCCTGATGAAGACCTTCCATCAAAATATCTCATGGTCCCACCACGAACAATGAAACGCGTCGGCACCACTTCCCTGAGGCCAAGAGCAATCATCTCAAAATATTGCGTTAAACAATGGACAGTCTAAGCTCTATTAAATTGGCATAGACAAGGAGTTTTATATTTACTCTGGACCTCATCAGGACCACACAATAAAGAAGTATCGTGGAGAATAAGTAGATTGGTCCTGATACACAAAAGTACAGTAGGACATATAAAATGTAAATGTGTTTGTATTTATATAGCGCACTTCTACCCAGAGGTCTCGTAGCGCTGTATTCATACCGCTGTGGAACCCATGCTGGCTTTCCTGTGAAATGTCCACTCCTGGGCACCCCCAAGGTGAAACCAGACATCCAAGCGCTGCTGGGGCCGTTGTGGAGATTAAGCAAGCTATTGCCCAGAGTCACACCCTTGATTAGACTAGGCACCGAGATGAGAATTATCAGGTCCGGGGAACTTGAGTCCAAGAACCACTGAGGCGGGAATTGAACCCTGGTCCCGGGCCATACCTCTGCATCAGGGTCTGCCGCTCTAACCATTGAGCCACGCTTCTCCGTAAGACCTATCAAAGTCCAGGTTGATGTGTTTGTGACATGTATGTAATGTCCAATTTGTCCATTTTAGAAGCACTAATTTGTTTTTCTGTGTGTTGTTATTTAGACGAAGTAGATACATTTGTTTGTTCATTTATGTTTATTCTTGTCCACAACAATGTATTAATTGTTTTGCTTGACATGTAAATGTGTTAATGTGCTATTTCACTGTTCCTTATAAACAGAAAATGTTTGATATAGCCAAAGTGTATGGCATATGAGTAAAAAACTGGTACAATCCACTTGAGGTGTATGTTCTAAATTAAAAAATGGGAAAATACAGAAGTATTTAAGGAAATGAAGTACATTAACTGGATAGATTCGGAGATAATAGAGGTATTCTCCGGTGTTGAAAGATTTTTTGATCCATGGTCAGAGAGGTAACCCTTTTTGTTGCAATTTAGCATCGGAGCAGGTGTCACACACGTCGGAGACACGGGGCTCGAGACTCATGCTGTGGCGATCCCTCTGACCCGCTGCGACGGCGAGCTGGGTCCTGTGGTAAGAGCTGTGGTCGATGCTTCAAGTGGGAACCATGCTTCAGGGCAGGCACCAATGATGTGTCGATCTTTTGAAGTGATGCTTCGATAATACAGGCGCTGGGAGTCAATGCATGGATTTTCTCCTTAAGCTCACCAGGTTACACTTCTAAGGGCCTAGGAACTGTCTTTGACAACACTTGGTAAGTCATGGCTCTCAGCAGAAGAGCCCAGGCACTTGCAGGCGAAGTCTTTGATGGCTATGAGACTTCTTAACAGGAGACAAGCTCAGTTGAATCCCTTGGAGCACCTTGGAAGCAGGATACAGAAAGAAAAATCCAGTCCTTTCACTCTAAGGACAGAAGCAGTAAGCATCAGGCCAGCACAACAAAGCAAGAGGCAGAGTGGCAGTCCCTCCTACAGCATCCAGATCTTTTTCTTGGCAGAATGTCCTAAGTCCAGACGTGTTCTAATTTTGGAGAGTCTGAGGTCCAAAACGTATGCCCCTTTCTGCCTTTGAAGTAAGCAAACTCCAAAGGAAAGTCTTTGTAGTGTACAGGACACTGCCTTTTTCCCTAACCTGACTCCGGATACACTACGCGAGGGTAGAGACAGGTTCGTGTGAGGACAGGCACAATCCTATTCAGGTGTCAGTGACAACTCCTCCTACCAATCTACCTCAGGAATTCCCATCAGCCTGGTGACGCGCCATCAGGATATGCAAGTCACACCTCGGCTCCCTTTGTGTGACTGTCTAAAGTGAATGCACAAGAGTCCAACTCTCAGCCAACCCAGACATGTATTCTACAGACAGGCAGAGGCACATAATGGTTAAGCAAGAAAATTCCCACTTTCTAAAAGTGGCATTTTCAAACACGCAATTTAAAAAACAACTTCACCAAAAGATGTATTTTTAAATTGTGAGTTCAGAGACCCCAAACTCCAAATCTCTAGCTGCTTCCAGTAGGAAATTACACTTAACCCCTTCAGTGCTAATGACAAGGGTAACTCGTCATGGAGTTTCCATTGATTTCAATGGAAATTCAATGGACAACAACAAATATGCTTAGCATCCAAGTGGTTAAAAGATATTCCAAGGCACTTCCATGTTAACCTCTGGGAGAGATAGGCCTTGCAACAGTGAAAAATGAAATTAGCAGTATTTCACTGTTAGGACATGTAAAACACACCAGTACATATCCTACCTTTTAATTACACTGCACCCAACCCACGGGGCGTCCTTGGGCCTACCTTAAGGGTGACTCACATGTAGTAAAAGGGAAGGTGTGGGCCTGGCAAGTGGATGCACTTGCCAGGTCAAAATGGCAGTTTAAAACTGAACCCACAGGCACTGCAGTGGCGAGATTGAGACATGTTTTCAGGGCTTCTCTCATGTGTGTGGCGCAATCAGCGCTGCAGGCCCACTAGTAGCATTTGATTGACAGGCCCTGGGCACACCGGGTGCACTTTACTAGGGACTTATTAGTAAATCAAATATGCCAATCATGGATAAGTCAATCACCAATACAATTTAGACAGACAGCATATGCACTTTTGCACTAGTTAGCAGAGGTAAAGTGCCCAAAGAACCTTTTGAAACGTTTACGACTGGAACAGGTGACGAAAATATAGATGCCCCTTTTTAACGTTAAGTGGGCTTTTAATCATAATCCAGTCTCCAATTTTAAGACAATGGAATGCGGGCTGCAAGTTGAATGACGCCGGTGGAAGCGTGGAGCGCGACTCACCTCGAGCACAAGTGCTTGTGCAGACCATGTACGCGCCATCCACACAGTCTGAAATGTGCCGCAGGTGCTCCGAGCAGTATGAAGAATGAGCATGCGGTCTGCAAATGCCTGCCGCTAATCCGCTCCAAAGGATCCTGCAGTTTTTGTGTCCTGGAGGCACACCTAGCTTGAACGAGATTAAGTCATGAAATTGATGCACAAACATCGGTGAGCTCCTGCAGCGCCTCTCGCTCATCGCCAAATGTGAAGGTTGTGGTAAAGGATATACAGGGCTCGAGTCGGGGTACCTTGTGGGTGGACGGCATCCCCCCACTTATTTTACCGGGTGGACGCCGTCCCCCCTGCGATCTCCCGAGTACAGGGCTGGCCGTCACACCTCTCTGCTCTGGGGACAGCCAGCTGAGAAGTGCGTTGTCGGTGCTCTAATAGGAGCATTATCTCAAGCTAAAAGGTACCTGTGTGAAAGGCAACCTGCTTGGTCTTCTTCGGATTGGTGGTTAAATGACATGTAAATAAGCTGTCTGTTGTCCATTTGCCCCTAAACCTCCATTTCCCAAGACCCATTGACTCTATTTGGGGATCTCGCTCTGTCTCGCCAGCGGAAAATGTACATTCGGGTTGTGACTGGGGAGTTAATGCTGAGCAAAGATCCTGCGCTGAGTATAAATGTGAAGCGAATTCCCAGAGAGGTGCACCGTTCTCACCTCTCAAAGCAATGTCGCCTCTCTTTCCTCCAGCCATTCATCACCAAGGTGAGTCCGTCTTCGACCTCCTGAGCTGAGTGACGTCACTTCCGGTGACACCAACTAACTTGGAGCGACCCCCCACTTCTTTTTTTTAGGACTGACTTGTGCCCTGAGGATATCATGGAAGCAGTGAATTGCTTAAAAAATAGTTATTGGCAAAAGCAGGAGCCCCACGGGTTTGCCTCCAGGTCCTTTGGTTTCCAGCTGCAAACTGACTAGCAGTACCATTTGAAACACAGGGCAAAAGAGCCATAATCTTGTAACAACAATTCTTTTAGAAGCATTACTTGTGCAGGAGCACAAACACAAGTGTCAAGTTAAATGTCAACAACATCATTACAACTCAACTATCCTAAGAGTAAATAAGATTACCGGTAAGCAACGGGTTTATTGCCCCTCTTTGCTACTTTATGAGTCAAACCTGTTACTGCACAAAACATGTATCTCTCCATAAAGTGTATTCTACAACAGAGTTATTTTACAGCTATTATACCCAGTAAAATGCTGGGCACAAAAAGATCTCTGCAGTTGGTGACTGACACCTTAACCTTTGTAAAATATTTTAAAATGCAGCCTCGTTGAGGCCAATTAAGTAAGCCAGAATAGAGTTAATGCCATATTGGTCCTTTTTAGGTCTCGCACCTGCGAACCGGATCGCGAAAGCGATCCGTCGCTGCGAGACTTATTGTGATCATTTCAGTTTTCAAGGGCTCAAGGGGAACAGACAAGAGACAAGAGATGTGAACGCGCAGATCTTCGACTTGGATTAGGTCGCGCGCGCGTCAACTGTGAAGAGCATGTCAGTTTCAGTTTTACACGAGCAGTTCTACATTTTGTTACTTTGTTGCAGGCTGGTTTGTGAAGAACATGTCAGTTTCAGTTTCCCCTTGCCGACTGTGTGCAAACAGCTTCTGCATACAATTTTTTTTAATGGTTTTTTTAATATAATGTGCGTGTTTTAATACAAGTGTGTTGAAAAGTGGGTGTTTTCGATAATTAGTCCGTAAAAAAGTGTTTGTGTTTAACTACAATAATAATGTGTGTGTTTTCAATACAATGAGCATGTTAGGAACTGTTTGTGCTGTACAGTGGAGTGCTGCGTTGTAGAGTGCAGCGCTGTATAGTGGGGTGGTGTGTTGTAGAGTGGAGCACTGCGCTGTAGAGTAGAGCGCTGCGCTGTAGAGTGGAGCGCTGCGCTGTAGAGTGGAGCGCTGTAGAGTGGAGCGCTGCGCTGTAGAGTGAATCCGGCACTGTAGAGTGGATGCTGCGCTGTAGAGTGAATGCCGCGCTGTAGAGTGGAGCGCTGCGCTGTAGAGCAGAATGCTGCGTTGTGTAGTGTTGCGCTGTAGAGTGGAGTGCTGCGCTGTAGAGTGGAGTGTTGCGCTGTAGAGGGGAGTGTTGCGCTGGAGAGTGGCGCGCTGCGCTGTAGAGTGGCGCGCTGCACTGCAGACTGGACCGCTGCGCTGTAGAGTGAGTGCTGCTTTGTAGAGTGGAATGCTGCGCTGTACAGTGGTGTGCTAAATTGGGAAGGTCTGCGCTGTAAAGTGGAGTGTTGTGTTGTGCTGCGCTGTAGAGTGGAGTGTTGCGCTGTAGAGTGGAGTGTTGCGCTGTAGAGTGGAGTGTTGCGCTGTAGAGTGGAGTGTTGCGCTGTAGAGTGGCGTGTTGCGCTGTAGAGTGGCGTGTTGCGCTGTAGAGTGGCGTGCTGCGCTGTAGAGTGGCGTGCTGCGCTGTAGAGTGGAGCACTGCGCTGTGGAGTGGAGCGCTGTAGAGTGGAGCACTGCACTGTAGAATGGAGCGCTGCGCTGTGAAGTGGAGCGCTGCGCTGTAGAGTGGAGCGCTGCGCTGTAGAGTGGAGCGCTGCGATGTAGAGTGGAGCGCTGCGATGTAGAGTGGAGCGCTGCGATGTAGAGTGGAGCGCTGCGCTGTAGACTGGAGCGCTGCGCTGTAGAGTGGAGCGCTGCGCTGTAGAGTGGAGCGCTGCGCTGTAGAGTGGAGCGCTGCGCTGTAGAGTGGAGCGCTGCGCTGTAGAGTGGAGCGCTGTGCTGTAGAGTGGAGCGCTGTACAGTGGAGCCCTGCACTGTAGAGTGGAGCGCTGCGCTGTAGAGTGAATGCTGCACTGTAGAGTGAATGCTGCACTGTAGAGTGGAGCGCTGCGCTGTACAGCAGAATGCTGCGTTGTCTAGTGTTGCGCTGTAGAGTGGAGCGCTGCGCTGTAGAGTGGAGCGCTGCGCTGTAGAGTGGAGTGTTGCGCTGTAGAGTGGAGCGCTGCTTTGTAGAGTGGAGTGCTGCGCTGTAGAGTGGAATGCTATACTGGGGAGTTCTGTGCTGTAGAGTGGAGTGCTGCATTGTGTAGTGCTGCACTGTAGAGTGGAGCGCTGCGCTATAGAGTGCTGCGCTGTAGAGTGGAGCGCTGCGCTGTAGAGTGGAGCGCTGCGCTGTAGAGTGGAGTGCTGCGCTGTAGAGTGGAGCGCTGCGCTGTAGAGTGGAGCGCTGCGCTGTAGAGTGGAGCGCTGCGCTGTAGAGTGGAGCGCTGCGCTGTAGAGTGGAGTGTTATACTGGGAAGTTCTGTGCTGTAGAGTGGACTGCTGCGTTGTAGAGTGGAGTGTTGCGCTGTAGAGTGGAGTGTTGCGCTGTAGAGTGGAGCGCTGTGCTGTAGAGTAGAGCGCTGTAGAGTGGAGCGCAGCGCTGTAGAGTGGAGCGCTGCGCTGTAGAGTGAATGCTGCGCTGTAGAGTGGAGCGCTGCGCTGTAGAGCAGAATGCTGCTTTGTGTAGTGTTGTGCTGTAGAGTGGAGCGCTGCGCTGTAGAGTGGAGCGCTGCGCTGTAGAGTGAAGCGCTGCGCTGTAGAGTGGAGCGTTGCGCTGTAGAGTGGAGCGTTGCGCTGTAGAGTGGAGCGTTGCGCTGTAGAGTGGAGCATTGCGCTGTAGAGTGGAGCATTGCGCTGTAGAGTGAGTGCTGCTCTGTAGAGTGGAATGCTGCGCTGTACAGTGGTGTGCTAAATTGGGAAGGTCTGCGCTGTAAAGTGGAGTGTTGTGTTGTGTAGTGCTGCGCTGTAGAGTGGAGCACTGCGCTGTGGCGCGCTGCGCTGTAGAGTGGCGCGCTGTGCTGCAGACTGGAACGCTGCGCTGTAGAGTGGAGTGTTGCGCTGTAGAGTGGAGTGTTGTGCTACGCTGTAGAGTGGAGTGTTGCGCTGTAGAGCGGCGTGCTGCGCTGTAGAGGAGCGCTGCGCTGTGGAGTGGAGCGCTATAGAGTGGAGCACTGCGCTGTAGAGTGGAGCGCTGCGCTGTAGAGTGGAGCGCTGCGCTGTAGAGTGGAGCGCTGCGCTGTAGAGTGGAGCGCTGCGCTGTAGAGTGAATGCTGCACTGTAGAGTGAATGCTGCGCTGTAGAGTGGAGCGCTGCGCTGTAAAGCAGAATGCTGCGTTGTCTAGTGTTGCGCTGTAGAGTGGAGCGCTGCGCTGTAGAGTGGAGCGCTGCGCTGTAGAGTGGAGCGTTGCGCTGTAGAGTGGAGCGCTGCTTTGTAGAGTGGAGTGCTGCGCTGTAGAGTGGAATGCTATACTGGGGAGTTCTGTGCTGTAGAGTGGAGTGCTGCGTTGTGTAGTGCTGCACTGTAGAGTGGAGCGCTGCGCTGTAGAGTGGAGCGCTGCGCTGTAGAGTGGAGCGCTGCGCTGTAGAGTGGAGCGTTGCGCTGTAGAGTGGAGCGCTGCTTTGTAGAGTGGAGTGCTGCGCTGTAGAGTGGAATGCTATACTGGGGAGTTCTGTGCTGTAGAGTGGAGTGCTGCGTTGTGGAGCGCTGCGCTGTAGAGTGGAGCGCTGCGCTGTAGAGTGAATGCTGCACTGTAGAGTGAATGCTGCGCTGTAGAGTGGAGCGCTGCGCTGTAAAGCAGAATGCTGCGTTGTGTAGTGTTGCGCTGTAGAATGGAGCGCTGCGCTGTAGAGTGGAGCGCTGCGCTGTAGAGTGGAGCGCTGCGCTGTAGAGTGGAGCGCTGCACTGTAGAGTGGAGCGCTGCGCTATAGAGTGGAGCGCTGCGCTGTAGAGTGGAGCGCTGCGCTGTAGAGTGGAGCGCTGCGCTCCACTCTTTCAGTTTTACACGAGCAGTTCTACATTTTGTTACTTTGTTGCAGGCTGGTTTGTGAAGAACATGTCAGTTTCAGTTTCCCCTTGCCGACTGTGTGCAAACAGCTTCTGCATACAATTTTTTTTAATGGTTTTTTTAATATAATGTGCGTGTTTTAATACAAGTGTGTTGAAAAGTGGGTGTTTTCGATAATTAGTCCGTAAAAAAGTGTTTGTGTTTAACTACAATAATAATGTGTGTGTTTTCAATACAATGAGCATGTTAGGAACTGTTTGTGCTGTACAGTGGAGTGCTGCGTTGTAGAGTGCAGCGCTGTATAGTGGGGTGGTGTGTTGTAGAGTGGAGCACTGCGCTGTAGAGTAGAGCGCTGCGCTGTAGAGTGGAGCGCTGCGCTGTAGAGTGGAGCGCTGTAGAGTGGAGCGCTGCGCTGTAGAGTGAATCCGGCACTGTAGAGTGGATGCTGCGCTGTAGAGTGAATGCCGCGCTGTAGAGTGGAGCGCTGCGCTGTAGAGCAGAATGCTGCGTTGTGTAGTGTTGCGCTGTAGAGTGGAGTGCTGCGCTGTAGAGTGGAGTGTTGCGCTGTAGAGGGGAGTGTTGCGCTGGAGAGTGGCGCGCTGCGCTGTAGAGTGGCGCGCTGCACTGCAGACTGGACCGCTGCGCTGTAGAGTGAGTGCTGCTTTGTAGAGTGGAATGCTGCGCTGTACAGTGGTGTGCTAAATTGGGAAGGTCTGCGCTGTAAAGTGGAGTGTTGTGTTGTGCTGCGCTGTAGAGTGGAGTGTTGCGCTGTAGAGTGGAGTGTTGCGCTGTAGAGTGGAGTGTTGCGCTGTAGAGTGGAGTGTTGCGCTGTAGAGTGGCGTGTTGCGCTGTAGAGTGGCGTGTTGCGCTGTAGAGTGGCGTGCTGCGCTGTAGAGTGGCGTGCTGCGCTGTAGAGTGGAGCACTGCGCTGTGGAGTGGAGCGCTGTAGAGTGGAGCACTGCACTGTAGAATGGAGCGCTGCGCTGTGAAGTGGAGCGCTGCGCTGTAGAGTGGAGCGCTGCGCTGTAGAGTGGAGCGCTGCGATGTAGAGTGGAGCGCTGCGATGTAGAGTGGAGCGCTGCGATGTAGAGTGGAGCGCTGCGCTGTAGACTGGAGCGCTGCGCTGTAGAGTGGAGCGCTGCGCTGTAGAGTGGAGCGCTGCGCTGTAGAGTGGAGCGCTGCGCTGTAGAGTGGAGCGCTGCGCTGTAGAGTGGAGCGCTGTGCTGTAGAGTGGAGCGCTGTACAGTGGAGCCCTGCACTGTAGAGTGGAGCGCTGCGCTGTAGAGTGAATGCTGCACTGTAGAGTGAATGCTGCACTGTAGAGTGGAGCGCTGCGCTGTACAGCAGAATGCTGCGTTGTCTAGTGTTGCGCTGTAGAGTGGAGCGCTGCGCTGTAGAGTGGAGCGCTGCGCTGTAGAGTGGAGTGTTGCGCTGTAGAGTGGAGCGCTGCTTTGTAGAGTGGAGTGCTGCGCTGTAGAGTGGAATGCTATACTGGGGAGTTCTGTGCTGTAGAGTGGAGTGCTGCATTGTGTAGTGCTGCACTGTAGAGTGGAGCGCTGCGCTATAGAGTGCTGCGCTGTAGAGTGGAGCGCTGCGCTGTAGAGTGGAGCGCTGCGCTGTAGAGTGGAGTGCTGCGCTGTAGAGTGGAGCGCTGCGCTGTAGAGTGGAGCGCTGCGCTGTAGAGTGGAGCGCTGCGCTGTAGAGTGGAGCGCTGCGCTGTAGAGTGGAGTGTTATACTGGGAAGTTCTGTGCTGTAGAGTGGACTGCTGCGTTGTAGAGTGGAGTGTTGCGCTGTAGAGTGGAGTGTTGCGCTGTAGAGTGGAGCGCTGTGCTGTAGAGTAGAGCGCTGTAGAGTGGAGCGCAGCGCTGTAGAGTGGAGCGCTGCGCTGTAGAGTGAATGCTGCGCTGTAGAGTGGAGCGCTGCGCTGTAGAGCAGAATGCTGCTTTGTGTAGTGTTGTGCTGTAGAGTGGAGCGCTGCGCTGTAGAGTGGAGCGCTGCGCTGTAGAGTGAAGCGCTGCGCTGTAGAGTGGAGCGTTGCGCTGTAGAGTGGAGCGTTGCGCTGTAGAGTGGAGCGTTGCGCTGTAGAGTGGAGCATTGCGCTGTAGAGTGGAGCATTGCGCTGTAGAGTGAGTGCTGCTCTGTAGAGTGGAATGCTGCGCTGTACAGTGGTGTGCTAAATTGGGAAGGTCTGCGCTGTAAAGTGGAGTGTTGTGTTGTGTAGTGCTGCGCTGTAGAGTGGAGCACTGCGCTGTGGCGCGCTGCGCTGTAGAGTGGCGCGCTGTGCTGCAGACTGGAACGCTGCGCTGTAGAGTGGAGTGTTGCGCTGTAGAGTGGAGTGTTGTGCTACGCTGTAGAGTGGAGTGTTGCGCTGTAGAGCGGCGTGCTGCGCTGTAGAGGAGCGCTGCGCTGTGGAGTGGAGCGCTATAGAGTGGAGCACTGCGCTGTAGAGTGGAGCGCTGCGCTGTAGAGTGGAGCGCTGCGCTGTAGAGTGGAGCGCTGCGCTGTAGAGTGGAGCGCTGCGCTGTAGAGTGAATGCTGCACTGTAGAGTGAATGCTGCGCTGTAGAGTGGAGCGCTGCGCTGTAAAGCAGAATGCTGCGTTGTCTAGTGTTGCGCTGTAGAGTGGAGCGCTGCGCTGTAGAGTGGAGCGCTGCGCTGTAGAGTGGAGCGTTGCGCTGTAGAGTGGAGCGCTGCTTTGTAGAGTGGAGTGCTGCGCTGTAGAGTGGAATGCTATACTGGGGAGTTCTGTGCTGTAGAGTGGAGTGCTGCGTTGTGTAGTGCTGCACTGTAGAGTGGAGCGCTGCGCTGTAGAGTGGAGCGCTGCGCTGTAGAGTGGAGCGCTGCGCTGTAGAGTGGAGCGTTGCGCTGTAGAGTGGAGCGCTGCTTTGTAGAGTGGAGTGCTGCGCTGTAGAGTGGAATGCTATACTGGGGAGTTCTGTGCTGTAGAGTGGAGTGCTGCGTTGTGGAGCGCTGCGCTGTAGAGTGGAGCGCTGCGCTGTAGAGTGAATGCTGCACTGTAGAGTGAATGCTGCGCTGTAGAGTGGAGCGCTGCGCTGTAAAGCAGAATGCTGCGTTGTGTAGTGTTGCGCTGTAGAATGGAGCGCTGCGCTGTAGAGTGGAGTGCTGCGCTGTAGAGTGGAGCGCTGCGCTGTAGAGTGGAGCGCTGCACTGTAGAGTGGAGCGCTGCGCTATAGAGTGGAGCGCTGCGCTGTAGAGTGGAGCGCTGCGCTGTAGAGTGGAGCGCTGCGCTGTAGAGTGGAGCGCTGCGCTGTAGAGTGGAGCGCTGCGCTGTAGAGTGGAGCGCTGTGCTGTAGAGTGGAGCGCTGTACAGTGGAGCCCTGCACTGTAGAGTGGAGCGCTGCGCTGTAGAGTGAATGCTGCACTGTAGAGTGAATGCTGCACTGTAGAGTGGAGCGCTGCGCTGTACAGCAGAATGCTGCGTTGTCTAGTGTTGCGCTGTAGAGTGGAGCGCTGCGCTGTAGAGTGGAGCGCTGCGCTGTAGAGTGGAGTGTTGCGCTGTAGAGTGGAGCGCTGCTTTGTAGAGTGGAGTGCTGCGCTGTAGAGTGGAATGCTATACTGGGGAGTTCTGTGCTGTAGAGTGGAGTGCTGCATTGTGTAGTGCTGCACTGTAGAGTGGAGCGCTGCGCTATAGAGTGCTGCGCTGTAGAGTGGAGCGCTGCGCTGTAGAGTGGAGCGCTGCGCTGTAGAGTGGAGTGCTGCGCTGTAGAGTGGAGCGCTGCGCTGTAGAGTGGAGCGCTGCGCTGTAGAGTGGAGCGCTGCGCTGTAGAGTGGAGCGCTGCGCTGTAGAGTGGAGTGTTATACTGGGAAGTTCTGTGCTGTAGAGTGGACTGCTGCGTTGTAGAGTGGAGTGTTGCGCTGTAGAGTGGAGTGTTGCGCTGTAGAGTGGAGCGCTGTGCTGTAGAGTAGAGCGCTGTAGAGTGGAGCGCAGCGCTGTAGAGTGGAGCGCTGCGCTGTAGAGTGAATGCTGCGCTGTAGAGTGGAGCGCTGCGCTGTAGAGCAGAATGCTGCTTTGTGTAGTGTTGTGCTGTAGAGTGGAGCGCTGCGCTGTAGAGTGGAGCGCTGCGCTGTAGAGTGAAGCGCTGCGCTGTAGAGTGGAGCGTTGCGCTGTAGAGTGGAGCGTTGCGCTGTAGAGTGGAGCGTTGCGCTGTAGAGTGGAGCATTGCGCTGTAGAGTGGAGCATTGCGCTGTAGAGTGAGTGCTGCTCTGTAGAGTGGAATGCTGCGCTGTACAGTGGTGTGCTAAATTGGGAAGGTCTGCGCTGTAAAGTGGAGTGTTGTGTTGTGTAGTGCTGCGCTGTAGAGTGGAGCACTGCGCTGTGGCGCGCTGCGCTGTAGAGTGGCGCGCTGTGCTGCAGACTGGAACGCTGCGCTGTAGAGTGGAGTGTTGCGCTGTAGAGTGGAGTGTTGTGCTACGCTGTAGAGTGGAGTGTTGCGCTGTAGAGCGGCGTGCTGCGCTGTAGAGGAGCGCTGCGCTGTGGAGTGGAGCGCTATAGAGTGGAGCACTGCGCTGTAGAGTGGAGCGCTGCGCTGTAGAGTGGAGCGCTGCGCTGTAGAGTGGAGCGCTGCGCTGTAGAGTGGAGCGCTGCGCTGTAGAGTGAATGCTGCACTGTAGAGTGAATGCTGCGCTGTAGAGTGGAGCGCTGCGCTGTAAAGCAGAATGCTGCGTTGTCTAGTGTTGCGCTGTAGAGTGGAGCGCTGCGCTGTAGAGTGGAGCGCTGCGCTGTAGAGTGGAGCGTTGCGCTGTAGAGTGGAGCGCTGCTTTGTAGAGTGGAGTGCTGCGCTGTAGAGTGGAATGCTATACTGGGGAGTTCTGTGCTGTAGAGTGGAGTGCTGCGTTGTGTAGTGCTGCACTGTAGAGTGGAGCGCTGCGCTGTAGAGTGGAGCGCTGCGCTGTAGAGTGGAGCGCTGCGCTGTAGAGTGGAGCGTTGCGCTGTAGAGTGGAGCGCTGCTTTGTAGAGTGGAGTGCTGCGCTGTAGAGTGGAATGCTATACTGGGGAGTTCTGTGCTGTAGAGTGGAGTGCTGCGTTGTGGAGCGCTGCGCTGTAGAGTGGAGCGCTGCGCTGTAGAGTGAATGCTGCACTGTATAGTGAATGCTGCGCTGTAGAGTGGAGCGCTGCGCTGTAAAGCAGAATGCTGCGTTGTGTAGTGTTGCGCTGTAGAATGGAGCGCTGCGCTGTAGAGTGGAGCGCTGCGCTGTAGAGTGGAGCGCTGCGCTGTAGAGTGGAGCGCTGCACTGTAGAGTGGAGCGCTGCGCTATAGAGTGGAGCGCTGCGCTGTAGAGTGGAGCGCTGCGCTGTAGAGTGGAGCGTTGCGCTGTAGAGTGGAGTGCTGCTCTGTAGAGTGGAATGCTGCGCTGTACAGTGGTGGGCTAAATTGGGAAGGTCTGCGCTGTAAAGTGGAGTGTTGTGTAGTGCTGCGCTGTAGAGTGGAGCATGGCGCTGTGGCGCACTGCGCTGTAGAGTGGCGCGCTGTGCTGCAGACTGGAACGTTGCGCTGTAGAGTGGAGTGTTGCGCTGTAGAGTGGAGTGTTGCGCTGTAGAGTGGAGTGTTGCGCTGTAAAGTGGAGTGTTGCGCTGTAGAGCGGCGTGCTGCGCTGTAGAGTGGAGCGCTGCGCTGTGGAGTGGAGCGCTGCGCTGTAGAGTGGAGCGCTGCGCTGTAGAGTGGAGCGCTGCGCTGTAGAGTGGAGTGCTGCGCTGTAGAGTGGAGTGCTGTAGAGTGGAGCGCTGCGCTGTAGAGTGAATGCTGCACTGTAGAGTGAATGCTGCACTGTAGAGTGGAGCGCTGCGCTGTACAGCAGAATGCTGCGTTGTCTAGTGTTGCGCTGTAGAGTGGAGCGCTGCGCTGTAGAGTGGAGCGCTGCGCTGTAGAGTGGAGCGCTGCGCTGTAGAGTGGAGCGCTGCGCTGTAGAGTGGAGTGCTGCGCTGTAGAGTGGAGTGCTATACTGGGGAGTTCTGTGCTGTAAAGTGGAGTGCTGCGTTGTGTAGTGCTGCGTTGTAGCGTGGAGCGCTGCGCTGTAGAGTGGAGCGCTGCGCTGTAGAGTGGAGCGCTGCGCTATAGAGTGGTGCGCTGCGCTGTAGAGTGGAGCTCTGCGCTGTAGAGTAGAGTGCTGCATTGTATAGTGCTGCGCTGTAGAGTGGAGTGCTGGGCTATGAAGTGCTACACTGTAGACTGGGTTCTGCGTTTTGTAATGCTGCGCTGTAGAGTGGAGCGTTGCGCTGTAGAGTGAATGCTGCACTGTAGAGTGAATGCTGCGCTGTAGAGTGGAGCGCTGCGCTGTAGAGTGAATGCTGCACTGTAGAGTGAATGCTGCGCTGTAGAGTGGAGTGCTGCGCTGTACAGCAGAATGCTGCGTTGTGTAGTGTTGCGTTGTAGAGTGGAGCGCTGCGCTGTAGAGTGGTGCGCTGCTCTGTAGAGTGGAGCGTTGCGCTGTAGAGTGGAGTGCTATACTGGGAAATTCTGCGCTGTAGAGTGGACTGCTGCGTTGTAGAATGGAGCGCTGCGCTGTGAAGTGGAGTGCTGTAGAGTGGAGCACTGTACTGTAGAGTGGAGCGCTGCGCTGTAAAGTGGAGCGCTGCGCTGTAAAGTGGAGTGCTGCGCTGTAGAGTGGAGCGCTGCACTGTAGAGTGAATGCTGCACTGTAGAGTGAATGCAGCTCTGTAGAGTGGAGCGCTGCGCTGTAGAGCAGAATGCTGCGTTGTGTAGTGTTGCGCTGTAGAGTGGAGCGCTGCGCTGTAGAGTGGAGCACTGCGCTGTAGAGTGGAGCGTTGCGCTGTAGCACTCTGCACTCAGCAACAATCTGCACTTTGTGTTCAGTGGCAATTTGCACCTTGCATTCAGTAACAATCTGCTGTCTGCGCTTAACAACAATATGCACTGTGCATTTAACATTGTACACTTAATAGCGATCTGCACCCTGCACTCATTAACAATTTGCACTTTGCACTCAGAAACAATCTGTGCCCTGCACTTAGCAGCAAACTGCTCTCTGCACTTAACAATAGGCACTCTGCACTTAACAACAATGTGCATTTTGCATTCAATACCAGTCTGCAGTTTACACTACTATGTACTTTGCCCTTAACAATACATATCGCTCTATTACATACAACTCAACAGCAGACATCCACTACAACACATACCATCTATTACAGCATACACCACACTACAAGCTAATTCTTGAGACAATAAAAAAGCTTTCTAAAACAACAATACGTTTGTTAAGTAAGGCACATATAGCTTCAATGAAGGGCAAATGCTTAAACAATTGTAAGGCATACAGCTATTTACATCGAGATGGCACTTCCCTGTTGTTGCAAAATATGTTTTTGCTTAGACATTTAGTTTCGTTCTTAGCCGTGCTTACACATTTAGTTTCATTTTCAGTCATGCATGGACAGCTGGCTTCAATTTGGACACACGAAACTGTTTCAAACGACAACATTTGCCCATTTAGATGCTATATATTCGTAGAAACTTTCTTATAACATAAAAGCCATTTTAGCACAAACAAAGCGTTTTTAAACTGCGTACATGTAACTCAGACATTAATTTTTCTTTAAAAGGACTTAGAACATTAGGTGTGTTTTAAATAGCCTTTAAAAATAACTACAATTCTTCTGAACAAAAAATGTTAAGATATCATTCTCTTTATGTGTTGCAGTTTACGCTTTCACGGCTGCAAAATACATAAAGAAACACAAAATAAAAGCTCAAACAACTGAAAGGTATATTAGCAATTCCATCCTATTCATTAAGTGCTTTTGCAATCTCACTTAAACAAAATAACTTCACATTCTCATTATTATTCTGTATTGCAGTCTATGACCACGCAGTTTTTAAATCACAAACAGTCTTACAAACCAACTAATGCTCAAATTAATATGCCATATTGTTAGAAAAGTACAATTCATTTACACGTTATTAATACTTATTACGTATACACTGTTCTATAACTAATCTACATTGCACATTCCTTTACAGTGTGCGCGCATCTTACTACAGCATGCGCCCTCACAGCGTGCACCTCTAGACAGTGTGCACCACTTTATAGTGGAAATTTCCTACAATGCCCACCCCTCTACAATGCGCACCTTACTACAATACTTATTCCTCTACAGCGTACATCCTGTTACAGTGCGCAACATTATAGCACGCACCCCTTTGCAGTGTGCACCTCTCTACAGCTTAGGCGCTTCTACAGCATGCACTACTCTACAGCGCATGCCCTTCTACACTGCATGCCTTTTGAAGCGTATGGTGTTTTACAGCGTGTACTACTGTACAGTGCACAACGCCTGCAACACCTACTCCTCTACAGCAGGCACCTTACTACATTGCGCATCTCTCTACACCATACATCCCATTACAGCGCACATCCCGGTACAATGCACATTCCTGTACAGCGTGTAACACTATAGCGTGCATCACTGTACAGCGCGCAGCCCTTTACAGCACAGACGCCTCTACCACCACTGTAAAATGCACACTCCTGTACAGCATGACACACTTCAGCGCGCACCCCTCTATAGCACAGACGTCTCTACAGGGCGCATTTCTTTACAGCATGCACCCTTCTACAGGGTGCACTTGGGTACTGCATGCATCTTTATACTGCATGCGCCTCTATACTGCGTGCGCCCCTTTACAGTGTACATTGCTCTAAAGCACACGCCATTGTACAGTGCACACCACTCTACAACGCATAGTATTGTACATCGCACATTTTCTACAATGCACAGCATTCTACAATGGACACCACTCTACAAAATGCGCACCTGTAGAATGCATAGCACTCGACAACGCACAGCACTCTACAATGCACACTTTAAAGCGCACATTGTTCTACGACGCACCTAATTGTACAATGAGCACTACTCTACAACATACACTACTCTACAACACACACCTATTTACAGCGCACACCACTCTAGCACGCACACTAATCTACAGCACATATCACTTTACAATGCATACCAATCTAAAGCACATATTAATTTACAGCGCATATCGCTCTGCAACATGCAGTCCTCTACAACACATAGCCCTTTACAGCGCACAATGCTGTACAGTGCACATCCCTGTATAGTGCATAAACTTCTACAGCATATAGCCTTTTACAGCGCATACCATTGTACAATGCATGTTGTACTACAGTACACGTCATTTTACAGCGCACGCTCCTCTACAATGCATGCTCCTTTACAGCGCATGCCCCTTGACAGCGCATGCCTAATTACAGCATATGCCCGTTTACAAAACATGCCCTTCTACAGCACACATTGTTTTGCAGTGCATACTACTATACAGTACATACAATTCAATAGCACATACTGCTCTACAGTATGCAACACTACAGTGCAAAACATTCTACAGTGTGCAACATTTTACGCACATATCAATCTACAAAGCACTACTCTACAACGTACACCGCTCTACAGCACATTCTACTGTACAGCATACATCACTCTATAATACACATCACTCTATAACATACAGTACTTTACAGTACATATTACTGTACAATGCACCACAGCTCATGGTACAAAGAGCCAAAGGTTTGGGTGCCCATCAGGTATTGCAGCGCCGACCTGACAAGGGGAAGGCTCATATGATGAAGCATGACACCTAGCTTTGGGTGTGTAAGAGCCCTAGTTACGATAAGGGAATCCCCCCTCCCTTGTCCCTGCAAACACGAAGTGGTCCAGTTGGACTCACTATGCTTTGGCCCCTCTTGGTCCTCTACCAACCACACACAGAGGAACTTCTTACTCTCTTTGCTTACTAGTCATTTTGGGGCTTGTACATGGACGTCGTTAAACACGCCCCCCCAGTCCCTCCTTTTGTTGAATAAATTATTAAAGAGATATCCCTCAACAACATAGGTAGCTGCTTATTCAGTATACCCAAAGACATGCCGCGCACTGCTCCAAGCATACGTGCCCGTGTTTCTAAAACTAAAATGCTGTAAAATATGTGTGTGACGTGCAGCCTCACATACAGACAGTTGCACACTGTACTATCTATGTAATGTGCTTAGTGCAGCAATATAGAAATAAATAAGGAAGTCAGCCACACAGACTGAAAATCGTTCCCTTATTAGTTATATGTATCATGTGTTTGGGGTACGCAAGATTCAGAGCTAACAGTGCACTATTAATGCATTTTTTTTAACATAACTGTCCCTTCCATACCTGGTATGAGGTAGTAACGGCTATATATATATATATATATATATATATATATATATATATATATATATATATATATATATATATATATACACTTACAATTAAAAGCACACACTTACTTTACAGCTCAGTTGTCAACTCTTTGCACTGATGCTCAAAAACAATAAATATTTGCCACAAACCTTGGAGTGATTTGATCAATAAATGCCAATTTCCCAATACCCAGCTCCCAACCACCCTTTACACTTGCAGATTAGCCTTAACAATTGCAGATTAACTTGTTGTAGTACATTTGAATTTCTTTCAGTGTTCCCATACAACAGCACTCAACCTCTACACAGCACATTCAAAGCACGGCAGCGAGAACATTACTTAAGTTGCAAAAGTGTATAAGTGTTAGGAGTTGCAGTTCGCCTCCGTTCTGCAATAAAACCGGTTAGCTGAGCTCGAATCTGGAATTATTCTCAGGGTCTGAAGATATCATGGAGGTGATTTATCTCAGCCTTTCATCATTTTGTGTTCCATACATTCCGCTCAGTATAGTGTCAGAAAAAGGGGTTCATTTCAGATCCCTGTGTGCAAGCAGCTGTTAGGAGCGCACTTGTGCGTGCTCGGAGTTCACTAGTCTATGCTGAACAATCTGCATCTGTTCACGCCAGAAGTGCGTGCGTGTTTTCGGTATTACCCCCTGGCTGATAACTGAATCCATGTGAGTCTGTCATGACTAGGAAAAGTGGACGGCAGTCAGACATGTTTGAACTGGAAACAAACCACCAGTCTCTGTGCCCTTTCATCATTCAGAACTCTTGTTCCGCACACCCTTTGTTCCATTGTCCTTACCCTTCTGCCCTCTTTCGTACTGTTTCCTCCCTGTGCTTTTCTCTGCGCTATTCGCTTCTCTTCGCCCTTTATGCTTCAGTTCTCTGTGCCCCTCTACACCCTCGGATTCTCCTGACCTCTGTAACCTTCTATTCTCAGCGTCCTTGTACCTCTTCCTGCACCATGCGATGCTCTGGGTCTCTGGGCCCTTCAGTTCTCCTAGCCCCTGCGCCTTCCTTCTTGGGACCCTTTGGGCCTCTCTCCCTGGGGCCTCCAGTTCGGTCTCCCTCCTGTACTCTCTATTTCTCTGTGCCCACGACCCATTCGTCTCACTCTCTCTCTTTCCTTGCATCCTCTGGTACGCTAGGCCCCTCCTCCACCCTTGGCCTTGGGTTCTCTCACCCCCTCCCTCTGGTTCCTCTGCATCTTGCAGTTCTCTTACTTGAGCCTTCGGATCTTCAGTCCCTTTCTTTCTCTGTGGCCCCACTCCCTTCAGTACAGTGGGCCTATGCAGCTTTCGCCCCCCCCCACCCCTACAACTTTTGGTTCCATTTGCTCTCTTTGAAGTTTTCTAAACACCTCCACCCTTCGGTTCTCTGCTCCTTGCACCCTTCGGTTCTCTGGCCCCTCCACCCTTCGGTTCTCTGGCCCCTCCTCCCTTCGGTTCTCTGCTCCTTGCACCCTTCGGTTCTCTGGCCCCTCCACCCTTCGGTTCTCTGGGCCCCTCCACCCTTCGGTTCTCTGCTCCTTGCACCCTTCGGTTCTCTGGCCCCTCCACCCTTCGGTTCTCTGCTCCTTGCACCCTTCGGTTCTCTGGCCCCTCCACCCTTCGGTTCTCTGCTCCTTGCACCCTTCGGTTCTCTGGCCCCTCCACCCTTCGGTTCTCTGGCCCCTCCACCCTTCGGTTCTCTGGGCCCCTCCACCCTTCGGTTCTCTGCTCCTTGCACCCTTCGGTTCTCTGGCCCCTCCACCCTTCGGTTCTCTGGCCCCTCCACCCTTCGGTTCTCTGGCCCCTCCTCCCTTCGGTTCTCTGCTCCTTGCACCCTTCGGTTCTCTGGCCCCTCCACCCTTCGGTTCTCTGGGCCCCTCCACCCTTCGGTTCTCTGCTCCTTGCACCCTTCGGTTCTCTGGCCCCTCCACCCTTCGGTTCTCTGCTCCTTGCACCCTTCGGTTCTCTGGCCCCTCCACCCTTCGGTTCTCTGCTCCTTGCACCCTTCGGTTCTCTGGCCCCTCCACCCTTCGGTTCTCTGGCCCCTCCACCCTTCGGTTCTCTGGGCCCCTCCACCCTTCGGTTCTCTGCTCCTTGCACCCTTCGGTTCTCTGGCCCCTCCACCCTTCGGTTCTCTGGCCCCTCCACCCTTCGGTTCTCTGCTCCTTGCACCCTTCGGTTCTCTGGCCCCTCCACCCTTCGGTTCTCTGCTCCTTGCACTCTTCGGTTCTCTGGCCCCTCCACCCTTCGGTTCTCTGGCCCCTCCACCCTTCGGTTCTCTGGCCCCTCCACCCTTCGGTTCTCTGCTCCTTGCACCCTTCGGTTCTCTGCTCCTTGCACCCTTCGGTTCTCTGCTCCTTGCACCCTTCGGTTCTCTGGCCCCTCCACCCTTCGGTTCTCTGCTCCTTGCACCCTTCGGTTCTCTGGCCCCTCCACCCTTCGGTTCTCTGGCCCCTCCACCCTTCGGTTCTCTGCTCCTTGCACCCTTCGGTTCTCTGGCCCCTCCACCCTTCGGTTCTCTGCTCCTTGCACCCTTCGGTTCTCTGCTCCTTGCACCCTTCGGTTCTCTGCTCCTTGCACCCTTCGGTTCTCTGCTCCTTGCACCCTTCGGTTCTCTGGCCCCTCCACCCTTCGGTTCTCTGCTCCTTGCACCCTTCGGTTCTCTGGCCCCTCCACCCTTCGGTTCTCTGCTCCTTGCACCCTTCGGTTCTCTGCTCCTTGCACCCTTCGGTTCTCTGGCCCCTCCACCCTTCGGTTCTCTGCTCCTTGCACCCTTCGGTTCTCTGGCCCCTCCACCCTTCGGTTCTCTGCTCCTTGCACCCTTCGGTTCTCTGCTCCTTGCACCCTTCGGTTCTCTGGCCCCTCCACCCTTCGGTTCTCTGCTCCTTGCACCCTTCGGTTCTCTGGCCCCTCCACCCTTCGGTTCTCTGCTCCTTGCACCCTTCGGTTCTCTGGCCCCTCCACCCTTCGGTTCTCTGCTCCTTGCACCCTTCGGTTCTCTGCTCCTTGCACCCTTCGGTTCTCTGCTCCTTGCACCCTTCGGTTCTCTGGCCCCTCCACCCTTCGGTTCTCTGCTCCTTGCACCCTTCGGTTCTCTGGCCCCTCCACCCTTCGGTTCTCTGGCCCCTCCACCCTTCGGTTCTCTGCTCCTTGCACCCTTCGGTTCTCTGGCCCCTCCACCCTTCGGTTCTCTGCTCCTTGCACCCTTCGGTTCTCTGCTCCTTGCACCCTTCGGTTCTCTGCTCCTTGCACCCTTCGGTTCTCTGCTCCTTGCACCCTTCGGTTCTCTGGCCCCTCCACCCTTCGGTTCTCTGCTCCTTGCACCCTTCGGTTCTCTGGCCCCTCCACCCTTCGGTTCTCTGCTCCTTGCACCCTTCGGTTCTCTGCTCCTTGCACCCTTCGGTTCTCTGGCCCCTCCACCCTTCGGTTCTCTGCTCCTTGCACCCTTCGGTTCTCTGGCCCCTCCACCCTTCGGTTCTCTGCTCCTTGCACCCTTCGGTTCTCTGCTCCTTGCACCCTTCGGTTCTCTGGCCCCTCCACCCTTCGGTTCTCTGCTCCTTGCACCCTTCGGTTCTCTGGCCCCTCCACCCTTCGGTTCTCTGCTCCTTGCACCCTTCGGTTCTCTGGCCCCTCCACCCTTCGGTTCTCTGCTCCTTGCACCCTTCGGTTCTCTGCTCCTTGCACCCTTCGGTTCTCTGGCCCCTCCACCCTTCGGTTCTCTGCTCCTTGCACCCTTCGGTTCTCTGCTCTTTGCACCCTTCGGTTCTCTGGCCCCTCCACCCTTCGGTTCTCTGCTCCTTGCACCCTTCGGTTCTCTGCTCCTTGCACCCTTCGGTTCTCTGCTCCTTGCACCCTTCGGTTCTCTGCTCCTTGCACCCTTCGGTTCTCTGGCCCCTCCACCCTTCGGTTCTCTGCTCCTTGCACCCTTCGGTTCTCTGGCCCCTCCACCCTTCGGTTCTCTGCTCCTTGCACCCTTCGGTTCTCTGGCCCCTCCACCCTTCGGTTCTCTGCTCCTTGCACCCTTCGGTTCTCTGCTCCTTGCACCCTTCGGTTCTCTGACCCCTGCACCCTTCGGTTCTCTGCTCCTTGCACCCTTCGGTTCTCTGGCCCCTCCACCCTTCGGTTCTCTGCTCCTTGCACCCTTCGGTTCTCTGGCCCCTCCACCCTTCGGTTCTCTGCTCCTTGCACCCTTCGGTTCTCTGCTCCTTGCACCCTTCGGTTCTCTGGCCCCTCCACCCTTCGGTTCTCTGCTCCTTGCACCCTTCGGTTCTCTGCTCCTTGCACCCTTCGGTTCTCTGGCCCCTCCACCCTTCGGTTCTCTGCTCCTTGCACCCTTCGGTTCTCTGCTCCTTGCACCCTTCGGTTCTCTGGCCCCTCCACCCTTCGGTTCTCTGCTCCTTGCACCCTTCGGTTCTCTGCTCCTTGCACCCTTCGGTTCTCTGCTCCTTGCACCCTTCGGTTCTCTGGCCCCTCCACCCTTCGGTTCTCTGCTCCTTGCACCCTTCGGTTCTCTGGCCCCTCCACCCTTCGGTTCTCTGCTCCTTGCACCCTTCGGTTCTCTGCTCCTTGCACCCTTCGGTTCTCTGGCCCCTCCACCCTTCGGTTCTCTGCTCCTTGCACCCTTCGGTTCTCTGCTCCTTGCACCCTTCGGTTCTCTGCTCCTTGCACCCTTCGGTTCTCTGGCCCCTCCACCCTTCGGTTCTCTGCTCCTTGCACCCTTCGGTTCTCTGCTCCTTGCACCCTTCGGTTCTCTGCTCCTTGCACCCTTCGGTTCTCTGCTCCTTGCACCCTTCGGTTCTCTGCTCCTTGCACCCTTCGGTTCTCTGGCCCCTCAACCCTTCGGTTCTCTGCTCCTTGCACCCTTCGGTTCTCTGGCCCCTCCACCCTTCGGTTCTCTGCTCCTTGCACCCTTCGGTTCTCTGGCCCCTCCACCCTTCGGTTCTCTGCTCCTTGCACCCTTCGGTTCTCTGCTCCTTGCACCCTTCGGTTCTCTGGCCCCTCCACCCTTCGGTTCTCTGCTCCTTGCACCCTTCGGTTCTCTGGCCCCTCCACCCTTCGGTTCTCTGCTCCTTGCACCCTTCGGTTCTCTGCTCCTTGCACCCTTCGGTTCTCTGGCCCCTCCACCCTTCGGTTCTCTGCTCCTTGCACCCTTCGGTTCTCTGGCCCCTCCACCCTTCGGTTCTCTGCTCCTTGCACCCTTCGGTTCTCTGCTCCTTGCACCCTTCGGTTCTCTGGCCCCTCCACCCTTCGGTTCTCTGCTCCTTGCACCCTTCGGTTCTCTGCTCCTTGCACCCTTCGGTTCTCTGGCCCCTCCACCCTTCGGTTCTCTGCTCCTTGCACCCTTCGGTTCTCTGGCCCCTCCACCCTTCGGTTCTCTGCTCCTTGCACCCTTCGGTTCTCTGGCCCCTCCACCCTTCGGTTCTCTGCTCCTTGCACCCTTCGGTTCTCTGCTCCTTGCACCCTTCGGTTCTCTGGCCCCTCCACCCTTCGGTTCTCTGCTCCTTGCACCCTTCGGTTCTCTGCTCCTTGCACCCTTCGGTTCTCTGGCCCCTCCACCCTTCGGTTCTCTGCTCCTTGCACCCTTCGGTTCTCTGCTCCTTGCACCCTTCGGTTCTCTGGCCCCTCCACCCTTCGGTTCTCTGCTCCTTGCACCCTTCGGTTCTCTGGCCCCTCCACCCTTCGGTTCTCTGCTCCTTGCACCCTTCGGTTCTCTGGCCCCTCCACCCTTCGGTTCTCTGCTCCTTGCACCCTTCGGTTCTCTGCTCCTTGCACCCTTCGGTTCTCTGGCCCCTCCACCCTTCGGTTCTCTGCTCCTTGCACCCTTCGGTTCTCTGCTCCTTGCACCCTTCGGTTCTCTGGCCCCTCCACCCTTCGGTTCTCTGCTCCTTGCACCCTTCGGTTCTCTGCTCCTTGCACCCTTCGGTTCTCTGGCCCCTCCACCCTTCGGTTCTCTGCTCCTTGCACCCTTCGGTTCTCTGGCCCCTCCACCCTTCGGTTCTCTGCTCCTTGCACCCTATGGTTCTATGGCCCTCCTGTACCCTACGGTTCACTCTCTCTTCGCCTCTCTCAGCGCATCCACTCTTCCGTTCTCTTGCTCTCCTTGCAACCTTTGGTTCTCCCCCCTGCATCTTTCGTTTATCTTGCTACATATTTCGGTTCTCACGTCCGTTTGGGTCTATAATAATAAGAAATAAATGGGGTCTCTCTTTTTCTCTCCTTACATCCTTCGGTTCTCTGGGCCTCGGAGTTCTTCCGTTCCAGGAGTCCCGTCGCGGCCGGCAAGAGGGGGTAAAGGGGGGGGGAGGGAGCTCGGCGCGAGTGTGTGGGGAGCGACAGAGTAATGTAAATACAATTTCAACTAAACTTACCTTAACACCTTCCTCCAACTGCGTCCTTCGGATCACGTGCCACCGCTCCTGCTGCTCCTAGGCAGCCTCCCTCCCGCTCCCCTAAGCCACACTCACTGCATGTGGGGGGCGTGGGGCCCCTCAAGAGATTCATTCCCGGTCTGATCTGGGCGGCGCGAAGAGGGGCCCAGTCCTGAGTTAGAAATGGCATCTGTTACGCCAGGGCCCGGGCGTGCGCATGCGCACCAACCATTTCATTAATGAAGAGGCCATGGCATGCGCGCACTGAAGAGGCTTGGTTGCTACCTTTGCTGAGTGAGGGGCCCCCTGAAGCGCGAGGCCCCCGGGGCCCCCCCACACTGCGGGGGCCTGTGTTACGCCCCTGTGGAGAAGGGGCAAAGTCAGCCACTGTCCGATGGCAGAACACAGAGGGACATATTCAGAAAGGCATATTGGAATATATGAAGCAGGTAATTACTTTTACATGCCATTGTGAACTGTCTCCAAAAGATTAAAAAAAATAATAATGATACACACTTGGTGCACATAAAAAGCTCTGCACTCTGTGTGTGCACTTTCACTAATATGGAATTGGACGTTTGGGGCCGTTTCACAAAAGTGCAATAGCATGTGAAAGAGCATTCGTGCATTACTACTTCCTGGCCTCATAAATGCCTTTGTAAACAGACCTCTCTATCCTGTAGTATGTGCCTCCCAACAGCCTACACCGAAAATCAATTGGTGCTGGGGTGCGTGCAGGGCGGCTGGGGCCTCTCAAAGTATAAAGTCCACTCTGTCGAGCAACTGTTGGATGAAAAGTCCCATGCACAACCAGAAAGAAGCATCTCTTATTAGGGCTCCAAAAGTTAACGTTAAAAATCTTTATTCATGCCATTTTCACTTCATTCTTTTTCTTGAAATTATCAATATCAGGATTTCCGTCCTTTTACAGCATTCTTTCCATTTAACAATAATTTCAGCTCTAGCTCCTCCCCAGACTCTTGACAGGCATCCCTTCCACAGAAGTTTAAGTGAGTCATGCATTAAACTGAGGCAACGCCCTCCACAGACTTTTAAATCACTCATATTAAAGAAGCATTTGCAATGCAATAGATCTCGCGTTTACGCAAGTTTAAGCCATTGGCATTGTAAATGACAATGCCTTTTATGTTTTAAAACCAAAACATAAATAAAAAGCATTGTCATTTATAATGCCAATAGCATAAACTAGTGTAAATATGAGACCTATCCTCTCCATCCATCCATCCCCTCCACTCCACTCCATCCATCCATCCATCCATCCATCCCCCCACTCCATCCATCCATCCATCCCCTCCACTCCATCCATCCATCCATCCCTCACTCCATCCATCCATCCCCCACTCCATCCATCCATCCATCCCCTCCACTCCATCCATCCATCAATCCATCCATCCATCCCCACTCCATCGCTATCATCTTGCAAATCATCTTTATACACCAATACAGACTTTGTTAAAAATGTAATGCAACACATTGTCATATACAATGCCAATAACTCAAACTTTAATGCTGCGAGACCTATTGCATTGCAAATGCTTGTTGCCAGTTTGTTTCCAGCGAGTAAAAAATAATTTATACTTTAAGGGTCAGACCTTGTTGTTTATGACTCCGGCCCTCGTGCTCCACCCATTTTTGTGGGTTCTCGGAGTACTGTTCCCCTTTCCAGCACTCCATAGTAGAAATGCATACATGAAATCCCGCATACCCGTGTGCACAGAAAGACACAGACACAGAAAGACACAGTTATACAGCCGGACAAACACACGGGTACTGACTGGGGTGAGCACGCACGGACGGGCGTCGAGTAAAACAAAACTAGCAATGCGAGGATAACGCAGTGCCGTCACGCTGTCCCCATCATGGGGTTAATTCGGCTTCGTCTTCCCGGGGGCGTTTACTGGAATTGTGGCGTGCGTGGAATGGATGAGTCATGGAGAGGGGTGCCCTAGGTGTGGAGGTCGGGGTGCATCTTATTATAATACCCCCGCTCTCGCCGCAGCCGGACAGCATCTTGTACTTATTTCACCGAGCTGCAGAGGCCAGCGCCCTCCCCAGGAAAAGGTGATGCACCTCTGGGATATTTCTGGTTTAAATGACAGGTTTGGGTCCAGTGTTTTTGTTTTTCCTTTTACCACACAAGTGAGTGTTTCCCATTACCAATGGGGAGATGGGGATAAACTTTCCAACTCATCTCTCCAGCCCCCCACCCCGCCTCCCTCCGGCGTGGAGTAGTGTGTGGAGGGAGGGGTATTTTCTAGCACATCCGTCACGTTAAACATCTAATTGAAGTTCAATCGCTAGAGATCGTGAATGGGCAGGAGGTGCTGAAACAAACGGATAGGTTTTTGCAGGAATCGTTGGCGGTCACAGAACTTCGGACTCCTGGCCCAGGCAGCGTGTATTGTTGGCTGGCTGAGTCTTCAAGAAATGACAGTCCTGGAGAATGGAGAACAAGTGGGCCTGTCGAGAATTGCGTCAGTAGTCGTTAAACGTGGGGAGGTGGACGACGGGAAGGGACCAAGGTGGTGGGAGAAACGGGAGTAAAGGGGGGCTTGGGAGGGACACCCTGGAGATTCTGAGAGAAGGGGAAAGAGGCAGGAGCCCGGGGGCACGAGGGATGACTGGGACCCGGACTTCACCGATCACTTCACAGCGCGCATGCGCAGTAGTCTGACTTCAAAGAAGTTGGGAGTGGGATATAGTACATAACCGGTACCTGGAAAGGGGTGTGAGGCTAAAATAGGGCTCTTCACTCGTAGGGGGGTTACGTGCTGGTTTAAAGTTCAATACCTGTCATCTGTCTTTATCCCAGTCACTCTCTCCACCTTTCCCTGTACACTGCACGCACCGATAAGGGTCGCTGTAGCTGGGAGAGGATAGGGGTCAGCGAGATGCCCTTATATACTGAAGCGTCTGTGTTACATGATGAAAGTTGGCGAGCAAGACCAGACGTACCAAGAGGAGACACCTCACTCGCGGACGCCCCCCCCCCCCCCCTGCTTTCAGGTGGACTGGTTGAGAAGCTTAGCACCGTAAGCAGAAGAGAAGATGAACTCGTCCCCACAGGAGCCGTACAAGCTGGCGCAACAGCTGTGGCATATTTAATGATGAGCGTGCTTTACACGGGAGTGGTGTTGCTCTGCCTTTATCTTTTAACACTTGGCTTTGATTAAGGGAGTAAATCATGCACTTTTTTTCTTTCTTTTGTACTTTAGGGTTTCACAATATTTGGTGTTTCTCCTCCTATTTCGCTGGTTAAATTTAAGTTGTACTGTCGGCTGGTCATTTTTTTGTGCGTACCTTGACTTAGTATGTTCCAGATGTATTTATTGATAGTATGTATTTTTTACTTATCACAGCCTTGAAAAAGTCTGTACCTCCTGACGAAACACGTGTCAGCTGTTTATTGAGTGATATTTCCAGGGTATTGGAGACGTGTAGTGATGCTGGCTACATACATTTGTTGTGAATTGAAAGCCTGAATGAATATAAATCTGGAAGGAAACGAACATACTTTTGGACCGTTTCTACTCTTCATCTACATTACTGTTGAATAGTGCTCCAGCGTCAACTTATTCAGGTGTATGTCTGTTGTGTGACGTATCTGCAATCAATAATAACGCACAGAAAAGCAGCAACATACTAGTCAGGCGGCAAACTGAGCCAAACAGATTTTAAGTTTACACGTTTAAGACAGCCTTAACTACACATGCCACGCCCCTTTTAGAGACTCCCCTTCCCTCGTTTTTTACATCCCACTGAAAGCATTGTTTATACAGGCCAACGGGAGGTATTTGAGTAGGTTTTAATTCGCTACAGTGATGGGCAAGTTGTTGGCACAAAAGACAGGGCTGCCCCCCAAAAGATCTGGGACTCGTTTATTTCACAAAGCGGTACAAAAAGGGGGTGGTGATGGACGGAGCATCTGAGCCAATCAAACTCTCACACCCAGTCAAAAGATCTGGGTTTAATCCATCACCGATCTTTAGCCCACTCACCACCCCCTTTTGTACCGCTTTGTTCGCCATAAGTTGGCAGGGTATGCTCAGACGTGAGTCCCTTGCTCACTTTGCCACTGGATTCAAGCAAGCCTGGATGAAGACGGCTGAAATGCCAGAAACCGGTCCTAGGAAGCTTGTTTCCGGTCCAGGGAAGGCATGGCTTGGCAGTTCGGGCTGGACTGTTCCCATGAGGCACAGGGTCAGACTGATTTGCATATGGTCATGTCTGAACTGGGGTGGCAGAGTGGGCTAAAGAACAGCTTAAAATAGTAGCCTGGGCCACTGCTGGGTGGGACCACTGAGGGAAGTAAGTACTTGTTTTGCATAAAAGACACAGAAGCGAGAAGCACTTTTAAAACATTGCTTTTGATTGGATTTTTACATATACAACATACATATTAAAACCACACATAGCCGTGCAACGGTCATGCCATGTGCAGAGGAAGCATATTGAAGGGTGCGGAACTGCAGCACAGGTGTCCTCTGCATAACTCTTGAGTTGCGGACCATGTGAATAAATGAGTTGCGCAAGCAGGAGAACATATAGATTGAACAACGTCGGGCTGAATGATGAACCTTATGTGACACCTCACCCCAGCTGTTTGAATCCTGAATGAAAGGGAGACACAAAAAACTCTTGAGAATGATGATTGGTCAAGTAAGTCTGGACCCAGGTCAACACTGAGCCTTGAATTCCAACTTCAGAAAACGGTGACAGCAGAAATTGGTGTGAGAGCGTATTGAAAGCCACAGCGAGTTAGCAGAGAATCAAAGTAGAATATTTGCCTTGATCCACCAGCAATCAAAGGTCACTCAATGAGAAAAACCAGTGTGTTTTTGTGCTGTGCGCTGAACGAAAGCCAGATTGTGCCTCATCGAGAAAGGTCATCTTGTTTTGTTTGCTATATTCGCCCTTAGTGGCCAAGGGTATGCCCAGACATGGGCTCCTTGCTGGCTGTGCCACTGGATTCAAGCGAGCCTGGCTGATGCGGGGTGATACCTCGAAACTGGTCCCAGGATGCTTGTTTATGGTACGGGAGGAACTGGCCTGGCAGTTTGGGCTGGACTGTTCCCATGAGGAGTAGGGTCAAGACTGATTTGCATATAGCTGGGTCCAAACTGGGGTGGCACAGTGAGCAAAAGAATGATGGCTTAAATCCAGATCTCTTGACTGGGGGTGAGTGGTTGAAAAGTTTCAGCACTCCGTCCATCATCATGTTTTGTTGACTACAAGTGTCATCCGGTGGCCCACACTCAGAGAGTCTGAGCTGTCCAGGCGGGCAACTAGAGCCAAATTTCAGGGTGCGGGGGGGGGGCTGAAAAATATTTCGGGGGAGGCTAATTCTTCCAACCACAGACAGAGTGGCTGTAAGAATGGGTGAACACACAACAAAAGCCTCATTTACAATTCATGGTCTTTTAAAGACCTGTTAAGTACTCGGGTGCGGCTGCAATTTAGATGCTTGCCAGCCCGCGAATCTGTGTGCGCCCGTGCTGACAGGCACGACGGGGGGGGGGGGGGGGGCTGAAGCCCCGTGAGCCCAATGGGTGTTGCGCGCCTGGTGCTGTCTTGGTAAAAACCACAGCCAGTTTTATCTAGTTTCACACTCACTTTTTACCACCCCACCAGGACACCCTCACACTTATCAAACGGCGAGAAAAATAAAAAGATCTCTACTGAAGTGACAATTTGGGTGACCTGTAGGGCATTTCAGCGCCGGCCCCACGAGGAGCACCCGACCGATGATGATGCATGACATCCCCAGGGATGTGTGAGGGCAACAAGAAATACACTTGTTGATTGTCCCTTAGGAACTGGATCACCACCTAGCAGTTCCTTTTCTCTTAGTCTTGGCCCTTTTTAATGCCTTACCAGGAACAGTAACCCCCATTTTGAAAACACCTTAGAGGTACCCCTTGAACCCTACTAGTCACCTAGTGTGCCGGTTGACTGGTATCATCCAACCTGCCACCACAGATGAGTTTCTGACCCTCTGCAGGTGAGAACCTGCTCTCTCTGAGGCCAGAAACAATGCCTGTCCAGCAGAAAGGAATCACACCTTCTCCAGCAGGATGGTTAGCAGATTAGCATCTGAAGGCCAGAGGCTTCAAAGACTCTACTGCCTTTGAAATGTGACCATGGCTTCCCCCTGATCTGAGGAACACTACCCCTTCCCTGAGGCCCGTTTGGCACCAGGGCAGCCTGGAAATTAGATAGCCAGAATTCATGCACCACTTATAGGCAAGGCACACCCCTAAGGTGGGCCACCTGAAGTGGACAGTTAAAGAAGGGTTTCACCATTTTGATTTTGGTGCAACTAGGTACTCGGGGTCAAGACTGTGCCCACTCTTCACAGGAAGTGGTCTTATAAAGGGTGTAGACACCCCAGGGGTAAGTAGCCCATTGGCTACTGCACTACACTCCCCTAAAATCCCCTAAATTCACCATTTAGGGGTCCCCCCAACACCAGAGCTTCAGATTTTTTTTTACCTGGGAACCGAAGAAGGACAAAGAAGAGTTGACACCGCAAGAACAGAGGGCCTGCTCCGAAACTGGCACCAAACTCTGCCCTGCAGCTGGTAACCTCGACAGTTGCCAGATCAACTTGTCCAGAAGCCAAAAAATCTCCCCAAACCCTTGAAGGTCTATCAAGTGCTTCAACAACCACTTAGCATCTCCCTTGGGGGGGAGGAGCCATTCCCCTGCATCTGCAGACATCATCTGTAGTTGTCTGGTACATTGTTTTGCTGACCCTCGGGCCCACCAAGGGAACATCTAACCAGGAGGAGGTCACCTTGATTCCAAGAGGTCATCCCCATCTCTCCAGCAAGTTTTGAGACACGAGACCCTCCAGGCGGCCCCCCTGCGCCAATACGCTGGGTACCGGAACATTTGCGGCAACCAAGGTTTGCTGAGTGTCCAGTCCAGACACCACCACTGCCTAAACTGACCTGCCCACCGAGGGACATCAGGACCAATGAGGCTTACACTGGGAGTGGCCCTGCTGTGTGTTTTCTTCCCTTCTACAAACACCCCTGTATCTGAGCCACACAGACCAGTATCATGGAAACGGACTGTGCCCCCTTGCTCCTGAGAATCTTCAGAGCTGAGTTTCCCTTTGGTTTCTGCTGGACTTGTCCTAAAGTCCCCACTTACAGCCTTTTTGTTACAGGTACTTTGGACTAAACCGTGTAGCACCCAAGGCTACCCACATGACCCCTCTGCAACGGGACACAACAGGGCAGGTAAACCTGAACTGCTGGTGGTTCATTGGACATTGGGCTCCAAGCACCTTCAATCCTAAAGGGGACCCTCTACAACCGCTTCCAAGTATTTTATGTAGTTTATGTCTTTCCTCCCATATGATACCATTAATGCGTTCAAGGCTCATACCTCCAAAACTGTTATTTGAGTATTTTACTGTAAAATATATAGCTCCAAAAGTACTTACCTGATTCCGAAGCAAGACCCAATGAGGATGTGCAAACTACTACTTGCTGCTGCCCGCTAACTTAAGGATATATTGGTTACAATGACCCTACACGACTGGTAGAGGAAACATCAATCGGAAAATATTTCTTTATGCTGCTACTTGCTTTTAAGGATAATTGGTCTAATGTTACTATGAATTATTGAAGATGAAGATTTAGTTTCGAAAATATTGCACAGCGCTACAATTTGGATGTGAGGAATTTGTTTATTTTGGTTAGTGTCTTACTTGATGTCAAGATTATAAACTCTAAGAATAATATTTGTTAGTGCCCTGATGAAGTCTTTTGGATTAACGCCATATAGACGAAACACGTGTTGGCAATCTTGTGGCTTGGACAGTATATATCAAGAAGATTAGACACAGAGGATTTAGTTGAACTTGGAATAAAAGAAGAAATTATTATAAACAGAGACTTGTATTCTTATATGTGCCTTTACTTCATAAGTTTGTTGCTCAGGTTCTCAACTGTTAATATGTATTTTATGTGAATCTTGGTCTTCATTTTACAACGTAGGGTAGTCGTTGTATATTAACCTTTGAGCACTTACGTCTTTGTGATTGTGAATTGCGGATATCTTTACACTTTCCTGTGCATGGTTTCCCCTACTGCCTTATCTTGTGAAATTCTGATTCCGAAGCATTTGGTGGCTAAAATTATATAGAAATGAAAATAACATCCTGGAATATCGCAGGGCTGGCCAAAAAAGCACGGGACCAGTTATTTCTAACTTTTATGGAAAGGCAGGACATAATCTGTCTTCAGGAGTGCTGGGACTTGGAGGAGACCCACATTGAGGGCTTTAGTACTTTCTATATTCCCTCCATTCAGGGCAATCGAGGTAGAGGTTCTGGGGGACTGTGTATCTTCGCCTCTAATCTGTGCAATATAAAAAAGAGCACATATGAGGCGAGTGGACCCAAAGCAGGTGTAGGAAGCTCATTACAAGGCTTGAGCATTAAAACAAACGGGCGTTCTCTTTTCCTGATCAACATCTATAATAATGCGCCAAAAGTTGATGTTAAAGCTTTAATAGCGGAGCTTGATGCATTGCTCAAGAGAGGTGGGCAGGAGGCAGACTGCTTCCTCATAGCAGGAGACTTTAATTGTCACCTATGTCCCCATAGTCAAACAAAAAATTGCGGCATCCTCGATCTAAGAGGGGATCCCACCACGCATTTTGAACATTCCATCTGGGGCAATTTGCTAAATCAACTCATGCATGATTGGGACCTGGGCTTCGCCAACGAACTTTGTGAGCCACCTGTAGCTTTCCAGACAACCTTCTTTGGCCGAGGGGCAGGCACTGTAATCGACTACATCTTAGTCTCCAACAGGAATCAAGGCTGGGTGGGGGGTTTTGAAATGGAAGACCTAGCAATAAGCGACCATTTTCCTATTAGTACCACCGTTGTTGTAGGGAAGCCGGGGACTCAAACAACAAGCACAATGAATATACTTCATTGTCGCTCGGTGTCGCTGGCCAGAAAAAATGGGCGAAAATTGATTCCACAAACTTCTTGAAGGACTTGGTCCAGAAAGAAATGAAACATTTTTCCACCTGCTTAGAACTTAGCACTAATCCTGAGTTAATTATAGGGGCATATGATAGGATTACCGCCACAATAAATGCCAAGCTAACTAAAAAACAAAAGACAGGGGAAGAAATAAGATTACATGGCTGGTTTAATCCTGCCTGCACTAAAGCACACAAAGCCCTCCTACAGGCTCTAAAGACTGTCCCAAGGGACAGTGGCCGAGTCAAGGACGCTAGACGAGCTTATAAGCAGACCCTCCGAAGTAGACAGGATGATCTGAAAAATGCAGCCTGGGAAGCCCTGATAAAGGCAAGTGCCTTACGGGATAATATTTCTTTCTGGAAAGAAATTAATGCCCCCTTCTTTTCGGATAGTAAGGTAGACTCATTGGAGATAGCTATAACGGAAGATGTCTGGGTTAACTATTTCACTTCCCTATATAAGAAAGATTTATTAGCACTGATCCCACAAGATGATTCGGAAGCTGGGCAGGTGGTTCTCCCACCGATTCATGGAAATTTCCCACTAAATGTAATGTTTACCCCTCCAGAGGTGGAACAAGCAATCTGTCAGAGTGCTAATTTAAAGGCCCCTGGACCTGATGGAGTTCCCATTGATTTGTTCAAGGGGAATGTAGATCTATGGGCTCCTTTATTAGCAAACGTAATGAATGCTTATACCAAAATAGGTTTTCCCGACACATGGCACGAAGCAATAGTCATTCCAATATTTAAAAAAGGGGACAGGCAAGACCCAAAATGCTATCGTCCCATCTCCCTGCTAGACAATCTGATGAAAGTCGCAGGTAGGGTGTTGTTAACCAAACTACAAACCTGGTCCAAGAGTAAGGGAATACTTTCGAAATTCCAATACGGCTTTAAGTCCGGCTTAGGAACTGTAGAGCAGGGTCTAAACCTGGCCCTAATAACGAATAAATATATTGGAGCAAAAAAAGGGAACCTGTTCCTAACATTCGTTGACCTAACCTCGGCCTTTGATTGCCTAGATCATAGAATGTTATGGAAAACCTTGGCCAAAATGGGGATAGACAAAAACATTTTAAGTTTTATTCAGGAATTGTATAGAGATGCAGGCGCCACGGTGAGATTTGGCAAAAACGGCGAGCGAACTAGGAAATTCCCAATAGAAAAGGGTGTTCGACAAGGCTGCATCCTTGCGCCATTCCTATTTAATTTATATATTAACGAGGTAGCAGCCTTTTTAAACGACCTGGAAGTGGATTACCCTAAAATAAACGGCCTCTCAGTCCCATTACTATTATACGCTGATGATGCGGTGATCATGGCCCGCACACAGCGGGGTCTCCAGAAGGCATTAATGGGTTTTGCAACCTTCATGAGCACTAGAGGCCTAAAAATAAATGTGGGGAAAACTTTTACAATGTCATGCACTACCAGGAAAAATATCCCAGACTGCAAAACCTTCGTCAATGACACAAAGATAGCTATGACTAAAACGTTCTCTTATCTGGGCATCATTTTTAATAATAGGGGCACATGGTCCTCAGCAATCACCTCCCGGAACCTGGCCTTTGCTCGCACGATTGGTGCGGTTAAACAATTTGCTAAAAGACTGGGTGGGAAACCTGTAGATATATTACTTAAAATCTATGCAGCGAAATGCGTGTCCACAGCCGTTTATGGGGCTGGCATCTGGGGATTGGCAGAAAGCACCCAAATACAAAGGGTGGAAAATGCCTTTTTGAGGTACCTTTTAGCAGTCCCGCGTTCCACATCTACTACCATATGCCATAAAGAACTTGACAGAGCCCATATCAGTGATCTGATAAAGATAGCGCCAGTCATGCTGTGGTACAAGATTTGGACATGCGAGGACACGACCTTCAACAGGGAAGTAATTCATGACTGCCTGGACCAATCCGGGGGCTGTAAGCAACCGTGGCTGGCCTACGTTAAGAAATTCCTGACCTCTATTGGCCAACCAGATCTCTATTCAAACCCAACATCATGCTCACAAATATCAAAAAAAGCTTTAAAAGGGGCATGCCTTGGTTTATTGGAGGAGAGGAGATATTACTTAGATGGGAATAAGTCCACCATTGTAGCCCATCGTCAGATTCTCCATGACCAAGGCCTTCATCCATATCTGGCGCCAACCTATTCATGTTATCATAGAATGCTTTTGTCACGAATGAGGACGGAATCTTTTTTCAGGCTAATAACGTTCCCTGCCCCAAATGATTGGTCTGTGAAGTTGATAAAATGCCCGTGTGACGGCTTAGCCACCCAGTCTAATATACACTGCATTTTTTTCTGCGAGTATTATCAGTGGGGTAGGAAAAAATACTTGCTACCACTGCTAAAGACATGGGGTTTGAGAAGCTGTAAATCTGCCCTGCTTAGATTGTACTTGCTCCAAGATGAGTCAACTATTGTAACGGCGATAACATTTTTGACTTTCATCATAAAATGTAGAGGGACCATGCGCAACGATTAGGAGCCTGAGGTTTAATGAGTATTATCCTGTGCATAATAACACCAAATAATATAAAATAATGAAATATTTATCTCAAGCGATGTATTAATTCAATGAATTTACCCATTGAACATAATGAATTTTATGAAAACTTTTTTTAAAGAATTTTAAGATTTGGCTATTTGTTTGTTTATATGACATGTCTTTTTAAAAATGAGTTTTAAATGAGTAAGCTTTTTAACGTGTTTTTGTCTGTATTATGCTTTTATGTTTGCTTTTATGGTTTTTTGTCAAACACCGAATAAAGCTATCTTTGAATCTTGATATAGAAATGTGTTTTATTTTATAAATTGGTCTCAGATTTCTCCTTGAGTCTGTGTACCATTTATTGACTCTGTGTGTGCAACAAATGCTTAACACTCCCTCCTGATAAGCCTAAACTGCTCGACCACACTGCCATAAATAGAGCACTTGGGATTATTAAAGTAAGCCCTGAAAACCAATAAGTATCATCATGACTTTTTGCATATTGTTCCTCTACAGTGATACACTACATAAAAAGCCTGCTTCCTACAACTCTGGCTCGCCTTCTGACCCCTGTCCCCACCACATCTTCAACAAAGCTGACTCCATCATCGCACCCCAACTCCGCGATGTCATCAACTGCTCTCTCAACTCTGCCACCTTTCCAGAAAGCTGGAAACACGCCGAACTCAGCGCCCTTCTGAAAAAACCCACAGCAGACCCCTCAGAACTGAAAAACTACCGACCCATATCCCTCCTCCCATTCCCGGCCAAAGTCATCGAGAAAGCCGTCAACAGCCAACTCGCTGCCTTCCTTGAATCCAACAACTCCCTTGATCCATCTCAATCCGGGTTTCGAGCCAAACACAGCACCGAAACCGCCCTCATTGCATCGACCGACGACATCCGATCACTCCTGGACAACGGTGAAACAGTGGCCCTCATCCTACTCGACCTTTCCGCCGCTTTCGACACAGTCTGCCACAGCACCCTTATACAACGCCTCAGCAACATCGGCATACAAGGAAAAGCCTTGGACTGGATCACCTCATTCCTCGCTGGGAGAACTCAAAGAGTCCGACTTCCCCCATTCTACTCAGAGGCCACCGAAGTCATCTGCGGCGTACCCCAAGGATCCTCATTCAGTCCCACCCTCTTCAACGTCTACATGAGTCCTCTCGCCTCCATCGCGCGTCAACACAACCTCAACATCATCTCTTACGCCGACGACACCCAGCTAATCCTTTCCCTCACCAAAGACCCCAACACAGCCAAATCCAATCTTCACGAAGGCATGAAAGAAGTAGCCGAATGGATGAAACAGAGCCGCCTAAAACTCAACTCAGACAAAACCGAGGTGCTCATCCTAGGATCCTCCCCCTCAGCTTGGGACGACTCTTGGTGGCCTTCCGCTCTGGGCACAGCACCCACACCCACAGACCACGCAGGCAACCTGGGCTTCATCCTGGACTCCTCTCTCTCGATGTCCAGACAAGTCAACGCCGTCTCGTCCTCCTGCTTCAATGTCCTTCGCATTCTCAAAAAGATCTTCCGCTGGATCCCACTCGAGACAAGAAAGACTGTCACCCATGCTCTGGTCACGAGTCGACTGGATTATGGTAACACACTTTACGCCGGAATCACAACAAAATTACAGAAAAAACTCCAGCGTATCCAAAACGTGTCAGCGAGACTCATATTAGACATGCCGCGCCAAGATCATATCTCCGGACATCTAAAAGACCTTCATTGGCTCCCCGTCAACAAAAGAATTACTTTCCGCCTTCTCACCCACGCACACAAAGCCCTCTACAATCTAGGACCCGAATGCCTCAACACTCGACTGTCCTTCTACAAACCCAACCGCCAACTAAGATCGTCCAATCAAGCCCTCGCCGCAGTCCCACGCGTCCGGAAATCCACCATGGGTGGCAGGTCCTTCTCCTTCCTGGCTGCCAAGACCTGGAACTCACTTCCAACACACCTCCGCCTTACTCAGAACCACATCTCCTTCAGAAAAGAACTGAAAACCTGGCTATTCGACAAATAATGAACCCCTTCCCCAAGCGCCTTGAGACCCTCTGGGTGAGTAGTGCGCTATACAAATGCCCGAACTTGAACTTGAACTTGAACAACTCCACCCCCATGGCACCAACTTGCAACAGGCTGATGGAGAATCACCCATCTCTTCTCCGCCAGGAAGTGATGGCTCTCGTAGCCAATGCAGCCATAGAGAGGGTGCCGACTCCAGAAGTAGGTGGTGGTGATTATTATTCATGCTACGTTATGTTGCCCAAAACGGATGGAGACCTTTGTCCTATCCTAGACCTGCACTCCCTTAATTTATTCCTCAAGAAGTTCAGAATGCTGTCGCTAACACAGGTCCTGTCTGCCCTTGTAGGAAAGTGCCTCTATTGACATGGTTACCCCCCCTTCCCCACACACACACACACACTTTTTGCCTGGTATCTGATGCAACTTTGACTGAAAGTATACTGGACTCCTGCCAACGAGGTCCCCAGTACCAGTGTTCTTTCCCTAAACTGTACCATTGTTCCACAATTGCACCACTTTAGACTCAATGTAAGTCCCTAGTAAATGGTACCTAGGACATTTGGACCAAAGAGGGGCCCCAAGGGCTGCAGCATGAATTTTGCCACCCTAAGGGATCCCTCACCAAGCTCATGCAAAACTGCCATTGCTGGCTGCATGTCTTGGGGCAGAGAAAAGTGAAGGGTCGACATGGCACACATCCCTGTGTGCCATGCCTGCAAAACACTACATGTGGGGTAGGTAAGTCAGCATTACAGCAGGCCTTACAGCCCTAAGGCAGAGTGTACTATACCCCATGTGTGTGCATATCTGTGTGAGTGGATGTGTCCCTGTGATATTTAAGTCCATTCTGAGATATCATAAGTGTACAAGGAAGCCATAACAAGTGCATGGGCTGGATACTTGTGATTACGAGTTCCCCAGCTACATGCTGGCTTCGTTGTACCCTCAGATGTTGGGTACCAAACACCTCATTTTGATAAACCCACACTGATGCCATGGCTGGTTTTATTAATAAATGCACCCAGAGTACACCTTAGAGGTGCCCCCTGAAAACCTACAGACTACTATTGTGTTGACTGACTGGTCTCAACAAGCCAGCCACCATAGACAGGTTTCTGACCTCCTGAGGTGGGAGCCTTCAGTCTCAAAGGTCAGGATCAAAGCCTGCTCTGGGTGGAGGTGTTCACACCTCCTCTAAGCAGGAGTGGCATTCCAGGGGGGGAAACTTCAAGGGCCCTGCCGCCTTTGTTATGCGACCCCGGGCCTCTCCAAATAGTGGAGGTGCCCACCCCCCTGTCCTCACCCCACTTTTTGGAGGCAAGGCAATCTGGAATATTAGTAAGACTAGGAGGTGTGCTCACATTCAGGCAGCACCACCCGAAGGGAGTACCGGCTGATGTTGACCCCACTTTTTAGATTCCTCCATCTTGGTTTGGACTGAATTAGAATTCTGGGGTCAGAGTTATGCCCACTTGCCACAGAAAGTGATCATATAGAGGGTGTAGACACCCTAAGGGTAGGTAGTCGATTAGCTACTACCTGTCACTCTCATAGTGCCCCTAAATTGAGTATTTAGGTGGCACCCCCAAACTCAAGAACTCAGATTCGATGGATCAACAGAAGAAGGACGAATGTAGGAGAGTAGGATCTGCTTACTATGGTTACCCCCACTTTTTGCTGGTGTTTCACTGTTTTTCGACTTTAGTCTGGCTGGGGCCCTGATAACCAGGACCCCAGCCTAAATTGAGTGCATGTACATTAGGTGCACTCCAGATTGGTTACTGGGTTACCCATGTGAGTTCCTAGTATATGGTACCTTAGGTACTAAGGGCATAGATACCCCATAGGCCTACCAGGGACTGAAGCATGTATTATGCCACCCCTGGGAAACCTTCCAAAATGGCACCACGGGTCTGCTACTGCAGCCTGGATAAGGTGGTGCCTGCACCCCTTACTAAGATATAGGTTACCTATATCTACCTTTAACCCTGACACATATAAACCTATAAGTCACTCCTATGGCAGGCCTTATCAATCCTGAAGGTAGAGTGCTTGGTTTTGTGTGAGAGGGTTCTCATGCATGAACAGGACCCATCTGCAGCTTTCAGAATCACTTATCTGTAGCTGTTCTGTGATGCAGCCAGACCATATACTCTTAAGTGCATTATAACCTCGCGGTTAATGCTAAATTTGGAATGGCTGCATGGAAACATGGCGTATTTGGTGTCAACACTTTGGAATTCTACCCCCCCCCCACCAGTTCTGGCGGCGGGGGTAGTATTCCACCCTTCTAGAGGGAGAAGACATGTACGCACTTACCTAACCGGTAATAGTTTAAAAGAGCCCCAGCATCACAAAATGGATGCTGCAGCCACAGACAGGAGTCTGACCTCCTGCTTCTGGACGGCAGGGGAGGCCTGGATAATAGGTTTCCTGTCACAGGGAGGTGTAATCACCTCCCAGACAGGCTTTAGTGTATTGGGCTGGGTGGGTGCATTCAGAGAATGCTTTTCAGACAGTGCTGGGGGCACACCTGGTGTCCCTGTGCATACTCCAGTTCACACCGGTTTCAGGGGCACTTAGCCCCTGCTCTGGTGCGAAACTGGACAAAGCGAAAGGGGTGTAACCACCCACCTCCCTGGATCCACCCATAGGTGGATCCCTAGAGTAAGTCCAACCCCCTATCTTAGTATAAGTATAGGAATCCAGTCCTTAGGACTTTAGATTACTTTGGACAAAACTCTGCAACATATATCCTGGAACTTCGACATTCTATATCGACTAGAAGATGATAGAATCTCCCTTGGGGTCAAGGGGTGACTCCCCTGTTCAAACAGGCGCCAAAGAAGCATCTTGCCAGTCTGCATTTCCAAGGCTCCCGCCGGATCCTGATGGACTTGTGACTCAGGACATGGACTTCCAGACTTCTCAGAGGCCGACACGAGATCCCAGCAAAGCTGAGATCCACTGCCCTCACGAGTGACGTGGGACTGGAACTCCTGGACACCGTGCACATTTGCAAGTGCATCAACTCCCCAAGCTTTCCCAAAGTTGTGCATTGGACTACCTGTAGTCCAAGCCCCAAACACCATTTGCACTGAAGATTGTGGGTCTACGCTCCACGAGTGTTCCGTGAGCCCGCTTCTAGCATTTCCGCTTGAGGCTCCTTCACAATCCCTGGTCCATCGACTGGTGGGTCCCCACGAAGGTAACTTTTCTGTTTCTTGGGCTTTCCTGGTTGCTCCAGACGTGCCCTGACTCCCCTCCAAAGGGTGAGTCCCTCAGATCTTGCTAGTCTGCACCAAAGCCAATCTTTGCTTTCTGCGTGGGTTGCTGTTGCCAAGGCTTGTTGGGTCCAATCTGGAAATCGACACCGCAGCGCTCGACATCCTTCATGGCACAGCTTGAATCCCACTCCTGCTTGTCCTTGACTACTCCTGGTCCTCGTGGCTGAAGTGTCAAGCTTCACCTTCTTCACCTGAAATCACCCAACATCGGTTGGTATCTTCTCTTTGCCTTCCTGGTCACTGGCTAGTGACCCAGACTCTGTCCCCTCTGCTTTCAGGTTCTTCAGATCTTCGATACACCCTTGGATCCACCCGGACACTTTCTTCTTGGTCGCCAGCAGCACTTTGCAGCAGATCGCCATTGAAAACGACAACGAAACCCAACACTAAAAGGCACCTATGCACCCGGCTTCTCTGGATGAGGTAACTCGAGTATTCCGGTGCTCCCGTGGGTTTTGACTCTAGAACTGCAGAGTTCTAAAGGGGTTTGCTCCAAGTCCCCTTCTAAGTGTCCTTTATCTGTAATTTTCCAACGCGACTTTCCCCATAGAAGTTAATGGTGATTCACGGCTGTGTAGACACTGCACGCAATCCCGTGGGTCCCCTGTGTCACTACCTTGGGTGGTTCCTGGTGGCCCCAGCGGTTCTAAAGGCTCTAGGCCTTGTATCTATGTCAATCGTGGTTCTTATATCACTTTCTTAGTACTGAATGTACTTTTGCCTCTAGACTCATAAAGAGACTAGAGCAGGGGTACTCATAGTACGGCCCGCGGGCCAGTGGCGGCCCGGCAAGCCTTCCCTGGCGGCCCGCGGACCTTGTACACATCATACCAGTATTTTAATTTTTTTTTTTTAAAGAGTGTCTGCAAACTAAGTTACAGCAGCGCGACTCCGAGACTGCTGCTCTGTGGGGGCCGGCCGGGGGACTCCTGCCATAGTTAGAGTGGAGCTGCAGGGGCGCTAAGAGGTGAACAACACAGCCTCATTAACATGCTAATGGTCTTTTAAAGACCTGTTAATGCGCTCGGTGCAGCTATGTGTGTGTGTGTGCTCCGAAGCTGTCTCAGCCCGGGCTGACACAGAGGCAGGGTGAGATGACAGAGGGAGAGGGAAAGAAAGGGAGAGAAAGTGAGGAAGGGAAAGGGAGACCGGGTGAGGGAGTAAGAGAGGGAAGGAGGGAAAGGGAGGGAGGGAGGATGGGAATGGGAGGGTGAGGGAGGGAAAGGGAGTGACAGTGAGGGAGTGAGGGAGGGAACGGGATATCGGGTGAGGGAGTGAGAGAGGGAAAGGGTAGGAGGGAAATGGAGGGAGGAAGGGAAAGGGAGGGAAAGGGAGTGACAGTGAGGGAGGGAGGGAGGGAAAGGGAGACCGGGTGAGGGAGTGAGGGAGGGAAAGGGAGACAGAGTGAGGGAGGGAAAGGGAGTGACAGAGTGAGGAAGTGAGTGAGGGAAAGGTAGACAGAGTGAGGGAGTGAGGGAGGGAAAGGGAGACAGAGTGAGGGAGGGAAAGGGAGTGACAGAGTGAGGGAGTAAGGGAGGGAAAGGGAGATAGAGCGAGGGAGGGAAAGGGAGACAGAGTGAGGGATTGAGAGGGAAATGGATGCAGGGAAAGGGAGGGAGGGTAAGGGATGGAGGGAAAGGGAGGGAGTGACAGAGTGAGGGAGTGAGGTAGGGAAAGAGAGACAGAGTGAGGGAGTGAGAGAGGGAAAGGGAGACAGAGTGAGGGAGTGAGAGAGGGAAAGGGAGACAGAGTGAGGGAGTGAGAGAGGGAAAGGAAGGGAGAGAAAGGAAGGGAGGGAAAGGGAGTGACAGAGTGAGGGAGTGAGAGAGGGAAAGGGAGGGAGGGAAAGGAAGGGAGGGAAAGGGAGTGACAGAGCGAGGGAGTAAGGGAGGGAAAGGGAGACAGAGCGAGGGAGGGAAAGGGAGACAGAGTGAGGGAGTGAGAGGGAAATGGATGCAGGGAAAGGGAGGGATGGTAAGGGATGGAGGGAAAGGGAGGGAGAGAAAGGGAGTGACAGAGTGAGGGAGTGTGGGAAAGGGAGACAGAGTGAGGGAGTGAGAGAGGGAAAGGGAGACAGAGTGAGGGAGCGAGAGAGGGAAAGGGAGACAGAGTGAGGGAGTGAGAGAGGGAAAGGGAGGGAGGGAAAGGGAGGGAGAGAAAGGAAGGGAGGGAAAGGGAGTGACAAAGTGAGGGAGTGAGAGAGGGAAAAGGAGACAGAGGGAGGGAGACAGAGGGAGGGGGACAGAGTAAGGGAGAGTGAGAGAGGGAGGGAGAGGGAGGGAGGGAGACAGAGAGAGAAAGAGAGATGTGTGTATGCCGGGTCTGGTGGCTCAGTGGACTAAGGTGTCCGCTGCAGGGACCAGTGATCAACCTCATGGTCAGTTTTTTTTTGTTGCTCTAGCCCCGCCCCCTCCCCCACTGGTGCGGCCCTCGGACACAAACCACAGTGTAAATTTGGCCCCCAAGAGAAAGTTTGTGAGTACCCATGGACTAGAGGGATGTGTTCAGAATAAATACATATATTTTATATATATACCTGGTGTGGTTTTCCTTTCATTTAGTCATTCATGAGATTATAGACTGGTAAAACAAGCTGCTTTACATTCCTTCAAGACTTAGCCTGAAGGCTGCTCTCCACAGCTACCACTAGGATAGCTTTCTATATAGGTTGTCTTTAAACCTACCATCAATAAGGGTTGTTTGGACTGGTGCAAGGTGCCTACTAGAATAGTGGACAGCATATGCCACGCCAACTTCTCACAATGAAGAAGAGTCAATGCCTGGCAAGAACTGCAGCAGAATTTTGGACTTTGGCGCAAAACCCTGTCATCCTCAGCTCCCTCTTGACAATCACGACAGAGTGACTCATCCTGCAAGCTGGGGAACTACCTAAGCCACTCACAGTCTCCCTTGGAGTAGAGGAGCTACTCCCCTTCAGTCCGCAGGCACGGACAAGCAGAGACCGGTCCACCAATGCCTTGCAGCTCCCTGGCCCGACCAACGCTGAAGATGACCAGGAGATGTTACTCAAGTTCCGGAAGTCAGATCTGTCTTCCCACCCAGTGTGAAGACGCCAGACCAACCGGAGCCGCGCAGCACCAACCTCCGGATTACCGGACGACCTGCAGCAAACACGAACAGTGAGATTCCAGTCTGGATTCTCATTGCAACAGGACCAAGCAGCCATGGAGGGATGTCAGCATCATTGAGACCCACAGTGAGAGTGGCCCAGCTGCTTTGATTTTGCCTCTACCAGCTGTTTGTCCCTGACCACGAGGTGCATCTTTGGGCACTGGCGCACCCAGCCCAGCCAACCAATCCCCACTGCTCCCGAGCCACCTGGCCCGGCTCCAGATGAACCGGCTGTGACTCCGTGATCAAGATCCCTTAAAACCTGAGCACTCATTTGGGAGCCCTCAAACTTACCAGAATGTCCCACTGTGCAGCCTCTTTTCAGGCGGCCCCCCCTTCTCTGTAGTATGCCAGCTACCAGCGTCGCCAGCACCCTACTCACCTGCTCCCAGTTGGTTCCTGAAGAACTTCTGGTAGTAGTTTGAACCTTGGCCCACTACTATACCGATCCCAGAAGGTGAACACCTGAAACCGACTGTACCTACCTTTAAATATCTTTGAATTTTCCTCCCATTGGATTACATCGTATGTAAAATCGCACAGGTTTGAACATTTTACTTATCTGTGGATTTCTATCATAAACTGTACTTACCTTTGAACTAAGTTCTTGAGTTTTAAACAAATATAAAAAGATGTGTTATTTTTCTAATTTGGTCTCTGATTTATCCTTTGAGTGTGTGTGTCTCGTGTATTGCCTCTGAGAGTACAACAAATGCTTAGCACTACCCTCTGATACGCCTAACCGCTCTCCACACTACCTCAAAAGGGAGTGTTAGTATTATCTACTTTTACCTCTGGAAACCAATTAGGGACCCACTGGACTCTCTGCACAGTGTACTTCATTTTAGTACACTATATAGAGAGCCAACTTCCTACATCCACTTAGGCTCCTTCCCATCAAAACATATTTTCTCATGGCTATAACTTCTGCCCAGAGGGTCAGTGGGCTTCATGCTTTATCATCTAAGCCCTCCTACTTCACTATCTACCAAGACAAACTGGTGATTCATATGAGAGTTGCCTCTCTACCAGAAGTGGTCACTCCCTGTCGTGTAGGCCAATCCATCACTCTGCCTACTTTTTCCACTCCGCTACATCCTCCAAAGAAGAGGAGCAACTTCATTGGATGGACTTAAAAAGAGCGTTTTTGTTCTACCTTGACGGCAAATGAGAGTTCTAGTTTGACTACCAAATCTTTGAGGGGTATGTCTAAGCGAAGAAAAGACGGACCGTGCAGAAGCAGACCATCTCCAGATGGATCGTGCTCTATATAAATATCTACTATGCTTTGGCTAAGAAGAAACCCCCTGAGGATTTGCATGTACACTCCACCAGAGCAAAATCCTATACCACTGCGTTAGCATGCGGAGTTCCAGTCCAGGACATCTGCCAGGCAGCTACGTGTTCCTCCTTGCACACGTTCACAAAGCACTACTGCCTAAACAGTCAGGCCTGTTGAGTTATGTATTTTGCCCATTAGGTCCTGTAGGACCTCTTTGTATGAAATTGGTCTGCAGACCACCACTGAGGATGGTATTGCTTGGGTATCTATTCTAAGGTAAGGAATCTGCTGCTAGAATTCTCTATCAGATAAACAAGTTACTTACTTTCGTCAGCACTTTACCTGGTAGAGACTCTGTCTAGCTGCAGATTCCCTACCGACCCACCCATCCTCCCCGCTCTGCAAATGGATTTCTAAGGACAGGGCTGTTGCTCTTTCAGTGGCCTGGCTTTCTACACCAGTGGGTAGTGTTCTTCGTGGCTCTGCACTTCTGGTGTGGAAAGTCGCAAAAAGAAATTTACGTCAACTCACAGGGTGCCTCCAATATAGGCACATGCACGTCACTTCTGGCATGGACGCCACCGACGCTGCCACCAACTGGTGCGCAGGGGTACTGCTCAAATAACATTTCCAGATCCAGTCTGATGTCTGGAGATAATTCTAAGGTAAGGAATCTCCAACTAGATAGAGTCTCTACCAAATAAGGCGTTACCGAAGGTAAGTAACTTGTTCAACAAAATATACTCTCAGAGATGTAGGACACTGGTACAGAAGCATGTAGCCAAAGAAACAACTCTCTACTTTCCTGAAAGATGGATATAGTTGAAAATGAAATAGGTTTTAGAATTCCAAAGATTGAGTGACACATGATCTTCCAATTCAGTTGTAAGTTGATTAGCGAATCGATTTCAGAAGGATGGAATTCTAGTCATGGTGGTTGCTCTGTTACACTCCTAAAGATTTCAGTAAGCTTTTTTCATCTGCCGTCAATTGCTGCTTTAGATGTCAGAACACTGGGTTTGGGGACTGGCAACATTTTATAGCTGTATAGCCATTGTCTTGCTTTATTTTAGAAAAAGCTATTTTCTTTTTTAAGTTATACACTAGATATGAATATCACTCTAGACCCATTCAATATCCAGGTCGAGTGTGAAAGTATATTTTTTGCTATATGTCTGTTGCTCGTTCTCTCATATTACAACACTGAAAAATCTCTTGATATTCCTCATTATGTGCAATGTCAGGCTAAAATGGAACACGTCCGATTTTTAGAACTAACCTATGCCTAAACGAATAATCAGGTGACTAAGTATAGAAAAGCTTGGCATTGTCCATCAGGAAAACAACATGATTTTGTTAAATTTGCAAGATGCCATGTATGTTTCGTTGATCATATATTTCTGATCCCTACTTCTCACTGCCGATTTCTCACCTTGTGACTGCTCCCAAGCGCCAGACTGGATCTGCAAATTTTTCTCAGCATTTTTCCTGTGTGCTGATAGGTGGTGTTGTGTGGCTCCACGTTGGATTCATCCTGCCTTAGAAGTAATTCCGAAGCCACATATGTGCACCACTTCTGAGCACTGATGTCAGTTCCTTTATTTCCACACCTTTGCATGCAAGCGTGTAGCTTGCTTCTTCAACCTTTCCTTGTCTGTTGACAAGCTTTTTGCCAAAATGTTCTCAGTGTGTGCAAGAGAATATGTCCTCTCTGAGGACTACAGAGTTTAAACCTTGTAGGGACTGTCACAAACAGAGGTATGTCTCAGGATCCTAGGGTCTTTCCGTGATTCGAAGTTTTGAGAGAATTACGCTCAAATGAATCACTAGGCAATGCGGGCCCTCGAAGCCAAGCTCTACATCGCAGAACACTGTCGGAAAATGCACAATGCTGGTCCCAGTCAAAGTCGAGGACACGGACCTGTTGCAGTTCTTTAGGCCTATAAGAAATTGGGTTACTGGTTGACTGGGGAGTGAGCCCTGGCCAAGCAGCAACCACAATCCTTGTCAGGGTAAGGCACAAGCAAACCCCAAATTAACTTGTGCTCAACCCTCCGGTAGCTTCGCACAGAGCAGTCAGGCTTAACTTAGTGGCAATGTATTAAGTATTTGTGCAACACTTCAAACTGCAACACAGTGAAAACACACCACAAAAGGATCCCACACAAATTTAGAAAAATAGGGCAAAATGTACTAAATAAAACAAGACCAAAATGAAAACAAAGAAATCAGCAGAACCTAAGATATTCATTTTTAAAGATTTTAGTGAAAATAGCGCCAAAAAGCACAAAGCGCCAACTAAGGCTATCTGAGCATGGTTGACTTGGTTAAAGTCACACTTTCGGACCAACTGCGATGGAGCACAGGTCGGCTACTGTCACTAGGTTGGTTCAGCTGAAGTTTAACTTTTCAAGTTTGTGCCAAGAGTCCTCTTTGACTGAAGAGGGCTGCAAGGTGTGGGGAGAGCGCTGCGGTAGGCTGACGGCAAAGCATGAAGAGCTGGCCGGCATTGTGGGTGGGCGTTGTTGGAACTTTGTGTTGGCGGTCCCTGCGACTGGCCGATGCTGCTGTGCGAAGAGTTGGGCTGACTTGAGTTTGTGCTGATTTGCGGTGTGAATGAAGAGGTTTCGATGCAAGCTGGCCCATTCATGGTCTTGAAGAGCCTAAAAGCTTGATTTTAGTGCCCTTGAGCCACACCAAGGACCTAGGACCTGAGGGGCACCACTTGGGGGCTAGGAACTTGCTGCAGCTGGGTCCAGGGGCTAGTGCAGGATGTTGGGGAGCCTAATATGTCCCTGAGACTCAGATTGAGAGGCCACAAGACTAGCCCTTGGAGCCACTCTTGGTTCTTGGGTTCAAGATGAAGTTGCAGTTCCACTTCCTCTTCCCCGGGCCAGAAGGCAGCATGTCAGCAGGGCAGCTGTTCCTTCAAAGTAGCAATCCAGCAGAGTGGCAGTCCTTTCAGCAGCACAGCAGTCCCTCCTCCTGGCAGAGCATTCACAGGTCCAGAAGTGTACTGAAAAGTAGGTGTATGAGGGCAAGTATTTATACCCAGTTGTGCCTTTGAAGTGGGGAGAGGCTTCTAGAAGGTTCTCTTTGAAGTCCCCAGGCATCCTGTTTCCACTGTCCTGGCTCCATACTAACTACATGGTGTATGCAGACTTTTGTTGGAAGGCTGGACTCAGTCTATTCAAGTATAAGTGGGTCTGTGCCCAGTTCCTCCCTTCCATCCTGCCAATGATGGCCCATCCAGGTACACATAAGCTCCCTATTGTGTGTGGCTGTCTAGGAGAAATACACAAAGCTCAGCTGTCAGCTACACCCAGTCATTTGACCAACAGGCTAAAGAAACCAAATAGCCAAGGCAAGAAAATGCCAACTTTCTAATAGTGGCTTTTTTATATAATTTTAAATCCGACTACAAAGTAAGTTAGGATTTTAATTCCCATTTCCAGAGACACTAAACATGAACCGGTTTCCTATTCCCATTTTGAAATTACATTTAAAAAATGTAGTAAGGTAACTTTAATGGTATCCTATGAGAGGTGTAGGCCTTGCAGTAGTGAAAAACAAATGTAAGAGTTTTGCACTGCCACGACGTGTAAAACCTAAAAGCAGATGCCCCACTTTTTATACACATTGCACCCTGCCTTCTAGGCTGTTCAAGACCTATCCTCAGAGCGTCTTTTGTGTATTAAAAATAAAGTTTACTTTGCCAGGTTGAAAGGGCAGTTTAAAAGTGCACATTCCGGCTGCAATGGCAGACCTGAGAGATGTTTTAAAAGTGCTACTTAAGTGGTTGGCACAATCAGACCTGCAGTCCACTAGTAGCATTTAATTTACATGCCCTGGGCACACGTAGTACCACTATACGAGAGAGGTACAAGTAAATTAAGTATGCCAAGTGGGTAAGCAAATTCTACCATGTTTAAAGGAGAGAGTACGCGCGCTTTATCATTGGTTAGCAATGGTAAAGTTCACAGAGTCATAAGGCAAGCAAAAACGAAAATAGCATAAAGTGAAGGGTAAAGGCAAAACCTTTAGGGGTGACCATGCAGAAAGAGCCATGTCCAACAAGGCCATTTGCATAAAAGGTCCTCTTCAGGGTCCAAGTCGTCAGATAAGTCCAAATCAAAAAGTAGCATAAGTTGAAGTAGGACTCTCCCTCTTTCTGCTATTCTTGTCAGGAGTAGGCACATGGATATCAAGGAGCCTCCTGATCTCAGTCCCAGTCTCCTACAAAGTCCAACCTAAATTCCTGTGTCGATCAATGATGTAAGAACAAGTTGAGGCCTTCAAGGAAGCCATGTTGCATATCTTTTGCCCCCTCCAGCTCCTCTTAAGTGCCTTCGGGCCACAGAGATCCGAGGCGGCCTCCAGCAAGGTTACGGTTGGTGGGTCTGTGCTCAATGCCATCTGCTTCTCTTGACTCCGCTGCAGGGGTCTGTCAGAACTCATTATCTTATCTAACTTAGAAGTGAATTCAATACAACCACGGGCGGGAGTGGTGTGGTGCAGTGGCCAGAACGGCTGACTTCAGAGCGCGGGGTCACGGTTCGGTCCCCGGTGGCAGCTCAGCTCAGCATCATGTGATTCTGGGCAATAGCTCACTTAATCTACCCGACGGCCCCCAGCACCTTGAAACCTTAAGGGGTGAAATGTTTGTGCTTCACAAGTATGGATTATTGTTAATATTATTATTCTTACACCATCATTCTGATTTGGCTAATGTGGCCCTAAATTGGTCCATTAAAATGAACGACTCAGGATCGGAAGACATTTTACACTTAACAATCAAAGGGCCCCAGAATAATCTCACGGTGGAGCTCTTTAATGTGTATGCTCGAGGCACGCCGGGGGGCCCAAATATCGGGCACCATATCGCTCTTAGAATCAGCCCTGGCAGGTATCCATTCACGGGCTAAAGTATTGGTGGGAGGAGATTTAAATAGTACTTTTGAGCCCCTTAGTGAGGATGATTTGTTGGGAACCAGCGAGGAGGACGTAAAACACTCTATACCCCTGCTGAGCTTGCCCCCAATCAAAAAGTGGTCCCCCAGGGCGATTCAAATTAATGCCCTGACTGTTGAGTTCAATTTGCGGGCTCTCAATGGAAGAACACTATCTGACCCAGTAGGTGCCAATACTTTTAACCGAATTGGCTGCCCATCGCGGATTGATTATTTACTGTTGGACACACGCTCTTGGGGTGATCTTGTGGATATGAAGATTAAGCAGTCACAGGATAGTGACCACTATGGAAATTAGATGGGGAGCTACGGTGGATGTTCCCAAAGTCCCACTTCTCTCATCAAAAGAAGTAGTCCCTTCCAACTGCAACCGCAGACTCAAATGTAATAGGATTGCAAGCCTAAAAGATATACTAGATCGCATTAAAGACACAGTGCACCTAGGAAATATAGATCTTGATATTCTTATTGTATCCCTGGGCACTAAACTGAGTTCCGAGGCAAGTAACCTTTATAGGGAAATGGTGGAGAAGTTGGGGTTGTTTTTCTCAACAAATGTCCCAAGAAGTCATAATAGCAAAGGTTTAAAGCAGGGAAATCTATGGTATACTCCCTTGTGTAGGTTAAAGAGACAGGCAGTATCTTTGGCACTACGGTCAAAAAACCCGGAAGCAGTAAGAGAGGCTAGGAAGGACTACAATAACATCTTAAGGGTGGCAAAGCGGGAATGGGAGGAAGACCATTGGCAAAACTTAAAACTTGCAGCACAAGCAAAAGATTCAACTAAGTTTTGGGACTTAATTAACGTTTCTAACCAGAGAGGCTCGGATCCTATTGCAAACCACATCACCGCACAACAATGGCATGTCCATTTCTCGAATCTATATTGTGGTGATGCGGCTGTGGAGTTGGAACCAGAGCCTATAGCTATGCCCTATCTGGAATCTAGCTTGGAAAGCCCTCTTGACCGTGACCCCTTTACCCCTAAAGAGGTTGAGCGAGCCATTAATAACATGGCCCCAGGCAAGGCTGCTGGACCAGATGGCCTGCCTGGTGACCTACTCTTACATGACCCAGCGACCTGGGCTGCCTACATTAGCCTCTTGTTAAACCTAATTGTTCAGGGCCAGGATGTTCCGGAGTCGTGGAAGGCGGCCGAGGTGGTGACAATATACAAGAAGGGGGACAGAGGGGACCCTGCCAACTACAGGCCGATTAGCTTAATCGACGTGGTGCAGAAGGTAGTTGGCAGGGTCATTGTCTCGAGAATGGGAGCATGGCTGGAAGAAGGAAATATCTTGTCACACTTCCAGGCAGGTTTCAGGCGGGGAGTGGGTACGATGGACCAGGTTTTCAGATTCTTTGTGGTTTTCTGGAAATCTGTGTCCATCGGGAGGGGTTCCCTTTACCTGGCCTTCATCGACCTCAAAACCGCTTTCGATCTGGTGCCCCGTAACAAACTGTGGCAGGTGCTGCATGACATGGGTTTCCCGATCTATCTCCTGGAACTAATAAAGAAATTACACAAGGGCAATTATGCCAAGATTAGATGGGGGAGCCAGGGAGAGCTGACGGAGGGGGTAACTGTGAACAGGGGGATGCACCAGGGCTGTGTGATGGGGCCGACCCTGTTCTCCCTCTTTGTGAATGGGGTGGTGGACCATCTGAGGGAGGACACGGCCGATGCCCCAGCCCTGGCGGGGGAAAAAACACCAACCCTCCTTTTCGCAGACGATACCCTCTTGCTCTCTAAGACCCCAATGGGCCTTCAGAAACTCCTGGACAAATTCAGCTTGTTTTGTGATGAGCGTGGCTTAACCATCAACACCTCCAAAACAAAGCTGATGGTATTGTCCTTATCTAAAAAAGCAAAAAGGCTTAACATCTCACTCAATGGGGCGCCCCTGGAGGTAGTCGAGGCATTTGATTACTTGGGAATTAGAATTAACAACAAAATGACCTGGAATTCCCACATCTCGAAAATGCTGCTGAACCTGAAAAGAGTGTCAGGAGCCATCGCAAGAGACCAGCGAGACATGAACAGCAGACCCATAGCCCCAGCCCTGGCGGTGTTTGAAGGGAAGGCATTGGCTTCAGCGGTTTATGGCTCCGAACTCTGGGGGTTTGAGAACATCCCGGAACTGGTTAGGGCAGAGAATAAGTTTTTGCGAGATCTAGTCTCGCTCCCAGTCTCAACCCCTTTAAAGCCACTTTTTCTTGATTTGGGCAGACGCTCAATCAAGGATATAGTCTGCCTGCGCCCATTATTGTTCTGGGTGCGCCTGCGAAGATCAAAAGATCTAGCAAACTACGCCGCAGCATTTGACGAACTCATCAGCTTGGGCGGCTGTGTTAAGATCCGATGGCTGAGCAAGCTGAAAGAGTTGGTCATGCGGTTAGGATTGGGTGAGCTCTGGTGGACTCAATCCCCCCACCAAAAAATGTTGTTAAGAAAATGTATTGGGATTGGGTCCAGAAGGAGGAACTAGAGGGGCAAAGGTGGGGACCTCTGACCGACCAATTTCTGAACAATAAGTCTGTCAGAAAGCTCGAACCATTTCTGGATTTTATCCAAACACCCAGCGACAGAACTCTCTTCCTAAAACTCAGGTATGGAAGCTTACCACTAAACTCATTTACTGAGAAGTGGAGATCTTCCCTGCCCGACCATACTTCATGCCCATGTTGCCCATGCCCCAAAGAGTCTTTAGCCCATTTCATGTTCGCTTGTAGAGCCTATTGGGGGGGCAAGAATACGATGGCTTAGGCCGATCTGTAGGGAGTTGGGCTTCAGACGGCCTCTTAATGCCCTACGCATTCTTACAACAGATGTAACATCTTTGGCTTTGGTGTGTGGGTTGGCGAAATATTTGGGAAGAGCCTGGCGGATACGATCAAACCAGATAAAGATGATTTCAAACGAGGGTACTAAAAGATAACTTGGGCTAACTGTGTCTGACTCTGCTGCTATTCTGTTTTTTTTTTTAATGGCCCTCCTGGTTCGTTCTATTTTTACTGTATATATGTTTTTTATTGCTTTTAAGATTTGTATATTGTTGCGTATGAACTTTTAAGGGTTGTTGTACTCGAAATTGGTTTGTACTTTTATGATAAATGTTTTTATCGAATAAAGTACTACAGCAAGATTTGGCTATAACTCTGCCTTTACCTAGAACTCTACACATCCCTTTCGCTTCACATTCAAAACACAGTCAACATGGTGATGGAGATGATGGGGATCTTTTAATGGACATTGAAGCCAGTGGGTTAGACTCTTCCCTGGATACTGGGTTGAACATCTTCCCCGGCCCCTTCACAGAGGAACCAGTTACTGTTCTGTGGTGATCAGACGGGCTGCTGAAGTTTTAGACACACACACTCCGTCTGTACAGGCTAATGTCCTGACAGAAGTTCTGTAATCTGGACAGACTTTCCCAGAACCACTTCTTCATTTTAATTATGCCCTGACAGACACATTGATGGTTATTTGGGCCAAGTATGGCTCTTGCCCACCAGCCAACAGACAGGTTGCCAGAAAACACGGACATGCCCCTGGTGATGCTCCCTTCCTTATGAAACACCCTATGACCGATATCTTAGTAGTCCAGCCGTTGACAAGTCGACTCAGCCTAAATCATTCCCTACTGTGCTTCCCCGTAGGGAATCAAAACATATGGAAGCGTTTCGGAAGAGGATGTTCTCCTGAGGTAGCCTTGCCCTCTGTTTAGTAAATTCTACTTTCTTTCTTGGATGGTACCCACAAGCATTGTGGCACATGATCAGCAAAATCTTGCTGACATTCTGTGAAGAAATCCATGCCAACCATGCACAGATTATCCAAGATGGTCAAAACACAGCAAAGTGTGTTATCTGCTCTGGGTTGGACACTGACTACTCGGGCAGGGCAGTTTTTACCAGCTTGGTGCTTCAGCACAATGTGTGAATGAGATCAGCGGGCTTCTCCTGTGACATTCAGGCCTCACTAATTGACATGCATTTGATGGTACCTGTCTCTTTGGAGATGATGCAGACTTAGCCCAGCAGCACTTGATAGAAAGCAGGATCACAACGTGCTCCCTTAGCCTTTCTGCGCTCCTGTGGCATTATGTCCAACAGTTTTGCCTCTCTCAAAGCTTTGGAAGGGGCTTGGCTCAATGCCAATGTCAAGGTTCACCTCCATAGCAATAGCCCCAGTAAGAGGCAGGGGATCGGCCAACAACATCCAGGCCCTTAGGAGCAAAACACTGTTCAGTCCCATGCACCACCCTGTTACTGACACCCGTTGGAGGAAGGATGAAGTTTTACCTCCACTGGTGGTAGAGCATCACATCCAAGAGATGAATGCTTTAAATGGTCCAGCACGATTATGCCCTACCATCCCTTTCAGATCTGCTGTATATTCCACCTACATCAGAGTGGCTGACAGAGGACCGTTTGTGTTCATTTTGCAGCAGGAGGTCAAAGCTCTTTAGGACAAAGGAGCCATGGAGAGGGAGCATCAGGAAAATGAACTGGTTGTTACACTTGTTATTTTCTGGTGTCATAGAATGACTGAGGCCTCCATACTATTTTAGCCCTTCGCCCTCTCAATTTCTTCCTTAAAAAGAAAAAATTCAAGATGCTTACATTGCCCTAAGTTCTGTCTGCTTTGGATCCAGAAGACCTGTGGTGCTGGACCTGCAGTATGGCTATTTACCCATTCCCACCCTGCAGTCTCACAGGCTTTAGCTGAGATTCAAAGTGGGTCAAGAGCATTTTCAGTTTCTTAGCTGCCCTTCGTTCTTATCAGTGCCTCTCAGGTGTTCACGCAAGTGATGGTGGTGGTTACAGACATCTTAGGAGGTTGGGGATACAGTCTTGCCCTACCTTGATGACTGGCTTTTAAAGGCACGCTAGCCACAATAATTCGTAAACCATCTCCAGATGATTGTCAACTTCCTAACATCTTTGGAATTCTCTATCAACGTGTCAAAGTCACACCTGACTCCTTTGCAGAGACTCTCCTTTATCAGAGGTGTTCTGAGTATGGTGCAATTATGAGCCTTTCCCCTGGACCAATGAGTCAAGGACATTCAAGCTATGATCCTGATGTTTAAGCCTCTCTCCTGGGTCTCGCTGAGATTGGCACTGAGACTTCTTGGCCACTTGGCTTCCTTCACCCTTCAAGTGGACTACTCCAGATGGCACAAGCTGGCTGTTGAATGGGATCTGACATCTCACTCTTCTCAACACCTAGGGAACCTGCCAAATCCACCTGGAGTTCGCACAAGATAGTAAAAGATCTGCAGTGGTGACTGCTTGACACCAATTGGACCAGTGGTAGACCACCCTGCCTATCCCACCCAGAGCTGATGGTGGTGACAGACACATGGCTATTGGGTTGTGAAGGCCACCTGGGAGAGTTGGAGATCAGGGGACTATGGTTGCTGATGGAAACCCTCCATTATAGTAATCTGTTGGAGTTGACGGGCATTTGTTTGGCATTGAAGACCTTTCTAACATTCATCAAAGGGAGGCTGATCCAGGTGCTCAGCACTACCACAATGTGGCACTGCAACAAGCAGGGTGGAGTGGGGCCCTGGGTACTGTGCCAGGAGGCCCTTCACTCTTGAATTAGCTGACTTGGCAGGGCATATCCCTGGTCATGCACCACCTTTAAATGCAAGTGCGGGTGTTCTATTTTTTAGAGAATTGTTAGTTCAGACTTTCAGCATGAGTTTTGTTTCAAGCTTGATTCATAGTAATGCACTATTAACTATCTAGTGCTAAGAGGAAGTTGATGAATCCCCCTTTGGGGAGTATACATGATATGGTGTGTGTTGGAGTTTTATTTGTTCATGCTGTGTATCAGACGATTGGATTATGTAGAAAACATTTAAGGTGAACAGTACACCACAAAATTAATATTCTGGTGTACTTTGTTCCCCTTTTCAGAGCGGTGCCTCCTTTATCCTGAGCCGTTGCCAGGTGGGGTGAGGTAATTCCTCCATACTTTTGAGGTAAGGTTCGGTGGATGAGCGCCCACTATGAGGGCTAGCCTGATAACCAACTATAGTTACATAGGCTCGATATAGGACACACATACTGCCCTCCAAGACTGTTCTATCTCTTCTTTTATGTACCTTTTCTGTATTTCTTATAGATCCTTCAAGAGATACGAGGATTGTGAACTGTGAGAACCAAGCTACAAGGTTGTATTATTCCACAGTATATCCTTTATGGTACTTTTCACATTGTTGTTGTTATAGTTACTTTTCACCATTGCAGTAGCATCAATACTTAATAGGTCCTGATGAAAGCACTGGTTGTACATCTACCTACAGGTCCTGAAACATGTTGACCGATCGATTATTTACGGACAGCTATCTGTTGAAACTGTTCTCATGCACTGTTTTTAACCATTGATCCTATCAGACAAGAATAAATTGTGGTCTGATTACGCTTCAATTTTAAATCTCACATCTTCAACTGCACTGCACTTTTCCCATACACTCTATAAAACATTTTGCTCACGTCTTTATTAATACCTAAAACATCCTTGGGCTCCTCCATCATTAGGGTGGAGTTGAAGCCCTATTTAAGGAGACCCAGATGATGAAGCATGTCACCTGGAATGGTGAGTGATGGGAATCCATACAATTTTTGTATATTCCATTAGAGTCTTGGACAGTTATAGTATCTGTGTTCCTTACCACTAGTCCCCGGGATATATGTTGTGGTGAAGATGCACAACCACACCATAAAGTACACCACAATCCTCACACAGCTATGATGTGTGCTGTCTGAAAAAGGCACGCATCTGCTCCAGAGACTTCCCTGGCAGGGAAGGCTACTGAATTGATGCTGCAGGAAAGAAGATATTTGCAACAGCTACTACAGCCCTCAAAGCTGCCGGTGACCCAAGCATTTTTTAGATGTACCACTGAACCCTCTGGAAATCTGTACAGATTTATCAGACAAATTTCACAGTGAGCAAAAGCAGGATTTCTTCAAGGTGGTTCACGAGGGGCTTCTGCTAATAAACGAAGTCATTAATGTGGGCATTGACTCTGCAGAACTTGCAGTGAAACTTCTTGAGATGGCAGCACCTTGAGGAGATCGCTGTGGGTGCACCTTGTGACTCTGAAAAACTTGATTCAACATTAAAAAGTCTAAATCTGCCATCCTTGGGCTCTGCTTTGGCCAGCATGAAGAGATGCCACAGATCAACACATTTTTCAAGTCCACCGCACAGATTGACAATATAACCAGCAGCAGAGGGTTCTTTTTTTTTAATGTTTCTAAATTTTTATATGAATTTTATACAATCACAGATGCAGTTTCATGGTTAACCCCCGCTGACATATAAGCAAAAAATATACAGTGCTGTTTGTGCGGTTACCTCCTTGCTGGCTAGATTTGATAGACAAGTAGGTGTGAGGAGGAAAGTACAGAAAAGTTAGAAATGAGCGAGAGAAGAGGATAGGACAGGCAAGTAGAGAGATATACTATCTTGACTAAAACAATTTGCTTTTGACATGTCAGCTACCGTTTGTTGTATCTCAAATCTAGGCAGTTAAACCATTTTCCGCTTCCGTGTAGGTGTTCGGGTTGGTTTCTCATGGGGGTTCGTAAGGGTCTAAGGCCCTGTCCAAGGCATCCCACATTCCCTTGACGACGCTTTCTAAGGGGAGTATTGCAGCGCCAAGCGGTCCGCTCCTCTGAGGTGAGTGACCCAGTTTATCCAGCCTTTGTAGTTGGTTTTGGTAGTGTCTTTCCAGTTGGTTAGCACCAGTTTGACCATGGCTGTCAGAAATAGGTCCATTAGTTCCCTCTCTCCATCGGAGGAGAGGTCAGTTCGTATAAACGCAGTGGTGAGAGAGGCAAAGTCTCTTATTACATTGCATTTAAATACACTGTCTATGAAGTCAAATACCCTTCCCCAGAACACCTTGAGTGTTGGGCAGTGGTGGGTGAGGTGCGCTAGGTCTCCTTTCTCTGTGTAACAATTCCAGCAGAGGGAGTTTTCCCTGGGGCCTAGTGTGTGAAGGCTGTCTAGGGTCCAGAATGTTTTGTGGAGTAGCCAGAGTTTTGTTTGTGCTAAGACTGGGGTGATCTTGTTTCGGGTGGCTGAGGCCCACAGATTTTTCCACTCGTGATCCTTTAGCGGGGGGTGGATATCTTTATCCCAGTATTCAGTTGTTTTGGCGTTAAGCTTGGTGGTTTTCGGGCATAGTAGTTTGTATATTTGCGAGACTTGATGGCCTATTTTGTTGATGTTTGGTACATATTGGAAGATCAAGGGTTGGGTGCTGGCTAGGCTTGTCTTTGAGAGGTCTGCTTTTATCTTTAGATATCTATAGAGGTCTATGTCTTCTAATTGGTGGGTTGTTTTCAGGTCGGAGACTGTAATAGGGGATATCCCCTTCTCGAGTTGGTGGGGGTAGTAGATCCCGCTTTCTATCCATGCCTCGTAGTTGAGACTTTTCCTCTTATATTTGATGTTGCTATTAGCCCGTAGTGATTCTGACTTGGACCCTTTAATGCTGACCTCCATTTTCTTATCGAGCTTTAGGAGTGCTATTTTAATGTTTCTAAAGATCGGTTTAGATGTGTGTGGGTATGTGCTTGTTGTTAGTAAGGCTAGTGGTCTCAGGTTGTTCAGAATGGCTTTCTCTGCCTGTACCAAAACCGGTGTGTATTCTGGCGTCGGGGCAACCCATTGCGTCCCTTGTTTAGCTAGGAAGGCTAGTTGGAAAACCTTAAAGTCTGCTAGGTTCACCCCCCTGGGGTTTCGGCAGTCTCAGTTTCTTGATACTAATCCTAGCCTTCTTATCGCGCCACAGGAATTTGGTGAACATTTTATCGATCTTCCAGTGGAAATCGTCTGTTAGAAGGATTGGGAGCATGCTTGTCAGGTAATTTATCAATGGCGTGATCATCATTTTTAAAGTTTTGATTCGCCCCCACCATGTTATGAATTTCGGTGACCAGGCCTTTAATAGTTTCTTGACTTTTTCTAGTAGGAGTTTTTCATTTTGGAGTAGGGTGTTTATCAGGTCGGTGGCAAAGAATATTCCTAAGTATTTGAGGTGACCTGTCTGCCAGGACAGACCTGACTCCCCTAGCATGTCTCTGGTACATTAGATGTTTAATGGTTTGCATTTTGATTTTTCATTATTTAGTTTGCAGAAAAGTCATGTATTGTCGCTGGACATTCGATTTCGCATGAAACCGACTTGGGTATTACTTATTAATTTGGGTAGGACCATGTTAAGTCTGACCGCTAGAATTTTGGCGTAGATTTTACAATCCACATTGATGAGGGATATGGGTCTATAGTTTTTCAGCAGTTGGTGATCTTTGCCCTCCTTTGGGATGACTAATATAGTCGCCTCTGTCATGGACTGCGGTACCTTCCCTGAGGATGCCACCTGGTTAAAGACCTTTTTGATGGTTGGGATTAATTGGGTTAGGAAGGATTTATAGAAGTCGGCGGTGTATCCGCCTGGCCCAGGGGCCTTATTTTTTTTTAAATTACTTAATTTACATTTCAATTTCCATGCAGTTGATTTCCTGACCCAGTATTGCAGTGTCGGTGGGGTCTAGCTTTGGGAGTCTCAATCTGTCTAGGTATCTTGTGCATTCTACTCTGTTGTGTGTCTGTTCTCTTTTGTATAGTTCTGAGTCTTGGAATATCTTGTGGATTTCTTGTGTCTTTGTGCCCGTAATTTCCCTGCTCTGTTGGTTTCGCAAAGGTTAAGTGCTTTGCATTTGTTGAACTAAAGCCCTGCCCTTTTGCTCAAGATTTTATTGTATTCGTACTTGTGCTGTGTTAGGGTGGTTAGGAGTGCCTTGTCATTTGTAGCATTTATGTGTTCAAGTTCTAACTTTTTTATCTCTTCCTCGGTTTGGTTATCATTAGGCTAGTCGGTTATCATTAGGCTAGTCTTTTTGTTTATTTTTGCCTTAATACCAATTAGTTTACATCTGATCGTTTCTTTTTAGGACCTCCCATAGTGTGTTGACGCTAATCTCTGGTGAATCATTGTGGGAGAGGTAGTCCGCTATGGCTTCCTCAATTTCTTTTTTGTTGCCTGGGTCTGAAATAGTTTCATTGTTGAAGCGCCATCTTCTTGGGATCGCTTCGTCGTGACAGCCACTTAGTTTCAGGCTAATGGCTGAGTTGTCCAAGACTAGTCTTGGTCCAATCCCGGAGTCTTCTATCAAGTGTGTTTGAATCCCTGATATTAAAATATAATCTATCCTTTTGTATGAGTTATGTGGGTTGGAATAGAAGGTGTAATCTCTAGAATCAGGGTGTTGTAGTCTCCATGCGTCTTTGAGATTGAATTTGGTGCAGATGTTTTGAAGTGCTGCGAGGGAGTCAATGGGGTGGTACTAGCAAGATGACTGTCTATTATGTGATCTAGTGGGATGTTGAAGTCTCCTGCTACAATCGTGAGTTCGTCCATGGCTTGAATTGCTGGGCCGTCTAGGTAGCAGGTCAAGTCTTTGGGGTCTGTGAAAAAGTGTTTTTTCCCTATGTCTATTATCTTGAACTTTGCAGGAGCTGCCAACGAGAATTGGATGTCTTTACTATTGAAGTTTTGGCGTGGGGCTAGAAAACCTTTCCTGGTATCCACCGTGGGTTTTTGAATAGTCCTATGTAAGGATGATCTTGTGTAAACAAAATAAAGTTCCCTTGATTGCAATAGATATATTTGACTACACTTCAAATCCACTGTCCGCTCTCATACACTCAATTCCTTCTAGCTCAAGGACTTCCCTTAACCATCATGCATCTTAACCATAAGCACATATATAAGTAGAACCACAAAGGCACTTAACAATCTAGACATATATTAAAACAATACGATGCCAAGGTATATATTACATTCAGTGTTTATTACATTTTTTTAATATAAATTCCCAATTAGGATGATCTTGTGGCCCTTCCAGTTGATCTGGTAGTTTTTGCATGCATATTTACAAATGTCCTCGGTGTGATGCGATCTCAGGTGTTTGCAAATGATAGGTCGAGCGGTTTGGGACATTGATGATTTGAAAGCGGGAACTCTGTAAGCCTTGTCTAGCTCGAATTGATGGGTGAATTTTAGATTGGTGAACTTGTGGATCAGGTCTTCCAGGAATGGGGAGCAGGATCCCACCATCCTCTGCTCCTTCTGGGATACAGAGTATGCGTATGTTTCCTCTGCGGTTCCTGTCTTCCATCTCCGCTGTTTGCTTTTGGAGAGCCCCTGTTACCTCTGCTAGCTCTTTGACCACTTTGCTCGCACTGTGGGTAGAGTCTTCTGCGTCACTAATCCTTTGCTCCGCTGCTGCCAGTCTCATGTTCACTGAATTTAAATCGGCTCTGACTGCTGCAATCTCTAGTTGGATTGTGTCTGTGGTGAGTTTTGCAGATTTTGCCAGGTCATGCACCTCCCCCAGTTTCTTCAGTATCATTTCCAGGGTGCTGTTATATTTGTTTTTTGTTTGATTGGCGAGTCCGATGGAGTTGGTTCGCCTTTGCTCTTCTTCATTTGTTGTTGCTGTAGCCTCATTTCTCTGTCTGCCATGTTTCTTGTCCTGCTATGTATGTTTCTTTTATCCTCTCTGCATTCTTGTTATCTCCCCCAGTGCGTTGTTTTGTTTGTTCCCCTCTGTCCCTGCTCCACTTTTGCTCTCTCTTGTTTTCATTTGTTTGTGGTCCAGAGGGGCCTGGATGATGACCTGTGGTTTCTCTCTTTGTCTCCCAGTGGTAGTAGTCTCAAGCTCTCTTTGTTTGCTTGTTGTAACTTGTAGTTGCTTACCAGCCTCTCTGTCTTTTCAATTTGCGGTGCTTGATTGATCTTCTCCTCCTTGATGTTCGCTTGTTAAGGCTCTTGGCCCCTCTAGCAGCTGTGTATTGCCCGGTTGCTGCCTTCTGGTATGGATATTCGGTATTTGCTGCTGCTAGACACTCTCTTGTTGTCTTGGTTGTGGGTCTGGATCTTTTTGCGTGTTTCTCCCATTTTTGAGATTTCGCTTCGCCCTTCCGGGTCTTCTGGATGTTCCCCTTATTACTTGTCACCTCTTTGCTTTCTTCAGCCCCCTTTTGTATTTGTTATGTTCCAGCGTTCGCTCCTAGTTGTCTGTCCGCTCCCCTCCTTCGGTGCTATGGTTTGGGGCAGGATGCGTGCTTTGGTGGCTCTTCCTGATCCTTCCTCTTCCCCGGCGCTGCCCTTCTTGGTGGGGCTCTTTTGATCACAGGATCCCACGGCGCTTTGCATATCCCGGTCTTCGGGCGTGTTTTTTAGTCGGCGGTGATGTGGTGTGTCCACTCTATTTAGCTTTCCTTTCCTCTGCCCTCAGCAAGTTTCACTTTCTCGGCCGCCATCTTGTTTCCCCACACCTCCTACTTTATTTTTGAGCGCGTTCTTGAGCCTGTTTAAAAAGTCGGGGTTGGCAGGGCACTGGGTTGCCAGTATCCGGCAGTTTTTGCAGGACAGGGGCGGGCGCACAGCCTAATGTGGTTCCCTGGGTGTCTGGCTCGCGCTCATCTCCTGTGGTATCGGTTTTGCTACTCCCGATTGCGTGAAGCAGCGCGAGGTGGGGGTCTCTTTCGGTCCTGGGGGGTATCTTTTGCCTCAGGCTAATTACTCGGAAGTCCGCCCCGTGCTCACCTCCCGCGCTTTCCAGCGCCTCGAGTTTTTTCCTCCTTCTGACCTGGTTTAGGGGCGCCGTTGATTTTGTGTGCTTTTGCTGTTCTTGTGGGAAGCCCTCCGTCCAACTCGACTTTCGCGTAGATCTGGTTAGTTCCTCTTACTTGGGCGCCATCTTGCCTCACTCGCTCTCGGGCTGTCGCGCATCTCAGAGAGCTTTTTCTTCCCTTCTGAGCTCGACTATCCTGTACGGGTCGGCAGCATTACATGGCGCGGGCAGTCTGCCAATTCGTCAGGATGACTATCTTCAAATTACAGTTAATGGTTTCTATATTCCCCCATATGTACTCCTTCAGTGGTAGGTTGTATATCTCAGTATTTAAAAGAGTAGGAAAATACTACAAGCGAGTGTGTGCTGATGGTTTTCTGAAGTGGATAATCACTTTGTTTCGGAGATTCTCGAACCTCTGTTCCACCTATGTTAATGCCAAGATATCAGTCGATCAACCTGTGTAAGGTGATATCTTCTTTTTCAAAGAAGAGAACAATAGAAGCTGTTCCCATCTCCACGAGAAAAAGGCATATTTTTGTGATATATCCGAATCCAGAAGAGGGGCTCCAAGTAGGATTTCAAACCCATCCTAGATGTTCCAGGATATGGACCAGGAGAGAAAGATTCCATGGGCTAGCACTCCACAAAATCTTTCTTCATTGCAGAAAAGGAAACTGGGTATGCTGTGTGGACCTTGAGGATGCTAAGAAGCACGCAACATTTCTACTTGTGGTAAAATCACATTTCCAATATATGGTATTTATAGTTCTCCCCTTTGAGCATCTTGAACCTTTTCTGTATGCATGGCAGAAGTGACAGTGCATATATGTCAACAGAGATTTCATTTTACCCATAATTGGTTGAGTGGCTTATCAAACCAGCAATCCAGTCATGTTGGAAAAAGGACCTTCATTCAAGGATCTTCTTACTACACCATCTGGGCCAAAAATCAGTTTCCAGAAGTCCACCAATTCAGTGGTCCAGACCCTGGCATACCTAAGAACGATTCTGGATACAAGACGGGGGAAAATGTTGATTTTAGGGCAAGGAAGCAGAAGACACACAATTGATGGACGGAATGCAGAACAAATAAACACATTCACCCCCAGTCAAGAGATCTGGATTAAATCCGGAAACAAGCATCGTAGGACCGGTTTCGGGGTTTCACCCCTCATCAGCCAGGATAGCTTGGCAGTTCGGGCTGGACTTTACCATGAGGTCCAGGGTCAAGGCTGATTTGCATATGGCCAGGTCTAAACTGACGTGGCATGGTGAACAAAAGAATGATGGGTTTAACCCAGATCTCTTGACTAGGGGTGAATGTTTTGATTTGTTCTGCATTCCGTCCATCAATTGTGTGTATTTTGCTTTCTCGCCCTAAGTGTTCCGGGTATGACCAGACGTGGGTCCTGGTCTCACTGTGCCACTCGATTCAAGCTATCCTGGCTGATGAGGGGTGAAACCCCGAAACTGGCCCTAGGATGCTTGTTTCCGGTCTAGGGAGGACTTGGCTTGGGAGTTCGGGGTGGACTGTTCCCATGAGGCACAGGGTAATGACTGATTTGCATATGGCCAGGTCTTAACTGGGGTGGCATGGTGAGCAAAAAAATGATGGATTTAACCCAGATCTCTTGACTGGGGGTGAATGTTTTGATTTGTTCTGCATTGTATCCATCAATTGTGTATCTTTTGCTTTGTAGGATGAAGTCGCATACATTCGGGAAAATCGCCATAATCTCAATATTTTTGCAGATCCAACAGCTTGTCAGAATACTATGCTCCTGAGTTCAATGGACACTTGCTTTGCTATTGTACAAGATACAAAAAATGCAAGTGAGACCTCAATAACAAAGTCAAGAAGACCAACAGACACACAGAGAAAGCAGTTAGGATGAGAGACTAGAACTGTCACAAGTGACCAGGTAATTAGTTTTATGGTACTGAAAGAGGAGCAATTTTCTCAAAGAGTACCATTCTTCAAGGTCCTCCCTTTCAAACAATGGTGATGTATGCCTCCCTGTTAGGCTGTGGAACTGATTTATCAGTACAAGACTTGTGGTCACTGAAGTATTGCTTTTATCACATTCATTCTTCTGACTATGAGGGCCATCTGCCTATCTCCAATGACCAAATATGTCCTAGTTGTATACGAGGGAGAGTATGCGGCATCGAGGCCAGAACTGTCATATTGGGAGCTGGGGATCCAGGTTCGAGTTTCGGCGCAACATCCTTTGATTCTGGGCAAAATCAATTAATCTCCCGTACCCATGGACAGTGCCTTGATACCCTCATGGGTGATAAGTTGACCTATATAAATCGACAAACTTACTAAACTTACTTAATTTAGACAGACAGCACTACCACATGGCATTACTTAAACTGCAGTGCAGTATTGAATCAAGATACCTGTCTCTGGAAATGCAAAAGATCTGGACCTGGCTCTCAGTGAGAAACCTGTTAATAAAAACAGTCTGACTCCTAGACGTATAGAATCAGCAAGCAGACTTTCTGACGATGGCGATATACTTCAAGGCAGCTTCTTGAACTAGGGGTTCCCAGTGGCAGATTCATTTGGCACAGCTTGCAGTGCCAGTTGCCCGAACTTCGATCCCAGGAGGTGGCAACCAGGCCTTATGGTCAATGCCCATTTGATAGACTGGTCTGGGAAATTAATATATGCCTTTCCTGTCATCCCTCTGATAGGCTTGATGCTATTGAAGTTAAAGAACTTTCGAGCAACAATGATTGTCATTGGCCCTAAATGGAATAGGCAGTGATGGTTATCATGCCTACTTTAGATGTCTCTAAAACCACATAACAGACTGCTTGCATTTCATATCTGTTAACCAGCCTACAAGGCCAACTATTCCATCCAAACCTACCATTTTAGTGCTTGGCAGCATGTCACACAATAACAAAATATGGATACTTCAACTTCCCACAAGCTTGCATGCAGATCTTAAAGGAAGTGAAGAGACCCTCAGTTAAGTCCTCTTATACTTTCAAACAGAAACAATTTTGTTTATGGTGTCTGCAGCACAGTTTTAATCCCATCTCCTGCCAAGAAGTGATTCTGGTAAACGAACAAGTTACTAACCTTCGGTAACGGTTTTTCTGGTAGATACAGTATCTGCCTGTGGAATCCTCACCTTGCGGTAACTCCATTCCATCTGGGGCAGTCCATTACCCTTCCTACCTTTTATCCTCCCCCTCACCCTTCCAAGGAGGAGGTGCGGCTTCACCGCCTGGACCCTAAGAGGGCGGTGAGTTTCTACCTCGATAGAACTAAAGACTATCTTGTGGACAACCAGCTTTTTGTTGGATTTGCTGGCTGCAAGAAGGGGAAAGCGGTGCACAAGCGCACGCTATCAAGATGGATTATCCTGTGTATAAAGATCTGCTACGCCCTGGATGGTAAGGAACCCCCAGAGGGTATAAGGGCTCATTCTACTAGAGCAAAGTCTTCAACATCTGCTTTGGCTAGAGGTGTACCTGTAGAGGATATTTGTAGGGCCGCAACTTGGGCCTCCCTCCACACTTTCGCGAAGCATTACTGCTTAGATTCCGAGGTGAGGAGGGACGGCCACTTTGCGCGCTCTGTCCTCCAGGATTTCTTGGTATAGCAGAGTGGACACCCTCCTCCGGGAGTGGGGACTGCTGTGGGATTCTGTTCACAAGGTGAGGAATCCACTGGTAGATGTATCTATCAGAAGAACAAGTTACTTACCTTCGGTAACGCTTTTTCTGGTAGATACAGTATCTGCCTGTGAATTCCTCACTGACCCACCCGCCTCCCCGTTGTCCACTCTTCTATACCTGCTATGTGTTTATTTGAATGTTTTTTAATGGATGTTTTATATATTCATGCATATTGCATTGTTTGCACACTATGTTTTGCACACTGTGTACTATGTATACTATTACTGTTTATGTCGGTCCGTCCGTGTGCTGGGGGCACGGAAAAAAAGGGCGGAACTTACGTCATCACGCCGACGAGGCCCTATTATGGATCCAGTGACGTCAGCGGGGTCGCGAGCGGAGTCGTACCCTCTGTGACGTCGTCCATGACCTCGCCGGTGTGGAGAGCTACAAAAGTTTCCGATTAGCTGCTGCGCAGGGGATATTCACAAGGTGAGGAATCCACTGGCAGATGTATCTATCAGAATTAATGCATTTAATATGTTTAGGCTGCCGTTCTATTCAGTCAAAGGCCACCTTGCAGCTTTAACAGCATACAGAACTTACCTCAGCATGTTTTCTTCTTCATGTGCAGGCAACACAGAAAACAGAGGGATAGCATGTAACACAGGCAACATGGAGGACAGGTGAAGGGCAACACAGACAACAGAGGGATAGCGAGTAACACAGGCAACAGGGAGGGCAGGTGAGGGGCAACACAGACAACAGAGAGATAGCGAGTAACACAGGCAACAGGGAGGGCAGGTGAGGGGCAACACAGACAACAGAGGGATAGCGAGTAACACAGGCAACAGGGAGGGCAGGTGATGGGCAACACAGACAACAGAGGGATAGCGAGTAACACAGGCAACAGGGCGGGCAGGTGATGGGAAACACAGACAACAGAGGGATAGCGAGTAACACAGGCAACAGGGCGGGCAACACAGACAATGGTGGGTCAACAACAACAATGGAGGCAGGGTGCGTGGGGGTCCAACACAAACAACACAGATGAGGGAGGGTGGGTGTGGGATCAACACGGACAATGGAGGGCGTGTGGTTGGGGGGCAACACACACAATGGAGGGAGGGCAGGTGGGGCGACAAAGACAATGAAGGGTGGAAGGGAGGTGCTTGGGCGAAGCAGGTAGAGAGCTTGAGCCAGGGGAGGAACATGTAGGGGGGGGTAAGACACGAAGGAGACCGCTGAAAAACATGCACTCTTGTAGAGTGCTCAAACACAAAGAAAAAACTAGCACCTAAAAAATTGAGAAGTAGAAGGACACAAATAATCTGGCCACGTACCAGGTGAGGGATAAAACACACAAAGAGAAAGGAAGCCTATGGCAGCTGACCCATAAGAAGCAAGCAAATGACAGTGACAGTGAAGCCAACCAGTGGTAATCAATGGACATTCTCAAAGCCTATTGTTTGTAAACGAAAGGTCCCGCAAGAGACAACGCATGTATTGTCTTATATGAGACCATAAAAGCAGTGGCAAAGCCAACCGATCTACCTTATAATTTCAGATTTTAGCAGACTTATTGGTTTGCCAAAGCTGATGGAGTCTCTGACTTTATATTTCAGTAGATGCCGGGAGGAAGGTAAAGGGGAGCAGCCTGATAACCTGAATCTTTGCAGTGGCCTGGCAGCTGAATTTGGTTGCTGAGGTTGCCAAACGGCCATTCCTCTAAGGAAAATCATTAGAGGACCATCCCTATGGTGTCCATAGCAATTAATGTGTCTTTCCTATGAAGGGAGCCAATGTGACTTTCAGTGAAAACAAAATAAAAAAGTATTACTTTTTATATGCAATGACGAATGGAGCAAAGAATTGAATGTGAGAAAAACTGTGATGAATTTTCTTTCCATATATAAAATAGTCCGTTGTACATTCTAATGTAAGCAGTTCCTAGAAGCTTGACGGATAGACCCGAACATCTATGCGCATGGATTCAAGATGAGTTTGACAATGTCTTATGCAAGTGTCTGAAAGGGAATCACTGAAGCAAGCCTATGGATCAGTGGCCTACCATAAGCCCCTGCAGCCCCCACGGTTGGGAGGAGGCGAGCTCCAGCGGGCTCCCTCAGCAAAAGTGGTAGGTGGTGGACTGAGGAGGGGGGCCCTACTTCATGCACTTTGCAGGGGGACCCACTATAGTTTGGGAAACAACCTTTACAACGCAGTCATTACATCGCACTACCTTTACATAGCAGTCATTACATCGCAACATTCTTTACATTGCATGTCATTACAACCCAGCCATTACATTGCATGTCCCTACAACGCATGTCATTACAATGCATATTACTACAACGCAGGCATTACATTGCAAGTCATTTCAACGCATACCATTACAACGCATAGTACCCTTTCACTATACGACACTTACTCTACTGTTGCACTCACTGGAGTTAGAATAGTAATTTTTACTCCTAAAATATTCAACACTTTTTTTTTTTTTTTGAGAGTTTTATATAGCGCGAACTTGAACCGAACCGAATCAGTTATCAGAGCGCTTTACATAGCACCAGTTACGTTACATGAGGACACACTTTCATTTTTTAGGCACGGGGAGATTAAGTGATTTGCCCAGAATCACAGGGGGTTTTTGGCGTCGTTACCGAGACTCGAACCAAGTTCCCCAGGTCCGAGGTCGAGCGCCTTAGCCGTTAGGCCAACCCCTCTCCCTGTTGCACTCACTGGAGTTAGAATAGTAATTTTCACCCCTACACTATCCAACGCTTACCCTACTGTTGCGCTCACTGGAGTTAGAATAGTAATTATTACCCCTATACTATCCAACACTTACCTTAATTGCAATGTAATGGTATGCATTGTAATGGTATGCGCTGTAAAGGTATAATGCGATGTAATGGAATGCGTTGTAAAGGTAGTTTCTAAAAATGCGATGTAATGACATGCTATGTAAAAGAATGCTTTGTAAAGGATGTTGCGTTGTAAAAACTACGTTGTAAAGGCATGCATTGTAAATGTATGCGTTGTAACATCATACATTCCTCAAGTTTTGTTACACCACTGCTATGGATTGAAAGGACCTGACCCAAATCCCACTCACTCCCTGAGTATGTGTTTCTGAGGTCTTCCCTGATGGCGGGTAAAGATTCTAAGGTTCAAAATCTTGGGAAGTTCTGCGGCTTTATGTGCTCTAGTATTTTTGTGTGTGCAATGACAACTGCCTCTGCTGCTGTCCCTGCTCCCTGCTGTGTTTGTTCCGTGTAAGGGAAACTTTGGTCTGTACAGCCTACTATCCCTTGTTCAGTGCCAGAGAAACTTGAATTGCTGCATTCTGTGTTCGAGAGCGAGAGAGCGTGTTTGAGTGGCATGTTTGTTTTGACAGTTCGCTCTGGTGATTCCATGTCACATGTGTACTGTGAACACATGGTCATCTTTAGTTTTGGTGAGCTCACTTTTAACAGCTCTCTGTTTTTTAGATGTCTTGATCCAATGAAGTAATTGTTGGAAATGTCCTGTGAGCACCCACATATTGTTTACATTTCTTTACACATGATTACGGATAAAAATATATTTTTTAATTCTCCTATACAGTACTTTAACAGCCATACATATACATAGAACATTGTAAAATAAAATAAAAAGTAGGAAAAATGCAGTTTGGGTTCAGCCTAAAGATGTCTGTCTTCATTCACCCTCTGAGATAAGTATATCCCTATTTGAAAAAATACATAATAAATACATTTTGTTTTCAAAATGCCCTGAAAATTATATCCATCTATCAGTGCATATTATCTACAAAGAAGAGTGCTGATATTGATATTTTTTCATTTACAAAACATATCCCCAATAATAAAGCCTTTATTTGTTTATAAAATATATGCTGTGGTTGCTAGGGGAATTCTAGAAGGGCATTCAATGAAGGGAGCCAATTCAACTTCACAGTTGATGCTAGATACTGTGACAGAAGGTCTCGAGAAGTTCTGCTTGTGTGACTTATGGAATTCTGGACGCTCTGTCCTGGGTATCAGAGGTGTATGTGAGTAATTTTAAAGAATTAGATTGAGGATGATTATAAGTGTACATTGAGAAAGGATGGAGACGGACTTTGAGGACAATTGAGGTTAACTGGTGAGTATCTTTGAAGAGAATTTGATATATATATATAGATGCAATGGGAGCTTTGAAAGGATGAACGTTGGAGGCGTCCCTTGAGAATGGTTGGAGATGTCACTTCAGGGGGGTCGGATGTTGGACCTTGAAGAGAATGGTTGTGTTTGTACTTTCAGAGTGGTAGGATGGGTAGCTTGAGGAGGGTATGTGTGGTACCTTGGGATGAATAGAGATTTTCTTTGAAGGTGTATAGCGGAAGGGTTTTAGAAGAGTAGGAGGTGTACCTTTAGGATAGATGGAGGTGTTCTTTGAGGAGGGATAGTGGTGCTTGTTAAAGAGGGCCGGACATTTTGATTGAAAAAGGTAGGAGGTGTATCTTGAGGAGGGATGGAGCACTATTTCGAGGATGGGTTTAAATATACAGTGAGATGGGTTGAAGATGCTTGTTATGGAAGGCTGGTGATGTATTTTGAGTCAGTAAGCTTTCAAAGGATTAAAGCTCTTATTTGGTCTCAGTTTTGGTCAAGCTGTTGAACTAGTTCTGGGCAGCACTATTTCTTAATGCTGCAAGCAATGACGTGTTCTGATAATGTGAAGATGGCTGCTGTCCTAACTTGACACAGGCAGCGCCTTCTCCAATTCCAGGCACGAATGGTGTCCATAGAAGTGGTTTCCAATCCATTTGCTATTGTTACTTTGTGAAATGCAGCTGAAATTGAATTTAGAAACAATATAACAAATTGATCATGAACCACAATTTACAATTTCAGCTCGCCAATGGTAAATGCAAATGTTGGGTTCTCCTTCGGTGCTTTTGGCTTACAGAAATTCTAGCAATGTTGCTAGATGGATTGTCAACCTGTGCCAATGCTGAGAGACCTCACCAAAGTTTTAAGAGTGTGGGCATTCTGTAAGTGGTTGTGCCCATGGTGACTGTCACTGCCATGATTGCTTTACATTTGAGAGTGCGGGCCTTATGGCCGGTGCCCATATTTGGCTCCCTTGCCAGATTACCTGAAGGTTCAAAGGTGCCAGTTGCTGTGCCCACGCTTGGTGCAATTGGCTCTAGGTCCATACTGTAGTGGGTTGAGGGCACTGTGCAGGCTTTGCCGTTGGTAGGGACGTTGACTCTGATGCGCTCTGTAGTGCAGCCTCTCACCCCAGATGTCTAGTGTGCATATCATTGACTCTCTTGCAAATCACCTCACAAGCACTCGTGCACCACCTGTGTATTGGTGCAGTTCAAGCAGCTCACATGGCAGCACCAGTGAAAGGTGCAATGACATCTCTCGGTGACCTGCTGAGATTTGGTCCGATAGCCACGGCCACAGCACAGCAGCTCACAGCCATCAAGGCCAGGTGAGGAGCTGTTACACACACGTCCTGAGGTGCCGCTGGAGCCTGTCTTCCCATTATAGGTGCAGAAATTGGGGGACTTCTCAAAGTACACCAGGTCTTGTGCTGAAGGTGGCTTGTGCGTGGGGTTCTCGGGCTCGAGGTGATGTCCTTGGGCTCGGAATACACGGTTGCTGCCCTTGTTCCCATAGATGACACGGGATGCCCCATCAAAGCGGTCTTTCAGGAAGTCGCCCACTGCCCTGAAGGTGGGGAGTCGCATCCAGCAGGTCCTGAGCGCACAGGACCCGGACATACCGTGGCATTTACATTCTTGCTTCATCTCGGAAAACACTGTCTGAAATAAAGAGTGGGAAAATCATTAGGAATGAGTAAAATAGTACGTCAGCTTTAACATTCTCTCAGTTACCAGTAGTTAATTGTTCGGCCTACTAGATACACCATGGTGAATTCTTCCAGGGGTAGTGTCAGTATTCTATGACCTCAGAAATTTCAGCATCCTACTGCAGTCTATGTTACTGACCCACACTTGGTTTGCCTTTGGTGCCCGGGGTCAAGCCACGACTCAAAGGTCTACGCCAACTGCTTGTCGATGCACACCAAAGCGATTTGTAGCATGGCAGAGAAGGCACAATGCCGATTCTTAGTCCTGATCCCAAGAGAGATCTCGGTCCCCGCTCGGTAAACCAATCCTACGGATGATTGTCATCCCACTCCAAGTCGTCGTTGCCAAAGTCAAAGAAGAAAAGGTCAAAGTGCACTTCAGCTTCTCCAAGTTGGCGCCATACTTCTAGGCCCCACTCTACCTCTCCACCCGTGGAGCCGGTGGCTGGGTCTGCTCCTAGTTTCTGCAAGTTCCCTGGAGCTACCCCATCTCGACTCAAGGAATTCTATGACTCCATGCATTCCATCTTTGGGCTGCTGACTCCCTCTGGCATGCTTTTGGGCCCCACAGAGCCGTAATGTGCCCCTGCCGGGTGACCACTGTGCTGGTGCGCCTCAGACGCCAGCTGAACTCTCTGGAACTGTTCCACTGCGCCAACACCTACACCATTCCCAGTTCTCTCTGCGCATTTCTGGCACTATCAACACCACTTGAAGAGGACCCTATTGTCCTCTCTGACTCCAAGACAATGCTGCTCCACGTCTATACCGATGCTGACTGGACCATGTCAACCTGTCCTGGACTTGCTGCCCTGGGTAGCCCCACCTTCTCAGAGGGGGGATGATAATGAAGAGGGCTATGACCCCCTGGAGGATGTTCCCTACCAGGAGGAAAATTGGATTGAGGAACTTGGCTTTGTCAGTGACCTCAACACCTCACCAGACTCAGGCCCTGTTTCTCCACCAGGCCTCGTCCCTGAGGAAGGAGCGTCAATCACCACGGTAATGCGCAGGGCAGTGGAGGTCCTTCACCTACAGCTTCCCCCAATCAAGGTCAACACCAATTTCTTGATAGAGGTGCTTCAACCAGGGGTAAGCACTGCGGAGTCCCTATTCCCATTTAATGAGGCCCTCACTAAGGTTCCCATGGTGGCCTGGGCTAAACCCTGCTCGGAATACATTGCACATGATGATTGCCCGTTACTACCACCCTGCCCCCCCGGAGGCCTGGTCTTCCTCACCCAACATCCCTCTCTCAAGAGCCTGGTGGTACAGGCCTCGACAGCCACATTTCACTGGAGTGCATTCCCTACCAGGGAATCAAAGAGGCTGGATACCTTTGAGAAGAGTTTTTTCTCTTCCCCAAGCCTGATATTGTAATTGGTGAACACCACATGCCTTCTGGGCTGATATACCCATGCATTGTGGGACTTGGTTGCACAGCTGCTGCGCATGCTTTCGGAAGAGGGCCGGGCTATCTTGAACCAAGCACTGGTAGAATGCGGGGATGCAGCAAAGTTCACCAATCAGGGCGTACTAAACACCATTAGCACCAATCATCTCAATGGTGGCACTTTGCCACCATGCCTGGCTGAGGTCGATGGGGTATTCAGGAGATGTATTCTATGTTCAACAAAGAGGGAGGAACCCTACTATTGTGACAATAGGGACTGGGTAAGTCAAGTGAAAAAGTAAACAACGTCCTAATACCTAATGTCTGGAATATTAATAAGTGAGGGGCACACAATCAAGGTAAAAACATATGTTCACCACACGGTTAACAGAATATATTGCAAATGTCATTTACAAAAATATATCAATTAAAAATTAAAAAGGTCAAACCAACAACTGATCATAATAATAAGCAATTATTATGATCAGTTGTTGGTTTGACCTTTTTAATTTTTAATTGATATATTTTTGTAAATGACATTTGCAATATATTCTGTTAACTGTGTGGTGAACATATGTTTTTACCTTGATTGTGTGCCCCTCACTTATTAATATTCCAGACATTAGGTATTAGGGACGTTGTTTACGTATTCAGGAGATGTCCAATCTTCCCTCATAAACATGGTCTTTGACGGCTCCTGCATATTTGGCGATAAGGCGCACACAGCACTCAAGCTCTTAAAGGAGAGTTGAATCACTGCCAGATCCAGAAGCCTCTCGCTAGGTTCTTGATAACAAGACTTCTTTACACCCCTTCTGTGAGTCCACAATTTCATCTTTACACCCAGCCCAGCAGGTTTCTCATTCCTTTTGTAGCCAGGGACATGGTTCGCACAGAGGACCTGGAACTTACACCCAGCACACTGTCCAATCAACAGCGTCTCTTGCTACCTTAGGCTCCAAACCTCTTTAGTGGGCCCTAAAAACAAAAATATCCATCTCATTGGCAGGATCAAGCACCACCTTCCCCAATTGCAAGCGGTAACCTCATTCAAGTGGGTGTTCCAAATCAGAAAGTGGGGGAAGTTTTGGGAAACTCTGCCATCCTTGCCGCCATCCACAGAACGGTTGACAGAACACCATCTCTTGTTCCGTCAGGAAGTGCAGGCTTTGCTGGCCAAAGGAGCAATCAAGAGGGTGCCAGCATCAGGAGTAGGACGTCGTTGTTATTCCCACTACTTTCTTGTGCCGAAAAAGGACAGAGGCCCTATACTAGATCTTCGCCCTTTCAATGCCTATCCACAGAAAGAGAAATTCAAGATGCTCACCTTGGCTCAGGTTCTGTCTGCCCTGGAGACTGAATGGTAGCGTTGGACCTTCAGAATGCCCTTCAGTATTTACACATTCCTGTCCTGCAGTCCCACATGTGTTTTCTGCGGTTCACTATATGCCAAGTGCATTTCCAGTTTCCTGTGCTCTCCTTTGGCCTCACCAGTTCGCAAAAGTGACGGCAGTGGTTGCAGCACATCTACGGAGGTTAGGGGTCTCACCCTTCACCTCCCTTGACAGCTGGCTTTAGTCAACAGGCGATGAAATAGGGAAAATTAAATAAATAAATAATTCTGATTCCGTCGTCTGTCCACATCACCCCCGCTCCGCCCCACCACACGTTTCTGCACAGACCGCTGCTGGCTGACAGTGGTGACCAATACATCACTTCTGGGTTGGGGTGGCCACCTGGGAGAGATAAGATCAGAGGACTCTGGTCTTCAGTGGAATCTCAGCTCCATCTTAGCCTTCTGAAGCTGAGGGCTGTCTGCTTCACATTTAAAGCCTTTCTCCCATCACTCAAGGGAAGGCTGGTTCAGGTGTTCATGGACAACACCAAAGCCATGAGGTATTGCAACAAACAGGGTGGAGTGCGGTTGTGGACCTTGTGTTAGGAGGCTCTACCACTGTCGATTTAGCTGGAGGGCCAGGACATTTTCCTGGTCGTGCAGCACCTGGTGGGATCTCTGAACGCCAGGACAGATGAACTCAGCTGTCGATGCCTTGCGGATCATGAATGGCATCTACATCCAGAGGTGGAGCAAGGTCTCTTCCGAGAATGAAAAATACCATGGCTCGATCTATTTTCCCCTGCTGCGAACACGCAATGTCAGCACTTCGGAGCGTTGGAGTTTCCAGAGTGGCTCTCGCTCAGAGATGCATTTCACTTAAACTGTAACCCAAGACTCCTGTACTCCTTTCTGATGTGTGTCATCACACAGCTCCTGCCCTGGGTTCTCATGAAGATTGGGTCTAACCAAGCCCAATACATCTTAGTGGCTTCGGACTGGGCAAGTAGAGTTTGGTATCCCATGAGCATCTGTCTTCAGATCTGGATGCCCTTTTGAGAGGGCCATCTGTCACAACAGCAGGGCAGAATCCTGCACCCGGACGTAGGCATACCTCACTTCCATGTTTGTAGATTGAGTAGTGACAGTTGAATGCCATTTATCTTTCTCCAGAGATTTCTGATGACATCTTGGCAGTCAGGAGTTCCTCAACAAAAACTATATATACCTGCCATTGTGCCAAATTTGTGGCTTGGTGTTCCTTACGACCTTTTGATCCACTTTGTGCCTCCTTGTCAGAGGTTTGTTTGTTGTGCTGTTGTTATCCCGGCAAAGCCTTGGCTTGAGCACTGTTACAGGTTATCTTTTTGCTATCTCTGCTTTTTTGTGGTTGCCCGGTCAGTCCTCACTATTTAAGTCACCTGTTGTGACACATTCTCTTACGGGCTAACAACATTAGTTCCATCCCACCCCTTTTATTATGCCCCAATAGGATCTCAATTTGGCCCTGACGCTTCTTATGGGCTACTCGTTTGAGCCCTTACACAGCTGTCATCTTAGAGTTCTGACTCTTAAGATGGTCTTCTTAGTATCCTTTACATTGCCAGGAGGGTCAATGAGCTTCAAGCTGTGACCCGGACAGACAGGTTCTTCAGACTCATGCCTCCTTCCTACCAACGATGATTACTCTGTTCAACTTCAGCCAAAACATCATGGTGCCAACATTTTTAATTCCACCTCATCCATCCAAGGAAGAGAAGAGGCCCCACCATCTGGATCCATAAGGAGCGCTGTCTTTTTACATTGATCATACCAAAGACCACCGGGTAGATGATCAGCTCTTTATTAGATTTAAAGGAGCAGAAGAAAGAAGGGCTGTGCAGAAGAGAATCATTTCTCGATAAATTGTACTTTACATCAAGATCTGCTATGCACTACCTAAGAAGCAGAATTCTGAAGGCTTGCGGGTCCATTTCTCCCGGGCCAAAGCTGCTACAACTGCGGAGTATCTGTTGTCCTGGACATCTGCCAGGCTGCTACATGGGTGTCACACCATATGTTCACAAAGCACTTCTGTTTGAACAGTCAGGTCTGTCGAGCGGGGCATTTTGCCTGTTGGGTCCTCCAGGGTTTCCTGGTTTGAGCCAGTTCCCAGAACCACCTCAGGGGAGGTGTTGCTTGGGTATCTATTCTAAGTTCAGGAATCTGTGGTAAGAAGTCTTTATCAGAAGAACAAGTTACTTACCTTGGGTAATGCTTTTTCTGGTAGACTCTGTCTAATCATAGATTCCACACTGGTCCTCCCTAATCTGAGAAATGACTCTTCACCCAAAAGCTCCTACTAGAGTCTACACACTGATTACACATCATTCAGTTGTGGCTCCATGTTTTTTGGTGCAGAAATAGTCATAAAAGAAACTGATGTCAGTGCGCTGGGATGGCACATATATAGGTGGCACGTCTCTTCTGACGTGGATGACTTTGACAAGAGAGCACCTCGGCACCACCTACCAGCACACAGAGGTACTGCTCAAGATTTTCCAAATCCAGTCTGATGCCTGAGAAATATTCTAAGGTGAGGAATCTGTGGTTAGATAGAGTCTTTACCAGAAAAAGCTTTACCAAAGGTAAGGTGCTTGTTTATTATTAACTAAAACTCCTAAGATCAATTAGGAGATTGATCCCAGCCAATTCCAACTAAGGACTTCAACAAGTCTTCCAAGCCCTGGTTATCTCCTGAATTTAATTTGGAATATCTACTCACTGGACTCACGGCAAGCAGGAAAGCCCCTTAATGCAGCTTTTAATGCAGCTGCAGGAATGGTTCCAGATAATAGAAAATATATCACATTACAACTGCACTGATCCAACTTTAAATGTTCCCCTTGCAGGCATGTTGCATTTTCAAATAAGCCTGTGAAATCTTCAAAGCTCTGAAGTTAAACACTCCATAGTATTTCAATGTAAACATTATCCTAACAGGAACAAGTAGACCTCTTCACAGCACAAACATGCTCCACCTACAAACACAACGGTATGAAAAAGAAAGAGTTCAAAACAACTATATTGCTTCTCGTGTTTTGCTACACACATTTGGAAAACCTACCCTTGGAGAGAAGATGGGACCCGAGCCTTGCGTCTTTCAAAACCCACCTGAAAGCCTATTTACTTCTTAACAACATGAGACAAACTGAAATATTCTCAAGAAATGTGTAAATCACTCTCTAACATCTTTTGGGATATTGTCAATGCTACAGGAAAACACAAGTAAAAAAAGATATCAGCCACTCTCTATGGTTTTGCTGAATACACCGGCCTTCCTTTGTGGGCTTGTGTGAAGGAGTCTGCCTAGGAGGAGTTAGATTCCAAACCCCATTTTTCCTTACCTTCCCATGTAGCACACATGCAGCTTTAAAATTCTATTTAAGAGACTTTTCTTCGAGTCAATCATAGTATATCAGAGTTCATTCCAACTTATTGTTACACTTTTTCATGAAGAGCAACTAGAAAAATAAATCTATAAAAGGGAGACTACCAACGCGAAATTTGATGCAGTTAAGCCATATCCAATCAGAGGAAAGGAGGCTTATTTTTCCTAGGGCCGAAACTGATTTACACACATTTGTTTTAGTAATGCATGCTGAATTATCTGGCTTCAATTACTCATAGCCATGGGGTTGATTGTTTCTGTGTTTAGCACTTCCACTATCACCAATGTAAGGGCTCCAATTGTCCTAACATTATTGTAAATTATAAAGGGTGTACTTTATTTTATATATGGGATAAAGTATCCACTGATGTACATTATAAGGATACTGCAAGGACCGAGGAGTACACCAGCCCTATAGAAGAATGCTTAAATTAAGTCCAGCTATTTCATGTGAAAGAGATCATATGGTAGCAATTTGTAAAGAATAACATTTGGAATCTGGAGTGCAAAATTAAACACACCAAGATGCAGTTGCTAGTTTGTTGCAAAAATATTAGAATCCGTTTAATGTCAGTCAGATTTAAAAAATGCTGTAGATCCGAATGCATAGAAACATGCAGAGCGTTTCTGTCTTTCCTGTAATGAACCATAGCATGCAAAAAAAACATGTTGCCATAAATATCTTCTTTCTACTGAGTACTGATCTCTGTTCATTTTAGAAAAAACAGATCAGGAGAAAGAAAAGCCATGTCTCATTTCCTTGTTTAAACTACAGCTGCAGTTAAGCTTTGTGACTTGCTTTTCACACTGGCTGGTGGGTCATGTAGCAGACATTATGACGTTACAACTAAACTGTAATAATGTATTACAGTTGAGCAACTGCATCAGTTTGGTATTACAGGTGATTAGAGATGTCACAACTCTACAGTAATAAAGACATTAGAGATGGACTTTTATGCAGAGATTGTAGTCTCCCATGTATTATAATAATATGCTCTCTGTGGGTTCATTTGTTACTGTAGGAAGGCTCTCTCAGCCCATCCTCACCTGCCCTTTCTTCTCTTTTAGCTTTTTCTCACAAGGTCCTAGGTGAACAACCTTTACAACGCAACTTTTACCACGCAGTGCCTTTACGGCATAACTTTTACAACGCAAACCATTACAACACATTGCGCTGGGGGGCGCTCTAGGATAGGGAATAGGTTTAATGTACTATCCAACACCTTCCCTACTATCCACGGGGACTGGAGTTGGAATAGTAAATTAAACTATTCACTATCCAGCGCCCAAAAGCATTATGCCTTGTAAAGGTATTCATTGTAAATACCGCGTTGTAAAGGCATGCGATGTATAAGTATGCGTTGTAACGTCATACATCCCCTACCTCTTACTTTATATCACCCATGTATAGATCATCATCTGTCCCGCTGCTTACATCTCCCACTTGCTGTCAAGTGGGAGATGACAGTGCTTTCCCATTAGGTCCTTTTCCATCAGTGGCTTTCTCCTTCAGCCTGCTCTGTGCTGGCCACGATCACACAGGTGAGCATTGCTAGCCGGCTTACCATTCTTCCAGCCTCGTTGTTGTGCCGGTTCATCAGGTAGCGCAGATCCCGTCCCCTCTCGCTGGAGTCCACAAATTCGCGGCCGAAGACCCTTCCAAAGTCAATGTTGTCACTGCAGCCCCCCCAGTGCCAGTCGGCCCCCCCTGGCCCCCTCCTTCTGTAGTCACAGGTGCAGGATTCTATGGAGCCCTCAGAGCAGGATCTGGCCACAGAGTGCGTCACGCCGGCGCTAGTGATTGCGAAGATGAAGGCGGTTTCCCGGCAGCCTGAAAGAGGTGAAAAACAAATTAATTGAGACGTTAGTGCTTGTAAGCAGGAAGGGGCCACCAAGCAAGCTCGGGGTCCCAAAGACAACTCAATAATGACCAGAGACCATTACAGATTTTTTTTAGAAATATTTCTCAGGCTGTATTTATTCTAAACAAGATTGGATCTGTAAAAACTCACACTCTTCATAAACAATACCATATCTACATTATATATCTATCTATCTATCTATCTCTCTCTCTCTCTATATATATATATATATATATATATATATATATATATATATATATATATATACATATATATTTGTCACTTGTTAAAATCTTGATATGAAACAGAAAAGCTATACAAAAACATTCCTAAGGCAAACCCCCTTTGTGTCAAAATTGGACTCATGATTGAGCACCACCCCTTTGACACCATTTAATTGGTGGCCACACCCTCTGCCCTCATCAGGACAGTCATGGCCCGCCTTACCCCAGACCTCTGGGGCAGAACACCCCACCTGCACGAGCTCCTGCCATGCAGCCATTCAAAACTAAAAACGGTTACCATTCAGCTAACTCCCTCCTTCTGTTGGATCCGTCCCTAACGTCAGCACACCCCAAGTATACGCCTTCATTTGCTCACCAGCCCACACCAGTGCATTCTCTGAGTACTAGGACACACATGTGTCTCCAATGTACCTCAGCCCTGACCTGCCTGCAGCATTCTTTAGATGTTAAGATGCATGTCATAACTACCAATGTGTTTCAGCGCTGTCCTGCCAAGAACTGAGGTCCAGACGGCATCCGCCAAGTCACCTAAGTCCTGACCTGTAGCACCTTCGCTATGCATTGAGACCCACCCTCATATCTAATGGTTAACTCTGTCCGGATCTGCAGCACCTCCAAAGTACTGATACTCACATGCATCTGCCGTTGCCCTTCTGCCAATGCACCCGCAGCAACTTATGCTAATTATAGAGACTCCCTTCATCTCTGCAATGCACCCCTGCAGAGTATGGAGACCCATGTACTTCCACAATACCCCTCACTACTGATCTTCTCATCCTCTGCTGAGTATGGAGGCTCTTTGTCTTCTCTGCCAAGGCAACTCAGAAGTGATCTGCTGCATCCTTCACTACCCATTGAGGCTCATAAATATATCTGCCACTGCACCCTTCCTCATCTATTCCAGTGCACCCCTGTCCTGACCTGCAGGATCTTCTGCTATGGAAACCCAACCTCATCTTTGCCAGTGCACCTCTCTTCGTATCTTCAGCATGTTCTATGCCCTCAGCCATGACCAGCAGCATCCTCTATTATGTATGGAAACCAACAGCCATCTCTGGCAATGCACTCTGACCCTAACATGCAGCATCCTCTGGTAAGTATAGAGACCCACAAGTTGTTTCCAAAGTTTCTTAGTGCTAACCTGTAGCATCCTCAAAGTATTAAGACCAATACACCATGCTGCCAATGCGCTTCAGACATGGCCTGCAGCATCCTCTTAATACTGAGACCATCAGATAGCTCTCTGCCAATGCACCTCTGATCCAGCAGGCTGCATAATATTCTAAGTACACAACCTGCTCTCATCTCTGCCAATCCAACTCTGTCCTGTTCTGTCTGGCTTTAAACACTAGGGGGGTCTTGTCCGTACGTGACCAGGAAGGACAATTAAACTTTGCAAATAGAAGGAGACCTGGTCCCGAATTCATTAATCTGCTCTTTATTTTTTGGCAGACTCAGTACCTCGATTAATTAATTCTGAGGCACCGATGCATTGGTCATATACGTTACTTCCATATAAATTTCGAGAAGTTACATTTTAAGGCATGTCAAATTCAAAAAACACCAAATTGCAAATTTACTAAACAAAATCAAATCATAAGCAATATAATTTGAACATTCGATACTGTGACGAACATCAGAATCAATTATAATTGGTTATAGATCATTAACATCATTACATACATAAGTACACCAGAACTTTAAACATAAATAGTCCTATTCATAATTCATTCATACATTTTTAGGACCATTCCCTCGCCAGGCTATTCGTACTCTTGCTTAAACTGGGTCTGCTCAATATAGACAGTGTTGAGTAATATGCCTTTAGTGGGTATATGGAATAAATTCCATGAAGATGCCGACGCGTTTCCAAACCCTTTCTATATTTCAGGGTTTTTCTTCAGGGCAATACTGGGTACCTAACAATAAATAAAAAATGATCTATTTAGTGTCACCTCCTATTTTCTCTTAATTTATTATGGTTTCGCTGTTCTGTCTGGCAGCATTCTCTTCTAAGTGTCCAGGCCTGCACACATCTCAGGGAATGTGCTTCAGTATTTACATGTAGCATCCTGTACTAAATATCAAGACCCATGACCATCTCTTCAAATGCACCTCAGTCCTGATCCACTCAATCCTGCTTTTCCAGTTCTGAGACTCACACACATCTCAGCTAATTTACTTACAGGCTTATTTAGAATTTGTTGCTAAGGGTGCCTTATCACAAAGATGATGGAGTACCCCGTCTGCCAAACTTGCAGTTCTCGTACTCTATTTAGAGTTGGAGGAACCACTGTGTTTCTGCCTGTGGTGCTGCTGCTGACTTCACAGATGAAAGCCTTTGAACGACAGCCCAGCGGACATTGGGTCGTTGGTCAGTGAACGTCAGACTATTGCCTTATTGAGGATAGACAGCATTTTTTCTTGTTTGATACCAACAGGGAAGCAAAGCAGTTCCTAACAGGAAGTTGGAATAATGACCCCAGGCTGTGAGAAACAACTCCTATCGAGTCATGGCCACAATCATTTTGTTTTCCAACAAAAAACAAACGCTCACTTTTGGGATTTCCTTTTGATAAACAATAAAGTATGGCAGTGAATGACAAGATTCTTGTTTCAAAAATATCGAGTTGCATGAATACCCTGTCAACACTACAGAGGATCAGAATATAGAAGGTATGAAAATCGTTCTTTTATGTATATAATATTGTTTTAAAATAGTGTATAAAATATTGTTTACTTTAAGAAAGTTTTAATGAATACTGGTTTTTAATTAAGTAATATATATATTTGTTATTATGTTCATTTTAGGCCCTAGTGGTATTAATATAATTGTTTTACATTTGTTGTGTAGTTTGTAATTTGTAATGTCTAATTACAATTTTATATATTCAATTAGTCCTGTATTATTTAATAATGGGTGATTGGGTTTGTATGGGAATTGGTTGAGAAGTTATTTAAATTATACATTTTTTATTTGTTATGTTAATTATATATCTCATTGGTAATTAATAATGTAAAATGAATTGTTTGTTATTTTAATTATTTAAATTATTTTGTGATTTTTAATGTAGATTTTATTTTTCTATAGTTTCATTACTAATTTATACTTTAGTACTGGGTTGTTGGGTTTGTAGGGGAATAGGGTGGCAAGTTATGTAATTAGTAATTAATTATGAAAATTATTTAACTGATTATTTGTTGTATAAATCATTTGTTGTCTTTTATTTAATTGGTAATTTATTGATAGGTGATTGGTAAACTTTGTAAAATTTGTTTTTATTGTTTAATGTTGGTTTTAATTGTATTTGTTTAATTTAATGACTATTTTACCTGTCCACTGAGTCAAGTTTGTAATGCCAGCTAGATTTGCAGTCCCATTTTGTACCTATGAACCAATTAAATGTTTATTAGCTAATATGCTAAGTTCGTAACCTCGGCCAGATCTGCATCCAGCACATATGAATTTATTAATTGTCTCCTGATTGCAATAAACTCTGTTTCTAATTTTTTGTTTTTATCCCCATGTATTGTCAATTTCTGGTATTTAATTGTATTGACTCAGCACATGAAATTTGGGCTAATAGTTTTATTAATTTACAGCTTAATTTTAATTTGCATTTTATCCTGACCTGCACTGTAATTGTACTTGTATCTCATGGTTCGTAGTATGCATTATATGACGTTTTTTATCTAAGTACTTTTATGCATTTAATCAAATGCGAAATAAAGCTTTGAATTGATTGACTATTTTATTGTTGCACTATTTACTATTTTATTGTTATTACTCTTTTATTTTAAAATAAAATTGGGATGGAAGTTGTGCCTTCTTTGATTATTAGGGAAGGAAGTGAATTTATTTAATTTTTTTTGTTGATTTTTGTTTGTTAAATTTTGTATTATTAAATGGTATTTATTTATAAAGCATATATTTCTTATTTTGAATATATTTTAATAAGTGTATGTTGTGTACCCTAATCTTTTTTTATTATTAGGAATTGGGATGGTATATCTAACATTTCCTAACTACAACATTTTACCTTCTTTTGGTTATTCTGGAGTTGGAATAGTAAATCTAACCCCTACAAAGTTGAAGATGTTCCCTGATGTTGCTTAGATTGGAGTGTAAATAAAAAACGTAACCCCTATAGAACACAACACTTTCTCTATTGTTTCTTAGATTTTGTGGGATTAGTAAATTAAATGTCTCAAATTCCAATACTTTCCCTGCGGTTGATTAGATAGAAGTGGGAATAATAAGTCTAACCCCTTCAAAGTCCAACACTTTTTCTACTGTTGCTTATATTGTAGTGGAAATAATCAATCTAACCCTACTAAAGTCCAACACTTTTCCTATTGTTGCTTAGGTTTGATTTGAGTGGGATTCATAAATCTAACCTCTCCAAAGGCCAACACCTTCCCTGCTTTTGCCTATGTTGAAGTGGGAATAGAAAATGTAACCCCTCCAAACTAGAAAACGTGTCCTACTGTTGCTTAAATGGGAGTGGAAATAATAAATATAACCCCACGAAAGTCCTACACTTTCCGTACTGTTACTTATATTGGGAGTGGGAATAGTAAATCTAAGCCCTGCAAAGTCTAACATTTTCTTGGCTTTTGCTTATGTTGGAGTGGGAATAAAAAATCTGCTCCCTCCAAAGTCCAGCACTTTTCACACTGTTGCTTAGATTAATTGTGGAAATATTAAAACCAACCTCACCAAAGTCCAACACTTTTCCTATTGTTATTAGGATTTGAGTGGCATTCGAAAACCTTTTGCTAGTGTTATTTATGTTTTTGATTGTTGTTATTTTTTTAAGTTTAAAAAAAAATCTTTAATAATTATATTATTTAGAAAAATATTAGCAATTTTCTTTATATTTTATTTTTAGTTTACTTTGAATAAGTGTTTTTATTTGGTAATTTAAAAATTATTGGTAATAATATTAGTGTCATTGTTTTTAAATTATTTAAATATTGTTTTTATATATATATGTGTGTATATATATGTATATATATATATATATATACATTCATTTTTGACAGATTACACTACAAACAGGTTCAAGGATCGGCCATGGGTACTTGCTTCTCCCCCAGCTATGCGAATCTACATATGGGCTGGTGGGAGGAGCAGGTACTATGGGCACTATACCCACAAATTATGACCAACAGTGTGATCATATATAAAAGATTCATTGATGACATTTTCATTTTGTGGGAGGGAAGTGTGGAGAGTGCGATGGAATTTGCTGAAAGCTTAAATGAAAATGCTTTGAATTTGAAGTTTACCTGCAGCACTAGCAAAGAAAGTATTCAGTTTTTAGACCTAGAACTGTATGTTGAACATGATAAAATTCAAACCCGTACATACCGTAAGCCAACAGCAGGTAATGCAATTTTGCACGCCCATAGCTTTCACCCCACGCCACTAAAACAATCAATCCCCTATGCAGAATGTCTAAGAATGACACGTAATTGTAGCACAAATGAGGGATTAAAGGAAGCCAAACAGAACCTGTTCTCTAGACTACTGCAAAGGGGATACACGGCCAAAACGTGCAAGAGTGCAGAAGCTAAGTGTAATAAAAAGACCCGGAATGAATTGTTGTTCCCAAAGGTAACGGAGAAATTGCATGGCAAACAAGAGAGGCAACCACCTAGGTTGATAACAGGATTCAACCGGTACCATGCTAATCTCCGCAAAATCCTAACTAGGCACTGGCCGCTTGTCCGCAATGACCCTACAATAGGTCAGATGGTGGGCAAAACACCCCTAGTAACATTCAGAAAAGCCAAGTCGATGCGTAGTGAATTAGTCTGTAATGCCCCTGCTGTAAAATCCAAAAAACCAAGGGACTGGTTTCAATCACAGAAAGGATTCAGAAAATGCAGCAAGTGCAAAGCCTGCAACCATGGTAAAAACACTGCAAATGTGGATGTACCTTTCAGAAGCTTCCCTTACAAAATTAGGGAAGCCTACACATGTAAAACTGAGTATGCAGTATACGTGCTCACCTGTGAATGTGTTAAAAGATATGTGGGATCAACTATCCACCCTGCTCACGTAAGAATTTTGCAGCACTTACGTGCAATAGCAAATGAAGATCCAGCTTACCCAGTAGCTAGACACATCCACGAGAACCATGGTGGCAATGCAACAGGACTTACGTATTTTGTCATTGACAGCATACCCAGAAATGTCAGAGGCGGAAATCGCAAATTAGCTTTACGCCGCCTGGAGTCTAGGTACATTATTCTCCTAAACTCCAAAATCCCGTCAGGTTTAAACGCGGATGAGGCTTTAAGTGTCCATATTTAAATGGTTAATTGATATGTTCTTCCTTCCTTCCCTTCCCCCAGTACCACTCATAACCATCTGATGCTCCAAGCATTATACACTCACGATTTATACTGTACATGTTAACAGTTCCAGTGAAGTTACACACTTTACGGTACCACACCCAACAGCCTCCCGCCATTATACTTTTGCATATCCCCTTGTTTGAAACAGCACGGCTCCGGTAAATCCCAGTAATAACCACCCCCCTCCCTGTTAGGGCATGCACTCCCTACGGTCTCACTTTGGGTCCTATGAAACACCTCGTTGGTAAACCGTTATAGGCACTTGCCGGGTTCTACTTCAATATAGTGAGTGATTCGCTATGACGGCTTTAAGCACTGAAAAGTGAGAATATACTGGCCGTATTTCAAGCGATCATACCAGCAGACACGATGACACAGATCAAACACTCACCTCGAGCACACGTGTCATGGAAAGTTTCAGCGGAATGGTTAGTAACACACTAATCACCGGCTTCCTAAACCAGGGAAACCTTTGTGTCAGGAGCGCAACTTTGCGCCTCCAATTACAGAGCGACACATGTCAAATTGTGAGCACAGGTTAACATGGGTGGATTGGATAGGCACATGCCGAGACTCATGGGATTAGTATGCCGAAACGAAAAACTATAAAAAACAGACTCAGTCTATGAGGTATAACGTGAATAATGACATTTTTTAAGGGGCAATATCAATTGTGTTTATTTGGTTAAATTGTGTATTTAAAAAAAAAAAAAAGAAAAAAAAATTTGGCAATGGGAAGTTTTATTATAATTTATTATAATTTGTAAAGTAAAAGTGGTTGTCTTAATAAATGTTAAATATAACTAGTGAAGAAAGACTAACATGGCAACAATGAAATGTGCAAGTCACTAACTGGTTTATGGTAATTCACGGGGTGGGTCCATGTGTAACATAGTAACAGCCAGTCAAATGGCAGATAAGTGTATCACATGACTTACTTAACATGTATAAAGAAGCAATGATTTAGCAATACAGATGTTAGTGAGCAAGGCGGGAGTAAGCCGCCGAAAGGCGTCTGAGCAGCAACTGAACATGGAATAAAAACGTTTTGAACTGAGATTCACGGAGTCAGCGCCTTCTTTGAATGGAAAAGTTTGGTGTGGTAAAGAATATATATATATATATATATATATATATATATATATATATATTACACAAACCGCCTCCAGGCGTTTCCCTGTAAACGGAGCTCATGGAAAGGGCACAGGGTGGCCCCCAACACCATCTTGGCAAGCAAACAAAGTGAGGCCCTGTGCAGTGGTAACAGGCTTTATTTCCAGAGTAGAGAAAAGGGCGCCTGCTTCAGAAAAGTCCTAAGAGTCAACGTTTCGGCGTCATGCCTTGTTCACGACTGGACTAGCAAGCGCCCAGGTGTTTTCGAGCTAAATTTAAATGGGTGCATCACGTGGCTGCAATCATAAACTACTACTCCCAGTGTGCATTGTGCGTGTAGTAGTAATGGCAAAAATTATTGGTAATAATATTAGTGTCATTGTTTTTAAATTATTTAAATATTGTTTTTATATATATATGTGTGTATATATATATATATATATATATATGTATGTAATATTCCTTTGTTTCACTGCTAAAAAGCAGTGGGGCGACGCTCCCCCGCCTTAGCGTAGGAGCCGCCACTACAGTCTCATGTTCATGCCAGTCTTGTGCTAATCTGGTTTTGCTGTACCTATGTGTCCATTGTCTAAAAGGCTAATTTTCCAGTCGGAGTCCTGTGTAGCTTTCCAACCCATATGCACATTGCTTACTTCTTGCGAGAGAGCATTAGCTGTGGTATTATCAAATAACATGCACAATATATTTTCACCTTATGTTAAATGTCCTGGTTTAAGTTCCCTGTGATGGCTCAGATTTGGCTTTGGCAGCCTATAACAAGTACTATAGTTAAAAAACATTGTTACTGGTGATTTACTTTTTGTTAAAATATATGCTGAAATTGAATTTATCCATGAGGACAGAGAACCTTTAATGGACTAGTCTTTACAGTCTAACCTACCTTTATTGACTATTTTGCCAAAAATGTTGTGGCCCCCAGTTGTTGGGCAGTTCCATCGACGGCTGCGGAATTGCCACTTGCACTCCTTCATGGCGGACTGGAGGCCGCTGTTGACGCTGTGCAGGATGCCGGGGTTCTGGCGGATCAGCTTCCGCTGTTTCCGGCTCAGCAGCTGCAGGCTGGGGTCCAGTACCAACTGCACGTTCTTGGTGTCCGTGAGCAGGTTGGTGGAGGTGACCACGTTCACGATCCCCCTGGAGGCACAGAAATGGAATTAAGGTCAGTGCGATGCTCCCACACGCCTACACACTACCCATTAGCATTGTGTCATACATTAGAAAGATGGTATTATGGGGCTCGAATCGACTCCTCCCTTTCCATGCCGTCGCCTCCACCTGTTTTAACACCCTCCACATTTTTTGCAAGACCTTCAAATGGATCCCCCTCAAACCAAGAAAAAACGTCACCCACACACTCATAACCAGCAGACTAGACTACGGAAACACCCTCTACATCGAAATCAACAAGTCTCTACTCTGTAAACTGAAGACCATACAAAACACTGCAGCCAGACTCGTCCTCAGCATCCCTCTGTAGCAGCACATCACCCAACACCCGCAAGACCTCCACTTGCTCCCCGTCAAGAATAGAATAACCTTTCAGATACTTATCCACGCCTACAAATGCCTCCACAACATCGGACCCCAATAACTCAATGAGAGAATCTCCTTCCAAATACCCAAGAGAAACCTCCGATCCGCCGACCTTGCCCTTGCCGAAACCCCACGCATCTGCAGAGCCAGAACGGGCGGAAGGGCCTTCTCCCACATCACAGCCAAGACCTGGAACGAGCTCCCGGTCGACATCAGACGTGCCCCCTCTCTGAACATCTTCAGGAAAACACTCAAGACCTGGCTCTTCAACCGAACGGAGCAGATTAATCCCCCTCCCACCCCACAGCGCCGTGAGACCCTCACTGGTCAGTAGCGCGATTACAATTCCCTGATAGATTGGTTGATTGGCTGCAGAAACCATAACATTATGAGAAATCAAGGTGCATATTTACAATAAAGTGTCAAAGCGTATCCTTAAGCCAAGAAGGCTAACGACACGCTTCGTCACTTTAGAAAAACAAGGCTGCACCATATTTACTAGAATATGGTGCAGCCCTGCTTTTACCTCTGCGCTGGTGCTAACTTTATCTGCCTAGCGCCAACGCAGGCACCCTTGCACCATAGTACAAGGGTGCCTGTGTTGACGGGAAGATTGTTTATGTGCAGGAAGGTACCCCTTCCTGCACATAAACAATCTTTAAATGCCGCTTTGTGACTTTTATGTGTGCTACTTAATGCAGCACACATAGAAGTTGCAAAACTGCATTTTTTAAATGATTGTTTATGTGCAAGAAGGGGTACCTTCCTTCACATAAACAATCATTGACCTTTTGCTGTTTTCAGCTGTGCTGCACAACGCAGCACACATGGAAACAGCAAAAATAAGGAGAAATAAAGCATTTGTCCTTGTTTCGCCTGTTTAAGACCAGGTTTTCCCTGGTCTTAATTTTGGTGCTGCCTTCTATTTACGCTGCCCTTGTAAATAAGGGGCAGCATCAAAATCAATGGGTGTTGCGGTGGAACACCCACCGCAACACACACTGCCTTCCCCTCTCATGCTAAACACAACGTGAAAGGGTGCCTCATTTACAAGGCAGGGTTAAGCCACATTAAGTGGCTTAATCCTGCCTTATAAATAAGGCAAGGCCTATCGCCTTCACAACATCACTGAAAGTGACGTTCCTGTGGTGATAGGGGCTTGTAAATATGCCCCCATGTTTCTTATACTCTTCCAACAATCCGAAAATGAATGCATGCTTCTTTACATTTCTTTAACATCCTGGGGTAGTTACTATTCCTTTTTAAGTTTGTAAACGTCCCTTATGTTTTCAGACCCATTATAGTCAGTGCTTTAAATAGACAAGTACTGTCCGGTGCCGACTTATTTAATTTAAAAGTGCGAGTAGCTGCACTTCTCAGCTCTGCTGCAATGCATTTAATGGGCGAGAACCGGCATTTCTAAGGAGACAACAGATACTACGAGTAGTAAGTGCCAGCACGTCTAAGTTTGTGTTTAACCGCATGCGTGCGGCGGCTTTTTTCGCGCTGTGCTGCATTTTTTAAATAACCGCGTTACATGACGAGCTGAGCTCGTCATGAGCATGCGAGCGGCGCAACTCATGACGAGCTCAGCTCGTCATGAGCATGGAAGGGGTTAAAGCACTGATTATAGTATAAGTGAAAGTGGCAGTAGACGTGCTTGTTTCTTGGGAAAGTGGTGCTCGCTGCGGGCGTGAGCCTAAAAAACACTCAAGAGCACGAAAATAGCCGGTGCAATTAGAGTGACACAGAGTCATTCCGTATGTCGTAGAGTGAAGGTAGGTGATATGGATATAATGGGATGAAAGACAGAGACTTTTAGTTCCAAAAGCTGCACTACGGTAGAAATCAGAGCTGGATGTGCTAATTATAAAGCAAAGCCCAGCAGTGCCATTAAATGGCAGCTAGTAACCCCTGCATCAATTGCTGTCAAGAGTTGTCTTACAGACAGGTACTTCTGCCAGGCAATTGGTATTCATACCATCCTAGAAGATCTGTATGTGATGGGATATAGTTCTCTGGTCTCACCAATCAAAGCCCAACATATTCACCCACAACTCATGGAAGACGTCATATACACCTAAAATAAGAACACACCAGTGCACATTACTAAAATCACACCTTCACAACCTGAATGAAGGTCCAGTCTGTGATTGAAACATCAAACACTTTGTAAATGCATCCCCAGAGTACCAAGAGTGTTGTGATGTAATGCCAATGGCAAATTATGTGCTATGGTAATGTCATCCGCATCACATATCCTGCATCAAATGTCACTGAGATTCACAAAGCCCCGAAGCCATTTTAGAAGGCGCCCAGCTTTGCTCCAAGGACTGGCTTTACCCCAAAATGGAAAATCCAATACCACTGCTGCAATCTTGTCAGATTTTACTGGAGTCCTTAGTTCACTGCATTTTTGCTCAAACTACGCCCTCACACTCCAAATTAGTCCAGTAATTGGCGAGTTCACACTTAAACATCTATCTCCAACATATCGGTCTTGGGACTGGAAAACACCATATCTACAACAAATTTCTCATCAGAACCAAGGATTGTCCCTTCAGATGCTTTCTTGAATAGCAGTATTATCTGTTGTCCATCCTGATCTGGTATCCAGTATTTATCTGTGATTGCAGACTAGCAATGGGGGCGGTCTACCCCGGGTGGCATGAGTTTTGGGGGCAGCCTCCGCCCCCCGCTCTTACCTGTGGCCATCGCAGGGCAGCTGCCGCAGAGACCGCCACAGGTGGCAAAATGTCTAGCTATGCCATTGCAGACTAGTAGTGCTCATAGCAAGAGCTGAAAGCCACCAAACACCATCTGCACTTGCAGAAGGGCCAAACATCCACAACTGCACAACAGACAGGATCAATAATATATCATTAAATACTAGCCAAATGTAAACCCATCGCTATCTAAGGCTCTGCTGGTATTACGGCATCAGTGCCCTAGACATCCTACCCTTTCAGTCAGGGGCACAGCTTAGTCAGTGAGATTCAGGGGAGTGTGAATCTCAAATTTCCAGGCAAAAAAGCAGCAGACTGAAGTGTGGTGGGCTGAGATGATGAAACTTTAGGATGGACCGTTTCCACGAGTAACAGGGTCAGTACTGATTTGCATTAGGTGGACCTTAGTCTAGAGTGGAGCAGTGAGTGAAAAACGCTGGTTAGAATGCTACTCCAAAAGATTGCTAGTGCTAAGGCTATTTTCAGCATTCATCAGATCACCTTTTGGGTGTTTGATTTCCAGGAGTATGCCTGGAAACTTGAGACTGGCACAAGCCTACTACTGCCAATAATTGTGAATTCTAAAAAGAAGTAAACTTTCACCCATTCAAGGAGTAGGTCATTAGGTGCAGATTTACTACTTTTTGGTAAGCTGGACAGTGTGTATAGTTAAGCTCCTGATCCAAAAAATGAACAAGTCAAAACCTCTTAGTGAAATGAGAACAGAGAGAAAAACTGACAAGACATGGCAGACCCGACTGAGGACCCCCAGGCCCAACTACCAAATGAAGCATGCATTAAAGAATGTCACAATCCTAATCACACCCCAAACAGACCCCTCTGAAGCTACACCACTGGCTGTTCAACTCGGGTCTGGTAGTTCCCCCTGCTAACTCATGACTGCAGTCATGCACAACACAATAATCTGGAGTCTCTGTCATGGGATTGCTTATTTTGAAAGCATTTTCATTGTACACACTCTTGTTCTCTGCTGCAAGAAGCCCTGATGGTAGAGTTGTCAAATATGTGCTTGTGGGCAGGTTTCCATGTTTCTAGTCCGCCCATTTTACAAAACATTTTATCACGTGACTGATGGTCTCATGTACTAAGTATGAGTCACGCATAGAGGAGAGCAGGCAGGCTACCCAGAGCTGAGTCAAGACTCTGGCTTGACTGTAAGAGAACGTGCATGAGCCGAGTCACAAAAACATTTGGTATGTATATCGTGCTGCAATCCTAATGCAAAACAAAATATACAATCCCTTTCAAAATTCAAAAAAGTGTATTTCTTGAAGATACAGAAGCCTTTCACTTTAGTACATCAGATCATATCACTGCAAAGACAGACAGTTATTAAAAGTGATAGTTTTTAGAAACATTCACAGGTTGTCCCCCAAAGGCAATGCCATGGGTGAACTAATAGGCAAGTAGTGGGCATGTAAACCAGAAGCTTGGCCTAGATTCTTCATATAGATGGAGCAACTTTGCAGTCTGTTAACTCAAATATGAGAGGTATTTCTACAGCGCATCCCAGAACTCAAGTATTGAAAAGCGTGCTCATATGTGATAATAAAGAAAAAGGAGGCTCTGTGAAATGAAATATTTGCCTAGAATCACACAATTTGAACAAGCAGGAATGCCAGTATTGATTCCAGGTTATCTAGTTTCACATTTTGAAATTCAGCGTTTATATCAAAGGCCTTTGTTTTGTTTTTCATTCTCAGCTCAGGGTGCGAAAAAGGGACACAGAGATGGTAGACCCAACTCAGGACTCCCAGGCCCAACTACCAAGCCAAGAATGCATTTATTTAGGGGTTGTCACATCCTAAACGTTCTCCCCCCACACCTCAAAGTCACACACCTGCTTTCAGTACCATTCTGGCTTCAAAATCTTTTACCATGCTTGAGCTGTTCGAACATTATCGGTGGACTTCTCGTTTCACCACAAAGTCGATTTGGTCTTTGCAACCCCTACACAACAGTAGGAACCAATGACTAGCTCCCAAATGCCTGACACACAATTTGTAACCATACCTACCTATGGGTATTTTGAGAGATACTGCAGCTGCACGAGCTACTGCCTAGTAATCGGAGTGGGCTTAAGCAGTCACCACTATTTGGAAAAACATATACAAAGACTGATTTTAAGGGCTGACAACTGCCCACTGGAACCACATTGAGGCTGCTCACAGTGCTCCATTTGACATTGCATGGAAGTGCTAATATTCCCTCCAGTTTTTCTTAACATTTGCACTAGCAGGCCTAAGTGCTGCGTTAGTGCATACTAAATGGCACATTGCTCAGAATCTCATGTATGACACATGCTTCACATTGCGACAAGGTGCCCTATTCAACCATGCACGAAGTCAGGCGATGGAAATAACTCCATGCCTCCACTCCAAGGAAAGATTGAAATTGTACTCTAGAGACCTGATAATTTTTACTATGAAATTAAAGAATGGCACATATTTCAAGGTACTTGAGAATGGAAATTACATGATTAAGAGGAATTACGAGGTAGAAACATCCCTTCCAGGCAAATACTTACCCAGGTTCCCTTCGATAAATGGAAACAATCGACCTCATTCTGTGAGTCCCTTATTTTAGGAGATAAAACTGCACTCAATAAATACAAATACCACCAGGTGTGGTACTACCTCCTCATAGCACCAGGTTTAGGAATAACGTGAGAATTTCACATTTACAGTGTTCTAAGTTGCAAAGCTCAAATTATGCAGCATTTTGCCCCACAAATTGCATCAGGATTGTTAACGCTGATGTTTTTCATTATTTTAAGTGTCAAGAGATACTGTGTGTTGCCCTCCACTGATTGTGCTTTTGTATAAAATACTGTGTACTCAGGCGTGCAACACCCATTGGGCTCACGGGGCTTCAGCCCCCCCCCCACGGTCATGTCAGTCAGCCCGGGCAGAGACAGCTTCGCGGGCTGGCGAGCATCTTATTGCAGCCGCACCCGAGTGCTTAACAGGTCTTTAAAAGACCATTTACTTGCAAATGATGCTTTTGTTGTGTGTTGACCCCTTCTTACAGCCACTCTGTCTAAGGTGGAAGAATTAGCCCCCCCCCCCGAAAAAAAATTCAATTTTATGTTTAGCCCTCCCATGGATCATTGTCCCTTTACCATGTTGACATAAAGTCCCTGAGGCCTGGCGTCATCTTATATAGGCCCAGCCAAATCTAGGCTAGTAGCGGTTACCATCTTCCCCCTTTCACACAATGGATGTCACCATCTTTCCCGATTATGCAGAATCATTATCATGTCTGCTATTAGAAGCAGATGTTGCTTGCCCTTATCTTTCTAAGAACTGAGAAGCCGTCAAGCCATTCGATTGATGAGACAGAGACTACCATCAATAGTCTGCGTCAAATGTCTTTCCATCATGTCAAGGTTAATTAAGAACACATACCCACATATAACCAAAATAGTTTAGTCTGAATTGACGTCCTTTTACCTTATATGTTCATAAGGAAATGTCTAGGATGCATACCTTGATGCACATAATCTATGTCAGACATTCTTAAACTTATGCCAGAAATTCCAGTTTCTGATAAGGTTTAGTATATAAGGACTATCACTTGACCACTTGTTAGGAGAGGTCCTTCGCCCAGATTATCACCCGAGATTCTGCCAGAGACGGTCTCACCTACTGCCAGCACACTTCGCCAGTGCTACATGTCACCTGAAACCTGAAGCTGATAATGCTGAGTCGCGGAGGAAGACCAAATGACTGCTTCTGCAGCTTGAGTTTGCCCAATGGGGGAAACACTGTCTTTGTGCCTCTGCTGATAAAAAAAACCACCCTCCGCTGTCAACAAGGTTTGCAATGCATCTCTTGTCCCTAAGAAACTCTAAACTGCAAGTTGCTCTGCCTTCCATGCTCTCTTAGTATAGCGCATAGAAGTAGACGAGAGGGTGTTAGGTTCTAGATGATATATTAAATAAGATTTTAACAATGCTAGAAATAGTCATTTTAATTCCCATTATTCTTAATGTGTCTTCTTGGTGTTTTTATAATATTCTGTTTAGTTGTTTTAGATGTACTGAGAAACAGATTGTTCCTGTAGCAACAAATACTTTTAACATTCTTCTTAGTATAGTGTGTGTGATATGGTGAATAAGGAAAATAGAGTTGTTGCTGATCCACAGTGCCCCTGATTCCTTTATGATATTGTTAGTAATGCAAAAGCAATGCTTCTATGTCAATTATACATTGAATAATGTTTTGTGGGGCTACAATAATCTGTCTTTCACATTCATCGCTGATATGCTGAACTGGGTTCACAAGTGGTTGGGGAAGAACACCTTGTAGAGTTACACCAGAGTCGTAACTTACGGAACAATGTGTGTGTTTGCCTGGTGTCCATACACGATATCAGGGAATTGATTTTTTCTTTTTGTCTAAGCACTCACGGACAGTGCATGTGTTTTCAAGCCGTTTCCCTCCTGTGCTTCTTTCCCCCTTATGTCGCTGCTGTCTCTGTGGGTTTCTCCCCTCCCCACGTCATGTTGTATCTGCCCCTGCCCTCCCTGCATTGCTTCTGTGCCTCCTTGTCCTCCTCCATGTTGCTTCTGCATTTTCTGCACCTTCTTGTTACTCCTGTGTCCACCTACCATCCCAGTTGCTTCTGTGACCTCCACCCTCACCTATGTTGCTTCTGGCTCTCCCTCTTACTACATGCTCTGCTGCTTCACCCACCCCTGTCTGCTCTAAAAATACATTTTAAACACCTTTGTACGTTTTGTTTTCAGTTACTCAGATCGGTAAATAAAAACAAAAACAAGCATTTGCAATGCAATAGGTTTCGCATTTACACTAGTTTATGTCATTGGCATTGTAAATGACAATGCTTTTATTTATGTTTTGGTTTTAAAACATAAAAGGCATTGTCATTTACAATGCCAATGGCTTAAACTTGCATAAACGCGAGACCTATTGCATTGCAAATGCTTGTTTTAAATGTATAGACAATGGATGCAGACATTTTAAATAATTGAATTTTGGGAAGCGTGCAATTTAAGGGCAGCCAAACATAGCTAAAGAGAGGAATATAAAAAACAAGAGCAATACTGGGGAAAGTTCCTTGGAGTTCATTGCAAGCTTCAATCAGCTGTAAATAGCCTCTCTGGACATCCACAGAAGACTAGAGCCAGCAGGGGACTCAGTAGCCACACCCATAAACAGGTAGGTGGGTGAAAGGCACATGCACGGCCCAGGTTCTCTGCACGTCTACCTGCTTCCTCTGCATGCCATAGGCTTTTCTCTGCACATCAAGAGTCTCTTAGCAACTGTAAGACTTGAAAATGGACAACTTCTGCAGTCAATTAAGTCCAGAGATATATATATCTTTATAATAAATACTTCCTATACAACTGATATTAAGTTTATATTAAATAACTACCGTATGTATAACTCTAGGGACCACTGTTTAGTGTTAGCAGCCATTTTACAGCAGGAACAAAAATAAATGACAGGTCAGCGAGATGCGACAAGAAGCACAGGCAGGGCTGGGCCCGAGGTGGAAACACGGAGTTCTTTCCAACAGTATGGATTACCGATAAAAAATCATTGAAAAGCGATCTCGCAATCAGTCCGTGCGAGCGTGTAATGACTGGGGCGGCTGAATTTCCAGACTGGATATTTATTTTTTTGAGAAACAAAAAATAACAAAAAACACAAGTTTACCTGCCGTTCGATGTTGAGCAAGAGGCAAAGCAATAGCGATTAATCCGCCCTCAGCCGCGCTATCTAAAGCTCACCAGGAGCCTTCGAGCGCCAACATCAATACGGCTTCCAGGCGAGGGTGGAACGTGGAAATAAACACAAATTATCAACACCGTCTCTTGTACTTCCCAATTCTTTCTGCTTTGGAGACATTTGCTAAGAGTGCGCTAGTTGAGACTTCCTCGGATGGTAAACCATTCCAGTTTTATGTACACCAGGGAGTACAACAAGCTGTCTCTGCGTGTACTCCGAGAGCAGACCTTGAGCACGGCACTATGCCAGAGGCAAAGATCAGTGGAGAAGAAGCCTTTGGCCGCCGGCTGCCCTCCTCCACCACGTCACTTCCAACTCACCCGGAATACAGTCACGGATGGAGCCACGTGACACTCGCCCCCCCCCCCCCCCCCCACCCCCACCGTGCAGCCATAAGTTCTCCAGGCGGGGCTGGCAGTAAGGAATGCGCTCGGCCAGGAGCAAGGTGGGGGGGATGTGCAGCACTAGAGCTGTGCCCCCCTCCCCCACCGTGCAGCCATAAGTTCTCCAGGCGGAGCTGGCAGTAAGAATGCGCTCGGCCAGGAGCAAGGTGGGGAAGTGTGCAGCACTAGGGCTGTGGATCTCGCCTCTTCAAACACTCCTGATGCACTGTAGAGAGCCCGGATGCTCGCCCTCCCAAGCCCTGTAAGTGTAACAGAATTTGCAGGCGACCACTAGGACCTCCCGTTCCGTCTGGAGCCCCCAGACGCAGCTATGCTACCAAGAGCCTGCCTGAGCCTAATGCGCCTCCCGGTCGGCAGCTCGCTGTGCGCTAATCGGTGGGGGGGGCGGGAATGCCTAACACCAGACGAGGGGGGGGGGTGCTGCGCCTAACTCCCCCCACCGGCGGACAACAAGGGGGGGGGGGTGGGAGAGGGGGGGACACCATTAAAACAAGTGCGGCCAAGATCTGAAAATTACAAAGAAAGAGCGTGGTGTCCCTGAAGCGGGCACCGCGCTCCGAATCAAAGTAGAAATAAGTGAATAAACGGAGCGCGGTGCCCGCTCCAGGGACACCGCTCTCTAAATCACATTAAAACAAACAGGGCAGAGGGGGCCACACTCTAAAGGACAAAAAAAATGCTTCCAGAGCGTGTAACTCCGCGAATGAGAGATCCAATCCCGGTGGGCGGGGCCAGGTCCCGGGACGGCCAGCCAATCACAGCGCGGCCCGGGGAATGACGTCACGGGGGTGTCCCGGGCCGGCAGCCAATGACAGCGCGGCCCGGGGCAAAGGGGCGGGACTTAAAAAAAGTCCCAGAAACGCCCCCGAATCGCGTTTTCACGAGAAAGCGTGATTGACAGCCTCTGTCACCCAATGGCTAGCCTCCATTTATGGAGCTAGCCAATGGGAGACAGAGGCGGAACCAAAGTCCATATGTAGGATCATGAGGTTTCGCCGTGGGTGGAGCAACTGCTACGCAGTTGCAACGCCCAGGACGAAACCTAAAAACGGTCCCCTCGTTTTGTAGCGATGTGCTTGTGTGGTGTGCTCACCTACAAAATGTTGCAGATTTACTTTAACCATGCTGCACATCATCAGGGATGCTGAGCAGAGTGGGCAAATAATCATTGGTAAAGCCATTAGGTCACAAAGTCGAGACCTACTGGCTTTGTCAATGCTTGTTTTGCTAAGATGTCATGCCCTCACTTTTTGTGCTCTCTCTAACCCCTGAAAAAGTCAAAGCAGTGAAGATCCCCTGGCTCTCTGCATTGTACTCCTTTCAGCCAATCATACTGTTAAGGTATGACTTTCATGCCAAAATGCCCAGGTGGACTTTGGAGGACAGATAGAAAATTATTTTCTGGCGAAGAGAACCTTCCAGAAACTGAGCCTCTTCAGAATCTTCTCCAAGGTCTCAGTCATCTGAGAAGCTTATGGAGGGTTCCCAGTCTACTACAGCGTACTTAGGGGGTCATTAGGATGGCGGGCGGACTTTGCCCGCCCGCCATCCTGACGGGGATTGGGACCGCCCGCCATAAGGGCGGGGGTCTCGTGGGTGGTATTAGGATGCGGCCGGCCGCATACTGCATTTATAACATTGTGGCGGGCGGTCCTCTCTGCACCGCCCACCACAATGCCATAAATGCATGTATGCATTTGCATACACAATGCGGCAGGCACCGCGCGTGCACCCCCCACCCCTCCTTCACTTTGTGGGCCAGCAGGGGCCCCCCAAAGTGAAGACCGCATGCCTTTCCATGGCGGCATTGCCGCCACGGAAAGGCATTGTAAAATGCCCATCATAATATGGCTGGCGGGGTCTGATAGACACCGCCACCATATTATTCCTTTTCCGCCCCGGCCGCAGGGCGACCGGGGAAGAAATGCGGCGGACGGTCTTTCCGTCCGCCGAGGTCCCCCCCGCCATACTAATATGGCGGGGGGGAAAACGAGTGAGGATGTCGGGCGGATTGCCTCCGCCAGGCTGGCGGTGGCTACCGCCAGCCTGGCGGGGGGGGAAACATCCTTTACAACACAACTTTTACAACGCACTACCATTACGACGCAACTTTTACAACGCAAGTTATTACAACGAATTGCGCTGGGGGGGGCTCTAGGATAGGGAATAGTTTAATTACTATCCAACACCTTCCCTACTATCCACGGGGACTGGAGTTGGAATAGTAAATTAAACTATTCACTATCCAGTGCCCCCCAACGCAAGTCGTTGTAACGACTTGCTTTGTAAAACCTGCGTCGTAATGGCATGCGTTGTAAAAGCATGCGTTGTAGTGACATACATCATGGCGGGGGCAATCCACCCGACATCCTAATGGGCCCCTTAGTCTGTCGGTTGTCCCCCCACAAGGGAAATCTAAAAACGGATGTAGCCAACATTCCAGCTGTTATTGGTTAATGTCTTGTAGCCACCTGTGAGAGATTTCATATTTGTCCAAGATCTTGCGATTATCAAAACCTTTTTATGACTCTGAAGCCATTGACTTGGAGGAATATGCAATAAAGGGCAATCGACATGGAGAAGATTTCCTCCATCTTCATTTATCTCTTTTCAATGGAGGCACTAATTTCTGGTTAAATAGCTAAACCCAGTAAATCTCCATCATGCGAGAGGATGCTCTTGCCTCCACAGCACAAGTCGCCATCATGCGAGAAGATGCTCTCGCCTCCATGGCACTAGTCTCCGTCATGCGTGAGGATGCTCTTGCCTCCATGGCACAAGTCTCTGTCATGCGAGAGGATGCTCTCGCCTCTGTGGCACTAGTCGCCATCATGCGAGAGGATGCTCTCACCTCCATGGCACTTGTCTCCATCATGCGAGAGGATGCTCTCGCCTCCATGGCACAAGTGTCCATCATGCAAGAGGATGCTCTCGCCTCTGTGGCACAAGTCTCCGTCATGCGAGAGGATGCTCTCGCCTCCATGGCACAAGTCTCCGTCATGCGAGAGGATGCTCTCGCCTCCATTGCACTAGTCTCCTTCGTTGGGGGAGGATGCTCTCGCCTCCATGGCACGAGTGTCCATCATGCGAGAGGATGCTTCTTGCCTCCATGGCACAAGTCTCTGTCATGCGAGAGGATGCTCTCGCCTCTGTGGCACTAGTCGCCACCATGCGAGAGGATGCTCTCGCCTCCATGGCACAAGTGTCCATCATGCAAGAGGATGCTCTCGCCTCTGTGGCACAAGTCTCCGTCATGTGAGAGGATGCTCTCGCCTCCATTGCACTAGTCTCCTTCGTTGGGGGAGGATGCTCTCGCCTCCATGGCACAAGTGTCCATCATGCGAGAGGATGCTCTTGCCTCCATGGCGCAAGTCTCCGTCTTGCGAGAGGATGCTCTCGCCCTCATGGCACAAGTGTCCATCTTGCGAGAGGATGCTCTCGCCTTCATGGCATATGTCCATCATGCGAGAGGATACTCTTGCCTCCATGGCACAAGTGTCCATCATGCGAGAGGATGCTCTCGCCTTCATGGCACAAGTCTCCGTCATGCGAGAGGATGCTCTCGCCTCCATGGCACTAGTCTCCTTCGTTGGGGGAGGATGCTCTCACCTCCATGGCACAAGTGTCCATCATGCGAGAGGATGCTCTCGCCTCCATGGCACAAGTCTCCGTCATGCGAGAGGATGCTCTCACCTCCATGGCACTAGTCTCCTTCGTTGGGGGAGGATGCTCTTGCCTCCATGGCACAAGTCTCTGTCTTGCGAGAGGATGCTCTCGCCTTCATGGCACAAGTCTCCGTCATGCGAGAGGATGCTCTCGCCTCCATGGCACTAGTCTCCTTCGTTGGGGGAGGATGCTCTCACCTCCATGGCACAAGTGTCCATCATGCGAGAGGATGCGCTCGCCTCCATGGCACAAGTCTCCGTCATGCGAGAGGATGCTCTCGCCTCCATGGCACTAGTCTCCTTCGTTGGGGGAGGATGCTCTTGCCTCCATGGCACAAGTCTCCGTCTTACGAGAGGATGCTCTCGCCTTCATGGCACAAGTGTCCATCTTGCGAGAGGATGCTCTCGCCTTCATGGCATATGTCCATCATGGGAGAGGATACTCTTGCCTCCACGGCACAAGTCTCCATCATGCGAGAGGATGCTCTCGCCTTCATGGTATGTGTCCCTCATGTGAGAGGACACTCTTGCCTCCATGGCACAAGTGTCCATCATGCGAGAGGATGCTCTCACCTTCATGGCACAAGTGTCCATCATGCGAGTGGATACTCTTGCCTCCATGTCGCAAGTATTTTAGGAAGAGGTAAACACCTACAAGATCAGAACAACCAAGGAAGAAATTCTGTCTTGCTATAAGTCTTCAAGGCAATCGACTCTTTGTTATACTAGGGAGCATACTCCAGAGACACTACTTCAGATTATTTTATTTATTTATTTCACAGTTTTATGTAGCACAACTACCGAGTCAGGTGTCAGCGCACTTTACAAAAGAAAAAAAAGGAGAGCTACTCATCTCTTTGCGTTAATTTAGACACATGGAACCCTTTAAAAAAAAGTGAAACAATGAACTTCAAGCCAAATTTCAGTCGGCGCCAGGAAAGGTTACTCCTTGTTATTTCTTGTTATTCCTTATACTTTCTTTGCTAGTTAGTATTAATGCTGTTTCACCTTACGCATTTTATGCACCAGCAATTAAAGATGTATATATCAACTTTACTCAGTAGTCCACTGAAGCAGGTTTATGACACAGTCTTTCTGATGTCAATTTACTGTACTCGCCCTTGGTCACCTAGGTCTGCATTTCTTATATCCTGTTATTTTTCTTTTGCTGTTTTTTGATAATTTATGCATGCCCCTTCCAACCTCCCGCATGCCCACCTCACAAAGTTACAGTTTGCTGAAACAACTGTTGTTTTTGTACTGGTCTTTTCCTCCCGATCCCCAGGTTTTAATACCTGCCTGCCTTATTTGGCGTCACAGTACTGATTGCCAAATATACATTTCCCCACACCCCTCACCACTTTCCAACTGCACTTACAGGGATTCCTCTTCATAGCCTGTTTTAAAGGCCCAGCTCCCTCCTTAGATAGCTTTGTCATATACCCAACAATGTACAGATATGCCCCACAGCCTCATTGATTATAGGCTGCTGCATTGAAACATACCGCAAAGAACAGTAGCCACACCACTGAATATTGTATCTCTGAATGTGAAGGGGCTTATCTCATTATATAAAAAGAAATACAATGTGGGTTTTCTCGTCCACCAGAAATCAAATATAGCACTGACACAGGAGATGCACCTCTCACCACCGGAATCTGAGAAACTAAAAAGGGACTGGGTTGCTAATGGTTTATAGTCGTACTATGAGCTCCTATGATTAAACCAAACAACCCACTCATTAAAAAGAAGTGTGGGTTGGCTCTGTTATTTAAGAGAACTTTAGCGTGTACAATTTTAGTACCCTGGCACCATCCACAGGATGGATAGATACATCTTTGCTAGAATTAATTCTGGGGGCACCAAACTTATTGTGGATTCCATGTATGCACCTAATGTGGATAGATCTGCCTTCTTCTCCTCTACAGCCAGACTGCTAACTGAATTCAGGACCTCCAAAGTTGTGATTGAAGGTAGCATGAACGTAGAGCTAGATCTGATTATCAGTCGGTCAGATCCTTATGACATGTTCAATGCTGGTGATAGGGCGAGTCTATTATCTAATATCAAGGGCCACGCTCTAGAACATCCCTTGCAAATTTCAGTTCCAGATGATAAAGACTTTACCTTCACATCTGGTGTACATGGGTCAAGTTCGAGTGGATTCTGTCATGTTCTATTGTAATGTACTTCCTGTCGCATCTCACTACTCCATTTGAGATGGGCGCATGTTGATCCAGTTACGGGTAATGCTAGAACTTGTAATGAGCATATTCACCCCTCTGCCAAAGATATAGAGAATGAAAATATTTCACCAATGACTCCTCATCACCTGTTCTGATGTTATGGGCTGCTGGGAAAGCCAGTGCTACATATAATCTCTAATCGGAGCAGTGCTACTTGGAGCAGGACATTTGCTACATGACCAAACTATCTGAGCGACATTGTTAATTTCACATGCGAAGGTGCTGAAGAAAGAGAAAATCAATCTTAAATCTCTTAGTCTCTAGAGCTGAATATGCCTTATCCTGAACGAAGTGGTGATGTTGCGAGCCAGAGGAGAAGGGTGGCTGGGTGTGGGGGGTAAGGGGGGGGGCTATCATCTTCTTGCTCCTAAAATTAAACAGCAGGTAGTACAATCTGTAATCCTGTTAATTCGTCTTAATGATTCCCACACTTTATTGCTCACCACGCTGATTTTACAGAAACCTTTGCCTCTTCGAAACCATCTATCAGAGATCACCACCACTCTTGTTGCTGAAGAACCTCTTCCCACCAGGTCATCGCTACAGACAGTAACGAACGAGGGCAGACAGCTCTTGGGAGGTGGAACTACAATCTAAGAACTGTCTGAAGGGAAGAGCATGGCTATAGGTAAGGCTCTGGAATGCAATCGACTCACGTAAAATTTGATTAAATAAATCATGCCAATGCTACACCTCTACAGCACGTCGATATTAAGGAAGCATATATCCCAGAATCTCCGACCAGAAGTCAATAAGGCCACTATTAGTTTACTCCCTAAGCCTCGAAAGCACCCGAGTTGTGTGTGCCAGCCACCTCCCATCTCTCATAAGTGCAGACATAAAGACCCTGGTCAAAGTACCGACAAATCTACTCTGTTTGGTGATTCCTGGTCCTATTCATGACTCCCAGGTAAGATCAAACATCCATCACTCTCTGTAATGCACGGCAAGAGAAGGACGATCCTGAAACTACCCTGGCCATTGGTGTCAAACACCTGCTAAAACCCCCATCACATAGCTACACATCTCATTTACCATAGCAAGACGAAGACATGAAATTCCATCTTTCCAAGTCTCAATTTTTGACACTGCAGACAACTGACATATTGCATCAAAGGCAGACTGGGAAACATGTTTCCCCACGCAGACACCTCCCACCCTTGTGTACATCCAGACGTGATGAAGACACATGGGGATGATAAGAAAGCGACAAGAGGCATGTGCAACATTCACTACCTTTTTGCGGTGCTCCCTTTCGACCTTCCATCCACCCCTTGAGCCTTGAGTGTTCTCCAACATGAAGGCAGTTGCTGTACCCAGTTTCCAACATCAGAGGGTTCATTTTCATCCTACCAGGATAATCGACTGGGAAAAGCCTCCTCTTGCGGAGTTTACTTTTCAAACCTGAATGCTGTATTTTTCTTGGGTTTCGGAGTAATGTACAAAAGTACAACCTGGTTCTGTCTCAAACACTTAGGTTCATTGCAGCGATACTAAATACTAGGCTTTTGCAGACGTTTCCACACAAGGAGAGCATGTCTTACACCTCACGGATGGTTGCGAGATTCAAAAAGAGACTCTCCAGCCAGCAAGATTGGTGCTACATATGTGGGGTCTAAAGGTGTCTGGTATCTAGTTGGCTCGTTAAGCACATCTCTTCATGAGACATCTCCAATAGGAGCTCAGGAATCGGTTTAACCAGATGTTCAGCCATCTGTCAGACAAGTGAAGATTTGGACTTGTCTGATTCCAGTGTTGCACTGGTGGACATCTCTTGCCACTCTTTTGCAGGGGGAGAGCTGTTCCATCACCACTGGCCCCGGATGGCAACAGTTATGGATGCTTTGATGCTTGGATGGGGGTCACACCTGGCTGATAGGATCATCAACTGATTGTGGTCCCAACAGGAAATACAACTTTACATCAACCTGCTGAAGTTAAGGACAATCAGGCTGTCCCTAAATTAATTTCTTCCCCAAATTCAAGGGACGTAGGTTCAGATACAGAGGGATAGCTCTAAACCCATAGTATACGTGAACAAGCAAATGAGGCATTCCTTAGGAACACTCTGTAAGTAGCTTCTCTCCACTGGTCCTGAGCGCGATACAGGGAAATTGGCCTCTCAGCAGCACATCCTCCAGGAACTCAGAATACAAAGGCTGATCACCTCAGCAAGCTTCTGTCAGCTCTCATTGGGAAATGCATCTTAGGTTACAGACCTGTCTGTTTCACAGACTGAGTAACCAGGTTAGGCCTCTGCGACCTAGTGCACCAAGAAGCGTCTCGTGCAATTTAGAGCACCTGGCCCCAGGTAGGACACATTGGGGCTTATTTACAAGCCCCTTGCCCCGCTGGTGCGTCACTTTTTATATGGGGGGGAAGGGACGCACCTGTGGCGCCAGGGACTTCTAAATAAGCCCCTTTGTCTCTGGTGTAGACGTTTCAACTGCGCTACCCGTTTCCACTGCTACAAAAAGAGATTCATGCGCAACAAAATCTATTTGCCTCGGATCAGACGAATAGGCTATGGTACCCCAAATTTCTGCTACTGCACCTCGAGCCCCCTTTGATGGGACCTCCTTTGCCAGTCTTTCAGTCGTAATTTTCATCCCTCTCTCCAGATTGAGCCTTCTGGCCTGAAACGTGAAAGTTTAACTTTTGGATCTTATCACTTTCCCCAGAGTTCTTAGGCTTCCTCCTGCGTGCTAGCCGCCCCCTTAGCCAGGTCACTTTATGCCACTAGGTGGTAGTGTAAGGATAGAAACAACGACTCTTTGAGGGACAGAGCTTTCCGTGTTCTTTCATTTGCAGTTATACTGGCATAAAGAGGACTCAGTGAAAGCTGTTAAAGGATGTTTGTCTGACTCTGATTGTGTCCATTAGGGGCTTCAATGAAAAGGAACCCGCCACCTAGGGCGACCAACTGGCATGGGTGCAAATTCAGGACAGTGAGTCTAGAAATTTAGGACAAAGGGTCAAAATTCAGAACAAAAATAAGAAGGTCAGAATTCAGGACAAAATTTCGAGACAAAAGGTACATTTTACAGGCACATCAGAGGAGATAGCGCAATATTACATATGTAAATAGACAACCATCACAAGTCAAAATAAATTTATATTAGGTTGAGACAACCTTGCACTGAATCTGTTGTGTGCACGAGTGAAATTTAAACACCTGCGTTTGCATATTAAAAAAAATGAAGAAAAAGATCAAAGCTGAAGGCTTCTCGGAAAAAACACCTGATACGATCGATCATCACAAGGGGATGTGATGTGTAAAAGCTAAGGGGGCTCGGAGGCCAGGGTAAACATGAAAATAATAACAGCACAAGCGCAGAAACTTTGCACTATTGGAGCAAAAGAAATAAATAATAAAGGGCAATAATATTTGTACCATTATCACTGCTTGTGTGATAGTTTAAGAGGGTAACAGTGGATGCAACTGGGTAACATGTGCCAAAATGAAACCTCCACCCCCCAGAGCTTGGCCCCTGGTGAGGTGACAGGAGCCCTTAAACAAAAGAAGTTTGCCATGCCCAGGGCTCTGGCAGGAGGTGGCCCAACAAATGCTGTCACTGTGCAGAGAGGCCAATTATCATTCTGTATGTGACAATTAGGCTGACATACAGTAGATAATGGGCCAATAGCAGTCTGTGCCAGGTCGGGGAGGGGGTGCTGCAAGCCCTTGATCACAGCAGGCGCGCGAGCTAGCCCATGCAGTGAGAGTTACAGAACTCTCAGGTTGCTTGCCCCAGCTCGCTCTAATGTCCGAAATTATGGACAAAAGGTGCCCGTGAAAGAATTCCTCATGGGCAACAGACAAGAGGCCCAAATAACGGGGCAGTCCGTGAAATTTACGGACGGTTGATCACCCTACCGCCACCTCCATTTGTGATTCCCTGTTGAAACCTGAACTTGGTTTCGACATCATTCTTGGCTCTTCTTCGGCATCCGTGCCCTTTGAAGTTGTTGCAATGGAAGACGGCCTCCTTGGGGACCATGGTAAAGGCCACGAGTTGCAAGCTTTGGAAACCCCTTTCACAATTCTTTTTTAAATATATGATCTCCACGTGAATAAAGCCTACTTTCTCAACAAAGGTAGTCTTAGCCTTGATTTCTTTGTGGCTCACTGATAGAATATCGACCTCCAAAATATCCCCATACACAAATATCGAGTTATAAATATTGATGTACAAAATATCGTCATCCTACATTTATAATAGTAAGTACAAAAATATTGGGGGAAAATATTGATGTAAAAAATACAGTAGTACCAAATATCAATTTTACTATATGTATAAAAAATAATATTTATTATATTAAATAATAAATGTACTTAAAAAAAATAATTTGCCTATTTACAAATTTGGTATAAAGAATATGGAACAATCCTCTTGTCTCTATGTACTTTTTGCGGCATGCCGCTGAACGGACCCAATAGAGATACTGTCTCTTTGTGGTGGTGTTCTGAACATTTAAAAAAAAAAAATTATTATATACATATATATTTATTTATTTATTTATTTTTTCGAGCTTCTTGAAAAATAAATTAAGCTAAAAACCACCCAATTCTTGAGTCCCGCGTCCTTGGTGTAAAATTGTTTTCTGGGCCATGATCAGGCCCCTACGCAGAGCACCAGTAGCTGAGCGCATGGAGGTCTGAGGGTCACATTGTTTACGATATATATATATATATATATATATATATATATATATATATATATATATATATATATATACACATACATATACACACACACACACACACATCAATAACATAAAATCTAATAAAAACATTATATTATGAATTAAAACATTAAACTATTTAAAAGTCTTTAACCTAAACTTTCCACTTCAGTGAGTGCAACAGTAGGGAAGTGTTGAATAGCGGGGGGTAAAAATTACTATTCCCACTCCAGTGAGTGTAACAGTAGAGAAAGTGTTGGATAGCAGAGGGGTAAAAAAATACTATTCCCACTCCACTGAGTGCAACAGTAGGGAAAGTGCTGGATAGTGTAGGAATAAAAATGACTATTCCCACTCCATTGAGTGCAACAGCAGGGAAAGTGATGGATAGCGGAGGGGTAAAAATGACTATTTCCACTCCAGTAAGTGCAACAGTAGGGAAAGTAGTGGAGGGGTAGAAAATACTATTCCCACTCAAGTTAGTTTAACACTAGGGAAAGTGTTGGATAGGGGAGGGGTAAAAAATACTATTCACACTCCAGTTAGTGCAACAATAGGGAAAGTGTTGGATAGCGGAGGGGTAAAAAATACCATTACCACTCCAGTCAGTTCAAAATTAAAAACAACCAACACAAAATATTTAAAAAAATGAATAATATATAAAAATATATTTTTTTAAACTAAAAAATAGAAATATATTATAATGCTAAATAGATATGACAGATACCTAGAAATATTATATGAAATACATTTTAAAATAATTTACAAACAAATAACTATTTTCAATTAGAAATTATTTATAAACAAATACATTAATTATTACATAAATGTAATCTTTTTTATTTCCTCCCCTATAACACCGCACAATTTACACCACACCTCTAAATAAAAAAAATTACCTATCAATTAAAGAAATATTATTCATTAAAAAACAAATTAAAACAGATACAAATTAATTTACTCCTCAAACGTTACCCCTCTAAAACCAAAACACACACATACAGAAAATAAACAATTACCCTAATTAATTATCAAATGATGGGTTAACATCAATGATCAACTAATTATTCATTAATTAAACATAAATTACTTTCCACCATCTACTCCTATAAACACCACAACCCACACCTAAAAATCGTTACACAATTTCCATTATTAATTTTAAAATACATTAATATCAATTAATTACTTAATAACTAATAAAAAATTAATTACTTCCCACCCTTTACCACTATAAACCCCACAACCCACATCTCAAATTAATTACACAATTGCCATATATACATTTTAATTAATTAATTAGCATTAATTAACAAATAATTATTAAATAATTAAAAATAAATTACTTCTCACCATTTTCCCCTATAAACCCCACAACCCACTCCTACAAAAATGACACAATTAACATAATTATTTACCAATTCATTAATTAATAATAATTAACAGCCAATGATGAATTACTTAATAATAAATTACTTCCTACAATTAGCACTATAAAATCTAAATTAAATAATTAATAATTTTTTAAAAAACCTTAATTTGTGATAATGAAATTACTTCCCACCCTTTACCCCTATAAATCCCACAACCTGCTCCTAAAAAAATAACATGATTACCATAATTAAATGCCAATTAATGAATTAATTAATTAATATGAATCAGCAATAAATTAATGAATAATGAATTACTTCCCACAATTAATACTATAAAATTCAAATTAAATAAATATTACTAAATTAAAAATAATCATTCATTTATTATAATTACATTACTTACCACCCTATTCCCCTATAAACCCACAACCCGCTAGAGAATTAAAAAATGCAAAATTGAATTAAAATAAAATTGATAACTACAAACAATTTAACACATATATTCAAAAACAAAAACAATATTTATACAAAAAATAGATCACATACATTTGAAATACATACTAAAATACATACCATTAATTAAAAAAATCGAAATTTTAAACAACTATATTTTTTGTAAACGATATTACTGACTTCGATATTTTAAATAACGATATTTCATACCTTAAAGTTGATATTCTTGACCACGATATTCTTGCTGTCGATATTACTGATTCACAATATTTCCAATTCGATATTTCTGATTCAACATTTCCAACTCGATATTCTGTCTGCTTACCTATCTTTGCATTTTTCCTCCCTCCTCTGCATACTTTCAATAATTGTATTTTAATTGCATTTATAAAACGCTCACTACCCCTGACGAGGAGTGATAGCGCTTTTTCGGCGAGTAGCACACTACTCCGGAACCCATAAAGGATTACTGGTGAATTAGTATAGTGAAATATGAAAGTGATTAGACTGATGAATATGTTAGTCAGTTATTTGGATTGAGAAGGATAGAAGAAGGGAAAAGGTTTGTATTTATATAACGCTTGCTACCCCTGATGCGGTGTTGAAGCACTTTTTCGGAGAGTAGCATGCTACTCCGGAACCATAAAGTATTAGTGGTGAATTAGTGTAGTGAAATATGAAAGTAAATTGAGTGGTGGATATGTTAGTAAATTATTTGGATTGAGAAGGATAGTGGAGGGATAGAAGAGGGAAAAAGGTTTGCATTTATATAGCGCTTCCTACCCCTGATGAGGTGTTGAAGTGCTTTTTAGGTGATTAGCACACTACTCTGGAACCCATAAAGGGTTAGTTTTGAATTAGTATAATAATCAGGAAAGGCTACTTAGATTACATCCATAGATTGCAGAATTCTGGCCGGATGATGATTTTTTTCACCTTCGATGACCCTCTTGTATGCAAGCCAGTTAGGAAGCAGAACCTTTCAAGATGGATCTCCTTATGTATAAAGCACTGCCATGACGTTGCGAGAAAGCAACTGCCTGCAGGTTCTGAACTCATTCTCTGACGGCAATGCTTCTGCCCTATCAATGGGTACTCTTATGGTATGGGGATCTCCTACTATAATCGCCGTACTGCCATTTTCTTCCCTCCTTCCCTCACTTCCATAACCTATAAAAACATTAATGTGGTAGTTTAAAAATAATCATGTGTTTCATAGTTAGATGGGAAGGCCTCCCCACCCCCATATTTCCTCTCCTGCACTCTCGCTTTCCACTTTCCTGTTCCTTTATGTTACGCCTTTCCACCTCCCCTCACGCTCCTCAGCACTTCCATATATCTTAAATTATTGATATTTGTCTATTGGTTTGAGGCAAGTCATTTTCAAATGCTACGGTTTGTGTTTAGCAATCCACATGTAAGACAAAATGTAATTTTATTTCAAAGGATACCACGAAAGGAAGCAGGGGCACAACTAAACCAGAACTTTGGGTGGGACTAACTATCCTTGGACCCAGTAAAAGAAAATAGAGTGATAAATTGTGCATTTTAAACATACAACTCAAACCCAACAGGATAGAAATAAGGATGTTCTGGAAGTTATCCATTAAGGGGTGGATCTCAGTAGAAAAGAAGATCTTTCTGCCGTAATGCCTCTACTTGCTGCAGAATGAGATGGGCCCTTGACTCCCCTCCACATTTGCACAGTTGGGTAGACTAATGCGGGATGTGGTCTGGGCTGGCAGATGGAGTGTGCTCAAAGTTGACATGCTGAAGCTCTCTTAGTGGAATGGGAGCCTCGGCCTTCCTGATTTATTTTTGTACTACGTGGAATCACATTTCCAGCACTTGGTGCAGTGGCTGGAGGATGGCCCAAACTGGGAAAAAACCCTCCTGGCCGGAACATATGACCCACACTTGCTTCTGGATGTTCTCATGATTGGGAAAGCAGAGCCAGACTCCATACCATATTTATGCAAGTAATGGGTCAAGTTTTGTTCGAGTTTGGTGCAAGGTGGTAACCGAGGTCCTATGCAGGGTGCCATTTGTGAAATATCAGCCCCTCTTGCCACCTCTACAATTGCTAACAGGCCTGTGTTTAGTGCTTCAGGTCAACCACTAAATATATTGAAAACCTGTACATGCAAGATATGAGTTGAGTTGTTACTTATAAACTGCCCTAAGGTTGAACTGACTAAACATCAGAAAAGATATGAAGACAATCAATAAAAGAGATACATTTTAAGAGCCCTTCTAAACATAGAATGGTTGTGTATTTTGTGCAGTGCAAGATGAGTGCTTTCAAAATAGTGGAAGCAACAAGAGAAGGAACATCCCTCTCAACACCCTGTTGTATCCTCGTGCTTGTTAATGCTTCCTCCGCCGCATGCACTGGAATGTGGAATCCTATGCCTAGGCATTCCTGTGATTCCAGTGCAGCGGTTGGCGTGGGCTCTACTGGTTATCTTCTCAGCTACTCAATAAATCTCCTATTATCACCATATCCTGTGGAGACTACTCATTCGTAATCAGAATACTTCACTGGCGACTTGGAAGAAACGAACCTACGTGTTTTGAGAGCCCGCAGCCCCGGTACCTCCAGACCAAGATTACCGTTGCCATTGTGAGATGCTGAATCTTCTCCGTCAGCTTAGCGGAGCCTTCGTCGTGGATTTATCGGCACTTTACTGAAAATCCCGCTCTTTCACTGACAAGCGGTGAGACTATTTTCAATTTTATTCCTTTGTGTAACTAAACTACTCCGTGCGCGAGTTAACGCATGCGCACTGTCACGCGCTCAGAATACTAATCTCTGCGCGAGGAAACACATGCGCTCGAGCTCCGCATTCCAGCCTGGCAGCGTCAGCACAAGCAAGCTGCGTCAACACGGAGACATTGTTAGGCTGCTTGGCTATTCGCCTTTGTGACGTCACAAAGCCCTTCTTCAAGGAAATTCTTATTTTAATTCTACAAAAGACTATAAATATGTCACAATGAGTCTCTCTCTTTAAAAAAAAAAAATAATTTATTCAAGAACTTCTGCCACAGTTGTTTGTGACATCACTGTCTCTTGTTACCAAAACATATTCTTATACCATCTAAATAATATTTCACCATTACTATTCATTTTCCATAATTCAGTGCCGGTATTCATGGAGAGTTTCAATGCTCCTCCTCCATTTTTGGCGAGTCCTGGTGAACCACCCTTAGAATGGAAACAGGGGCGTGAAGGTTTTGAAGCATATCTAGAAGCCATTGGGGGTGAGAATTATACCGACAAACGCAAACTCGCCATCCTTAAACATTCACTTGGCGCAGAAGGAAGACAGATTCTTTCTCATCTTCCTCCCCTGACTTTAGACAATTCCTCCGAAGAAGAAGCCGAGGTTTATGAAAATGCAATTATGCAGCTTGATAGACAGTTTATCAAAAAGGTCAATGAAGTCGTGGCACGTCATAAATTTCTCAGTAGACAACAACTTCCCATTGAACCAATTGATTCATTTGTCAAGGATTTAAGGATTTTGGCTGCCAAGTGCAACTATCAACAATTCCATGATCAAATGGTAAGAGACCAGCTTGTGCATAACGTTTCTGATGTGAAACTCCAAGAGAAATTGCTCGATGCAAAGGATTTATCACTCTCTAAGGCACTTGACATTGCACACCGATTTGAAGATATGAAGTTGGGCATCAAAGAATTATCCGATAAAAAGCCTAAAGAATCCTCTTTGGAAAAACCCAATATTTCTGTTGTTCAAAATGTCAAGAAAAATCCATCTGAATCTCCTTCCAACAAACCAATGTTTCCTTCTACCTCACATCAAAGTTTCAGAAAAGATGTGGTTTGTTTCAAATGTGGTTTTCCAGGCCACGAGGCAACGGATAAGAGATGTCCCGCCATAGGACAATTCTGCAACTACTGTAAGTCTAGAGGTCATTTCGCAAGAATGTGCAAAAGTCGCAACAGATCAAAATATTCTAATCCTAATTCTAGACGTCCCAGATTCTCTGAGGTTCAACCAGTGGACATTGATGACGACGAATACGATGATGTTTGCACCATCTACGAAGTTGGAGAAGAAAAAAAGGACTCACCTTTCTGCATGCTCCAAATTGGATCCAAATCTATAAAAGTCATGGCAGACTCTGGTGCAAAGTACACCTTAATTGGGGATGATGTGTTGTTAAAAGAATTTCCAGATGTCATATCTTTATTTCCCTCTGACATAAAATTAAGGGGATATGGTAAAAAACCCATTGAGGTATTTGGGTACTTTCCCTCCACTTTGTCATTTAAGGGCAAGTCAATACATGCTAAAGTATATGTTGCCAAAGATGGGTCATGCTTATTGGGTTGGCCACAACAAAGAGAATTGATGATGAAACTAGATCCTAATCATCCTGATCAGGTTTTGGGATATTCTGATTTCATTAATTCTGTTGATGTACCCTCTGACGACAAATGGGAAACTATTTTTCCGCAGGTCTTTTCCCCCGATTTGGGTTTGCTTAAAAATTTTAAACACAAAATCATTCTTAAACATAATGCTATTCCCAAGGTACACAAAGTACGCAACATACCTTTAGCCTTACGAGAATCTGTTAAAAAAGAACTTCAGAGATTATGCGATTTAGATGTAATCGAGGAAATCGAATCCTCTGAGTGGCTTTCGCCTGTAGTCGTTGCCCACAAACCCAATGGGAAAATTTGTCTTTGTGTGGATATGCGCGATTTAAATTCCAATGTGTGGGTTGATAGACATCCTCTACCCAATATTGGAGAGATGTTCTCTAAACTTAAGGATGCATCTATCTTCACCACATTGGATTTATCTAACGCATACCATCAGATAGCTCTTCATGATGATAGTAAGCATCTGACTTCGTTCATAACCACTGAGGGTGCATACAGATATAAAAGGATGCCCTTCGGGTTAGTGTCCGCATCCTCAGTGTTTCAGCGAGTAATGCACAACATGTTTAAGAATGTTTCTAATGTGTTATATTTTCAGGACGACATTTTGGTTTTCGGCAAGGACGAATGTGAACATTCTGAAATTTTGTTTAAAGTCCTGTCCATTTTACAAGACAAGGGTCTTACCCTGACCAAGGAAAAGTGCAAATTTGGAAAAAACTCTGTAGATTATCTGGGCCATTCCATCAGTAAAGAGGGCATCTCTCCCAAACTTAGTTTAATTAAGGCGATTGAAAATGCACCTGAACCAGTCAACAAGGATCAGCTCAGATCCTTTCTCGGCTTAGCCGAGTATTATGCCAGGTTCATCCCTGCTTTCTCTGATAAAACTTCTCACTTACGTAGATTGATGAAAAACCAACAACAATTTATTTGGGATGACAATTGCAAATGTCAATTTAATTTATAAAAAAAAATGTATTATTTCTGCTCCCGCCTTATCCCCGTTTGACACCAATTGTAAATCATTTATTGTCACAGATGCAAGCAACGTTGGCATTGGGGCGGTTCTGATGCAGAAGCAAAACAGTGGTTTTGTCACAATTGCTTTTGCATCAAGACCGTTACGGGGTGCTGAAACGAAATATTCCACTCTCGAAAAAGAAGCATTGGCTTGCTGGTGGGGAATTGAGTACTTTCGCAGATATGTATACGGCACAGATTTTGTTGTACGCTCTGACCATCGTCCCCTTGTAGATCTTTTTACGACCAAAGGATGTGGTAAAGCCACTTCCAGAATTGCAAGATGGCAGTACAAGTTACAAGATTTTCATTTCTCTGTTGAATATATTCCCGGTGCAAAGAATGTCCTTGCCGACTTTCTTTCTAGACTACCTGTAGAAGATGATAATCATGTTGCTCCTGATGATGATCCTGACAAAGTGGTATCAATTTGCGAAGTCTCCAATGGGTGCATCCGTGAAGATGATTGGGTTTTGGCTTGTGGTAGTGATCGTGATTACTTAGATGTCCTGTCTTTTGTCAAAAATGGTTGGCCTTCCAAGAACAGTTTATCCCCTAATGTCTTACCGTACTTCCATGTAGCTCAAGAATTATCCATCCAGGGTGAAATTTTGTTGAGGGGTTTGCTTTTGGATGTTGCACACGGTTTGAGGAACACCATTTTAGACATGGCACATGAGGGTCACCCGGGCATGTCCAGCATGAAGAGGAGAATAAGGAGTGAATTTTGGTGGCCTGGGGTCGACAGGTTGATTGAGGAAAAAGTAAGGTCTTGCGTTGAATGTTGTGTGAGTGATAAATCACAGAAACCCATAAAATATCAACATGATTCTGTCTCGAGACCTTCAAAGCCCTGGGAATGCGTTTCGGTAGACATTGCTGGTCCGATGTCTTTAGGTCATAGTCCGGTTTATGCTATAGTGTTGATAGACCAGTTCTCCAGTTGGCCTGAGGTGAAATTTGTACCCCATGTATCTTCTAGGGTAGTTATCGATTTTTTAAAATCAGTTTTTGAAAAAGAAAGTTTCCCTACTTCCATCCTATCTGATAATGGCACACAGTTCACCTCTGCAGAGATGAAATCTTTTTGCAGTAACCATGGTATATTACACAAACGTTCTTCAGTATATTATCCTCAAGGTAACGGCATGGTAGAAAGGTGGATCAGGGTGCTCAAGGAGGGTTTACAACTTGCTGTATGCAATGGTGAGAATTGCTACGAGGCTGTTAGGAAACTTTTGTGGAGTTATCGGAATACTCCTAAGTCCGATGGTGATTTGTCTCCTTTTGAAAAAATGAGGGGGAGGAAGGGTGTATGTAACTTAAGCCAACCCTGGATGTGGGATCTTGTAGATGGTAAACGTGTCAGACGCTGTGCTCCGGTGGTGTCTGCTAATTCCAACAATCCATGCAAGGTTGGTGATTGGGTACGTGTGAGAAAGTCTGGTTTTCTTAGATCTGGTGTATCACATTTCTCTGACCCGTTGTTAGTAGTTAGAGTGGGTAGGCAAGTTGTGGAGTTGTCTGACGGCAATGTTTGGAGCCTCTCCAAGGTTGTCAGAGTTCCGTCTCACCTTAGTAGTTCCCTTCCTCCAAACCAACCAGGGACCTCATTTTCTTTTTCCAGTTCATGTCGCCGTCCTGCTTCCTCTCATCCTCATCTGCCAGTTCCCACTCACACCCGTGATATGAGTTTTCCCCGTCTGAGGAAACCTCCTGCTTGGCACAAAGACTACAATGTTGGTGTATGATTTTCTTCCATCAAACTGTTACGTAATTTCTTTCATTAATTGCTGGTCATCAAACTGTTATGTAATTTTCTTTCATTGTTTGCTTGTATGAATTTTATGTTGTGGTTAATTCTTTTCTTTTCTAGAAAGGAGGATGTGTTGTATCCTCGTGCTTGTTAATGCTTCCTCCGCCGCATGCACTGGAATGTGGAATCCTATGCCTAGGCATTCCTGTGATTCCAGTGCAGCGATTGGCCTGGGCTCTACTGGTTATCTTCTCAGCTACTCAATAAATCTCCTATTATCACCATATCCTGTGGAGACTACTCATTCGTAATCAGAATACTTCACACCCGCACCAAGTCTTTCTAAATCAGGGTACTAATAGCAGGACGGAAGATCCCAAATGAAGGGATCGCTCAGATTTGGAATGAAACAGATAGCCTGCATGGGTCCGTTTTCACAATAGGCTCTGTGGACAGGCCAGGCGTGCCTCCACCAAGAAAATATATGCCTGCGGTTGGAAATAATTTGTGGCATGGTGTGCAGAAAAATACATTGATCCCCTTTCTGGCCCCATTTCTGAAGTTTTGATCTTCATCTTTCACTTGCCCAGCAGGGCTCTGCTCTGAGCACTCTTAATGGCTATCTGCACTTTCTGCTTTTTTGCAGCTGCCTGACCAACCCTCTCTGTTCAAATCCTCTATTGTACATAGGTTTCTAAAAGGTCTTGTTCATCTCTTCCCTCCTTCACTATTTATCATGCCTTAGTGGGACTCTAATCTGGTGTTAACTTTCTTGATGTGTACTCCTTTTGAGGCTCTCAGAATTGTCACCTCACGCTTCTGGCAATTAAAACAGCCTTTCTTGTGGCTACTACATCTGCCCGTTGAGTAAGTGAGCTAAAGGCCTTGTCATTTATGCCGCCTTACTTATCAGTCTATCCTTACAAACTGGTGCTTCGCACAAGGACCTCCTTTCTATCAAAAGTGGTAATCCCATTTCACATAGGCCAGTCCATCACACTGCTTACTTTCTACGTTCCTCCACATCCATCTAAAGAATAGGAATGACTCCACCATGTGGATCCAAAAAGAGTGTTGTTCTACCTTGACCACATACGAGAGTTCCGGGTGGACGACCAACTCTTCGTTGTGTATGCGGGTGCAAATAAGTACCTGTATGTGCAGAAGTGGACCATCTCCATATGGGTCGTGCTCTACATTACAATTTGCTATGCATTGGCCAGCAAGCAACCTCCAGAATGTTTGTGAGCTCATTCCACCAGAGCTAAAGCTGCGACCACTGAATTAACTCACGGAGTTCCAGTCCTGGACATCTGCCAGGCAGCAACGTGGGCTTTCCTGCACAGGTTCACCAATATTACTGTCTGGACAGTCTGGTCCTACAGGACTTCCTTGTTTGAAATTGATCTGCAGACTCAACACCGAGGATGTGAATTTTGCTTGGGTATCTATTCTAAGGTAAAGAATCTGTGGCTAGATGTCCCTATCAGATGAACAAGTTACTTACCATCGGGAATGCCTTACCTGGTAGAGACTATGTCTAGCCACAAATTACTTATATCCCCACTCATCCTCCCTGCTCTGCAAATGGATTTCTAGGGACAGGGTTTTTTTTTTTTTTTAAACCTTTATTTAAAAAGTAAGGAGATACATGCGCAGGCCCACAACCACCATGGCCGGCCGCAAAAACAGTAAATAGGAACAGGAGAAACGCAGGTCGATCAACAATCAGGATATTCAGAGTTATTTCAGACGTGGCTGTGAGGTCCGCAACACAGGATAGGAGATTTTCATTTTAAAATATAAGAGAAGAGTAGGGGCTGCAACAACAAGGACGTCACACCTTACAGGAGAAATACACAAAGGAGACGAGGGGGGACGTACCCCACTTACAGTCGGAGACAGGCTATGACTCCAGCAACTATTAAATCTAGGCGTCCGCGGCGGCCGAACTGGGCAGCAGGCGACACTACAGAAAGCAACATTGCTAAGTATCATCCCCGAAAACCCACCCCCCAAGGACAGGGAAACAGAGGCATGTTGAGACGCCAGCAAAAGAAAAAAGGTGTAAGACCAAGAGACAGCCAACCCTACTAAAGAGGAAAGGACCCTCCCAAAACCGGAAAAGAGCGATAGGGACCATAGAACAAAACAAACTAAAATAACAAACCCCCCCCCGCACCCTGCACCCCTGTAATGGCTACAGCCTAACCCACTAACAGCGTGCCTGTCGCCCCGGAACTGCCCCACAGAAAGGGAAAAAGTAAAAGAAGTGGAGGAGGAGAGAGACAGACACACTCCCGGACACCCGGTACCCCCCGCCGGCAGCGACCTCCCCAAGGCACAATCAGCGTCAATCAAAGCAAACATTTGGCAATAACATGGGGAGGACAGTCACAAATAAGAAACCCCCCCACCCCAGCGCCCGGTGAGATACTCGCTGCAATCCTGGCAAAAAGATGAACTGAGCAATCCCAGAAAAGTAAAAGTCAACCCTGAAAGGATCACGGGGAGACCTATCGCCAGAGTCACAGCAAATGCGATCAGGAAAAGCTTCTCAGGTAGTCCAAAGCAGTGGCGAGGAGCAAGAACAACACAAAGTTGGAATCAGCCCTGACCAGTGCGAATCCTTCCCGTGGCACGCGCCAACCAAGCCACAGCCGACCAGAGGCAGACAAAGCGTCCACGGCAGTCCGAGGCACTGAGGATGGAACAAAGTCCGAACACAAAATGGCGGCCTCCGCCGTACAGACGGGCCAGGATGAAGAAGAACGGCAGTCCCTTACGACAGGACCCTGAGACTCGGCGTTGACAATCAGGACCTCCAGCGACGATACTCCATCGAATAGGAAACGTGAGGGGAAGACCAGGCACTGTGACGGGTGAAGGAGAAGTGGGGCAGAAAACTTCCAAATGAGCAAGGTCAGGCTGCCGCTCGGGAACCTCAAAATGGCGGGTCGAATCGCTCGACGGGACCACAAAGTGCTGTTTAGGTGTCGCAGCGTCAGTGGCCGGTCGCGAGCAGACATCGTCCAGCTTTGCCGCCAGAGAGACATACGTGACGGTGAATTGGGAGCGGAGCGCCCCAATTGCTGCCATTACGGATCTCAACGAAAGTGCGCCATCCGTCCCCTCCATCCCAGGGCCCAGAGGACGGAGGGGGATACGAGCCCCAGACAACATCGCTGGGCTTCGGGCACACATTCAGGCGATCTCGACAACAGGGGCGCCCCGAACTGGCACGCTCAACACCGTCACCGGCCGCGGGAGCAGCCCGTCAGCCCCGGACCGGGAAACGGGGGTCCGGGCACACAGCCCGCGGCCACGGCTCAGGAGGATCACAACACGTCACGATGCCTCATCTCCGGCACCCTCCATCAGCGAAGCCACAAATCGGAAGTGCAAAGAATTATTCGAATCCGGAAGACCGGCCACGATCTGGGTCCCACAGCCGATGTTGATCAGTCCCCACTCGGATGGGTCAGGAATCGAGGTCCCGGCGGCAGCCCTGGAGTAGGCCGAGGATGAGACACAACATAACTCCGTCACCGAATAAGGTAGGAAGTCCGGGATGGCACGTTGGCATCAGGCAACCTTCATGCACCCAGGCATAGGGCGTGGGTAGAGGATAGACAACAGGATAGACGAGCCGCCGGCGGAGGTCGACGGAGCTGGGAGCTTATGCGGCCATCTTGGTTCGCGACGTAGCTCCTCCTGGGGTTTCAAGTTTCTACACATCCCGCTTCCACTTCGCCAGAGGGGAGCCCGTTTCTCCAGCCGAATCAGTATTCTCTGCTCCACTGTCTCTAGGGACATGGTTAATCCCTTTCAGGGCCCTAGTTTTCCATGCCGGAGGTCAGTGTTCTTCATGACTCTGCTCTTCTGGCTTGTAAAGTCTTGAAAAGAAACTGACGTCACCATGGCTAGGTGGCGCCTATATAGGTGCCGAGGACCTCACTTCCAGCGTAGACGATGCCTGCGATGCACATGGAGCTGAACACCACCACCTACCTGTGTTCAGGGGTACACAAAAAAAACTTCTGGATCCAGTCTGATGCCTGGGATATTCTAAGGTAAGGAATCTGGGGCTAGATATAGTCTCTACCAGATAAGGCGGTCCTGAAGGTGAGTAACTTGTTTGTTTTGTAGATTTTGAGGGAAGTGACAACTGTTCCTTTAATTCCAGTTTATCTACCCCCAGGCACTTTAAGTAGGCCACCATGTCCCAACTGCAGTTGCACAGTACTAGCAGGGTGCAAACCCCGCACCAGTAATTACCAGTACTGTGTGGTAGCAAACCACCATTTTGAGTTACATCCCAAGGAATTGGTAATTACTGTGCAGACCAAGATTTACCAGGTGGTCTTCCATAAAGTATTCCCTTTTCTGTAGGGTTTAACAACACACTTAGCACCTGCTATGAGCAAGTGGTAAAACTGTGCAAAGGGCAGTGGTAAAAGTGTGTTGTAAGGCATAGTTGAAGGGAAGGAGTAGAGAGGGTGAAGGAAGGAGTGGAGATTATTGACTTATTTGAGGTCTGGGCAGGGGTGATAGACGGAGTCTTGGTAGCAAGGCAGGCTTTTCCCACAGTGATTTTACCTGCTGGATTTTCTAGCTCATAAAATCTGGACCTCTTATAATCGTGCCGAACAGAATTCCACACAGGAATTCCATTCCGCACAGTTCTCTATCAGGGCCCCTGTCTTTTATGGGCATCTTGCTAGCAGGCTGATAAGGGAGAGAGAGCGTGACTTATTTACTACAAAATTCAATTCTCATACATAGGAGCGTAAATCTTCACGTCCGCCGCTCCTATCTTTTCTATCGGAAGATCTTCAAACCTGTAAATTTACTAATCAATAGTAAATATGGGAGGTAACAGGGGAGTACATTGAAAAACGTGAATACTTACTACTGTATGGGAGGGGGGAAGAGGGATTTAGAGAGGGATAAGGGGGACTTTACAGAGGGATAGACACCCGAAAAGAGTAAGTCCAATGTTAGTCACACATTGCACTTCTAAAGTTACTACAGCCAAAAAGGATTCAAACCAGTAGTAAATGTTCTTCAGCGCCGACCTGCAGTGAGTCCAGTTCCACACATGGCCAGCCACTGATTCTGAAACTACATATTTACATACTTAGTTAAATATTTAATTAACTTACATTTATTACATTAACATTAATTTTTAAAGATTTGTTTTTAAAACTCACCTAAAGTTTGCATTTACCTATTATATATCAAAATGTACATGTGATTTGTAGAATTAATTTATTTATTGTTAAATTTTAAATAGTTATTAAAATTATTTATCATAAAATATGCATTTTCTATTCAAATATAACTTCTTTAACAATAAATGTAATTTATATATACATTTAAAAAGTCAAAAGGAATTCTTAATTTTAACAATATTCACTATGGGGTTATATTTTACGTCCCTGCCGCCATCATTTTCTTTGGGAAAGTGTTGCAGTACCAGTGGTTGGCCATGTGTGGTTCTGAACTTACTCCAGGTCTTTTTTGCTGTAGTAACCACATATTCGCAAATTTGGCTCCATCCCATTTCCGGGATCTACCGTTTGTACTAAATTTATACTCAAAAATGGTGAATAGCCAGAAGCAGCAAATTTACTAAAAGTGTAAGAGTAAAATTACGCATGTAGATTTGCTCATGTGTAAAGTTACCTTTGTGAATAGGCTCCAAAGTGTTTTTCTCCAACTATACTCGGAAATCTTTGCTCAGTGGGGGAGCCATTGAAGAACCATTAACTATCTAAAAACAGGCATTGACAATGCAAAGAGCTATGGCTTGTAACTGAAAGTGCCTCTTCAGTCATAGATAGGTGGGCACTCAAAAGCCATTATCCTTGCACTCGGACATCCATTCATCTGCCTACTGACTCATTCATGCATTCACCCACTACACAACCAAAATAAAACACACACAAACTCAGTAGCTTTTGCAAGATAAATTCAAATAATAAAAGTAGAAATAAAAACAAAGCCAAGCTGCTGTCAGGATGTGGCAGCAGGTGCTTGCATTAACAAATAAAATTAAGCATAGCAGCAGGTAGCTATCTTGCTGTGGTATTGTACATAGTGTATCAATGTTTGAAAGTTCCAGCATCACCATCACATTTAGAACAACAGTTGTGGCCATCTTGACATAGTAAAACAATGATACGCTATAGACAATACTATTCTCTGAAGTTTGCCTGGTTAAAAGGCAGTGCCACTTGGGATGTGATGTGTTGTAGATTAAATATTTGGCAAGCGAGCAGCTCGTTAGCACCGTCTGGGGAGTTTTAGTATGCAATAAAATGAAAATATAAAGAGAGGAAGAAAAAATTAAAGGGGACACATGAAAGGAGATAATAACAAACTAGGGAACTGTCCAACCAGCCCTGGAACTGACGCACAGGCATTTTCATGAGGATGTGCAAATATGATCAGACCAATGCAGTTACTAATAGAGCAAGAGAGCCAATGGCAGAACTAGACTGACTCATTGCCCCTAGCTCTATGATGTGATGGGTGGAAGGTGAGTGTTAATGGCACCCATTCAGACCAATGACAGAAGAAGGCCGACTCACAGTCCCTCTATGTGTACACACACACACACACACACACACACACATATATATATATATATATATATATATATATATATATATATATATATATATATATATATATGCACACCACCTTTTCTCCGCGATCCCTCAGCCCGGGAATCAAGAAAGGGAACGGATTTTGCTTTATTAAAAATACAAGACCTATTGCACACAAGTATATCAGAGCATAGAATAGGATGTCTCAATGGACATTAGTAGATACAGGTCACAACAGTCGTCTGAAAGGAAAACGATTGGTGGTACGATTCCTCTTTTATTGATAAGATGGCCAGCCGACACGTGTTTCGTCGTCAAGCGGTAACAATGCTTGCACGACTCCTCAGGGCTGTAGCGGAAAGGTACTGGACCACAGGTCGCTTAGCCGGTGATAATTCCGACCCGGCCCCGCTCGAGACCAGGTTGAGTTAGTTCGAAAACGTGTATGTGGATCCAGAGTCGCTAATGGTTCATGCGGTATTGGAGCTTAAAAAAGTCGATTAATGGTGCTTATTGTCGTCTGCTGCTCAGCGATATCGCACGACGGAAGAAACATCCATTCGGATGGTTGTGGTCAATAAAAGGACATCAGCGTAGCAACTGGATGTTCGGTATTTACATCCAGGAATACGAGTCGTATAGTAAGAAGGAAGCCAGCAGGACGGGTGATCCTACGGGATTGTTCCGGGTGCCCCGGAACAATCCCGTAGGATCACCCGTCCTGCTGGCTTCCTTCTTACTATACGACTCGTATTCCTGGATGTAAATACCGAACATCCAGTTGCTACGCTGATGTCCTTTTATTGACCACAACCATCCGAATGGATGTTTCTTCCGTCGTGCGATATCGCTGAGCAGCAGACGACAATAAGCACCATTAGCGACTCTGGATCCACATACACGTTTTCGAACTAACTCAACCTGGTCTCGAGCGGGGCCGGTTGAGTTAGTTCGAAAACGTGTATGTGGATCCAGAGTCGCTAATGGTTCATGCGGTATTGGAGCTTAAAAAAGTCGGTTAATGGTGCTTATTGTCGTCTGCTGCTCAGCGATATCGCACGACGGAAGAAACATCCATTCGGATGGTTGTGGTCAATAAAAGGACATCAGCGTAGCAACTGGATGTTCGGTATTTACATCCAGGAATACGAGTCGTATAGTAAGAAGGAAGCCAGCAGGACGGGTGATCCTACGGGATTGTTCCGGGTGCCCCGGAACAATCCCGTAGGATCACCCGTCCTGCTGGCTTCCTTCTTACTATACGACTCGTATTCCTGGATGTAAATACCGAACATCCAGTTGCTACGCTGATGTCCTTTTATTGACCACAACCATCCGAATGGATGTTTCTTCCGTCGTGCGATATCGCTGAGCAGCAGACGACAATAAGCACCATTAACCGACTTTTTTAAGCTCCAATACCGCATGAACCATTAGCGACTCTGGATCCACATACACGTTTTCGAACTAACTCAACCTGGTCTCGAGCGGGGCCGGGTCGGAATTATCACCGGCTAAGCGACCTGTGGTCCAGTACCTTTCCGCTACAGCCCTGAGGAGTCGTGCAAGCATTGTTACCGCTTGACGACGAAACACGTGTCGGCTGGCCATCTTATCAATAAAAGAGGAATCGTACCACCAATCGTTTTCCTTTCAGACGACTGTTGTGACCTGTATCTACTAATGTCCATTGAGACATCCTATTCTATGCTCTGATATACTTGTGTGCAATAGGTCTTGTATTTTTCATATTTATAGTGTGTGCCGCTGCACATCACTTTTTGGAGGGGTTTAGGGCTTTTTTTGTCCCCTCACCTATTTTTGCACCTTGACCTACCAGTATCACATATACTACCGTGAGCAGTGCGCCCAGTATTTCCCTCACTTTAAAAATAACCCCAGTTCTAGTTAGGCCTTGGATTTTGCTTTATTGTTGCTCTGCCGCCATGACTCGTTTCAGCCCCTAGAGGCCTTGATCACAATTTATATTTATGTATATGTATGTATGTATTTTATAATTATTTTTTTATAATACATGGAAGACCACAATCCCTGTGTAAGAAGCTGGCTTTTTATGTAGTAATAAAAAATGAGGTACATTATGTAGAAAGTCCAAACGATTCTTATTAGTTTACAGGGCTTAAATTAATAATCCCAAATGCTCTCCTTTGTGGTAGTGTGGGTGTGCAGTTTAGCTTATCAGAGGGTAGTGTTAATGCATTTGTTGAACACACACCGAAGCAATTATTGAGACACACACTCAAGAGGAAACTCGAGACCAATTTAGAAAAATAACAAGAATTTTTATATTTACTTTAACACCAAGAACTTCGTAAATAGATAGGTACTTTTTGTAATAGCAATTTTAGCAGGTAAGTAAAATGTTCACGAAAATGCGTTTTGTTTCGCTGTAATGCTTTCCTACGGAGAAAAAGGTATATACTGCATACGGTTATTTGCAAACAATTCTCTGGGGTCCCATTTAGGACTTAAGGTGCTAGGGGGCCAAGTCCAAAGTACCACCAGCAGTTCGAGATTACCTGCCCTGGAGTGTCTGGGATGAAAATGTGCTGGATGGGTTGGTAGCCTTGTGTGCTACACCGTAGGCAAAGAAGGGGGTCACCTAGAAACAGGCTGCAGAGGGGGACAAGTTCGAGAGCTCCAAATGGAGGGCTTGGTTTGAGGGGGTCCTGGGAGCAGGAGAGCACTGTCAGTTGTCGTGAACCTGGTCCGAGGAGCTCAAGTGTAGAGGGTTTTGGTCAGCTGGTGCCCATGCATCAAAGGCACTCAAGGCTTTCGGTTAGACCTCCAAAGGAAGAAAGAACAGAACAGCTGGGCCACTCTCTGTGCTGGACTCTGCGATGCTGATGTCCCTGATCGGCTGCTCGGTCTTTGCGACTTTGGAGTTCCGAATGGACTCAAACAAGCTTTGGTTACTGCAAAGGGTCCGATGCCCCGGACATTGGTGCAGGCAGGCTATGGTTGGTTCTGGCGTCTTCTCACTTGGTGGGGAGATGAGTCTGACCTCTAGCATCGGTGGACCCGGTGAGGAGCTGATCGGGGAGCAAGATGTTGTGGTTCGTGCCTACAGGCTGCTGTTCAAGTGAGGTGCTGATGGCTTGGTGAAGTGCTGGAGCCCATAATAGGCTTTTGGAGGATGCACAGCGGCAGGACGAGTTGTGTTGTCGCAATTGTCAGGGCAGGAGCAGGTAGACATGCAGGGGTCTTTCTTCAGTCAGACGAATCTGACATCACAGTGACAAAGGCCAACTAAATACTGAATTTAGGGGTGTTAAGGGGAGTGAAGGTTAGTAGGCAATGGGCTACTCATCCTTAAAGTTTCTGCACCCCATATATGACCACTTTCTGTGGGGAGTGGGTATAACCCTTTCCCAGAGTTCCTAATTTCACCACAACCAAGATAGTGAAATCTTAGTTTTCGTGTTCACTTCAGGCAGACCACTTTAGGTCTAGCCTGGGGGTGAAACACAACTCCTTGCATAGCTAATTTCCCACCTGTACTGATGCCAGATGGGTCTCAGGGCAGAGGGTGGTATTTCCCAGGTCTGGGGGAAGCTGAGTTGCATATAAAAGGCAGCAGCAGCTTTGACGTCTAGGTATGACCTAGGTATGCAGATTGACTAGTCATCCTGCTGGAGGAGGTGATAACACCTCCTGAAAGAGCAGGGATTGTTCCTGATCTCATGAGAGTGCAGACTCTCACCTGCAGGAAGTCAGAACCCTGTCTGTGGTGGCAGGCTGGAAGGATCCAGTCAGCTAGTGCATGTCATAATAAATCCAGTGCTGGCATCGGTACAGATATATTAAGATTTGATTCCAAACACCATAGGTTTCCGAGAAGCCATCATATAGCTGGGGAACTTGTGGTGCCCAGTACATATACTTAAGATGGTTTCCTTGTTCACTTGTACAATCTAGTAATTGAACTAGATAGCACGCGGGCAAATCTGCTTATGCATATGTTTCCTATCACGTAACATAAGGCACCCTGCTGTAGAACTAGAAGGCCAGCTGTATGGCTGATTTACATATATTACATGCAGGGACTTTGGCATGGTACACAGTAAGTGGACCATGTCATGTTTTCACTCATGGTTTGCACCATGACACTCAGTCTGCAATGGCAGCCTACATGCAATTTGTGTGTTTGTCCCTTAAGGTGGCATAAGACATGCCACAGCCCTTATGGACCCACTTTAGCACCCATGCCCTAGGTACCATGGGTACCATTTACTAAGGCCTTACAGGGGTGGTAAAATCCATCCCAATTGGGTTACAATTAGACTTTAATTTGTTTTAGGGGAAAGAGCACTGGCACTGAGGTCTGGTTAGCAGGCCTCAGTGCAATGTCAAAGTCGACAACCAGCATTTAATACTTCTAAAGGGGGCAAAAAGTGGGGGTACAAATGCAACAAAATTCCAGTTTCCTACATGACCTCACCCCCATCCCCACCCCCAGCCACCAGGCCAGGAGACTCAGCCCAACCCTGGGAGAGTTTTCCTAGTCTGTCAGGCAAGGAATAGAAGTAAGAAAACAGCCTGTATACTCTGCCCCAAATCCTCCTGCCAAGGCCGCTGCATCAGTTGACCTCTCTCAACAGTGATAGAGCCGATTTTAAACTGGACTTTAACTGCTTCACAATTGTTCTCCTTTCCTTGGGGTCAGAGGTATAAAGAACTCCCTTCCTCTGCATCTCAGGCAATCACCATATCTGCCTCAATTCAGGAAGGAATTTAAGACCTGGCTCTTCGACTGACCAGCAGCCCCCCCCTCCCCTGCAGCGCCAAGAGACCCTTACAGGTGAGTAGTCGCGCTCTACAAAACCCTGTGTAATTGATTGAGAGGTACCTACCTCTTCTAACTCTGTTTTAGACAGGACAACACCCATGTTACCCAAAGAGGTTACCCAGAACTGGAGTGACCCCACCATGACCACCAGGGTTAGGGGGGATAACTTGCTATTTGTCATGGGGTTAGACCACAATGCCAAGGACAGTGCAGCCATAAAGGCTAACATCCAGCAGAGGCCACTACCAGCTGTCAGCACCCAGAAACACGCCTTTAGGTCTCCACTGACAGGTGAATGGCCCAGGGAATAGGTGTCTTTGGGATCAAGGGGTCCTTCTGCTGTATCTGATTTGGGGTGACTACCTCTTGTAATAACACCCTTCTTCCACTCTTTCTTCTGTTAGGTGGGCTGCTACAACCTCCTGCTTAACAAATGCCTGACTAGTCAGGACTTCAGTCAGTCAAAATACTTTATTGCGATAACTTAATATCATACAAAGACAATGGCAAAATAACAACATACATATACAAAAAATACATCCTTCTAAAAACAATTAAAATACAGTACGATAAAAATCATACATCAATTTACAATTCATAACGATGTAACGACGATGTAATGATGCAAAGTGCTAAAGTGCTAAAGTGCTTCAGAAAAATACTAAGGAGGAAAAATCCCCAGCAAAATAAGCGTTACTAACACCAAAAGTCCATGTAAGAAAACCATATATGATTACAAATCCTAATATAAATACATACAGGATGCCTATTTAGGGGAAATAGCCGCATTTTTTAATCTAATATTCCTACTCCTAATAGCTCTAACCAAGAAACTAGCTACATAAAACATGATCTTGGGAGTCTGTAGAAGCTGTAAATAAATAAGAGCAGGTTTGACTTGGATAAATCCAGCTTCCCTAAGAATAGGCACCAAAACCTTTCTCCTAGCATCATTGTAATGACTACAAAACATCACAAAGTGCATAGTATTCTGTTCGGAGAAATGGTCACAAGAACATGGTGACGCCTTGTCTGGGGTACTCCATACGGGATAAAAACCAAGATTAAAATGTATCAAATTAAAACGAAAACGAGTTAAGATAAACCTGTGGTATGGATAGGTCACCATGTTCAAATAATTCTCTGGGCCGTCGGGTATGGACAATATTAAGCCAACCCTGACACTGGGTTTTTTCAACTCACATTCTTCCCTCTCCAAAGATAAGAGCTCTTTCATTGCAAGTTTTGTGGACTCTATATCTTTAGATGTTATAGAATCTATTTCAGAATAAAGCTCAGGCCTCCCCAGCCTTGAGAAAGTTTCCTTGATGTATGTCAACCACCTAATGTTGTTAACTTTGTCCAAACACAAACAATCTCTCATAATAATATGGTTTAAGGGGATTTCCTTGTTAAGCCACAACCTCAGCCAAGCAACTAACGGTGCTGTTTTTATCAGGTCTGTGATGTAGCCTTCCCCTAATTCCATATGAACAGTGTAAGACGGGGTTGACTGTGGAACACCGAGGACAGATCTGAAAAATGTATTTTCCATCATCTGTAAGGGATCCAGTCCCCTATATCCCCATATTGAACCACCATAAGATGCCACTGAAATGCATTTGGCCTTATAGATTTTCAATAAGGCTGCGATTGGCCTGGCCCCAAGTTTCTTAGAAAACCCCTGAAGGGCTGTAGATGTTCTAGCTAACAAAGTTACTCTATTCTTTACATGGGGTCCCCAGTTGCCCTTCTCGTCAAAGGTAATCCCTAAATAGGGAAAGGAGGTTACACGAGCAAGCTTTTCTTGTCCGCAGAGAAAAGTTTTATGATAGTTTTTTCTAGCTACCCTGCCCTTAAGCATAATTTGAGATTTTTTCGCATTTATTTTCAAGTCAAGTGAGCCCATGAAAGATTCAAAGGCATCCAGGAGGCGTTGGAGTCCCACCCCGGTACGCGCAAGAAGAACCGCGTCATCCGCGTAAAGGAGAACAGGAATCTCCTGGTCCCCTGCACGCGGAATATCGAGGGTCACGTCCCTAAGAGCGGGCTCCAAGGCGTTCACATATAATGTGAACAGCAGAGGTGCCAAAATGCACCCCTGTCTGACTCCTTTTTCAGAGGCGAAAACGTCAGTACACCTTCCAGTTGAGGAGACTCTGATTTTTGCAGTAAGGCCAGAGTGCAGGTCAGCCAATAAGTTGACTATTGTCCTATCCAAGCCCATTTCAAGTAGTTTTGACCAAAGCTTTGATCTATTAACCAGATCAAAGGCAGAGGAGAGGTCCATGAAACCGAGGTACATGGACCCCTCCCTAGCCCTGGTATATTTCTCAATCAACAAGTGGAGATTAAGGCATTGGTCCTGGGTATTTCTTTTAGGTCTAAAACCATATTGCACATTTGTCAAAATGCCATTCTCATTTACCCACTCATTTAGTTTTACTAATATAACTCTTCCTAAGATCTTAACTGATGAATCAATCAGTGAGATTGGTCTATAACATGCAGGGTCCTGCCTGTTTCCCTTTTTAAACACAGGGATAATTATAGATGTTTTCCATGACTCAGGAATGTTATCATGATTTAATGCATTAAAGACCCTGCAGAGTAGTCTTGACCAAAAATTAGGAAAGCATTTAAAGGCGTCTGCAGGAACACCATCGGGTCCTGGCGCCTTTTTCATCAGGGTACAATCAATGGCATTTAAAACTTCTGTTACTTCAAAGTGCAATTGATTCCCAATGACATTAGTGTCAACCTCCTGGGCCCCAAGATCTACACTGGTATGTCAGAATAAATATCACTGAAGTGTTTAATCCAACCTTCATCAGGAATATTAGTTTCAAGGGGCGAGTTTTCCTCTCCTGTAAATAGAGGTTGGTTGACAATCCTCCAAAATTCTCCACTGTTTTTCAATATTACTGGATCTGAGAGCTGTGTCTAGGCTTCATCTTTAATTTGTTTTTTCCTGTCTGTTATGGCCTTTTTATACTGGGCTCTACAGGTGGTGATAAGTTCACGATCTTTCGGAACAGCTTTTAAAGCATTTAGCAGTGCGGAATGTGCTTTTGAGCATCTGTGATCAAACCATCTTTTGATGGGCATTTTCTTAGGTTTAGAATCAACAGATAGCCTACAATTAATCTTACTACATATACTAGCGAATGCAGATATCACTTCCCTGTCTTCAGATTCACTAGATAGGCACACTCCAACCTCACCCTCTGCCTCAAAGAGTACCTCTTGTACGAAGGATTCCGGAATTATACTATCCCATTTCAGTCTGCGTTCTTGGTCTTTAACCTTAAATACCTGTTTAATGTTACAAGGGGCGTGTTTTCGCCCTATAAAATCTGAAGCTAATAGATCCAAGGAGACAGGGTTATGATCGCTGAAAACGGAAACCACAGTTTTATACATTAAAACCTTAGCTAAAAAGCATACTGAAATAAATATGTAATCAATAATAGAGCCATTGTCTGTTCCCTTAAATGTAGGGGCCCTATCCCCCCCCTCCCCGCAACCAGACTCATATAAGTTCCATCTTGCTAAAAAGTTCTCTAAACAATCACCCTGTTTATTATGTTCAAGATGGATGGGCAAACAGTTTGGGGGGGATTCTGCATCATCGCAAACACACATTAGTGAACACGGGTGTATATTGAAATCACCCAAAAACATAATTTCAAAAGAATTAACTTTTTCACTATAGGCTGACAAGAAAAGATCCAATCTATCTAGACTATATCAAGTACAGTCAGATGCATTGGAGTTATAGAAATTTATAAATAAAATGTTGGGAAATTCTACTGAGGAAAGTTCAACAATTAAACATTGCTCGGATCCCGAATCACATTTCTTTAGGCTTCCTTTGATATCTAATTTAAAGAGGCTTAACAATCCTCCCTTAGCTCTTCATGCAGTGCTAGACACTGCAGGTATACAGAAA